>NC_065887.2:20800000-23300000 GCF_932274485.2 Patella vulgata
GATCTATAACAATATTACACAAACGTGGTCAAATAATGACCAGAGATAAATTATGTATCTTCGTCACGAAATACCAACCCTTGAGATCGATATTTTTTTGTTAAAAAAAAAGTAAAAAAAAGGTTTTTGTCTCTGCTGCTTTTAACCACGAAGGTCATTTTGTATTATAAACAGTATTTATGGATATGATTCGTTTAGACCTACACAAATGAATAGTAAGAGGTCAATATGGAATCGTCTAAAAATATGAAAATCCATTACTGTCACAGATTTCAATATTATTGCATTCATTTGCAGCATTCTTTATGAGCTGTAGTAAACTGTTTAATTCTTTTTGATGGATTGCTCAACATGTAATATGCATGCCTATTCCAGTGCTCGGCATAACTGTTAAGAAACTCGTTAAATCGATTAGATTTTTTACCGAGTTTATAGTTTTATGTCGAATAGTACCCCATAAACAATGTATATTCGGTAAAACAATTTGCAGAATCAACGATGTGGCATTTTTTTTATTGTGGGAAGTTCAAGCACTTGACCGTTTACTATTATTCTGGACATTCGGGTTAATATTAGTGCTTAGTAATAAGTATGTCCATTTGTCACCCCCGCCATCCATCTTAAATTAAGATTTATCTTGGGTGACAATTAAAGGGACTATCCCCATTTGAACAGAGACTCAAAAATAAAAGTAAGAGTATGTATAAGCGCCAAAATATAGCGGATTGGTGTATTTACCTTGTCTCAAAATTTCAGCTCAAAATATTGAGTGTTTGGACGTGGACCTCAAAACTGCTTATCGGGATACGTAACCCTTTTAAGATTTCAGGTCAGTGTTTTCGTTGGGTGACCTAATAATCGATTCCCGTTCCTTTAGAGGTCTATACAGTGAATGCCCATGTGCTGCACTTGATAACGAAAGGTAAATTTGACCTACACGTTATTTTTATAAAAAAAATAGTTTTGGTTTTATCCAGACACCGCATAATACAGTTTGGGACACCGGTCTCCATTAAGATGATGACTGACGGGTTTAAGTTGTTTGAAAACATATCACAAATATTGAGTTTGTTGCTCGGCCCTTATTAGAGGATTTTAACACAGAATTAAGCAGTTTTATTCTCCAAAAAATTATCGTGATTAGCCCTTTAATCTAAATTCTATTGGATACTCCAGGAAAGGTAATTAAAATGATGGAGTTTAACCCTATGCCGTTTTGAAGCGCTCTCTAAAATAGTCATGCCGAGTTATGGCTATAGAAAACAAGAAACTTTTGTCGGTCTGGTTACATACAAGAACTGAGCATTTTGCAAACAGTATCACCCCTTTTACCAAACCTTGTAATACGACTTCAGTCTGAAGAGCATAGTAAATAGCCACAATAATTATGTATTTATTTAAAGTTAATTCTATACAAAATGTGTAATCGACAGCGTAGACAAACATGGGATTAATTTCATTTTCAAAATTAAATAAGTACCATACAACTATCGTGATCAAAAATCTTTTTTTTTTTTAAATATTTGATATAAATATATTATTTCAGAAAGTCTGTAGATGTTCAGACATAGATACTTAATTTTAGATTTAAAAAAAAACATGTCGACATTTTGCCAATGTTCAAAAGGAGTTGAATAACAAATACAATGTGATCTCTTTACCCACTGTGATGACCTTAAGCACATTTTGCGGAGCAGAACAATAGGACGCTTTTCCCTTCATTTTTTTTTAAACAATATTTATTCAGAAAACTGAGGGGATTGAGGAACAGGCAAAGCCTATATAAACCCCCCTTCCCTTCATTTGATTGAACGACATTATGGTAGTAAATATGTGTTCCTCACCGAAGCAATATGTAAAATATTCTCTCCATCTAGAGACCAAATCTGTCGTGACGAGAAAGCATATTTCATTCCATTTAACCGTGAACAATTATTTGTCCAGACAATATATATTTGTAATATAAAACTTTGATCACTTATCGCATAATTTTACTTTTTTAAATAACACGTATTATTTGAATGGGCGTTCCCTAGCTGATGGCTAATGCATCACTCCTTTACGAGATATATCGTATATTATTCCAGCATTAACCTTTTAGATTCGGGTAACACCAGCTACTTAATATCAATTTATGTATTAGCGTTGGCGGTTCGGATAATATACGAGAGAGAGAATTTGTTAAAATGTATAATTTAAAGAAATATAAATTAAAATATTTATTCACTGTAATTTAGGATTAGTATCTTGAAATTTCAATAAAGTACCTTGAAATGTCCACATAGTATCTTGAAATCACAATTATAAGTTAAATTGCATGCGGTATGCCAATCTGCATTAACCCGGTTAATTCAGAAAAGTGGGATTTTAAACCCCATTTCATTGACACTACTGACCATGTTGGAAAGGTACCATTTCCATGTATCGATACAATTACATTAAGTATGCAGTTTTTCTGTATAACTAATATGAATGAACACTATTGTTTTGCTTAATTCATCAGCAAACATCATTTCGATTAGATGCGTAGTTAATTGCATAGCTTATTAGAAAACAAATATTTTACAATTCATTTGTTATTGAATGTGTTGCCATGGTGTTGTAGTTCGATTTAAATAGGAAATATTATTAATCTGTTGACAAAGCAAAAATGAGACCAGCAATTATAAACTGAGCTGGTGTGTCCTTTCCTCTGACAGACTGAAACAACCATCATTGGTTTGAGGTTATATTTTCAAATCTGACGCATACGAGCGATTTTACTAGCTATAGTCACAAGATAAGCGGCGTCAAGCATGAAGCACCAAGGGCAAAATTCTATGAAATGCATTTACTGCGTATTACTGAGCGACCTTTCGACTAGCCTTTATCAAGTAATGATCACATAAAAAATGGGTAGGACATATTCAATACTTAATGTAGACCCATCAGAAACATGCCACTAATTACCTTGGGGAGGAGACCTAACTTAATTGACCTGAAATTATTATGAAGATCGCCAAGACTGATTTCGGTAATGACATGGATTCGGTAATGCCAACATGTTAAATGGCGATAATAAATTGATCAATTGCTAATAATAACGCCCAAAATTAATGTAGAACCCTTTTACTTGGAATGTAAAGGAACTATATTATTAAGTAACATTGTTTTTCAAAGAACTGATAACTATTTAATAAGGCTTAATGATCACAACATCAAGTAGCAGTGTAGAAATTTAATTAATATTTTAAAATGTTGACATAGGTATTAATTAAATTGATTTTCTTTCCATTCAAGCAATCATTGCTGGTTGCCTAACACTAGAGTACTTGGTAGATCGGCGTATGCGCCTCAAATTATACGAATAATCTCATACGAAAATGACGAACTTAACTGTTTGGTCAATCAAATCCAAATAAAAAAAGAAATAATTTTCATCGATCGAAGGCTATCATAAAAGCAAGAAAGTCTGCTTAATATCAAGATAACTGAAGTTTCCAGCTATTCGCGCAACGTTTGTTTGGCATTTAAATGATTATCTGGGGTTATCGACACGTTAATACAAAAATAGGAATAATTTCACTGTTTACATACTATTTATATACATGTATAATTAATGCTTTTCGTAGACTTTAACCTCTGACTAGTGCAACTGTCTACTCGTTCGGATGGTATGAAAAACCGACGTCCCGTGTACACATTGGCGTGCACGTAAAAGATTCCTATGCAGTTGTAATTTGATTTAAGAGTAGGCCGTAACGCCGCTGTCGTGGCGTGGCGTATGTTCGTCTCTATTAGCCCAGTCAGACCAGAACAGTACGACGTTAAAACCAATTTCATTTCATTTCATTTCAAGACTCTAACCTGTTTTTACAATAACAGTTAATATTATGTCGAATCTTATCAGCTTGTAGGAATGGGAACATAATTTGATTGACTGAAAATTTATCAGAAATCCCGTCACTCAAGAACATCCGAATTGGAACAGGGATATCCAAATTTCTTCCCGGGTTGTACACGAGACAGGGTATGCCTACTCTTCCTGGAACGCAAGATACACAATCGTGTTTCGAAGAAATAAAACGTGTCATTTACCTTGTGTGGTTGTATTTACTTTTTCTGAACACCAAACTGAACAAAAAAATTCCTTATTAGTTAATCATTGAATGGAAACTTTCAGTGTGTGTGTGTGGGGTGGGGGGCGATTTTTTCACGGCGTAGTTTTTAATTTTTTTTACGTATTCCCACTTTTAGGGTTGGGGTGGAGTCAAGTGATGGGACGCGTGCGCGTTAAATTATAAGGTATGTTACTGAGTCCTGTGGCGTTCTTTCAACCCCAAGCTTTACGTGACAGGGAGTAGGCTGCCATACCTAGCCTCGTAGGTTTTCTCCTAGTTACTATACTTGTAACGTTAAACTGTGTGTTTAACGTTACAATTGATACAGTCTAAGACTCCTTACGCAAGTTCAAATAGGTTCAAACGCACAATTGTCAATACATATCATAACAGTTTGTATTGGTATAAGTAATTCTATGACAAATAGTGAAGACTGGACCACTAAAATAGTTACCGAACAGTTTTTCTTTGTGGCTATGCGTTCTACATTTGCATAGCGATGTTTCTTGTAATGACGTATTACGCAAGCCGAATAGCAGTTTATTTGTAAATTAAGGGAGCTATAGGCCAGTAACCTTTTTGTAATCAAAAACTTGCGCACAGGAACTCTGTAGGACGAGCCACTACTGTGGCTGGAGTAAGGCGGAAGACATCAGTAGTGGAACCATTTCTAGTTTTCTCCGTGTCCCCCGCTTTACTCTTATACTGCTAAAGACCCCTACGCCTAAGCAAGTTATTGAAATAAAATTGTACTATATTTGTTTACACCTTCCTTTGTCTCACTTTATTCCCACTTTTATTAATGCGAGATACCCGTGACAGCTAACATAACGAAGGTGTCCGCCCCTGTTTTAATGACGCATTTGTTATATAACTTCGTGACAGATTAGGCAATAACATCGTCTGGTGAATATTCTTAAATTAGAATGCTTTCCCATTAATGCAGCTAGATGCCTTTAAAAATAATCAAAATAGGCCTACATGAAAAAATAAAATATTGACTAGGAGTTATTTCCCTTCATGTTTCGCGGGGTCAAAACGAACTACATGTACTTCAGCTTCAGAACGTAATAGTATATAATAATGATAAAGCGTTTAGACATTTGAGACATTATCAACATTACCAGAATCCCCTAATTATATGGTTGCCCAAACAGAGTAGGCAAATGCAACCGGTGTTGAAAGAGAAATTCTAAGCTTGCAACTTATTGTAGGTACTTATCGGAGGATTTTCACGTTTGCACTATTTATTTCTGCGCAGTAAACACAATTTATTTCTTTAAACAATGTGTTCGTAATGATAAACATAGCTGCTCATTTTAATATGGCTGAATTATAATGCTCGATAAATACACCAGTAACTAATTTACTGTTTTATATTTGGAGCCGAGTGGCTCAGTGAGTATGGAGGGGGTGGGGAGCACGGTGAATCGGTGAGTATGACGCGGGCTCGCTAGGAGGTTCCGAGTTCGATCCAGGTGCTGGCAAATAAAGTTCGTAGCGATTTTCCGAAGTAGTCCCCCTTGTCAATGGTGCATGGCAAGGGAAACATATAGTAGTTCAGATGGAACGAAAGCCGAGGTCCCGTGTACACATGGGTGTGTAGCGTGACGTAAAACAACCATTGAGAGAATTTGAAATAAAGAGTAGGTCGTAGCAGAACAGTAGAACGTTAAACCCCATTTTATTTCAGTTAGTATGGTGGTGGCTCGCTAACCTTGATGTCCTGGGTTTGATCCCAGCGTTGACCGGTTTCCCTTGTCAGTGGTGTAGGACGGAGAGCCTGGCCAGGAACGGCATCTTGTCTTTCGGTTGTACGAACAAACGCGATCCCGTGTACACTTTGTCGTGCACGTAAAAGAACCCTTGATAGTTGGGAATCAATTACTGTCCGGGCAAAATGTCCATCATAGCACACTGTATGACGTATGAGCGTGTTTATTTCTGGTTGTTGCAGAAACACTGGAAGTTAAATCCCATTTCATTCTGTTTTATATTATCAATAAATTAATGATGAAAACTACATCATGGAAACTGACTCGAGAAATAAAAAAATTACAGGTTGAATGGGATCGGCTGAGACTGTTAGATGGGTTATGAAACTTGTTCAGATCGATTTATAAGGAATGGGAGCTTAAGACACCTACCTAAGTCGACACTAAATCATTATTTTATAATAGACAGCACAAACATTGGAATTAATTCAGTGTAAATGACGCATTTTTTATTCTTGTCGAATATCAATGTGATAATAAACAACTATAACTGTCAACTTGATGCGTGTCTTCTTTGAAAACAAGGAACAGTTTAGAAAAAATCGAAGCCTTTACGGCAGCTGCGAAAATGGATGATCGATAGGCGATTCTTCTAATCACTATCAATGTTAGATCCAAACATTTTGAGATTAAAACACTATGTGGGCCTGTAATATACTCATGTAGACAGAATATAAGTTAAGTGTTAACATTTGAAAATATTTGAATAATTAGTTACTAATGTCGCCATCAACCAAATACGATGAGACACATTGATCAATAGCTTGACCGGAGGTGCTGACGAAACATGTTTCTGAAACGTGATATTTGGCATGATTGTCGAATGGACATAGTATACCGACACAAGACAAATCAACTATAACCGACACTAGCCACTTTTAAAGGACAATTATGTCAGTCATTATCACATATGTAATAGAACTGGTTAAACACGTTCCAAATATAATTTTAACGCAGAGATCATTGCTACGATAGACGAGTTATGCATATTTCAAGAAAGGGAAGTGGCGAACGCAAAAGGAAAACACGAGTTATCCTTCTATCCTGACTGAAGTGAAGAGTGATAACAGATACACTATACCATTACTTTTTTAAATGTCCCACTTATACCACTCAAAGAGATGTGCTAATGTCCGATATTAATTATCTTAATAGTCTTTCTTCTCACGAATTATTAAATATCTTACTAAATGGGGGCCCTGTTTCACCCAGCATTTTAAACAAGAACATATTTCTTGCTGTTCAACGTTATATTTCCAGCACAAAACGTTTTAATATTAAATCATAAACTTGGTTTTAATTCTTTATTGATTAATGTACATCCTCACAATCATACACTCATATTTATAATATTGTTTAGATACACACATATTTATAATTATTATAGTTTATATTAGTTGCTTTCTTTTTTAGAAAAATGATAATGATCTAACTTTTCTTTTATATATCACAACAATAAATAGATGATAGATAATTATAAATAGTTGTATCTAGTGAATATTATATGTTTGTTTTGCCATCAACATATTATATTATATTATTATATTCACTGGTAGAAGGTTCATAATTTATATAAATTGTCCTTATCCCTTTGTAAATCATTTGCAATGAAATATGTTTAAACTATGCACGGGCGAATTTCTGCTTACTATTAATTCCTGCGAATGACTGACACCAATATTGTCCTTTAAGTGCAACAACGGCACAGGAGGTAAAGAACAAAGGTCAGCGAAGTGTAAAATGAAATGAGGATTAACGTTCTACTATTCTGCTCCGAACTGGGCTAATGAAGACGGGCATACGCCATACAGTGTGCTATGGGGGAATTTTGCCCGGACAGCGGCACTACGGCCTAATCTTATATCGAATTCCAACTGTCAGGGGATATTTTACATACACGCCAATGTGTACACGGGACCTCGGTGTTTCGTCCCATCCGAACGACAAGACAGCTGTCCTTGACAGGCCTTCTGCCCTGCATTACTGACAAGGGGGAACCACGCCGGAAAATCTGGATGAACTTTCTCGGCCGATGCAGGGATCGAACACTCGAATTCCATGCTATCGAGCCAGCGTCTTACCCGTGAGCCACCGTGACCCCGTCAGCAAAGTGTGTACCTAGCTATAACAGCCACATACGATATGCAATGTCGCCACATGGAGGAGACAAGCCCCTGTAAGTAGCCTTCTCCACTCCGGATTCAATGGCCCTGGTACTCATTTCCTCTTGAACTAACGCAATGTTGTCCCCGTATAATCCTCGGAGTTGTACTGAATGTACCTTTTGGAAAGACACATCTCATTACCCCATATGAAACTTAATTACGCTGTCTGTCTACAACCAACTCCTTTAAGGACAGTCGGGAAATTAGTTGACCGTTTAATTCCCGTTTCGAAGATTTTAGAAGTATTTATCCCGCTTCCATTATATGTAAAGAAATTAATAATGTTTATTTAGTGGGAATGTGTATTAAACGACTTAGAGCCGCATAATTTATCAGTACTCTGATATTTTCAATATGGCGGCCATTCACGAGCTCTTTTCTCAAGGCAGATAGTTCTCTGTCTGCAGAATGCAAATATCAAGTGTCTATCAAAAGAATTGTTATTTTAAACATTCCAAATCAATTTGTATGCGCCAGGTGGTTTCCACATGTTGTTACAATGTGAATTGCAAAATTCAGATGTATCTTTCAAATACGATTTACAATTGTTCATTTGTCAAGTGGTGCGTTTTCATTGCAACACAATATAATAACAATATGCGCAGATATCAATGACAAAATACAGCCGTGCTCAGCCTGTAGTAATGCTAGGTTCCAACTGTCGTGCGATGCGTTACGATGGGATTGTCCCTGTTGAGTCCACGATCTGGTATGTGAAGATACATTTCAATACGATCAACACGATTGCCACGACTGCCCTCAATATATGATAGGATCACCACGTTTACTCCACGATTAAACAATGAATTCAATTGTAGCGCGAATCGGGATAGTGGGAACCTAAGCATAATCGGCAAATAGAGCAAAAAGAAGTGAACCCGACACATACTATTTGAAAATGCTAAGTGTCATCTCACACATGTATTGTGAAAGCAGTCAAACAATATTTGCGGAGGAATGATGTTATGAACGAATACAGTTTGGAAGTGAAAGGTTTTCTACACTGAAGAATCGGTTCATTAATGCAATAATCTTTATATCAACACAAAAAGCGTAGAAGTACACACCGTTCACATATATAGAGGATATTTGTCGTTTTAGAGTGAATAACATATTTTATTTCATCGAGAAGCAAGAAAACTTATCGTGAAAATATAAACGTTTTCTTGCTTAGAGATGAAATAAAATATGTTATTCACGACAAAACGACAAATGTTCTATTTATTTTATGATTTTACAATCATTTTAGGTAAAAACAACATGGACTACTGCTAGCCAGTGGAATAACACTTTTATTTCACTGATAAAACGTGGTATTCCACTACTGATCATAAAATAAATTATGTTATTCGGTTTTTATCAACAGCTTACGCGGTGGTCTGCATTAACCTAACGACTGGACATCAAGTTCGAACACTAATGAGATCGCTTTCTACTGAATTATAAAATATGAATTCACTCCAAACATACTGAATGACTGAATGTTAATGCTCACGAATTCCTCTACATAACATACTAACAATCTACTAAAGAAATCAACTTAGCGGTCTCCTACTGAAGACATGCTCAATTTTACTAATTAATAATATTGAATACTACACGCTGAAGCTTTCAGACTGAATGTTAAATACATGTACGTGAAAACTGAAACTTAATAATTATACAATACTAGCTGACATTAATACTAAAACAAAACTTAAAACATGCGTAACTTAAAGATGCATGATGTAAAATTTAGATAAAGGGTTCTCGGTTCTCGCTATAATAGTTTAACAATAGATTAGAAAAAGGAATATATTGAAAATTTCAGTCAACATAATATCGATTATCCATTTTTAAATTAAATTATCAAATGGCGATCCTGTTTCTATCGGTTCAAAATCACAGCCATTCAATAATCATGCGAGTTGATTATGGGCTTATCATGTGAATAAATGTCTCATTTATAATTTATGTCACATTTGAGGCCAAAATAAAGACCAGCAATAGGCAGGTTCAGTTCTTACATAACGCACCTTTAATTATGACCAAATCATTACTTGTCATGGCATACGATCATACTGACATGTATTTCAGACAAACAACGAACCTCTTGTCCGACTAGAAATAACTTGGCTTTTTCACTTCACCCTTTTTCAGATCTTACACATTTGACTGACATGAATGTTGCTGGATAAAAACAAAATGTTTTAAAAGTGTAACTGTGCGTGATTTGCATTTTTTGGAAAATATCAAATTTATCATGGCTTAATCCACGCTTAAATGTATTCAGATTATTTACATTTCTTTAAGAAAAGAAAATCAAAATATCAATGGCATATTATCCCCAGGCTCTATTATTACTGGTTCGTCATGTTGTTAAACTGATCACGTGCGCGCTGTATCATAAGGTCTGTCATTGAGTCAACTGGCGTGGTTTCGATTCCCCGGGTCGCCTGTCCAACCTCGTGGGTTTTCTCCAGGTCCTCCGGTTTCCTCCCACTGTTATAGACCCCTATACGCGCAAGCGAATTATTGAAATAAAATTGAACCATATGTTAGTCCCGAAATTACCTTGTTTGTGTCGAATGGATGTTAAACCCCATTTCTCTCTCTCTCTTAAATTGACTTCCAACGTTGTGCTTTTTCCCGTTACCAAATAAAACAGATTACTACAGTTCAAATTTGATCATGAAACTTTGTTCTCTGGATCAAGGCAAATTGTTAGTCAAATATCTCTCTGCTCTGAAGAATAGGAGCTGACTCTCAGCCTTTAATATGGCTGGTATGCCAGTCGCAGCCCCACTCTCTTTTTTAAAGATGTGAACGTCCTAATTTAATTACGTCATATTTCTTAATATGGAAATGGACATACCCATTCCTTGCAAGTTAGAAGGAATTATTACCTAATTTGGTCAACTTGATACATTCCATCACTGTCGGTACATTCCACAGTGTAGATTCAAAAACAAGAAAGGTTATGGTGTGATGCAGAAATAAAGGAAAAGTCAGTACTGGCAAGTCTATGTATGTTGTTAAACCATGTAGCCATGTTAATATATAAATATATTATCTATAATCCCGCAATATTACATGATGTCCTATCTAATAAAACTGGTTTACGAATTTGGAACCAGTATTGGGCCGAAATTGTTACACGACTTAATTTATTCGAAATTAAAAACAGACTCAACAATTATATTTCGAAAGCATAAAGATGACGTTGGCCTTGTTATATCCGGAATATAATGACGTCATCCGATAGTAGATAGCAAAATAGTGGTAAGTTCAAATTCGAAGAAATGTAGATCGGTGTTGCTGGCAGGTTTTGTATAGAAAACTAACCGAGAGGGGAGAAAAATATGAAAAGTAAAGTGTACCATTTACATAAGGGTCATCGTAGATCGATGTAATTTCAATTCATTCATGCAAGTATTGAACGGGGCTGAACCATTTTTATACGCCTACATTTTCATGTCGATGTATATTGTCGTCGCCCCTGTCCGTCCACAATTGTTTGTGGACACTCTACAAGTCACAATTTTTATCCGATTTCAATGAAACTTGAAATATAGGTTTATCTCCCTAAGATCTCGGTTCCTTTCGATATTGGCATGTATCGGACTTCGTGGATTATGGCCCCTGATTGTACGAAAAATCACGTTTTTAGCTTGTGGACCCTACAGATGTCACAATTTTTACACGCCCACATTTTCATGTGGACGTATATTGTGGTCGTCCCAGTCCTTCCACAATTGTTTGTGAACACTCTAGAGGCCACAATTTTTATCCGATTTCAACGAAACTTGAAATATAGGTTTATCACCCTAAGATCTCAGTTCCTTTCGATATTGGCATGTATCGGACTGTAACTTCATGGATTATGTCCCTTGATTGTACGGAAAATCACGTTTTTAGCTTGTGAACACTGTAGAGGTCACAATTTTTATCTGATTTGGTTTAAACTTGAAATATATGTTTATAACCCAAAGATCCCAGTTCCTTTCGATATTCGCGCAAATCGGACCATAACTTCCTGAATTATGGCCCCTGATTGTACGAAAAATCGCGTTTTTAGCTTGTTGGCCCTATAGAGGTCATAATTTTTATCCGATTTAAAAAACAAACCGTTTAATATATCACCGTTACACCCTAAGGATGACTGAGTTCGAATGAAAATCGGACCAAAATTGACTGACAAAATGGCCACTCATCGTTTTCAAATAGCGTAAAAATATGGTATATCAAGGTTGTGGACCCTATAGAGGCCACAATTTTTATCCGATTTTGTTGAAACTTGAAATGTAAATTTATAATTCAAGGATCTCAATTCCTTTCGATATTCTTGATATTCGCGCATATCGGACCGTGATTTCCTGAATTATGGCCCCTGATTGTACGAAAAATGGCGATTTAGCTTGGGGTCGCTCTAGAGGTCACGATTATTATTCGATTTAAAACACCGTTTGAATATATCACCGTTACACCGTAATGAAGGTTGAGTTCGAATTTCGTGAAAATCGGATCAAAACTGCCAGACGAAATGGCCGCCCCTTGTACGCAAATAGTGTAAACATCTGGTATATTAAGGTTGGGGACCCCCTGGAGGTCACAATTTTGTGCCGATTTTGATGAAACTTGACAGGCATGTTTATAACCCAAAGATCTTGTTTGCTTTCGATATTCGTGCATATCGGATTGTAATCCTGAATTATGGCCCCTGATTGTACGAAAAATCACTTCTCTTGCAAAATGTGGGCGTATCTTGCATGGCAACCGCTTGTTAGACTTATGTTAGAGTTTCAACTTTTAAAATATTGTAGTTTGTGAGTGATTCCTATATCGCTCATATCACGCTTAAAAGACTTTAAGGGGATTCATTTTGGTGTATTTAATAAAGTTAATTTAAGAGCAATTATCATGATTTTATTCCCAAATAATTATGTACATATTTAATATTTCAAATATTAAAGATACATTAGTAAAGATGTTAATAAAGAGTTGGTCATTCTTGATATAACAATTCAAAAATAGATTATAAGAAAAGAAAATATTGAGAATTTCAGTCAAATTACTTTATTCTGAACAAAGATATCACTGTTGGAAGTTTGGACTAGAATAGGCATCAACTATCTCCGCACCAGCTCCATAGATTGCCAATCTATATGATTGACATACGATAACTGTGCCCACATATTGTGGATTATCAAGGAACATTCTCAATGCCTACGGTTCCCTCGATTATCAGTCATTTCATCGGCAGTCTCCGGGAGTGACGTCAGTGATTAACGGCTTGGTCAGCCATTTAATGATTTAATTATCAAACGGACAACTGTTTAATTCCAAATTCTATAACATTTGAAGCCTATAGAAAGACTAGGCATATTTATCTCTTAACTAATTTATCTTTAATATAAAAACAGATTAAACACGCCCAATACACACACAATAGAATATTAAAGGGGAACAACAGACGAAACAAATTAAATATAACACTAAACAGACTATATGCTAATTATCAGACGGTCGGTCTACTAAGTTCCAATCTAAAAAATAAGACAACTGTTACAGCATGTATACAAATTAATTCGAACTCACCAGGCAGCACTGACCTTGTGATAAATGAAAATCAGATAAACGATAAAAATAACCCAAAATTGATTTTAAATATTCATCTCATTTACGATTTTGATTGAAATGAATGTTAAAAAATCGGAATTAGATAAATATGGTTTAATCGGTACTTAATTATATTGCATCTTATACGATTTGTGACCCTAACAATATAGCAACGTGATTCAGTGAATTGCTTTTTGATAATCACATATTATAAGAAAATCTTACTGAATATTTATTAAGTGCACCATGTCCAGCAAATCTAAGCCTATCCATTGTTGTTCTAGGTGTAGTCACTATGCCTACAAACAAAACAATGTCTACCTTACCTTGCCACCTGCATGCAGCGGCAGAAGTATATAACAATGACAATGCCAGGGAATTGGTTATAACTTATGTACCAAGTTTCATTACATTGTCTATTTCGACCCTCTTAGATGTGTATACGTCTGTCGATATTGGATCCTTATGCCGGCCATTTTGAACCCGATTGCTGAGATTGGTAGGGGACTAATAAATAATCAATCATCCAGTTTTACATTTTCAAAACTTTTCCCATTAAGGTTGTTTTCACGCGACAGTCAAATGGTCAAATGAAAATTGATTATTATTATTTAACGGAAATAGCGAAAATCACGAAACGGGACCCTTACGGGAGCAATAAATCATTTATACATTAATAAATGCCAATGTCGGTGTTCAAATTCATATATGGTGTATTCAAATTGACATTATGATATTCTTGGAATGGAAAAGTGCTCGTCTTTAACGGAACAACATTATTATACACTGATCATTAAGGGAAATAACTCTCACATCATGAATGGCGCCCCATCTAGATGTTATTGTTATGAATGACGGTCCCTTCGAGAATTCGATTTGAAAAATGATATTCAGAAAGTTGAAAGCCGACGATCTCGTGAGTGTAAAAATACGAGAAATTGACGTCTACTCGACACAGACTAGGTCTTTTCGGGACTAACATCTGGCTCAATTTTATTTCAATAATTCGTTTGCACGTAGGGGTATTTAGAAGTGGGAAGAAACCGGGGAACCATCCAAAAACCCACGAGGTTGGACAGGAGGCCCTACTCCTTGTCACGTACAAACGGGGAATCAAAACCACACTACTTGACTCAATGACAGAAACTCTGGTTTAACACAGATATTGGCTATGTCTTCCTAAATCTACGATTTACAAACGCGAATCCTTCCCTAGACGACGACAAATGAGCAACATGCATAATTGCAAACCGATTATTACTATAGCCCCCGACCTATTTCGGCGAAATTAATTGATTTCAAAAAAACTATTATGTACTTAAATAATATTTCCAGTAGACATGATTGTTGAATGTACACAATTCTGTAGACAATGCAATTTATTTTATTTACAGGAAATGATTTTTATCATTTGAAATCAGAAATGATAGGGGCTACGGTAGGCGAGTAGAAAATGTTTCAGGTGTTTATGTGAATGTTTTTAAAGAATGATTTCTATGACTGTATAATATTGATTTGACAATTTATTAAGCAATAGCTATATAATTAATTATAATTATGCTTTGACTTTCTAAGAAAATATGCAATTGTAACTTTAAATGAATTACGTAACCCAGTTAAGTAATTCTGTCGGCCATTTCCGAATGGCTGAGTAATGTGATTAGAAATTTTAAGCAAGGTTAATCGTCCATTTCGTCACGTTTTGTGATTGATTCACATATTTAACCCAAACTTTAGTTACAGTGTCATGTGAAATCTGGGACTACGCCTTTAACTGTATATCCCTTTAATATAGTCAATGTCAAATTGGTTTCTTTCGATATAGTTATGTATCTATAGATGTAGCAAATCATAAATTCGATTAACATTATATTTTTATGCCTACAAAAATAGTGTCTTGTAGTAAACAAATTATTTTATACCCGTGTTACTTAGCCGCTGACGCCAAATTGACGAGCATTGATTCTGTTTTGATTATATGTTTTTCTTTAATTTATTTCCTGTAATTGTGAATTCAGATCTTTTTGCATTCACGGCATTCACATTGTTTAAGTAAAAAGAGTTAATATTATTCACTTAAAGTGTTTTTTTTATCTTATGTACTAAATAAAACAATTATACGAAAAAGACTATTTTGGAACAATTTGTCAAGCAGATTTTTAAAATGTCGCTTATGAATATATGCGAGTTTAAATTCCATATTTTAAAATATAAACTTTACTGACAGATTATTAAAGGGAAACCAGTCCAGAATGATTGCATATTATAAAGTCTACAGGAAATGAACAACCTGGCTCTTTAATTTAGTCCAAATAAAGTAAATTAATTGGGCAGATCTGATGTGTCATATCGAGTATTGATGGGAAAAGCAATTTACATTAAACAAAAATTTATTTACTTAGAGGCCAATGTGGTATCCATCGATGTATTTTATAGACCTGGTTAAACACATTTCAATTGATAATTTTAACACATATCTTTGCTACGGTTGATCGGTAACAAAAGTCTGATGAAACGGGATGTTATGCTTCTAAGTAGAGGGCAACAATAGATACGCAGTAGATTTTTAGCTCATTGATAATGGTTTTAAGATGAAAAATTATTTACCAGACTGGGTGGATAACTATTAATAAAAAGAATTGACTGTCACCAGATAAGAGAACGCGAGAATAATAGAAGAAAGTCTGTGCATTCCCTTGTTTATATTAAGCAGTTTAAAGTAGCTAAGTCTCTAACTCAATATCATCCAAAATCTTCGACATTGAAAACACGAATTATTTGTCAATTTAAAACAACATTGATGTTGTGATCTTACCGGGAAAAGATGGGCTTTTGATATCTAATATTTAAGACAAAATAAACATTTTACCATTGGTACACGAATCGTGTACCATAATGGGTTTCAGGTCCATTCTAACAAGGGACTCGAAGAACGAGGCTAGACATTCAAAAAGTCATGTCAAACGGTGACGGCATATTCATATCGGGAGAGTATGCGCAATAAATACAATATAGACTAGAATAACCAGATGCTAGAAATTTTCATTCGATTGAGACTTCTGACATATTTCGCCGAACGTAACTGATTTTAAATTAGAGTAAAAATGGAAACGATTGAATGTAAATCAATTTATATATATTTCTATTACATTATTCCATGCGTTACGACCCATTTGTGTCAATTTCTAGGTCCAAAATATTAGCGATTTAGCTCCTTTAAGCGATAATTATATATAGTTTATTCCAGTAGTCAAAGAAAGAAAAAAAAGAGAATGGCCACCGCTGCAAAATACGTCCATGCGTGCAATATATGCCCCCAAACAATAGGGGTGATCCTTAGGGTATAAGGAAGAAGTATACAAAGTTTCAAGTTGATCCATTAAATGTGTCCTATAGATGACAAACAAATACAAAAAATAGGCGTTGCTCTTCCCCTGGGGACGAGCATGCAACAAAAACAACAGAGATCATCCTTAGGATATACGGAATAGGTGTAGAAAGTTTCAAGACAATCTTTTAAGAATTGCGCCCCCCCCCCAACACACACACCAATACCAGATAGGTATTTGTCAGACCCTTGACTCAGAACATACTTATGGGGACGTCATGATCTACTCATGCATTCAATACCTTTTTGGTATTTATAGAGAGTCTGACATTCTAAGCAAGACTAGATATTGTAAAAACTTATGAAATTAAAAATAAAGATATTTATCTTTGTGGGGGCCTGTTGATCATTGTGGGGACCTGAAACTATTATGTAGTCTTGCCATCATACTGGGAACAGTCCCCCAAGTGTGGGAATATTGGAATAGCTCACTCATAACTCTTTTCTAGATTTAGATGCATTGCAAGGACCAATAATTTCCTTATCTGGGAGATGAAAGATTTGAAGGTAAAGGCAAGATTATGACTAACAATTAAACTATTTAATATTGAATGTTGGGATAAAAGTAATATGAAAGTTACTAAATGGCGAAATTAGGTAACATAGCCGTGAGGAATATGGAAACTATGTAAAGAACATACACAATCTTTTTAATAATAATAATGTACATTTGTAATTGCGCTAACTACATCCATATTGCATGCTCTAAGCGCATGAAAGATAATAGCTAATCCTGATAATATGTAACAAACAAATGAGTTTTGAGTTGGATTCGAGTTTTGACAGATAATGTTTGAGAACTCTGTATCTCCAATGGTACGTTATATATTTTTTTCCGATTTGAAGACCTAAATAATTAAAAAATCATCTAAAGAGAAACCAGAAAGATAGTACCATCACTACGATATCTGCATTGTTTGCACACCATGAATAACAAGCATTAACAGGACTGTTACCTACATAAGCATTTGTCAAATACATTATGGGAACAGATGCAGAGCTGCCCACAAAAAAGTCTATCATGCATAGTTATCCCCCTTCATCACACATCCCATTCACGCAGCATGGCAAAATTATAGTCTCTTTAAAAACAAAACACAATATTAGCTGCATTATGGGTAAATTATATTTTACAACACTTGCACACCATAAACAACAAACATTAACAGGACTTTCACCTAAATAAGCATTTGTCAAATAAATTTTGGGAACACATGAGTTGCCCACGAATAAAGTCTGTCTTGCATAGTTATCGCCCTCCCCACACACCTCAATGACTGCATGGTAAAATTATAGTTTCTTTCAGAACAAAAAACAATATTAGCTGCATTATGGCGACGTCCGATTTTAATTTTGAGACCAGATTCTGACGCAAGAGGGTCGAAAATGGGGGTTAGCCGAAATTTCGAAGAGCTTAGACAATTTTAAAACAATTATTTAGGATATTCCAAGTGCAAACGTCCACATTGGCCATTTTGGCAATGTGCTCACGTGTATTAACGCTCAGTTTGGACCCCCTTGGGCCACTAGGCTGAGTACAGACCCTTTTTATACGCCCACATTTTCATTTGGACGTATATTGTCGTCACCCCTGTCCGTCCGTCTACAATTGTTGTAAACAACAATATCCGATTTGAACGAAACTTGAAATATAGGTTTATCTCCCCAAGATCTCGGTTTCTTTTGATATTGGCATGTATCTGACCGTAACTTCGTGGATTATGACCCCTGATTGTACGAAAAATCGCGTTTTTAGCTCGTGAACACTGTAGAGGTCACAATTTTTTTTTATCAGATTTGGTTTAAACTTTAAATGTATGTTTATAACCCACAGATCTCGGTTCCTTTCGATATTCGCGCATATCGGACCATAACTTCCTGAATTATGGCCCCTGATTGTACGAAAAATCGCGTTTTAGCTTGTGGACCCCATAGAGGTCACAATTTTTATCCGATTTAAAAAAACCGTGTGAATATATCACCGTTACACCTTAAGAATGGTTGAGTTCGAATTTCGTGAAACTGACGGACAAAATGGCCGCCCCTTGTTCGCAAATAGTGTCAAAATATTGCGTATTAGGGTTGTTGACCCTCTGGAGGTCACAATTTTCATCTGATTTTGATGAAACTTGAAATGCATATTTATAAGCCACAGATCTCGGTTCCTTTCGATATTCACGCATATCGGACCATAACTTCCTGAATTATTGCCCCTGATTGTACGAAAAATCGCGTTTTTAGCTTGTGGACCCCATAGAGGTAACAATTTTTATCTGATTTAAAAAACGTTTGAATATATCACCGTTACACCCTAAGGATGGTTGAGTTCGAATTTCGTAAACTGACGGACAAAATGGCCGCCCATCGTTCGAAAATAGTGTCAAAATATTGTGTATCAGGGTTGTGGACCCTCTGGAGGTCACAATTGTCATCTGATTTTGATGAAATTTGATATGCGTGTTTATAACTCAAATATCTTGGTTCCTTTCTATTTTCGTGCATATTGATTCGTAACTTACCGAATTATTGCCCCTGATTTTACGAAAAATCGCGTTTTTACCTTGTGGTCCCTCTAGAGGTTACAATTATTATCCGATTGAAAAAAACGTTCGAATGTATTACCGTTACGCCGTAATTTTGTCTGAGGTTGAGTATATTGAAAATCGGACGAAAATTGCCAGACAAAATGGCCGCCCCTGGTACGCAAATAGTGTAAACATCTGGTGATTTGCGAGCCTTTGTTTTCGCGTTGCTGGAGATAAATTGGGCATAACAATAAAGGAAAATCATTATAAGTACGTATTGTATTATACCATTTCCTAGTCGGGTATCGAAAGTAGGTACGAACGGTAAGTTACGTGCGAATTTCGGCAACAGGTAGGCGTAGACGCAACGTAGATCTAAAAGCTAAATAAAGCTAACAGGTAGGTCTAGACGCTCGGTGGCAGGGCATATTTTAAGGTTTTATTGACGAAGCAAGAGGCGTATTGCCTGCGGCTAGGTCTAGGGTATATACATTGTAAGTTCAGTGCAAAGTTACTTGAGGGGTATTGCTGACAGGTAGGTGATCTAGACGGCGGTAAGGTACTTGAGAGATATGGCCTACAAGTAGGTATGGATAACACAGTAGGGTAAGTTACTTGCAGGGTATTGCCCACAGGTATGTATAGATGTTCAGTTGGGTAAGTTACTTGAGAGGTTCTTCCCACGGGTAGGTCTAGATCTTCAGTATGGTAACTTACTTGAGGGGCATGGTCTACAGGTGGTGGGCCTATATGTTCAGTAGGGTAATAAATAATAAAAAAAGAAGATATTTGTGATAGGTTTCCGTAATCAATACATTTTACGGTGATTAAATCCCATATTCACACTCAGTTATAAACTTGCATGTTGTAGAGTCCAGGTGACTTCTTACCGAACACATGCGGCTTTAAACCTACTATAAACAAGAACACGTAAACCACTTGAGAAGTGCCTTTTACGATCCTTAAAGTTTTTGGGTATAGGCTCAACGCGGTAAGAATATTCATTCACTTTGATTCACTCACTCCCTCTTTGTTCGGATAAGCTAGTGATATGGCGGCAGTCTGTTTCACAAAATATCATGGCGAAAATATTCGTTTGACACTTTCCGCTCTGATCGGATAAACTAATAATTTGGTGACAGGCGGTACCTGGTAAGCTCTTTTTATTTCGACGATCAATGCCTGAAATGCTGCTAGACTGCATTTTCGGCAGTCTATTTTTTTTAATTTTCGGGGGCTTCATAGAGGTTCGCAACTCCGTTTGTTTGACACTTTCCTCTCTGGTCAGATAAACTCTAGTGATTCGGCCACAGGCGGTATCTGGCCAGCTCTATTTATCTCGACAATTGGTGCCTGAATATTGTCAGACTGCATTTCCTTCCGTCATAATGTAATATGAGTGTATATAAACCGATTTACATTCAATCGTTTCTGTTTATACAGTTATGTTCAGTGAAATACGCGAAGGGTCCGAATTGAATGGTAGTCTATGGCGCCTGGTTATTCCAGTCTACACCGGTAGTATTCTCCCACATGGGATATGGTTAGCCTCGTTCATCGAGTCGCTTCATACAAATGGCAAAAAGCATTCTGGCACGCGAATCGTGTGCCAATTTTATAATGTTCATTTTGTCTTAAATATTGGACATCAGAAGTAATATAACAACATCAGTGTTGATTTAAATTGACCAATAAGTCGGTTTTGCAATGTCAATGACTGTGGATGATATTGAATTGAAGACTTTGCTCATTTAAACAACATTTAAATATGGCCTACCACCGGTTGCACTTTCCCCTCGAACTAAAAATAAATTGTGTATTGAAACTTTCGATGAAACGGAAACGTTTGTTTCGCATAAGAGAGAGAGAGAGAGAGAGAGAGAGAGATTTAACGTCCACTCGACACAAACCAGGTTATTTCGGGACTAACATGGTACAATTTTTATTTCAATAATTCGTTTGCGCGTAGGGGTCTTTAGCAGTGGGAGGAAACCGGAGGGCCCGGAGAAAACCCACGAGGTTGGAAAGGCGACCCTGCTCCTTGTCACGTACAACCGGGGAATCGAAACCACGCCAGTTGACTCAATGACAGGCCTTATGATACAGCGCGCGCGTGCTAACCATTCGGCCATCCAACCCCCCGTTTCGCATAAGTATTAGATAGAAGGGACAAATACAATTTGTAGAACCCGATATTTGATGTAAGTGAACCCATTTCACACAAACTTATTTTCTATATCCAGGGAACCTTCCATTATAATAATCTATCTGCATACAATGTTTACGAAAATACACATTTAAACAATATTTAAATATGGTCTACCACCTGTTGCACTTTCCTTTCAACATAAAAATAAATTGTTTATTGTATTTTTCGATTAAACGTAAACTTCCTGCTTGCTATAAAATACTAGACTAATATACCAATTGTTAATTTGTAAGAAGTTTATCTTTCTACGCGAATTAACAATAAATTGTTTATTGGATAAAACAGAAACATTTTATTTGTACCTGTAAAAAATATACCTATTGTTTATATGGTAAGTTAAGGTCTACTGTGTAATACGGAAATTTGCAACACGTTTTAGCACCATAATATCTTTCTTCAAGGCGCAACAATAAATTAATTGTTCATTGGCTAAAACGGAAACAGTCATTTTTTGGTATAATTGTAAAATAATATACAAATGGGCATTTTATACCGTGTATTTTTTACTGATAATTAAAGTAATGAAGTAAAGCGGGAAACTGCAACATGTTTTAACATCCTATCTTTCGCCTCCCTTTTCAGGGATGGGCCGAAAAGGAGTATGGTAGTTTCAGGTGTCCCTATAAACTGGTTAATGTTCTTGCGTAGTGATGAATTTATGTCGTTTCGGGTGAATTTTTAAGATATATGCATCAGCTAAAGACACCAGGATATACTCTAGAAAGCACCATTTACAATCGATTTATTAAAAAAATCTCGAGCCTGTTTGGAGAGAACCCCACCATTCCCATCACAGAGCAAAGATCAGCCCGTCCCTGGTATCATATATGTATCGTCTAGTGTCCATTGCTTGCGAAAAGCAGTATTACCGTGGAATTGCACGAACTTGTGAAATGAATAACATACATAAATGAATGTGTTAACTGTCGGTGTAGATTATACCAGATACGGACCGGGGGCCAAAGGGTTCCCGGACCTGGCCTCGCGAGAGGTACTATGGGGGTCCGGTGTGGTTCTCGTGTTCCCGGCGTGAAATTTTGTTTGAAATACCGACTGTACATTTATGTTTTCTATAGTTTGTCCTGGTGTTTCTAGCTTACGCACAAATTTATTATATGTTGATTGTCGAGTTAAATTTACACCATCTTGGCTAGTTGTTTATGGGAGAAACTGAACACTTACTTCCCTACATAAGGCATATTACAAGCCATATCCAACGAAAACAAATGACGATTAAATACAATTCCTCCATTTTGGATGTCATTTTGAATTTCTGCCGTCATGGATTCTCGAAATTGATATTTGAGATACGAATTGAACCCAGCGTCATCGACAACCACATAAATGACATGTTACATCCATCAGGATAAATTGAGAGAGAGAAATGGGGTTTAACGTCCACTCGACACAAACCAGGTCATTTCGGGACTAACATATGGTTCAATTTTATTTCCATAATTCGCTTGCGCGTAGGGGTCTTTAGCAGTGGGAAGGAACCGGAGAAAACCCACGATGTTGGACAGGCGACCCTACTCCTTGTCACGTACAACCGGGGATTTGAAACCACGCCAGTTGACTCAATGACAGACTTTATAATACAGCACGCACGTGCTAACCATTCAGCCATCCAACCCCCGAGGGTAAAATGAAGATTAACTTAAAATCCGCAATGTTTGAGTCAATTTTGAAGTGCTGCTATGCTGGGTTTTCGAAATTTATCTTTTAAATTCAGAGATTTAGTAAATATTATATTTTACGATATTTTCTCTGGTTGTATGGAAAAACAAGCCAACAGTGAGGCTAATGTCCGAAATCCCAAAACAAATAGATAACACATATTAATTAATCGCACATTTATTTTTTTTCAAAAGTATCAAGCAATCAAACTGATTATAATAAATAAAATAAAACCAAGTACCAACAATCCAAACCATCAGATAGAATCAAAGTTATTTTGTCCTAAAGCATCGACTAATGAAATTGCTTAGCTCAGCTTAGCTTTAGCTCGAAATATTAATCATTGAACTCAGTGAATACATTCACCTAATGAACATCTAAATCAAGTTTAAACATTCTATCTCAATTAAAAGCAGAGTTGTTATGTTCCAAAGTCTTGACCAATCCAATTGCTTACCGCTCATTAGCCTAAGTAGAAAATTCTCATCATCGAAATTAGTCAATGTAATAATATGATAAAACTATACACCAAGTGTCCTCACTCTCACTTAATTAGATCTAAAGTTATCGTGTCCCAAAGCATCAACCAATCAAATTGCTTATCTCTGCTTAGAGATCTACGCAAAGTGTGAACATTCTAACTCAATTAGAATAAGAGTAGTTGTGTTCCAACCAAATTGCTTATCGCTCTTATCCTCAGCAGAAAATGCTCACTTAATTACAACTAAAGTTATTGTTTCCCAAAGGATCAACCAATCAAATTGCTCATCTCTGCTTACCCAACGAAGAAAATGCTCATCTTCGAACACCATCAAGGCACTGACGTAATAAACACCTACACGAAGTTTGAACATTCTACCTTAATTCGAAGGAGAGTTATTGAGTTCCAAAGTCGGCCAATGAAATTGCTTATCACTCTGCTCACCCTGAGCTGAAAATGATCCTTATGGGTAATGAAACTATACACCATATGATAATATGATAAAACTATACACCAAGTCTCATCACTCTCACTTAATTAGAACTAAAGTTATCGTGTCCCATAGCATCAACCAATCAAATTGCTTATCCTAAGCAGAATATTCTCATCTTCGAACTCCATCAAGGCATTGACCTAGTAAACGCCTACACCAAGATTGAACATTCTAGCTCAATTAGAAGGAGAATTATTATGTCCCAAAAAGTGTGACGGATGGACAGACAGACGGACGAACCCATTCTAATAGTCCCCTGCTTTCTTCGAAAGGCGGGGGACAAAAAGATCCCTTGGCAGTTATAATTCGATATAAGAGTAGGCCATAGTGCCACTGCCCGAGCAAAATTTCCCTCATAGCACACTGTATGACGTATGCCCGTCTTCATTAGCCCAGTATAGGAGCAGAACAGTAGGACGTTAAACCCCATTTCATTTCATTGAGGTGTAATGGTAACATATTTGAATCAAATTGTGACTTCTAGAGGGTCCACAAGCGAAAATCGTGATTTTATATTAGTTGTACTTATGTAAGAGAGCAGCTCACCGAGTTGAATTTTTGGCGCTATATAAATTAATTATTATTTTTATTAATTTTGTGACCAAACGAACTTTTAGGGCAAAAGGAGAAATATGACATAACGTAGACTATCGAACAAGGTCCACCCTGCGTAGATTTTTCCCTACAATCATCGAAATAACGACGAACAAACAAATATTCAAAGGCCTGCCACCGTTTTGGCCCTACCCATTCTAATCCATACATAGGGCATGTTCATAATTTCTTAATCCAGATATCACTTTATAATCAAAGGGCTTTTTTTTTCACTGATGTACTTTACCCACTTTCCATTACCCGTTCTTACAACAATCTGAATAAAACGCAGATTATGTTTCGTTTCGTTTTATATAGCTCAATATTTCGCTTTACTTGTCATGTAGTAGGGGTCATCTAAAGTATAAATACTAGAGACGAAATATAAACATGTATTTTAATCAACTTGGCGCTTGCAAGTAGTACCAACACACCATATTTTTGTGGTTTTAGTTTTCTACCTAGAAGTAATCAAACCTGTAGATAATTTACAACATTAGCCAGATTCCTTGTAATGAAAATATTGCTACATATTCCGAAATGATATGACCTTTATTTCTAAGATACAAAGATAACATCTTGCTACTTCCCAGATGACCATGACCTTCTGCCAACAATACGTGTTCCATGTCAGTTGTTTACCAGCTTTGATCGATGGACAAAAACAAACAAAACATTTCCGGAAAACGAAATGTCACAAACCCATACAGACGGGACATGGTTATCATTGATCTAGATGAAATCTATAAATACTGAGTACTAATATAATTAACTGACTCGTATACTCCGTTTCAATATTGTCCATACAGACAACAAACTTAGTAACTAGAAGCAATCGAACCCGAATAGTTCATAAACCTCCACCACGTTACGCTGAAGTTCAAATAGATGATAACCTGAAGTAGATAATTTGTCAAAAAAACATAAAAATCCGTTTCCCGGTTGTGTCCTTTTGTATACCACAAAATCAGTTTAAAAACAAATTGTCCAATGACTTCTTTGGTGGCAATCGCCCAGAGGTAACCCTTCTATCAAATAGCTTGTGCCTTATCATCCCAGCACACACACTGGCTAGTTTTAAGGAGAGGCGGTATATTTCAGGCCAAATAACAAGACGTTTTTCTGATTGACCATTATTTTAAAATACTAGTAGAGCTGATATAAACTTCATATGATCATAAGTTATGCCAGAATTACCAATTTCAATGTAATTAATAATGATATAATATACTATAATAACGCTTGATTGTAAAATATACTATTCAAAAAAAGTAGGGGATATTTGATTTTTAAGTGTCATTAAAGTCAACTAATGAAACTGACGAAGAAACAAATGACAAAATGAAATGAAGATCACATTCATCGATTTATTCCAAATGATCGTTAGACTAAGTAAGGCACAGACTGACCATTATAAGGGTAAAATGATACCCGGGGTCAAACAGCAAAGTTACCACAGCATCACAACCAAGTCAGTAACGGGTAAATCCTCCTCTGTTTGCCCAACAAGCATTGATCCGACGTGGCATACTCCTAATGAGACGTCTAAGGTCATTTTGGCCCAGATTGTCCCATTCCTGTTGCAACGCAGCAGCAAGTTCTTGGACATTGGCAGGACGTTGTTGACGTTGACGTAACCTCTGTCCAAGCATGTCCCAGACATGCTCGATGGGGGAGAGGTCGGGACTCAGTGCTGGCCAAGGTAATGTGGTGATGTTCTGTTGTTGGAGGTAACCTGTAACGATCCTGGCCCTGTGACATCTTGCGTTGTCATCCTGGAAGATGAAACGGCGGCCATGACGTCGTGCGAACGGCACAACATGGACTGCCAAGATGTTGTCCCGGTAGTACTGGCCTGTAACACGCCCTGCAACAACATGTAAAGCCGTTCTTCCAGCAACAGTGATGCCTCCCCACACCATAACAGAACCACCCCCAAATCGATCATGTCTGATGACGTTAACGTCTTGGAAGCGCTCGTTTCGACGACGCCACACCCTCCTACGTCTGTCCAACATGGACTGCCAAGATGTTGTCCCGGTAGTACTGGCCTGTAACACGCCCTGCAACAACATGTAAAGCCGTTCTTCCAGCAACAGTGATGCCTCCCCACACCATAACAGAACCACCCCCAAATCGATCATGTCTGATGACGTTAACGTCTTGGAAGCGCTCGTTTCGACGACGCCACACCCTCCTACGTCTGTCCAAAAAATCAACAGTGAACCTTGACTCATCTGAAAACATCACATTGCTCCAGCGTCGATTATCCCAGTGTTGACGATCCCTACACCAACGACGTCTTGCCTGAATTTGATGATCTCTCAAACAAGGGATCACGCGAGGATGTCGGGCGCGAAGGTGACCCCTATGCAATAGATTTCGACTCGTCTGGCCACTCACTCTCACACCAGTGTCTGTTTGAAGACGAGCGCTGATCTGATTTGAGTGATGACACGATTTCTCAAGGCCAAGGTACGGATAAATCGATCCTGGGCTTGAGTTGTCGCCCTTGGTCGACCTGAGCGTGGTCTGTCCTGTACAGATTGTGTATCACGGTATCTGGACCATAGCCTGCTTATGACAGACTGAGAAACATTCATCGTCCGCGCCACAACCGCCTGTGTTGTGCCGATCTGTAGCATGCCAAGGGCACGTAACCTTTCATTTTGGGTAAGCCGACGCATATCAAAATTTGTTTTCTGGTCACTAAAACAATTAAACTGATGTTTCCACCCTGGAATTCAATGCCACAATGACTGTAACATTCAAAGTCAGAGTCGTGCAAATCTTGGGTTGGACCCCCATGATGATCCCAAGCATCACCTGCATTCCATGCGGTAGCTATTGGTGCGTTTGGGCGTCACATGTAACTGGAAATGTTTCTTCTGTTAGGTTCTATAGTGACTTTTTTCGTAGTCATTTGCATATTTTAGTATTATGCCCCCAAAATCAAATATCCCCTACTTTTTTTGAATAGTATATATTATGGTTTAACTCTGTGGTTGACATTTATTCTAGCAGTAAGTAAGATTAGATAAAGAGCTGACAGGTTCCGCTATAATAGTTTACAAATAGATAATGACAACAGAATACTCTGTAATTTCTGTCAGAATGCTGCACTCTGAACCAAGATATACTCTTCAAAAAAAAAGTAGGGGATATTGAAATGCAAATAACTATGCAGGTTGTGATATGATGAATAGTCATGGACACTTGACATGCTTTGAGAGTATGTTTACAGATGAATAATTTATCGCCCCAACAGAACCACTGAGCTGCCCGTGCCACACGTAATAGCGCCATACACGTGGGAGGGGTTCAATGTCAAATTTGACACTTCAAGGAAGGGTTGATGAAAACTGCTGCGTGCTGGTTTATCCCATCCATGCTTGCTTTCCTATCGGTTCTTGCATACGATTTACTGTTTAGCGTATCTTTCCTTTAGTGTGTTACGTTTAATTTGTAATGAGACGTCTTCAGAGTACAATGTTGATGATAGACCTCGTTTAGGTCGTCCTAGAGCCACTACACAAGCCCAGGATCGATACATTAGTACACAGGTTCTGCGAAATGGCGGACAAACGGCCAATCAGCTTTCGGTAGACGTGTACCAAGTTACAGGAATTCGAGTTACACCCCGAACGATTAGAAATCGACTACATGCAGCCCATTTGCATGCGCGACGACCGCGTGTTGTACCTCCATTAGCTCGCCAGCACATGGCAAACACGTGCCAATGGTGTAGGCAGCGTAGAAATTGGGGTAATCGTCGATGGGCGCGTGTAATATTCTCAGATGAGTCCAGATTTACTCTGGATTTCACCGATAGGCGTGCTCACGTTTAGAGGCGTGTACATGAGCGTCATGTTATCGTTAACGTCAGACAGCATGACAGATTTGGGCGTGGTCTGTTATGGAGTGGGGAGGAATCGCCATGACTTGCAGAACGGACTTGTATATTGTTCAAGGAAGGGTCACTGGTTGTACTACCGTTACCACATCCTGACACGGATAGTTCTGCCATTTGCTCAACGTGCAGGTCGACGTTCCATCTTTCAAGATGATAATGCCCGTTCCCACTGCGCTCGTGTCGTGAATGACTACCTCCTGCGTCACCATATTGTCCATATACCGTGGCCAGCCACGTGTCCTGACCTTTCCCCTATAGAGCATGTCTGCGACATGATCGAGAGCCGTGTTCGTCAACATCAACCCTGCAAGAATTGGCAGTGGCACTGCAAGAGGAGTGGGTCAGATTGCCCCAAATCGTGATTAGACGGTTGATTAGGAGCATGCCACGACGAATTGCTGAATGTCTGAGGATTGGTAGAGCAATTACTCATTAACAAGACAAAAATCAAAAACGTCCATTTTCACTTTTGAGTGCATCTCTTTGCGAGTTAAATGGGGCCGTCAGATAAGCCTCTCATATGGACTGGTTATGTTCATGTGTAGGCAATTGGCATGTTATTAACATACACTGGTTACCTCTAATAAAAACAGCAGTGCATTTCCACAATTTTGTATTGTTTCTGAATATCCCCTACCTTTTTTAAAAGTATATTAGCGATTCAATTTTAGGCTAGCCTCGATCGTCATTAATGCCGTTGGTACGATAATAAACAAAGTCTTGATTATCGATTTTTACGTTAAATTATCCATCACAAAACGTATTCAAATCAACAAAATATTGCAGGCTCACCAAGGCATCGAGGGTGGGTTATGTCTAATTAATAATTTAAATAACATTTATGGCCTAAAGAAAGTTTTGCAATAGACAGATTTAGTTCTTGCATGTTTAATTGGTAATATAACTTACATGGTGAAGAGATTGAACATCGTATTAATTGTATTAGTATTATGAACAGCACAGCGATTGTCATGATATTAAAATATACGACTAAGATGGTGGCCTTTGGGGTATTCAAATCTTATATATTTGTATATTGTCACATTACGATTAATAATTGTTTAATGCCGTATTTACAATTCACCTGACTGGCGTAGTAAATGAGTAACTTAGCCGTACAACCTCGTTGTTTCAGCCGATTTTGGCCACAAATAAGCTGTCGGCAAGAACGGAATAAAGCTCCTATGATGTAACACGGGGTAAAACTATAAACACACTGTAATGAGACAAATCAAGTACTAAGAATTAAACACGCTTAATAAAGACCAGAAATGTCTTCCATACATGTATTTTATAGGGACATAGAGACGTTCTAATACAAATAAAATGGCGAACGTTGAGATGAAAACTCAACTGACCGATTGTACTCCCCCCCCCCCACCAAAAAAGTTTTTAACTGACAAGTAAATCAGTCGTGGTTAATACTAAACGAGCGATGCTTTTATATGTTGTGGTTCATGCACATGCCTGATCCGGAGATATCTATTAATGTTAAAGCAGCCAGAGCATGTTCTATCCAGGTACTAAGTACGTTATTAGTGTTGCTGCCAGTTGTGGTTAGTTCTGATTGATTCAAGGCAAACTATTTAATGGCAGGTGGGTGTAGCTCGTGGATAGGATTACAGGCAAGTGCATTATTAAATATTATGTCTTGCAGGTGAAGAGGAAAATGTGGTCTCCGGTGTACTCTTCTATCATAAATCCTGTTTCATTCTCTGAAATAATACCTCGGCTTCAGGAATGTTCGTATTATTGCCAATCGCCTGCTTAATTCTGGATTTTTCTCTTCTGGTTTAGTTTTTATTAATTTGATTCGAAATGATGTGCTGTGGTAATTTAGTGGCTAAATAAAATACGCTGGGTATTTACGAGGTCTGTGCAAATTTAATAAATATATCCAATTGTGAAACAGAAGATGTTTTTCAATAATAGTATAATCAAATCAGTTCACGTCGGTAGTCTTAACAAGAAAAGGAAGTGGTGGGTGTTGGAATAAATTTGTATGACACTCCGTTTGTCACTGCATTCTCTCCAGATTTGAGATAATAATATATTTTATAAAAATTTACAGCGAATCATGGTTTTTCTGTTTGAAGTTTATTTAGATATTGCAGTGTTCATGTTTTTAGACCTTTATATATGTTTGTACTTTACTGTGCATACAGGAAAATTAATTACCAAAGAAAAAAAAATAATTGGCTTATACGAGCAAGATTATTCAAACCATGAGTCTAATAGCCCGTTCAGACGCTTATTTTTAAACCAGTTCATAATCGCTGCAGAGTTTCTAAGACAGCATCGTGTTGCGTTCACACGTACTATAAGCCAAACCAGTTTCAAAATATTTTGGAGAGGATCAAACGGAACGACTGAATGCAAAACGTGGAAATAAAAAGGTGGATATGAACAGAGCAAACATGAACTTGCAGTTCATGTGTTGGCAGTCATTGTGATGTGTCAAAATGGGTAACTGTTTGTTGTTATAAGGCTAATTGGAGAATATTTCAACCGCTGATCAAGTTATAATGTTTATCAGTGTTCTACTCTGTTGAATTTTGTAATATTGTTATCTCTTATCGTCTATTCTAGTTGTAGAGAACAAAATGTTTTTATAAGGTTAATTGCGAAAACAAAAATAAAGACGGAAATGACTCATGGTAATGGAACTCTTTGTTGGGTTATAATAGACTGTTATGAAATAAAATTAGCAATGACGTGTGAAAATATTGATAAGTTTCAAATGTTATCAATTTCAAATGTAATGTATTATTAAATAATTAAGATCGCTTGACATACAACAACAGATTAATCCACTACTTCTTCGGTCTATCCGTTTTCAGGTATTCTAAAGTTAGTTTCAATCACAATAACCTTTGATTAATTTTGGTCTTTACATACGGAATATGGGTGCACTAGGTAGGCTATGTTTATTCATTACAGAAGGTATTATACTACTTATCACAGGATCATATTATACGTAGCAAACAGTTAAGTCAGTGATTCTCAACCAGTGTGCCGCGAGATCCAATTGCGTATTCACTGGTGTCTACTGGTAAAGTCATAGCTGTGTTTTTCTTTATTTAGTTTGAGTCTTTCTATTTATCTATGCCTTGTCTGTGTCTACGGCTGTATGCCGTCGGACTTGCCATGTTTTTATTTTGTAAAATTCAAATATTGTTCATATATATTTTTCACGTGTTCCAAGGTGTGCCGCTAGCTAACAAAAGGTTGAGAACCTTTGAGTTAAGTATTGTTTTTGACAATCAGTTATGTCCGTCAACCAGTCAGGTCTTGTTAGCACAACAAAGACTTCAAGAATTCATCTGTCTTTCAAAACTTGATATAGTTGTCTATCTTGCGGAAATAAAGAATTTTATTGATTTTTAACGATTCTCGATAACAACGTTCAGAATTATTTCCCTTTTTTGCGAAATTTGGTAAAGCATCAAGGAGGCATAAATTATGATCCAATTTGTCTTACATTTATATGGGTTGTCAATCTCAGTGACACGAAGCAGATATTTCATTCATTTAAATAATACCCCCTTTAGGTACGAAACCTTGCCAGGTTTTAATTATTATGTGAACTTTATTAAATTTGGCTACTATATTAAAATAGTAAGTGCAGCAGAATCGCATTACGTGCAAAACAAAACCGTCAAGACAACTATAGACATTACAAGAAACAGACAATTAATGTGTTTATTATTTTTTTGTCATCAAAGAGGACTTATTGTTTATAAAGAGCAATCCACATACAATAAACGACACGAAACTTCGTTCTGTTTATTTAATATCATAAAATAGTAATGTCATCTTTCATTATCATTTTTGTCTAGACTGTAATACCAAAACCTTCGCAGTACAACAATGGACAATATCGTGTTTTGGTATTTCTTCTATTATGATGATCAGATAAAAGCAATATATGGTAAAATGAAATAGGCTAGCAGCCAAAATAAATGCCAAGACAAGACATAATCCGAAGGATTGAAAACAGGCTAGACCAATATAATATATGAATTATAAAATAGTTTTAGTTCTTTATAATTTTGGAAGTTTACGTGGAACGGAAGCCTGCGCTCAAGGATACATGTGGAAGTTGGAAAGCTTTCGGATGTCAACTTGGCTATTGCACACACTCTAGTTGGAATCATGCGAGTAACCCTATATATACACAGTTTAGAAGCGGCTTAATATTGTTGGATCACGAAAGACTTCCGCAGAGTAAATAGTCTCCGTATTTCTAATAGTCCATCTCTTCATAATTAATATGGCCGGACAAGAGAATCGCCCCTTTGGAGGGATAGATCATAAAATGACAATTATGATTGTCATGGTAAGCTGTGATAATGCAGATCCATTTGGTGACGTGTGGGGACTTTTTGGACGAGCTGTTATACATAGATAGGTGTAACACCCAAGCACATGGTTAGATCTCCGACAATATGGTCCACTGATGACAAAATAGTCTCATTGTACGTGACCCGGAGTATTATAAACCTTCTCACATGCAAAGCGGTTATTTTAGAAGTATGGCGCGAGAACGTGGGCAGCTCACACAAGATTAAATAAAGATAAACATAAGATTAAGTATTGAAATTAACGTTAGAATCTTATCAATGATCTATGAATATGTCTACAATAGACATCCTATTCCCAAAGCAATGGCTGTGTACATTCAGCTCACTGACTGTTGATATATTTATGATAAAAGTGTTGTGTCTAATCACCTGTGTTCCCGTGTATCCGACGGATATCTGACCCAAACGCACTGAATTCAGCCGCCTCTAGATTCTAGCTAGCAATATTTGCTATCTCGGTAAGCCCTGGAATGAACACCACCATCCGAAAGGCGTAATCACTGATCACCGTAAAGCGGATACCAGATACATGAAGGGTTTTATGCTGAATACATATACTTTTTTGTTGAAGTTTTGAAAAACTCGCTGGTATTCTTGTTCCACGCACAAAAACAAGTGGCGATACCGCCCATTCAACACTTACTATGTCATAGCATATGGGTCTTCTTTGGGGATAGTAATAAACCTGCATGGGCACTTGGAGAAAATGTTATGTTTCACTGGCGACCCTGCTCTTTTTTACGCACAAGCATGGGATTGAACCAATTACTCGCACAGATAAGAGGCCTAGACATGTGAATATTTTCGCCATTGCTAAATACCACCATCATTAAGCAATTGGTTATGGGGGTGTTCAACACTCCAAACGGCTTTTGATTATGATTAATTTTATTAAGATCACTCATGATACAGGACTGCTATTAAGAAGTTTGGTGGTTTTCAATATCGATTGATCTTTGTGACATAAGTTGATACATGTAAAAAATATATAAATCATTTTCTTGTATTTGTCAATAATATTGTGATAGATTGTATTGTGCAGGGTTTCAAACATTGTTATTGACATATGAAATACGGCTCAGTTATATTACTATAATTATAGGAAAACCTATATAGTTTAAACGACAGTCTAATATATAATATAAACTGTCTACAGTCTGGTCTTTCATTATTAATACTTCGTTTTATTTAATTTCTAAGTTCAAGTCAGAATAGCGGGCTTTGCGGTTGGGATTTGGGCGAGATTTATTTATTTTGCATACTTCATCATTGCATCGTGCCTTCTTATATCATATGGTGAAAAAAATATTTGGTAATAGTTCGATCTTTTGAGTATGCTCAATTATGGTTAATGAATCGAATACTTGGCAAGAACGCAATATTCATTATTATAAATGTACTTCCATAATCTCGTGGGCTTCCTACGGGTCCTCGGGTTTCCTCGCACTGCTAAAGACCCGTAGGTGCAATCGAATTATTGAAATAAAAGTGGACCTTATGTTAGTCTCCAAATGACCAAGTTGGTAGTGAGTGGACGTTACCCTCTCCCTTTATTGCAATTGTAACATAACTATAGCTTTGCCTTTCTTTGGAAACTACACAAATTACACTTCATTCTTTAACAACGTTTGTTTTATAAGATAACTATTTTAATGTATTTTCCAAAGCTCCATTGACACAATCCTACAAGCTGTTTTATTTTCTTCTTTTATGTCACGACCACGTGCGTCATCAACACAATTATTACTCTTTTTACACATGTCAATAAACACGGGCTTTAATCTGTCAATATTACTTGTAATAACATGTTTGATCACTAATTATATGCCTGAAGAATTCTTAGATCATCTTTTTCTTAAATCTTACCTGGGGCCTTTGCCACTATTGAATGAATCGAGATCACCATTGATATCCATCTTTAAGACTATAGCAGCAAAGTTTATTCGCAGCTGCTTTTAATGTTTGTTGGTTAAACGGAGTAGTGGTTAGTTTACAATTGTTGTCGAGGTGTCCTTCTGTTTGTCCCATTTTATGTTAGTCTGTCAGGAGCATATCGATGGCTGAGTATGCATATGTTACATGTCCATTTTTCTTGTTTCGAGAAAATCGCATTTTAAACTATTGAATTCCTATTTTAAATCAGGGAATTTAGACCCCTGACAACGTGTTTTGTAGGCGATATGTCCACTGGTTCCTGTTTAGTGTTATGTACTTTCAGTAGACAAAAGTTACATGTCCACAAATATCACTTTTGCATACTAAACATTTGCTGAATGGGGACATGTGCTATATGTTTTCATGGCAGGTGTGAAGCAGTAGGTTCCTGAGAGTACAAACCCTACCGATAACTAGCGTCCCGTGGGCTTAATAACATGATACTCTAATTAATCTGGACTAACAGCATTTACACAGTAGAAGGGCGCATGTTTTATGCTATTCAAAGAGGTCAAAACATTATTTTGACCAAAACTGGACAAGTAACATTTGCATACTCAGCCATCGATATCTCGGTCACCGATGCGACGAGTGTGACCAAACTTGCGTGTTATGCCAGACTTATTATCCACTTTAGGAAGTGTCATTTGTGTTACTTTGGCACCTACTGTGTCAAATGACGATCCACAAACCCCATTTTACGATATATGGTGTATTTGCTAGCTCTGTTTACAGTTTCGAACATAACTTTAACTGGTGGATAGATCTCACATAGACCAACGTGTGTCATGACGTAATCAACCATTAAATACTGCACTTTTCATGAAAACGATCGTTACCTTTGCCGACAGTTTTTGATCCTATATCCATCAAATATTGGCATTACATTCTACTCAAGGGGCTTAATGATCAATACTGTATTGATTTGTTTATAAATTATACCCATTCGAACTTCAGTATATTTCGGGCGTCTCGGTCGCCACATCTGTTATTTTACGTATTCGAACGAAACATCCACAACAGTATTTATAATGAACGATGGGTGTCACAACTTTCATCTGAAGACCTTTCCGGGCTAAGTCTCTAACTCAATATTATCCAAAATCTTCGACATTGAAAACATGAATTATTTGTCAATTTAAATCGAAATTGATGTTGCGATCTTACCGGAGAAACATGGGCGTCAAATATCCAATATTTGAAGGAGTTAAATCGCTAATATTTTGGACCTACAAATTGACACAAATGGGTCGCAACGTATATAATAATGTAATATGAATGTAAATAAACTTATTTACATTCAGTCGTTTCCGTTTTTACTCTAATTTCAAAGCAGTTATGTTCGAAGTCTCAATCGAATGGCAATCTCTAGCGACTGTTTATTCCAGTCTACACCGATAGTATTTATTGCGCATGCTCTCCAGATAAGAATATGGGGGTCACCGTTTGACATGACTTGTGGAATACATGTATGTCTAACTTCGTTCCTCGGGTCGGTTGTTACGCATTATAGTACACGATTCGTGTACCAATCGTAAATATTGGATATCAGAAGCCCATCTTTCCCGGTAAGATCACAACACCAATGTTGATTAAAATTAACAAATAATTCGTGTTTTCAATGTCGAAGGTTGTGGATGATACTGGGTTAGAGACTTGGCTACTTTAAGACAAAATAAACGTTACCATTGGTACACAAATCATGTACCATGATGCATTTCAGAGCCATTTGTAACGAGGGACTCAAAGAACGAGCCTAGACATATGCACAAGTCATGTCAAACGGTGAAGCCATATTCTTATCTGGAGAGCATGCGCAATAAATACTATCAGTGTAGGCTGGAATTGCCATTCGATTGAGTCTTCTGGCGTATTTAGCCGAACATAACTGATTTGAAATTAAGAATAAAAACCGAAACGATTCTATGTACATCAGTTTATATACATTCAAATTACATTATTATATGCATTGAGACCCGTTTGTGTCAATTCCTAGGTCCCAAATATTAGTGGTTTAGCTCCTTTAATGTAAAAATGTCGAATTATTGTCATTTTCGTAAAAATCAGAATTTCTCTGTTACTAAGCTGCGTGGGGGCGGGCGATCGAAGTAGCAACCGCATTGTCTTACGTTGAGCTGAAAAAACAATGAAAATATTTCTGGAACATCTGGCCAAGTTGATATACATAACTGAGAAAAACATATATTTGCAACATAAACAATATATCTGTGGATATATTTTAGGATATAGTTCAGTGGAAACTCATTAATACAATCTACAAATTGTAAGATGGTGAATGGATAAACACTGATGTTGCTGTGTAATGTGAGAATATTGGACGCACACAATATCCTATGAATCATTTGGATTAATTTTAAAATAAAGATTTAATTCATTTCAATGTGATTTAAATCATTTTAATGTGATTTTAAATCATTGCAATGTGATTTAAATGTAATGTGATTTTGAATCATTGCAATGCGATTTAAATGTAATTTGCTTTAAACCAGTGTTATGTATAGACAGATTTAAATCATTGTAACTTTATACTCAGGACCTGGATTTTGGTCTCATTCGAACAACTGGATACTCTTCCTAGCCATGCCCCGTCCTAACCACGGACAAGAGGAAACCGCGCTGAAAAATCCAGAAGTTTCTCAGTCAACACTGTGATCGGGCCAGCGCCTCCCCCTTCCTGAGCTTCTTAGTCCATGTGACAGACCTCGGATTTTGGAGCATCATTACCAATTTGATGAATAAATTCAACCACATTTCTGTAACCCACCACATATTCTAGGCCAAGATTTATGTATTAACATTAATAGGGGACTGTCCCCATATGTTCCTGGGCCGCCGTGCAGCAGTAAGAGGCAAGGTTCGCTCTCGGTGCTGGCCGAGTAAGTTTCCCCTTTACTTGTTATTGGTGCAGGACCGAGGTCCAAATAAGAAAAAGTGTCTAGTCGTTCGGACGCGACAAAACAAAACAAGGTCCCTTGTATACAAATAACCCTTGACACTTGTAATTTGAAATAAAGAGTCCGGGCTAAATTTCCCTCATGGCCCGTCATCATTAAACCAGTCGGTGCCAAAAACAGGGACGTTAAACTCCATATCATTTAATTTCCCACATATGTTCACATTGCTATATAATTCATGTGACGCGTGATTATACAAAGAACAATCTGAAATAAAACTAGAACTGCGAAGCAGTAATGACGGGTTTCACCTGTGCCACGTTACCCTAAACATATGTCACTTCCGGTACCAATGAAACCATTAAACAGGTTTCCACATAAGCATTGCACACATCAAATAAAATGGACGCCGAATCAACCAAATCCAGGAATATCAATTCATTTTATACATTTGTTACATGTAAGTGTACAGTACTTCCGGTGATAATGAAAATGTTCAATTAGATTCGTGAAATCAGAAATGACATAAGGCATCACATGGTGAAAATTATATGTAAATCAAATAAAAATTGCCACTTTTATAGACCAAAAACCTTGAAAAGTGACTTGTAGAAAACCGTCTATTTCTCTGCAACCGTACAAGTTAGAAACCATTTTCTGGTATCTGTATGATCGTATGGGTTCAATCTATTTGCTGATTGGAATCAAATATCATAATTTTAAAAACATTACAAATCAGACACATTTGAATAAAATATCTGTTTTGAAGGCTAAAAATACAGTTTTGCCAAAATGACGTTACTTCCGGTGATAATGAAAATCTTAAGTTACTTGTATGAAATCGTAAATGGCATTAGGTATCAAACACGAAAATTTTATGAAAATCGAATAATAACTGACACTTCTATGGACCAAAAACCTTAAGAAGTGACCTGTTGAAAATCGCCTATTTCTCCGCAACTGAACAAGTTAGAAACCATTTTGTAATATCTATATGATCCTATGGGTTCATTCTATTAGTTGATTGGAATCAACTATCCAAATATTAAACAAATAACAAATACGACTCAGCTGAATAAATTATTTGTTTCGAAAGCTATAAATATAGTTTTTGCCCAAATTCCGTCATTTCCGATGATATTGAAAATGTTAAATTGGTTTGACCTAGTCACAATTGACATTACGCATCAAATGGTATCACTTTTATGATAATCCAATAATAATTGACTCTTTTACAGGCAAAATAGTGTAAAAAGTGACACTTGCAAAATTGACCATTTCTCGGCAACTGCTCATATTACAAACTAATTTTGAGATAGATTCTCTTCGTATGAATTAAAGTTTATGAAAGTCACAAAGAAATATTTTAAAATATGAAACGCCTGAATGGGTTGTAAATAGCTCAATTTTACACCGTTTTTCACCTTTAAATCGAAATGGCGCAAAAATGAAATCGAAATTAAAACAACTGCTTCCGACTTTTTTTGCGCCTTTACATGGCGCAACTTCTTACTTTTTAATTATTTAAAAAAAATAATATTTGCTTTCGAAAAGACTTATCTAACCGCCAATATTGTAGTTTTGGTCAAAATTACGTCATTTCCGCTGCTGACAGAAAGCTTTATCAGTAATAAAAAAGTTGAGACTTTTCATCATTGAGCATATGAACTTTGTTTTATACAAATCAAGCAATAAATAATTAACCCAGAACCCATAAACTGAATTAGCCAATAGCGGCCAAGGTGAATTATCGATACAAATTTTTTTCATATTTTTGCTCAAATCACATGACCCTTTAATTATAGGTAAAGCGCCATAAAAAAAATATTCATAATTAAAAAAGTTTTTTGTCAAAATTTAAATTTTCAAAATTTGGCGCCTAATATCTTCGAAGATTAATCGAAAATCAAAAATCTAAACAATCGTAGCTATTTGCCGTGTCTCAGGCTATGTCAAAATGTATCAAAAACAGTGTGAAACCCTAATTATAATGTAATTATTCCATATAAATAATATATTATTGAAATAAAACATGCGCGATATACAGATTGTTTAATTAAATTATATGTGTACTGCAGTAATGAGCAATATGTTTTAATATATTCGTAATTCTATTACACTGGATAGCTTTGGAGTGGAACTGTAATAGCTAATCGTATAAATTTTATTGCAATCATGCTCAATTGTTTCTTTTATGAGCCCTAAAATTAATAAGCCATCGGTATAAATTGTTATTTGAATTTTGATCTAAAACAGAAATGAAATGGGTTTTAATGTCCTACTTTTCTTCATGAACTGGATTTGCGATGACGCTATTAGAAAATTTCTCCCAGACAGCCGCGCTACGGCATACTCGTATTTCGAATTCCAGTTGTCAAGGGTTATTTTGTATTTTGCATGCTCGCCGATGTCTACACGAGACCTCAGTTTTTCGTAATAAACGAACGACTAGACACTCTTCCTGGTCAGATTCTTTGTCCTGCAACACTGACAAATACCGAGGAACTTTTTCGACCAACAGCAGGGGGCGAACCCGAGACATCCTGGTTAGCACTTAGCCCCGTGGCTCCAGATCAAATCAAATTTTTGACTTCCACAAGTTATACAAGATTTTGGGTTAATAGGGGAATTTTGTTAGTCAATCTTATGTTAACCAAATAACATTTAATGGTTCTGCAAAACTAATTTGTAAAAAAGGCCACAATTTCTGTTTGGTAGAATTCATTTAATATTGATATATTAATTAAATATCAATATGATACAATAATAAAGTGGTATTTTCGTCTTTAAAATAATCAATTATATTGGCCCTATAATTAATTAGACAACATTCGATTGTTAACTACACGTATACCGTATCCGTTATCCGCTGTACAAGTAATGTGTATAGTAAATAATATGCTATGATTTCAATGTTGTATAAGTATAGAAATGTATATTTATTATTTGTGTGTATAATTGTGTATGTCTACCTTCTATCCCACTAGGCTACTCCTCACACTCTCACAACACAGATCAATATCAGAAAAATAGTTTTTCACGCCAACGATGTTAGCCATCACATGTTGCCAAACAAGTTAAAGATTCGCTTCAATTTATCTTATTCGAACGTACTAGACCCAGCGGTTGGTAAACTGGCTAAGAAACCTTCCACTCTGCTTCATTTAGATTTACGACAAAGTAAGATTGGTGCTGGAAACGTATAGTTGTCAATAAGAAAACCGTTCTATAGTTTGGTAAATGGCGCGCGCTTCCTCGTGCCTGCTTTAGCTCTCCACACATAGAGAGAATACATGCTCGCGCCTATCAGTCTAAATCTGAGAATCCTATGTTGATTGGCTATCAAAAATCACGTGCTCAATAACCACTTTCACACCGACGTTTAACATGAAAGGGGTTAGATCAATGTGAGGGAATGAACTGGCCAGAAAGCACACAAAAGTTAATATTTACGAAACTAAACAGTCATACCCGATAAAGTTTCTAAAACATTTTCAATGTTTGCGCTCTTTTAAATATTCGACTTAATAAATTAAAAGATCTTTGACTTTAATAATTGATGTCAAAGATCTGAAACGGATTAATTTAGGAGACATTTATTCCTTATGCAGGTAAGACCGTTTACTTATTTATTCAATTAAACAATAATGTTTATCTGACACTTCTGTACGGAAACACTACAATTTATAACAGAGAGCTGTCACCTCAACATTTGTCTTTTAAATTTAATGATTGAATATATTTTGAATTATATTATCAGAGTTAAACTTCATAAATGTATTTTCTCCATTTGTTATATCACTGGGGACATATATCAAAACATTGAATAGTAATCAGAAAGACTTGGTATTTTCAAAGTTTCATAGTACAATATAATGCTTGATTTCCTAGCTGATTTCATATTTGCTGATGTTTAGTTTAGCGGTTCGCATGCTTATTAAACAAACATTTACACCATCTGCAATCCATTGCCCAGTAACTGCTTCTACCTGTTGGCAACAAGTATACTGTTTGGAATGTCCAACATACGTATTAGACCTTCTTGACACAAGTAAAGAATATGCACAGCTTACAATTGTAACTAAAGACTAACTTGAATTAATACTTGAAAAGTGGAACTTGACATTATCCAGAACGAAGTTATAGGGTCACCCGAATTTATATCCATTCGTAATTCCGATATAAAACAAACAGTAGTAAAAACCGACATGAAAATGTCCAAAACGATATTTTCTGTTTATAACTAAAATAGATGTAAAATTTATTTTGGCGTGAATCAACTAATTGACAACATAATCATCACTGTAAACAGCAGATAATTAAGAGTTAATATTCCTTCATAAATTTGATAAATACTGATCATCTTAGGCGATCTGTACGCATATCACTTTTGGGAAATCTGTTCGGAATGAATAAGATAAATTAATGTCATATCATATTATGTTAGTCTTACATACGATTTGGGATTATAAAACATCATTATTGAAAACGATGACGATGGGGAAATATTGCGCAAATTTAGTATGATATGAATACTTATTACTGTACGTATGAGGGAAAATGAACTAATGCCAATTGAATGCAATCCTTTATTCTATAATAGCAAAATAGAAAGTATAAAGCATACAATTTGTATAATGCTAAAGAAAAGAGTTTATCTAATCATTATGTCGAACAATCTGTGAAGAATGGTGAAATTATTGTTTTATTAACCGAGTTATCTCTTTTAACAGATGGTTAATAACTTATGTCACCAGATTAATTAATTATAAGTTGCGGTAGAGAAATATTTTCATATATTATTTATATTGCTAACCTTTAATAATGATGTGTAAGATTTCTTTATCCGTGTGTCAGACTTATTAATATCATATAATTAGTTATTAATACCCATTTTTCTTAAACAGAATGTCGGTTCCGGACTAACCTTGCTACAAAGGTGCCAATATGTTGCTTAAAATAATTGCAAGGAAACAGAATACACGATTCGAAATCTCCTGCTATAAATAAAACCCAACGTCAAAGGTATTGTGACTACCCCCCACCCCCAATTTTCATTAAACTCCAAATATTTCATGTTGTGCTGTATTATTTGCATTTTACGTATTACCAAATTAGCTTTTACAAATGTAATTATGCTTTTCCCAGCGGTTTATTGCAAAAAAAAATTTCGCCACTTGTTGAACACCTGATGGAATACTTTTCAGAGAACGGAGTTAATACATGTTATACTTTTTTATTTTAACACTCTACCAACGAACGTTACCTGGATGGTACCTTTCACTAGCACCTAATTTAACTATAAGTTGTGACGTGTGTCATGTACGATGCGGGTTATATTTACTAGGCTAGAACATTTTTATATCACTTATCCAGTTTCTCGGGGGGGGGGGGGGAGCGAATGGTTAGCGCGTGCGCGCTGTATCATCAGATCTGTCATTGAGTAAACTGGTGTGGTTTCGATTCCCCGGTTGTACGTGACAAGGAGTAGGGTCGCCTTCCAACCTCGTGGGTTTTCTCCGGGTCTTCCGGTTTCCTCTAAATGCTAAAGATCCCTAAGCGCAAGCGAATTATTGAAATAAAATTTTACCGTATATTAGTCCCGAAATGATCTGTTTTGTGTCGAGTGGACGTTAAACCCCATTTCTATCTCTATTGTTTTTTTATGTTATTTAATCTAACGTTAAGTTGCCAAAAAACAACTTGAGAGACATCTGGATTATCCTCTTGTTTTTTGGAATGTGAAAAATTACAAGTCAACTAAAAACTATCATCGTACAACGTATCCACTCATACTTGGGAGTGTTTTCATACCCAGTTAACATTTCTTTCTCTGCTTTTCGCATATCTCACAGATGAATGTTCTCGTATCTTTATCTGAAACAGCAACAAATGTGGTCACCCGATAATACAAAAAAAAACCCAAACAAACCAAATAGTTGTACAACAATTAACATTAAATGTACGTGAATACTCTTCAAGCGTTATTCTGAGACGGACAAGTCAAAAACCTCTTCTTATATAGAACAACATCATGAGGCGCAATACCAAATAAGGTAGTTAAACTACACCGCGTTTAAATTAACATAAATCCAGAAGACAAACAAGGGGACAAGATACATCAGACATGGAAATTGCAAGTAATAAGTATATAAATCAAGTGAATGGGTCCAGGGTCGGATTAAGATTTGGCGCCGAAACTTTCCTTTACAGCAGACATTATGCATAGCTGATCAGGTGTATTGCACAAAGCCACTTACATTTCCATCTTCTGTTTTCGAATTCAGACAAATTGAAAAATGTGTTACGTTCAATTGCCTTTGCTTCCAGGAGACCCCGGCTGCCATTCCTACAATGGAAGCAAACATTCTCAACACTAACCGGGATTTACCCGAGAGAGAGTCTACTTGACAAGTGGTAGGAACCAAATATCGCATAGCGCCATTCAATTAAGTTGAAAGCGGATGTAAAAGAAAGTTATTTCACAGTTGCAAAATGACTATCATAAAAAAAAAAACATCATTATTTTTTCACAGAAGATTCTGATCTTCAACAGTTCTGCACAGTACCAAAACATAGCTTTCATACACATATGTATTAAAGAAACCCATAGTTAGAACCAGCGGAGCCAATAATAAGTTCCGCGAGTGACAATCCAAAGAAAAGCATCTAATTAATTTTTTGACAATCCAAAGAAAAGCATCTAATTAATTAATTTTTTGGCTATTACTTTTGTTAGCAAGAAATTACGTACGACAATTTCACATTTTGAATTAAGAATTAGGTTGGCTGTTTTTAATCGCATTATTATAACAAAAAGTTCTCGCTATAATAGTTAATAAAATAAATAATAAAAAGAGAATATGCTGAAAATTCCAAATTGCTTCATTCTGGACCTAAATATTGGCGATTCAATTTTAGGCTAGCCTCGATTGTCATTACTTCGTATAATCGAGACTTTGTTTATTAAAACGTCTCGATTATCCACTTTTACGATTATTTCATCCACTGCAAAATGCACCCAAAGCCGATAGCATCGAGAGTTGATTACGGTCTTGGTAAGTTAATTAATGTCTAATTAATAATTTAGATAACAAGGCCTAAAAAAGACCTGCCATAGGCAGATTTAGCTCTTGCATAATGCATGTTTAAGTTTTTCATGTTATAAATAATTATCGTATTTTGGGATAACCAAAAATAATGCATTGGTGTTCTAGAAAGAGTAATTATATGCAGTATATTGACAAGCAAACATGTAAAGGTCCTACAAATCAAATCTATTTTAAGGTTTTTTGGTGGAGTATAAAAAATGACAATCTCTATTTAAATACTTCTTCGGATGTGTTGCAATGCACGATCTTCGTTCCAAATTTTAAAGTTATGAAATAAAAATTGAAATTTGTATTTAGCCCAATACTTCGTCTTCAATCCTTGTTTTTGCATTCTTTGTTTTAAATTATATTGAATAATTAGCAACACATCAAATTACACTTAAATTGAACTAGAACAATGCTACACTTTCTCAATAAAAAACAGGTCGTCGGCGAGTTGACGCGATACATCTCGGATTTTACTATAATTACAAACAAAATTGACCAATTTTGTGAAGTCAAGTTCGTCAATTTGTCATGTTACGTGATAAGATTTGACTCTCCGATTTTAAATTATATATTTCTTTACCTTTTTGTCTTGAATTGATCACCATATGCTTGGCGTAATGTAGTGGGCTTGGTGCTGACATGCCATTAACCAATTTTTCATTTCATCTCAACCTTTTCAATTCCCCCTTTTGGTTTGCACGTTGTCTGTATGTTAAATCAATATTTTACGAGAAAACAACCCAAGAATCCTACTGGTAATTTATTCTGTTGTATTACATGGTTGTCTTAATTCCCCTTATATAAGTAGGGTTATTTGCATAATTGATATTATGGTCATAGATAGATATAATATGTTGGATCTTTGATAAGGAAAATGTCAAGTTATTTAAAGTAACGTGTCTCTTCAATACAATGACAGCTGGAATTCGATATAAGAGTAGCCGTAGCGCCGATGGCAGGTCCGAATTTCCCAGTCGTTTCAGAATAGTAGGACTTTTATTCCCCCCTCTCTCTCTCCAAAACAATGACATTTGTTACTCGCCTCATTTTGCGGTTTATAATGCAGAAAAATAAAAACATTGATATTTAAATAGAAGTGTTTTTGAGTATCCTAGATAAATGAAATCTAGTATTTAGACAACTGGGATGATTAAGACTGGCATAAAGATATGTCAGTGGCAATGGAAACCAAACTTGAGAATCCCTGGGGAACTTTCCTTACCTACACCGGGATCGAACTCAAGACCTTCTAGTTATTGCGCCAGGGCTATAATTACCGAACCACCGTGACTTACATATCCCCAAGGATAAAGTGGCACTATCAAGAAAGGGGTTGGACTGAATTCCAGAAACTGAAGCTTTTCGGCGGGAATTACCCCCAAGGCAGTGGTAACCAGTTGTCAATCCGATCTTCTGTCATTTAACCGAACACAATATGGGCTGCGAGAGAGACAGAGTTTACACTGTGGATAATTACAGGGATAGCGCCATTGTTTAGCTTTCAGTCAACAACGATTTCATATTAAGTTTATGTGTCACGGAAGATGAGAACTGTAGAATAAAAGTTAATCTGGAGTAGCCAGATTGTGGTCGGCAACCAGAAGCTTGTTTTGAAAGAGTATTATTACAACTTTATTTGCGGATATCTTATATCAATGATTACACAGATGAAATTCATCGCGAGCTTGGCAAGCCACGGTGGCTAAGTGAGTGAGACGCTGGCTCACTAGTCTGGAGGTCGCGGGTTTGCTCCCGGTGTTGGCCTAGAAAGTTCATCGAGATTTCCCGGTGTGGTCCCCCCTGTCAGTGGTGCAGGACGGATGGCCTGACAAGGACAACCGTCTAGTCCTTTGGGTGGTACGAAAAACGAAGTCCCGTAAAAGACCACTCGACAGTTGGAATTCGATACAAGAGTATGCCGTAGCTCCGCTAGTCTGGCAAATTTTTAGTCATAGCACACAGTATGACGTAAGCCTGTCTTCATAACGAGCTAGAATAGTCAGTGGTGAACAATTATGGTTTACGACCAGTAAAGTGGGATTTTATTGTTTTAAATGAGTACATGTATATATGAAATATATTTTGTGTTTTTGCATTCCTAAGGCTAATTCATAATATCATTGTGTAATTTCCCCTTCATTTTAATTTATAAAATTACTTTTTTTAAAGATATATTTTCTGGTTCAAAAAGGTAACATGCCAATAAGAACTGGAGATTATAGCTTTAGATAATGTCACCGCCTGGATATTAGCAGATCTAATTCAACTATGATTCAGATGCATGCATATGGCAGCGTGAAACCTGTCGAAACAAACTCCAAATGTTCATCACTAATGTTCATGTTTGAAACTATTTCTGTATGCTTACGTATATGTCTGACGAACTAAATTAGCCGGTCACTTACTTTAATAATGCAGTGTTTTAAAAATTACGTTATCATTAAAGGGCAGATAAAGGACACCTTAATATAGTATATTAGATCAGTACTAAATGGCAACCCCATCAACATTTCAAGTATAAGCGATCGCATGTTTCATATAAAACAAAACCCGATGCTTATGAGATTTACAATAGTCTGTAATGGAAGGTTATGAGTAATTCTGTGCAATATTCTTGACACAAGTAATTAGCTATGTGAAATTCCAAAATCAGCGAGCAACAATATTGTATTCTTAAAGGCTTGAAAGCTCCAGAAAATAAATAATATCTCTATCTAAGTACTAGATGTTTAAGTGTCCTACCTGTTGTGTAAATTATCCATTACATCCTATTTTACTTGTCCAGAGGGTTGAAAATATTTTTAAATCGAAGTTTCATTTGAAAAGGTTTACGTTAGACGTTTCAAACCATTATGTTGAATTTTTCAAATTTTTTAAATAAGGTGTGTTAAGATGAAATTTGTATCATCAATTAATTGAAATATTCTAAAATAGTACAATTTGTTGACCAGAATAAAGATTGGGAAATATTATTTAGTTCCAACAAGAGTGGTATTGAGCCTTTAAACTTATGGCTAATAAAAACCCTAGATGGTAAGTACTTACGTTCACTTAAACATACATTATGCAAGAGCTAAATCTGTCTATTACAGGTCTTCCTTTAGGCCTGAAATTTTATTTAAATCATTAATTAACTTATCCAGACCATAACCAACTCTCGATGCCATCGCTAGCCTGCGATATTTACTGGATTATGATCCGATTTGCTGCTCAACTTTCATTCGTGTTTTTTATCGTACCGACTTTAGTAATGATGATCGAGGCTAGGCCGAAAATTCAATCGCTAATTCTCGGTTCAGGGTGGATCAATTTGACTGAAAATGTTAGCAAACTCTCTTTACATTATCTAGTTTTTTTAACTATTATAGTGAGAACTGCCAGCTCTTTATCTAATCACCCATTAAGTTACGAAATGTAACTAGTTTTGGCGCAAGTATGGACAAATAACTATATATTATATCAACAAATATTGCCATGGAACAACAAGTAACTTTGAAACCCAATCATAATGTGAACTTAGACTTTGTCCAGGTTTAGCAGAATGTGTAAGCTATCCATTCGAAAATAGTTGGCCTGAAACCTTGATCACCAAACTGAGTTTATCTTCCGTTTTTATTTTCATGAAATATGTGACAAGCCTTTGCTGAGTTTTAAAAATGGGTTAGAAAAATTAAACTTCCCATGAAATATCAATCCTCATAAAAATATTTTTAATCGTTCAAGTTTTATTTGACGATGTAACATAAATTTTAATCCGACATTTATGATGATTAATTATGGACTTAATACATCTCTAGAGATTGATTGTTCTGTATACTTTGGTGCGGCACTTTTCTTTCCGACTGTTTTATGTCACATTGATCGTTATAGTGTATCTGAGTGTAAGCATTACAGCTATCAAAACATGTTGTCTCTGCATAGATCAAAGGAATAAAGACAGCGGAATAATATATTTTTTTTATAACTTAGGCACAGTAATTCCTTCACGAGTGTCCTACTCCTCGTTGGTCGGAATAGCCTGTTCGGTTTAAAAAGCTTTAGAAAATCCAAGTTCAGTAGAATGTATACAAAACAGAAGGATTTCTGTTGAAACGGGTAAATAAGTTTCGCCACTTCAATACTCAAAACAGGCGCCTTCTGGGCCACAAGTGCTCAATAAGAGATGATGGCTAACATAGCATTCAGTACTTTATTTATGATACAAACACATTTGAAATCGATGATTTCTAATATTAACCGAGAGAAGATTAGAAAAACGTGCATCATATAAAATAGTTAGAGTCGATATGAGAGAAATCTGGTTATATAAGTGAATTATAAACTTGCCATTCGGCGTAGTTATGAGTACGAAGCTCTCTCCACTTTACATGCTTAATCTTTCATCGCGGTATAATTAGATTTCTTAACATTACTAACAAGATCAAATAGAAATCACATGGTTTGTACAGTATTAATACGAAGAAAATACTCCAAGACAAGCATTTTATGTTATTTACCTTATAGCCTACAATACATTTTTATTAAATCATTTCTAGATTTGAAACCAGAAATTTATTTATTACAAGACTTAAATGTATCAGATATATTGTTTTGTGATCTGATAAATATTTGTTCATCGGGTTAGTATTACGGCTAACCCTAGCCCTCTGATACTTTTTAGCAAAAGATTACCTTGGAAACGTGTAATTCCAATCAGTAAAAACTTTTCCGATTCAAATGTGAACAAAGTTTAGTGTTTTGCATGAGTCAAATGAGATAAATCACTTAAAAAAACAACCTCATATATTATTGTTAATATTTACCTTTTCGTGGAGCAACTCTTTGGCTTGATCTCATTATAGCTTTTATATTCTCGTAGCTTTTACCTATGCTATGTTCTCACTATCACGATTGGCTCTACGATTGAAATCGTATATTGTGGCCAGTCGTAGCCATCGTGTTGATCGTATCGAAACGTATCCGAACGTACCAGATCGTGGACTCAATAGGGAAGATGCTATCGTAACGTATCGTACGACAGTGGAAACCTAGCATTATTCGATTTATCCAACGTTTTAACAAGACTCTTCACATGCATTATCATATAGGTCAAAAGTCAAAACGTTTATTGAACAACTGTTATTCTTATGCACAATTTCATCGCTAGAGATTTAAAAATCCGGTTTATATGGATTACGGTACATCGTATGCCTGGAATGTATTAGAAAAATTATCCATTTATTTTTTTCAGGAAAGATAAAATGTAATTTGTTTCGATTTTTTATAGTGTCATATAATTATGCACAACTGATAAAACAAATGCATATATATTATCACTAGTACTTCCGTTGCACAGTTAATATTTCTAGAAACACTTTAAGGTCAAAAGTTCGGGTTGAAACTAGTGTTATAATAAATACCAGTTTGCACTAACATAGCAAACATTTCTTGCACTTTCGTAATTTTAAAACTACAAAAAATATGTACGCAAAAAAGGACTAGGCTTTATATATGTCTTTGATAATATACTAATAATATTTTGTGTTAGTTCGTTAAGTATTTTGTGTGTTTCATTTTGATATTTATACAAAATGTGTTGGTGCTACTGAGCAGCTTGTCACTCCTGGGGAAAATGTGGCTGTATACATTTTCATAATGTAGTTCCCAGTGATCACCAGGAAACTAACATTTCAAAATTATATTGTACCACGGAGGAAAAACTGATAACAATTACAACTCATGCAATACAAAGTTGTAATTTGATCAAATACAGCACGGGCAATAATACAAAGTTGTAATTTGAACAATTACAGCAGATGCGTAATACACAATAGAATGATGACATTGTTTACCCAATGTACGTTTTTAATACATGAGTTGATAGTTTATGGACTCAGAAACATATTTATTGTCAGCTACACGGACGATCTTTACATTAAATATTTTATTCTTTTATTGATTGTATCACTACTCAAACAATTGATATATAATCGATTGGGATGTCAAATCAAATCTGGGATGTCATAGTCAATTGCGTAGCCATTTACAGTTATAATAGACAAGTAGTACCCATATTCATATATGTATTACACCAACATATGTTAATCTAATTCTTTTCAAGATAAACATACGTCGAGAAACAAGGCAGTTCCTTGTTGAATTTCATATGTCTGGGGAAAACGTAAATATAGAAAAGTAAATCATTTTAAAATGCAACGGCTGAATTTTAATGCATTAAATTTGTTATAGTTTGAAAGATGTTTGTTTTTCTTCAAAATTTCAATACATGTATACTCGCTAGTCTGACTTGAACTAGTTTTTGCAATAAATGTAAATCACAGACCATAATATAATCAACCTGCAAAGTGTATTTGCCAAATCTGAAATTTTATTTATTTAAATAAACTTTAAAGCGATTATGTATTGTTTTCTGCATTATTACGATGCGCTTTTGGATTAAAACAAGAGCATCCCTAACGCTGCAATATACGTTCCCACTCTTGCTTTGATTGATATGGCACTTTTTAAAATGAAGAGATTAAAATATGAAATTGCTGCAATAACTGTAATATGACAAGAGGCAAAAAAAGTCTAGGCGTTGGGTTTGTTTTGCCAAATTTACAGTCTAGATATTAACAAAAAAGTGGGTGTGACACCGCCCCAGGGAGTCGGGGCATGCAACAATATAAATAGTTGCTGTCTTTATGGTATAAGGAATAAATAGAACTCGGGGTTGGATATAGAACAATATAAATAGGTACCACCCTGTTATTAAAATGATTGATATGCTGAATTTGAAACAAATCTGTTAATTATTGCAACTTGTAGAATACAGACAAAATGTGGGTGTGGTTACACACCCCTAGGGGTCGAGGCATGCACCAAAATAAATAGTTGCTATCCTTACAGTATAAGGAATAAATATGCAAAGTTCCAAGAGGATCCATTCAAAATCCCAGCCTGTAGACAAAAAAACACAAAACTTGGGCGTGGCTCTGAACCTCGGGGTTGAACATGGACCAGTATAAATAGGTACAACCTTATGATGGGTCATTCCGAATTGGATCCAAATCTTTTAATAATTGCAACCTGTATATCATTTACAGATAAAAGTGCCGTCCTTAGAGTATAAGGAATACGCAACCAAGTTCCAAGATAAACCATTCAGAATTGTGGTCTTCGGGCACAAAAGTGGGCGTGGCTCTGCCCCTGGGGATCGGGACATGCACCAAAATCAATAATTTCCGTCCTTAGGCTATAAGGAATACACCCATTGAGAATTGTGGCCTATAGGCATTACATACACCTGAAGAAAAAATGGGTGTGGCTCTGCCCTTGAGGATCGGGCAATCACCAAAAGACAATGGGTATCCTTCTTGTGGTATAAGAAATAGGTATGCACAGTTTCAAAAGAATCAGTTAAGAATTGCGGCCTGTAGGCGAAACACCGACACACAGAAGAATTGGGCGTGGCTATGTCCCAGGGGGGTCGGGAATGCACCAAAAATAATAGCGATCATCCTTAGGGTATAAGGAATAAGTATGAAAATGTTTTAAGAAGATCGATTACGAATTGCGGCCTGTAGGCGTGGGTCTGCCCCTGGGGGTTGGGCATGCAGCACAAACAATATGCAAAGTTTCAAGATGAAACGTTAAGAAATGCGGCCTGTAGACGACAAACAAACAAATACCCTGGGGGTCGGACATGCAACAAAAACAATAAGGATCATCCTTCGGGTATAAGGAATAAGTATATCTTAGACAGATAATTAGAATTTAATTATTAAAATGGTTATGCGCATACTTGTAACAGGAAATAATAAACACAGGCGATAGTCTAAACTATATAGGCGACCAGTTAGGGCGTAGACAGAGAGAGACAGGGGGGGGGGGGGGTAACGTCCACTCGACACAAACTAGGTTATTTCAAGACTAACATATGGTTCAATTTTATTTTAATATTTTGCTCGCGCGTAGGGGTCTTTAGCTGTGGGAGCTACCCGAAGAAAACCTACGAGGTTGGACAGATGACCCTACTCCTTGTCACGTACAGGCGGGGAATCGAAACCACGCCACTTTATTCAATGACAGACCTTATGATCAAACGCACACGCGTTAGCCATTCGGCCACCCAGCCCCCAGCAAATACAAGAACCCTTTGACGGTTGAAGTCAGATGAAGAGTTGGAAAAATTATCTTCCTTTATATTGCACACGCCATCAAAGAAGCACATGATCGAAATATTATGTTGAAGAGTTATTTTTTTTTCATTTTGTATTCTCAAAAGCTAAAAAGATGTTGCTGTATAAATTAAATTTAGGCCATAGTCGGCCAATATAATCCCGTTGTGTCCATGGTTATTAGTTAAAATGTAGTAGATGTCCCAGATGGTGTAACACTTCAAGCAAAGCGTTTCTTACTTAAACTTATGTTTCATAGTTTAACTGCCGATACGCATCCGATTTAAACTTTATCGTATGTAAAATTGTTTAACGTCCCAAATCAGTTCATGAATGAATACAAATTAACGTAGATGTTTGAGTCATTATTGTTAAACATCTTAGCTGACTGAAATACCGCTTCTTTCTGAGTGAGGAATTTACCGGGAATTCACTAGAGAAAACATATGTCTTGGAGATTTACATTACGGTAGAAGTTAAGTTTACTTATAACGGTTCTTAGCTAGTAAACATTTGGTCTTGTATATATACAAAAACCTAATATACTTAGTACAAGGGCATAAGTTCAATGTACACATTATATGGTGGGGAAGAAGAACAGTTATGGTACAGTGGCCGGCTGACTCTTGGGATATGACAAAATATTCACCAGAAAGAAGCAAACTGGATTTACCAAAGAGAAGAATGTTAGCCAGATTACCCCTAAAATCGCAATGGGAAGGCTGGCTGGTGCGGCCTATGTCTGTTCTCAAGTCCCTAGTTCATAAAAAATACCAATAAAGTTCTGCCAGTTCGTTAACTATGTTTTTGTTCATACTCGTATCTTATCTTGTATTCGTAGACTGCCACAATAATGACAATCTGGATACAAATAAATTGTAGCTCTTAGTTTACAGACTGACCATGCGAGGATGCGAGCCTAAACCATGAATAAATCTAACAAACAGACAATAAGGTGTCGTCTTTGCTAATACCTTAACGAAATGAAAACCAATGTACGATTTCGCATTTGATATACATACCCCGGTTTACTTTTCATATTTATGTTTCTTCCTCCTCGGGCATTTTGAGTTGCGAATATCGGTTTTTGGTTTTTTTAATAGTTCATATATTATGTGTTTATTAAATGTACTATTTACCCGTCAAACAAAACAGACAGAACAAATCTCGATTAATGACCTAAACATTATCGGATCTGGTTGCCATTATGGGGATTAGACACTTAGAAGTACTTTAGAGCGGATTAACAATCATTGTTTTGTACTTTATGATACAGATAAAACTAGGAACTCGCCAAGGTTATGTATTACGGCTGCTATTGTTGATGATAGTTACTTTTATCACACTTAAAACTATATGGAAATGGGGTCTTACTTTGAAGCACTAATGCTAATGGAGGTAGATATACGCTTTCAAGTGTGGTCAGAGTGAACTTATATCCTGTCATCGACATTTCCACCATTTCACCATCGAATTCCAACAGCCAATGATTTTTACGTGCATGCAGACGAGTACACGACCGAGTCTAGGGTTTGCGTCCCATCTGAACAACTATCCACTTTTTCTTGCCAAGTCCTCCGTCCTGCATCACCGAAAATTGGAAACAAGACTGAAAAATTCGGAAATTTCAATACCCGGTATCATTCACATCATCCGAAACCTAATATATTACAATGGTTTAACAAGTCACTGGCATCACATGCCAAAGAAGTCAGTTAACTGAAATTAGATCGATTAACATTGCTGACCCAGTCATATTTCTAGACTCATGAGGGTTACAATATCATGTAATGTGAACTTAAAGATGTCTGTGTACCGATATATATCCTTGCCAGAACGCAGGCTCTCCTATCGGCGGTAAATATAGACATCTGGTGTAACCGTTCAGGGACTTTTGAGAGGCAAACAACCGAGTATAATCGAATTCCGAAATATAGACGTTTGGCTTATCTAATGAAAAATATGACATCGTAGGAACTGTAAAAGGGGTCATACATAAAGATGAATATCTACGCTGGTCTAGAACACATATTCCTTCTAGAATACTAACAACTTTCTTTTTGAAATATCTGCGACATCAAGATGTTTACAATGAGTTTGGGGCCCATGGGAGCTCAGCGAGTAAGGTATTGGCTTACTAACCAGTTGGCTCGGCGTTCGATCCTGGTTATGAACTAGAAAAGTACTTCGCGATTTTCCAGCGTGGTTCGATCATGTCAGAGGTGCTGACGGAAGACCTGGCAAGGAACAGTGATGCCGGTGGGACCAAAAACCGAGATCCTGTCTTCATTAGCCCGGTTGGTGCAAAACAGTAGGACGTCAAGTCATATTTTGTGTCATTTACAATGCGCTGAAACAATTATTATTTTATTTTTGTCATCTAGACATGGGATGATAATAATTAATACATATTTAAATATATTTATTCCACAACGCGTATCGTATTCAGCTAGAAAACGTATCGTTTCAATAAATTACATTATTCAATGTGAACATTTGCACGAAATCTTCTGTTTAACAATGCACCAGACTCTCTCAATACAGCGAATCTAAATAAGTCGAAGGCTTTAATTAATTAATACATGCAGTGTGCATTTGATTAATAACTTCGATGGGATCTAATGCTAATATTCTCCAGTACAATCACGTTTCGTGCCAATTTCGTTCAATTTACTTGGATAACGCATACCATATGATAACTAAACAACCTTAACATGTATCAAAATAAACTAAAACATCCACCCAGACAAAAATAAATCACAAGACACATACAGAATAATCTGAAGATAACCGAAACCAATCTGGAACTGATCTTTTATATTTTATAGAAGGAAAGAAAAGCGTTTATTAAAAACAATTAGATGTTTCCATGACCTCCCAGGTCCATGTAAAAGGTCAAACGGCATACGAAGTGATAACACACAAGAAGCATGTTCAATATTTTAACGGATTGTTCTAAATGTCATATACTGGGATTATTGGATTTCTTAAAAGAAATACTGCATATTTATTTTCGACAATTTCCGAAAATTAAATTCTGGTGTTACTCCACTTGATATACGAAACGTTCCTTACTATTTGTGTTTCGTAATTATTTTTAGATATTTTAAAAAAGTATAATAGCGATTAGCACCACAGAAATCAATGAACGTCATCGCAGACCCATGTATATCTATTAGTATGATCATTATTTCAAATATTTATCCAACAGCAATCCGACGCCAGCTGCTATTGTATATATCATACATTTTTTTTAATGAAAATCTGATCAAAAAAATAATATTCACGTGAAACATTAATAAATATATTGATTTGACGATATATAAGTATGTCAGCTTCAAGGATTGATTTGTATACCTTTTCTGTGACACATAATGAATGACATGTATGAATGCATAACCACTTGTTATAGGTCATGTCTTAATGCGGAATCAGTGGAATATTCAAATGGCATTGAGATACTCAAGTACTGAAATGTGGGAGGGGCAATTACAGAATCTGTCGGCGAATCTTTTCTAATGCTATACCTAACCAGGGGTATCCCGCATTTATAATCAGTAGCTTAAGCGTTTGGACAATTGCGTAAAGCTACAATCTTCGTATCTTTCATTTATCAACCTGTAAGAGCTACGTAAAAATAAAAAAATATGCATATAAGCTTAGAATCCATAAAATACTCGAACGGCCTTTCCGTCGAATACACGGGATATCAATTATTATGTTTTCACCACTCGAACGAAAATTTTCGTCAGCGCCATTCTCTACTTGTTCTGTGCCCTTGGTTATTTAAAAGAAATACTGGTGCGTAATGCTACAACCATTAATAACCTGAAAAGTGAATCAAGAATCGAGAGAGAATATTAGGCTACATGTACTTATGGAACCAGGCATTAATTTGTGATATTTGAAACCGATCTTGTATTACTAGGAACCAATGTGTAAATGTTTGATTCAAAATAGCTTTTGCAAACGTGCGTCAGAATCCTCTAAACTATGTAAATAATTGTTATAGAACACACCTCTACCAAGTATGTGTATATTTAACACTGTGTCGATATTGTTAATTGGTATTAATTGCAGAATAACTGAATCGTACATAATGCTGTAGTGTGTCAAGTTCAATCATGTACCGGTCGCACCCGCTAAGAAATTCAGACATGTTGTTGAAGCAAGAAGATAAATTTGTAAGCAAAGAATTCAATAGATGCAATCGGGTATAACGCCCATCTGTACTGCTCCGAGTGAGCTAATAAAGACGAGATAAAGCCACACTGGTTGCTATGATGGAAATATAGCGACACTATATGGCCCACCCTTACATCGAATTTCCAACTGTACACTATACGTTGTAACTTGCCACCGCGACTCCCTATATGTTGATAGAAAATGCAATAAGTATAGAAGCGTGGCTAATGTTCCACCTGAAAATGAAGAATTCGGTGATTTGTAAGCATATATTATCAGCAAGTACCCACCAGTATTAAACACACGCTCATGATTACTATCATGTCGATAATTGTTCTTGTCTCGAAGCCTTTTTAAAAATTCAAGTTTTCTAAAAAAAAATAAAATAACTGCGAACTATCAGCGTGCAATACAACGTATTTTATCATCTCACTTTTAACATAAACGCATATAAAGAAGACTACAGATAAATATAACACAACATTTTGACTTCCTAGTCAATAGGTAGTGAAGTATTTTAAAACGTGTTAGAGAAGAGGTTAGCATTGCAATATGCCTATAACGTTTAAAGGAACATACTTCATGTTACTGTTTAAATATCTTAAAAAGTTCACCCGTTTCAATTGTGTCTTCGACCTGGGAATGGATATTTTAATTGTTTATCTATTTTCCATGCTCTTTACCTGTTTGTCCGGTCTGTGTTTTTCCCATATTTCACCCGCTATAAGATTATTTCCCGGGAGTTGTCTACTGTTTTCAATGTTGGTGTCACAAGTATATAAAGATCGCGCCAGGTTAGGTCTATTGACTCTAGGAAATAGGATATTTTCTCCCTTCTCAGGGCCATTATGCAGTAAGTGATTTGAGATGAAAGAAGAATCTCTCAGAACAGATTGTCGACTAAGCACAAAACACAGGCAGCAAAAACATTTATTTTATTTTAAAGAAATGTATCTTAGAGCAATCGTTAGGTCATCGACTAAGTGGGCTCTTGTCATTATTACAAAGCGATCAAAGACTCAGGGTTTTCAATTTTAGTGTGTATCAGATTTGAGAAACATTGATTCGGGTTCCGAAATCTTCCAGAGAGATGTTTACTTTAACGATTTCTGTAGCAAACTCGCCGTAAGATATTAACCACAGACAAAATCTACATATTGATGCACAGAGGGCAAATTCTGGATGGGAGACTCAATATACCAATGAAGTCGCAAGCTATAACGGCCAATACCATACATTTCTACTTAAGACTGGCTTGACTAGCCTTTAATGCCCCGAATCTTAAATGGACATGTCTCTGTGTATACATAAGGTTGACCAGATTTGAATACTGGAATTTAGATGTCGCCCAATTCGATGTATAATCGATAGCTAACGATTGAAATTCTCGGAAAATATTCCAGTTCTACAGAAAACCAATTGCTGAATGAAAACTGGTCTTTTTAAGCATTAACGCGATGTGTATGTCTAACCCCAGTTAACTTAATTAGATATAAAATGAATACGTCAATATCCCATCCGCGATAAACTTACGTATATAAACATATATCATACTTTAAAACACAGTAAGAATTACACTACATATTGCAGGAACTGTTTTGAAAGGAGTGTTATTTAGGAGGACCTTAAACATTCGACTAACGCAGAAACTATGCTTGTTATATATTTGTAATTTAGCACTTTCTTTAAACATTTCTGAAGATTGGGAGTTTGTTTATGTTAAACATTTCATTAGGGAGCACTTCTAAAACGTATCTACTCTCTGTCTCATAACATTCTCGATCCCTAATGTGCTCATATTTGACTTATCACACAGTGTTTTTGGCTTATGGTTGTGAACCCCAAAATTTACAACACCAACTCTTCGTCGAAACCGTCTAGATTCAAAGATGGAGATTTGTCGAAAGATTGCTTATTAAACTAAATATAAGACCAATGTTGCCACTGATAATAAGCCTACTTCTGTGTGTAACTAGAATCGAACTTTGAATGTTGTCATTTCGCTTCGATAAGATCAGTCTTCTGAACGCCACGTGATTTCCAGTACGTTTACGTTGCTATTCCAGAAAGGAATTCCCCTTGGGGCTACTCACTGATAAAGCGCAAAGTTCGGTTACTTTAACTTGTAACTAAACGCGTAGCGAATTATACCAAGTTGACGTATGGAAGCTAAAACTAGGTTTTATGAACCAGACAGTTTAAATATCGCGATTATCAATAACACTTTGATCTCTAATTATATGTTAGTCAAGTTGCGTTGACCCGCCAGCCTTTAATACATATTGCAAGACATAATTACTCTATTTGAAAACGTCTCAATACTTTCTTTCAATTTGGCAATTTCTTTTTCATATTCGGCATTAAAAATGAAAGTTATTTAGCTTAATGAATTGATAAATGAAAATTCCAGGAATTAACCATTTGTAACATTTTCAATGACCAATTTAACAACCAAAAGAATTTTGACTTTCAACTCAAATCTCCAATCGGAAGCTCCTAACATCGGAATGTAGATAAAACCGCCAATTTCAAAGTCTTGAGTTATTCTAAAACAAAGAGAATTTGAAAGATTTGATTCCAGACTCGAAGACGACAAGAACTCTCCACCATAATATACAGATGACCTTTCAGTCTCTTTTACTATCCATCTTTCGCTGCGTCCCCTGTAGCGACATGTATGTACAGACAAAAACGTGTCTCGAAAGATAGGTTCCTTAAAGTAATTTCGTTTCGAAATCTTTAGTACTGACTTTAATTACATTTTCTGTATGGCTAGTTTCATTCTTAAAATAAAATTCGTCTGAGACATACACGCTCTCACGTTTATATCTTTACTGTTATTAAATCCTTTACCACGGAAATATGTGAATTTTCTGGATCTACCTGCTGTGTTCTCTTGGTGTGGGCTCAACAAGATAGACATGCGTCCATGACGACCACCACAACACCCCATCACGTCGACTATACTTTGGCGCGCAAATGACCACGTCTGCTGATTGTAAATCATGTAATGGTCTCGACGTGTGTGGACAATGAAATTGTCTGTCGCTGTTAGCCCTACATACCAATCCCAACAGAAAATTGCCATTGAGCAGAAAACATCTTATGTAATGAAATAGACTTTCTTCAACAATTTGATCATAACCCTTGAATTGAGTGTTGAACTAAATTTATAGACGTTTTCCGACTATAACGTTTACACCGAGCAGCAGTGAAAATGTTGATGAAAATTAATGTATAAATAGATTTATAGACTTTTATATCCTGAATTGGTATACATATTACTTTTGTTCCATATTGTCATATGTAATGGACCTTAGGGAAACTAGGTCATTTCGGTGCAATCGTACAATTTTACTTTATACAAAATATATAGCACAACTACATTTCGTGTAAGAAATGGTTGCTATGAAATTAAAACATTTAAACCCTTTGGTTTCCTGTAATAAACAAACAAACAAATGGTTTCTTTCATGCATATTATATTTGGTAGAACGGCCACTTCATATGCTTAATTATAACCTGTTTAACTCAATCTTTACGTAAATTAAAATATCTTTCCGTTTTATATAGCGTGTTATAATGTTAGCACTACTGTTTTATTGTAGTGAACACTACAACTTATAGTCTAAATCAGACCTAAATCAATATTATAGAATCCACAGATTACGTCCTTCCAGACTATCATGCTGAGATGGAGAATTGAAATAGAGTTTGAATTACCATATAAACATTACGTTAGGTCTCTGGAATTGTCTACTGGGGTGAACAATACAAGAAAAACTGTAAAAGAACCCCAGTATCAAACTCTAGTGGGTGTTGCTTTTGAGTGTAATCAATTAAATTAAGTCATTTATACCCAAAAATAATAACGCAATAAAGTCCCCTATCGGTTTCCATAAGATCAATGGAATAATGCCCAACTTGTTGCTTTTGAAGACAGGGGGATACTGAAAACGTTCTGACAACTGACAAACATGACATTAGTAACGCACATACATTTCCTAACTTCATAATAGGTATGCCTCAGCAAGTCTGATAACTATGAGAACCATGTAAATAATTATGATTTCTTAGATCCCCTTAAGTGAAACGTCTGATACATGTGCGTGTCAAGGTGTCTTTACTTGGGATTCTAAGATTACTTAACTAATACATTACACCTTTTGGCTTAAAAGTTTCACAATATCGTTTAGTATACACTAGAGTTGAACCAATAGTTTGCTTGAATATTGAATAAATCCGATTCAATACATCAAGAATGTATGTTAAAATGTGACATGGAGCTTCGATTTTCATGTCTATCCAAGCGACAATACACGACATCCTTTCTAGAGACTACAAGTGTTCACTATTAACAAACCCTTATTTAGAGTGTGTAGGAATGAGAGTGTTAAATCCCTAAGATATAATAGGATTTTGTTGCAGAGGCGCTAGCGTTGCAACGACAACGGAACCAGGTTCAGTCGGATTTTATGAAGCTACGACCTGGATTTTTTATTTTTTTTGGGGGGGGGGAGGGGTGAAGACCGCGTGTGTTTATAACCTGAAGATCTCAGTTCCCGTCGATCTTCGCGCATATCGGAATGTAACTTCCTGGATTATGGACCCTGATTGTAGGAAATATCGCGTTTTTACCCAATGGTCACAATTTTTAACCAATTTAAATAAAAAAAAAACCGTTTAAATATATCACCGTTACACCATAATGACGGTTGAGTTTGTTTATATTTCGTGAAATTCGAACCAAAACTGCTGGACAAAATGGTCGCTCCATTTCTGCAAATTGTGTTACATATGTAATATCAACGTTGTGCACCCTCTAGAGGTCACAATTTTGATCCGATTTTGTTAAAACTTAAAACATGTGCTTAAATCACAAAGATCCCGACTCTTTTCGATATTCGCGCATATCGGATCGTGACATCCTGGCTTATGGCCACTGATTGTACGACAAAATCGCGATTTTAGCTTGTGCACGCTCTAGAGGTCAGAAGTTTTATTCACTTTTCAAAATCGTTTACTCTAGAGGTCACATGTTTTGTCAGATTTTGATGAAACTTAAAATATATATTTATATCTCAAAGATCTCAGTTACCTCCGATATTCGTGCATATTGGACCGTAACTTCCTGGATTATGGTCCCGGATTGTACATAAAATCGCATTTTTTTTTGTTAGCTTGTTCTCTATCCATCTCTTACAAAATGTGGGCAACCGCTTGTATTCATTACTTAATGTTTCCAAACTGTTATCACAGTGACTATTATCCGATCTTTAAAATATGGAAACTAGGGTGGAATTTCAGAATAATTACCCTTCATGCAGGTCTACACGGTTGTAGAGTAACTTTGAATGCAAATAATATTCTATACATTTAAATTAAGTGTCGTGGGTTTTAAAACGATTTCGACATTTCTATTCAAAATATTTCCGAAGAAGCCTTTAAAGGATTTCATTTAATATGTTGCAGTCGATGGAAATGATCTGGATTGTGTGGCAGCAAAATCTTCTACTGAATAGCAAAATGTGATTAATTAATTAAAACAGTTCTGGAAACGTTAATGTAATTTCGTGACGCTGATCCTGATTGCCTATAACTGTAACTAACATTTCCACGGAATAGCAATATGTGCTCGTTATTGCCCAAGCAAGACATAAAAAACACATGTTTATTGACATCTACTTTTTGTGTATGGATTTTGATCAGATATTCGCTGCGTTTAATTAGTCAAATACGTAATTATTTTACGCCATAAAAAGTTTGTTTTTATCAGTGTAGAGAGGTTTCCACACACACAAAACTATTTATTTACAGGAATTATATTTGCTTTGATTGTTCATGTGCGGATACAATAACCTAAAGAATACACATAGAACAATAAATAAGACACATATAGATAAGAAATAGACATATGATATTCGGGGAGATAATTGATGAGATTGTGTAGATAAAATGTCTATGAATAACAGTAAGATAAATATACACAAATGCTATCCAAGAACTATGTCTTGTGTTTGATACCAAAATAAAGTACAGTGTATCTCCTACAACAGAATTATAACATATTTACAGGGTTAAAAACTAACATTAGGACGTCAACCAGAAAATTCCGTGTCTAATAATAGGCGAAGAAGTAAACACATGTTTAGCATTTGGAATGTATACATTGATAGATTGGCGTCTGGGGAATTGACCAGGAAACGGTTGTCTTGTGCTAATAATATACCCGGAAGCCTGAGAGTAAGAAATCTTATCTATATCCTTAAAATTTCAAAATGGAGATCATCAGCGCTCGAGTTCTTTATATAAATGTAGTTCACTAAAATGAAATGGATTGTTTTTTAATGTCATACTTTTTCGGTAAATATTGAGATCGAACTCCGGACCTCCTGGTTAGTGAGTCGGTGCCTCACCAAAATGTACTCCATAAGGTAGCATAGTTGGCATGAAAATGCTGGAATTGTTAGAAAAAGGCACCGTTTCAGGTGACTGACATAGTAAACACCGTCGAACAATCTCTGGAGGCATATTGTTTCATTTCTGTTGCCGTAAATCATGTCAGTTTATTGTGTTATTCAATCCTCTATTTTTACAGTGAACTTTGTTATTCAAAACTGCCAAATAATATTTTATTTATATTGTCTCTTCACCCAGCTGTTTTTTTTCTGGTATTTATAACAGTTATTTTAGAAATCAAATAATGTGAGAAATTTGTTTTCACACATTGTTATTTTGCTTATTTAAATATTTAACAAAATATATTCATCATTGTATGTCAGCTCAACTGTTGTGTTCTAGCCAGATATAACACAAATCACGCGAAAATGAAATCATAACAAAGCAAATAATAATATTATCTTATTTATCTATGTCTACTGAAATCATTCCCAGTGACAGAAATGTGCAAATTGTCTATCTTCAAGATGTGAAGGTACGGAAATTTTCAGGAAGGCGGGCAGAGAGAGAGAGAGTAAAGAAGGTACGATAACATAACTTCTATTGTTGCCAACACAAAGCATGGGTGCTCTGCAATTAGCTCGCTGCGAAAATATGAAAACTGACAATTAGTCAATTACTGTTTTTAAATACCGGTAGAAAATGGTATAGTACCACACTATACTGACAGTTACAGTAAATACACAGTTTCATCAAGGACACCTCTACTTTAATCAAGCACTATAAATGTCCGTTTACGGCTACTGAACACATGTGGCGTTTTATGTGCATGAACAAGATTCCACAGTCCTTGTTGATAAAACGCAACGTGAGATCGTATTATAGAAAAGACATTTTTTAACCTTTATATATTTTCAGAATAGAAAAGGAAGTTGACTTTTTCGTAAAGTATAAACGTTATTAGGCATGAAATTGTCTTTAAACTAATTGTCAATCTCTGTACTCTTCTTGGTAATTCGTTTATTTCTCTTTATTACAAAACCAGCTTGACTGTTTATATAAATGTTTTAACTCGGTAATTTAATAATTTACTCTCTAGAGAATAAATTACACGTTCTTTCATCTTTGGAAAAATGATGAAATGTATTTTCAATAAAGAACTTGTTTGCATTTTAAGAAGTAATCCAGTCTATTTTTCAGCATTTATTTAAATGATTATATAATTGGCGACATGGGGTTTTCAATTTTATGAATTACATTTTCTATTTAAACATGTTTATGCCTATAATATTTATGTTTTGCTGCGTAATTCAAATTTAAACATCTTTAGCAAACACTCCACATGAATTCCATTGTAATATTTTAGTTTATTAACTAATGTAAAAAATAAGGCGAACCACTTTCACATGTTATTATGCTGATAAATCTCCATGTATGTAAGTCCTATGAAACCATATACTGACCCATAGTTATGTGACGTTGAGAGAATACTCTACGAAACGTCGCCTTAAATACACTGTTGAGAGAATACTCTACGAAACGTCGCCTTAAATACACTAGTAGCTGTTTTCCATAAGTATGTGTTTTGTTGTTACTCTATCCAGTTACTAAATGCCATTTCATTTAAAGAACATATACTGACCCGTTAAAGTAAGGATGCGTCATTCGCATTTTTCTCTGAAATATCAAATCTCCCACGGCTTATCCACGCCAATATGTACTCAAATTAAGAATTTAACATTTATTGGATACCCCCCCCCCCCCCTTGTTTGGATTTAATCGGATTTAAAATAGGCCTATCAATTCTGTTTAGCCACTTCAAAACGTCGGATGGTTTATTATATAGCGAGCAGCATAGATGAAATTTAAATGTCAATATTTCTTTACTAGCAGATAACTCTGAAACCGGAACCGTTGGGCCAACGCCACCTAGCCTAAGTTACCCCGGGTCCGAGCTACCAATATATACCAAATTTTAGCCCCGGGACAGCCCTAGTGTAGCAGCTAACCCTGAACAGAAAAGCGATAGTCACAAATATTAGTATTGATAAATAATGAATGGAATTGAACTATTTTTGGACCGATATTCATATTAGAGATTCAACTTTTACAAATATTTTAGTTAGCAAAGGGATTCATATTGCGCTAAAACGATGCAGTGCGAATTTAAGAGGATAACACTGCCCGAATAAGGCATTTATTATGCATGCATGGCAACAGTGTATATACACAGAGAAGAAACAATACGCATACACCAAGAAAGAATAACGACGTCCAACATTCTACAGTCTAGTTATTTCACCATCAAAACCGCTGATGGTTTTAGGAAGATAAGAAACAACGTTCAAAATGTCTATTACATTCTGTAAAATGAACCAAATAAATAAATATAATTATTTGACTAAAACACAATTTGTTCTTGTGTTTTAGTTTGTTTTAAAAATTAAAACAATCTAAACTGCTATAGGGTGTACTAAAATGATTATAAGCCTTAAAGTTAGAAAGAATGGAAACGTGTACCTCAAAACCAAATTCGTCACCCTCAATCAATCAAAAGGATCGAAGTTGACATCAACTGTAGGGGGATCGCACCACACATAACAATCAACTCGAAATCCTGAAGATAAACACGCGGAGGTGAACAAAACCTGACATGGATATCCACTGCGCAATAGAAAGACTGAAACAAGACACAAGGGCTTCTTGGTTAGTGAGCCTTACTCACTGAGCTACTGTAACACCCTAATCCGAGTTGGAAAACTATTGGAAACCTGGCTCCCTAGTCCTGCAAAACCATATTTCGATCGAAATATAAGTTTACATATGGATTTGCACTGTATTTATCTGGATAAATGTTAATCATGTTTCTGTGCGTGCCGACACTGTTGTGTTAAGTAGTCGTTGTAATTATGAAGTCACTCACTTAAATGAGTTTCGTAAGCAAATCCGGCGATAATTTCATAACGGCTCAAAATTTTAGTTTCAAACTTTCAGACTATATATATTATTATACATGCTTAAAACCACTTAGAATTATATTGCACAAACTTGGATGGCCACTTTAATAAATTGCACCGTGTAGTGAGTTTAGATTTTATGACCGAGTTGTGTTACTATCGTTGCTATTTCGTCGATCAGCGTATGGTCACAGCTATTCAAGATGGCAATAACCGGTTACTTACCCCATATCGCACTCATTCCCGACAGCTCATACACATATTTTCTTCTAACTATTATCAAGTTCAGCTTGTATGTCAAAGTAGTTATTTATGATCAATATTTTTCGTATTACACTTCCTTCCTTTTTTCTACAGCTTTGCACCGGCTTGGCTAATAAAGACGGGCACATGCCATACAGAAATCCAACTATCAAGGCTTTTTTTTACCTACACGCCAGTGTGTCCATGCGAATTCATTTTTTCGTACCATTCAAACAACTGCAAGGGGGGGGGGGGGGGAGGGCGTGGTCGAACACGTGACCAACGTGTTACTAACTGAACCACCGCGGCTCTCTTTTTTTTTTTTTTTTACCACTGAGGCGAGCGGTTATTGACGGATTGGAGAAATGTATCTGGTATTTGCACACAGTATGTTTATCATCCAACAAGTTTCATTTAACAATAAACCAAACATACTAATTCTTTTCTCACGTGAAACACAAAACTTTATTTCTTGCTATTGTACCTGAGGAATTAAATAGAAGAGTTTTTAAGTGTTCTAAAATCGGTAATCAAGTCGAACGAAGTGTGGTGTAAAACAATGTTGAAATAAATTTTTTAGACTGGTGTCCAAATTGCCAAGATATAATAGTGATCACAACGTTATCTTGTATTACATACAGCTTCGATATCTATGACGTACAGAAGTCAGGGCTTAACTGAAATCGGAAAACAATAATACATGAAATGAAATGAAATGGGGTTTAACGTCATTTCATTTCATTTATTATCGTTTTCGTTTTCCGGTGAATCCAGCCGCTAGTTCCTAATAATTATCGGCACGTCAGTTTGTTGAAATTTGTTCACAGGCCACTCGTAAACCATATGGCGGGCCTGATCTGGCTTGCGGGACCAATGTTTGACACCCCCTGTTCTAGAGCATACCTCTTGAATGAATGAATGAATGAAATGGCGTTTAATAGCACGGCAGAACCAATCGGGCTATATAGTGTCACACAGATTAAAATGTACCACAAAAACAATATCTTCACAAAATCGACAAATATCACCGTATTTAAACCTAAACCCAAGTGTCACAATCTTTAATGCGTACCAAGTTAAAATGTCAAAACAAAAAGGTTACATCTGTATACGATTCACAGTTAATATGTTCAATTAAAAAAAGTTAAGCATTCTGCAACATAACTACCATTGGGCCAAAAAATAATGCAGTGACGGATCGCATACACGGGTGCTGACACCCAAACATTGTTAGAGGTAGCAGTTGTCTTCGAACATAGTTAGCATACCCTGCCTATTTTCAGATTGATATGGTAGTTGTATACTCCGTAATAAGTTCAGATATTCTGACCAAGGGATTATTATCAATGCTATCTCTATTGATCAGCCAGAATCGTCAATTTGTAGAACCTATTTCTTGAGTACAAATACTTCCTGTCTGCTGTTACAATATAAACTGTAATAAGTGATTAATACGAGGATTTATACCGATAAAAGCTCTTGGCCGTGAGACAGAAACCAGAGTTGTCAATATCCAAATGAAAATCTATTTTTTCCGATTTAATATATCAGTATCAAATTCTTTTTAATCACTAAAATAGATTTTAAATGTTAGTTTAATAACATGTAGTATCAGTGAATGATACACCCAAAGAGTTTTAGAACTTTGCCCATTTTGGTAGAACTGGCAATCCAACTAAATTTTAAACGGGCTTTTTTGCACGAAACAGGTAAATATAATTATTACTGTCTGATGTTTCATTAACTGTTAATGTAAAAACAACATTTATTTAAAATACCCCTCCCTCCCAACAACTAAATGCCACTGTAAGATTATATTTCAAATCACCATTGCTTTTTGTGTTCCGGATTAGATATTGCACATGTATTTATTTATTGTAGTTCTAAGATACCTCCTGGTTTCTTTGTATACAATGCAAAACAAACTCGTTGTTTTCCAAGATATGCATTGTTTCTCTTTAACAAAAAAAAAGCTCTAAGTGTTAAGTGGCTTTTTAAATCCAAATCTGCAGCCCGTTGATATTTTATCTTTGAAACCTCAGTAGAAATGACAAAGTAGCAAAAAAAAAAGAAAGATAATGGTTCAGAAAATGCAAGCGTTACTATAAAGAAACATCACATTCTTGCATTTTCTTGTTCAGGTACCATCTTTGCCAAAGGCAATGTGATCTGATTCTCAAATTAACCACCGGTTATTAAATTTGTAGGGCAAGAAATTGTCGATTGGTCCCCGAAGTAAAAAACATTATTTGCTAGAGACTTAAATTTACCAACTAGATTCTTGGTGCCCTAGTGTCAGTACATAACATTGTAAAGGCGTGGTTAGTTGATGTTTCTCAAAAAGGTTTATTATGGCCACAGGTTTTGCCAATTCCTAGAGTAAATGGAACTGCTACAACTAGTGAATAATGGAGTCCTCTGATCATGTTTACTCAACTCTAGCTACAGATAGAATACATTTATATCTTCTTCACAGCATATCGATCTCAGACCTTGATTAAATAATCATGTATTATTCACAATTACCTCCCCACTGACTGCTAATATTATATGCCTTCAGTTAAACTGACCCATATGTTCTACCCGTGTCCTTTTTGACGTTATATATAAATATTCATACGTGATCAGTCCGTCGTTTGTATTTTTGTGTAAGGGACTGTGGCAGAACAACGACTTGAGAATGTCCTAAAAAGGTGACTGAATTTTTTATCAGCTAAGAGACTGGTTACAATATATCCTATTTACAAAGGTCTGTCAGATTCTTATTAAAACCATTTATGTTACACAGCGAGTACCGTGTGATTATTAGGCTTGGTAAACGTTACAGGCGATAATATCATCTATGTCTGTAACCGCGTTGGTGTGGATATTTAAATAATATTCTCATCACGTTTAGAACGCTGTATTAAACAAGGGGCAAGTTTTAAAAACGTTTAACATTAACCTTAATATTAAAAGTGAGATTAGGGGAAGTTCTATCCTGTATTAGCGATGTTCGTAGTCTTAATCCTTTTGTGTCATATGCTATTGGGGTTGAGGGGTGTCTAGTGATCTAACGCGTGTGATCCCAACTTATACGTCACAAGGCGTAGATTCGCCAGCCCAACCTTAAGATTTTCACCGGGTTCTCTGGTTTCCTTCTACAGCTGTAGGACCTCTACGTGCAAGCGAATAATTGAAATATGTTAGTCCCGAAATGATCTAGTTCATGTCGAATGGACGTTAAACCCCATTTTTCTTTTTCATATGGCTATATTGGGGACGGGTGTGCAACATGGGCACCTGATACCATTTAACGTAGGAGGAGTTGACACGACTAACAAAGATGGAATACTCATGGACATCTGCGTTGGGAACCTTTGTGGAATTTAGTTCGTTTATATGTCGAGATTGATGAACTAAAACTACATGGACTTAATCGATTCATTTATATGACTTATCGAGTCGATATATTTATCTAATGTTCAAGGTAAAAGCCACTTCCACACACGGATCGTGTTACCAATAAAGTTTGATTCGAAGCCTTTTTGTGTACATTGTTTAGCTCTGCCGCCCACACTTAATCTTTTATTGATGAACGCAATAATTGTAGCATGTAAACGTTAATCCAACAGCGAGATTGGGTTAGGTTTGTGGTACTTGGCGATTGCCTTGCAGCAAAATGCTGCACCACTTGATGAATTTCCTGTAGACTCTACTTCCAGGACGTCATTTTCCCCTAGTGAATATCAGGTGCAAAATAGTTACCAAAATGACATACACCCCACATAGGAAAACGTCACTAGTTTCACTTATTTTAAGGGGTATGAAGTCCTAACCTTCTTTCACAAATCCAACAATTTTTGTACCGTTGTATAAAATGCGAGAAGAAAAACATTTAATACTTAAGGGTAATTATTGTCCTTGGGGATAAAATTGTTTGTCTTTAATCCCCATCGATGGCATCTAATAAGTAGGTATGCCGATCCTGTAAGTCATCGCGTGACAGTCAGGCTTCTTTTGCCAAATGTATAATGCATCACGGTAACGAAGATTTATCACCTCGTGTGTCACTTGTCTGACCAATTTCTACTAGACTATTGCTTTACTTTTAAAACAGATTGGCATCGAGTTGAATGTTGGACATGATATTTTACCGTCTGGTAATTTACCAACACTTTAAAACTCAAATGTTAAAAGACATCTGCCAAAAGCATTAATGCGACCGAATGGGGTTAGTGACGGGTGTCTAACAAAAATGGAGATCAGGGCACTGATGCTCTGTGCTTTTTAGCAATGAGGATAGGACCTTGTATTATTCCAAGGGTATGTTAATCTATCGATTAAGTTTGACTTCCAGATTAGCATCAGACATAAACTTTGAACTACCCATGCCCACTCTCAAAAAGAAAATATAACATTTTCTAATACGATTTCCATCTCAAGTCTACTCGATTTGTATGTATTAACAATAATATTGTTCAATTGTAAATAGTCACACGTTCTTTGAAGGAATGGACTGGAAAATCAACGATTTTCACGGAAGTAAAATTGGGTGATATGGTGATACTTGCATAACTGTACCATGTGCCTGTCCCAAAGTGTTTTATGTTACAATGAATTATTAATTCGTGTATGGATTTTTGTGTAAAGCAGGTTGTAGAAGCTTGCAATTGCGACTTAATCAGGTATAATGTTGCTTTGATGTTCGATTTTACATAACTTCTAGTCCGTAAACCCTCTTTTAATTCACGTTCTAGATTGATGCGTGTTCGATTCTTTGTCGCTGGGCACCGAAAACTCTTTGAAATGAAACAAGGTCTCCATTGAGTGATAGCTTTATTCGGTATGGCGTTCTGGCATGACTTAGATCAGAATTATGCCCTGGTGAATAGAATTACATGGGGAAATATATAGGATCGGTATCAGTGTACTGTCTAACCCTTCATGTTTTGTGTACTGTTTAATATGCTTCATTGGATTTATTACACAGTCTGCCATTATACACACGGATTTTGAACAATTAAAATATCCGGTCATCGAATTAATGTGTTATTATGATACGGACATTACTTTCGTGTTAGTGGGTGCGTGCATTTATATGTACTGAATGTGATGGACTATCATCCATTTTCCTTTAGAAAAGACCAGCTGTTTACGGTAAACTCGTGTCATCAACGGTATTAAGAATGAGTTATTGTTTTCCTTTAATAAAATAATGCTATCTTAAAGTAACATCAGAAATGGAAAGTTTATGGAAACAATATTTTAAGCGAGACTTCAGGGGGTAACATCCTTCGTCGGTGATAACTTCAGAGTTAATCATAAACGTCTTTTGAGGTAGCAATGCATGTTTAATGCTGCAGTATAATTATGCTTTATAAATGAGCAATGATTGTATTGTCACGGTAAAGAGACAATTCCCTTCCTTATGTCGAGGATAATGGGTAAAAGCTTCTCGTGCTTGAAAACTGTTTTTTTTTTACCAAGAAGGGTAATGATAGTGCTTGAAATATTGATTTGACTACTGTTTCAAACTTAACGTTACACTACCGTAATATAATCCCCCGGGCGTTTGTCGAACACTGAGAGTTATTGAATGTTACAAGTATATATTAATCATTCATGATTTAATGATCCATGCACAATTTCGTGTTAACGAGGCATCGGGTTTACCTTCTTATGATCTAATTTCCATAATAGTAATTATATAAGTATGTAACATAAGATGTATGATGAATAAATAATACCATTTTATAATGTGCTAATTTTTAAATGTATTCTATAAATCACTCAGTTCGCAGGTTTTGGCTGTTATTTGAGCTGTGCACTCCATATGTTGTATTTGCATGTTAAATAGCAAACTAGAAGTTTGGGGGATTGGGTTTACGATAAAACAGCTCTCTACTATTTATTCTCGTCAGTGGGCAGACAGCCTTGTCCATTAGTTTCAAATTCGTGCTATTAAAAAAATACTTATATTGACATTCAATAATTGACATTCAGTGAATACATTCAACCAGCAGATATAGGACAACAGCTGAAAACACTGACAAAAGCATAATTACGTGGATCACAATGATCAGAAAGTAAATATACATTGTTTTCAGAAAGAAAACGTAGAAAAATACCGTAGAAGACAGTAATGAATTAATGGACCCCTTTTATGCCAAGTCTTCTGCTTATGTTTGTGTTCATGTAAAGGGTTGTTTTTATTATAAAAGAACGTCACCACTGAACGATTCACTGTCGATTGAGTCTTGAGGTATTAGGGAAACAGGACTAGTTCAGTTTGAACGTAAGAAAGTAACGTAGAATTCGCGTTTAGTATACATGCCCGCACTCTCAGGCAGGCATTTCTTAATTAAATACACACCGATCTGTCTGCGCTGAAAGAAAACCGCACGTCCCGGTGAGTAAAACAGCAATACACGTCCCGCATTAAAACTATATTTGTCTATTGAAAACAGAAATGGAACATGATCGTAAAAGGGTTTCGTTTACTTAAGAACTGTTTCGATAAATCTCCTAATGGTTTTCTCCTGCGATGGTATCAAACGCTCAAGGCCAAGAATTGTTATCAAGAATTTCTCTTTTGAATACTTTCTATGTTTATTGTTTGTGTTGGTTTCTTTGTGGCTGTTTACTTTTTGATAAGACTTCCCGTGTTCTTGTATTTCAGCCCTAAGGTAAACAGTGTGAATAGGTAAAAAACATGACAAACTGATCACAGTTTTAACCGCCCAAAAATAGAATTATTGGCCCATAGAGAAAACAAGGTTAGAACAAAACGATAACCAGTCTAACAAATTCAAGCATGTATGTATTTTAGTTGGGGAAACCGAAAACTATTAAACAAAAATACGTCTGTCAGGGTGGCGGAGTCACATGCATGTGTGCCGCGTGTGAGATCAGTAGGAACTACCCAAAGGAAGTACAATTATCTAGTGAATGGTTTTATTTTTATTTCGGAATATTGGTAACAATTTAGAGGTTTTTAATGCAGTTTTTGTAATCGAGTTGGCTTGATATTCCTAAATACTAATGAAATGCCTTTCTTTGACAAAATGCTTTGTTGTCATGTAAAAATCTTCATGTGAATAGCGGAACACCCATTTAAGTTTAAGAGTTTTACCTTCATAATGTGGGATGGAGTGATCTTAAACGTACCTCGTATTATGAAAGTGGAAGACGAGCCCGCAAAGATTTCCCCGATGACTGTAGAAACACGGATGTTCATATAGGTAACACAATGGTTGATATACATTTGTATCAAAGACCACAATGAACGGAACACAAGAATGTACCAAAGATCAACACATGCTACAAGACAGAATCGAAAACAGTCACTATAAAAACATGATGTTTTAAGAGCATCATAAAACAAAAGTATCAGATATTAATAGTAACATGACAGGGGAGAAATGGATGCGTCAAAGACCTTCATACCATGGCGATAGTCAAAAGTTCTACATTTGAGTAAAATGAGACCGCGAGTACTGGACTAATTTTTGCAGAACATGAATTAAGCAATTATGTTTAAACTTCATTATGCTTTCGCCAATTTCATTATGACTTCGCCAATTTTACAAAAGGGGTATTCCTACTGTATGGACTTAGCCCTCTTCATAAGGCTTAATTTAGTCTGATTTACTATTCTGAAAAAGATTTTGTGTAAATTATCTAAGCTACATGAAACTATCGTATACATTTGTTGTTAACACAGACACTACTAATATATATGATTTTATTTTTCTAAAAGCCAAATATATAAAAATGCGATATTAGGTTATGAGAAGCGTATCGATTTTGTAAGAAAGAATTGGAGACTTTAATTGTTCTACTATAGTTTATGAGAGGGACACGGCTCATCAATATTGGTTATCTAATAGAACACTCAGACAATTATATCGAACATCAACTCGGCTTTAAAATCCTCGTCTAACGGCGCTAGTATTATCTCCAGCAAAGACCATTTCTCTCATTAACCTAATAGAATATTTTTATCGTCTTGTAGAAATCATAAAGTTGTACCTAGCTATAATACTTAACAATGCTACTGTCTATAGGTACTGAATATAGATGGATATAACACATGTTTATACACGTATATGAAACTTTAATGTTGTATTGATAACCAGAATTAAATTAAAGCTCGCAATTAATAGCCGTTATTTGGCGTCTGGGGAACAGGTATATAAGCTCACTGCTTCTTAGTCAAATACCCAATTATTTCACACAAGTTTTATTTGCCTGTCTCATTTGTACAGTTTGTCTTTCTCTGAATACACCCATGCTTAAAACCAAATATATTTGACGTTCTGTATATATCTTGAACCTTTCGCTTGCATTGAACAAGGCACTGATTACATATACTCAAGAATCTTCTGATTTTAGTTCTTGGGGCGACGCTTCGAAAAGAAAGAGTCCAAAGGCTCCGCCAATGCTTATATGTATTGACGAACTTTGCTGCGATGACATCATTCTCGGTTTCCGGTTCATTAAGTACATTCCGGTTTGTTAATTCAAATTAAAAGATCCACTATAATATTGCTAAGATTTCTAACCTTCATAATATTAGCTGTAAAAAATCCCTAATGAGAATGTTGCTACGATTTGCGAACATTTTAATATGACCTCAGAATTGCATTATGCAAATGATGACATCATGCTCGTTTTCCGGTTCATCCAGTACACCCGGTATTTGTTACTTCAAATTGAAAGGTCCACTTGGCCTCGTTTGAACATAATATTTTGTCTTAGAATGTTACAAATTTAATAGCTGAAAAATACACGTCGCCTTTATTTGGTTATGTTTACCAAAATAATATAATTCAATTCTTTTTATTTCAAACCGAATTATTTTAAGAGCCAAAAACCGTAGACAGACAAAACAAACATTAAAAAGTGTGCGCAGCCTGTTAATTAGTATGGTTGGAAGAAAAATGTACATTCCTGCCATAATAATGTCAGTTTACAATAAATCCTCGAGCAGTAAGTGTTTTGTTGTCAGGATAAGGATCTCCAATGCAGATATATCTCGCGATAGACGGGTGTCTTTCAACAAGCTAGTGCATCTGTTTAATTAAAGGTGGGAATGTTTTGGGTAAGATAGTTATATCTCTAATATTATCATAAGTTTTTCATAGACCAAAGAAATGAGTTTCTAAGAATGAAACATGAAAGGCGATATTAAAAAAAATATATATGGAATTTAAAAATGTGTCTGCTTTAGCCAAACGCACTGTGCTTTTGCGTCGTTTCTTTGACGGTCGAAGTAGTATTTCTGGTAACAAATTTTTTTTTCTGGTAAGTCAAATAAATTTTAAAGTGTTTCTAACGATAGTAAGTAGTAAGAAGCCTTTAATTTCATAAAATTGTAAAGTCACGTGCATCACGTGACTTGAGCATATAAAGATGAAAAACCCGTGCAAACACAAACTCGTGAGGTCAATCGATGCAAGTTTGCTTAAACTGAACACGCACACGTAACTTGAACTGGAAACACAAATTAAAATTGTGATTTTATCTTTGTTAGCAAATGCCGCGCCTTTCAAATGTAGAACGTCTACGTGCTATAGGTAGGCTCTATGCTGGTCAGTCTGTGGTCACTGTTGCAAGAGCCTTTAATAATATTGTTCACGCCAGACAATAATTAATCTTAGAATGAGAGTGCTTCAAACTGGAACTATTGCTGACCGCCCAAGGGCGGGAGCGCCACGTGTGACGTCACTCCAGGAAGATCAAGCAGTACGATTACGTCATCTTAGAAACATATTTGTCACTGCAACCTCCCCAAGTATAGAGATGTTTGGTGGAAGGGTAACTGCACAAACTGTTCGAAATCGCTTGCAGGCTGCTGGTCTTCGAGCTCGGAGGCCATATAATGGACCAATATTGACACGTCTTCATCGCCGTAACCGACTTGTGTGAGCCACAAGACACATAAGATTTACTCAAAGACAGTGGAATTCGGTTGTCTTTAGTGACGAATCTCGATTCACTTTGAAATTTGCCGATGGCAGGGTCCGAGTGTACCGCAGACGAGGTGAACGTTACGCTCAAGTTGACCGATTTGGTGGCGGCAGCGTCATGGTTTGGGGTTCTCCTCTTGTTGTTGTCCAAGGGAACTTAAAAGCTGTCCAGTACAGGGATCAGTTTTTGCAACTTGTTCTTTATCCGTTTATGCAGAGACATGGGCTTGGACTAACGTTTCAACAAGACAATGCTCTACCCCATACAGCAATTGCTACCCAGAATTTTTTAAGAAATGCCGGTGTCCAAGTCCTGGATTGGCCGTCGCTTAGCCCCGACCTTGGGACGAACTGGGTCGACGTGTTCATCAGTAAGTGAATCCACCACTGACGTTGCAGGACCTTCAACATGCTCTTGCTGAGCAGTGGCGACGTCTTCCTCGGGTAGTGTTTACTAATGTTCTGAGATCCATGAGAAGACGTTGTGTGGCAGTACGAGACGCTAGAGGAGGCCACAACCGTTACTAAACACTTTATTCCGATTGTTCTCCAAGTCTGTGAATTTCATTTTGGGGGGTACTGTGACATCACGAACGTTATCAATGTCAAGGACTTTCGGCGAGACGTATTCTTGCTTTCTGTTGATGTCAAGGTCGTCTGTGCACAACATAACACTAAAATAGTTGCCTTAAACCAAATATTAAAAATCTAGTCCCAAAAATCCCGAGTGTCAAGTTTTTAATTTGGCTGAGTATATTTATATAGTCTATTATTTCAGTAATGAAACCTTTAATAAAAGCTGTTCGTTTAAAAGTAGGAAGGATTTTCAATGTTATTCGCCCTCCACAGATTTGAAATAAGGACAATGTTTAGTCTCTTCTTAAAACTTTCGCCCCTCAGAAAACAATGGGTGGCATTTTAAAGTATCCAGAATGGTTATTAAAGGTTTAAAATATTCTGTAAGTTGTGTGTTATTGCAAGCAATGATAGTATTTTTGTGGCACCATCAGCAATGATTCAATAGCGTGCAGGGGTTTGGTGACGCCCCGGGACAGCCCATTGATTGTATACCCCTTGTACTCAGAAATGTGAGAAAGGAAGACATTGTTAATTTCAAATTTGTAAAAAAATCTTAATTTTAATTTCACTCTTAGATTGGATGCCACTTAATTGATTTGAAGTATTATATTCCTCTAGAGATTGTTTATTTGTTTATAAGATTCTGATACTGATGGCTGTCGTTCCACTGTGGTGCTTCTAATAACTTATATAGTATTGTGGACTAAGATTATCAAAAGTTGCTGATGTCTTTTAGTGTGTAGGTACTTAGAAGTTATCCAGCAATTCCGAGCTTGTAATCATACCGATAATACAACTGCAGGGTTGTCATTCAGCGGCAATTTTACTGCATGGTTCATTGATACTAGGGATTATCCCCACTACTTTGGCAACCATGACAAAATTAACGTCAACTCGAGGTCAAGACAATTCATAATAATTACATTGTTTGGAAAGAGGAGGGCGTGATTTAGCGAAGTTGTAGTATATAGCTACTACAATAGCGGGAAATCAGTGCCATTGTCTTTGTCATCCATTCACAATATTCCACACAAAAATATCATCAATATTCCAATTGGGTCAATTTGCTATTACCATAACTGAATATGGGATAATTGATATATTCTCGTCAATATATTACTTAACACCCACAATTATATTTAATTATAGCGATTTATTACCAGAGAACCTTTACTTTCCTCGGAGACAAGAATACTCAGTGTTGGCAATTACGAAAATAAATACTTGTGATATGTATTATTAATTTCTTTGTCTTAAAATGAAAGATAGCACTGTCTTCGTCTGAAATACGATTTGGGTGATTATAATGCGGACTAAATGTCAGATTTCTAAGTCTTACTTTGTTTTCCTATTATGTTTTGTTCCAATCTGATTAAAATATAGATCATATTTCGTTTCGTTTTGTATAGTTCTAAATTTCGTTTTACTTGTCTATACTAAGATCTTGGTTGAAGTTTTTGGCAAGCGGTGCATAGAACTGTGAGTATCCCACTAGAAACATTCACGTTGATTGGTTAATCAAGTGTCTGACGTCATAGGTCAAAAGCCACTCGTATGACACCTGATGCGACTTTCGACTACAACCGGTCAGATCTTCATGTATTGGAGACAATGGAATGTATGTATAAAAAAGCGAAACGAAATATAAATCTGTATTTTAATCAGATTGGTGTTTGTTCCGATCATTCATTTCGTTATAGCGTGGCTATGGATTGTATTTTGGACATGTGCCGAACGCACGCGATGGAACATTTTAGCCGAACATTCATGAAAACATTGTTCCGATCAATTTGTTCGCCGTCTGCAGGTTCAAAAAACACAAACAAATATGTTCCTAAAATATGTTCGCGAAATCGAACGTGTTAAGATATTTGGAACCGAACATTCGCAGCACCAATCAGCGATCAAATATATATCACATGACATTCAAATGATCAGCGATCAAATGGCATGATATGTATGTCATTTTGAAATCACGAGTGGTTACCCCTTGCAGTGATACTGGACGGAGGGCCTGGCAAGGATAGCTGTTTAGTCGTTCGAATGGGACGATAACCCGACGTGCACGTAAAAGATCCTTTTGCAGTTGAAATTTGATATAATAGTAGGTCGTAGTGCCGCTGCCCGGGCCAAATTTCCCTCATAACACACTGTATGGTGTATGCCCGTCTTCATTAGCCCAGTTTGGAGTAGGACGTTAAACTCCATTTCATTTCATTGAAATCACGATAGCAATGACGTATACACGTCATTAGGCGACAGGTAATGGTCGCCTGCGTTAATATGTTCGTCGTCTGAGGTTATTTTATCCGGCGCTAGACTTATTGTTTGGCCTAAATCATTGGTACGCCTGTGGGACAATGTTCGTCGTCTGCGGACAACAAAAACAAAAATATTTGTTCGGTGGTTTTGTTCATCGACATAAATGTTTCATTGTCTGCGTTTTGCTTAACGCTTTGCGTTATAGCGTGTCTACGCCTTAAATACCTTGCTTGCCCCTATACAATTGGACGCACAGTTACATTATTCATCCTATACTTATAAGTGATGGACTTCAAATTGACCCATTGGTTTTCTTGTAAATTAAGCTGTGGATGTATATTTTCGGTTTTTGTGCTCCTATATTCTAAGTTTCGTATGTGCTCCTACACTTTAATATATAGAAGGAGAGGGGGAATGGTCTGTCGTTGATTCAAATGGCGTGGTTTCGATTTCCCGGTGGAACGTGACAAGGAGTCTGATCTCGTGTCCAACTTTGTGGGTTTTCTTCGGGTCCTCCCACTGCTAAAGACCCCTACGCGTAAGCGCATTATTGAAATAAATTTGAACAGTGTGTTAGTCCCGAAATGACCTAGTTTGTGTCGAGTGACGCTTAACCACATCTCTCTCCCTCGCGTTATAGTGCACCATATACTTTAAGTTTTGAACTGACACTTTTCGCTATAATACCCCTCTACTTTATATTTAGGATACACATTTCACTTTGTAGTAGTTACCAATGACGTGACTAATGTGAAGCTAGGTAATGGCGTTTTCATCTTTGATTACTAGGAGGACTTAGGTCTCTATTATAAGTTTTGGACACGCTCTTTTGGCTGTAGTGCGTCTGTAGGCTACGTCATCTTAATTAATAAACGAAATCACCTTTTGAAAATAGATTGTTGCACGAACCGAGGAAATATGACGTGTACAGAATCCGTGTTCCTGCTCAAAGAATGGTATGGGAATGTATATTACCCCCTCGAGGTATTAGAAGTTGGGATAAATAAGGCTTTGGCAATTGATATCAAAATATTGAGGACTACTAAAGTAAAAGACAGTTCGAATAATATTATTATATTTGTCTCTACCCATAACACCCAACATCCCAACTTCTTTAAAACAATGCACGATTGTGGCACAAAAAAAATCTCATATGTCTTGACTTGCAAGGGTTGTTAAAATATCTACATCGGGGAGACGGGCATCATATACGGGATAGAGTACGCAACCATCGACGGGATTGTGATATTGAATATGGGCCCTTATTTGTAAATAAACTCATCTTTAGATGTGCGAAACACCTACAAGTTAAATTTCAAACTCACTTTTTATAAAATGAATGTCGATGACATGGCGAAAATAAAATAAATGGAGTACCATTTTCTTTAAAAAAATACGTTCCTCCACTTAATAGTCAATAAGCAACAATTGACAATTAATTTCATTAATTAATTTTCTTAATCTATCCCTTTTTTATCTTCCATTCCTTGTTTCTAAATTGTATTGTACCCATATACACCAGATTAACACACGTGTATACATGTTTTCTGCTCGTTACCTATATACCATGTAGCCATAGACAATGGTAACTATAGCCAATTAAAACCACGGTGTTACTATGTAATTATGTATAAATATACTATGGTGTCCATCTATATGTAATGACATTATTTATGAATAGTCCCAAGACAGACGAAAAGTACTTAAACCAGTGTTGAAATCAGTTTGTGTCTGCATACCTTTTATCTGTTCATCATTTACCGTGAAGCAAAGTAGTGCAGCTTTGCTGTTGTGCTAATATTTTTGGAGATATATAGCACTTTCGCTTATTTTATTAAGCTCTTCGGGTAAACAACATTTAGATAATACAACAATAACTATTTATATGTTTGTGTATTTAATACCTAAGAGTAGTTATCTTTAACTTTCATTATAAGTAAAATTTATGTTGGCGAAATGAAACTACATAATTTGTACTAACGTACTTCAGGCATTTATTATAACATTAATTATAAACAATAACTATTATGACGTCATAACGTCATAGCACTTTTCGTGGGGTCGCTGACTAGTCTGAGAACTTAAAAAAAATGCCATCTATTCATGTGATCTATGTATACATCTTCAATAGAAGGCTTGATCTCGCTTTAACTCCGTACATCTTATCAAGGCCTTCACGTAATACTCTACAATCTACATTTTTCGTCACTAATTTCGATTGGTCTAGGACCCAGCTCTAGACCTCTCAGATTCCTCGATAGAAAATATCATCGCGAATACGAAGTCTCGCGCTTTCCAACTGAAATATCTACCTGTGATAATCGAGTTGCAAAGTTCAAGGTTCGTTCAATGTCAAGGTTGCTGGAAATTTTCAAAAACAGAGACTTGCCGCTGCCAATTTTCGTGCAAATAAATACTTCTAGCTCGACGTCCAGTCATTCACCATGGTCCGCGACCCATACAGTGCACCATTAGACGCCATCACCGCGACGATGATATCGCTCAAGAGGAGTCCTTGTCTTTCTCCAGTTACTGGTGCAAAATGCTTCAATCCTATCCACGCGTCATACCTATGCGAACAGTCGTTTTCTACAATGGTAGTGGATTAGAACAACATTGAGGAACCGGCTTGAAATAGAAAGGGACATATTGTTGAGCCACGCATTGAAAACCTGGTCGCTGAAAAACAGGCGCAACCATCACACTAATTAAAAAAATCAATAATTTGTTATCAGACTTTTAATAAGTAAACAATAATAAAAGTGAATGATAATGATGTTTCATAGTAAAATGTGACTTTGTTCTTCGAGGGGTCGCGATCTGATCCTGGGTCTGGAATGGGGTCGCCACCCAAAAAGGGTTGGGAACATATGTTCTAGCTCGACGTCCAGTCATTCACCGTTGTCCGCGACCCATACAGTGCAACATTAGACGCTATCACCGACGATGATATCGCTCAAGAGGAGCTCGTGAGACTGTAGCAGGATTCCCGAGCTAAATCTCTTTGTCCAGTTACTGGTGCAAAATGTTTGAATCCTATCCACGTCTATCCAAGAATGCAACACGGCTCCTCATGCCGTAACCGTCGTTATACCTATGCGAACAGTCGTTTTCTACAATGGTTGTGATAAAAACAACATTTAGGAACCGGCTTGAAATAGAAAGGGACATGATTGTCGCGCTGAGTGGCGTTGAGCCACGCATTGAAAAACAGGCGCAATCGTCACACTGATTAAAAAAATCAATAATTTGTTATCAGACTTTTAATAAGTAAACAATAATAAAAGTGAATGATAATGTTTCATAGTTAAATGTGACTTTTTTCTTCGAGGGGCATCCTCGGTTACCCAGTGTACTCAATCCGTTCTACTCCACTATACCCTGGGTTAATCTATGGGGGAGACACGTTTTCAAGTTATCCGCCCTTGATGATTGTGCTATTTTTATCGACCAATCCCATAAATTGTTATTTGAAAAGGAAGTTGGCAAAGATAAGTAACTCTCATCGGACAATGTTAGGAGTTGGACTATTCTAATTATTAACAACCAATTATATATTATGTTAATGAAGACCAGACGTTCATATACTAATGTAGGGTGATTAGTTTTATTTAGAATCGTTCGTTCGTTCCCGAAATTTTATGTCCACGTGATATTGTAGACAAGTTATTGTGAATCAAATTGCCAAGTATAAGTTCAATAATAATAAACATAACAGAATGACATATTTCAGACAAAGAACGAATAGTAATAATAATAACAAAAGTCAAACATATAGATGTTATACAACAACACATACTACATATTTTGATAATACAATTAAATAAAATTATAAATATATACATTAATTACATAAATCATTCAGTAAATGGACATGAATATGATTACCTACCCTTATAAAAACGAAGGCGAAACGATTGGTTTGTAAACTGTTTTCTGATTGGTTCGTAGATTGTAGCTACATTCTAGGCCAGGGCAGATAATTTGAAATCGTCATAACATACCCATTAATGTGATAAAATATGTGATACGTGTAATTTATAAGATAATTTACAGCGATGAAATTAAGGTTACCTGATAGAAAATCAGGAACCGATATTCTCTTTATGGGTTGTTTTGAAAAGAAAGCGGTTAAAATAAATGTTCTGGAAATTTTTATAAGAATTGACCGACTGAAACATGAATAGTCTGAGAAATGCTATTGAACATCATTTTTAAAATCCTTTAATGGTGACGCGTTATTTTCATCCTTGAACAATTTTTTGATTACTTGGAAGACTTACTATTAAAGGAGCTAAGTCGGTAATCTTTGAAATCTATAATGGGGGAAAATGAGTCAAAAGACACATTCTAATGTAATTTAAATGCATAAAAACTAATTTACATTAGTCTAGGGCGATTGTCAAACGCTAGCAAACCTTTGAGGCGGTCGGACAACAACTAGGCAATACGCACTAACTTAGACACCAGACTTCCAATACCCACATCCGGACATGGGACACACGGGTGCACTTAGTAATAACATGCTCAATCTTTGGGAAAAGTCTCCCTCTAACCTGTTGAGTGTTGTAAAAAGGGTTCCGTGCATGTTCCCGAAAACGCTTCTCGTTTGGGTTTCCATAGCCAACAAGTATTTATCGTTCATTTGTATTATATAATCAGATACCATCAAGTTATTCAATTTCTTGGAAGATACATCATTATAGTTAATACAAACAGTACGAAACGGTTCCTTCTAGCCAGACAAGACATGTTGGTTGTTTGCATGTAAAAGCTTGTTGTTATGTCAAGTCATTCATCCATCCAGAGAATTAACGTTTACATTATACTTGTATCGATGTCTGAATAGCTGAAGAACATGTATTTAAGAATTGTACAGTCTCGGCGTTTTAACCTATACTCTAGCCATCAACAATCTTTCTGGAATTAACCAGTTCACCAAAATAGAAAAATGGTTAAGTCAGCGCATGTCAATATGTATGAATGTGTTTTGCTGTTCTTCTGGAGTCAACATAACATTCAAAATGGTTCACTAAAGCTTTTAGATTCGCTCGAGCAATGCGTCAAAACCAAACGTCACTTTCTAATTGCCCAGGCCTTTAAAATAACTGAATAGATAGCCAGACTGTATTGATTTGTGGGAAGGAAATGGCGTCTTCTGGTCAGGATAATGTATACATGTAGTTAGCCCAAATCGACATTTCTAGCAACAAGTTTCCATAGATTGCTGTCATTCGTAATTAACCAATCTAGTTGATCAAGTAGTTCTGTTTACAAATCTGTGCTTTAATGAGCAGATAACTACCAGTGTTAGGTACAATTGCCTGTAGTACAGGTGCTATTTACATATCAACTTATTTACATAATAGACAAAAATAGATTCGATTAGAACCAGTAATCAGAAAATAATAAAAACCACTGGTAGTACAGAGGGCAGGATGTTCCAGAGATCTTTTACGCAACAAAGGGTACCAATCCTTCCCCGCCAGCAAAGCCCTGCTTATCACCAATGCAAGATGGGCATAAAACCAATTCATTCGCCCATGTACATGCAGAACCATATAAACAATTAGCAACAACGACTGCCTATTCCAGAACAACTCAAATCGTCTGTGAAAATATCGGGCATAATGCAGAGTAAGTTTTCCTGAAATCATGATGCTGCTTTGGAATGAGAACGTCTGCCGATTTCATAGTTCCGCATCTTCAATAGAAGGCTTGTTCTCGCTTTAACTCCGTAAATCTTATCGCGGCCTTCACGTATGCCCTATGTTTTTCGGCACTAATTTCCATTGGTTCCTGAGCCAGCCGGAGACCTCTCAGTTTCCTCGATAGAAAATATCATCGCTAATACTAAGTCGCGAGTTTTCCAACTGAAATAATCGAATTGCAAAGTTAAAGGTTGCTGTAACTTTCCACTTTTCGGCTATGATTATGCTATGACACACTTTACATCTTAGTCCAAATCTTTCTAACTTTTTTTCTCCCATTATGCTAGTAAAGTTGCTTTTCTTTAGTTTTCCGTGAGTTTTACAACACAAAACAGGCTATCAATGGCTGTAAACGAATCTAGTGTTTGTATCACGTGTCTGTGGCAAATGGAATACCTTAAAGTTTGGGAATGTCAGACTATTCTACCAAAGACTAGATGTTAGAAAACTCGCAGTCGTTGGTTCAGGAGCATGATAGTTTAGTGCTAAAACCCACATACTATTGCACAAAGTTGTAATTTTGTAGACTAATGAACCAAGCAACTTTCGTAGTCAGATACAAAAATTCTAAAACTACCATGTGCATAGTCTGCTTCGGGTAAAACCATTTACAGGTAACGGTGAAGTTTACATACATTTTCCAATCAAAAATATGATAATATTTAATGTGATAAACCAGTTCAAATTTATTAGGTTACGGAAAATACACGTGTAAAATAGAAGGATGCTGACTGATACATTTAAACCGCAATTTCTGTAGAAGACTCGGGGGAGATTTGGAAACCGTGTGCATAACAAGTAAAGTGAGATCGTTGAAGATTACACACAAGGTAGATTTCCAGCCAACAAGTTCAATGATATAAATCTAGTAATTAGGTTTCGTATGAAGGCTGATGTAAACTTATAGCCTCTGTCACTGATTTCATTTAGATATTATTCGACTTGGGATTTACGCTCCTGTCAACGATATACAATGAGAGACTTTAAAATGGGATTTGAAATCAATAACATTTAGCTTAATGGAGAATAGAGTCGGTAGGCATTCTCGCACGTAGATATGTAATCCGAATTGACAGTTAAAAGAAGAACATCCTTGCACGATACGACTAGAACTTTCTTCCTTTGTATAGTCTTTCTTTTAAGTATACATAATTTTGAGTAGAGGAAAACATAATCAGTATCAAAATGTCGCTTTTTGCTTCTGTAATATAATGTGTTCCAAATCAAACTTTCCGACACAAATCGTGCACATTAGTTCATATTCAATTAAGCCTTTCAAAGTTTGGCATTGGAGTGTGTTTCAAATAAAAAAAAGGTCCGAACAAAATGCTTATTCATTGATTCAATTAACGCCTTTCAAAGTTTTGCAAAACTCTCGAAAGGAGCTTTAAAGACTGCAGCATGGAGTATGAAAATAAAAAATGATTAGTATGGTGTGCCGCAAATTAAACTAATTTTATTATCCTAATTAAGTTTGGAAGGCGCGGATTCAAATATTAGGCGATCATAAAGCGAAATGGGCCGATCGAAAATGACTTTAAAGACAATACTTGTGACCTTTGATGAAACTATTGTGAAGGTTGACAGCATAAGTTATACAGTGTAATTACAGATCGATTTCTCCGACATGCTGCTTCATATAATACTGGAATTTTGTCCCTTAGAGATACATAAATGGTCAAAACATCACTTGGTTTTGGATAGGGAATTACTTGCTGCTCACCAAGAGAAATTCCATGTGATTTTATCTCTTTTTCATCTAATTTCATCTCAACAGTCGATACGTGTTGCCTTCTACATCACGTATTTCTTAAAAAATGAGCATCCGCCACCACGGGATATCTGATGCCTCACAATGAATTACATTCACTTGCGGAAAGTCGTATAGAGATTAATGTTACTATCGTAATTTCATCGAATTTTACAGTAGGCTATGCTATTCCCACTCACTTTTCCGCTATATATTCGCATGCATGAACTGAGCTTACTACATAGGCAATAATTTTTGCCTTCAGAAACCTAGCTCTTAACCACGCTACGGTTAACTTTATGTAGTAACGAGTGTCGTGATCGAAGTGATCTATAACTCTATGTTTAGAACACCCGATACTACTTTTAGGTTATCTTGGAAGTTTAAATACATATGGATTCATGCTGTACTTTTGTATTTCGGTTTTCGCAAGTTTCCTAATTCTCTTGTACGTTATATATAATAATAGGGAATTATTTGGATTTATCCGACATACTCTACCGGAAATAAATGTCCAGCATTATTTTTGATGGGTTCATTGATGTCTAGCACTTGTTGCTGTTTTAAGGTCACGCGGTACTAACCAATCATACCGAATAAAATATTACATAGTCGCAGTTACACCATAATTATATAGGAACGTCAGCACCATTATTACATAAAGAACTACAATGTAACACTAGAAGTTTGGTGCAAGAATGAAAATATGACAACTTGTCTGAGATATCACCCTCAGTGGAAGTGAACGGTAAACACCATAAATAACATATTTCCATAAATATGGAAGTATGTAGTCTCAACAAAAATTCTACATAACCAAGAGTACTACCTACTTTGAAAATCTTTTCTTCTTTTCTGTTTTTTTTTTTCGCTTATTTTTTTATGCATGTCATGGTATTGTTTTCGATTTTCGCCATCAATTTAATTTACGTCATATTAAGGAGGTCCGGGGTTCGATCACGGTATCTGGGATTTTACAGCGTAGCTTTCCTTTGTCAGTGGTGCAGGACAGGGAAAAGATTCTAGTTGTTCATGTGGTACGAAACACAGACGTTCCAGGTATTTGTTGGCGTGCACGTAAATGATACTTTGACATTTGGAGTTCAATCGCTGCCAGGGCAAAATTTTCCTCATAACACACTGCATGGGGTATGATCGTCTTCATTAACCTGGTTTCTGCAGAAAAATAGGATGTGAAAGCCCATCCATTCCTTCATTGCCCGATCAACACCTGTAAAACATGCTAAGGCAGATACTATTTGATTATATGGATTGGAATGTTAGATAAAGTCTTTATAATTAAATAACGACATTTAAGCTACATTGGAACAGAATTCCAAACGGATGTGGATGTCCACGTCTATTTATTAGAGTATTGCCGAGCGTCAAATGGCATCAACATATTGTGATTTAACGATTCATAATTATTTTTATATTTTACAGATCATCACGCCGTTTCGAAGAACTAAACAGAAATCGTTAGTAATATAACCAGAAGACTCTTATTTAGTTGTCAATTTAGTTGTTATCAGTAAAATTCAGAGGATTAAGGTAAGTCTTTAAAATCTTCAATTTTTGTCAAGTACAATAGAAAAGGCAAGCCATTTGTCCATACAACTACCATGGTTGAATATTTAATACATACCACGGCCATTTTAAAGTTATATGTCATATAGCGTTATCCAATAACAATGTACGGGTTACATCATATTTAAAGTATCTAAGTCTCTAACTCAATATCATCAAAAATCTTCGACATTGAAAACACGAATTTTTTGTCAATTCAAATCAACATTGGTCTTGTGATCTTACAGGGAAAAGATGGGCTTCTGATATCCAATATTCAAGACAAAATAAACATTTTACCATTGGTACACGAATCGTGTACCATAATGCGTTTTAGCGCCATTTGGAACAAGGGACTCAAAGAACGAGGCTAGATATATATTACACAAGTCATGTCACATGGTGACGCTATATTCTTATCTGGAGAGCATGCGCAATAAATACCATCGGTGTAGACTGGAATAACCAGACGCTAAAGATTGTCATTTAATTGAGACTTTGGCGCATTTCGCCGAACATAACTGATTATAAATTACAGTAAAAAAGGAAAACGATTGAACGTAAATCAGTTTATATACATTCATATTACATTATTATATGCATTGCGACCCATTTGTGCCAATTTCTAGGTCCCAAATATTAGCGATTTAGCTCCCTTAAATGGTGTGCTCTCTGCAGAAAATATTATCAACTAAATTATTCTAGCTACATCAGTAAATTATTCTATCAAAACCTGAACAGACAAATCAGTACACCGTTAGAACATTTATGACAAGTAACTGTTTAGTATGTATAGTATATTCACACGCTGTTCAGTGAATTAATACCCAATGGAAACGAGTAGAATAAAGAACTTCAATTAACAACACAAATTACGACCATGTTGGAAATGTGCTAACGCTAAAGTGGCCGTAAAAGCAGATTTATTCTCAGTCTCAATTGTTAACACAGTAAACAGTAATTAGTAATATAACAATGGGTTGTGCCGCAAAATCTCTGGCGACAAGTCCAAGTTAATTTATCCACAGGGACCAGTGAACACGATGACCAAGAACCATTTGACTTTATTGAACCTGCTTTGTTTCTGAAATAAATCGTGACTTTTCCAAATTGATTTGTTGACAACGAATATGTTGAAGGACATAAAAACGGATAGCGTATTCATTAAATCAGACGAACAGAAATTAGTGTTGATTTATCCAGTATGTTGTAAAATAGGATCTCAAAATACATTTCCTAAAATGGATACTAACTCGGGGTTTTGTTTTAACTAACAGTTAAAGATATCACCATTAGAGTAATGATGACATGAATGCATGTTGATAAAATAAAAATTAGATTTGACGGGACCTGTGTAACAGTTAGATTGAGGTGTTCGAATTAGACTGTTTTGTAAAATTTGAGGGATTCTGTCAATCCATCGCTTAGATACAAGAATGATTAAAGTCAGTCTACACATTATTGTCTATGGTTTTCAAGATCAGAGGATATACTTTAGACTAAATATAATAGGTCGATAATTTGACGAGTCTAGGGTTGTACATATTTTTATCATGTATAAAATGAATTACATTTATAATATCTGTTTAATGCATGATTTAGCATATAGCAATTGTATCAAGAATCCCAAGACTAATTTTACTGTCAAAAACAATTCATATCTTGCATAAAGCAACACCAGCTGTGCAACCATACCATTGTGTTCTCCAATATTGCTTGTAAACAATTTTATCTTTCAACTGGAAACGCTTGTATGTAAGTAACGGGTTCATTGTTCTCAATTCAGTCGACTATTTGCATTTTTGGTTATGTTCCGTTGAGGTTAAAGAGGACATTTATTTCCACCTGAAAACCTAATTTTAACTAAAATTATGACATATCTCAGTACTAGACATTTAATGTTATAGAATTAAAAGTTATGAGTAAGTTCACCATGTATATAACATGAAAAAAATTCGAAAGAAATCCTAATCCGTTGACCGAAATGTTTTGGTAAATGACTGGTCACCGTTATTATTAACTGAATAGATATGTAATAATGTGTGCAGTGTAGTTTATAGCTAGCTAGATATATAGGCTGTAACACACACTCGGTCTATCGCTTAGTGAGAGCCCTACTTTAAATGGTGGTATTTTTGGATTTAAAGGAATACGATATCCATAAAGGTAATGGTTAAGAATAGCGGACAGCAACCATTCTAGTACTCCCACTCGGCCCAATAATATTACTGCCTAGAAGGGGGTAATAATAACGAAGTAAATCGGCCTATACGCAGGTAAACGGCAACCCGTGTTAACCGTTCGGTAAAATGTATGACCTCCATCATGGGGACATAGGGGTCAACGCGGGCCCTTTGTTATAAGAGTCAGTTTACAAGACCCTAACTCTAACCCTGGCGAGATAACTCCACAGAAAGAAAACAATATTTCCAGATATTATGGATAACCGAGTTAGAAACATACTAGCACCCTACCATACGATACACATATCCTGGAGGGGGGTTGGATGGCTTAGTGGTTAGCACGTGTGCGCTGTATCATTAAGTCTATCATTGAGTCAACTGGCGTGGTTTCGAATCACCGGTTGTACGTGACAAGGAGTAGGGTCGCCTGTCCAACCTCGTGGGTTTTCTCCGGGTCCTCCGGTTTCCTCCCACTGCTAAAGACCCCTACGCGCAAGCAAATTATTGAAATAAAATTAAACCACATGTTAGTCCCGAAATGACCTAGTTTGTGTCGAGTGGACGTTAAACCCCATTTCTCTCTCTCTCTCTCTCGCATATCCTGGAAAGTGGGCATAGTCATAAATTTACCAAGTGGTAAAAACGGGCTACTGTTTACCTCGTTATAGGCCGATCTATTTCGTTATTGTTATCCAATTCTAGGCCGTAATAATATTGAACGGGATTTGAAGTTCTAACGCACTGTGTCTTAACTGCTGTAAGGCGTTCAAAACATAAACCAAAAATGTTACCCATGACAACAAAATGTAGCCTATAAATCCATTACTGAGCATAATCATAATAATTACAACCATTTTACGAAATAATTATGTTCAAAATATCAATAAGGAAAATTGTCCGTTGCATCACCCACACCTTATGCTATTATTCCTAAAGCGATGACTCATTTACGTGACTTTTCTGGGTTGCTCATATTATGTAAACACACTTTAATTGCATAGCTTATAGAATTGACTGATGCAGTGTTCCTTTATTAATAATGCGTCGTGCTGCGTTGTTGAATAATTTAATATGATAAATATTTATTAACAAGAATGCCTTTCTAGTATTCGGATAAAATGTCAATACAACGTTATGCTTTACAATTACTGAGTTTATAGTTTTTCTGAGTCATTAAAACTATTGTAGTTAATGACATGGTATGTGATTTCGCTGATAATTTTAAAGATATTAGCGACATAGGAAAATGAGATGCAGAACATTTTTTTAAAAGGTAAATAGTTTTAGATTATTTGTTTTAACACGGTAAATTGCATTTTGTTACCAGTAACATAATATGGAAAGGATATCGTGTGGACGATCAATATTCGATTTGGACTATAAAAGGGTACATGATAAAAGTAAACATAGTGTATGTTTTATCTAATCGACAATCGCACAATATGAAATGATATTATGGATAACATTTGAGTAACATTTTCTCTTCAATTGTTCGCAAACAGAGTGTATATTCGATTAAATCCAGTTTGATATTTCGATTATCTTTCTTTCAACAATCGTACTATCATTTTACTTTATTGGACGAATCTAACGGTCACTATCTTGTATGTATGGGAAAATTAATCTAAAAAAACGAATAAATCTAATCTCTCAAAGGAATGCTGATGGCCATGTCCTTTTATCTATACTATTTTGTATGAACAGATGATGAAATGAGGAGGTTTAACGTCCTAACTTTCTGCACCGACTGGGCTAATGAAGACGGGCGTATGTCATGCGGGGTGCTATAAGTGACATTTTGCGAAATTTTCTCCTGACAGCGGCCAATTCTTATTCCGAATATCAACTGGCAAGGGTTATTTTATGTGCTCGCTAATGTGTACACGGGACCTCGGTTTTCCGCCTCATCCGAACGACTAGATACTGTCCTTACCAGCCCCCCCCCCCACCCCCCGTCCTGCACCACTGACAGGGGTACTCACACTGGAATATCCCGTACAAATTTCTTGGTCACAGCGGCTCCTGATATTATATAGAGATATTTATTATATAAATCAGTAAATAATTTTGACACATTTGATCAGTGTTATTAAAATTCCTAGATTAATGAAGTTAACTATGCAACCAACCCTTATCTGCGCTCCGATTTACTGTCGTCTTTCGGGAGTTTTTACAATCTGTTTAGCTTACGGGTACAATTCAATCCTGCGGGCAAGATAAAGACTCAAACGGAACACCTGACTTTTTATAAATGCAATTTTCTACGAAATATGAAATTAAAAGACGACATCCTTTTAAAATATATTTGACGACCTCGGAGCTTAGATTCTTGAAAAATACCCTACGCTAATTAAGTCAGTGCATGGGTTTTCGAGAATCAGCTGAATCTAGAGTTACTTTGAAGTTATTGAATGTTATTATTAACATGGCCCCCAATCTATCTTGATTATTGTCATCGTAATTTTACGTTAATTAAGTTAAATTATTTCCTGGTAATTAGTGCGAGGTTCTCTGGTTATCATCATTAACCAAGTATTTTTTTTAAATGTACAATATCCCATCACATTTTAGATTCTATCATTGCTTAATGAAGACAAGAGAAGCCTAGTCGAAACGTCACTCAATATTAGCAGTAATTGTATTCCATACAATTGTTACCTGTGTATTCCCAGTTTAATTACTAAATGTCGTTGAACCAATTTATTTTGAATATAATATTATATAAAAATTTATTTTGATGTGTTAACGCCACATTAAGAGGTCGGCTTTTTGTTATCACACTGCATCTGTATACCAGTCACTAGGGTTTCATCGGATTTCATGTATATTATATTCAGAACAAGTTCGTTTAGACACAAACAATCCTATTAACACAACCAGACAAAAACATGGTCAATACAGACAGTTAAACACGACGAGATCGGAATTACCTTGCCCGAAGTTCAATTTGCCAATTCATTTCTTTCTGGTCACGTGTCGTTTATTCAATCGGCAACACTTTCATGTAAAACAAAATTGGATACATAAAATAACTAAGTGATTTAGATTAACCTATTTTCTATAACGAAACGACAGGACAAAAAAATACCCCGTACAATTCTAATTAAATCATTGTTTGACAGATGACAATAAAGCCTGTCACGGGCATAACAAGTCCACACAATGCTGATATGTATTTTACAATGGTGATTGTGACGCTCAATCTATTGGGTGTCCGTAGGTAATCATCTCCACATTAAAGGCCTTCCCAGACTACATCAATATTTTAACTAAGCAGAGACGACAATCTCAAGTTGGATCAATCCTTTCTATTGTTCCAAGGCGTGTTAAGTGTACGTTAGTGTTCTTGATAGCATGTAAACTGTAATATCGATGGCTCACTACTTGCAGGGGAAAAGGGCATTCAGAAAACAACTTTAAATATGTATGTAGAAAAGTCACTACTCCCTTATAATATATAAAATACCTATATTCATTAAAATAATAAAGAGTTGGCAAGGTAATCCTGGTACTGGCTCATTAACCAGGATGTCCTGGGTTAGATCCCAGTGTTGGCCGCCACCTAGAAGTTCCTGCTGCACCCTGATTTCCAGTGGTGCAGAATGGAGAGCCCATGATAAGGACAAGTATCAAGTTGTTCGAATGGGACAAATAACCAAGGTCTCGTTTAATTGTGTACACGTAAAATAACCTTTGGCAGTTGGAATTAGCACAAGAGTGGACAGAAACGTCGCTGCCGCATGAAACACTGTTTGGCGTACGTATGTCCGTTTTCATTGGTCCGACACAGAAGAAACGTTAAACGTCGAACCAGATTTCATTCCATTTCAATAATGGTTCAAGTTTAGTACATTAGGGCCGGTGGGTGACATTTTCCCCACAGGATAGCTAGGCTGAGCTTCATGTATAAGCTCTTATCCGGTGGTAGTAACTGGTATGGTTAATGGACACTCATGCTGCAACTAGAAAAATAATTCAAAGAATGGATATCTCCAAGTTTCAAAGGCTGCCATCTCGATGAGGCTATAAAACTCGATAAAAAAGTTTACATCAAATAAAAAGATAGTTACAGAGCTTTGAGCTTGTAAACTGAATCGTGAATCACAACCCCGAAAAAAAACCTCTTTGCAATGCAGTTTAAAGAAACGGACGAAAGGGTTATTGGGTTGTATTGGGGTTTCTTTGTTCGCTTTCTCTGTATTCATCTTTTTTACAAAATGAATGGCATTAGAAGTCCAAGTATCATGGCTTCATTCTACCAACAAGTCTAATTTCTCCATAATGACAATTCTGTGCTCGAAATCAATAAACAGTCTAGTAAAATCGACTCCCTTTTAAGACCAATGGACGAAAAGCCGTTTTATAGTATTTCCTATCCTGAAATCTTTCGCCATGTAGTTAATAGCTGGGATCTTTATTTCGCGCTTCGTAAATTGATACATTACGTGGTAAAAGTTATAGCGACATTGAGTTTCTTAAATTGAAACAACCGAGGGCTCTGAGGAGAAAAAAAAAACATCAAGAAAATTATCGCATTGCTCAGCTATCACGATAAAGGACAATTGCTCATAATCAACGTTGTATAAAGAAAATACGCGAAGGGTCTTGACAGCAACATGCGTTTATCCAACTTTAAAATGAGATATGGTGCAAAAATCGATGGCATTGTAGAGCAAGGATAATTTTTGATGAAAAAAGGAGATATTAAAAGTGTTCCCCGAAGTACGCTTACAATCCATTTAGCGGTTTGAACTAGCATAGTGAACTCATGGCGTGAGAGGAGTTATAAAATGCGTGTAATATCATTAGCTGCAATAAATGGGTTGTCACACTATAATATAATGCCGCGTTCTCAAGTAAATAAAACACTAATCATTTAAATCGGCGATCGTTAATGAATGTCAGATCAACCTTCATGAGTTTATTAAACTGATTTTAATGAGATTTCGGTTAACGAGTAGTCTCCCTTGACAATGATCAGGGTCTCCATTGTACTCTTGCTCAACCTATTCGATAATTTCTCACCTGCGCGGGTTGCTTAATGTAATTATAACATTGATTTTTTGCCTTTAATTTTAATTGCATCTCGTGACATTTTTTGCTCTTTATTTCTAATTGCTATATAGTGACGTGCCTACGTTATAATGCCGCTTTAGTTATTACGATGGAAAGCCAGAGGGTTGGAATTTCATGGATGTATGTACATTGTTTATTTATTGCGACTATTGAGGTCTATGCCGTTTCCCGAACTTAAAAACATTATAATATACCATCTATTGGGTGGATTTGTCATTGAGTCAAGTGGCGTGGTTTCGATCTCGAGATTGTACATGAAAACATAGAGTAGCATGCCGAACCTCATGGATTTTCTCTGGTGTCCTCCCATTACTAAAGATCCTATGCACAAGCGAATTATTGAAATAGGATTGTACCATGTGTTAATACCGAAATGACCTAATTTGTGTTCATTGGACTTTGAATACCATTTCTCTCTATCTAATAAATACTATTATACATTGAGAGACTAGAACAGGAAGGTCATATAGTTATCGATTGAAAACATTTATGTACTCAACAACCAGAAAAATATATATCTCTTACAAAAAAAAAAGTTTTTGGGATACGTCAACCACCATTTTGTTTTACACCTCCAAGTCGATGTATTGCCGAGCTCTGGCATTACCTAGCAAGGTGTGAATAATGCACGCGCCAAGATTTTAACGTCATAGGCACAATGGTCAACGCTCCGTAATAATCCACCTTTTTAAAATTTATTTGTGACCTTATGACGCAATTTGCATCTATAAAATTTTACTTTCTCCGGGTCAATTCAGATACATCTAAACAATTAGGCCAACATTCCAATCCGTGAGGGGTACTTTTGAATTAAAAACCATGTCTGATCTTCATTGAAGTCATATCGATTATTTTTAAACGAGATGTTCTTAAAACCCCAACATGCCAGAATAAACTATTGTTAAATACATGTATAGAGATTTAAACACCATATACAATGAAAAAATAAATTTATTATAAAACATTTTAGTCGAAAAATTATTTACGTGAACCCTTGAAGTTTACATTTGGGTATATTGATTGCATACCTCAAACTTTAAACGTCTTTGACAAATACAGTAATAATAATTCATATTATAAACCAGTCCATTCTTGTTTATGGGTTGTATTTATCCGGGTGCGCTTAATTATTAACAGTCTTTACATTATACTAGCATACATATGTTGGATATTGCGTGCAGAATCTGAGCTGTTGTGCCTTTAAATACCAACCCCAAAGTTCCTCTTTAAACTGAGTATAATTTCGTAATACTCATTGAAACTTTGCGGAAATTAAGATTCAAATAATTGAATGAAAGGTCAAGTCAGGTTATTTTTTATAGAATCAAAATTTCCTTTAATTAATAATGTATCGATAAAACCGGAATAATAGTAAAAGTGTTACAATAATTGAAAGCAAGAGAAAATCTCTCGATCACTGTCACCTGTGCAACAATGCTTGAGATTGGCAACTTTTCAGATCTCATTGTTCTCGATTATTTTATGATTGAAAGAAACCTGCGTAATGATTACTTCACGAGAAGCCTACATGTAGTACATATTATTACCAACACATCAAACTTCGATCACTTAAGTCACTTCCTCAACAAATGCTTGAAAAAATCTACAAAAACTGTGTTGATAAATAGCTGATTGCCCTTTACGACAAAAGAGAAAACACGTAGTTTTCGACGTTTACCATAAGAGGAATCAAGTATTGTCAAACACACATAACGTAACATTAGCTAGCAAGTACAATAGCACTTAATAAAACACTATCGGATGAATAATTTTTAAATAATTATAAGTGAAATACTGAGCATTCGGTTATAACAAGCCATGACACATTATAACCAGTTCTCGGGGTCAAGCTGAAACAGCCTTAACTTTCATTTCAAGACGTGTGTTATTTTAATCAATGGAAACGCGTTAAACGCGGACAATGACTGATTAGACATGCCTGCATGGTATCATCTACCGAATTACCAAATGACAATTTCGCCTCGTTAAATAGTGTTTCAAATAACCACCCTTAAATCATTGAAATGTATCTTTTACTTCATTTGCTTTTATTTACAACTTCGGAGCTTAGTTTCATCCATAGAAACTCACGGTGTCTATCTACAAATAGCTTCGCTTGCGAACTGACACGAAGGTAGTTGACAGACATTTTAATTCCCATTTCGACGATTTGAGAAATTTGAGAAAGCTTCATTCCGCTTCCATTTCCATATGTATTGAAATTAAAAATATTTTTTTAGTCTTTGTGTGTATTAAACGGTTAAGAACCGTAAAAATATATCAGCATGCTACATTTCAATATGGCGACTATTGAAGACAGAGATCTATTCTCAAAGTAGATAGTTCTCTATGTGCAGAATGAGTTTCATTATCATTTAATTCCGATTAATATCATGGCATATTTTTCCAAATTCCGCCTAATTTGAACTGTAAACATTGATAAAACCGACTATGTGATTGGTCGAAAATGGGCTACAGAATCGACCGATCTGGCGTTTCCCTTAGATTTATAATGGTAATTTTACCAAGTAGTATTACATATCGTTACGCGAACATGCAGTTTTCAAGTTTATGACAGATTTTCGAGAAATTCAAATATTTCCTCAAATTCTTATAGACAAGATACAGATTTGCAAAATGTTTTTAGGGGACAGACAAACCAGAAGGTCTGGTGTTCGATCTCGGTGTTATCCGAAAGAGATCCTCGGGATTTTCCCATGTCTAGTCGTTCGGATGTGACGAAAACCCGAGGTCCTCTGTACACGTTGGCATGCCTGTAAAATAACCCTGGCCCGTTGGAATTCAATTGCCGCTCGATTACAACTTCCGTCATAGTACACCCATATGGTGTATACCCATCTTCATTATCCCTGTTGGTGCAGAAACGTAAGACGTTAAACCCAATTAGCTTCATTCACAAAATGTTTTTATTAACGACTGCTGAATGTCGTATTTATGCAACATCCAAACTATCATTATTATTTTCATTAACCAGCCCTTCGAGATCGGGTAATCACGTTAATATGCCCCTAAAGGTGGAATCAAAAATCTGAAAAGATACAGTTGGTAGTATGGGAGACATGAAGGAAACACCCCAGGCTAAATTCATTGATAACCGTTTAGTTTATTCAACAAAACGTTTAGTATATTTGATGTACTAAACTGCAGATCTGGATAATGTGTAAAATTGTATGATTGCGGTTTATATGCTCGTACCTCTTACTTTTAGACAAAGGATGAGCTCTTTTGGCATGTCAAACTATGTGCCCGCTTTAATAAACCCAGCATGTTTAAATAGTTTGAAACTTAATATTTTTACTCATTGATGTGAAGGGTATTAGCTCTGTTAACATATTCCACCTTTAATATTAAAACATTTAATATACTCGACATTTTCAATTACTTTTTGATTTAATATCATACTCAACGCTGTGAAGGGTAATAATTCTGTTAGCATTCTTGACTTGAAATATTAATAACTTAATACCATGTGGTATTAACTAATGATACCAGTGGCCAGGAAAAGGCTGAGCACCAAGTAGTCGAGTACGATGATGCTAAGTAAATATTACCATACAATTTCAACAGATTATAGTCATGATAATCGGTAATTTGTGAGGGAATTTAGCCAATTAGCTATCGCTCCAACCCGATTAGTGTTCTCCATGTGCACTTGTCTTCACGCCATTCCACCATTCTTTCTTTTTATCTGTTGTATCGATTGATAAAGCTCTTGGAAAATCACCTTCTACAAATCACTGTAAAGATCGTTCATTGTGCCAAATCGTCGTATATTTCTCATAGCATTACTTAAACGGTATTATAAAAGTCGGGGAATTGTTACACTGTCACCGAATTCTCTACAGAAGCAGTCCCATACGACCTAGAAGCACTGTTAGGTCACCACACGTCCCATCAAGGGGAGAAATAATATTTCCTCGAAACCCATTACAATTCTATGGCTTCTTTCCATATGTATAGCCTCGTGTCAAAGTTTAAGTAGTCATCGAAGCGCGGTCTTACTCTTTTCTTGCTTACAAAGATTTAATCAGTTTTCGGCTAGATTTCCTCCAGCTATTCAAAGTCAGCTTAAACGATGTCTACGCCTCTAAGCTTTTATGATATTTATACCTAATATAAGCTACAGAAGTACAATTACGGTAGTATATCTAATTTAGACTGTAGAAGTCTGAGTCGGTAAAGCGATATACATCTCATATCCTTTGGGAACTTAGCTACATGGTTTGTTACACAGACCAAAAATCGAATATAAATAATGTGTGACGTGTGCAAGATCTATGGCTAATGCCGACCACCTATTATTCGTTGGAAAGTCGTTCTTGGTGTATTGCGATTGTTAATTGTCCCGTGGTGGGTGTATGGCTTAATATCACTTGTAGGGTATCGATATTTAGGACGAATATGATCCCAGAATACACCTTAGATATTATGCCTCGCTTCAGTAAACATATCCAAGAACCCATAGAGCAGTTAACATCATGGAATGTTTTGTATACTTGGGGGTATATCTTTGTTTAGTCGTTCGGATGGGACAAAAAAACGAGGTCCCGTGTACACGTAAAATAAGCCTTGAGAGTAGGAATTCATCCGCTGCATGGAAACAATTTCCCCTATAGTACAGCGTATACCTGCCTTCGTTCCCGGTTGGTGCAGAAAAGTAGGACGTTAAACCCCACTCCATTTCATTCATTCCCTTATAAAGTGGGTTTAGGTCGATATGCTAACACAAAAAGGCTATGTAAAAGTATTCCGGCATCCACAGACGGCTTTTAATTTGCTATCTCCTATTTTCTTATACCAGTATTGCATTATGTAAATCAGACAAATATAATGCATAATGATATACTTGACAAATTTTTGCACATGGATGCGATGAAGGTTCGCAAATGAAATGGTAGAATATATAAAAAATAAACAAGCCCGATATAACATGATAACCTTTTAGCCATTCTTATATCAAATTCTGCAAACGGCTACCGATTTTCTGTCATCGTATTCAACAAATCAACACAAACGTTTTTAGAAATCAAACTAAAAAGATATTTTTTTGTGGTATAAAGCTCAAATTTTGTAGAAATTTTCCTGTCACTTAGATTTCAATACTACAACACGTGCGTCAATAAGTATTGCAAAAATCATTACATTTGACAGCAAAGTCAACATTGCGGGCTTTTACAACTTCGTAAAAATATATTCTTGAAATGTAAAGAGGGCAATTGACATTTTAATAGAGCGACTAATGCACATGATGAGCAAGCGTAATGGCACAATTCAGAACAATAAAAAGCGTTTAATTGAATGGGGTTTTATATCACGAACAATATTAGATCTTACTTTCGGTTTTCACTCAAATAATTTCATTGCGTTGATTGTTTTAAATGTCTTGAACTGGATTTAGTTATCTGCTGACAATCAGCAAAAACATAATACCAAGAACCCGAACAGTTTATTTTACATTATCAGTGGCAGTTGACATCACGATTTATCCAACATGTTTGGTGTCGTAGAGATCTCGGTTATATGGGCTATCTAAAAAAGGTATGTATACATTATCTTTGGTATGTATGATGCTGGCTGGCTAATGAGACAGCACCCGGTTTGATCCTGGCGTGGGCCAATCAATTTGCTTGGTTCCGCGTTATCATAGTGGTGCAGGACAGAAGACCTAGAAAGGAAACGGCGTCTAGTCGTTCGGATGGGACAAAATATCGAGGTCCGCGTAAAAGAACACTTAACATTTGAAATCGCTGCTGTTTGAGCAACATGGCACACTGCATGTTGTATTACCAGTTGCATTGTCTGGGTTGGTGCAGAAAAGTGGGACATTAAGCCATATTTTATTTTCTCCAATCATAACAGTTTATTGTAACCTGTCAATAGAAGTTGACATCATAAATACAACCATAAATACTTCCCATTAACACGAGTGGCTTGGGAATCCATAATAAATGATATTATTCGTTTTGTGGGTTGGTTTCTAATGCATTAAATCATTAGAATACCAATTACATTCTTTAGATTAACGTTTTCATAATTGAATTAATTAGTCGACGATTAAAACGGAATATAGTAAGTCAAGTGTAAACACCTGTTTTTAATATGTACATAAATGATGAATATAATATTATAGTCAACATGACATTTCTGAATTTGGACGAATTCACCTATTTGTTACTGCATTATTCAGCGGTTTGGTTCGATTAGGATCATTACTATATTTTATTAGTACTTTATTTCATTAGCACATTTGTACTATAGATAGTACTATATTTTATTAGCATATTATTACTCTATTGGCACATTGGTACTATGTGCTATTAGCACATTAGTGCTGTATATTTTTATTAGCATATTGGCACTATACTGCTTAGCTTATTGCATATAACTTGAGAAAAACGTACAATCCCAATGTGTATCCTTCAAATCCAAATGTCTTCATGTCGGATCTATTCAACATTTAAGTAAGATATTGAATTACATGATTTCATAATTGGCTTCTCTTCAAATAACCTTTACAGCATTCAAAAACATTGCTCAGCGAATTGGACATATTAGATTGTGTGACAGTATTGCGAGATTGGTATGATATGATGAGTACCGTAGGCAATAGGTGACAGCTTTCCCAACCCTAATTTAGTATGGAAGCCAACAAGTGGAATAATATGATTGATTTGGCCTTTCAAATCGATCAACAGTGTTCAGTATAGTTGCCTTGATACTCTTCTTAGAATTTCCGTCTTGGGTTTAACTGAATTTAACCGTTAAGTCTCAATCTTTCCACAGGAAAGGAAGGACCCCTTTCATCTCTATCCACAAACTTTGACCTCTGTTTCCTGAAGCCGACATATTAAATAAATGGTCTCCTCTGACATTTTATTTCCAAATGAATAATTCTGTGCGGCACAAGTTCCGAGAACCATGTTTGGATGACTGCCTCAAATTTGTATCATTTGTCAAGAAGAGGAAAGAGATAGATTGGTGTGTCATTGAGACAGATGAAGTTTCCCCAACGTTGAGGGATTTCAGAATTAATCATGAAACAGCTTCGTGAAAGCCAAGTTGTCGAGTTGGAATCGGCGTAATGATCCCAGTACGCACGTTAAAATAATATATAGTTCTATTAGACCTCGCTTGGACCACTAGGGTCTCATATCGACGAATCCACGAAATAGGTTAGAACTACCAGTCTGTGGTGTTCCGCGCATTATATCTGTCATTTCTCTCCACCCCTTGTGACCTTTCTCTATTTGTATAATCATTAATTACTGTAGGTAGTTAATCTATCAACCGTTACCTTAGTTTTTACTGCTGACAAGTTTGTTTATTACATCGTAAAGGAGCTAAACCTCTAACTCAACATTTCTCATAATATACAAAATTAAAAACACGAATTTGAATTGAATATTGCTCTATTTCAATTAATGTTGATGTTATTATCTTGCAGTAAAAATATTGGATCTTAATATCCAATATTTAAGATACAATCAACATTGTGTACTCTATAGGTTCGGACACCATTTGTAATCAACAAAGAAAAATCATTCTACAAGACAATGGGAAGTAATTAGTACTGGCTGATTCACAAGCGATCAAGTACTAATTTTAAAAAAAACCCGCGAAGAATGAAGTAAGCTTGTGTACACGACTGCCGTTCAGTTTGCTCTGTTCAAGTATTTAACCGAACATAACTGATTAGAAACTTCAATAATTCTTTTAAAATTGAATATAAATCACTTAATACGTACATATTACCCCAATGTGTGCTTTTAGACCCCTTTTCGTTTATTTTAATGTTCTCAAAAATAGAGACATGCGCCGGTTAAGGTAGCCCCGCATGATGAATTAAAATTCTACTGATCTTTGTGGTCAATTAAATACGCTACATTAAGCCAGGAGCGTCATATAATTAAGGAGTGGCGTGCACATACCAGGCTAAACATAATTCTATATTGTTTTAAAGCTGGACCTAGACAAATACTCACTCGATATAATTACCCATATAGGGATCTTCACTTGACCCGTGGCCGGTTTAGATTTAGAAAGAAAATGTATACAGAGTTTTACAAGGGTTTATTAGCTCCTTATATCGGAAGTCGTATTAGATGTTATAGGGTTTTAGATTATAACTTTCACGAAGAAAACAATACGTGTCTCTTTCCCTCCACTAGGAACTCTTTAAAACGATATGCTACTAAGTGCATGTTTCAGGAAATAAGATAAATCCTGACGAAACTCTATTTATTCTACGAAACAAATTTTAGCTTACGATCTCGGAACATTAAATACAGTGCATGGAAACACGAAGTCTAAACGTTTAATTTATGTCCCTTATTTTACAGAATATCCAATGGGTTTAGTGGTTCTCGTGTTGGTGTTTCTTTAAAACCGTAAAACAATCCAATTAGTTCGAGAGCGTTGGTTCTTATAAACTTCCGTCATGACTGCGCAACAAGCAGATCGGTTGGTTGCTTTCGGGTGTATACAAGTGCACTCCAGTGTGAACCGAATCACTGAAGGTGTCAATGTATTGCACTGGTATGCAATTCAGTTGACAAAAACCCCACCTAAATGCATAAAACATCGTGTCATTTATGAATTGATAACCCTAAGTAGGGCTTTGTTTTATCTCATAGGAAATGGCATTACTATGGATCTGCACCATTCCAGATTGTTAGTTGCCCAGAAAATAATGCAAGCGTTTTAATATGGTTAATTAAGAAGCACCTGCTATATTGGCTGAGATTGATCACTGAGTAACTTTCACCTTGAAAGCGTAAAGGTTATCACACCTCCATATTACTTTTAATTAAATTTCAAGGCAAGATAGTGAGATGCCCCAAGTTAAACACGGAGAGATCACTATGTCAACGAAATGTAGTCGTGCGCGAATATAAATTCCTTATCGCACCAGTACAGGATTCACGGTGCAAAACATATGCAATATACATGGATAGAACGATTACTAGTAAAAATAAATGAACGAGGCTTACTTCTAGATTTTATGGCATATAAATAAACAATGCGCGAAATTAATAGCAATGGAGGTACTTTAGTGTTGCTAGTGAAATGCTAGTCATAGCTTTGGCTATAAATGGTTTTAGATTTTGTGCACGTATTACGATTTGGTTACCTCAGGAATATCTGAAATCATTTTGTTGTACTTTCGCTTGAATGGAAGAATCTGTGCAAGCAAAATGTCCTTTATCCCATGGATTTTGAGATCTCGATGCCCATTATATCTGATTGGCTGCATTCCCCGAGTTCTTCCTTCATGATTCACACAACATATCGACTAGATAGCCAATCTTGTAACTGAATAGAAAGGTGTAAGGTATTACATGTAATATAACCAACGCCTACATTTTCACAGTGAAGATGGCTGACCATAACAAACGTCACGTACATGTGAATATCCGGGTATAGACCTGAGCAAGAGAGAGGCGAAAGATGGGGTTTACGTCTACTTAACACAAATTAAATTATTTTGGGACTATTGATATACCTACTTCAATTAATTCGCATACATGTAAGGTTCTTTGGCTTTGTGGGGGAGAAAATACACGTCTACTCATGTATCTGGTTGTATCCAAGACACATCATATAATCTAGCCTCCAATACACATCACATAATCTAGTGTGTCCACATATAACTATCTTTCAGATAAGACGAAAAGGGGGACCTTGGCATGCACTTAAAAGTACCTTTGACTAATGAATTCAATTGATGCCAGGGCACAATTTCCCTCATAGCACATTGCCGCATGGCGTATGTCATTCGCAAGAGCCCGATCTAGGATATCTAGGTCGTCGAACCCCAAACGAGGCATGTAATTAACCGAATACATTTGAAATGAAGAGTACGCAAATTTGAAAACATACCGCCGTTTCCATGCACAATTAATCACTTGCTGATTCCTATAGTACCTCCAGAAAGAATGATATCGAATTGCATGTTTGGGAAAATGTGAACAAACAGCAATGTCTAGGGTTGAGTACAGCACACCAAATATATTTTAGGACAGCGGGTATATATTCTGCCAAAAATCTTCCATTGTTAGATAATGTTATCACTGTGATGAAAAACCATTAACTGTGATGAAAAACCATTAACCTATCTAAGTATTTAAGCAAAATCTGTAATGGCATGCTTAGACCAGAATGTGTATTTTTTGTAATGAAATGTGCAATGTCCGGAAATTTCATTCTCATGATTAAAAACCATTCTGAAAAAACGTCTACCCAAATCACGATCTGACACGAACGCCGAAAACTTAATCAAAGAAAAGCATTAGACGAAAGAGACCACCTCTGCACTATATCCAAAACACGACAGACCTTGAAGTACCATTAATATGTTACATAACAATAATGTAATAAAACTATGGACATTATTGTGCGATTTATATACGTCGTACCAACCCGACCTTTCATCCTCTATAGAAAATTTAAAGTTGGCTGTTCAACATTTGTGGGTTATTATGGGGCCATGTTATCATCCATGTCAAATCTAAATAGTGTAAATGTAGTTTATGAGACAGTATGATCAATTCTCCTGGGTTATCTACATATAATCAAATTTATATTTATATATTGGCTAGTGTAAAAATTTCGATGATTGAATTTTGTAATGTATACTATAAATCTCGTATAATTGTAAACAACACTATCCGACTTGCACCATTAGGAATTGAATTATCCCATTGTGAGATTTTCATACCGTACAAGACTTTTGTCTATCAATACATATCGAAATCGACCCTTCTATTAAATCATAAAATTTGTTAGCCACGTGGTATCAGATGTTGGATATACATCTCACATATCTATCATAGAATATACCAGGTTCTGGATTATTAAAACTCTATATTCATTTTAATGTAATTAATACTGATATTTTTGACACTTACCTTTAAGACTTGGCAAGAACAACGTTCTTCTTTTTCTTGGAACAAAGAGAGGGGGAGGGCCGAGTAGTCTAACGCGTGTGCTGTAGATCATAAGGTATACCATTGTGTCGAATGCTGTTATTTCGAGTGTTAAAGTTCACAAGGAGTTGGATCGCTTGTTCAACTCAGTGAATTTTTTCCAGGTCCAACGATTTCATCTCCCTGTCAAAGCGAATTATTGAAATAAAATAAAGTTTTGAACCGATGTTAGTCCCGAAATGACCTAGTTGGTGTCGAGTGTGTGTTCTAACACATCATCCTTTCTCTCCCTATCCTTTTGGAATCTCAGTAATGAAGCTGGAAATGCTAGGAAATGAAATAATCAACACTTTACCGTATTTACAAGGCAATGCACTGCCAGTATCGATGTAGTTTATAAAAGGATTAATTTATTAGTTCACTTAGTTCTATCCAATCTTAACCCACAAACCCCTTAAAAAAAATTTCCGACCGACCCACCCTATGTTTTGCAACTGTAAACATAGGTATTTTTTTTTATTTGGCCTTACATTATGAATACGATACTAGACCATTGCTGTACTCATTTGACATCACAAACAGATTCGTTCCCACTGTAATGAATCCAGATTAACAGGGTGTATTGAAAGCGGAAATTTTGATGGAAGAAAGACAGAACGAATTTGATATTCTAGACGAAGACGTTTATAACGATCACAAACTAAGTGGAGATCTCAATGAATGTGTCAAACAGCATTTGCGCTTGATTCAACTACTGTAATCAAATTGTACATCAAAAGTCATGCGGACAAAATCATTAATCTTTTTACGTGAGTACCCAGTTGTAATTTTTTCTTAGAGCTGTAATACCCCTGACGAGAAAAAAATGAATGCAGCGAAACACTCAAAATGATTTATTTCCCAATCCAATCCAGATTACACCCTTTATTCTTGTATTGAATAAAGAACGCCGTTCAGTTGAACGTAATGGGTAAGATATTGTTAACAATTTGAGACGGGATATTCTAGTGTATGCTGTTTTCAAATCTTATAAATCGTAGTGAATTTAATTTTATTTTTAATGATTCTCGGTATCTCACCCCCCTAATTGTTATGGCCTAATTCAGTGAGGGTGAAATGAATTATTAAAATAAAGCTGCTAAATTATCAGACACGCTTACAAGGCTTAATCAGGATGGCTATTAATTCAATTACAAGCGTACGTTTATTAAGTTGCAGCAAACAGCTACCGACAGATTTTACACAGATCAAAGTGTTTTGAAGATTGGCTTCGTGTTATATATCAGTAGAGTCATTCATCACAACACAACAAGAAATTGAATAACATAAAACCGCTTCACCCTGTAACTTTTAACAGAATAATTTCATTAATAAATAAAAATGATCGGCTTCGCATGTTCGCTAGTCCTTATACTAGTCATAAAGTTTTATTTAATAGCGGCCTGGTTGTCTTTAGCGCCTAATAAAAGGGAAAGCCACCAGTAACTTTGTTTGGTAGCCAATTAAAAAGCCATAGTACGTGAGTGTTGAAGCCAAATGGTTTAGAACTAAGTAACGGGCGTATCATTAGCGCGAAGCTCCATTAAGCATGTGTTCCATTTCAGAGAGAACCTGCTGGAGTGGGAAAAGTGTATCAACCTGACCTTGGGCAGAACTGGAGAGCATCTGATCTGAAGATGGACTGCCTATACCACATTCAGATGAGCACCATGATTCAAGTGTAATTCCGCCATATATACGAATCATCACCTCTTTAGATGCACTCAAATGACTTATTGTAATCAACCACACCGGAATTAATAAGCATTTTCTGTTTATTAATGGTGTTTATTGTTGTGGATAGTAGATCAAAATGCTATAAAGCATTTGTTAATTCAGTATGGTATGATTACAAATCTATAATATTCCCATCAACTGGCATTAAAAGCGTATCTAAATCCAGCTGAAAGTGCATAATGCATAGAGATATAGTAGAAACTGGGTTTGAGTTACAGTGTGATTATGTCATAAAGCGATTATAATACAAATCATATATGTATACTGTAGTAAAATAAAACCAGATTTTATTTATAAAAGTCCATTAAATGTAATGGCGATAGATTATTTCTTGAAAGCCCAACCACCCACTCGCTTTTGTAAGCTGTCAAGGAGTTTGATATTTTTTGCGGTTAATAATATCGATGCATGTTCGCCCATCATTTATCATGCTGTTTGTCGAACTAGATATGATTGCTTGGCATCCATACAGTACTCGAGCTAGATTGTAACCGCTGTTATATACCTCAATAATATTATTTGAGACACTTCCAATTTATAATCGAGTGCTTATTTGTGTCACCACAATGATCAAAGACATCAGTTTGATAACATTGACACATCAAAGAAAAGAAAATATTTCAATCGTTAAAGATCTTCTCGTGTGACAGATGCATACAATTATTGACCACATTTACAGTCATCATGCTACCAGCAATCTGAAACGTGCATTTTACCGAGGTAAATGCTGTATAAAACCTTTGCAACAATCTTTTCACAATCTACAATATTAATTGTAAAAGCATTGCGGTTGACTGTTCCAGCGTGTAAATTGCATAGTTATGCTATGGTTGATTGCCTGGTTTATATGTGGTTTATATGTCTAGATTGTGAACCATGTATCGATAGGCTAAGTGCTTTTGGTGTGCAAACTGAAAAACATATACTTGAATCCGTTGCAATCTTTTCTGTAGCCACGTACCCATTGGGTGTACACGTTTTCATATGTTGTATAATATACAACAACCCAGAATGGATTTATCCCATGAATTTTATTTTTTCACTGTTTTATTGGAACTCGCTGCTTTTCAACAACCTCAATTCTTGTATTCGTCATTTCTGTATATTTTGTTATCTTGATCTCATATTTAAATAAAGCTATTCCACACATTGAGAAATGAGTTTAAAGCTACAATTTCATATTTTTAAGTTATATTTTTAAAATGTATTAAAATAAAGCCTTAAAATCGATGCTTTGTATACACAGCCCTACCTTGATAAAGAATAATCCTATTAATCCTATAATTCACTATTGCCAGTTGAGAAATTGGCAAAAATATCATTTTCAACATCAAATTCAAACGTTTAAAGATAGCTATTCCATGGTAGGGAATAGAAAAACAAGGGAGGTAATTGTGTTATTATTTCCGGTGTGAAACATTTTTGAGTGTGAGAATGATAACTATGATCGTATCATAGTGAGTTGACAACCTATTGAGCAAAAGACATAGAAATAATTATGTTTTGACTTTCTTAGAACATATGAAATTCTCGCTTAAAGGGTCTACCTTTCTACACCAACCGGGATATCGAAGACCCGTAAAACCCGTGCAGTGTACTTTTATGGAAGTCTTTCCCGGACAGCGGCGCTACTATACTCTTATTTCGAATTCCAACTATTACGGGATGCCCACTGAATAATATATTTCGTACAAATTGGAAAGTATATGACAAATGCTTCCGTAAAAAAGGTTCCAGGATATCTAGGACGCGTACCATATTCAACTTCCAGTTTCCCTAATGCCGAAATTCGCCTAGTGTGTCCGTGTCAATCGACCGAATTTCTATTCGCCCAAATCAAACATGTTTTATATATTTGTCTTGTGTGTCCGGGTCCCCAAAGCATTCGCCCGATTTTTAGAACTCATTAACTAATCACCACTGATGTCGAGAAGTCACATCATTGTTTGAAGACATGCTCACTGCCTTGTTTAATCATGTGACGTGAAAGGTAATGCAATCGACTGGTGAATTGGGCGGACAAATCGCCTAGTGTGATCACTCATTCGGCTGCAATTTGACGCCGATTGATTCTGCTAGTGTGTCCACCGTTTAATGGGCAAGGGTTCTCGAGACTTACATTTCTTGATATATGATGTTACTGCTGGTGCCAGTAATAGTTTGGAGATTAAAGAGGGATCATTGATTAAATGTCTTGCTAAGATGAATATCAGGCAACAGTGGAATCATTTAATTTATCACATCACAAAAGATCTGAAGAAGGATAAAACTCCGCCACTTTGTCTTCAATTGATAAGGGAGCCCATGACACCCACCACTTTACAGAATGATATAATTAGTTGCCTTTTCTTTGTAACTTCTGGAAGACAATCAAGCAGTCCCCGTAAGTGCCATTACAGTAATTATCTACACACCCATTTGTAACCATTTATATTGTCTTTGATTTTCATTGTATGATTACCCCGTAGAATGCTTCATCTGAACTGCTACTCGTCAAGACATTAGCATACAACGTTATAAAAGATATATAACAGTTCATAAGAAATGAGATTATATGGGCACCAAATAAAGTTTCAAAAATTTTTTGCGAAAATCAAACAACTGAAAATGTTAGGTTATGGCTAACTAATTTGTGTACCATATAGTCATACATACATTTCCACCAGTTTTCTGATGACTATTTCGGAGTTAACGGTTCGGGGACTCTTTGGTATATTCTTAAACGCCGGCTTTCTTTGCAATATTCCTTACATTGATTGAAGGTTTACAATGAAACGATGTATCCCTGATCCTCAAACATACTACATGACAACCTATCGGCTTCTGCATATCGTGTAATGGGCGCAACGGGGATGGACTATTATGAAGTTGAATGTATTCAACTGCTTTTTGCAAGTAAAGTTTAGCCAATGATAGGAACCTCGCCTATGTATTTGAAAAAGCACTTACTACAAGCATTACATTCTGATTATGATTTATAGTGATGGTTTCGTGATATATAACGCCAATTAATGACATTACACCATTAGCGTGATGTTTAATGCCAGGCAATACTAAAGTTAGAATACATTGATAATACATAAAATAAAACTGTTGTGTGACTGTTATATCTTCCAAAACGATAAACTAATCGAATAAATCAACATCTGTTTTCATCAAAGTGCTAAATATCCATTTCCTACAACAACAATTAGAGACTACAGTAAGCAGCAGTTAGGTTACTGAAGTAAATAACAGGGCTTTTAAACACTTCTTAAATTGCTTACTCGATCGAAACAACTCTATCAATGCTCACTATTCAAGATTAATGTCAGTGATAGGCAGGCCTATTTTCATCCGTTATTAGTTTAATCAATCAGGCGCGAATCTCTTTCTAAAGAAACAAAACGCCACCTCATAAACTGGTAGAAACATTCGATAAACAATCTACCCTGAGATCGACCTCGCTTCTATAAATTAATAACACCAGATAAACACTATTATCTGCAATCGCTTTTTCTGAAATGTTCATCTTTGTCTCCAGGGTCCCTTTACAGACGCGTGGGGAAGCAATAATCTGTGCAGCTCATTACGTTAACAACAGGCTATTGTATGTAAAATGATCAACTGTAATAGGTAGCTTTTGTTCTATTCTAAGCATTAATATATTCCCTTTCCCATCTTTTTCCCCGTCTCTCTTTATTGCTGTCGGTTTATCTTTGATGTCCAATAAGATCAAACTTGATCCTTCTAGGCTGACGGATTCTCCGGGCGTCGGAAATTACCAGTGGTTTCTTTTTTAATTATTTATGCGTTGGTATATTTCCCGGAAGGCACTTTTCGTAGTTCTTGGATGAAAGGAAGTCAGTGCTGAGACCGGATTTTTCAATAGGGGAAGAGTAACGGGTGTAGATACTATAGGTAGTGAAACCAGCTTGTGTCATACTCCTATATGGTTTTGATAATAACAACTTTGAATCAAAAGTGTATCTGGAATATGTAATGAAAAAATAATATAAACGTTCTGGTAGCAGTTTCATAATACACAATTCCAACCCTAATTGTTGTTGGCTACTTTGGGTAATAATGTGTAATGTTTGTGGTAACCAATGTGAGTATCTAACCAATAACCACCCCTTTAAATCGACTTTTATTGAGATATTTATTTATTTTTTTTACATATGGTCAACATTTTTTTGATTCAATTCCAAAGCAATTAAAACCATTTTGTATCTCCTTACGTACATGTAGATTAGAATCTCTTTATTACGTACATGTAGATTAGATAAGTAGAACGTAGCCGCCATCAATGAATCACACGATTTTCAAATACATGACCTTTTTTGCTAATTTGAAACGAGTTAGAATGTGATTAAAATCATCATTGTCCAATCGAATTTGTTATTGGCGTGTTTAAGACTTTGGGTGTCGTTAATGGTTCTGTTTGAAGAATATCCTTATTTTAATTTAACTCTGTCGAAATGAATGATTATCTTTGAACGACATCTGTACGACTTTTATCGTATTAAACATATCTGATCTAAATCAAACTAGACTCTTTCATCAGATTAGCTGTTATACAAAACATTTATTCTTCTCCGTCAGTGTTTTCGGTCAATCATTCCGTACACAAGATGATAAAAGTAAGACAACCATGGCGGGTAATTTAGGCGACATTCCCATCACTACAGCCAATGAAGATGGATGTTCTTAAAAGATAGATTGTCTTCTACGACGTATCTCGCTTGATAGATGGCGTCCCTGGGGAATGAATATGGCTTCTTTTTTTCCAATTAGAACGATACGTCATTGACGCTTTGCCTTTCGCATCTGATAATAGGGCTAAAAGCAGGCAATTTATAATGGCCCCACCCCCCATCTCTCTAAGATACCGTTTATTGGAGGCGTTCAAAAACGCGATTAAAAAAACCTTCCGAACTACACTCTCAATAAAGTAAACTGTTTTAATGACTAGAATTCAACTGTTATTGATGTCAGTTCTAATACTAAGATATACACAAATGCATTGGACGCTGAGATATTAGAAGGAAAACTTGTGTGTGCACCTTTACACCGAAAAGAAGTGAAAAACGTCACCCAATAGAAGTTGAAACAGGATATTGTTTCTACTGATGTATACCAAGTTTGTTAAACTCGGTCCAGTAAAAGGACTCGTATTTTAATTCAAAATTTATATCATCCTGCTGTGAATGATCACCAATACCCTAAACGTAAAATTGGCAAAATATTTTTAAAAATATGCAGAAATCAAAAAAATATTTTTCACATTTTATTTAATTAACGTACACTGGAAACCCCATGTCACCCCTATACCCACCACCACCTTCATCGTTCTAAAATACGCCTTGTTCTCGGGAAATATTGAGTAGTTATGTCTTTCCGTCGTACATTGCATTTAAAAATAAAATATAAGGCACGCATGACAAACAGGTATAGTAGAACCGATGCTCTAACGGTTGTTGAAAGCAATTGTAAACTCAGGGTATCCTTTGACACCGAAATATATTTCTTATGACTATAGACACCCAAAACCAATGTAAACTTCACATGGTAGCAACGTTTATCAGTGTCATTAAAAGGAAAAACTGGAGAAAATCGAGTCCCTGCACGCATGGTATCGACTGTGTCATCGATAACAAAGCTTATATGTCCCTCCCCTCCCCCATTTCGGTTTCATAATATATACCTCCTTAATGATCATTTATAACTAAATCGGACAACAATAAACCTTTAGATTTTGAATAACTTTGTTAGAATATAAACTAGATTTACATTTGGGAATTTCTACCAGAAATTTTCTACCAGAAATAACGTTGCGGGAGCTCTATATAAAGTTCGTGCCAAATGGTCCAAAAGAACAAAAGAGAGGCTTTTATTAGATCCATTATTTTACTCCCCCATTGTGGGATATTATTTTCTTTTGTTGTTTTTGGAATATTCTAACAATTACAATCTGGGAGGAATGGTAAAAGAACTTCTAGAGTTAAGGCATGCATTTTATATAAAGTAAAGCGGTAAAAACATCCTCTCGGCATTAAATGACCTTCCTGCTGTGAATAAATTTCTCTTGTGGTAAGTTTCATCAAGTACTCCCCGATATTAAATGTTATCAGGAATGTAAATAGTGGCACGGAATGACATTATGTCTGTTTATTACTTATAATGTTTACCTTTTCCTTCCTTTTGGTATTTTAATCTTTCTCTTGGTTAGAACTTAATACTATACAATACGTAAGTACATACATGTAATCTTTAAGATCTCCTTATTTGGGAAATCTTGCCTTAATTTAGAATTAATACGTCTATTTTAGTTTCGAAATATTGGTGTTTTCAACATACGGAATACCAGAGTTAATCTCATTAAACATACATTATGCAAGAGGTAAATCTGCCTATTGGAAGTCTTTATTAATTAGACCTTTATTTACACGACAAGCTTGTAGACCCACTGATGGCTTGGATGCGGTTTGGATTTAAACAGCCTCGTTCATTTAAAATTAAATCAATAAATTGCGGACCAAGCTAACGTTTACCGTTACTCGCTGATGTCACAACCGAAAACTGGTGATGAAAAGCCTACCAAGCGAGGCTACCATAGCCATTGAGCATGTTACTTGATAATCGAGAATATTTGGGTGGAGTTATCGTTTGTCAATCAAACGATCGCCAATTCTCAATAGACGGTGAAGACAGAATTGATGCTTATTTCTAGTCCAGACTTCTAACAGTGACAATTCCGTTCAGAACAAAGTAATTTGACTGAAATTTTCAACATTTTCTTTATTTATCATCTATTTTTTTAATTATTATTAGCAAGAATGGCCAATTCTTTTTAAAACTCTTAACTAATGTATCTTTAAGGGAAATAGTTCCAATTTGACCAGCCTTTACGTTTAGATATTGATGTTTCTGTTTTCGTATTTCATATCTACACTTGGTCGCAATTTGACCAGCCTTTACGTTTAGATTTTTATGTTTCTGTTTTCGTATTTCATTTCTACACTTGGTGGCAATTTGCATGAGAAAATCAACGCAGTTTAAAGAGTTACATCGTTCTATGTATGTGAGAACATCGAACCGACTAAAATTAAATAAATGCATTCGTCGACAAACAAATTGTCAGTGGAAGGAGTTAATTATTGTTTGATTGAAACATAAATTCATTTTGTTGTTGTGAGTGTGAATCGACTTTAGACCCTTTGTATGAGTAAATCAACGTAATAATATCATTGCTAAGATTTCGGGTTTAACGCCTTTAGGCCTGCAGCCAAAATTTATAATGTGAAGTTCCGCTTCAAGGTCCTCCCTAATAAACAAACTATACATTTTTGGAAAGCTTATAACACCAAGAACACAAATCCAGAGAGTTCCAGACAAAATGTCTACAGTATCTCAATTGAGGGCCAGAAGAAAATTGTGATAATTGTCAAGTAAATGCTATCTTTATACTGACAATTGTGAAGTTGACATAAAATTAAATATTGGCGAAAACACCCATTGCCTTCATCCTAGGCAAAGAATATGGTATTGGTTAAATTTTGATTTAAACCTAAATGCATAAATACATAATGGACAAGGGAATCATACGGAATTTTGGAAATCCATTTATGGTAATAGGAGTCACCTCCCTTTATGGAAAATATCAATAACTATTGATAACAGTATTTTGTTTAAAGAATATATTCCATAAACTGAATAGGATTTAACTAGAGACAAAGGCCTATATAGGATTTGAGGCTAAAGTTCTAACAAATGAAATGAAATGAAATGGGGCTAATGAAGACGGGCATACGCCATACATTGTGCTATGAGGGAAATTTTACCCGGGCAGCGGCACTATCGCCTACTCTTATATCGAATTCCAACTGCCAAGGGATCTTTTACGTGCATTCTAATGTATACACCGGACCTCGGTTTTTCGTCTCATCCGAAGGACTAGACAGCTGTCTTTGTCAGGCCCTCCGTTCTGCACCACTGACAAGGGGAAACCACGTCGGCAAAAGTTCTAACAAATATTTAAACTTCAACATATTTCAACTTAAACATAGCATCTACAGATATTTAGTTTTCTCACTAAAATAGATATGATCGAAACTAAATAATACAGTGATGGAATTGAAAATAATGAAGAGAAAAGAAATCAAATGGAATTTAATGTCTTACTGTTATGCACCAACCCGTATAATGAAGATGGGCATACGTCATACATTATAGTTCGGGGTGGTGGGGGAGCATTGTACGTGTACAACTAGTATTCCCGCTTTCCATGCAAGTGTCATCAGTGTGCAAGGGAGCCGCAGTGATTCAGCAAGGGGCTGGCTTACTTACCGGGTGGTCCAGGGTTTGATCCTGGTTCGGCGTGGTTTCCTCTTTTCCGTGGCTCACGTATCAGGAGGTCCGGGGTTTGATTCCCGTGTTGACCTAGACAGTTTTCCAAACTTTCCAGCGTTGTTTCCCCTTATCATTCAGAAAATTCGGGTGACAAAGAAAATTTTCGAGCAAATAGGCTCTCAGCACCCCCCCACACACACACACACTCCCAACTGTCATAGGCCCCCTACCTGTGGTTCAATCCGATATAGTTTGTTGAAGCAAATATTGTTTAAACTATCGTTTTTTGTTTTTCCTCCCACTCCCATCCGAACGATTGGGCATGGTCATTCCAGTCCCCTCCCATCCCGTAATGCTGACGGTGTAAGTGTAGTAAATGTGAAAATTAAACAAAAAGACTGTTAAAGAAACCTAATTTGATATTTATACATGTAGTGACAGCGATGATGATAATGACTAACTTTGATAACATTGTGAAGAGTAACTGCGTAATTTCGATTTACAATGATTGTTTTATTTTAATAAATAATTAGTTTTTGTCTTATATCTATATTTGTTAGCAAATTACCCAATTATAGATACGGTTTCAGTTTAAATGTGTGTAATTTGGCTTAAATATCTGAACTAGAGGTTTACAGCTATCGGTAGTAAAAATAATGTAGGGTGTAATGAGTATGTGAGTGTGGTAGAAAAAATCACCTGGTTTCAATGCGGTTTACAAAACTATGGACAGATTCTGGTCTCCGTTACTTCATAACCATAATTCTCAACCAATGTCAAAGACATCTCCTTGTTCACCAGACTAGGCGCTCCACTCAGAATTTCTGGGTAAACACCCGATCGCCAACCCTTGCAGTCTCCTGGGAACTCATTAACGATATAAATATTGGGCCTGTGTGCTCACACATGGTCTTGTGCGTCATACAGCATCAGCAGTCAACACGCACCTGAAATACTGTTATCAATTGCAGACATTTGACAGAAAGGGAGATAACTCTCTGTTACCGTTAATGGATTTCCAAAATTCGGTATGTTCCCTTGTCCATTATGTTTTCTGCATTTTGGTATAAATTAACATTTAACCAAAACCATATTCCTTAACGATGATGAAGGCATTGGTTTTTTTTTCGCCAATATTTAATTTTATGTTAACTTCACAATTGTTAGTATAAATATAGCATTTACTTGACAATAATCACAATTTTCATCTGGCCCTAAATCGAGTTATTGGAGACATTTCGATTGGAACTTTCTGGATATGTGTTCCTGGTGTTATAAGATTTCCAAAAATGTATAGTTTGTTTAATAGGGAGGACCTTGTAGGGGAATTCTGTTTCTAAGCAAGCTAGAAATTTTGACTGCAGACCTACTTTAAATGCTTGATAATTGACCCCCAAAAAAGACCCCCCCCCCCGTCCAAATCAACAAATGGTCCCATATAGACGGAAAGAGGTCACTTCAACGGTTCTTGGTTTCAAGACATTTTCATGAAAATAAAAATAAGAAACGTACCAACCCAACACATAAAACCACTTCCATTCTTTCTTATCCTCATATCGCTATTTTTCACATCTTTTGATAGGATAAAGTCGGATAATGAATTACTTGCATAAAACCCAGCAGCCGTCTTTGTTCTTTTCTACAATGATTAATGTATAATATTTGTGGTTTGGTTTCCTCAAAGGATTTTTCCTGTAAAGTTTCTGTTAGATAGGCGAAATGGATGAGCGAATGCTATGAGCGTTAAAATAATCATTTTCATCTCTATCTAATAAAGAAGTAAAATGACTGAGAATAACATAGGAGATTGATGAGTAAGACTAGGAAAATTTATATGAATATAAAACTGGAAGAAAATATAGACCTGAGTATTGTGGGCGTTTTATTCCAATTATTTTATGTCAGAGGTCATAATCAAATCTATTGTCTCGATTATTAAAATACATAAAGAGTAGGGATTTGTCATATAGCCACGAGGATTGTGATTGATGTGTTTTTTACACTTACCGTTGTTTTTTTTTTATTAATTAAAAGGAATTACGAAGAATATAATGTTATGGTTTCCATAACGATAGTAAAGCGGAATCTTGTCATTGAGCTGCAGATGTCATCAACTTTCAATAGTTACAGATATCTGGCAGACACCAAAACACTAAAAAAAACCGGAAGCAAACCGACTGGTTTTCAACATTTTGGCTTCTTATTCTTTAAAAGTTTTCAAAGCTTCAAATATAAATTTCAAAGAAAGATGTCTAACCTTGAAGCTTTTGAACGACGTCCACAAGGCATGACGATGACCGTGGTATCATTGCCAAGAGTAATATTAAAATTGCACTTGAGCGATTCTTGATTTGGAATATTATTTGATCTAAGAGAAAACGATGTGGTACGTTTATAAACAATTAGAGTAATTACCGTGGAAACCTTATAACCATGTGATGGTTGTCTGCGATATCACTTATGTGGAAGCAGACGTTAAACACCAAGAACGAACGAAGGAACGAAGTAGGAATAATGAACAACTCTGCGACAAGGCAGTTGGTCGGTATATTATCTTTAGGTCGGGTGTTCGATCCCTGCATTGGCCGAGAAAGTTCATCCAGATTTTCCGACGTGGTTTCCTCTTGTCAGTGGTGCAGGACGGAGGGCCTGACAAGTACAGCTGTCTAGTCCTTCAGATGAGACGAAAACTGAGGTCCCGTGTATATATTGGAATGCATGTAAAAGATCCCCTGGCAGTTGGAATTCGATATAAGAGTAGGCGATAGTGCCGCTGCCCGGGCAAAATTTCCCTCATAGCACACTGTGTGGCTTATGCCCGTCTTCATTATCCCAGTATAGCAGCAGAACAGTAGGACGTTAAACCCCATTTCATTTCATTTATCATCCAAACTGTGTTCACGTGACCATTGACATTCGTGGTTATTTAACGATAACTATCGTGTAAACGATGCCTTGTGTATGCACTATAATCGAATGTTTACCAGGGCGATATCCTTAACAAGAAACAAGTAATATGCGACTAAATTTTATGATCATTATATTTGTTACCAGGTTTTCAGACTCATTATTTCGACAACATGTTGAAAGAGAGAGTGCCTAATCCTTCAACGTTTCCTCCGTTTTGATTATTAAGTAGAAACATAACACCCGACTTGCACCGTTTACTTTTAATAGGCCATAAACATGTACTGCCCACCTCAATAAAAGTTATGTTCGATAGATCTGCTGTTCTACTAGAGTCTATATATTATGATTATTTTATGATCTATTTGGAACATACATCTTAAATTATAACCTCTCTGTGGGTATTGCATAGACTTGGAGAAAATTTAAGAATACACAATTTGGCAGATTTTCTATCTATTGAGTTCTGAAGTATTTTGAATGGACGATCTAGAAACTTAAAAGTAAAATAACTATAGCGAAAATCTGCGGAGTCCGGTAAGGGACGCATAATAAAAATATATATATATATCTGGCGCGCACTAGTTATTATCCGGAGCGCACCGTTTAACTATAAATAGCGCGCCCCAGGCATTATTCGGCGCGCACAAGTTCGTTAACTACCGCGGCTCCCGTTTTGCTAACGAATTAATAACTATCACAATTATAATGAAATATTTATAGGGAGACGTGGGTTTTCTCCGAGTTCTCCTGTTTGCTCGTACTGTTAAAATCCCCTAACCTACGCACAAGTCCCCGCCCCCACTCCAAACCCTTTCACACATTGATTGGAATTCTATGTTATAAGATTTTATATTCCTCATCTATGCCAAAGGCATTGTACGATTCATGAATATTGCAAATACATTTTGTATGAGCTAAATGTATCTATTGCAGGTCCATCTTTTGACTTCAAATGTTCCATAGATGATTAATTGACATTTATTCACATGACAAGACCATAATCAATTGTTTAGACCATCTAATGGATTGAAACACGATCGCTATTTAATAATTTAATTTAGAAATGGATAATCGAGACATAATTATCTTAACAATAGTAGCCAGACCAATAGTTACCAATACACCCCTGATAACTCAGAATACAGTATTTTGACTGAAATTATCAAGATATTCCCTTTTCATTATCTATTTGTAAACTATTATAGCGAGAACGGTCACTTCTTTATCTAATTCTTACATAATGCATATTTGACCCAGTCTTCGCTAACGCTCGCGGGTTAGATCATAACGTCTGTCACTGAGTGAAGGGTGTGGTTTCGATTCCCCTCGTCTGTCCAACTTCGTCGGTTTTCTCCAGGTCCCCTGGTTTCCTCCCACTGATAAAGACCGGCCTTCCTCGTTATCTGGTGCGGTGGTTATTATCCGGAGCTCAAGTTCTTTATTCTTAAGTCAAAGACTCATCAGGTAAAACATACAGTACCGGTACAAACGAATAAATAAATACAACATGTACAAAAACAACATCAAACACATATGTACAAAAACAACATCAAATACATATATACAACACATTATCAAACTGGGTTAGATATTTAAATATGTTAGAAATAATGGCGCTTACTACTTATTTATCTGGTGCGCACTGGGTAATGGCTGGAACGCACTACTTATTATCTGGCGGTTGCTACTCAGTTATCTGTTGCGCGATAGTTAGTTGTTCGGTGCGCATAATAACTAGTGTGCCCGCCAGATATATATTTGTATGTTGCGTCCCTTACTGGGCTCCGCGAAATACATACAATTACGCGATATGACGATATTCTCGTTCCATTACTGGTTATTATTTTCTATGTGAAAATTGCACATTAAAAATATACATCACTTCATTGTGTATAAAATAATGACACCTTTCCTTCAAAAGAACACAATCAAAGTATCAAACACTGCATGATTCATGCATCTAAATGTTTTCGCCCGTTTGATGTAATGGAAGAGAATTGTATTTATACATCCGTCGATTTTTTCCCTGCTAAATGATTACTAATTGCATCGATCGTATAGTTTCAGCGTGCTCATTAATTCTCGTTTACTTTTTCAGGATTTGATCAACCAAAGTGCAACGAATGCAAGTTGTAAACATCCTCTAACATCGACCTCCATTTTTGTTCAACCAGAGAAAACTCTAATATGTAACTATTTGAAGGAACGACCTATTAATTTCATTTATATATAAAAATCCAAAAGACTGTTAAACTCGCTCCCGGCTTGCTGACAATATCATCGCCAGTTGACGCCAATGCCGTTGGATTGGGGTAACCAAGACGAGACAAATTAATCGAGTAGTAACTTGAAGGAATTAAGGACATCGGATAAACTGGTGAAAGAGAGATTAGAAACGAGGAACTAACCAATACCAAAGTAATAATAGTCCATAATTAAGGTAGGTTTTACAGCCTATTGGTGGATACGACCACTCGACTAAATCTACTATTAATTCCTTCAATATACGGGATTCATGACCCCAGCCTCACATTATTCCAGAAATATTATTATGTTGTAACTATTAGAAGATCACTATACCATTTTGATTTTATTTCCGAAAGTCAGACATTCTTTTTCATTGCATTAGTCTGTAGTCAGGAAAAGGCTAGGTTTTCCCCTCAAATAATTTATATTATTTGTTGCCCATAACCAGAAAATATATTCTATTACGTCTACCTTTATATGCGCACGTTGAAATGTAGTCGCATGTTGTCGTCACACGATTCCGTCGCCCACAATTGCTTATGGGCGCCTTAAGGCTTATTGATATCCAACAATTGCCGATAATTATAGCCATAGTTAAGTCCCTGCGTCCCTTTGAAAATGTGTGGGCGATAATAACTGATCAATTTTTAAAACCTTTTTGACTCTCTAGATTGCATTTTATTACAACTATTTTTATACAAAATGAAAATGGCTCACCCCTCCGTCGTCCACAACTGCTTATGGGCGCCCTAGAGATTAAAGTTATCATTCGATTGACTTTAAATGCATCCACTATGTTTTTGTTCATGGGATGATGAATCCAGTTGTTTTTGAACAACTTCCATTACCAACTAAATAATAAATATGCGACAACCTTTATGACCTGTTCAGCCATGTGGTCATGTTTTATTACCTGCTAACCAATATTTGTTTAACAAAGTTTTATCAGTCGCTCATTTAAGCTCCACATAAAAAGAGGTCTGGTGCATGAAGTATGGTATGCGTATTCTTTCTAGATTACACTATATCACTTCACTCCACCCTGCTGATTTGTGAAACTCGCATATTATGTATATGACATGCTGCTTTTAGCAACCGACTGAAGTCCAAACACCCATTTAAGTGCAAATAAGGCTTGCACGTTACGTCACAGACATCCCCATGAATTATAGCAACGGCGGCTTGATAGAACATGTCCTACCAATCCATTACTCACCAAATACTGATCCCAATCATTTGTCTTATAAGCTTCAATGTTGTTCAAATTGATTAATCTGTTCTGGAGTACTTCCGTTTAGGGATGATGCCAGCCTTATTACGGCTTAGTTTATAAATAGGCCTAGAGTTATTGGGCTTGTGATCACATAGAAGCCTGAGATTGTAGTGACATGTTTCGTACGTTGAGAAGTACAAGGCGCCTGAAATGGCGCAGTGCTTTGGAATTTTAAAACCTGTAGATTACAATTAGATCTTGATGTTTTGCTTTAATTGATTTTTTTACATAATACTCGCAGAAGACTACCAGTAAATAACCATCAGTTATTTAATGATCATGGGATAAAAAAGGTCTAAAGATTATATGGATTTCAATCTGGAGAATTTAATATCTTGTATGAAATATATACCACACATTTTTTTATATAAATATAACAATATCGAGGGAAATGACACTGTCAAAGTTCTTCTCTTATCTTTTGATATATGTCATAGTTCATCTCGTTATTAGAACCGTAATCGATTTTGAAACCTTACTAATGTTCAAATCTAAATTCAATCCCTAACAGATAAAAACGTCTATGTAATACCTTGGATATTGAGTAGGCCCAGGGACACCTCTTGCTCTTGACTTTATCAACCACCCAGACAGTACATATTTCGTTTCAAGCTTATTGTCCGTTATAATATTCATAATGTGGGGCATTGTAGTTTGTTTGCAAGTCAGAACACAGACACATAATGACAGATTACGTTCTTTACTGCTTACAGTTACCCCATATTGAAATAGAGGCTCATTTCGTATGTAGGGGCTATGCTTTTTATATTGCGGAAAACCCCATACGGCAACTTTGGGAATCTATTTACGAATTATAGTTCGGTGGCCTACAACATAAAAAATGCGATTCTCAGTGAACAATTATTCTATTACACACAAAAGCATTCCAAGAAGTAACTGGTCATTTGCATTGTAAAATATACCCAGCTATTTGAATTTCGGTTGCTGTCAGGCCAAAATTGACATTTAAGAAGTTGAAATTTAAAGACAAAAATAAATCAAAATGGGACAGACGAAGTGTTGAAAAGCGTTTACCACAATAAATGTCATTTGCAAATCTAACTATGTATTGTATCATGATATCAATATTAAATTGTGGCTATTATCTTAAATCATTTTCTTGTCATTCTGATGAAACACTGGTCAAGTTGACAATGATGTATTTTTAAAATAACAAACAAAACCCACAAAGGAAATGTTAGATCCAGACAAATTGTCTCCATAATCAAACTAAGAATAGATATTGAATGGGTATATCTAAAATGATATCTCATAATATAATAAATTTAGACAGCCATCACTGTCCTTCTCTTTATTAAATAGCAAGAAATGTATATTATTAAGCGTTTCATAGCCACCATTTAATAACCCAAAATGATTTGCTATAAAGATGAGCATGGGACTGATAAAATAGAAATCTCTTAAGTGTACTTCAACCAAACATCCACAAACGAAGATGGGCTTTCTGTCTTTTAATAAGAGATAAATAAATAATTAAATGTCTATATCACCATGAACTTAAGACTGTCCACTAATAAAATCTTGCTAATCAACACATAGGTCCACATATAAAGCCCCATCACGGCTATCTTGTACATAGTCATTCTTTACCAACGTAGGGATCTTTTTGAAAATATGTTAGCCTCGAACGAAATCTCCCCTGCAAGAATCTTACACGGCCACGTAGGCATCCGTTACATCTTACACCTGACCGAAGCCATGGTTTCAAAATCCGGGCTTACTGGGTAGAAGATAAGGTAGACGCGATGTGAATTGGATTTTTCTTTGGGGTTTTGGAGAATATTCTTGAGTCTAATGCGATAGATTAGTAGAACATCTAGCTATGGGGAAAAGTACAACGGATATTTACATCCCCCTCCCCAATGCCACAGACCCCTACGCGCAAGTGAATAATGAACAATACTAATCCTGAAATGACGTAGCTTTTGATGTGTGGACGTTAAACATTACACGTCTTTCTTTCGCTACTACCGTTGTCAAAGTCTGCTGCCTTTGAACACAATATTGCCATATTTTGATTTTGAAAGGAATAAGGGCAGAACCCAGCAAAATCAAATTTTGTTATGCCTTGGTACACTATTTCATAGGTTCATACTAGGTAATCGCTATACCCCCCCCCCCCCAACAACACACACTTTTTTTTAATTGATATTGACAGAATCGTGTGTCATTTACCAACGTTTCAGTTTTTAATTTTTAAATAGCTGATTTCATAAAAGGTTGTCCTTTTGGTTTAGCCAGTAAACCGAGGCTTACACGTCCACATCCAGTCTGTAACCAAAGTCATTTTACCATTCGCAAAAACAGACTGCTTCAGTCGATACGTTTTCTGACTGCAATTATTCTTAGGATTATATTTGATGTTCTGAAAGGCAATATCATTTGCAATTTGCACTCATTCCATGCGGTGCATCACGCAACCTCTGTAATTCCTACAAACACATCAGAATGGATTAGGCCCCGATGTACGCATTACATCAATATTTATTCAGGGGATTACCTTACAGTTGAAGTAACAAGATGGCGTCTGAATAAACTGAAATATTGCTATCACAGCAGTATATACTCTTCTTTGGGTTGATTATTCATTTCTGATGACGGTTTTTCTCCAAATCAATTTGTTAAAATGGATCTTGATCAGATGTTTGATGAATTCTGTCAATATATATGTGTTCCAAGCTTCTACTTTAATTATATTATTGCGTTATAACATGGACGTTAAATAAATCCCTGGCGGTTGATTTGAGTTATTGGATTTATCATAGTTGCAGTCGGTGTAGCATCGTTTTTCCATTTCTGGTTTCTAGGTAATCATTTTAATTCCATTAGGGTAGAAATAACACAAGCTACAAAAATAAAACAATTGGTTTTTAATGGCAACTGTAACACTCTTCTGAAAATCAAAGACAAGGTTTGTTATCAACATTGAACCAGATATATTACGATTTTCGGGTCTGAATTCATCAAACATTTACTATCACATACAAAAGCTCATTACAAACTCAGTGATTTTTTTAAGGCACTTGTTTAGTAAAATGACTTTGGGTCTGCTGAAAATTAATATTATAACATAAAAACTCGAATGTTATACCAAACCTCAGATATATATTTTAACTTGAACGCAGGAATAGGAGTTGTGTTGGAGTTCTACAACAGTTAAGTAGCACAATAACCTCTTCGTACCTGGGTTTAAGTGGAGCAACCATGTAAGCTGTTGCTTCTTTCTCTAAGCCTGCAATCGAAATAAACCCTGAAGCGTTTTGATTATTTTAAAGGAAAATCAAGCCCCGACCGTATGAGATTGATACAATGTTGTTTATAAGAGGCAAGTCTTTAACTCGACATTGCAAATACGACTTATTGGTGAATTTAAATCAACAATGGTGTTCTTATCTTACCGTGAAAAGTTGGACTTTTTATATCCAATATTTAAGAAAAATGAAAATGTTTAATTTGTCACACGAATCGCGTGTCGAGGCTAAACATATCTCATGTTGGAAAACACTACCGGTGAAGACTGGAATAACCTGACGCCAAAGACTGTCATTCAGTTTAAATGTAAATCAGTTTATATACATTCGTATTACATTATTATGTGTGTCCATTTCTAGGTTCCAAAGAATAGCGATTTAGCTCCTATTATTCACTTTTGGCTACAACTTCCTTTCGATGTCGGGTATATCCCGTAACATCTTTTGTATATCGTATTTGATTTTTTGGAAATTTGTCCGCGGCTATGGTAGAAATTTATCCGTTACATGCTATTACATTTTGAAAACGCGGTGATAGTAAAAATCTTCATCGGTAAACAGATACCGGAAGTGACGAACGCAAAAGGAGAAAAATCTGCTTTTACCACTATAAAAAAAATTAACAAAATGAACATAATTTAACGCGTTTCAACACCGGTTACTGCGGATGAGACACTGTGGTTGGCTCTTTTTTTTTTTAAAAAAAAAACCCACAATAATACTGCCTTGTCAGTAAAGAGAAACCAAACCTAGCAGCCATGTTTAATTTTAGGTGTGTCCATTATACAAAATAATGACCAATGATCTTCGTACGCAATGCCAGACCCACTATGTACAGGCCAAGTAAATTTTGCAATACTGAAAGAGACCGATGTTGGCTTTCGTTGCTACATTATTAATACATAAGTTATAGAGTCTCGCATTTAAACACCAAAGACGACCGCCAACTGTGGACCGCCTCGGGTGAACTGTAACTTTCACAGGAACGGCACTATTTATTTCGTTTAAAGATTTATTTAGGATCTTATTGGAGATTAAGAACAGGTTAGTTTTCTAACATAGAACGGGTTCTGTTAGTCATTATACTAATTATAAAAACGAGGAAACGCTACACCCTGTATAACAAGGTTAAATATAGCAGAGTATTGAACGCAAACATAAATAATGGCCCGAAATTAGCCAGGAACATCTTCTCTTCGGTGCTAACACGTGTATGTTCCTGTGTGCACTAGTTTCTAACACGCTGTATTAAAATGATACTCCGGATAAAAGGATATTAAATGTTTTTACAAACCGAAATTTAATTTTAGATAAGAATATCCTTAAAACGAAAAGACCTAGTAGTCTTTGCATTATGGGTGAAATTTTTCGTTTTACGTTGTATATCTAATTTTAGTTTCATGCCTAATCCGTCGAAGAAAATCAATATATTAAATAGATATGCTTGAAATATATCCGATCTGGTGATTTTCTGCTTTTCTGATGATTCGGCCTTCAACCACTGTGAAGAGGATATTGTAGGCTGGCGTAAGAGTTCAGTAGAATATGTCTGATCAAGACCCGACAAATCATACTGTCCTTTCATTATACTTCTTCATTCGACGATAATTACTGTATTATATGTTTCACACATGCGTATTTTAATAATAATTTGTCGAAGTTCAAGGAGCTAAATCGCTAATATTTGGGACCTAGAAATTAACACAAATGATCGCAACGCATATAATAATGTAATATGAATGTATATAAACTGATTTACATTCAATCATTTCCGTTTTTACTCTACTTTTCAAATAGATGTTCGGCGAAAGCGCCAAAAGTCTCAATCGAACGACAATCTCTAAGGTCTGGTTATTCCACTCTACACCGATAGTATTATTTGCGCATGCTCTCCAGCTAAGAATATGCTGTCACAGTTTGACATGACTTGTGGAATATGTCTAGTCTAGTTCCTTCAGTGTCATTTTGCAAATGGCGCTGAAACGCATTAGGGTGCACGATTCGTTTACCAATGGTGAAATGTTTATGTTGTCTTAAAAATTGGAAATCAGAAGTCCATCCTTTCCCAGTAATATCACAACATATTGAGTTAGAGACGATTAGTTGAAACAATATACATGTACAGTTAAACCTGCAGCAAATGAGCCGATCTCGAGCACGTGGCATCTTCTCATTCTATATCCCCACCCCTCTAAGTTCGTTCCTGAACTTTTCATAGACTGAGTTATGCCGTCATAGAGGGATTGCGTTATTAGGATTATTTTATTTCATGGTCTACTCTCAGTTTTACTCTTATCAGAAAAAGAGGCGCATAAAAATTCATTGAGTGTTTGCGTTTATCAGACATTCATTTGAAGATCCTGACCGACTGAATGCCCCATGTGTTGGTGGACGTCCATAGGTCTCAAGGCCAGTCTGGCTGCTAATTAGATCATTAACGCATTGTGCTGACTTAAAGTCGGCTCATGGCGAGACGACAGACTAATATTAGACACTTCGTTATGAAATGCGCCCTTGTACAGACATGACTTAATAACCGATATTTTCTTCTGCATATTTATCACCCTGTTCTTGGGTTTCTCTATTGTGTCAGTCATAGTCTTAAGTTAGAAAGAGTCTTTGGTCTAAGTCCCACCAAACAAAATATGAATTTGGAATATCGTGAATACCAATATCAAATGTTGTGGCTAAAAGTAAACGTAACTGTCCAATGCACATACGTCGATTGGACTCTATAGGTAGCTTTAGTTGTCCAGATGAGTTGCTGTCAGCTAAACCTTTCTTTGAAATGCTGATCTCATTAGAAATCTAATGTTCGGTTGAGTGTTATAACTGCGTTATTATTTGTGTGTGTTTAAGAATTGGGGTTAATAATTAATAGATGTAGAAGATTAATATCTACAATCCTCTTCAGGTTTTTGACTACATTACGTAAACGAAACTCGCCAGTATAAAGTGCACCGGGTAAGTTATCCAAAAGTATGTGCGATTTTGGCGTTTTTCTTCTAAAGCTTTACGTCGGCTTCCAGCTAGGTGATATCACAGACAAGTGCCTCCTAGAGTGAGATGAAAATTTTATCGCTCCCACTTTTTGATTTTGGTTGATTTGAGACCACTTTCATATCAGCGTCAGCAAACAAGACAATTTATTGCAATTGATCACTGGACACAATCATCCCTTATTTCGTCATTTAGGAAATGTATCTCACAAGCTGATGGCTATGCTGGTTTAGTATCAGAAGAGGATTCAATGACATTCTTTCAAATGTCGTTTTCGTCTTATGAGTTGATCACGTAACGAGTCGGTATTGACGACTGGCTGTCTTTCTACTTCGACATATTTGTACTCGGAGATGTGACCCGAGGCGTGTCTCTTGAATTAGGTTCTTCAAATACCCTGCACAATTCTCTTACAGTGTTTATCTTGATATGTTCAAATAAAACTTGTCTGGACTTTTAAGATTCTGGTATGATGATGATTATCAAACTTGGTATCGCATAATTTTTCGTTTGACATTTTTCTTGCAGGTTTTTAGAGCATTATATAATGTGCAATTGAAAGAGATCGAATTAATCCATTTCCCGCAAAAACTCATATAACATAGATCATACTAGTAATACAATACTGAAATTAAATATTGATCATTATGTATCCTTTTGGATTTCGATGGTTTCTTTGATTTCCCATCTCACCCTGTGGTGTTGGTGAGATTTATGATTTGGAATTAGGATTTTTCAAAGTCGACTAAAACATGAAATGCCAATTCTGCGTTCGAGATGGTTTTGGTGTTATTTTAGATAATTATGAATTTCATCACGCCCAGTAACTGCCATATTGTTGTTAATTCTACAAACATATTTCCACAACCCAATCTATAGGGTATCACTGCCATCAATCACAATAATATAAAATGGACGATAGGTTGATAAATGTAATGTGTTCTTGCAGCTATAGCCTACTCAAATTGGATCTGTGGACCCTACCCACTACAGCAATATAATCGCGTTTTGTGTTGTTTTTTTTTTTATCTTGGATTTATTTTAGGCTGGCGATATGGTAATTGGAGTATTTAAATGTCAGATTTGGCTTCCAGCTAAGATTAGATTTTTTATATTCTATTTTCTACTAATAAAATGAGATTGAAATGATGTATGAAACCATTTTATATTCCTACTCTAGCGTTTGCTGTCCCGTTTCCTTTTATATGTTTTTTTTCACACCCGTCTGTACGCAGAACCGTTCGCAATTCGTGCTACTCCCTTCGCGTTGCTGGGGGGTTGGATGGCCGAATGGTTAACACGTGCGCGCTGTATCATAAAGCCTGTCATTGAGTCAACTGGCGGAGTTTGGAATCCCCGGTTGTACATAACAAGGAGTAGGGTCGCCTGTCCAACCTCGTGGGTTTTCTCCGGGTCCTCCGGTTTCCTCCCACTGCTAAAGACCCCTACGCGCAAGCGAATTATTGAAATAAAATTAAACCATATGTTAGTCCCGAAATGACCTAGTTTGTGTCGAGTGGACGTTAAACCACATCTCTCTCTCTCTCTCGCGTTGCTGTGGCAGTTTTGTTTTCAAAGATGGAGGGGCTCATTCTATTATTCTGGCACACGTCGGTTTTACGAGGTGTTAATTCCCGACGACGGAAACTTTGTAAACGTTATACTGGTCAAATTACGGTTTACGTACGTTTCCCACTCGAATGTGTTGAAACAAAGCCGTTCAGCCCCGTTACCACCTACAGGTGACAATCAGAGTCAACTATAATCGCGAGGTATATGTCCCCAAGATACCTACCAAGTCTGTCTTCACAGTGAACGCTTTGCACATTTGTCCAATACAATGGAAATAAGATATTTTCGTTCATTCTAATGAAGGTCGTGGGTACTAGTATGTTTACGTCACAGTCCGATAACGGGGTTTCCATAAACATGTATTCAGTCAACAACAGGCTGGTAAATGGTATATCATATTTAATAGTATTAAAATATCAAACGGAAAACACTGGGATATATTTTAATACGTAGTTTTAACAGCAGAAAGATAGCTACATGCAATTTTAAACTAAATTTACAAAACCAGACTATTTGCAGGTTTCTACAAGAAGGGTGATAATTTGATTGATTATGACAGTTCCTAAGCTATGAATATAATACTTATTCCCAATTCCATCTGAATTAAAAATCAAACATCGAGCAAATTCATAGGAAGACCACAGCCAATTTAATTCGACATGGCATACATAAAGCAAACCATCTATTCAGAATCGAGGATAATTTGGAATAACTGAACTTGAAGCTAAATTGATCTGGATGGTAAAATCTATAAATATTCATAAATCCTATTGAGCAAACAAAGCTTGCATAACTGGGTGTCTCGTGTAACCGTTACTATAACACATTAAGATAATACGGCCTAAAGGTTATATGTTTTTGTAGCTAAAAAAACGGCTCTCCGGTTTCAGTATTCATGGTTTATATAACATGTCTACCTCGGCTACATATTGGTCACAATACATCGCGAGCTATATGTATTTTATATCAGCTACTTCTAGCGTTGACTTTCACAATGCTAACCTATGGGGGTTGAGGAGCAACGTCGCTTTTTAATGACGGCGTATCCGTGTTTGGGTGGACTAACGCGTGTGCTTTAGATCATTGGGTCTGTCATTGGGTTAAGTGGCGTGGTTTCAATCACAAGTAGGGTCATGAACGACCCCTGTCCGCATGCAAGCAACTTGTTTTAAAAGTTCGCGTCAAGTGGACTTGAACCCATACACGCACACGGTATATGGTTGTTAACAGATACACATGTAATCCATATACAGTTGTATGCAGACACATTGTAAAACATGAAATATACCAAAACTCTATATAGCCCAAGTAGGAAGTACTCCCTATTATAAAGACACAACTCACCAATTAACCCTACGCCATCACGCATGAAGTAAGTGCCAAAGTTATTTTTAGTCTTTCTCCCTTTCACCTTTTGCATGAGGATTTTTGTTGACTTTTTAGTGCAAAATATATGAAAAGAGTTTGAATATACATTTTCCGCTAGGCTTTTGTGAATATTCATTATTTTTGGGCGGAAGGATACTCGAGTTAAGAGGTTGGTTAGGTTGAAATGTAGAGTGGACTTAATACAAATTTAAACGATATTCGAACTGTTGAAAATCAATGAATGGTTTTGGAGGACCGGAATTGGTTATTAAGAGAATCATTTTGAAGTAATACATACGCATGGCGAAGATTGTTATCCAAATATATTGACAGGACATGCCTTCATCGAAACTAAGACATCACAATTACCATAAGTCCTGTTTATGGTCGTACGTTTCAGACAACCTTATCAAGTTTCGTCATCCCTAAACAACATTACTGCCTATTACTAGAAATCCAACATGCATTATGCAAGAGCTAGGCCTGAAATGTTTTCTAAAGTATTAATTAGACATTAATTAACTGATCCAGGTCTTAATCAACTCTCGATGGCATCAGATTTCTCCGATATTAAATAGATTAGAATGGTTCAGCGATACTGTGATTTAATCAGATATGGAGGACCGAGACTTAGCTTCGATCAACCAGTACGGTGGTTGAAATTATTGCACACGTCTGTCAAACCTTCAAAGGCTAATATCTTCGCTTGCAATTGAGTAATTTGAATGAAATTTTCAAATTATTCATTTTACATTATCTACTTTCGAACTATTATAGCAAGAATGGCTAGTTCTTTATCTAAATCTTACATAATGTATCTTTAATATAGGTCAACACAAACAACGCCGGTACTTAAAAGCAATTTACGAACATGAATACTACAGTTAAAACAGTGTGGCCTCAGGTAACGGATCAAGGAGGTTCGGGCCCCATCTTGTTCAGGGGGGTTGGACTACCGAATGGTTAGCATGTGAGCGCTGTATCATAAGGTATGTCATTGAGTCAACTGGCGTGGTTTCGATTCCCCGGTTGTACGTGACAAGGAGGAGGGTCGCTTGTCCAATCTCGTGGGTTTTCTCCGGTTCCTCCGGTTTCCTCCCACTGCTAAAGACACCTACGCGCAAGCGAATTATTGAAATAAATTGAACCATATGTTAGTCCCGAAATGACCTAACTTGTGTCCTATTCAGACTCGATTAGGTCATGGGTTCGAAATGGCAGAAACGCCATCTACAGCGTTCATTGTTTTCAAACTTTCTGGGGAGGTCACTCCCAACACACACACACACCCACCCACCAGCGCATGTCACTACAACACTTCAATATGCAAATCTGAAATCTCTTGACCCTTCCCTTCTGAGAATTCCTGAACTCGAACCTTTATTGGACTGATGAAATAATCGAAAACAAAAGGGCTGCATTTTTCAAAATTTGAATTCGATGAATGGCAACCCAAGTGTTGGCGTTTATAAGGTTTTATGACATTGGTTCTTCCTATATACCGTTATATTCTGAAACTAAAGCGAAATATCGCCACTTATTATGTCATTTCCGTATAATCAATAAACTATAGCAATCCTAGTCACTGGTATTTGTACATTCATATTCTGTGCAATTTAATATTGCCTTGAGCGTGGTGGCCCTTATACAACAACAGTTTCGGTGCCCTATGTTTACTTGATTTAGTGTGGGGCATTATGGATAAGACGTTATTTTCTTGTATGATTTCTTTACCATCGACAGTCCTAATGACTCAAAGCGAGGTAATTATGCCAACTAAACTAGATTGATTGCACGGTTGACTATATATCATTGTGGTATAAGTCGAGTGTTGTAAGTTCAGAAATGTTGTTTAGCATAAGCGATCTTTTTCAGATTGCCATAAATAGATAATATGGCTAATAGTAATGCTGCATACATGCCATTTTGAGACTGTACTGGGTTGTGGGCTGATTTATAATTTCCAGTAAAGTTGGTATATACGTTGAAGGGTCACATTACATTGCATTGTAAGGATATTCTGAACAATGATCGTGTATTATATGATCAACCATATAATTTGAGAGACAGTAGCAGTTATTGTTAGATTTTTATACGCCCACATTTTCATGTGGACGTATATATAGTCGCCGCCCCTGTCTCCGTCCGTCCGTCCATAATTGTATTTGGACACTCTACAGGTCACAATTTTTATCCGATTTTGACAAAACTTGGAATATAGGTTTATCTCCAAAAGATTTCGGATGCTTTCGATATTGGCATGTATCGGATCTAAACTTCTTGGATTATGGCCCCTGATTGTACGAAAAATCACGTTCTTAGCTTGTGAACCCTATAGAGGTTACACTTTTTTATCTGATTTTGTTGAAATTTGACATGTAAGTTTATAACCTAAAGATCTTGGTTCCTTTCGATATTCGTGCATATCGGACCGTAACTTCCTGAATTATGGCCCCTCATCGTACGAAAAATCACGGTTTTTTTAGCCTGTCGACCCTATGGAAGTCACAGTTTTATTCTGATTTTAAAAAAAAAACCTTTGAATATATCACCGTTACACCTTAATGACGGTTGAGTTCGAATGTCGTGAAAATCGGACCAAAACTGCCGGAAAAAATGGCTGCCCCTCGAGGTATATCTAGGTTGTGGATCGTCTAGAGCCCAAAATTTTCACCCGATATTGATGAAACTTGAAATACATGTTTATAACCCTCCTTTCGATATTCGCGCATATCGGATCGTAACTTCCTGATTGTACGAAAAATCGCGTTTCTAGCTTGTGCTCCGTCAAGAGGTCACAATTATGCTCCGTCAAGAGGTCACAATTATTATCTGATTTAAAAAAACGTTCGAATATGTCACCGTTACACCGTATTGTTGGTTGAGTTCGAATTTCATGTTGGTTGAGTTCGAATTTCATGAAAATCGGACCAAAACTGCCAGACAAAATGCCCCCACCCCCACCCAGGTACGAAATGTGTAAGCATCTGGTTTATCAAGGTTTGTGCACCCTCTAGAGGTCACAATTTTGATCCGATTTCGAGAGAGAGAGAATCGGGTTTAACGCCCACTCGTCGCAAACTAACATATGGTTATATTTTATTTAAATAATTCGCTTGCGCGTAGGGTCTTTAGTAGTGGGAGGAAACCGGAAGACCCGGAGAAAACCCACGAGGTTGGACAGGCGACCCAACTCCTTGTCACGAACAACCGGGGATTCGATACCACGCCAGTTGACTCAATGACAGGCTTTATGATACAGCGCGCACGTGCTAACCATTCGGCCATCCAACCCCCCGATCCGATTTTGATGTTTACAACCCAAAGATCTTGGCTGCTTTCGATATCTGATCGTACATTTCTGAATCATGGCCCTTGGTGTTAAGGAAAATCGTTTTTTGTTTAGCTTGTTCTCTATCCATCTCTTGAAAAATGTGGGCGTATCCTGCCTGGCAGCCGCTGATTTGGGTTTGAGTTCTGTGTAAATGTCAAATTATCTCTTTAAAGATCTCTCAGGTGTTTGACCGTATATCGATTTTTCGGAATTGACCTAGTTAGTAAATCTACATCTTGTGAAAAGGTGAAGAATTCTTTAAAAGGCGAGCAGTATCTCACGGGTACTAATGGCACCATTATGTGAAGATAAAATCGATCTATTAGAATCATTCGCAGTTACATTTAAATTAAAATCTACCCCTGTATTATTACGTTTGTTTATTGGAGCTGTAATTTTCACCATTTCTTGCTAGTAACCAAGCTTTCTGTTAGCTTACCGCTAAACGTGTGTACTTGAATTGCTCAATTTAGAACCCTTGCTATATTCCAAGTTTTCATTCTTTGTTCATATTGGCCATCTTATGTCGATGTGTGACGTGGATTTAAATAACAGCGGGCATCTTTATTTGACAAACTCCTCATCAGCTGTCAGGTCGAAATGAAGTGTGTAGACACAGGAAATGGAGTAGTTGATCTAGTGTCATGCTGTCTTGTAGAAAATTCCACAAATTAATTTGCTGTGCATCATGATGAGTCGAGAGCCATGAGGGCTATTTTGCGCCAATAAAACCGTGCATCACGATTACGTAATGGAAGCAATTATCAGTCAGCAGTAAAGGTTACAAATCAATATAACAGAAGCAAAAAAAAGTATCTTATGTCGTATTAAATTACTCACTGTCGATACCGTTAAGATTTTAACACCGCGAACACAATAAGTAAGCAGGAACTGATAAGTGTTTGTCACGCTTCTGCAACAGTTTATTTTTACTTGATCGTCTATCATTTGTGAAAATCACGATACGGAAGTGAAACAGAAACCGGAGTAATGAAATGAAATGGGGTTTATCGTCCTACTCCGATTGGGATAATGAAGATGGGCATACGCTCGCTATACAGTGTGCCATGAAGGAAATTTTGCCCGTACAGCGGTGCTACAGTGTACTCTTATATCGAATTCCAACTGCCGGGGGATCTATTACGTGCACGCGAAACCGGAGAAGAAATTACACAAAACATACTTTTAAAACACGAATTTACCGACTCACTTGCTAGCATCATTGTTCAAAAGGCTTCTAGTGTTTAGAGTATTGCACTACCCGTCAACAATCTGTATGCATACGCTGTTATATTTTGTCTGAGGCCGCAGTGGCTCTAACCTGTAGGTCCCGTGTTGGATGAGAAAGTTTATCTGATTTTTCCGGCGTGGTCCCCCTAGTCAGTGGTGCATGACGTAGGGCCTTGCAAGGGACAGCGCATAATCGTTCGGATGGGACGAAAAACCGAGGCCCTGAATACAAATTTACGTACACGTAAAAGAGCACTTATCAGTTGGAATTCGAAAGAAGTGTGGCCATATAGTGCCGTTGTCCGGGCAAAAGTTCTCTCCTAACACACTGTATGGCCAGTCGGAGCAGAACAGTAGGACGTTAAACCCCATTTCATTCCATATTTTTGCCCGGTGAGCTAGGAATAGTTTAGTATGATGTGCTTTGTACAAAGGCAGGAAAGAAAATGTTATCATACGCGTATTATATATGAATAATATATGATTTGAAATGTCAGACAGTTTGTCATCTAGTAGTCAGGGCCGGAAGGGGTGATCTATAGTAAATAAATTATATTCCATAATTCTTTCGGAAAATTACAATATCGTCAAAAAGCAAAATATTATCATGTGCATTATTAATAATTGAATCAAAATAGTTCACAATCTTGTTAAAAGATAATATTAATTCTTTTTATTCGTTTCTATTTTGTAAACCCAATTTGTTTAAATGCTTTTATCTTGTTAGAAACTGTCATAAAAACTTCATCGATCGAACAAAAAATACTAACATTTGATTATAAATGTCCAATTATTGAAAAATATCAGTTCCGTGATCAATAAATGCTAACTATCAAACACTTATCTAAAACATTTTTATTTTTGTAAGTAAGATGTCCAATTAGTTCATCTCTCGGTCCTAAAATCAATGCCGACAATCAATTTATCACTACTAATCCACCAGTAATATGTGACTGCATGACTATTTAAACGTCTGTACGAAGTTGGCAACATAATAGCAAGTATCATATGGAGCTTAAGCTATTTAAATTCAAGTTGCCCGTCTACGACGGATGATAATAACAATACATATGGATAGAAGCGAGGAAATCATAGTTTATCTTATGCATGATCTTTGAGCCAATGAATAAAAGCATAACATAATTACCTTCTCCTTTCCGGTCCGTCTACCCAAATCAGTCATATCAACTTCATTAGGAATGGTCAGTGTTTGTTCTGTTTAAAGATACTCGGTCATCTTTACAAATACTTCTTCTGAGTCAACAGTACGATATTATTAAACTGAAACTCCGTTCATTTATACCAACGCTAATTCAATATACGAGTTGTTTACTCGGCGTTGTACGAGTAGATCCGTGGACCGTAAGTACTATAAACCGGAAATAATAGTGCAACACCACCCGACCTGTGTCCTTATCCGGTTCGAACAGCCTAAATTTCAAACCTGGGATAGTCAAAATGTAGCAGACAACCCCGAGCGTACAAATATATAATTAATATTGTGTCGTAATATATTTCATTCTTTAAACCTTACTCTATTTTGCTGTCTTATCTAAGGAAACATTGCGAAAACGCATAACGTTTATTCTGCGTTAGCTGGTGAAATTGGTATTTTGCATTCAGTGCTCCAGTCCCCACTTGATATCCTGTATTACTGCAGCTGTGCTGTTTTGTAAGACTATATCCTGGTGGATTAACGTTGTTCACATCCATAAATAGAGGAAAGTAGCCCACTAAGTTAGATGCGTCTCTTTAAAACTTCATGTATCGCTATCCAGTTCACGGATGTACAAGCCATAAATTCTGTATGTCTGAAGAGTTGATTAGGGCAGTCTACTGAATACTAACGCCAATATTTGGGTAAGAATATATATTTGATCATTCATAGGCCACGAAAAGTTGATTAACACCAACGATATGTAAGTCTAGTTCTCTATGATATCTTGGTATATTTTAAGGAGACATGGTTAAAAATCAAATAATTTAAATTGAAGGTTATTACTGAATAAAAAACTTTCCAAGTGACTGTAGCAAGATGAAATTGTAACAGATATTATCTGCGCATTAACCTCTGCGTATTACAAATTCCTCCACTTGCTTTGTTCCACGAAATGTTTACCCAGATTGTGCGACCCTTATGTAGGATATTAATTGCCGAAACGAGAACGGCTTCGATCAAAATTGTACTGGCATTCAACAATTATGTATGTCATCACGTTCGCGGAAGTCAACTACTTTCGATCATATCTCAGCACTCTTTGTGTCTAGGTCTCTCGATTTAATTCTTAATAAAGGGAATACATTAATAAATGATACAATATGTCGACCATTCGGTACTATTTGTAATGACATGTTCAAATTATTTAATAGGCCGGAAACCACAGTGGGTCGGTGTGTATAACGCTGGTTCACTTACATTCTGGCTTCCTCATTCTTGGCGGAAACCCGGTGTCTGGGCAACCGTCCCTTGCCGGTTTTTATTATCCGGGTTACAGATAATAGCTTAGAGTATTGTAGTAATGTATATTTTTAAAGAAACGTACTTTTCCGTATATGTATTTTAAATCTATGTTTATTTTACTAAACAAGTATTTACTAGCTTTGTTAAATCCTACTTTTCGCCTTAGTAAAATCGTCATATAAATCAATGAAATAACGGAGGTTATTTTATTTAAATTAGCTGGTATAAACTAGAAGTATGCAATCTGATTAAAACACAGATCCTATTTCGTTTCGTTTTGTTATAGTTCAAAATTTCGTTTTACTTGTCTTTACTACACTAGGATCTGGATGAGTTGTTATATTACCGGCGTTTTGGTTGAAGTGAGGGATTAGCCAATGAAATGGTCTGTTACGGCGAGTTTTTGGCTTGCCATGCACGGAACTGTGGGCAAACCACTAGAAACGTCAACGCTGATTGATTAATCAATGTCTGACGTCATAGGTCAAAAGCCGTTTGTACGACCCCTGATACGACCTTCCAGTACAACCTGTCAGATCTTCGTGTAGTGTAGGCTATCGAAAGTAAAAAAAACGAAAGGAAATATAGATCTGTATTTTAATCAGATTGAGACGTATGAAATATAATTCAGTTCACCTATGCTATAAAATAACGTAACGAATCAATTTAGAATTCTACTCACAATTACACAATTCATACAATATAAAAACATAAACTTATAAAATTTTGCATACAATAAGTAAAGAGACGTACATTTGAATAGAAATTAGGGTTCCAATATTGTAGTTAAAAGTATAATTTATTTAAGTGACGACTAGACGATTTGTCCACGAATTTAAAGTCTTGAATTCCCGAATAACACGCCTAGTTATTTTCTAGTAATTTGATTGGTGGATGTTTAAAACATCCAGCGAAATCTTTTCTAACTCAATTCTTCAAGTGTCATTTTGAGTATTTATACTGCCTCCAGGTAATCCCAGCGTATTATTTGAAAAAGTCTTACACGTCACCATTAATTCTACTTAAAATGCATAAAAGGACTCTTCTAGTGTCTCTTTAATACGTCTATATTCTTATATAACACAGTTAAGCTGTTATCTATCAACGTCAACAAAAAAACCACTTTTGTTTTAAATACCTAATTTAAATCTTATTAATTAAATACGTATGCAAATTATATATGAAAATATACACTTACTACAATATTCGCACGTGCTCCAATACCGCAGAGAATGTTGAATGTAATAGATGCTTACGTTAATTATATATTCCCTCGAAAGTATTTATGGGGTAATTATTACCAATAAACGCATGGTAGAGACACTAATTCTTACTAGAACAATACTGCATTCCCTGAAAAGCACACAGGGGGTGGCCAGAAGACAAAAATGTATACTCTTAAAAAAAAGTAGGGGATATTGAAATGCAAATACCTATGCAGGTTATGATATGATAAATAGTTATGGACACTTGACATGTTTTGAGAGTATGTTCACAGATGAAGAATTTATCGCCCAACAGAGCCACTGAGCTGCACGTGCGACATAGCGTCATACACGTGGGAGGGGTTCATTTTCAAATTTGACACTTCAAGGAAGGGTTGATGAAAACTATCGCGTGCTGGTTTATCCTATCCATGTTTGCTATCATATCGGTTCATGCATAAGATATACTGTTTAGGGTATCTTAATAGCCAACATGCTTAATGTGTCACAGTCTGTAATCAGCAGACTGTGGAACCGGTACCAACAAACACACAATGCTGATGATAGACCCCGTTCAGGTCGTCCTAGAGCCACTACACAAACCCAGGATGGATACATTCGCACACAGGTCCTGCGAAATCGAGGACAAACGGCCAATCAGCTTTCTGTAAATTTGTACCAAGTTACAGGAATTCGAGTTACACCCCAAATAGACCGGAGGCTCAGCGCGGGGGGGGGGGGGGGAGTTCGGTGCTAAGACCACCTAAAGATAAATTTTAAATGTTCCTATTATTAATTAGAACAGGTTTCGCTTTAGTTTTTGTATTTTACGTTGACATTTTATTGCTTTAAATCTTCCTAGTGCAAAAATGGTAAATTTCACCTTTTGACCTCCAGGGTCACTAAGACTAAAGGTGAATTTAGCAAGTTTACATTTTTATTGAAAGTGTGATTGCTTTCGATCATTTTCAGCTTCTTTTCATAATACAAGAATGACTGCGCTTTCACTTTCAGTGCAAATGAACCCATTTGACCCCCCCCCCCCCGCAATGAGCCTCCAGACTAAAACGATTAGAAATCGGCTACATGCAGCCCATTAACTCGTCAGCACATGGCAAACAGGCGTCAATGGTGTAGGCAGCGTAGAAATTCGGGTAATCGTCGATATATAAATTAGTTTTTGAATATGTTTTTAGTTCAAATATATCACCAATTCTCACACTTTAGACGCAGGAAGACACCTTTAAAATGTGGGTATTGTCAGGAACGCTTCCCTTAAAGTACAAGAGGATATAATTTTCTTGGTAGTTTGGATATATTTATCAATCGATAGTTTAGTATCTAGGGTCTTCGACTGCTGAGGAAATATATCTTAAAGGTTTTGTTTTATGTATTATTATTACCATTACATTGTGAGACTACTTCAGTATTCGAAGTGTTAGTCGTTAGAAGTACCTTGGCCTTTAGGTGTTAGTTGCTTTAAGAATTCATGAATCTTGAATCGACCACAAATCGAGTGATTAATGTACATTTATTGTTTTTATTGATCAGTAATTCATAACTTGGTGCGAATGTTTTTTTAGTGATGAATTATGGTGATATAACACCTCATAAGTGATACAAGCAAGGGCAAAAAAGCGTTTTGCAACTGCTTTAGGGCAATGGTTTACAATAAATTAACATACACAGACATATTTATAGGTATTAAGGAAATTATTTTATTTATGGGATGTGCTGAGTGATGCATGAAGAGCAGCATATCCCCATTCTTGTCGGAAAATCTGATTATTTTGATTTATTTTCATAGTTCACTTACTATTGTTTAGATTTAGTCTTGTTTGATCGACTTTTAACTTGTCTTTGATTACCCTTTAAGTTTAATTGAAATGGGGTTTAACTTCCTACTTTTCTGCGCTACGGCCTAGCCCTCTTTCGAATTCCAACTGTTAATGGTTCTTTTACGTGCACGCCGTTGTGTACACGGGATCTCGATTTCTCACCCAACCTGACCCCCCCCCCCCATCCTGCACTAATGCAAAAGGGGAAACGACGCTAGAAGATCGCGAGGAACTTTCTCGGCCAACGCCGTGATCGAACCCGGAACTGTGCCAATAAGGTACAGTGTTACTATTTGGCAGTAGTTATTGGGGCTGTTTGATCCTACAGCCCTTTAAGAACATGTAAGTTATTCGAAACACAATTGATTGCCAAGTCTGGAAAGTTATTTTAGTTTTATTCACAAAATAACACAATTATTTATCTTCCATTCATATGTTTTTGGGTGCCGTGGGGATTTCGAAACAATGTCCTGTCATGGTAATCCAACAACGTGTTAAAAAGAATGGTTAATAGTTGAAACAAAACCTTGCGGCTTTATATAGAAAGTAGTAAATCAAATCACCGTAATGATATTTAGAACAGTGCCGTATACACAAGAGGATGTGTAATCACATGAAATTATATATATTTTATTTTTAACATCTCGACTCGAAAATAATTTAAGCATCCCACACTACTCCAGCTCGTGGCTGATTGATTATACCTTTTATAAAATGCGTATTTTGACCTATGAACTAATCTATTATTGGAAAAAGAAGTTCTACTAAAATAATTTCCAAAACAATAAATTAACATACATTGACATATTTATAGGTATTAAGGAAATTATTTGATTTCTGGGATGTTCAGGTAGAGAATAATAATAGTGCTGAATGATGCATGGAGAGCAGCATATCCCCCATCTTCAATAGAAGTCTTGATCTCGCCTTAACTACGTACATCTTATCAAGCCCTTCACGTAATATCCCGCATATTTTAGCACTAATTTCGATTGGGTATAAGCCCAGCTTGTGATCCGATCAATGGCAAGGTTGCTGGAAATCATGGTTGATCAACAAAGGCTGTAAATTTGTCTATTTCTTTTTCTATGGAGGCCGCCATATTTGTTTACAGTGTGTTATGTGCCACGACCTCTGATTGGACAATGCTGATTAGTCACGTGTAAACACAACGAGCGCAAAAATTCGGGAATTGTTTAGTATTGAAGCAATTGCTAGATGTTGTAAAACTCGAGGTCGTTGCGTCGAGAATGTACATCCCCATTCTTACCGGAAAATCTGATTATTTTGATTTATTTTCATAGTTCACTTACTATGTTTAGATTTAGTCTCGTTTGATTGACTTTTAACTTGTCTTTGATTACCCTTTAAGTTTTATTGAAATGGAATGGGGTTTAACTTCCTACTTTTCTGCGCTACGGCCTATCCTTATGTCGAATCCCAACTGTTGATGGTTAGTATTAACATCTCAAATTTGAATAGGGCCATTTTAAGGCTTTTGACATAAGGGATACTCGATTGAACGTTCTGAAATTGAATTATAGTCTCCATTGAAAAAAAATGTTGACAACCGCATAAAATGGGAGATTTGGGCTAAAAGGCATGCGCCGACTGAATAAGAAAATATCTCAATCAACAATGACAGATGAAGCATATTGGTTGTTTTAATTACGTCATGATTATACTCACACCACCGCTGTTGTCGGGACTGACAGAACTATGACAGAACTGAATTCTGCGTCACTCAATTGCAATACTGTCAATTCGGTACGTTCCTGACTGACAAATGAGTTTAAAGCTGAACTCCGATTACAAAACTACAGAAATAATTAAATAAATAAAAATACCGCCCCACATAAACGCCATACTTGTTTTCAATTTTTAGAACAAGCATGGCGATTGTCCGGCGTACGAAAACAGAGGCAGGCCACGCCCACACCCATTGTATACCTTGTCAACCACGCTGTCCACATCCGGCTACCAATTACCTCCCGACTGATCGAGGTTTTTTTCACCATCAGTTTACTGAATATATTATTGCTACACAATTATTATGTCTGATTAGGTATAAACCAATGTGTACTTTTCCTCTAAAAATATGGTAAAAACTGCCGCACCCGAAACATTAACAATTCTACCAACACCCATTTTTTATTTCTTGAAACGTTTTGTACAACAGCGTAGAAACACCAACTAATTTCTAGTATGATAAAGTCTAGTAGTATCGTTCCAAAATATATCCAAAGCAGCAATAAAACTGTTGTTCTCTCCATCAAAGAAGTATGTTTTCATTTTATAATATTCACCATCGTGTGAAGTAGTTATGTCCCTTGATGTTATGTCAACAACATAAAATTGGTTGGTGTTCGTAGATTTGTTATTGTTTAGGGTAAGGCAGTTTTCTTTCATTTTTAGAGCAAAGGTACACTGTGGTTTACTTATTTCGTCTAATTAGTAAACAATATGTACCTAAACAGGCATAATAATTGTGTAGCAATAATATTTTCAATAAACTGATAATGAAACCACATCAGCCGGGAGGTAATTGGTAGTTGAAATATTGTCAGCCGGATGTGGACAGTGTGGTTGAAAAGGTGTATACTGAATGTGGGCGTGGCCTGCCTCTGTTTTCGTACGCCGTACAATCGCCATGCTTGTTCGAAAAATTGACAGCCAGTATGGCGATTATGTACGGCGGTAATTTTTTTTTATTTAATTATTTCTGTAGTTTTGTAATCGGAGTTCAGCTTTAACTCTGAAAGCGAACGTAGGAAATAACTGACTACTTTGGGCCGTTTTATTGTCTTAAAAGATTAGTCATTTTCCAGGGAAATAACTCCACTTAACGAAAATTGTCTTTATTGCAACACTTTCGTTTCAGCGTAAAATCAGTTTACATTTTTGACGAAATAGCTTCTAAACCCCAAAAATAAAGGAAAACACATCAACAAGGTACTGAAATTCCATTTTTGACAACATGGCGAACACAAACCACAAATGCAAATTTCAAGACGATTCGGTGATAGCGACATATGGGTGTTCCGACAAAGTACAACCAAGCTGACCTTTAAAATGATATTGGAATAGTATACATTCCATTATCCTAAAGTGGAAAATTCAGAGAGGGCTCACAATAATGGACATAATTACAAGACTCAGTTCATGTTGTTAACTTTATGTCGGCATAGGAGCTGAACTCCATGCCAAATCCCGACATGTTGGGAAAAAATAAATGGCAATTGCCTATATAACAATTAAGAAAATCGACAACTACGTCAGTAACAATAAAAACAAACGAGTACATGGTTCAGAAACATGAATAAGCCATTCTTATTCTGACTGGACTTTTTTTATCGGAAAATAAAAGATGTCTCTTTTTAATTTGCATTCAAAACAGACAAACCCACAGACGCCATAAAATAATTTTGTTTGTGTGGATTACCTTTGAGATCCACCGGCTTTATAAGTATGTATAGAAATGGTTCTTTATAATTTCATTTATAGAATTCATTTAACGTATTTCGGTCTGGCAATCGAAGTGGTCGCCTTTTTTATGGTAGATACTTCCCGGACTTTCACAGACACATTTAATTTTCATAGGGAGTTCTTTGAAGTGGAAAACGAAGCTTGAGAGTGATTCCGCCTTATTATGAAAGAGACCATAACGACAATTTCTCTATAGTTATAATCTTTGGTTTTTGAGGCTAGATGTTATTAGTAAGCTCGCTGGTTTTAACTGGCTAAATCATAATGACATCACATTTACCAACATTTAATCGCATCAGTGGTTCCACGTAGAATCGAGTCGGTGTAAATCTGATTTGTAGAAATTCTTTCCTCGGTGGCTAGCGATGTAATAGCTGTTACTATTTTAGTCTTATGTGTAAGAGAGACGAATAATGTTCCGTGATCGACGTAACTCGAGGATGACCTATTCCATACTCGTACGGATTAAGACATATAATTTACCAGCAATCGCTACATTACATCCAACTATATGACGCCATTAAACTATACCTTTTTATACGCCCACATGTTCATGTGGACGTACTATGCGTCCGTCCACAATTTGTTTGTGGACACTCTATAGGTCACAATTTTTATCCGATTTTGACAAAGCTTGAAATATAGGTCTATCTCCCAAAGATCTCGGCTCCGTCCGATATCGTCATGTATCGGACCATACCTTCATAGATTATGGCCCCTGATTGTACGATAAATCACGTTATTAGCTTGTGGACACTTAAGAGTTCACCGATTTTGATGAAACTTGACATACATGTTTATAACCCACAGGTCTTGGTTCCTTTCGATATTCGCGCTTATCGGATTGTAACTTCCGGAATTATGTCCCCTGATTGTACGAAACATTTTGATGAAACTTCAAATATATCTTTATATCTCAAAGATCTCAGTCCCTTTCGATATTTGCGCATTTCAGAACATAACTTTCTGGATTATGGCCCTTGATTGTACGAAAAAACGCTTTAGTTTTTAGCCTGTTCCCTATCTATCTGGGGGGGTTGGATGGCTGAATGGTTAGCGTGCGCGCGCTGTATCATAAAGTCTGTCATTGAGTCGACTGGCGTGGTTTCGAATCCCCGGTTGTGCGTGGCAAGGAGTAGGGTCGCCTGTCCAACCTCGTGGGTTTTCTCCGGGTCCTCCGGTTTCCTCCCACTGCTAAAGACCCCTACGCGCAAGCGAAATATTGAAATAAAATTAAACCATATGTTAGTCCCGAAATGACCTAGTTTGTGTCGAGTGGACGTTAAACCCCATTTCTCTTTCTCTCTCTATCTATCTCTTGCAAAATGTGGGCGTATTAGATCAAGATAACATTCCATTCCTAAATTTGGAATATGGACTGAGCGCAGCTATGAACCCGTGATCTTCGGTATGCGCAGGCGGGGGTTTCATAATGGCGGATCAAGCGAATCTTGTTTGTGTTTTTGGATCAATAAATTCTACATAAAAATAGTGTTGGAATATTTTAATTTGTGTCGGACGTAGCAAGAAATGATTGACTTTGGCGAACATAGTAGAATCACTGTGAAAAATAGACGGTAAGGATTCCAAAATAGCCTTAGAACGCAGGTGGTGGAAAAGCCTTATTTTCATATTATAGTGTATCGGATCAGGCAGTAACGGATAGAGGACAGAGTCAGATTAGAATCCGTTACTAAAGTAACAAACATCCACCCAGTCCTACGATTAAGAGATCCGCGCTACAAACTGTACATTATGTCCCCATCTTTGGAAGAATGCGGGGTACTATTTAAATAGTTTCGTCCGTCTGTCTGTCGCCAAACTTTTTGAGTTAAAATGTTAAAACTTGTAAGTATTCATTAGATGGATTCCTTGGGTGATTCCGGTGATGATAATGTTGTGTTGAGGCTGAGCAGGGCTAACCAATTTCATTGGCAGAGACTTTGGGAGAGTAATTAAACTTTTTGAAGAGTTTCGTTACACCAATAATTCCTTCGGAGACCAAAAGTTATTATATGGGACTGTAAGAGGATACCTGACAATTCAATAAAGTAATTGAATGTCATTAGATAATAGAACACGAGAAAAATAGAAATAGTCCGTACATTCCCTTGTTTATATTCATTCTGTACCTATTAAAAACATGGTAATGCACGGACTTTTTCTGTTTTTCTTTCGTGTTCACTTCTATAGTGACAGTCAATTCTTTTTATGAATTGTCAGATATCCTCTCACAGTCTCACACAACAACTTTTGGTCTTCGAATGAATTATTAGTGAGCAGAAATTCGCCCGTATATCCGTTATCATTCGTCACATCAGTCAGTTATATAGAGAGGCGTCTCGTGTTTTCCTTTGGCGTTCGTCACTTCCGATTCAGAAAAACTGTATTACTCAGCTATCGTAGCAATGATCTCTGACATAAAATTATATTTGGAATGTGTTTAACCAGCTCTATCGCATATGTGATAATGACTGGCACCAATATTGTCCTTTAAAATTAGATGCAATACCTGGTTGATGTCCATACTGCGCTCCTAGTTTGGTAGAGTCCTAAATTCCTTGTATTATCAACTATTTATAAATTTAATTTTGCAAAAGTTAATAAACTGTAGGTTATAGTTTTACATTTCGCAAAAGGACATTAACGAACAAGAGTAATTTATTTTGTATTAAAGGATAGTACTCTATTGTTCAGGAATGCAACCAGAAATGTCGCGCACTGAGTGGGCTACTTATGTGTCTAGTGTTTCGTATTAACCTTTTTAATACAATTAGAAATAATTGTTAATTAATTCATATGTATTCATATATTTTATTATGTACATTAACCAAACATTTACACTGATTAAATTAGTTCGGTGTATAACGTCAAATACCAAATAAATTAGGGGTTTTGCATAATTTAAGTATAATGTCATGGAATTGGTCTGTGTTTACATAGGAGAGTGTAGTATTATTATTCATTATTATCAACGACAATGACCGTTTAGTATGTCATTTATGTCTCTCGCGGGTACAGACACTTTGAATCTTTCATTCACATTATTAAAAATATAATGTGTTTTTTATTCCATCTCCAACCGTCTGGAATATTATCAGATATCTTGATTTTTAATGTGTTGAAATATTAAAATTAATATGACGAAAACAATTATATTGTTTAATTTCGAATAAATTTTAAAATGATTTCAGAGTAATTATAGTTTATAGTTCATTTTCTCTTCAGAGGAATGATCCTTGATGGCAAATCCCCTAGCTAAATTTGAAAGTTATCATCTGCATTGATATATTTTTTCTATATGAATGCGATTTACTTGTATGTTCTATACTCTTCAAAGAAGAGTAGGGGATATTGAAATGCAAATACCTGTGCAGGTTGTGATATGATAAATAGTCATGGACACTTGACATGCTTTGAGAGTATGTTCACAGATGAAGAACTTATCGCCCCAACAGAACCACTGAGCTGCATGTGCGACACGCAATAGCGCCATACACGTGGGAGGGGTTCATTGTCAAATTTGACACTTCAAGGAAGGGTTAATGAAAACTGCTGCTTGCTGGTTTATCCTATCCATGTTTGCTTTCCTATCGGTTCTTGCATAAGATTTACTGTTTAATTTATCTTTGCTTTAGTGTGTTACATTTAATTTGATCGGGAGACGTATTCGTCGATGTCAACGTCAACCGACAACACTGCAAGAATTGGTCGTGGCACTGCAAGAGGAGTGGGTCAGATTGCCCCAAACCGTGATTGGACAGCTGATTAGGAGCATGCCATCACGAATTGCTGAATGTCTGAGGATTGGTGGAACAATTATTCATTATGAAGACAAAAATCAAAATCGTTCATTTTCACTTTTCACAGTGTATCTCTTTGCGAGTGAAATGGGGCCGTCAAATAAGCCACCCATATGAACTGTTTATGTCCATGTGTAGGCAATTGGCCTGTTATTAACATACACTGGTTACCTGTAATAAAAACAGCAATTCATTTCCGCAGTTTTGTATTGTTTCTGAATATCCCCTACTTTTATTTGAAGCGTATATTATATCTTTGGAAGAAACTTTAATTATTACACACAGGTCTTTGTGCCGTTTGGAGTTACCGGCCCACAGTTGAAGAGATTAGGCATTCTTACTGTTATTTTTACAAGAATGCTATTGATAAAATTGTCATTTCGATTTAACACTTTTGTCTCTGACGACAAAGTTGCTAGTGGGTTTGTCTTACGTTGTGTGGTATCCTGTCTTTATAATATGTTTTTTTATATAATATGTATCTGATCAACGTTGAAATAAAGCATATCAAGTGCAATAATGTTAATGCAAATACAGTATTAAATAACTATTGTTTTACAAGGCTATTGATAGCACAGTACTTTATCGTTATAACAATATTATTATCCTGTGTGTTTACCTTATAATTACTATGAATTCTGAATCAACTTCTATAAATCTGCATGTGCTATCAATAACTTTCCATATCCCCAAGCCTTTCATTATCTTCTAAGGTATTAACACACACCTTTGTCTTGTGTCATTCTGCGGACACCATGTATCCCGAGGAGGTGACGAACACATTAGTTTAATAATCGATTCTCATATCTTAATGCCGTCGAGTCTGAATGAGTCGTGCCACAGTTGCTATATCCTCTATTTACTGAAAGAGCCGCCAAGTACTAGATATAGAAACTCGACGTGAAAAATGCTGATATGGCTTTAAGCGTACAAGAAAATCGTAATGCTTGTCGGAAACCATAAACGTGGGATTGTTCAGCTCAGCAGCAATGATTGGTGGTGACCCAAGGGGACAGTTGTTCATTTCGAAATGATATAAAACTGTAGAGGATTGTACAGTGGATTTCAATCGCTTTGCCAGTCCATTTCTCAAGAATATTGCCTGTTGGAACTGTAAATGCTTCCTTATTAGACTTGTAACCGTTTTGTCATTCCACCCCTTAAGAGATACTGCCATTGATTTTCAACTTTTTACACAATAAAGGGTCTTTATTGAAGCAATTTTCGCTTAGATTCTCTCCCCGAGTACCATTTTGTTGGCCATTTTTCATTCTGTGAGAGGTCTCGGACCGAATATAGTCAATTAGATTGAATTGTACACAAAACTTGAGAAAGCCACACAGATTCAATTTGATTAGCCTTTATAAAATAAATACTACTTAAATTCGGAAAGACTCTCTTCGCAACTTTTATAAAGTAAACATTTAGAGGCTTGGTTGGAAGATTCGTCTAATTGACAAAATAAAAGTGGCCCTCTGACAAAATAAGTGACCATTTTATCTTTTCCAAGAAGGTTCTGATGTTTGTGAAAGCAATTTAAAAGGAAAACGACGCCTGATAAGAAACTGTGTCAATTTTGAGTTTCCCTAAAGAAAAATTAATGTGGTTATGTGAAATTGTTTTTGAAGATTTGTTAAAACAGAAAATTGTGGCAAAGTTAAATATTCGGGTTCGGTTTGTCACCAGATCGATGAGGCTATGACGTTTTGGCTCATTTCATGCGCTTATTTTATGTACAGAACCACATTCGTCCACTTTAATTTAACCGTCCTTTTTTAAGAAGATAGCTGAAGTTAAAACCAGGAATTAAACGTAAAAAAGGCCTCATGTGAAAGGGAAATAGTTCCATAGTTTTGATAAAGAAGGAAACAATGGTAATAAAACTGTTGTCGATTTATTATCAAGAGTAAAGACTTTCTTTTCGCAGTTTTCATGTCGTAAATTGAATATTTCGAATGAGTAATAATGCTTTTTGCTTCCAGTTAGTTCTAGGAATTATTTGTTGGACATGTCTCGGAAATTGTGAAGGAAATAGATTTAATGTAAACGGCTTTTGATGATTATAATCTCATAAATAAAATGTATTTATTTCATTTCTCTTCTCTTATCAAGTATCTGTAAAGGATTTTAAAGACGAGTACTGTGAAGGTCCATTTATTATTAAATATAAGAATGATATAAAATCAATTCATCTCCATTACTTGTCATTTATTTAGGCCAATGCTGATACCGCTCGGTTCATGACCGAACAGTGATGGTCCTTATGGCGCATTCTCTCCCATTTTAATAACTTTTGCATTTTCATGTCTATAATTAACAGCGATTGCTTTAAAATGAATATATTTTTATTTGAAATGAAATGGGGTTTACAGTCATAATTTGCCGAGTTCTTTAATGTGCAGCCAACGTTTACATGAGACCTCGATTTTCCATCATTATTTGCAACGTAATTGTTGTTCCTTTCGATTAACACACGACCATCGCCACGAGAGAAGTGTTTACCTACATGCATTTTGATATTTTCGACACAATGACACATTTATGTTTTATACTGAGATCGTTTATTTGGTTGTCTTTTATATTAACCACAAGTCAAAATTATAGTTATTATTTTAGGGAAAAGTGAAATGAAATGGTCAGGGGCGTACATAACGATTTTGTTTGGGGGGGGGGTGTTTAGCCAAAATGCGACCGACTGATGCCCATACCCCTAGTTCGAGTGACGCAGTCAGGAGCCGAGCACCACAGGTGCGAGTTTTGTAGGGGCCATGTGCAGTAGCGGATCTAGATAGGAGGGGGAGGGGGTCCAAATCTAGGGCGCCACCCCAGCCACAATCCCTCCCCACAATGAATGTCAACAAAATACTGGCTATAACATTAAGCGTCCCGGTAGAACATAGATGGTATTGTATAATTATATAGTTGTTTGCCGATCGTTGTCTCGCTGGAAAGCAGTTTTATTTAAGTTGACATAAAGTTTATGTCATATATGATTGTGCCTATAACACTGAGCAACCTGAGAAAATTTTGAAAAATTGAGTCAATATCTTGGCATTTGAGGTCATTGCTGGGAGAAATTCTTGTGGACGAGAGGACCAGAAATGTGAGTCAATTAGACAAAATCTCGAGATCCGCCCCTGTCAATTCCGCCTGTTTTGCAATTCTACAGTCTTTTGACCCACGACTCACACACTAGTGGTACTACTAACTGGGCGATTCACTGTAACTGTGAATATGATAGTGATGAGATAGTATAAGACAGAGAAGGGGTTGAAGAATGATGGCATAATGGAATTGAGCGCCGATATGTAACTGAGCTTTTCATTTTTGAGGACTGCGTCTGAGGGCACTTTACCTCAATGGGGCGATACTTGGTCTCTGAAATGCCCTGGACTTTTGGGGAGAGATTTTGCAGAATTCTGATGGTCAGAAAATACCCCATTAATTTATTTAGTCTTGGACCGACTGCGGTGAGCACTTTTTTTGAGACCGACTATTGTTTTTGCCATGGGGTGAAAAACATTTTTTTCAAACATGACAAGTCGACAAGGTTATTTTATACTAAAGTTTTGCGTGAGTAGAGTGACGTGTGCAGTGAGCACTTATTTTGATACCGACTGCTCATATCTTACGACCGACTGCACTGATCTTGCGACCGACTAGTATTTGGGATCTATTCTGGCATTATTTATTTACCTCATTAATTCATTAAGACGGCGACGCATAATTTTTAGACCGACTGCAGTGACTGCACTTATTTTGAGGCTGACTATTTTTCTCCGTGGGTGATATTTTGTTCTTGGACCTACATACTCACAACAGAATAAGAGTGAAACACAACATTTTTTCAAACATGATAAGTTGACAAGGTTATTTTATACTGAAGTTTTGCGTGAGTAGCGTGACGTGTGCAGTGAGCACTTATTTTGATACCGGCTGCTCTTATTTTGCGACCGACTATTCCCCCCCCCCCACATTTACACCCCTGGAAATGGTATTGAAGGTCCTTCTGTTCTGCTCCGACTGGGCTAATGAAGACCGGCATACGCCATACAGTGTGCTATGAGGTAAATTTTGCCCGGGTAGCGGCACTATGGCCTACTCTTATATATCTAATTCCAACTGCCAAGGGTTATGTGCATGCCAATGTATACTCGGACTTCGGTTTTTCGTCCCATCCGAACGACTAGACAGCTGTCCTTGTCAGACTCTACGTCCAGCACCACTGACAAGGGGAAACCACGTAAGAGTTGAACACGGCACATAGACATTCTTGCAAAATATATTTATCACATTCTGCAAGTTGAATTGGGTTTGAATACTTTTTTATTCGCGAAGAGAAATTTTTCTTTTCTCGTTAAAAACGTATTAAATCTACATTATCCACGACATGCCGAATGAAAATAAACCACAGAGTAAGGCTCTCTTTGTATTATCAGATTTAGACTAATTAGCACTTAAATCTTATCAAAATATCAAAGCTCGGTGACGTGTTGTATCTGGTAGAACATCTGAACGCATTTTATTGACCTTCAGCTCTAATCATTACTAAATAGAAACAGTCGATAGTGAAGGAATTTATGTCCTTAAAGGGGAAGACCAACGATTTTCAACAAGGTTTCCATAAACCTTAAATATATATTGATAAATAATCCCCTCTGTAGCACAAGCAAAAAAGTTTTTGTAAGTGAGAAATTAATTTTTATTAAAACGGGAAGTGACATAGTTGGTTCAACACGCTGACTGGGCTCTATAGTAAGCATACAGAGTTGGCATAAGATTACTACTGTATTGTGTTCACGCATCGCCCTTTGGTCGAAATTCTGATCAAATGGGCTGTTTATTAGGATATCATAAACACGAATTTATGTTTTATTAACGTTTAGTACACAAAGCCGTCGTGTAAATTCACTCATACTGAACAGTAGGCTGTGTCTCAATTCACGCCACATGGCTAATTGTTTATATCACGTGGTTTGATTGACAGCTTGCAAGTGACATGTGTTTCGTCTGCTTCGATGGGTTTTTTTTGTGCTTGCTGACAGCGTTTTTCAACATAAACAGATCAAAATTATGGGCATGTGAGACATATAATATATAGTGCATTTTGGCACTATAATGTCGACGTGAACGGCTTTTCCTTTTTTCTTCCATTTCCGCTTGAGAATGGCTGGGCTCGAATGTTTTTACGGCATTACTGTAGACCACCCATAGACGATTTATATTCCAATACGATGGTGTCTGACGTTGAAATACTTTGGAATTTTATATATTTATTTGAATATATATGTGTCACAAGTCCGTTGAAATAAAGAAAAACACTGTCAGCAGATTCAGAACGCACATAAAAATTCAAGCAGACGAAATATCTCTCACTTGCAAGCTGTCAATCAAACCACGTGAATTGAGGCACAGCGTACAGTTTAGTATGAGTGAATTTACGCGACGGCTTTGTGTACTAAACGTTAAAAATACATAAATTCGTGTTTATGATATCCTAATAAACAACTGATTTGATCAGATTTTTGGCCAAAGGACGACACGTGAACACAATACAGCAGTAAACTTGTGTCAAATCTGTATGCTTGCTATGGAGCCCAGTCAGCGTGTTGAACCAATTATGTCACTTCCGGTTTTAATAAAAATTAATTTCTCGCTTACAAAAACTTTTTTGTTTGTGTTACAGAGGGGATTATTTATCAATATATATTTAAGATTTATGGAAACCTTGTTGAAAATCGTTGGTCTTCCCCTTTAATGCAGGCCTCCTATGTATTATGTTATCAATTCTGTTCATTCACTAGGTGTACAACCGAGTTTGGGTGTGTATTTTTAGTATGTCACAGCTACCTTCGGGGGTTTCATCTAACGACTTGCGTAATCTTAGATTATGTTTTCCTTTCAAACTTACGCTGGTGTCCTTCACGTAAGTTCTGCTTGCAAGCCGAATAATTAGATACAGAATTGCCATTATTCATAGTTCCCATCTTATTTGGCTGTGTTAAGTAGACCTTGAATTAACTCACAATCCATGTGATTACTTTCGTGATTTTACTGTTGTGTGTATCTTTAATACTTAAAATAACCGATCAGCAAATCGGGCAATGACAACCACATTTTCTATGAGAGACCTGTGTCGCTGCAGACAAAATCTTATCTGAATTTTGTTTCGTTTAAAGTCGACTAAGTAAGTCTAAGAGGGCCTTTAATCGCGGAAATTTGGAGTTAATTTGATTTCCTAGGAGAGTTCATGACAACCTGTATTAGACAAGAACATCAATACTTAATAACACGAATGATAAATATTTTATTTGGTAGAAAGGAGATCAAAAGGATATATTATATACAAGACCTATATGAAAATCTACCAATGGATTAGCAGCTTATAATAGTGTGTTCTCTTGTGGTTTGGGGGGGGGGGGGGTATAATGAAAGGCACTAGCTACATTTTGTTATGTATGTTAAAATGATAAATCGGTATGGGTCTGTTGACAATACCTAGATTATTAAAACTGGTGTACGGTATTAGTATAGATTCACATTTTGTGCATGGGCAAGGAAAATGAAATGGGGTTTAACGTTTTACATCATGGTTAATCATGAAGGTTAACGCCATACAATGTGCTATAAGGGAAATTGTGTCCGGACAGCGGAACTACGGCCGAGGCCTTCTCTTATCTTCAATTCAACCTGTCAAACGTTCTTTTGCGTGCACACCTGCAATGTGTATATGGGACCTCGGCTTTTCGTCACATCCGAACGACTATAAGTTGGTCCTTATCAGGCCCTCCGCCCTGCACCACTGACGAGAGGGAAAGACACCAGAGAATCATGGGCAAAGGATACATTACGTCAGCTATTAGTCATGTCCCCGAAATCAAATAGATGAACACAAAATAACAGGTAAATTCGTTAGAGTTTCCAATTTAAGCCTAGTCTCACACAAAACATGACAACGGTTTACAATAATATAAAGACAAATACATTAACCCAACAGGCGTAGCCACCTTCTTTCACCTCTATTCTGACATATTCTAAATATATACCATACAAATTGAATCGATCAGGGTAAATCTGTGGAACATTTTATGTGATATCCCTAGACTGTAAAATCTCCAGGGAGTTGATATAAATGAATACAAAGTTACCAGTTTTCAGGAAATGTTCATTTTACGATCGCGAAAATCATAAACACGCTGTTACAAGTATACGGCGTTGTGTAAATCAAACATGTCTTGATTTATTGATGTTATGTGATGGTGGGACCACGAGTTGTTTCGTTTGATTAGAAATCCAACTTGTGGAGTCATCAGGGTCAGCAAAAATCCCCATACACCAGAGACATGAATATAGAATTGGATATTTAATATGGATAAGAGGGTAATTGAGTCAATTTATGTCAGAACTGATGTCCAGAAGCTGATCTTATGTTTACCGAATGGGTTTTTTTTCGATGCAGACTTATTTGTTGGCACCCACGTTGGATTTGTGAAGTGTATATGTATTTGATGAATAGAGCACAATTTGGAAGTGAAATTGGAACTATAGTGTAATAATTAGTTGGTGACGATCACCAAGTTTTGAAAGAACTACAGGAAAATCTGTTTTCTTTCTCCAGCGTGTTTTAATAATTCCATGCAGAACATGTCATAACATGGTGTAAATTATAAATATAACACATAGTAAATCGTTATTGCTGGAAATGCGGTCTGTCTTTGAAAAAGAATTGCACGAATTCTAATATCCTGTTTTTGTTTACTAACTGAAATCATGTTGTTTGTTTGCATGAATAAATCATGTTGTTTGTGTGCATGAATAAATCATGAAAAAATATCCTTGTTGTGTGGGTACGCAACAGCTACTTTATATTAAAGATACATCATGGGAGATTCGATAAGGAGTTGGAAGTTCTCACTGTAATAATTAAAAACTAAAAAATGTAAAGGCAATTTGCTGAAAATTTCATTCAAATTGATCCACTATAACCGAGAACTAAGCAATTGAAATTTTCAGACTAGCCTCGATCATCATTACTAAAGTCAGTACGATAAACAGCATAGTCTTGATTATCCAGGCCCAAAGAAAGACCTGCAATGGACAGATTTAGCTCTTGCATAATGTATGTTTAAGTTACGTTTGGGCTTATGTATAGTTGTGAAAGTTTTGTTACCGTTAGCGGTTCCACACTAAATGTTGAGTGTTATTCACAGAATGGCGACATCTCTTCGATATCATAATGTACCAAGAAATACTATTTAAGGAGATATGTGCTAACATTGTTATCAACATATTAATGCATAATCCCGCATGTGTTTGGACAATTAGAAGTTTTTTTGATGCCATTTGTACTTTTGACATGTCGTGAAAAACCCAATAGATATAATTGGATGTCTGTCTTAAGGATTTTAGTTGCTAATAGTGGAAATCATTATTGGTGTTTTTAACATAAAAGTGTGATGTAATCGAGGGTTTCTGTCTGTACTAATGACGAAATACCAGTTTTAATCAATGGGCATACAACCGAAATTCAGATTGAGGAAGTACATTGATGTCATAGAAATGATAAGAAAACTGTTGAAGCTGTACAACTGTATTATGGGTTGGTAAAGAATAAATCCCTTAAGATCCTCGAATGGATTCAGTAAATGTGCGTGTTTAATACTCACTGTATAGTTTGTTTGAGTTAGAAAAGATAGGATTGATGAAAAAGTAAACTTAATTTATTTTTGTGATGTGAAGATATTCTCTTGAGTGCTTTCAAGACATGCTGCAAATTGGAAAAATTCGCGGTTGGAAAAGTATGTAAGGAAATGACTTTTTATGGATTGAAGAATGTGATATATTGGCATTAGTTTATTTTTAGTAAATCCCCGTTCCCCGTGAAACGGCCGATCGGCGGAATCAAGACAGGTACGTAACATTAAACGAATATTTTATAAGTACAGCAGATGCAATGCTTTTGAAACTCTGGGTTATATTTAAATAACAAGAGTTTCAAAAGCATTGCATCTGCCCAATTAAAACTGGATAACCAGTCTTTGCAGACGACTGTGTAGTCTTATTCTCACGTCTATTCATGGACGGCACCTTATGTGTCACACTTGCATTAGCCCACAATTTTAATGTAAAACCCTTTTCCTAACAAGTTCCAACCTGCGTCTCTAGACCAGTCTTAATTGTAAGTCGCAGACACAGGAACATGCTGCTGTTGGCCATTTGGTAATGATGTGATTTTATTGGAATTGTTAGATTGTTCACTTCAACTGTAATTTTATTTCCTGTCTAAATATCCACGTGGTTCCAGTGTTTCCTTTCTTAAGTCACGTGATTTGATTTCCAGTCTAATCGCTATTCCCAGTGATGACTTTAAGCTAGGCTCTAGGCATCTGAACCCGACACTAGTCAGTATTGGCGTGTGTAATCAAATAGCAGGAACTAGATTGACTTTATAATTTCCATGTCCTCGACTCCATGTTGTTGACCAGTTTCTGTGCGGGTCATGACCACGTGATGAAACCATAAGGAGACTTTTCGATTATAATGATGATTGCGTTGATCATTTTCCGCTGTTGGATCGTGATTAAAACGGGAAACCTTTATAGATTTCGCCATATTCTTTAGTCTCGATATGGTCAATTAAAATAGTTAAGCACACTGCACAATAATTTCTAAGTGCTGTAAGTGTTTCAATAGCCAATAACGGTGGATATTTGCGGCATAACTATCTCATTGTCTAAATGGTAATGGGAATGGGCTCGGGTTTGTATTGATTGCCGCTCTTTCAATAAGCAGCAATTATCAAACGCTGCATGGATATGAACTTTAACCTGTGAGCACGTGAATAAAGACAGAAGGGCCCATAATGAATATAACCACCATTTGTAATTTGCCATGAATGGATTATAATTGTGGTTGACTGTACGTCAGTAGACTTAATAAAGCTTGCGTATATGATGGTTTCTCGAGATTCGCCAGATGATTTGTGACATTAGGATTCCAAGTGATATATGTTCAGCCAATGTGGATAATGTTAATTGTATAATAGAGACAGGGACTTTAGTCACATCACGATTAGTGGCTTGCTCTTTCTTGTATTGGAATAATGATACAACATATCATGGAGTTATTCTAATACGACGGCATTAAGGTAAACAGTTTTTTTTTAATTGGAATAACATTGCTGATAATTGTATATCTACGAGTGCATTCAGGTAGGTGGGAAAGTTTTTAATCACGTTGCCAGAGATAGGTGCGGATCGGGCGTTATTATATCATAATTGTCATGTTGAGTACCACTTGCTTTGGAATTGTATTCTCTGTTATTGAAGTAGTCATATTGGGTTAATTGAAGTGAAATGGAGTTGAACGTCCTACGTTTCTGCACCAGCCGGCAAATGAAGACGTGCATGCGCCATGCAGTTTGCTATTTCGAATTCCGACTGACATAGGTTCGATCCGTGCAAGTCAGTGTGAACAGGGGCCCTCGGTTTTTCGTCCAATCCGAACGACTAGACACAGTGCCTTGCCAGGGGAGGTCACTCTGAAAAATCCCGGTCTTGGCCGCGAAGGTTCATCGTGATTTTCCGGCGTCCCCCCCCCCCAACCGCTTGTCAGTGGTGCAGGATGGATGGGACGAAAAAATGAGGTCCCGTGTACACACTGGCGTGCACGTTTAAATTTATCGTTGTATTGCATAGCAGAATTGTCGAATACTTTGACACTTGATTCTAGTTCAAATTAGATTATATTAAACCTGTAGGATATAATAGGTTGCCGAGACTTGCATATAAGTTTGTTCATATGCCAGATTTCCACACCTAATTGGCAGCGAGAACACTTAAATTGGTAGAAATCTTCTAATGAACACATGTTTGGAATAGACTATCGATCGTTTAAGGCGAGAGAGAGAAAGAGAGGGATGGGGGGGGGGTACGTCCACTCGACACAGACTAGGGTTCTTTAGCAGTGGGAGAAAACCGGAGGACCCGGAGAAACCCGAGAGGTTGGACAGGCTACCCTACGTCTTGTCACGTACAACCGGCGAATCGAAACGACGCCAGTTGACTCAATGACAGACCTTCTGATACAACGTGCACGCGCTTACCATTTGGCCATCCGCCCCACCCCCCATAACGGGCAATCACATTCAATACTAGTAAATATAATACTCTATCATGACAACTGTCACTATTATAATAACGTGTACGTTGGGTGTATACAGAAACACTAGCATTCGTGAAATATATTTGCGATGATAGAAGACATTCTATATGTAAGAGCTAAATCTGCCCGTTGCAGGTCTTTCTTTAGGCCTGAAATGTTATTTAAATTATAATATGACAAGACCATACTGAGCTCTCAGTGCCATCTGATGGTTCAGATTTTAAATAGATTAGAAATGAAATGAAATGTTGTTTAATGGCACGTCAGCTCCAACCGGGCTATATTGCGCCAAACATATGACGGATCGACCAATTAATGACTTAATTTAAAAATGGAGACATGGGGCTAAGACTCAAATGACCAGTATGGTGGTTACGATCCAAGGACACATCTTGTCGAAACTACAACCATTGATAACTTTCCTTAAAATGTAGTAATTTGAATGAATATTTTAATATAACATAAAGCAAATTCCGATTTTTCGTCAAAAAATATATGAACAAGCAACCCTGAAATAGATATAATTGCACTTATTTAGTGGTCATTCATATTTCTTGGTAGGATGACTTTCCTTACCCCAGGGATAAAGCATAGAACATAAACAATGTTGTGTTGTCGGGACAACAGAAATGAAATATGTAGCGATGATTCATCATTTACAAAATACAATTACATAGCCTATATTCGCATATCACATCTTTTGAACCCAATATGTATTTCTTACTTCGAATTACTTTCAAGTATTTTTGTTTGTTAATACGGTTTAGACTTGACAGGGCGTAATAGTGTAATATAATTGAACAGAGCATCAGGTTGCAATTTGCATGTTCCTAATAAAAGATATACGTCATGTCATTGCAAGGTGTCAGATATTTAACCGAGAAACGTCATTGATCTTGTACATTCGGCGTGCACCGAACAGACTTGTCTGGTTCCGATGTATTAGAAAGAAGGCATTACACGTTAGGTACATTAAACCTAGAAATCTTACACAGATTCCTTGAATATATATATCATAAGACATGGGGAAAATTGGATGGACGTTGATAAATTCATGGTATATCAATACGCTCAATTAGGAGGGCTGGCTGAAAAGTTCTAAGCCTATCTGTGAAAGATCTGTACAAAGTCGTTGGTTTCCATTCATTTTTCTACATAGTCCCCCACGATGTGTACACACTTTTGCCAACGATGTTGCAAGGTATGGATGGCGGTCAAGAAGAAATTTTCTTCAGTCACCCTAAAAACGTCGTTCACACCTGACATGACGTCATCATTACTAGGATAATGTGCTCAACCCTCTCACGAGAGATGGCTAAACACTGGAAATATGTCGAGTGGCCAATCGTCGATCAGACATCACCATGTCATACACCCGGGTAATGTTTTCTTGAATGGTTGATGGTAATATTCAAAGCGCTCTCCGCCACGTTTAAATTCCGCAGCCCACTTCTTTACTGTGGAAAGGAAGGGGTATTATCCCTTAAAGTGGAGACCATGTCGGCATGTATCTGTGTTGGGGTTAGTCCTTTCAGTTGCAGGTACTTGATGACTGCCCTATAGCCAGTTTTGTCCATTTCTGGCGAGTTCAATGGTCTGGTACGAAGACAATAATAACACTACAGTTGCAGTTCTTATGTTTATGATTCATTCAATGATTGTACTTGTTGGTGTCAAACGTTTGTTTCAACCCAATTGGTCTATCCTTTTCTGGCTTAGAACTGTTCAAACCGTGGACTTTTTAAACTGTAAATAAGTTCAGGAGAACCGCACGGGAAGAAACCCATTAGACAATCCTGCAGGCAATGTGACACACAAAGTACACACACATTTCAAAAAATAAACAACAACCGTATATATTAAATCAAGTGAATCTATCCGGGGGCCATCCTATTTCGCTGAGATTCTGATAAGAAACAAAGCCATTTTCATTTTTATTATATGCCGCTAGCTTGATTGGATAGTGTTCGAATTTGTATAGTCATGTTTCCTTTTATTAATCAAAAAAAATAATTAGGCTTATAGCCTATGGCGTATGTGACTAGACGTGATGTTTTTAAAAATATTCTTGGAGATTACGGTCAAAAGATAAGGTAACAGGTAGTCCCCCACCTTTCGAAGAAAGCAGGGGACTATTAAAATGGGTCTGTCCGTCACAATGTCTCCTTCTAATTGAGCTAGGATGTTTAATCTAGTCTAGGTGTTTATAAGGTAAATGCCTTGATGGAGTTCGACGATAAACATTTTCTGCTTAGGGCAAGCGGAGATAAGCAATTTGATTGATTGATGCTTTGGAACACGATAACTTTGGTTCTAATTAAGTGAAAGCGATAAAACTTGGTGTATATATAGTTTCGTCCCAATACCTGGACTAAGTTCGATAATGATCATTTTCAGCTATGGGTAAGCAGAGTGATAAGCAATTTGGTCGAGACTTTGGAGCTCTACAACTTTGATTCGAATTGAGTGATAGTGGTGAAACTTTGTGTAGTTTCATTACAACAATACCTTACTTAACAAATTTCGATGCTGAGAATTTTCTGCTTAGGCAAGGTAAAGACTTGAATCAGAGACTTTGGAACACAATAACTTTCCTTCTGATTGAGGTAAAATGTTCAAACTTGGTGTAGTGTCTATTACGTGGATGTCTGGACAGAGTTTGATCATGTGCATTTTCCACTTAGGCTAAGCAGAGATAAGCAATTTGGTTGGTTGAGCGATGTAACTCAAAGTATAGATTCATTATATCAATACCTTGACTAAGTTCGAAGATAGGGATTTTTCTGCTTTGGCTAAGTAGCGATAAGCAATTTGATTGGCCAAGACATTGGAACATAACAACTTAGCTTTTAATTGAGGTACAATGTTTAAACATGATGTAGATGTTCATGTGAAAGTCTTGACTGAGTTCAATGATTAACATATCCCACTAAAGCTAAGCAGAGCTAAGCAAGTTCATTGGTTGTTGCTTGGGGGCACGATAACTTTGATTCTAACTGACGGAGAGTGATGACGGGGTACATCAGCCTCACTGTTGGCTTGTTCGTTATGCAACAATTACCTATTCATTTTAAATTTCACAAAAAAATAATAGTTGGCTACCAAGGCTGTTGTAAAATTTACATTATGAACATTGCAAATAATAATACTTCTGTAACAACAATACATACGTATTTCACGCTATTTGTAGAGATAATTGTCTTTAGTCGGATGTAAAATTCGTTTATACACGGTGAACAGTCCAAAAGCTGATTACACTACTTTGCCTATGCCGTTTTTTTAGGACTTCGAATTGTGTCTAATGGTTTGGATTGTTCGTACTTGGTTTTATTTTATTGGAACATTAAGTAGTAGCACAAGACTCTAATAAACCCACTGCTTCAATTACTGGCATCGCTTACATTATGTCTCCGAAGCTAAGATAGATACGTTAGAGATAGACTGGTATTGTTAGCATGGCTCACATTTCTACGCATATTTACTTGATTAATGATGACGGACATGTTAACATTTCACATTTCACCTACTAACTTAAGTCTTATAATGCATTGAACATCAGTAATAACGAATGTGTGACTATAAGCTGACTTAACTACATCTAGTCGTTGATATTTGGTCAGGTACTTTACGTCTAGCTAGGGAGAGGGGGTGTGGGTGTGGGCGGGGGGGGGGGGGGCTGTCCACTCGACACAAACTAGGTAATTTGAGGACTAACATATGATTAAATCGTATTTCAATAATTCGTTTGTGGGTGTATGTTTAATGCTGTTGCGGGAAACTGGTGGACCCAGAGAATACCGATGCGGTTGGGCAAGCGACTTTATGATCTATGGCGCACGTGTACCGATGCGGTGGGGCAAGCGACTTTATGATCTACGGCGTACGTGTACTCGACCAACCAACCCTTTGTACATTTGTTAAAATCAATTCATATTATTTATTTTAAGACCGTTGAATTCTATATGGGATATAGTTGAAAACGTATTTTAATTTTTGGTAGGAGAAAACCAGCAACACCGTAAATGCACGTAATAAACGATAAACTCAGGTTTTGAGGTCATCCAGTTTGCCCATTTTTTGTCAAATGTGATAGTGATATATATTTATGGCATAACCTTTTAGTAGTGTTTCCTTGCAATGTAAATCGTGACCAGATTGTTAATTTGTCATATCCCTAAGAATTGGATATTTCCCGAAATTAGCAAATTACGAGCCAAGGTCAAGCATTCGTTTGTGATGAGGGATGATGACGCATTCAAAATATTTGCTATGATTTAATGCTTGAAAAATACAATCGATGTATTTATTGGGTAAGAATTCCATTGATAAACCATCATAGTGGGTTGATTCACGTGGTAAATGGACTCAGTGTTACAATTTTTTGCAGAAAACATCTTGTTTTGAAATTGCAGAAGCCTATAAGAACCCCATCACGGCGATTTCATTTCATCTTGTCCTACGACCAAGGAATTAGAAAAGGCCTGAAGGTGGATTGTCATTAATTGAGTCTCTCAATTCGCTTTTCCCTCCGCAATAGAGGAAAAATTCACCTAAATTTGATAGAGGCTTAACTGCAAAAATTGTATTATCTCCTTATGCGCGTTCGTACCGTTATCATTGAGCGAAACTTAATTACTGATCTCTATATCGTTGGAGAATAATGCAGTGGGAACAATACTGGTTGATTAGCCTTTCTTCTATTTGGATTCAAGCATGAAATTTGTTTGGCACCAGTGGACATACTGGTAATTCCAGCAGACTTATTCTATGGCTACGTTTCATATTGTTTCCTCGGTAGTCGTTTAAAGACATATTGTCTGGAATCTTGTCAATGGCTGGCAATCCATATTGATCCAGTAGTAGCTACATTCCAATGTTTGACCATAAACAGTTCCTGGAGTATGGTGCTTCATTTATTGTGAATGACAAAATTAAAGATATATTAAATTGTGTCAACCTCAAATAAAACTTGGAACACAATTTACGTTAGGAAATTACGACGCTTTCTCGCACCAATGGCAATTTAATCAAAAATAAATACTAAAGTAGAAGAACATTAAACAGCCTTTTTGAATCGTAAACGCGCTAGTTTACGATTTTCTGTCGTGCTTTAATCCAGTATCTGAAATTTGACAGCTTTGAAACACCAAATGTACGTGTCCATAAATATGAATAGAAATGGAACATCTTTAAAATCGGCCTGTTTAACACACAGTTACGCCTAAGGTTGCAGTGTATGTGGTCTTTTCATTGCACGTAACACTGTGTATTTTTTGACTTACTTGGTTTTGATTCACGCCGTGGATAAGAATCGAATTTTATTAAATCACTGTCCTATCTACACGAATCTGTAAAGATGAAATAATTTAATAAATTATAATAATCCATGCTTAGAAATGGGTACCTTCCGGCATTATTGATCTCATTCTTTGAACTAACTTAGCAATCAAAAGAAAACATTATGAAAATCGGGCTTCCACATTGCAGTCGAGTTGAACATAACCTTGCGTAAACGTCTTTGATCAGATATATTTTCCATGGGATTATTGGACTACTACTTCGCAAAACAACTACAGAAACTGTTAACCAGTACCTAAATAAACATAATTCATATCGTACAGCTAAAATAGATAATAAATACGTTAGCATGAATCGATTTCAATACAGCAGTCATGGTATAGAATATGACGTCGTATACTCTTCGTTTATGTTTCTTTTGTGTGCAAAATCAATTGATTTCAATGTCAAACCGGGGCTGCTATTATAATTAGGTATTGACAGGTACTTGGAGGGTGATAATTGAATTGATTTATCATAAATTCATAGTTGTGTGTAAATTAATTAATTAAATGTACGTGATCTCGTTATTCGGTGTTCGACCTTATAATGACAGATAATACTTAATTACAGTTATTTATATCTCATTGACTTGCGTATTTTTATTAATGGGAGATTCACTTTATAATCCCCTGTTGGAGGTGGCATATTCAAGAAAACGTGTATGTCCAACCGAGATACCTTTGATTTGTTAAGTATTTCTATTACATAAGCGTTATGCCCACCTCCACCACCCTTTTGTCCCTGGTAATAAGGAATAAGGAACGACAAACTTTTTTCTCCTTGGGGGTCATGGGTGGCCTTTCTGGTATCTGAAATACATAATATATTCAATCCAGTAAAACGTTCATGGAATGTAAATGACCCTTGGTGATAAGTAGTTCAATGATTCATCCCCCCTCGTTCGCATTGAACCACGTGACTCACTAACTACAAATGAACACAGGCCAATATTAAGTTCCTACATTCCTTATACATAGTCTCTTCCCCAGCCCCACCCAGTTAGCCCCCCCCCCCACATTTCTCTCCGGGTGCATAGCGATAGTTCTTGAATTTTTGGCCCAGAATCGAGAATTTTTTTTCTAGAATTTACATTTTCTGTCAGGTCTTGGTGAACATTCATGATTTATTTTAGACAGGTTGATTGCCGATTTAAGAGGCTGTATTGGTTACGTTAAAATTTACTGCGGTAGTTGCATGTTTTCTAGAAATCAATGGTGACATGGTGTACTGTGGCCAAATAGTAAGTGTACGGCAACGGCTACCCACAGCTTCGACTGGGCTACTGAAGACGGGCTAACGCCATACAGAGTGCTACGAGGGAAATTTTGCCCAGACAGCGACACTACTGTCTACATTTAGCGCCCTACTTCGACTGCGTTAATGCAGACGGGCTACACCATGCAGTGTGCTATGAGGGAAATTTTGCCCAGACAGCGGTACCTCGGCCTTCTTTTATATCCAATTCCAACTGCTAAGGGTTCTTTTTCGTCCCATCTGAACGGATATACGTTGTCCCATCCCAGACCCCCCGTCCTGCACCATTAACAGGGGGGAACCATTAGATAAAAAAAAACATTGGAATCAACGGAATGTATGTTACCAGAATATATCTTTTGTACCACGAACTAATGTTGTAGCTGTATGACGCTATAGTTCTAGGCGCGGTTAGTAACTTGTTAGGACATATGAATTACTCATTCATGGTTGCTGTCTTTAGAAGAGATACGATATTTAGTCAGAGTACACTGGTCCTCACAGACAATTAAAAGGTTGAGGTGTACTGGGAGGAAATGGCGGCCACATAATTTGGAGTGTGGAGACGGTTAATCGATCAGGGGGCTTAACCCCCATCTCAGTTTCTCTATTACAGTGTATCTGGGCAACGTCTTTTTGCGAGTATAAAAGCTGCCTACATTAGATTTATAAAATAACTTTAGTTTGAAACGTCTTGATATGTCAACAGGCGTGTAATGGATATTATCACCTAATCCACGCTAAACATTTTATGGATCAATTTATTAGTAAATGTATCTGAAACAATGTGTCAAGCCCTAATCTGGAAGGTATATTCTAAATTTGTTCCTGGAAGACTGTAAAGTGTCTGGATTAGTTAGTAGAAAATGGTTTACGAAGCTTTTCTTGTCGGTTTGGTACGATTCTAAAAGCAGCCGCTGATATTTACCTGCTTACTGAAAGTTAATCATCTTAAGCTGCGCATGGATTAACGTCATATCATATGACCCATCGCTTAATTGTATAAACAGTTTTACCACCCATCCATCTCTTCACGGCTTGTCTTGTTACCATCTCAAATTTACCACTTAACAACATTTTGTTGTCGAGATCAAATAACAGCAACTAATCATCAGAGCAGAGCCACTAACTTGTTTTGACGTCTTATTTACTGCGAGTTATCAACGGTACCATAACCTTGTCTGTTTGGTGCTCACCACTATAGTATCCCATAGTATCAATGTTACGTATTACTTAGAGGTGTCAAAAGCTATTTAAGGTAAATAAGATTAGCTAATTATCTCAAGCTACAATAAACGTGCGTGGCTAAGGTTAAGTGTCAGGGTTATATGAATACACGCATGGATTGAATAGTTGTTTGGATTAAATGGAATATTTACAACGATAAACAGCGAAACTGTGTAAAACATTGAAGGAAGGTATCTTTGGGAAGTTCTCTTGTTGGTGAGGTTACGTAGCTAATCGTTTGACCAGCTTTGAGATTTTGGGTTGTCTGTATGTATTGTTTGGATTCCTAGTTAATTATTCAAATACGTATTGCTTGCTCTTTTGTTTATTTAGCAGTTGGCTGCTGTGTCTCGCAATACAGATTGGATTTCATCATTTGATTGCATTGGCTTCTCGGCATTCACGATATCTACCCTTTCATATTAAAAATAACAACGTCGTCATGTGGAACAGGTCACTTCACACCAGGCATTTAATAATTGGCACTACTAGTTTATGGTGTGCTATTATTATTTAGTGACATATGAACTTCCACTATTTCAATCCCCAGACAGCTATAAAAATACCCTAGGATTTAATTGATAGTTACAGAGATTACCGCGCAACCCCTATTGAGTATTATATCAAAATCTACATTATTAAGTATCCGTTAAGTAGCCATTTAACCAATAATACTTTTCAAATGAAAGGTAGGCATGGGCACCAACCGATACAAACTAGACCACGACTGAACTAAGAAACTGGAACATGGCGTAACCAGAATCATTCGTGTTAACCGGTTTACCTTTAATACGATCATGTCGAATATCCACAAAATCTTATTATAATGAGTGTTCCATGTGAACATAATGTAGTTTACATGCTGTCATCATTAGCTACTATGTAGTCTTTCTTGATGAATCGGAAACGGAATGACCAGTTAAAATATTGATGACGGGCCGAGCCCAGAACAGTATTTATGATCTGCACTAGTGCCACTCAAAATTTGCGAGCATACTTCAACTAACACACGCAATTACTAATTTATTAAATCAAATTTATTCCTTTCGCCTCAGTTGATTACATTTATTTTATGAAAAAAATATCGTAATTATCCCCGCCCCAAACCCCGAGTTGTTAATTGAATTAATTGTATTTCTTATAAGAGAATATTTTCGATGATGCTGCAAACCTAAATTCGATTTACTATTCTTGATCAGATAATAAGCAATGTTATATGCCTTCATACTTTATTGTGATATATAAGGGCTGTGTTATATTAGATCATTCGCGTAGATATTGTAGAATGTATGATATATTGCTTGCTGGGAGGACAGCATGATTCAATATATTTAACGATTAACATTGTGATGTATGGTCTTTATCAAAATCAACTGATGTCAAGTGTACTTTTGATCGAGCGGAACTTCGGAAACGAATTGGACATTGAGTATTTCATGGTATTGTTCAGCAACTTAAGCTTGTCTAGACCGATTGCATCAAAACATTCTCCATTAAAACTTGTTTTTGAATTTTAGCCTTTTGTCGTTTTCTCCATTTCCTGACAGCCATTTGTTCATGGTTGGTTCTCTCAAGTAGATTAATAGAAATGTCTAATTTATCCTCTAACTATTACCCCAGGGTGCAGTCCCATTGATCTGGTCAGAACTTTAGTACCATAAAACTACGACTATAATTTTATTTACTGTAACGCAATCCTATTTTCGAATATATACCCACTCGCTAATACCTAAGCTATAGAGCTAATAGTAATGATAACGTTCGGAATCACGTGTGTCCCGTCTCGTTAAGATTCTAATAATGAGATAAACAAGTTGACCCTTGTGATGCGTGTTAACCCTTCTTCTGTCAATGGGTTTATCTGGTTAGATATTGACCACCTTCTATGATATTTAACAAAGACATTTACCCCTTTACCCTCGTAATGAATAAGTAGTATTTAGTGTAATGCATTAACCTTATTATTTCCATTACAAATCCATTGATATAGAAGATAGTTCGGCAACAACAAGTTCCAGCTTTCGCAGTTCACGCCAGATACCACACATCAGGTGGACAAACAAAGCAATCTTTAGCCTGGGCCGGAAATGCAGGCGTTCAGCGATAAAATGTATGTTCAAAGTCATCCACACACATCCCAACCGAAAGTGACGAAGATATTTGCAAATGAGATAAAAATCGCGATCCAGATTTTCCTACTAAACTTTCTAAAGCGTTGAAATGGCTAGCTCAATTTAAAAATTGTTGTTTCGAATATTTTTACGGATGTAGGTTTGTTTACTACTTTAGGTTTTAGTTTGGCTTCTGTGTTCATATAGAAACTGTCAATCGATTGTATCTTAATATTGGCTTCATCTTTGGACAACTATTGTAATTCCGCAAAACAATTCAACATATAAAACCGACTGAAAACAACAATTTTATTTGTGACCTAGATCAATGATGTCTCGTTATTTTGGATATGTTTCCTTGCTAATCACAAATGGTTCTGTTAAAATATAACAAAATTGTTTTATTTAGTAACCGATTATGTGGTAATTAATATGATTTACTAGTATCAGCCCATGTACCACAGCCCTATGCGGCTTAACCTTAACCCCAGCTTCAAATCTATTAAGAAATAATAAAGATATTAAATGGTAAACATAGTGTAATAAACACAATAATTTTGTTTTTGGAATCATTTTTTGTCAATATCTGCTAGATATCGCAGGATAATATTCCTGCATTCTGTTTGCTTTGGCACTTGTATATTTTATATTTCCAAATTACGACGATTTAGAGATTGGGCGATAAACAAACGGCTATTGGTGTAACGGCGTTAAAGTATGTTATTCATATTTAATTTTATATCTTGTGAAAATACAATATAGTGTGTTTATTGTGTGTTCGAAATTCCAAGATAAAGAAATAGGTTAATTGTGTTTACGTTCCAGATTTAAGTATTTATATATTATTATACTCATGGCTTCAATTTGAAAATATATAATCTCAAAAAAAAAAAAAAAAAAAAAAAAGAAAGAAATGTTTTATACGCCATCTTGATGTACAACACCTGCTTTGTTGAAGATTTCTGGAGACTGAAAATTTTAGTTGTTTACCTCCCCCCACCCACCTCATCGATCTACAATACATATTATATTTTTTTTTTCTCAAATCCCTTCTTTTCGTGGTATTTTTTTATAAACTTGAGTCGTTTTGTTGTGAGATGAAAGCGAATCGCTCTTCTTTCTAGTTATCTAATACTATATCGACCATTAAATAACTTTCAGGCACCCATCATTGCACAATATGACATCAATGCACAAGTTGGCTTCAATGAGTAAGACAGTACATTCTGGTATTAAGATATCGAGGTGTATTTTAATTTACTCGTTTGGTTATTAAATAATGCGAGTCGCGCTTAGTTCATTTCTTTTCAAGCAATAATATCTTTAACGCTAAACAATTTTAAGGGTTCATATCTAAGAATGCAACTTGACGCAAAATAATTACAACCCTTTAATTACGACTCTTTAACCAACAAATCCGCAATAATATTTGGTTACCTTCGTACACGACAACTCCGCTCGTGTATCTTTTTAAACAATAGTATTGTTCAGGCTATCTGAATGATATTAGGGAACAGGATCACCCTATATCAAATCCTTCTCTCCGTTATATATGTTACATAACGATATTTTGATATATGACACAATGTAATCATAGCCGATTAAGATTTAGTACAAGCTTATAATGTCGCAAGCGTCTTAAAGCAAACGTCTAGCATATCTAGTGTGTACGACATATATATATACTAGTATACAGCTGGACTTTTATAATTCTTGGTCAAGATAACATTTCTCTATTGTTTTCATTGTTGTCTGGGCGATTGTGTCCTTGCCATGTACAAATGTTCATCGTCTAATTAAATCTCTGGAAACATCCATTTATCAAAACCGTTCACAGAGGAAAATAGAAAAAAGATAAATTTCAAGCTTGAATAATAATTAAATTAAAACACACTCAAACCACGAGTGAAAATGGGTCACACGTCCTCGTGTTAAAAACAAATTAATATCATTTTTATTAAAAACCACATGAATCTGAGCATTAGAATTGATCATTGTGAATTTAGGATTATTGGTGTTTCAAACCAATGGTTTAGGTTCACATTAACAGAAGTATTAAATGAAAAAGCTTTTTGTATTTGTGATACTTATTGCACTCTGTTTGTAGCTGTACACCGAACTGTTCTGTATTTTCTACCAACACTTTCTGGGACTTTGATCTTTGGGATTGACATGTTCTGCTAGATTGCATCTATTCGAGGAAATCCCGTTTGATTTCAATGTTGGGTTGTTTAAAATGTTCTGAGTTAGGATTAAGGATGTTGGAAATTTAGTTATTTACCCTATTTACTGAAAATATTGCGAGATCCTGTGATCCTGAGGGGCTGAGAAGGAAAATGTTTCTAGTCGAACATTTGGATGGTACTAAAATTGGGGTCCATTTGCACATAATGTTCTTTTAAAGAGGTCAATTCTTTGAAGTGATTAAAAGGAAATCTTTTTCTCAAAATACCTTGACGAAAATGTGTGTTACATCAAGATTGTCATCAATCCCCACCGTGTTTCACATGTGTTCAAAATGAATTTGCTTTAATTTGAATATTAAATCACCGAGAAGTCTCTTTAATGTGAAGGATTAGAAAGTTTTTACCACTTGAAATACACCGTGATGACTTTATAAACATGTCTCTAATGTCAGATCACACGATTTCTTTTTAACTACGGGCAAATCAAGCTTTTCAGAAATTTCCTTTTACTTCACTGCATCTTGTTGCGAAACTATGTGAATGCTACCGTGCGCAAAGGTTTATTTGATCTTATAGAAATAACACCGTGTAGGATATTCTACAGGTTTCGTGTATTTATTGCTAAAATTAATTATGTTTTTTTTATATCCTTATATATTTGCCATGGTCATGGGGTAATTTATTGTATATATCTTTATCTCTTTTCAGTTTTCCCTAAAATGGACCCAAAGGTGCCATTAAGAAATTATATGAAGATGATCGAAAATAGATGCCGAACTAGAGATTGAAGCTATGGGTTTATTTACCAAATATTCCAACATATGTTGTTGCCGTTGCCGATCACTTAACAAGAATATACTAGTTTGTGTTAAACGGACATCTATCCGAATTGAAGTTTTGTGATCGATTGAATTCGCCAAAATGGATTTGGATGATGATAATAATAGTATGTTCCCTATTGACAACTCTACGGAGGAACCGTTCAGCGGTCCGTGGCATTTGACCCCGTTCAGTGAGCGCCATCTGATAAGTACTAGCGTGGTGTTGGGTTTGATGATCCTTTTAACCATCATAGGTAACGTGTTTGTGATAGCCGCAGTTATTTTGGAGAAATCTTTACACAATGTGGCGAACTATTTGATTCTTTCGCTGGCTGTTGCAGACTTGATGGTGGCTGTGCTCGTGATGCCCATCAGTGTCATCACTGAGATTAGTACTGTGTGGTTTCTTCACGCTGAAATTTGTGATCTGTGGACCTCGTTTGACGTTGTGTGCTGCACGGCGTCTATTCTCCATCTTGTCGCTATAGCAATGGATCGTTACTGGGCCATAACTAGTATTGACTACATGCGCAATCGTAGTGCCAAGAGAATAATGTTGATGATTGTTTTGGTTTGGGCAGTGGCTCTCTGTGTTTCCATCCCGCCATTGTTCGGGTGGAAAAAAGAATCTGATGACCCCGATCGAACGGGACAATGCATGATTAGTCAGGACCTCGGTTACACAGTGTTTTCCACGGCGTGTGCCTTTTACGTACCAATGACGTTTATGATCGGTATTTACATTCGAATATGGCAAGTCACCAGATCAATTATTCGCAAAGACAAATTCGGCAAAAAGAAAAAAGAGAAAAGGCGGAAGGAAGAAGTGACAAAAACATCAAAAGTCGAATACAGCATTGTGTCTAACTGTAACGGAAATCAGTCGCCTAAAATCAACGGTAGAAAGACGGAAAACGGCAATTCGGCGGCGCCGGACGAAGAACACTCCTCCACGGCTAATTCAGATGAAACAAAAACGACAATGTTGGACAAAAATGCCGATACGGCGCTACATTTTCAGAAACAGAGAGAAAAAATTGAACTGCGACGTGAGCGGAAAGCCGCGCGTACTTTGGCAATTATAACGGGGGCTTTTATGTTGTGTTGGTTACCCTTCTTTATTGTTGCGCTTATTGGACCTTTTCTTGGTGACTCCGTGGATATTCCTCTTCTATTCCGGAGTTTTATTCTGTGGCTTGGTTACTTTAACAGCCTTTTAAACCCAATTATATACACCATCTTCAGTCCGGAATTTCGGATGGCATTCAGTAAAATTTTGTTTGGAAAATATTCTAGAAAGAAGCGACCGCGATGACATTATGAAAATGTTTACCTTTTATTGAAACTGGACCTTAAAATCAGTGATATTTTGATGATTATTTTTTATTTGTTAAAAAGAAAAATATACATGTACGTGTATATTATGACACATGTGTAAATTTAATGTTTTCGTTTTCCATTTTTGTTCAGTGCCATAATATATACCAGAAATATATTATAAATATATACTTGTGTACATAGAAACTATATAAGACAACTGTTAAACTTATTTATACATTTTTAATTCGGCGGTCGACGATTGGTTTTATTGGCAATAATAACGACTTGCGAGCTTGTGATATATGAAGGAAATATGGATAACTAGATTGCAAAGACTATAATTATTATTACCCAATAATATTTTGGTAATTATAATATTCATGTACATGTATTAAAATTATAGCAAGCATGTTTCAACCATTATTTCATTATTAGTATTATTAACTGATAGATTAGATTTTATGAGTTTAGAAATAGATCAATATTAACACGAGTGTCCTTATTCCAAATAAATCTCGTTTATCTATATCAAGTAGTTACTACGTGAACAACCCGGAGACATATAATACGTCTTTGAGCGTGATTTAAGCGATATAGGAATCCCTTGCAAACTACTATACTGTTAAATTTACATCTCATATTGGAATATAAGTTCAAAAAGAGGTTGAAATCCGTTCAGTATTTACCATAATATGATGGATTGAAATTTTATCGATATATGGCTCTCCCAATGTAAACTACCGCCATCTTTATATTTCCCAAAGTCTAATTGATGGGCCTGTTTTCATCCAGTTGAATCTGAGAGATTATCTACAGTTGATGTTTTTATTTTTTCTTGGTGTTTTAATCCAGTTGAATCTGAGAGATTATCTACAGTTGATGTTTTTATTTTTTCTTGGTGAAAAATGTTAAATAATCAATCCGAGTATATATTAACGTGGATTAAGTCTTGGGAAATGTTTTGTTTCGGAAATATGCCAATCACGCAAAGTTACTTTAAATATCAATAAGACTATACTTACATTTCTCCCGTAAGGTAATAGAAGGGGGACGGACACATCTTTTGCTCGTAGATATGCTTCACTTTCAATGAAATTAATAAAAACACTTATAAACATTTTCTTACATCTGCCATAATTTAAGTTGCAAATATCTAAACCAAAAGGAGTGTAGGAATGTATAGGTCCTGACTCATTATGGCAGACTTTGTGAAGGAGCACCACGCCGGAAAATCTTAAGGCACATTCTCAGACAACAGCGGGATCTAATCTCGCACCCCTATTTCAGCAAGTCAGCGTCTTACTCACTGAGCCACCGTGGTGCCTGTCGTTTTATGTACTGTTTGTCTCTGATTGGTACCAGTTGTTAGATTATAAAATATAAAATAACACAATTCATACATGTATTCCCTAAACTTATCAGCAACAGCAGTTGCTTTATATATTATTCATGATCTAGTTTTGAATAAGTGTCAAAAGTGCTTAAAATGTCATAGTTTAGACGCTAACAAATATCACAGAAAGCAATGTATCAACATAAATAGTATACCTTTTTATACGCCCACATTGAAATGTGGTCGTATATTGTCGTCGCCCCCATCCGTCGGTCCGGCGTCCACAATAGCTTGTGGACGCTCTAGTATAATGTTAATATCCGATTGACTTTAAATTTATATACAGTGTTTAAGGCCATAAGACGAAGAAGCCTTTTGATTTTCAGCGATAATTACTGCTATGGTCCTTGGCCACTTCAAAAAATCTTGTGGACGCTCTAGAGGCTAAAGTTAATAATTTATACACAGTTTTTAAGGCCATGAGACGAAGAAGCCTATTCATTTTCAGCGATTTTCGATAATTACTGCCAGAGTTATGGCCCTTCTGGATGCTCCAGGGACTAAAGTTAATATCCGATTGACTTTAAATTTATACACAGTGTTTGAGGTCATGAGACGAAGAATCCTATTGATTTTCAACGATTTCCGATAATTACTGGCAACGTTATGGCCCTTGATCACTTTGAAAAATCTTGTGACGCTGCTCTAGAGGCTAAAGTTACCATCCGATTGACATCAGATTGATACGAACAAGTATATTGAGACGAACAAGTATATTGATTTTCAATGAATTTTTTTGACTTGAACAGTCCATGATATTAAAAGTTTCGCATACTAAACGTTAGCATGGGGCATAACTTTATAGAAACCAAACAAATTCTAATGTTTTTCTGATAATTACTTTATGAGTTGGTACTCTTAATCAGATTTTAGTGTATTATAAATGTTTCATTACCGAAAAAAGTAAAAATATGCGACAACACTTGTGGGCGTATGTTTCGTTGCCTGGCAACCTATCTTTATTCTGAACGGACTACGACATACCATCCGTCGAGTTAATTCGTTAATTAATGATAAAAACATTGGAATGTCAGTATCAATATCAATTGATTGCAACGGTTGGGGGTTCTTCCTTAATGTCCGTAAATAAAACACGGGGTTGCTAAAACAAAACCCAAGTGAACATTGACCCGATTGACCAAGATCTGTTTTATTTAAAAAATATAGAACTGACTATTAATCGTATCATGCTGTCAATATAATATAATTAAAGAAACAGACACCGTTCGGTTCTGCAAATACTACATATAACTCAGTTATTATCTCTGAAATAATATTATTTCTGTCAGAAATGATGAAGCGTAGCAAGAGACATTCGACGGTACATAATACAGGCAATAAATATAAATCACTTGTACTTATATCTACACATGCATAGATGACGTTTTACTCAGTTCGTACGCCATTAGCAAATTGGATTGAGCACACCCCCTCCTTGTGGAAATACTAAATAAAGAATGAATGGAATACAATTTTCTCGGCGACAAACACAATGGAGATCCAGTTAGTGCATTTACGCCACTTGTTCAGAAATGCTTCTAGAGTTCTTTCAAATAATGCCCGACAACCATGTTTTTCTGACGATAGTACAGAACAGCTAGAACTTGAACATATAACTTTATATGGTGGATTGTCCTCCAAATTCTGTAATACCTTTAAGCTCTTATAGAACATCAATATATAACCTTACTAGTATTCGAAAGCCCTGAATACATATTAAACAATCGACGAACATAACGCACTGAATCAAACCGAATACTGTGTACACATATAATTATTAGAAGGAAAGGAAACAACATGTATAAGTTGGACGGCCCTATAACACCCCTTCTATCCTTTCTTCTTAATAGAGGGTGCTCGAAAAGATCTAGACATACTTATTTCCGCGACAGTCGGGATACGAATTAAATAACCATCAATTGACAATCTATCCAAAATACCAGGTAAAATATGTGTGTTACAACAACATTATATTTTTCGAATACTTCAAATACACAGGACACAATTCTATAGAATACAATTACTATTTTTTACTGAGCGACGTTTCGACTTAGGATTCTGTAGTTTCTATCTTTCTTTGATACAAGACTAATACATTCTTGTCGAAACGTCCAGTATAATTACCAAATGCCATTGAAACGATTGATCAGAAGAAGATACGTCGAGACGCGCTTCTTTAAAAAAATTAAATAAATAATCTACATATTTTTATGTAGGCACATGCAAAAAGATGCATGAACGTTATTATCCATCGGGTGATATACTTCGTTGATGACGTTCAGGATTAGTTAACGTATTTAAACGTATTGTCGGCTTATCGGACAACTCGGGTCTATTAATTTGATCCCTCTCAGTCTTTACAAGCGTAGTACTTTCAGGTAACTATGTGTTTATAGAGTCGACGAGACATCATATTTTATAAATACATTGACATATTCATTTGTTGACGGATAACAACCAGCAGATCGCCAAAGTCTTTTTAGTGAGTCAAAAGCACAAAACTTTTAAATTATATAAATTATATAAAACTTTTAAATTATATAAATTATATAAAGCCTGACTGTTTAAGTGTTCGAAAGTCAATGATATACTGCTGGCTGTTTTGCCGAAATGTATCATGTCAATCTGATCTGTATCATATCTCTCGTTATAAGTATCCGCGAAACTTATTTCAGAACGCCTTAATTCTTTTTAGCTGAAACGTTCAGATCTTAATATGCCGTTTCTTTACATTTTGATGAGCATAGCTACACCCCCGCTCCACAACTGCATCAACGTAAGGCACTTTCAGTTGCAGACTTCTTCATTAACACTTAGGCATGGTGAACAATCAGTGACATAAATCCCATACGAGCTAATTCGAACATGGGGACCATTGTTTTATGCACCGTTTCTTTACATATGACATGAAACTTATATTTTCTCCCAAAACCCCACATAAAACAGAAGCCATGTTCATTTGGGGAATGCTTCATTAAAGCCAGGACATTGTAAAAAAGAAATGGCATTTCCCTTGCGAATTAAATCAGATATGGAGGACATTGTTTTAATGATCCGGCACAGTGCACCACTAGTATCATTGCTGTTATAATATTCTGTATTATTCTATTCCGACGGTAGATATTTAATGTTTTGTTTCTGCATGTATTATTATCAAAGTAAGTTACGCAACAATAATCTGCTCCATACAATAATTATAATGCGTGTGATTTGAATTTCAAAGCCAATACACCCCCTTTCATACACAAAGGTGGGCTGTTCGCAATTATCATCTATCATTCACACAGAAAGAGGAATTTTCAATTAACTGTGTGCCTATATAGGGAATAATTAGAATACGCATATTCTAAATAATATATGCTATACATTTTCAAATGTCAAGTGACGTCATTGTTGTCGCGATCATTGTCTTTTTTAAAAAAATAATCAAGTACATTAATTTGATTGTTTATGCCTGACTTGCCGATGCTGTAATCATTCTTCTCTATTAGAAATTTTCTGAGAAATAAACTGTTTTTATACAACATTCTACACAAATATTTTATAATACTTGCCATCCCAGTCGTGTTTTATTATATATTTACAATACAGATCATAAAGTTACGTGTACATGCAGATTAAAATGAGTGAGTGATGCTATATTTATTACATTTGAATATAGACTAATCCATTGCGTCGTAAATATATATACACGGATCAAATTAGGCAGATTAAACAACTGATGAATTCTAGTTCTGATCCATTGTAAAAGTTCATCATACACAGTTGAATATCATGTTAAATTAGGTTGTCTTCATAAATCATACCCCCCCCCCCTCGCTTTTAAGGCCCCGACTTGCGTTATGCAGGGTTCCGTATTAGATCCGTTGCTCTGAACCACCTACACTCTGACGGTAACAAGTTATATATTGCGAAAGAGCCTCAGAATAGGACATCTTCAACACTCATGGGTGGAAAATATACGTCCATGAAGCACTTGTTTTGGGGGGGGGGGGGTGGATGGCCGAATGGTTAGCATGCGCGCGCTGTATCATACGGTCTGTCATTGAGTCAACTGGCGGGGTTTCGATTCCCCGGTTGTACGTGACAAGGAGTAGGGTCGCCTGTCCAACCTCGTGGTTTTTCTCCGGGTCCTCCGGTTTCCCCCCACTGCTAAAGACCCCTACGCCCAAGCGAATTATTGAAATAAAATTGAACCATGTGTTAGTCCCGAAATGACCTAGTTTGTGTCGAGTGGACGTTAAATCCCATTTCTCTCTCTCTCTCTCTAGCACTTGTTTGGTGTTACCCAAGGTCCTGTTCTGGGACCCTTTCACTGCACTGACGTTATGGGAAGGCAATAAAACGGGCTGACCTCACAGCACCCGTCTGTCTAAAAGGGGCTTATGGGGCAATTTATTAAAGTTTCTCTTGATTATAGAACGGAATAATATGTTCATTGTTGAAGGGAAGGAAACACAGATGGATTGGGGATATCATCTGTAACGAAATAATATGAACCGCAGACAATATCGATATGGTAGATATTGCATAAACAAGTTTTTATCGGATCATTGTCTGCATATGACATGTCACAGTTTTTGAATTATCAATTTATCAGATAAAATATCTATAAACAAGTGGGTACCTGTTATTTTGCAAGATATGGGAATTACTCAGTGAATGACGTCACACATTGTATTCTTTCATACTATATATTATATAGTTCCATATTAAGATAGTAGAGATAAATTCTTGGCCGATTCATCAATCAAGTTAATAGTACCTCGCTTGAAGGCGCATTAAACTTTAATAGCGGGCTGCACGGTAAGATGTTTCCAGACACCATTCCAGACAAGATTGCAGCATACACAAATATTGCTTTGAAATCTACCATATTGTATCAAATTTCATAAACTAGAAAGCATTTGCGGATTTTTAAGCTGCTGTTGAATAGAGAGGGCGTGGGTAGCTTTAAGACGGGAACGTATACTCTCTTCAGAACACACATTACCACTCACCAATGTACTATTTGTCAGAAATTCTTTTAAACTATCTATTTTGATAAGAGTTTGCCATGTATGTAAATGGTTGTACATTGTATGCATTTGTTCATTCACTGATATACAATATCGCAACGATAGTTTTTAGTGTACAGAATTGAAATGGTTGTGAAAACAGGAAAATGGGTTAATTGTGTAATAACCTCCAAATATTCCCGAGACCCTCGTTTATTCCAATATAAATAAATCTGAAACATCTGAAGAAACTCGATATTGCCCGAGGCAGATGGTCGTACAGGCAGAGTACATCTTGTTTGATTTCCAATACACCGGTTCAATATCTACACTGACTACCCGTCGGCAGCAAATACAGACTATGTCAATATATGACTGGGACGCATTCATCCTTGACCATTGCTTGACCCTTCCTGAGAATTGTTAGAGAAGACAATCCACTCACCAGGTTGTAGAGCCACCACAAACACCTCTCTCCTCGCACAATTGATTTTCATTTTCTCAGAATCAAAGATGATTATGTTTACTTCATTGGTGTTTGACATTCACGTCAATACTGGCTGTCATGTCCCCCCGGGTATATTAAGTACCTTTATCAACACTTGTATTGGCGCCAAATCATAAATCAATACCCAGGGTCCACATACTAACAATCTGACCACTTCTCTTTCACAGAATTCTTAATTAATTGGTCATGACAGAACACACAAACCTACATAATAAGCGAACATGAACATAGCTGGCCAATTATTGGCCATCTGATCTTTATAAATATTGCCTTTATTTAATTTATTGTTTTATCTTTGTTTCCGGCATAAAATAAAAGGAACGTGTAGACTGATATCAATATTATCCTTAGTTGTTAGTTGTTAATTAGAGAGAGGGTTCCCACAAGGAGATATCATTAATTGTGCACTTTTCGTTACACTCGGTAAATATGGAAGGTATGATATGACTTGAGACGTATAAATCTGTTCAAATGTAATTATCAAGAATGCTGTACATTATCTAAAGATGTAAATGATCAATTATGGAGACAACCAGAACTAATTTTTGTACTGTTTATTAAATTATTAAATGACGTAATTTATATCAAATAAACAAATTCCGTTTAATACATCAATACATAAATGTGGGTAAAAATATGTAGTTTAATAGGGTTTGATATCATTAATTTTGTTGGGAAAGCCAAGTTTAACTGACTCTAATTCGAAGTACAAATCATTTGTCACACAGGAAACAATGCACATACTGGGGGAATAAAAAGGTTTAAATCGTGGACGGAGGATGACCGGTTCCAAAAATTTCGGCGAGGCAGTTCACAACAAAAGTTGTACCTCGTCGATATCCACCCGTGTACACGATAAGGAAACCTTGACACATGTAATTCGATGAAGAAAAGACAAAAACCTGGCACAATGCCCCTTTCCAGCATTGTAAAAGGGGGATTAGAAATTTAATTAGCAGCATGTTAGTCTCAACATGATACAAGTATATGTTAAACTCCATCTATTTCCATTTTTAGTAGTACCCAGTAATCATTTGTACAGTGTACTACAAGTCTTGTGTAATCCCCTACCAGATTTATAACTCAAAGCTGTTCGATCGGGAGCAGAACAATAGGATGTTAATCCCCATTTCATTTCATTTTATAACTCAAATCAGTGTTTTACAAGTTACAATTTTTGGTTGCATAGTCTAAAATAAAGGAACGTAAATTGGTAATTCTAAGCACAAATCATACCCCCTCTGTGCACCATTTGCTGTGTATGCTTGTGGAATCTATGTTGTTTTGTTTTGGTTTATTTAGATGGATTCCAATTCTGTACACCCCCAGTAATATTTAAAAATGTATTATCACACGCAACAGGAATATAAATGTAATTAATTTCATTTAAAGATGTATTATGTAAGAGCTAAATTTGCCTATTGATGGTTTTTATTGTGGCTTCAAATGTTATATAAATTATAAATTAGGCATTTATTCACATTCCAAGCCCATACTGAACTCTTTAGACCATATGATTTGAACAGATTAAAACACAATCGCCCTTCAATAATTTAACGTAAAAATAGCACAACTTTGTTTATGATCGTAGCAATGGTACTTGAGAAAAAACTCCTAACTTTGCTTCGAATAAAGTGATTTGACAGAAATTTTCAATAATATATTCATTTTTGAACCATTATAGCAAGAACGGATAACTCTGTACAGCAAAAAAAAAAACGTCAGTACGATTTCAAAATCAAATCATTCTAGAAAACGACTTACTAAATGGATCAAAGCAATTTTTTGTAAGCAGTATGTTGAGACATTGGTGATTATTTCATCACAATTCCAAGACATTGTTTAGAGTCTACGGCAATGGATGTTCTCTCTGGCGAGACGTCAGCGCACTGTATCGGTACTGATGGGTCTTCCATGTGTTCCCACTGTCTGACGTGCTGTCGCAGATGCCTGTGTGAAGGGATTCTGCACGTGCTGTTGCACAACGTGGCGGTCTTGTCGCCTTGTGGTAACCCTTGGTCTACCAGTTCGGGGCGATCATCCGTGGTGTTGGTGGCCTGAAAGCGTTGCTTAAGAAATGAAATGAAATGAAATGGGGTTTAACGTCCTACTGTTCTGCTCCGAACTGGGCTAATGAAGACGGGCATACGCCATACAGTGTGCTATGAGGGCAATTTTGCCCGGACAGCGGCACTACGGCATACTCTTATATCGAATTCCAACTGTCAAGGGATCTTTTACGTGCACGCCAATGTGTACACGGGACCTCGGTTTTTCGTCCCATCCGAACGACTAGACAGCTTTCTTTGTCAGCCCCTCCGTTCTGCATCACTGACAAGGGAGAACCACGCCGGAAAATCTGGATGAACTTTCTCGGCCAATGCAGGGATCGAACACCCGACCTCCAGGCTAGCGAGCTAGCGTCTTACCCACTTAGCCACGTGATCCCCCGCGTTGCTTAAGCCCGTAGATGGTCCGAACATTGACCTGGAAGTGATTGGCAACGGCTTGGGCACTGGGGCCAGCGTCGAGTCTTCCAAGCGCCTGGTTCCTATGATCTGTCGCGAGTCGTGGCATGCTGCTGACGTTGTAGTGTGAATGATTCAACCAGGTATGGGGGTGCATTTTATAGGGATGGTCCCGGTGAACATCACGTGCAGCATGAGTTACATGAAAATCATGGAGAACACATTTCCATCTCAGAAGTCCGGTTGCGTTTTTGAGAACATTTCCTGGGTTCAATTCTGTGTTTGGGAAGGAGTCTTATTGCCCAGGTAAAGTTGGAGATGTGGTCACAAATATACAATAAAAACATTTGGCACGTTTTAGGCAATGCGTCTGTTCAGAGTAACATACCAACCTGGCGTTTCTTTTGCTGCTTAGCATATATCTTACATAATGCATCTTCAAAATGACCTAGCTGTCCTGTTTACCGAAAATACAAACACTGTCCGTCTTGATATATGATATTTTGGGCCAGAGTTTTTGAGAAACCAGGGGTGTGGATGGTCGAATGGTTAGCACTTGCGCACTGTATCATAAGGTATGTTATTGAGTCAACTGGCGGGGTTTCGATTCCCCGGTTGTACGTGACAAGGAGTAGGGACGCCTGTCCAACCTCGTGGGTTTTCCCCGGTCCTCCGGTTTCCTCCCACTGCTAAAGACCCTTACGCGCAAGCGAATTATTCAAATAAAATTGATCCTTGTGTTAGTCCCGAAATGACCTAGTTTGTGTCGAGTGGATGTTAAACCCCATTTCCCCCTCTCCCGCTCTTGAAAACCACTTAAACATTTCCACAAATCAAATATCTCAAAGTTGGCCCGGCTAATTATTTGTCTTATTTTGCACGCAGTCAAATTTGAACATTCACGAAGTAATTAAATCCAGGTCAGAAATTGAATAACAATTACTATGGTTTATTTCACTGTGACGTTTCAACAATATTTCACAAGTTGTTTTCTTACCAAACGGTGAAAACCCTCAAAGGGGTTCCTCCTTAAAACTAGCCCATCAATCTCAACAATAATAATAATAATAATAATAATAATAAAAACTATATTTTATGAGGCAACGTATTTAGTTTGCAAAAATACAAAAAAAAAAAACAAATCTTCCATAGGTCCCTCCTAAGCTACAAAGACATATACATGTATACATGTAATATCAGTATAAATTTAAAATCATTAGAAATGCAATAGCATTTTAAAGTGGGAAGTTTGATAAATAAAATAAAACCAAGTACGACCAATCCAAACCATTAGACAAAATTCGAAGTCACTCCCAAACTCCAAAACTACAAAACATATACATTATACAAGTAGAATATAGGAAGAACACTATAATTACACACACAATAAAATAGAATGCAGTTCCCAGTAAAAAATAATAAGTTTGTCATCAGTTGAATATTATGGTTCCTTCAGTGTGCAAAATAAATGAGTTTTCAGTTTAATCTTAAAATTTTCAACATTTTTACACATCTTTATACCAAAAGGCAGATTGTTCCACAAAAGACATACACAAAAATCACTAAAACTCTGACCCCGATTATTGAGCCAGCGCGATGTAAACTGAACTACCGTAGACCCCACTCTATAGTACTAGTTCAACAATGTCAATAAGTATGAATAAAATGTCTCAAAACTCTAAACATACAAAATATTTACAAGGTTTCGGTGGTAGTGGTAGTGGTCCGTAGAGTGTTTACAGAAATTGACCGACAGATGGGCGTGCCGACAAGATCATCTTACATAAAATGCGGGCGTCAAAAATCGTCGCAAAGATTTGCTAACATATACAGAAAACTGAAGTCCTGCGCACACAGAACATTATTTTGTAGCATAGAATAGCAAACCATACCGATTTATTATCAAAATTGTGTTCGATCTTGACTTTTGTCGGCCTTGATATTTAGTCGTGGTTACATGGCGCTGCTTATTTACATGTTCGTACAAAACTGAAGATTGTCGCCAATCTCTATGGCGTAAGTATGGAAGCGTATGAGGGTCACTAGCGTACATGATATCAATAAGGTAATGTTAACAAATGGTGATCGTTTTAAATGAGCACGTTTGCGTTAAGATATTGCAATTCTGAAGCATTGCCAATTTATATTTCATTTCGCCGAACTATAATTGTGTTGATATAACTTCAGAATAGCAATATCATAACACAAATATGCAAATTTAGAACGAGATGTTGACATATGCATCATAGCACGCGTTGCTATAATTTACTTTCGTGCTAATGACCCATATGCGCTTCCATACTTAAAGATAGGTTCCCAGAAAAGTATTTATCGGGTGGTTATTTCCAATAAAAGTATGGCAATTTTGGTATATATGGAAAGTAGAAATATCAAATCTTACTAGAACAAGAGCATCGCTAATGCTGCAATATACGTCCACATTCCAGCTTTGATTGATATGGTACTTTTTAAAATGAAGAAAATGAAATATGAAATGGCTGCAATATGATCAGAGGCAAAGAAGGCTAGGCGTCGGGTTTGTTTTGCCAAATTTACAGACAAAATACTAACAGTAAAGTGGGTGTGACACTGCCCCAAGAGGTCCGGGCAAGTATCAAAATAAATTGTTGCTGTCTTTATGGTATAAGGAATAAATATGCAAAGTTCCAAGATGATCCATTCAGAATTGCAGTCTGTAGACGATAAATACAAAAACTGGGCGTGGCTCTGCCCATGGGGGTTGGATATGGAAACAATATAAACAGGTACCATCCTGTTATTGAAATGGCAACATCACTAGTTGCCGTCCTTAGGGTATAAGGAATAAGTACACCAAGTTCCAAAATAATCCATTCAGAATTGTGGCCTTTGGGCGTTAAAGGCAAAAATTGGGCGTTGCTCTGCCCCTGGGCGTTGGGGCATTCACCAAAATCAATAGTTGATGCCCTTAGGCTATAAGGAATACATATGCTAAATACCAAGTTGATCCATCCAGAATTCGGGCCTGTAAACGATAAACATAAAAATTGGGCGTGACTGCCCCTGGGGGTCGTGACATGCAGTTGTCGTCCTTAGGCTATAAGGAAAACATATCCCAAGTTCAAAGACAATCCATTAGGAATCGTGGCCTGTAGGCAACTCACAGAGACACAAAGAAACTAGTCTAAACTTTTCAATTTCTACTGTCCGTTGGGGTTTGCTATTTTTATTATTAATCAATTATTAATAATAAATTTGGGACTAAATTTTAATGACGAATGACACCCAAACAAATAACCGGTATAAATGCTTGTAACACTTTTATTAATTTTCTCTGGTTACAAAGCGTTCTGAAACGTCAACAAATAACCGGCATAAATGCTTCTAACACTTATTAATTTTCTCTGGTTACAAAGCGTTCTGAAAAATAAGTTTAACAAAGGCTATCAGAAAACACTCACAAAAACCCGAATTTTACATGGGAGACAACTCTTTAAAGCATATCACGCCGAATTTTACATGGGAGACAACTCTTTAAAGCATATCACGCCAGTTTGACATTGTTAGACGGAGTTATCTCCTCCGAACCAAGTGAAACCGAAGTCTGAAATTAAATCCCAATCTGACAAAAGTACTTAATATTCTTAAAAGACAAATTATTAATAATAAATTTGGTACTAAATTATAATAACGAATGACACCCAAACATAAGACTTTTTAAAAATGTACATCCTGAAAACGCACATGTACTTGCAGTTACATGAATTTATAATTTATTTAGTGTGAGAGAGAGAGAGAGAGAGAGAGAGACATTGTCATTGCAGTACCAAAAGGTCTTTAGCAGTGGGAGGAAAGGGGGAGAAAACGGTGGTTTGAAACGTCAACAAATAACCGGTATAAATACTTCTAACACTTACAAAGCGTTCTGAAAAATAAGTTGAACAAAGGCTCTCAGAAACCACTCACAAAAACCCGAATGTTACATGGGTGACAACTATTTAAAGCATATCACGTCAGTTTGACATTGTTAAATGGAGTTTGACATTGTTAAATGGAGTTATCTCCCCAAAATCGGGCATGCACCCAAAAGAAAAGGGACCAACCTCAGGGTATAAGGAATATGTATTTTAAGTTTCAAGATGATCGATTTAGAATTGTGGCCTGTAGGCGACACACAAAAAGAAAATTGGCATGGCTCTGCCCCTGGGGGTTGGGCATGTAGGGCCTACTCCAAATGATAAGGATGTTCCAAATGATAGGAATGTTCCTTAGGGTACAAAGAATAAGTATATAAAGTGTGGCTCTGCCCCTGGGGGTTGGGCATGTACCCCAAACGATAGGGATGTTCCTTAGGGTACAAAGAATGTGTATGCAAGATTATAAGTTAAGAAATGTGGCCTGTAGACGACAAACAAACAAATACTAGAAATGGGCGTGGCTCTGCCCCTGGGGGTCGGGCATGCACCAAAAACAATAGGGATCTTCCTTGGGGTATAAGGAATAAGTATACCAAGTTTGAAGAAAATCCAGTAAGAATTGCGCCCTGTAGGCGACACAAAGACACACGAAAAGAAAATGGGAAATGGGCGTGGCTCTGCCCCTGGGGGTTGGGCATGTACCCCAAACGATAGGGATGTTCCTTAGGGTACAAAGAATGTGTATGCAAGATTATAAGTTAAGAAATGTGGCCTGTAGACGACAAACAAACAAATACTAGAAATGGGCGTGGCTCTGCCCCTGGGGGTCGGGCATGCACCAAAAACAATAGGGATCTTCCTTGGGGTATAAGGAATAAGTATGTGGCCTGTAGACGACAAACAAACAAATACTAGAAATGGGCGTGGCTCTGCCCCTGGGGGTCGGGCATGCACCAAAAACAATAGGGATCTTCCTTGGGGTATAAGGAATAAGTATACCAAGTTTGAAGAAAATCCAGTAAGAATTGCGCCCTGTAGGCGACACAAAGACACACGAAAAGAAAATGGGAAATGGGCGTGGCTCTGCCCCTGGGGGTTGGGCATGTACCCCAAACGATAGGGATGTTCCTTAGGGTACAAAGAATGTGTATGCAAGATTATAAGTTAAGAAATGTGGCCTGTAGACGACAAACAAACAAATACTAGAAATGGGCGTGGCTCTGCCCCTGGGGGTCGGGCATGCACCAAAAACAATAGGGATCTTCCTTGGGGTATAAGGAATAAGTATACCAAGTTTGAAGAAAATCCAGTAAGAATTGCGCCCTGTAGGCGACACAAAGACACACGAAAAGAAAATGGGCGTGGCTCTGCCCCTGGGGGTTGGGCATGCACCCCAAACGATAGGGATGTTCCTTAGGGTACAAAGAATGTGTATGCAAAGTTTCAAGATTATTAGTTAAGAAATGTGGCCTGTAGACGACAAACAAACAAATACTAGAAATGGGCGTGGCTCTGCCCCGGGGGGTCGGGCATGCACCAAAAACAATAGGGATCTTCCTTGGGGTATAAGGAATAAGTATACCAAGTTTGAAGAAAATCCATGAAGAATTGCGCCCTGTAGGCGAACCACAGACACACACACACACACACACACATACATACATACACACACACACACACACAGACAGGGGCGACGGCATAATACGTTCACATTATGAATGTGGACGTATAAAAATACTGGATGCCGTGAAAAACACTCAAGGAGCGCATACAGGACAAAATTGTAAGGGTTTCCGTAATCGACAGCCCGACGATTAGGAGTGTCTGCATGCGTGACGTCAATGGTCGCACGCGAAGATTGAGCGCTTGATGTACATGTTGATAAACTTTATGAAGAGTTAGACGTACAACAGTTTCTGAGTTAAAAACCACGGGAAAAAAACTTGGGCAGAGGATAATCCGAGGATTTAATTAGGCTTCGATATTTGTAATAAATAGTTAGCGATAAAAGACAACATCGTCTTGTGTATGCAATGAATTCTCCTCCGACTTCGGCCCCGTTGCTAGGTACTGAGAGAGGTAAATCACGTAAAACAGTAAGGGTATTCCTTGGCAACTGCAATATTTTGAGAAGGATTTGAAGCAAAATTATGATAAATTAATTAGTTTGAATATGCTTTTAGTCCCAATATTATCAAATCACCCAGTTTGTACGCGGGAATGTACCTTTAAGTATGGAAGGTTATGAGGGTCAATAACGCGATATAGATACCGCAATATTAATACGGTAATATGTCAATATATTGTTATCGTTGGGATGACTTTACCCATGAAAAGATGTTTACGGAGTTATTTGAATCAACGCACAATTTTGCATGTCCTCATTTTGTTTTAAAATGCACAAGTTTGGGTTAAGATAGTGCTATTCTGGAGATTTGTCAAGATATTCCATGACAGACTGAATGACAGACTTATGATTTAAAGGGCACACGTTAGACCTCTAACCCCCACCCCCCTCCCCCGCCTCCGCAATACACACAATGCGGGCTGAAGGAGAAACCCTATTGATATTTAAAAACTTCGATGATCCGGTTTTGTTTTAAATCCTGGAAATGTCAGTATCACAAGACGGCGTTTTCAATGGAATTTGTTAAACTTTGTGAGGTTGAAATGACTTGTAATGTGGTTTTCGTCTCACTTGTTTCTAACCGGGCTATAGTGAAGACATGAAATGAAATGGGGTTTAACGTCCTACTGTTCTGCTCCTAACCTGGGCTAATGAAGACGGGCATACGCCATACAGTGTGCTATGAGGGAAATTTTGCCCGGACAGCGGCACTACGTCCTACTCTTATATCGAATTCCAACTGCCAAGGGATCTTTTACGTGCACGCCAATGTGTACACGGGACCTCGGTTTTTCGTCCCATCCGAACGACTAGACAGCTTTCCTTGTCAGCCCCTCCGTCCTGCATCACTGACAAGGGAGAACCACGCCGGAAAATCTGGATGAACTTTCTCGGCCAATGCAGGGATCGAACACCCGACCTCCAGGCTAGCGAGCTAGCGTCTTACCCACTTAGCCACGTGATCCCCCTATAGTGAAGACAGCTATCGCGATATTGTATGAGCCATGAGACAAATTGGTGAAATGTATTATTGGTGAACAAGGAAGAACCCTATTGAGTTTCATTTCTTTCAGTTCGCAGGTTTTGAACGCCAGTACAGAGTTCATAATATATTTTTAAAAACTTGCTTTGTGGAATTATTTACATTGATTTTATGTTGCGAATGAGCGGATTTGCTGCTGGAGGGTGTACAGGCCACTTGACATTTTCATTGTTGAGATCTGAGTTGAAGGCTTACGATATCATCAAACGCATCAATAACAAAAGGTAATGCGTCGAAAGTAATCGTCAGTACAGATCAGTTAAGGGGAAATAACTCTTTAAATAAAATTACAACGTCAGGACTCAGACTAGCAATTATTTGCCCATTGACTTCAATGTTAAATGACTGTAACATCACAGGCTGTAGCTTTTTGCTCAACATTCCGTTGGTTCCAATCTTTATAGGCACAATGGGGACAACATTTGGCAATCTCCTCATCATAATTTTGTAGGGGGTTGACCATTTAGATTTTTTGTTACACGGATTTGTAGTTGACAGGGGTGAAAATCTCACTTCCGACACAATGATTGGAACCAACGGAATGTTGAGCAAAAAGCTACAGCCTGTGATGTTACAGTCAGATTTCCACCCCAGTCAACATCAAATCCCCGTTGCAAAATATCTAAACGGTCAACCCCCTACAAAATTATGATGAGGATATTTCCAAATGTGGTCCCCATTGTGCCTATAAAGATTTTAACCAACGGAATGTTGAGAAAAAAGCTACAGCCTGTGATGTTACAGCCATTTAACATTGAAGTCAATGGGCAAATAATTACTAGTCTGAGTCCATCATGGATTCGAACTAGCAAATGTCTCCCCATTGACTTCAATGCTACAGCCATGACAATTCTTAACCTATAACATTTATTTTAACATTCCGATAGTCTTAATCTTTATAACCACAAATAGTCCAACATGTCACAAGCGATACAAATATTGAAGGGGGTTAACCATTTCGATTCTTTGCCTGGTCGTGGCGTCATTTTAGTAGACGGCCACTCTAATTCATTACTTCCCGATCCTTCCGCCCTAAAATCATGAATATTAACTAAAACCTGGCAGAAATGGAAACTCAATAGTCTTTGCCATGCAAAAGGGGGAAAAGCGAGAAAGTGAGAATTGCTATAAATATTGGCACTAAGTTCGTCAAGGGAAGCAAGTACTAGTCTTACTCCTTATAATAGGACACCAGTTTATATGTGATTTGATCTTTCGTTGAATGTCATTGACAAGCAATAGTGTCTTAAGTCAGTAGGTTCAGCAGAAATTTCAATCTCTTAAACAGTGCAGCGTAATGGATTTCTCGTTCACAAATATATTATTGGCATTTTATTACATTTAGGTAATTTAAACTTTATAATAGTGACGATATAGCCTATTGAATTGGTTTGAAAACAGTATCATTGAACCGTTCGGAAATGGTCATTCATTTAACATTTAACTTTTAAGTATTTACATTCGTCAATTGCAATGGTCTTCACCACAAATTCACAAGAAAATAGATGTCATTAAACGTACATGTATAGGGGCTTTCCAAATTTCGCAGGGTACTTATTGACACAAGGCGGTCTAAATATGAAGACAGTAGCCTTGTCTGAAATATTAAGTGGTATGGAATGATGTCACAGATGGTTTAACTTGTGCCGCGGTTCGAGCCAGTACCCGATTTGTTGTGCACATGACTTAAAATAAAAGGAATCAGTTACGTATCTATTTTGATTCAGGTTTCCGTGATGAACTGGTCTCATATGTTTATGTAAAGTAATACTTGGCTAGAATAAATGAATGAAATGTGTTTCTGCACCGCCCGGGACAATGAAGATGGGTATAACTCATGCAGTGTGCTACTGGGGGGAAAATTTGCCCGGACAGCAATTAAATTCCAACTGTTAAGGGTTCCTTTACGTGCGTGCACGTCGATGTGTGCACAGGGCCTCGGTTTATCGTCCGATTCGAATGACTAGGCGCTGTTCTTTGTCAGGTCCTGTCCTTCACCACTGGTAAAGAGAAACCAAGCTGAAACATTCCCGGGAACCAAATCGGCAAGCGTCATACCCACTGAGCCATCGCGGCTCCCCACTCTATTCAACAATCTAACTATGCATTGTTAGTATATAATATTGTTACATAATCAGATTATCTGATGTTAAAGACGCTTTCTGCCAACTTGACACCTGTTCGTTATCGACATGCCTGGAGTTCTTGGTCTATGTGATTAAGTAACGATTATGTAAACGTTAACTTCATGGCATGTTTTATTTAAACTTTCTTTGTCTGATTAGCATGTATCGAATGTTAAACTTGATATGATAAATTAGCCAGATGCCTAAAAAGATCCTTTGTTTGGAAGGGTTTATAAAACCAGATTAAGAAACAAATAGACAGAGAGGTCCGACCAGGACAGGCCACGAAGGTCTGGAGTTAAGACCGGACAACGGCCACGTAATGTTAGTTGGGAGTTGGCACACTCGTGCCTAGCCGAGCTAGGGCCATGGTTCAATCAATACAAGTTAGTTATGGAGTCTTTAAGTTTTGTACATAATATGTTAGAAGAAGCAGAGAATAAAAGTATTATTATATGTTAAACTAGTCTTGTCATCAGAACTTTGATATAAAGACCCAATACTGTCACAATACACTGTAAAAAAACTTGTGTTGAAATTTCTGAAACTTGAGTGGTTTCATACAAACTTGTGTATAACCATCCACAAAAACTTGTGTTGTGTTTTTCCCCAATTTATATACAGTATAGCAACCTTTTTATGCAGGACCCATCTCTTTGCCCTGTTAGACCTGTAAAGTTTGATAAAAGAAGGAAACAAAATTTTTTTTGTTTTTGTAAAATTATTATTTATTCATAAAATCATAGGAAAAAGTAAATTAATACATCAAAACTAAATAGATATTTGAAATGTTAACAGAAAAACAGAATTCTAATACTAATTATATTGTGTTATATATAATGACCCCCCCACACACAAACACACACACACACACCCCACTTTACCCATCACAAAATATAACATAGCTATTTAAATTGTTCTTAACCCCACACACTTTACCTATCACAAAATATAAAATAGCTATATAAATTGTTCTTTACCCCAAAACAAGAACTGAGAATATAAAGATATGTACACAGTATCCCTACCCCATACTCCAAAATATATAATTCAAATAATATCTAAATTTAATAACATCCAAACCAAGCACTAAGATTAATTATGCACTAAATTGAAACGATTTCAAAAACTGAAAAGTGCTACAAAATCACACTACAAGTGATTTGTGAGACATATAGAAATAACTAATATACACAGAAAACTAACAAAAGAAAAATGCACTATTTTGCAGGAGTAATAAAATGATGTAAAACCTTTTCCTCATTAAAAAACCCCAAACAAAATGAATATTTTGTAAATAAAAGGAGCAAAGCATCAAGATTACAGGATTGAAATAAAAAAACATCATATGTACAAAAAATTTATATACAATCACAAGTCATAAGCCACAGTGGTTCAGTGAGTATAAGGTGTTGGCCGAGAAATTTCAACTGGATTTTCCGGCATAGTTCCCACTTGTCAGTAGTGTTGGATATGGCAAGAGATAATTGGGTACAAGCCCGGAATCGAAAGAGAGAGAGAGAGAAATGGGGTTTAACGTCCACTTGACACAAACTAGGTCATTTCGGGATTAACATATGGTTTAATTTTATTTCAATAATTCGTTGCGCATAGGGGTCTTTAGCAGTGGGATGAAACCGCAGGTCCCGGAGAAAACCCACAAGATTGGACAGGCGACCCTACTCCTTGTCACGTACAACCGGGGATTCGAAACCACGCCAGTTGACTCAATGACAGGCCGTATGATACCGCACGCACGTGCTTACCATTCAGCCATCCACCACCCCCTCCCCCATTCCCGGAATCGAAACCATCCCCACTGAGTTCACTTAGAAGAACCCTTGACAATTGAATTATTTGACTCAATGACAGACTTCCTGATCAAATGTGTGCGTGTTAATCATTGCCCCCCCCCCCCCCCCCGGTTCCCGTTAAAGAACCCTTGACAGTTGAAATATTTGATATAAGAGTAGGGTGTAGGGCAGAATCACTCTAAGAACACAGAAAAGTAGGATACTAAACCGTATTTCATTTCATAAGCAAGGGAAAGTCACCTTTATGTAGGTCAAGGTTTTTTGTAATTCTGGGTGTATTTGATCTACATTTGGTTTCTAGTAATGCCCATTAAATACTTTATGATTTCTGACCAAATTCTAAGTGATTTATATGTCACTTTACTTGCTATATTATACATACATTTCTGAAGAGAATTAAAATCTAATTGTGTTTTGGAAGAAAATTTAACATTAATAACAAAAAATAAATATTTAAAAATTGGGTCAAATGCATTCTTTCCCAGAAGTATAAAATAAATTGATGCTTGGGTTTTCTTGTTGTTATCATACAGCAAATACTCTTTCAATGGTGTTCCAGCCTAAAAAATAAAAAGTAGGCAATAAGAATACTTTCTATGGTTCACAACGTTTAAATAAACAATTTATTTTGCCACATCGAGACCGAGTCTCTATTTGGTTTCAACTTTGCGTAACGCTTATTGTGTCTTGTCCAGTTACAGACCCAGGCAGATTATTATGCTCAAATCAAATGAGTTAGAAGTCAGAAAAAAGTCTTGAGATTTGGGACTGAAGTCTCATAATAGGTCAACTATTCACCCTTTCATACATGTATTGTCTGCAAATCCAGATTCCCTACTACATCATGGCAGCACCTATTTACTTGGCAATGTCTAATTATTTTTGGACCCATTCTTATTTTATTTCCATTGACAACAAATTGGATATTACCCTTTAAAATCTATTGAAATCTATTTGAAAGTAAAATACTGTCCATCATTATTTTACTGCTATTTACTGTAAAAATAGGGCCTATCGCAACTTGAAGGAAATCAATGGATGTGATTGGCAAAAATCAAGCATGCCAAGTACTTGAAACAGCAGAGTCCTAGGCATTGCCCCAAGAAGAATAACTAGAAGTACTTCCTGATTAAAAATACAAATATATATGTTACTTACAGTTTGCGTGTTTTCCCCTTGTCAGTGATACAGGACGGAGGACCTGACAAGGACAGCTGTCTAGTCGTTCGGATGGGACGAAAAACCGAGGTCCCGTGTACACATTGGCGTGCGCGTAAAAGATTCCTTGGCAATTGGAATTCGATATAAGAGTAGGCTGTAGCGCCGCTGCCCGGGCAAAATTCCCTTCATAGCACACTGTATGGCGTATGCCCGTCTTCATTAGCCCAATTTATGAGCAAAACAGTAGGATGTTAAACCCCATTTCATTTCATTTCATTTTCAAAATTATAAAATAATTTGATGGCTTAATATTCAAAAGGTACAGTCCTTCATGTTTATAAAATTGTACGGGAGCCATAAAAAGCTCCTGATACCTTGAATATATTTAGAAGAGAGAGAGAGAGAAATGGGGTTTAACGTCCATCCAACCCCCCACCAAGTGTATAGAACCAGTTCCTGATTTAAAAAGCAAATATGCATGGTACTTACATAGTCTTTGTCTGATAAGCAAGATCTGTGAGAAAACGTCTCCACAATATCAATAGCCCTTTCCAACTTGATCTTCCGAGGTGGGTAACTGAAAAAAAAGAGACAATGTATTAGTTGGCTTAAATTGACTAGACAGTTTTGATTAATTAAAAAAATGTTAATTTAATTACATTTGTTTTGTTTCATGTGTTGGTTTGCTTTGCCACAGATGAGACAGTGATATCTACATATAACTAAGATTCTGTCTCTGCTCATACATGACGTGTACAGTTTTACTATACTAAACTGAATTTTAGATTTCAAAATAGCATAACAATCTTTTCTATTAGAATTGAATAGTTACCCACCAAGAAAAAGCTGCTCTATTATCATTTTTTCCAGCCATTTCTTCTTCCATTTTTTTCTTTTATAATTTCTTTTGTTATTACATGATCTTTTTCTGGGTGATTTGCATATACATCAAATATTGAAACTGAAAAAATAAATACATGATATGTAATTTACGATTAAAGCTACCTTACCATATATACAAACTGTGTGATATGAAATTGAAACTAATGTATCTATATGTATCAAAAGTTTTAATCCCAAGGAACTACCTAAGACGTAAAAGTTTATCTTAATAATCCTTGTTTGTCACATGGTTTAACTGTCGCAGTAATTAGAAGACGGCCATGGTGACTGAGTAAATTAGGTGCTGGCACACCAGCATGGAGGCCACAGGTTATCTCTTGGGGTTGACCGAGAAAGCTCATCTTGATTTTGCAGAGTGGTTTCCCCTGAGATCCAATGTACACGTTGGCGTACACATAAAAGTTCTCTTGGCAGTTTGAATTCGGTATGAGAGTAGGCCATAGTGTCGCTGCCCAGACAAACATTTTCACTTAGCACAATGCATTAGACCAGTCGGAGCTGACCAGTAGGACGTTGTCTTTAAACCCCATTTCATTTCAGGTAATCTAGTATTTTTCTAGTAAGATTGAAGTCTCTCTACTTTCTTTATATGTAAATATCATATTTGAAATAAGTCATACTTTTATTCGATATGGGGTGGGGCTGGCGGGAATGGTCTAGTAGGTAATGCATGCGCATGAAATCACAGGGTCTGTCATTGTGTTAAGTGGCATGGTTTCAATTTCAAGGAGTAGAGTCGCCTGTCCAATCTCTTGAGTTTTTTCGCTGGGTCATTCGGTTTCCTCCGTTTTCTAAATACATGTACCCCTACGCCAAGCGAATTATTCATATTAAATTGAAGCATACCTTCTCTAATCTCTGGGTCCTTTTGTTTCCTCTTTTTGCTAAATACCCATACCCGCAAGCGAATTATTCATATTAAATTTAACCTTACCTGTCCTTTTTCCCGAAACGACCTAGCGTCTGTAGGCTAAGTAGATATAAGGACCCATCTTGCAACAACTCTACATGTAGGTTCGTGCATAATTAATATTACAGTAACATACCAATTTTTAATACATGTAGAATGAGACAGTGTGCAGGGAAAGGGTGGAAACGGAAGTAGGCTAATCCTCGTCGTAGTTGATTACCGGTATGCATATAGGCACAGCATGGACTACTTGATTCTTCAAATACAAGTACATGTAAGGCCTTGTTTATGTCATTTCTCTCTCTCTCTCTCTCTCTCTCTCTCTCTCTCTCTGTTGCATGTAAGTGCCATATAAATACTTTATTTTGGATTGTATGTTCACATACACTAATCATTGTAGGACATTGGTAAAAAAAAAATAATAGAAAATATAAAAATTAATTGAAATTTTTACCTGTTTTTCTTCGATTCAATGCCAATGGAGTCCTTGGTAAATTGTCAATAATTATTGCCGGAAGGTGGAAAGAGTCACATATCATCATTGACTGGAAAAAATAATAAAACTATAGAGAAACTTCCACAGGCTGATTCTAGTTCCATTATTTATTAACTGTGACTGAATCAGGCAAAAATGGGGCCTAATATTAAATATTACACAGACTCACAGAGGTTGAACAACGGATTACATGTCATTTGGGACTCGCGTCATTTGGGACTCAAAAAAATATGACCACGACATTTGGGACTCGCGTATACGACGTTTGGGACTTTGGTATACGTCGTTTGGGACTCGGGTTAACGACGTTTGGGACTCGGGATAATTTATTAGAAATAGGCAAATTCAAAACACGAGAGAAAATATTTATTAACATGAAACACGTGGTTAGTAAAAGGCTCAACCAAACGATAAAACATTAGTTGCACTTACGGTTCTTTGATAATCATCGTTTCTCATAAAAGTTTTATATTTATTTAAAACGAATAATATGCTGATGAATTTATTTGAAAATGACCTACACAAAAAACAAAATAAATATTTACACGACATGCAATCTTTTTTTACAAGCCCCTAGAAATTGTTAACGATAATCCGTGAGCTGCACGTTGACATGCTTGTCGTAGATGGCAATACCAATTGATAAATTAGTGCGTACAAGGCAAAGTTTTTTTGTGGAAAATATAAGAATACAACGAACAAAGCGGGATAATTAAAGCTGATTAACTGATAATCCCAATGTTATTACAGTATGTTCAAAGAAACCTAACGGTTCTTTGGTGGATGAGGAAAAACGTGAGTTGTCAATCATCGAGAATGGCGGCCGTGTGTTGATTGCAGTTATACCGTTTCACGAAAAAACATTAGCAGTGGTCGGTCAATCAAGCTCGTTTACTATTTATAACGCAAATTTTTCGATTCGGTTAAAACAAAATATACGTCCATTTTAATTGGCCGAAGGATGTGTGACTAATAGAAATATGGCGGGCGGACAAACTGACCAAACAGTATATTTCGAGGTATTTGAGGTAAGCTAATTTAATATTATATCATAACTGCATGTGCATACTTGTGTTTCTGTGTGATTAAATATTCAAAAAATCATTCTTAGGATACAGCCTCGACACCAGTCCGCCTTGAATTGCAATGTTTGTTTTGTGTTCTGGGCGCCATTTTGAAAAAAAAACTGACATGACCTATATAATACAATCCAGCGATAGTGCAGTCCATTTCCTTTAAAAGGGAATCCGAATTTGTTAATTTTCTGCAATATCACTTCGGTGGTAGCAGACGTTAAATAAAGCTATTTCACGTACAAAGACCTACAATAAAATCCAGGTGAATTGGGAAAAATATTCATGTATTTTCTTGATGAAGAGTAGCTATTTCAATTTGTAAATGCCCAGTCATCTTAGACAAATAATAATTCCAACTTCAAATCAGTTGTATTTATTCAAATCATACTATGAATAATTGTATTTTTCCACTTGCATAATAATAAAAACTTGACTTTTATTATTTTATTTCTTCAGGCCAAAAACATGGAAAATTGGTAATTGCCTTGTATCACTGCTAACTATAAGGCACAGGGAGCCTTGGGCAGAAATGATAATAATATGGTTCTCAGATATGTTACTGTGTACAGACTGAACAAAAAATATATATACACTTGCTATTACATGTACATTATATCATTGGCAATAATAAGATCCAATTTTAGTTTTTAGTTACACACTGTTAACCACCAATAGATGACAATAAATCATAAAATGTATTCAGCTCGACGTAAGACTTAAATAAATAGATACAGTTGGTTTAACTTGAATAGAAGTTGATTATCTATGCTGCATATATGCATATATCACCTTACAGCTGAATCACATTACATATCTTTTTAGTTGATGTTCATATCGTCTTACGTATTTGTCAACATCAATGTGACCCTGTTCTATATCACATTAGCCTTTTCAGACTTGTCTCACCTTACAGCTGAATCACATTACATATCTTTTTAGTTGATGTTCATATCGTCTTACGTATTTGTCAACATCAATGTGACCTTGTTCTATGTCACATTAGCCTTTTCAGAATTTACTCACCACACCCTCGCATAGTTATGAATTTATTGTTTCACTTGACTAAAGAAACATTTTGTAGGAATGTATGCTTTTATAGATTGGACACTTGTTTGCAATATCATTGTCGGTGGAAACTGGCACTATACCTAAAGAATGACTGAACAAATAGCGGAGACGGGGTTTCAGCCGGCTGATTTAAATTATTTCTTTAAATACAGTAAAGCTTGAAATATGTCAGTTTTCACTCTTTAGAATGTTTTTGTAAATAAGTTTTTATTGTAGTTTCCGTGGCGTATTCCCAATAAGCGTTAGAAACAAAGATATACACCCTTAATCCCGGTGCCGATAAATGTTGGGTTGTGTGGAACATGCTAACAAATCTCGGGTACGATATATGTTTGATTCTGGTTGAGAACAGCATGAGAGCAACATGAATGTTTTCATTGGAGATGAGACGCAAATATTCAAAGGGGTCAGACAAACTCTAAACCAACCGCGTTCCCTTTACTGAGTCCCTTCAAAGGAGGCCCTGTCTGTCTACCTGTGGAATAACATGCATTTGTATCTGTTAAATTTGTGTGGTAGACAGATTGATATTATTTATATAACGTCTTACCCCAAACAAATTGCAAAAGAAACCATGAAGTTTCTGAGAGCGATATTTCGTAATTAGTGTACTTTAATGGTGGGAGAATAAATAATTTATTTTTAAATTTTTCAAACACAAACTGGTCATATATAAAATAGCATTTTCTGACAAGTCCAGCGATAATCTCGTAAGATATGACTTTTACTATGTCTATTAAATGGTTTTCGACGTCTCTTCAAGGTCACCGTCTTGCGCCAAAGTCTTGAAACGCACCGTCGGGGGATTTGTTGGGGCCTGTCTCCCCCAGAAAAATTTCTAGAAATTTCAAGTCGGTCTTGCCTGGCCGTGAATACGGCAACCTGAATGTGGTCGATTTTAATGTAGACATCTGAACTCCAATCAACAAATCAATCAACCAGGCTGTTGTCGTTGCATTCACGTGACACCAGACGTGTCACCGATGAAACAAATATGCCTGAAACAAATGTCGCTGTTAGTGATACCCATTTGTGACAATTTCAAGGTCCCAAATAATAGTCCTTTTTTACTATTAATAGTAATTCAATCAGTAAGTGCTATTTACCTTATAATAGTCGTCTTGGCTTTTACCCGACATAACACAAAACACCAATGGTAACTGTCGGGTGGTCTTAATGAAGGCGTGGATGGAAAACAGCTGAGACCATGGCTTGTTCACCACCCGAAAAGTTGCATCCATATATACCAAGTTTTTGCGCGTGCGAGTAGTTGCATCTGTCTATCAGTACAAAAAATGTGATGGCGCCTTTCCCCAACTTTTACTCTTTTTTGATAAAATCCCGGTGCACTATGATCGATGAAATCTTCGTCAAGCTAAAAAAAAAAATAAATAAAAAAGTACATTTAATTACATGTTAATAAATAAATAAAATTGTACATTTAATTACATGTTAATAAATTCTTATATACATGGGTATTTAATTGCATGAGTACTTACGCTTGACGACACGTCAGTGGGATCTTTTGGTCGCAGAGTCTGTCGGGTTCTTTGTAGCGACCTTACAAGTGCTGCCATGGGTGGTCTGCTATGAATGGGTTCTTCTGCAGAACCGACACTGGATAAAACTCTCTCCGCTATTGAGGAACATGACTTGGTAAAAACATTTCCTTTGGCTTCATGCTTTGCCTGTAATGATAAGATAAAACATATTAAACTACAAATATATTATTGGTTTATTTATATTTTATTTATTTACACACATATATAAATTTTTAATTTAATTGATATATAATTTTTAATTTAATTGATATATTATTTTTAAACCTACTGTAACTTTTATCTTGGTAGCCGTGTGTATACCGGGTTCTGCTGGGTGAAGATGGAACACCTCCAAATCGTAGTTTTCTTCTCTGTCTAAAATATATTAAATTCATTTATTATTATAGAGTTAACTAGGTTAACTAGAGTTAATTATCTTTACATTTTGTAGCTGAAATACATTTCTATACAAGGTAGTTAACTAGGTAAAATAAATCGCCCTACCTTAATTGTATAATTAAAACCTTGGTTGTCAAACAACTTGGACTTGCCACGGAGGAACCAGCTTCTACCTGCGTATACACCACTACGGGTTCTTCGTCGCAGAAGACACTAACGTCGGCATCGTCTGAGATGGAGGACTCCATGACCGGAACTGGCACATCGTATCGGGTTTCGGCTGTAAACGATTCTTCTACTTCCATAGGTTCAGTTGTTGGGACCTCCATAACTTCTTCTTGTTGTTCGTCCATATCTTCCGTCTGCTTATTAGATTTAAGGTTGTTTTTTTAAACATAAATTAGATTACAATTCAACTAACACAAAAGTGTAAAAAGATTTTTTTCTAGTCTGTGCCCGCGTTTATGTCTACTCTTGGCAAAATCGTTATAATATAAAAAAATCATGAAACAAGAATCAAAATGGCCGCCAATCGGGTCTCCAACGCCAATCCAACCTCCCAAGATATAATTTCAAAACAGATTCTTACCTGCTGGTTCAAGTCGAGCCGTTTCTGCTTCAATCATAATGTGATTCTGTAATGTAAATATTTGAACAACATCGTAGCGCCGAACAACTAATATTAATTAAGCATGATTTCAGAAAAAATTGAACAGATTTGATAATAACATGCCGAAATTTTTTTCCTGACCGCGCCATATTATAAACATGAACTTCCGGTTTAAATTGTTGGAGTTTTTTTTAAGGAACAAAATACTAACATTATACAGAGAAACAATATCGATGCTAAATTACATACATGGTATTATTTTTTTTATATAAATATTCACAAACCTGCGGTCTTGTATTCTATGTGACCATTAGCTTACATTTGTCAAACATATCACTGCTCCAAAATCATTTCAGCACGTTGTTAAATGTTAAATTAATTGTGTGAAATCACTTCATTTAATGTCCGCTTCCACCGAGATGATATCGCAGACAAAATGTAGCCTATAGTACGTTGATTTTATCAACCAATCACATTCAATAACAGTTTTACTTATTTTCTTGTCAACGCATTTGGAGTCAATTGTTAAAATCACACCGGGCATGAGCGCTCAACAGGCCTTTGATCTACCAGTTTATTGGGCCCAACTTTATTTTAACTACAGACATCTTAACACCAATTAGCATTCAAGTCTGAGTAAAAAATACCTTTCTCTTACTTGTGGACCCCGGATTAAGACTTTGTATGGAGTTCAAATTTTAAAAAAAATATATTTGTTGACGGTACACATTACTTGTGTTAATTATATGGAAAAAACACAAGATTTGTGTTAATGCATTAAAAAGAACACAAGTTTGTGTTAATGCAATGCAAAACAACACATAACTTGTGTAGAATAATTTTCACACAAGTACTTGTGTTGAGATGCAACACAAGTTTTTTTTCAGTGAACTTTTATATTAAACATATAAGCGGCATATATTCCACGAACTTAGTTTGGAAGAGTTCCATTCACAGAAAACCCTATGTTTATTATTAGAGCTTCGTCATACTTATTTAAACCCATTAAAAATCAATATATATTCTGTAAGGTATTTTCTAGTAGAGTTTATCAGTAAATCTGGTAATACGACCCCATAGAATTATTAGTATGCATATATTGTAGCAGCCGGTCGGTTTACTATATTTGTCTGGAAAAACGATGAATGAATAGCTGCATAATATTGTGCTTTTCAACGGCATATTATAACAGTGAAAACGACAAATTCAAAAATAATTCTGAACTATCGAAATTCTATGTGTATGCTACGCTCATACAAGGAAGAATATCTTTGGGGAAATGAAATTCGCTGAAAATGATAAGATTGGCCTGGAGAAATGTTGAAAAAATTGAGGCCTTACACATGTTTATCAATGCTTGCGAATTTATAAAAGATCCTTGTGAACTCTAGCGATTTTCTTACAAACTTTACAATTACTTAACTGACAAGGGGAACTGTCGCCTTCGAGTAAACATCTGATGACCATGGCTAATTTGTGGCAAATAGCATTCTTAAGCCCATCGCCACAATATTCACCTCTGTGTGATAGCATATAACTGAGATTCCCACTTTTGCTGTGTGTTAAATTTCACGGAGAATCGTATTTTCGTGAAACAAAAACAGGCAAATTCGGAGAATAAGATATTAAAACAGCTAAGTAAGCAGTAATATCATAATAATATACATGGCAGTAATAAGTGGGATTTCATTTATACAAATATCTTTTAGTTATAATGCCTTTCCATCTTCCATAATGATAACTCATGAAATGGCATGCATGCCCTGTCTCGCGTATGACATCTCTCACCGTTAACTGTGCAATCTTCGTTTTAAGGATAGGTAATTTAAACATTTGCCACAGCGCTCTTCTTTCTTCCGATCTTAAGAAATCAGACATCATTTATTTGACATTGGAAGGTCGTAGAACATATTATAATATACGGTCGTGTCAATTTTATATTTTGCTTGTAGCTTAAAAATTCAGTTCCAAACAAATTTAAGAGTTAAAACTGTTAGTGCGTATTATATAAACTTTCTACAGAGAAGCAACCCAACACCCTTTTCTTTTATTGGGTTTACATTGGATGATAACCCAAATGTGCCAAACCACTTTCCGGGGTGTGCATAAAACGAAGATCAAAGACCTAACACCCAGAAAACGACGAAATCTTTTTGTAATGCTTATTGGATATCTGTGTACGTAAATATGGTAAACCACTTTCCGTAGTGTGCATAAAACGAAGATCAAAGACCTAAGACCCAGAAAACGACGAAATCCTTTTGTAATGCTTATTGGATATCTGTGTACGTAAATTTGTTACATCATATCTAGTAAAAATAAAAGCTGTTTCCTTTTTCACAACGGGTATGACGGTGGCTAATTAACTAAACGGTTGGAGTTCGAAACCGGTGTTGACCAGTAATATTTCTCTGAATTTTCTAGTCTGGTTTCTCCTTATTAGGCAGAGGGTCTGGCAAGGAAACGTGCTGGTTGGCATGTACGTAAAAGAAGCCTTGCAGAAAAAAACAGGATGTTAATCTCATATCATTTCCAAAATATTTTTACCTTTGCACGGTAAGAAAACTGCAAGGTTTTTGTTTCTACCCCCATTGCTCTGTGTGTGACTGTGATTAGCCCATATTACTTGCTCGCCATTTTGCTTTCACAAAGTAGTTAAATACCAATTAGTTAAATGGTATTAAAGCCCTTACTCCAGTGTTTCTCAACCTTTTTTGCCAACGGCACACATGGACGGAATACAAAAATAAAATGAATGAAAAAACTTAGATATTTATAATACAATACAATAATGTATAGTTCTTTGTTATGTTGAACAGTTATATATAATACATAACTAATTATTTGTCCTGGTAACATCATGTAAATAAATAAGCCTGTTCTACTCTAAAATTTAATATCGATAACTGACACTGCGTATTACAATGATGAGGATAAAAATTGTTCCGCAAGAAGAAAGATACGATTGTAGATGCTTTGTTGTTAAAACGGGAGCCACGGTGGTAAGGTGGTTAAGACGCTGACTCGCTAGCCTGGAGGTCGGGTGTTCGGTCCCTGCATTGGCCGAGAAAGTTCATCCAGATTTTCCGACGTGGTTTCCCCTTGTCAGTGGTGCAGAACGGAGGGCCTGACAAGGACAGCTGTCTAATTTTTCGGGTGATACGAAAAAGCGAGGTCCCGTGTATACATTGGAATGCACGTAAAAGATCCCTTGGCAGTTGGAATTCGATATAAGAGTAGGCGATAGTGCCGCTGCCCGGGCAAAATTTCCCTCATAGCACACTGTATGGCGTATGCCCGTCTTCATTAGCCCAGTATAGGAGCAGAACAGTAGGACGTTAAACCCCATTTCATTTGTTGTTAAAACGTTTTTAAAATATAAAAGAATCCACCCCCCCACCCAAAAAATGGCTTTTAGGTATAAGAAAGCGACTTGTTAGTCAAAATATTCCATAATTTAGTTCAGAAATCACCTGGTTAGCGTCCGGGTGACATTAACCTCTATTGATTTTTTTGCACTTGACAACATTATTTCTCTGGGAAATCCCGATTCTTCAATAGTGTAAGCATTGCTATAATTCCCAATTATATATTTAGACACAGACTGCGAGTCATAAACTCGTGATCTTCAAGGTGTTATTCAGTTGTTCTAGGTCACTTTGATTTCTCCGTAAAATGGTGGGAATGCCCATAGTAATATTATGGACAGATGTTTCCTAAACACATTAAACTTTTGGCATGATTTCCAATGATGTATTTATAGTCTGATTCATAAACGCGATAGTCAAGGTATTATTCAATTATCCGTGTCACTTGATTTCTCGGGGAAAGGGTGGGGATGCCCATAGTAATTCACTGACAGGTGAAGCACGTCAGGTCCACTGGAACAAAGTTCGTATTCTGGGACGGGGAACGGTGGGGGGGGGGGGTGCGGCTTTAGATTTAATCAACACATTATCTGCTCATTAAACACGCTTTCACACGTTTTAGTGATTTCAGAACGAACGTTGGTACCTAATTTAAAGCAAGTCAACATTTTTTTTTTATTTCTGGTTTGGTAAAAGATGGGTTAGACAACCAATTGCATGCCGAAAATTATTGCCAATATCCACGGGGTATTAATTTTAAAAAAACTGTGTATTCCAGGATAAGAAATACAATATCATTAAATTAGGTAAATTATGAATGTTGTGTAAACTATAACTTACCAATTCAATAGTTTTACTGTAACTCATTTTTCTTTCAGGAACCAAACACAGACTTGCTATGGAGATTAACAGGAAAGTAAATCGTAAATCCAATTCCACTAGCATTAAATGTCTGACCATCGCATACATGATGTTACAACGCCTGCATCCAAGAGACTTAAACATCACGTAACTTTGTATAGTATTTACAGTTTTATACGTCTAAATAAATGCAGTAGTTTTGAATGGATATTTATCATATATCATGGGAAGCAAAGACGTTCTGAATGACATAAAGGCTATACAGATTTTGCTTGAAGCATTTTGTTTATGAAAGGACACACCCCAGAGAGTATTAGCGCTCAGTGACTTTCCGTTCCGGATTTACCCCCCCCCACCCCTTCGGACAATCTTGTGAACGCGATAGAGGCTTTAGTTTTGTACGGATGTTTTTCAAATTATGTGGGAAGCATTGGGGTCATAAGGGGACGAATACTATGGACTTTTCAATTCGAAGTTACCGTGTTTTATTAAGGCTGTCGTTTTTAATGGTTGCGAAGATTATCTCCACTTCTCCGGAAACCTTGCGAACGCGATTGAGCATTGGGAAGCATTGGGATCATATGGGGACGAATACTATCGACTTTTCAATTCGAAGTTACCGTGTTTTATTAAGGCTGTCGTTTTTAATGGTTGCGAAGATTATCTCCACTTTTCCGGAAACCTTGCGAACGCGATTGAGACTACAGTTTGTAATGGATTTATTTTTCGAATTTGCTTTGAAGTATTAGGGTCATGGGAGGACGAAGCATATCTGTATTTAGCGTTCAAAGATTTTCCATTCCACAGTCATCACCCCTATCACCCGGTGAACACGATGGAGATTACAGTTTTTAACAAATTCTTTTCAAATTTAAAATGAAGCATTGTGGGCATTGGAGACCAATCCTATATGGATATCCAGCATACCTCAGCTTTCAGATCGAGAGTTATTCCCTCCTTTGTCGAAATATCAAATTTGGTCAGCATCCAAGTTTTCCTTTCGCATAAAATGCTGTCGAGACATTGCTGCTGTGTGGGTATATTTAACTGCTTGCTCAACCAAATCAGGAACTAAGTGTTTTGCTGCAATACACAATTGTTCTCGTAAAATAAACAATTTGGGCTTATTGAATACTGTTCAAAACACGAGGGGGTTTTGTGGGTGATGTCTAAGACCTATTAAACATTACTGTAGATGTGATCTGTGATATATTTTATAATACATTTATTAATGGCATTAATACGACAATCCCATATAATGTTCAGTATGCATATTCGTCTCGAAAAACAATGAATAATGGCTGTATACTATATATTTTGTTTAACAGCTGGCAATAACAACACTGTTTACCTTGCACCTCAAGGTCACTATACAATAATGACAAAGGACATGTTTAGTATTGCACAACAACACAGGAAATGTTTATCGCCTAATTACACAAATTTATTATTCATTTTGTAGGTATTCCCAGTTTGAAATAATCTGGCATTTATCCAAAAAGCTTTACATCAGAATTTCTAATATTTTTTTTTTGGGGGGGGGGGGGCGGCGGCTAAGTGGGTAAGGCGCTGGCTCGCTAGACCGTAGGTCTCGTGTTCGATCCCTGCACTGGTCGAGAAAGTTCATCGGGGATTTCCGACGTGGTTTCCCCAATGTCAGTGGTGCAAGTTCCCCTGTCAATTGGAATTCCATATAAGAGTAGGCCATTTCATTTCATTTTTCATCTGTATTTTAACTTGAGATACATTGATGTAAAAATATGAGTTAACGTCCTTATGCAAAAGGGGGGGGGTTGGGTGGCCGAATGGTTAGCACGTGCGCGCTGTATCATAAGGTCTGTCATTGAGTCAACTGGCGTGGTTTCGATTCCCCGTTTGTGCGTGACAATGAGTAGGGTCGCCTGTCCAACCGCGTTATTTTTCTCAGGGTCCTCCGGTTTCCTCCCACTGCTATAGACCCCAACGCACAAGAGAATATTGAAATAAATTTGAACCATGTGTTAGTCCCGAAACGACATAGTTTGTGTCGAGTGGACGTTATACCCCATTTCCCTCTCTCGCCCCTTCTGAAAAATGGATGAATATGAAAGTCAATTGAAATGAACTAACAAATATGGCGACATAAAATTGATTATCTGCGTGAAACGCTACCATGGCCGGCCAAGACGAAATTTTCCGAAAATGCGGGACATCACTCACGAAGACTGCCGATAAGAGTAAGAGGACTGGCTATCGAGTTAGGCCCGCTTTTCATGTACGTGTTTTCGCGAGCGATTTTTTGTATTTCCATTTGTACAGAAATATCGCTGAAAAGTTTGGGGTATCCCACGTAAGTGCGAATTTCGCTTTACATTATGGAGCCTGAAATTGTTAACGTTCGGTCGCCGCCTTTTTATAACACAATATCCAAAATATACGCAAGCTATAAATTTGCAGCAACAAGAGCAGTTAATTTTTCTCCTTTAAGAATACAAAAATTATTCAAGACTAATTAAATTAATTTCAGAGCAAGTATAATATTATTATAAAACATTTGGATCAGTTTTGTATTGTTTAATATTAATTTCATTTCAAGAAATATATCTCTAAAATGTTAGGTGCCATGCAATAAGACATACGCTCACATCAACAAAGTAGACCGAGCAGTCTATACATGTTGTCGCATTGTGATTAATTAGGTTCATATTACGTTAGTCATCAAACTTCATCATTCTCAAAGTTGTTGAAAATGGCAGCGGTATTTCATCATTGCTAGGCGCTTTCAATGCACCATTCGGATCTATTAATCAAACATTGTACAATAATGGTCCATTCACTTTTCTTTAAAAAAAAATAATTTATTCACTGTTGCCTAATTTAAAGCAAGTAAACATTTTATTGTACGGAAACCGTTTAACTTCTTGCAATTTTTATCTCATTTGGAAAAAAAATTATATGCTGAAATACATTTTGCAAGCTTCGGTGAAATAATATTATCAACTGCGTATATTCCCGAATTAGTATATCGGATCATAAATTATGAATGCTTTGTAATCTATACCACTTTAAAGAGTGGTATAACTCACGATAGTTTTACAGAAACACACAAACTATACACAGACTCACTCTAGAGATTTACAGGAAAGAAAATTCGGAACCCATTACAACACCAATATATCTCTAAACATCGCATCCATGATGACACACCTTCCCATCAAACGGATTTAAACATTCTCAAACTTCTACTCGTAGTTTTGTATAGTAATTCGATATTATTTTCCTTGATTTCCCAGTTACGAACTTAACTTCTCGGTTAACCTAATCCGAAACTTAAGGCGAGTTCACACTGTGGTTTTTATCTGAATTGAATATTCAGAACAAAGTCTTATTCCGGATTTAGGCGTCACACTCAATTCGCTAAAATCCAACTGAATCAGAAATAACGAATCGGTATATATTTTTAACGAATCGGTATATATTTTTTCCGAATTCAATCTGGAACAACTATTCCCAATCGGATTATTCGCAGTCAAGATTTGAGTGTGGCGCATTTGATTCAGATCAACGGGTTTACCGGAACCGAATAATTTTGCGCGCATGTTCACTTCTACTTCCGTTTTATCGCTTGGAGGGAAACGTGTGTATTTTCCGGCCCAATAGTCTGCATATAAATAAAAATCAGTTGGCGTATAACCTACATAGGCGTAGCCCTACCTCACTGAAACATACTACGGTAAAACATAACCAGTTAAAAATCCAAATACAAAGATATGGTGTGTTCAGATCACGGCTGTTCATTTAAGGCCCAGACTTTAGTTTTCGAGTCGCAGTTTAACGTTCTACTGTTCTGCTCCGACTGGGCTAATGATACTTCAATTTTGATAGGCTAAGCACTAAAATCAATCTAATATTATCCAATCAAATTATTATTTGGATTTTATCTTAGTTAAAATTTCGTGAAACAAAAAACCTAAGATAAAATCACTAAAATAGATTTTAACTAAAACCGAAATGAAATTTTAAATTTTATCCGTTTCACGAAGATCAATTTTAACTTAAAATGCAATTTTAACAGATTTTAGTTAAAATTGCTTGCGCCCGCGCAGTGCACAATTCCGATGCGGGCAATTAGGGTGTAAGCAAATACGCTTCGAAACTGAAAACTGTTGACAGGTTGAACTAACACTCGGCAAACCTCAACAGATTCTAGTACCCTACATCTAATCTCGGCTGTATGACCAAGTCCGCCATTAGAACTACTTTCAAGTTCCCGGATTACAATGGCGTTGTCCATGACGACCAATGACGTCATTGATGACGACGTATTTGAAGAATGTTTTATCTTACAAAATTTTCAAAGTTTGAAGCTGTTTTTCTTTCAAGTTTATCCGATTTTCTTTAGACAAGGACGAATTTGCACTGAAAATTCTATACACTCTTCGAACGACGCAATTTTGAGAACTTCTTTCTAAACGCGGGCAAGTTCCCTTATAAGTAAACCGGTGTCGCATCGCAAATGTATAGGCGTAGGTACATATCACTTACTGTCACACAGCCGAGGCTAGATCTAGGATACCGGAATCTGCCGAGGTTTGCCGAGTGGTTGAACTAACGGTTACAATATCAATGGGAAGAGCTTCATATATACGTTGTAGCAATATTTGCACATGATCAGACAGTCTTAGAGAGGTGAAATAAATGAGTTTATTGCGTATTATTCGTTTCGAAATGCATCGGTGGGTTGGCCTTAACCTTGGCATTTTATTTGTGACCTTGGCATTTGCTTTACTCGCAGGCTTCAATGGAAATAATGTGTATCGATAAACTAAATCTCTTGAATTTCGTAGTTTTAGGGTATTTCGGATAACAGAAAATATTGAGAATTGTCACAAACATACCATATTTGTGACTCAAACGACTAATGTATATTGTAAATTGTAGTCAAATTTTAAAAGTATTTAACAACTTTGAAACTAATCCACCAAATAGCCAATGTTTCCATGCCTGATTTGAAATGTCATCCCGATATATACAGTTTCAAAAATAGTCTGAAATTACGAAAGTGCCACACTCCTTATTGGATAATGCCTATTTATCTTAACTAAAATGATTTTTCCCCAAGAAAAAATATCTTTGGCTCCTATATAAAACTTCTCTGATTTATGTTGTCTTATTCACGTAAGCCTTCATTAAGAAATAATATTAAATTTATGATATTAAAATATAATTTCGAATAGGCCTATAACATTTTTCAATAAACATATTTGAGATTATTAATTTATCATTTTACAAATCATTATAACCCCCAAACCATATGAGTAAATACTTTGCATATGGCATGGCTAGTATTATAGGCCTTCTAATACCAAGAAATTTGCCATTTTAAACGAAGATATTTTTTATAGATAAGAGTGCTCTTCTATCCATGATGTCAAGTAACCGCGAATGTAAGTAAACTATGGGTCAGCGATCTGAGATGAAATGAAATTTTAATGGGGTTTAGCGTCCTACTGTCCTACTCTAACTGGGCTAATGAAGACGGGCTTATGCCATGCAGTCTGCTATGAGGTATATTTTGCCTGGACAGCGGCGCTACAGCCTACTTTTATATCGAATTCCACATGCCAAAGGATCTTTTACGTGCACGCCAATGTGTACACAGGACCTCAGTTTTTCGTTCCATCCGAAAGGACTATAAGTTGTATCTTGCCAGGCTTTCTGTCCCACACTACTGACAAGGATGAACTGCGCCGAAAAAATAAGATGAACATTCTCGGTCAAGGCATGGATGGAATACGGCACCCGCAGGCTAGGGAGCCATCGTCTTACTCACTGAAACACCTTGGCCCACCTGTCGTCAAAAGAATACAACATTGAATGAAATTTAATGAGGTGTGTGCGACAGCTAAATATTCCTATTGCAGAGCGATTTTCTATCTTCATTTTTATTTACATGACAAATCCATAATCAATACTCTAGACCACACCTGCTTTAGACGCTATTATGACCGACCAAGACTAAATTTTCCGAAAATTCAGGACATCACTCACAGAGAGTACCGATCAGAGGCTTGTCTATCGAGTGATACAGCTTTTATTCTTATATATTAAACGTCTAATTAAGTTCATTTTACTGAGAATTTAAATTTATTCAGTTTTCCTTATCTTTTTGACATCGTATAGCCAGAGCGGACAGCTCTTTATCTAAATCTTGCATATTGTCTCTTAAATAAAATAAATTATAGGGGTAAATGTAATGAAATATCCTACTTATCTCCACGAACTAGACGAATGAATTCTAGGTAATGCATTTACCACTTTGCATTTTGTTATGCAATACTTTCACGGAGAATCGTTTATAAGTAATATGTTTTATTCTCCGAGAGTAACATATTAACACACAGTTATAATAAGTAGTATTAATATGATATACATGGTATTCATATGTCAGAATTTAGTTTATAAATATAGTTTGTAAGTCTTTTATCTGGGTCAAAGATAAATTATCGAGTTCACTAGATTTTCTTTGTTGATTTATTGACAACATTCATTCTTACATTCAGTCTTAGTGCCATAATCTATGTGTATATTCAAAAAGAAAAAAAATGTCCTGTGTAGACACGGTAAGACAAAAATATCTGGTAGGGAGGGTATCGTAAATACTTTAAAACGGTCATGATGTCCGATTTGAATAAATGAGGTTTGCATGCAAGGCGACTCTTTCAGGGTGTGGTATTTATCCTCGAATACAGTGACCATAATTCAAGTCCAATGTCTGCAATGTTTACGTCAAACACTCTTAGGGGATCAGTCAAAGTACATATAAATATCAACTCACTAACAAAATAAAAAGCAAACCTTTACCACAAACGATTCCAATATATTTCAATACACATAGTTAGAAAATAATAATGTTGTTGAGATTCGGGGACTGGAATATCATCTGGTCAGCACACCATTCCTCGAAATCAAAATTTTCAGCTGCCTATGCATAGTATCGTAAATAATAAGAACTATGGCGGTGGTGGGGACCCTAAATTAAGTGGGTTACTAGACCGACAATAAATGGAATCCGTTTCCAGAATATTCCCGATTCAAAAGTAAACTTGATAAATTGGCGTAAGTGAAGCCAGCAGCTCAATGGAGTTAGGATACCATTTTGTTTTGCCTAACTGTTTCACTACATCTACCAATATTTGGTGCACCAGTTGGGCTCTTTTTTGACAAGGATAGACCAAGGTCCGATTCTCGATTGAATCAATTATCAGTTGATTAGTAAATCCCGCTTGATCGAACAAAATTCTGACATAGTTCAAACCATAATATTGTTATATGGAACGAATTTGTAGATAATTTATATTGTTAACTGGTCGATTCTGTTAGGCATATGGTAACACCTGAATGTTTATTACAATACAACAAAGCAGATGTTTCAGCAAATCGACTTGTACGGGAAAATAGAAATTACGACTTTAATGCTCATTTAGACAATCGACTAAAATGAATCATGCCGAAACGATTGAAGCCGAAATTCAAACGACTGGTGCCAGCGCAAATCGTGTTTTAGAGTAGAATGGTCAATTTACAATGTCTGCGTTTTACGCTTATGAATGTTTGAACTTTGTGTTACTTTAGAATAAACAACATTTTGAAGCATTTATTTTAATATAATGTTTATCAGTCGCAGCCTGACATTTCTACTTGTAAAAAGCGTCGGGATATTTCTTCAGTAGAGACACATTGATCATTCGACCTAGTCTCAGTGACGGGTCGTGTTGGCTAGTCTTACCAGACAAAAAAATATGTGAGTCATATCGACACAGAAATACATAAATAAACGAAACATTATATTGTAAGCATGAAAGCCATTTAATAGCCAAATTACAAATACATAAATTGTTCAGTTCTGTAATAAGCTAAAAAGTTACAACATAAGCAATGGTATTATTACTAGCTAACCAATTTAAATAAATCCAATAATAATGATTTTTGTTCAAATATGGAATAAAAAATCCAAAATGCAATTTCTTCAAATGTATAAAATAAAGATTTAAAAATCCAAATTTATGAAGCAGCTTGTTTTAAATCATCTCAAGGTTTCAAAATCTTTCACGGATCCTACATCTTTTTAATTTAAACCATGTTGTTCTTAGCGTTTTAACGTCCGTTTCCACCGAAGGTGATATCGCAGACAAGGTCTTATTTTTTTTTATTTTCATTATCTCAGCGCACGCGCAGGGGTCTTTCATGTAGGAGGAAACAGGTACCCGGAGTAAATCCATGAGGTTGAGAAGGCGCCCCTTTATCTCCAAACAACATACGCTCACACCAGGAATCGAAACCACAACCGCAAGGCAGAGGTGACCGGCCAGCTAGAGGTCGAAGCGCGACATTCTCGACCACTAGGCCACCCCAACCCCCCTAAAACCAATCAGATTTAAGTTTATATAGCGCGAATTACTTAAATGTAGGCTATGTTTTGTTGGACATGTCAATGTTTCAAGGCTAATGTTATATTGTTCAAGGCATACATTGTTTAGTCTATGCTGTATAGCATGTTTAATTTTAATTTTTAAACATCGATTGTGTTGGTAGTGCCAATGCAATAATAGGGACCTTTCGCATCGGTACGAAAACGAACACCAAAACGAACATATGTTCATTTACGTTTTCGTTTTCGTATCCTTGATCACGCGGTTTCGCAATCCGATGTACGATAATAACTAGATGGCGTTAATTTCCACTCCATGAACTTCTCGGTCAAGGCAAAGTTTTCAATCGATTTTTTTGCAGATGTACAACAAATCAAGCAGAATATTCCTTGTGAGCACATTCTACGAACATTCAACTATATACACAAAGTCTCGAAAAATGGTGAAAAATTCAATATATGAGACAAGAAACATATTCGTTTGCATACCTACGTAAATCCAGCTCCATACGCGTAACGTTTTTCACTGGCCGAACACTCATTACGGATTGACGTCACAAGTACACACGAATCGATGACGTTTTCGTATTCGTTTTCGTACCGGTGCGAAAGGTCCCTAATATGTTTAACTATATAGAGTATTTACATTTTTATTTATGTGAGTGGAGGGGGGGGGGGGGGGTATGATGTTAAGACGGCCCTGGCTCTAGTTGAGTGTCCGGATGCGCTTTGAAAGTAATAAAAAAAGAACAATCCTTCTACAATGTTGATCCTCTCAAATGACTAATATTATAACTGACAACAATTTCAATCATACCTTTTTAGGAAATGAATCATCATGGCAAACTTAGGTTTCTCCGGGAATTTGAAAGAATGTCCATTGAAATTCACAAACAGAACATGACTGTAAACACTTAGGGAATATTTTAACAAGTTTATGTGGTTCCCGAAACAACACCGTTGCCTAGTTTAAAGTATTTTAGGTATACTTAGTTTCTTCCACGGCGAAATACTGTTAATAACTGCGCATATTCAAGAATGAAAGTCATTTGCATAAATTATACATGTAAATGATAACAACATCAGCAAATCTTCTCCGACCCATTTATAACCCTGTGTGGTACCACATTCCATAAGATGGAAATTATACTAACATTTCTACTTGTAAACAGTATCGGAATATTTCTTCAGTAGAGACACATTGATCATTCGACCTAGTAATGTTGGCTAGTCTCATCAGACAAAAATTAGAAGTATGTGTGTCACATCAACACAGAAAAAATCCCACAAATGAACGAAAAAATATATTGTAAGCAATGATAGCCCTTTAATTATAGCCAAATTACAAATACATAAATTAATCATTTTTCTAATAAGCTATATATAAATTTACGACATAAGCATACTAAATACATATAATAATTTAGAGAAAATGTTGTTCAAACGTTTGTTTAATCACATGTATAAGCAATATTATTATTTGTAACGAACCGAATAAAGCCCTTTAATAGCCAAATTACAAATACATAAATTTCAGATTTTTTTTTTTATATATATAAACCATCTATAAATATATATAGATTTGAAAAAGGGTAAAAAATAATTTGTTCAAATATTTGTTAAATAACAAGTATCATGAGTGGTATTATTACTAACGAATCCAATTCAATTAAATCGAATAAATGTATGAAGACTTTTGTTCAAATATGGAATAGTGAATAATTCAATTTCTTCGAATTAATAAAATAAATTACATGTAAAAAGAAAAATCCAAATATATGAAGCAGTCCGTTTTAAATTATCTTCAAGTTTCACAATTCCGAATCTTTCAAGAATCTTACATCTTTTTAATTTAAACCAACCAGATTTATGTTTGTATAGCGCGAATTCCTTAAATTTATGACCTGGGCACTTTGCTCGGAATCACTAAAAGATAGTCTGCGTTTCTTACAGAAGACACTCGCAGAAAAACGTTGAATGATTGAACATGATGCGTGCCTTAACCGGGGCCGTCTTAACACATGTATCACGCTGGGCAATTGTCGGGAGGCATGGGTGGGGGCGACCATATTTTTTTTGCTGAACTATTAAATGTTTCAAGGTTCATGTAAACGCATGTGTTGATTATTCTATGCAGTAAGGCATGCTTTATTTTAAACATTTAAACACCAATTCTGTTGGTAGTGTCAATACATTAAATATATTTAACTATATCGACTGTTTACATTTTTATTCATGTGAGTGGAAGGTGGGGGGAATATGATGTTAAGACGGCCAAGGTCCTAGTTCAGTGTCAGGATGCGCTTTGAAAATAATAAAAGAGATTAATCCTTCTACATTGTAGATCCTTTCAGATGACCATCAGATAGCCCGTTCAGGCGCTTATTTTTAAACCAGTTCATAATCGCTGGGGTTTTTAAGACAGCATCGTGTTGCGTTCAAACGTACTAAAAGCCAAACCAGTTTAACTATTCTGACCTCTTCGGTCGGAGGTTAGAGTTAATTGCGCATGGGTAGCTTCATATTCTTTATTCGGTTCTCGCACGCTTTAGATAACATTGGCACAGTCTGACCCCGATATTTTCACAGGAATGTAACTTACTGCGTACTGCGCATGCTCAAAGCAAGCTGGAGCTGGGTTTTTTAAGCCAACCCGTTCAGACGGCAAAGATGAACCAGTTTAAAATAAAAAGCCTTCTCGAAGACAGGACGCGAGCTGGGGTTTTTTAACTGGTTTATTTGCCCCACATGTGCGTTCAGACGCCAAAGTTAAACTGGTTTAACAATCCCCGGGGTTTTTAAACCAGTTCAACTTAAGCGTCTGAACGTGACTTAATATAACTAACTACAATTTCAATTTTATAATTTTTTTTAGGAAACTACACAATACATGTATATTCATAGAAGCAACAAAATAATTATAATACTTTCAGAATAATCCAATTAACTACAATTTCAATCTTATATATTTAGGAAATAGGCCTACACAATATATTCATACAAGCGACAAACTAATTATAATACTTTCAGAAGGATACACGTAATGCTTAAATATATAAAGTTTACTTTCAATTTTGCCAAACTTTAGTAAATTTGAGGTGTGTGGTTGTTTTACCAGGTAACCGAAATTCCCAGAAAATATTGTCCAATACGTACTGTACATAGTTCACAAAATTAAAGGTTCGGGTCAACTTTTATTTTAAAGCAACGCCGAATCCGTATACTCTCTACAAATAATGAACAAAACGTGTAAAATATTTAAATCATTTGAAACATGCACGATCAGAATTTAAAGATATTATGAGAAGTCGTTAAATTGTAACGGTCGGTGCGAATTATTATTTCTATGTTAAGGTACCCCGAACCACTATGAAGTCAAAATAATCACAAATTTTATTTATTTATTTATTTTTTTTCAAAGTTGACCCGAAACTTTAATACGACTGTAACAGATAATAACATATAGTGATGCCATGTAAAGACTGTGCGCTCATTAGCAACAGTTTTAAGGTTAGCCAGTACGACGTAGTATGCTGTGATATAAATTGTTTTCAAGAATGCCAAACTGTTGTCGGTATCAGGGACCGAACTACCCGAAGAAGCTTGAAAAGAAATCATCAAAACTCTGACAATCAAACACTGTAATATAACTAAATTAACTCATTTAAATTATTGTGGGCTATAATTCGAGTATAAAATTTGATTTGTCCGGGTTATTACATACTTCAAAATAAAAATAAGTTTAGAAACGGATGATCCAATTTTGCTCGACAGACCTTTATATTTTAAATGACCGAGACTTATTTTTCCGTATATTCTTTAGCAAGTGATATGTTAAAGTGTAGTATCCATCATACATATAACATAACCGTTACAAAAATAGCATTTATTAACGTTAGGTTAGACAAAAAACAATCATATCAAAAAACATAATAAAATCAGTAAATACAAAAAACGCAAAAGGAAAGAAAAAAAAGCAAAAAGAAAATTCTTTACATCTTCACATTAATGTAATTCTTCACATCCTCACATTAATATGATTCTTCAAATCTTCACCCCTCCACCTGAAATCATAAAGGCAGCAAATTTAATATTTATAATTTATATTTTACTGTAAAATGGTTTGTGACTGTAGGAGTGGGATCTTGTATTAGTTTCAATATAAGATTCGGCGAAGATATTTTAACTATATAAAATTAAAATTTAATCGGGAAGTAATTCTGTTATCTTCAACTGCCAACGACCTCTTAACGTGACGACACATTAGATTTGTGTGTTTGAAACATGACACTTTTACACGGTATTCACGGTTATTTATGTGCATACGTTTCAAGCCATATTATTTTATTCCAGACTAACTTTACTTTAAATTAATGTATTTAATGGACTTGATCTTATGACACATGCTGGGAGACATGGTGGCTAAGTGGGTCAGACGCTGGCTTCCTAGCTTGGAGTTCGCGTGCTCGATCCCTGCATTGGCCGAGAAAGTTAATCAAGATTTTCCGACGTGGTTTCCCCTTGTCAGTGGTTTAGGACGGAGGGTCTGACAAGGACAGCTGTCTAGTTAGTCGGATGGGACGGAAAACCGAGGTCCCGTGTACACATTGGCGTGCACATAAAAGATCCCTTGGCAGTTAGAATTCGATATAAGCGTAGGCCATAGTGCCGCTGCCTGGGCAAAATTACCCTCGTAGCACACTGCGTTAGCCCAGTCGGAGCAAACCAGTAGGGCGTTAAACCCCATTTCATTTCATTTATTTATTTATGACACATGCTACGGGTAGTATGACTCAAGGAATGGTGAAGTACCGTCGACTGTTAATATTTACATCCAATTCTCGGAGAAAAATTCTTAAACAATGCAGAATTTTAATGACCTTCGCGCGCGAATATTCATCATTCTTAGAGAGGACGAAAAGTTGGCTCAATATCAGAATATATTCACTACAGACATTATATCTCTAGTACACATAAACGAGGGTTGAGGTTAGTTTTGAATAGAATTGTTTTGGCTAAGAATCGTTGTAAATATAACACTGATAAACCATAATATAATACGAAGAAAGATTTTGCGTAACAAATGGCGATATAGTCTTGAACTATGCTGTGTTTCTCCGGGAATTTCAGAGAATGTCCATTCAAATTCACAAACAGAACATGACGAAATACATTAGACATGTTTTAACAAGTTTATGTGGGTCCACAAACAAGGCTGTTGCCTAGTTTAAAGTATTTTAAGTATACTTAGTTTCTTAAAGCTGCAATGTTTTAAATCTGAAGACAAAATTGCATAATTTAACACAATTATTTGAAGGGTGGGTAAATTTTCACTACGAAACACTATTAGTAACTGCGCATATTCAAGAACGAAAGTCATTTGCATAAATTATGCATGTAAATGACAACAGCATCAACAAATCTATAACTTACCATTTTAATAAGTGATACAAGTCATCACCCTTTTAGGGTAACCTCCTTTTCTTGCAGGAACTAAGCCCAGGCTGGCTCTTGAGATTAACAGAAAAGTAAATCCCAAATTTCTCCCCATCACCAACAACGTTTTGACCATCCCATCCATGATGGCACAGCCTTTCCTCCCGACTGTTTTAAACATCCCCCAACTTCGTCTTCAGGATTATAGCTTCAAATACTCTCGGAATTAACCGATTTTCCAAACACCAATGCCAAGATTCTGGCAAATAATTATTTAGACTCACTTGTAACTAATCTTTTAATGTCCAACTGACACAATTTATTGTCTTTAGTCAATCGTCTCTTTTCTCTAATGGATCTAAAAACAGCCTATACACTATAAAAAGTTATTAAAACTGTTTTAATTTATATTGTCAATATTTAATAAATTGATCCAATTCTGTATTAGTGAGTATGTTCAAGGGAAGCGGATGAAAACAGTCTAAAGACCTTGACAACCTTCCTTAGTCCATATATAAAACCACTTTGTCTTGGTCTTGTCTTGCCCTTTCCCATTTTGTCTCAAGATCGTACTCAGCTTCTCAATAAATATCAAACACAAGAGTTCGTTACAGTTAGTGAGTGTGCTCTAAACTTCCAGCAGAGAACAATCGCAACACTTTAACAACTTTGTTGAATCTTCCTCTGAAACTGTGCTTTTTTGTTCCCTTTCCCATTCTTCTGTAGGGGTGTGCCTTTAATTTAAATTCTGGGACGTTCCTCAAAACTGATTTATGTCGATTAATTCGACTGATAGGCATTGATTCCTAATTGTTCTAGTGTTTCTTTACTTGAGGTTATTTCCAATTAGGCTCGCCAGAGACCAATCACGAAATGTGTGGTGTTCAAAGAATATGCACTAAGGTCTTGGGATGCTGAGATGAAGGTATTTGCGATTGAAGACATCTTAATATCGGACCTAGTATAAGACGACATAACTGCAAATACAAATTAAATGTCTACAAAGTCTTGATGGAGTGGTACGGCTAATAACACACAAGTTTAAAATTGTTCACTTAACTAAGATGGCTCCCTTGAAAATACACTGCTCTATCTGTCTGAACTGTTCGCAATGATCTAGATTGCTCTACTGATCTCATGATATCTCATACTGGGCTTTTGTGCATATCTACCAAATTTGATTGGCTGTTAATTATGTCCACGCGCATGTTTAAACCACTCGCTAGTACGCCATGGTTTAACATTGATCGAAAGACCCATACATAAGCAGTATTTCTGGAGAACGAACAATTCATTGGAAAACCCAGATTTTAACTTGGCACAGTTCCATTAGCACTATGTCATTTTCTTTTATTTGATTTTTGTCAGATTCAATTTTCGGAATGTGGTTTTCAAACTGAACTCGCAACTACAGCGTCTGATTTAGAATTTGGAGGGGGGGGGGGGTCGGGTTCGGGGGACCCACATCAAACAACTTTTACATTACATGACAAATACTGAAGTGAATATAATCTGAATGGTAAATCGCGTGCGTTCGAAAAACATATAAGTTAGGTTCCAAAGGTTTTATTTTTCTCAAGTTTATTGGTTGTTGTATGAATAACTACCTAATAAAGGCCAAAGTAATAAATTACTTTGTTAACTATTTGAATAATATAATTTTTTAATATGTAAATATTACATTTTTTATAGATTGGTTCGGTAGGGGGTCCGAATCTGCACGCAACCAGAAGTTCGCTGGTAGCTAGAATTTGATGGAGAAAGGACAAAATTCAACTGTCTCTGCACACTGTCGGAAATCATATGTTGGTCTCAATTGACCGGTTTATTTACTTGGTAAGACGATAAATCCCACTCCATTCTTCCCACGACTCGTGAAATGCATAATATCTACTGTTTACTAGGTCATAACAGGGTAATATAAGGAAGTTTTTCATCTCGAATCGAAACTAGTTTGACCTCAAGTATGTGTATAACTAAATATAGCCAGGTCATGTGACAACATCGTTGATGTCAAGATAACATTATATTATTGAGTTTTTATGTACATGTAGGTTTATAGTTTTAGCTCAGTATTGATTACCTTTGAATAGAAATATGATGGTGTTTATAGACCTACTTTTCTTAGTCTAGCGAATAAATGAAGACGGGCGCATAAGCCATACTGGGTGCTATGATAGCAATTTGGCGCGGACAGCTTTTTTTTTCTTTTTCTTTTTTTTTGGGGGGGGGGGGGGGCGTTGTACTTTCCAAACAAAAAGATGTGTTTTACCTTGCTAAACTCACCGTCATATACAATTGACCATGGCGGTACAGGATTTGGTTTAAGCCAAATTAAGCTTGCTTGTACCATCTGCTCGCTTTTTATGCGTGTTTTGCAGACATTTGCCAAACACCATATCATATCAATTTTGTTTTCTGTTTTTACATTTTTTTATAATGTGCTAAGCGGCAATGACGCAGAACATCTAGTCATTCGGGTGATGCAAAATTTCGAGACAAAATTTCCCTCATAGCGCACCGGCCATGCCCTATGCTCTTCTTCAATGGCCCGGCCGTCAGAAATACCCCCCCCCACTCCACCCGGTCTCTTGACCTGATTTGTTATATGCGTGTAATAAATTATTTATTGTTTGAAATGTATGTGTATCCTGCATTAATGCTCGTACTTGTTGTTCTGAAATTTTGAAATAAGCTTAAATATAATTCACTTACCGGGTATTGATTCTGTCTACAGAATAATATCACACATTAATATAATATCATCGTTATGTACCTGTTGTGTTATAAAGTGTATATATATATATATATGCATGAGTAGATCAGTCTGACATTATCTGTGTTATCGGAGAATGACTAGTTTAAAATAGAAACGATTCCCCGTGAAATTAATCTGAACTTAACTAACTTTATAGTTGAAAATGCATGCCTGGACTGTATTGAACGTCCACATTGTTGTGAAATTTTAGTCACCATTTTTTGCATACCATTTAAGACATTAAAACACAACATAAACAGTGGTATCGATTACTCGTAGCCTAACTTAAATAACGCAATAAGATGATTCATTTGTGATAACGTCCAAAAGCTTTATCATTGTGTTAAAGAATATTACAACCCCGTGACCGCGTGACTATTGAACAGCCAGTTAGGCTTCTGTAGATTTAATGAAAATAAAAAAAAAATCAAATGAGTGTTATTCCTGTTCCATGAGATCTTGAGTATAAATTTAAGTTCGAATGTATAATTCGGTTGTTTCTTGTGATTCGTGAAGTTATTGTCCTTGGTTTTGAACGCATTGTTTGTGTGTTCTGTCTTTTGTACCGGGTTGCATTCTCGTTTACTATCCCCCCCCCCCTCAATTCTATTTTTATGAAAGTGAGTCGCCATTACAGATAGATATCTGCGCACTCAATATATGAAATGGGGTTTAACGGCCTACATTTCTGAATCGGCCTGACCATTGAAGACGAGTATGCATTGAGGAAAATTTTGTCTCGATTTTTCGCACCATCCGAATGACTAGATATCCTGCATCATTAAACAGTTCAGTGTTATCCGCTCCTTTTAGCAATAAATGATACTCACCTTCTGGACTCACACAAAGAAAGAATACAATTGTTTGAAACAATAAACCTAATATTATGATCCAGAAATCTTCATATTTTGATACTTGATTGCTAAAGCTTGCTTGCAAACTGTGTCACCACAATTCCACTGGACGGTATAACTTGTAGTATAGTAAGTCACATAAAATATGTCCTTTTAATATTATCTGTACTTGTCATGGGTACAAATCCTAAACTGCCGCCTGATAAGAGTGTCATCTTGTGATGTATTTTAGATGGAATATTTATCATTCTTCGTGGTATGGTCCTCATCCAAGACGATATCCCTTTTATATACGATCTGAAATACACACAAAATATCATCTAATCATGTAAAGTCTAATTCGATAATCTGTACTCGTGGAGTATATAAATAAAGACTAAAAGAATGCACTGGGTAAAACCGTAAATAAATATGTGGATAAAGTAATAAACTAATTGCGAGATTGTTAAAGATGTGATCGGCACAAAATAACATTGATATTGTAATATCGTTTTTAATTTTAAATTCATAGAATCATTTCCTAGACAAACAAACAACATAACAGGAGGCTCGAGGTCGCTCGCTAGCCTGGAGTACTCGGGTTCGCTCCCGGTGTTGGCCGAGAAACTTTCTCGGAAATTTTCCCCCTTGTCAGTGGTACAGGACGTAGGCCCTGACAAGGACAACTGTCTAGTCGTCTGGATGGTACGAAAATCCAAAGTCCCGTGTACATATTGTCGTGAATGTAAAACAACTAATGACAGTTTAAATTCGATATAAGAGTAGGCCATAGTGCCGCTGTCCAGGCAAAAGTTCCTTCATAGCACACTGTATGGCGTATGCCCGTCTCCATTAGCCCAGTTCGGAACAGAACAGTAGGACGTTAAACTCCATTTCATTTCATTTCCTCAGTATATGTCTGTTCTTGATCAACGTATTTGATATTTTTAAATCAACATATTTGAATTTTCAGATCAACGTATTTCAGATTAAAATGCCCATTTTTGGCAAAATGAAAGCTATTTGTGAACTTTGAATATCCACAAATAAAAAAAAAATATTTGTCGAATTGATTTTTTATAATGTACATGAAAAATACATCAAATTAGGATTGTGGAATTATTCTTTTCACGAAATGAAATGAGGTCTAACGTCCTACTGTTCTGCTCCGACTAGGTTAATGAAGATGGGCATACGCCATACAGTGTGTTATGAGGGAAATTTTGCTCGGGCAGTAAACACTATGCCCTACTCTTATATCGAATTCCAACTGCCAAGGGATCTTTTACGTTCATGCATACACGGAACCTCGGTTATTCGTCCCGTCCGAACGACTAGACAGCTGTCCTTGACAGGCCCTCCGTCCTGCACCACTGAAAAGGGGAAAACCCATTGGAAAAACTTTCTTGACCAATGCAGGGATCGAAAACGTTACCTCGGGGCTAGAAAGCCTGCGCCTTACCCACTTAGCCACCGTCCCCCCACCCAAATAACAGATGCAAAGATTTTTGGATATTTGCCAGATTCTTTCAAACCGGGAATACCCACAAAATAAATAATAAATTTGTCCAATAAGGAGATAAACATTTCCTATGATGTGCAATGCTAGACATGTTCTTTGTCATTATTGTAGTGACCGTGGGGGGGGGGGGCAAAGTAAACAGTGTTGTTATTGCCAACTGATAAACAAAATAGTATAGGCATTATTTATTGTTTTTCGAGATGAATATGCATACTGAACATTGCATGGGATTGTCGTATTAATGTCATTAATAAATTTATTAGAAAATCTATTACAGATTACATCTACAGTAATGTTTAATAGCTCTTAGACATCGCCGACAAAACCCTCTCGTCGGTTCTGTTTATGGAACTCTTCCAATCTAAGTTCATGGAAAACATGCCGCATAAAATGAGCGATGATTAGGGTTTTGAACACTATTTAATAAGCCAAAATTGTTTGTTTATGAGAAAAATTGTATATTGGAGCAAAACGCTTAGGTCCTGATTTGGTTGAGCAAGCACTTAAATATACCCACACAACAGTAATGTCTCGACAGCATCTTATGCGAAAGGAAAACTTGGATGCTGACCAAATTTGATATTTCGGAAAAGAAGGGAATAGCTCTGGAACTGAAAAACGAGCTATGTTGAATATCGATATACGGTTGGTCTCCTAATGACCACAATGATTCACTTTAAATGTGAAAAGAATTTGATAGGGGTGATGACTGTCGAATAGAAAGTCGTTGAACGCTAAATACAGATATGCTTCGTCCTCCCATGACCCCAATACTTCAAAGCAAATTCGAAAAAGAAATCCATTACAAACTGTAGTCTCAATTGCATTCGCAAAAGTGGAGATAATCTCCGCATCCATTAAAAACGGCAGCCTTAATAAAACACGGTAACTTCGAATTGAAAAGTCGATAGTACTCGTCCCCTTTATGACCCCAATGCTTTCCACCTAATTTGAAAAACATTCGTACAAAACTAAAGCCTCTATCGCGTTCACAAGATTGTCTGAAGGTGGGGGGGGGGGGGTAAATCCGGAACGGAAAGACACGGAGCGCAAATATTCGCTGAGGTATGTCCTTTCACGAACAAAATGCTTCATACAAAATCTGTATAGCCTTTATGTCATTCACACTGTTATCGGCAAAGGGGAATAATTCCGGACGTCTTTGCTTCGCATGAAATATGATAAATATCCATTCAAAGCTATTGCCTTTATCTGGGCGTATAAAACTCTAAATAATATATAAAGTTACGTGATGTTTAAGTCTCTTGGATGCAGGCGTTGTAACATCATGGATGCGATGGTCAGACATTTATTGCTAGTGGGAGTGGATTTGCGATTTACATTCCTGTTAATCTTCATAGCAAGTCTGTGTTTGGTTTCTGAAAGAAAAGTGAGTTACAGTAAAACTATTAAATTGGTAAGTTGTAGATTTCACAACATTCATAATTTACCTAATTTAATGATATTGTATTTCTTATCAATACACCGCGGACATTGGCAGTAATATTGGCAAAAATTTTCGGCATACAATTGGTTGTCTAACGTTAAGTTTCACAACCCATCTTTTACCAAACCAGAAAGGAAAACAGAGGTTGCCGCATGCAGTAGCTAAAACTAAAACTCAATATCATCCAAAGTCTTCGACATTGAAAACACGAATTATTGGTCAATTTAAATCAACATTGATGTTGTGATCTTACCGGGAAAAGACGGGCTTCTGATATCAAACGGTGACGACATATTCTTATCTGGAGAGCATGCGCAATAAATACTATCGGTGCAGACTGGAATAACCAGACGCTAGGGATTGCCATTCGATTAAGACTTCTGGCGTATTTCGCCGAACATGACTGATTTGAAATTACGTAAACGATTGAATTAAATCAGTTTATATACATTTATATTACATTATTATATGCGTTCGTTCCACAATCACTAAAACGTGTGATTATTTTATCTGATATGCACACGGAAAAGATGTTCAAAATCCTTGCAGAGATTTTTCAGAGAACATGGTTCACGCTTATTTAAATATCATTGGTTATTCGTCCCGTCCGAACGACTAGACAGCTGTCCTTGACAGGCCCTCCGTCCTGCACCACTGAAAAGGGGAAAACCCATTGGAAAAACTTTCTTGACCAATGCAGGGATCGAAAACGTTACCTCGGGGCTAGAAAGCCTGCGCCTTACCCACTTAGCCACCGTCCCCCCACCCAAATAACAGATGCAAAGATTTTTGGATATTTGCCAGATTCTTTCAAACCGGGAATACCCACAAAATAAATAATAAATTTGTCCAATAAGGAGATAAACATTTCCTATGATGTGCAATGCTAGACATGTTCTTTGTCATTATTGTAGTGACCGTGGGGGGGGGGGGGCAAAGTAAACAGTGTTGTTATTGCCAACTGATAAACAAAATAGTATAGGCATTATTTATTGTTTTTCGAGATGAATATGCATACTGAACATTGCATGGGATTGTCGTATTAATGTCATTAATAAATTTATTAGAAAATCTATTACAGATTACATCTACAGTAATGTTTAATAGCTCTTAGACATCGCCGACAAAACCCTCTCGTCGGTTCTGTTTATGGAACTCTTCCAATCTAAGTTCATGGAAAACATGCCGCATAAAATGAGCGATGATTAGGGTTTTGAACACTATTTAATAAGCCAAAATTGTTTGTTTATGAGAAAAATTGTATATTGGAGCAAAACGCTTAGGTCCTGATTTGGTTGAGCAAGCACTTAAATATACCCACACAACAGTAATGTCTCGACAGCATCTTATGCGAAAGGAAAACTTGGATGCTGACCAAATTTGATATTTCGGAAAAGAAGGGAATAGCTCTGGAACTGAAAAACGAGCTATGTTGAATATCGATATACGGTTGGTCTCCTAATGACCACAATGATTCACTTTAAATGTGAAAAGAATTTGATAGGGGTGATGACTGTCGAATAGAAAGTCGTTGAACGCTAAATACAGATATGCTTCGTCCTCCCATGACCCCAATACTTCAAAGCAAATTCGAAAAAGAAATCCATTACAAACTGTAGTCTCAATTGCATTCGCAAAAGTGGAGATAATCTCCGCATCCATTAAAAACGGCAGCCTTAATAAAACACGGTAACTTCGAATTGAAAAGTCGATAGTACTCGTCCCCTTTATGACCCCAATGCTTTCCACCTAATTTGAAAAACATTCGTACAAAACTAAAGCCTCTATCGCGTTCACAAGATTGTCTGAAGGTGGGGGGGGGGGGGGTAAATCCGGAACGGAAAGACACGGAGCGCAAATATTCGCTGAGGTATGTCCTTTCACGAACAAAATGCTTCATACAAAATCTGTATAGCCTTTATGTCATTCACACTGTTATCGGCAAAGGGGAATAATTCCGGACGTCTTTGCTTCGCATGAAATATGATAAATATCCATTCAAAGCTATTGCCTTTATCTGGGCGTATAAAACTCTAAATAATATATAAAGTTACGTGATGTTTAAGTCTCTTGGATGCAGGCGTTGTAACATCATGGATGCGATGGTCAGACATTTATTGCTAGTGGGAGTGGATTTGCGATTTACATTCCTGTTAATCTTCATAGCAAGTCTGTGTTTGGTTTCTGAAAGAAAAGTGAGTTACAGTAAAACTATTAAATTGGTAAGTTGTAGATTTCACAACATTCATAATTTACCTAATTTAATGATATTGTATTTCTTATCAATACACCGCGGACATTGGCAGTAATATTGGCAAAAATTTTCGGCATACAATTGGTTGTCTAACGTTAAGTTTCACAACCCATCTTTTACCAAACCAGAAAGGAAAACAGAGGTTGCCGCATGCAGTAGCTAAAACTAAAACTCAATATCATCCAAAGTCTTCGACATTGAAAACACGAATTATTGGTCAATTTAAATCAACATTGATGTTGTGATCTTACCGGGAAAAGACGGGCTTCTGATATCAAACGGTGACGACATATTCTTATCTGGAGAGCATGCGCAATAAATACTATCGGTGCAGACTGGAATAACCAGACGCTAGGGATTGCCATTCGATTAAGACTTCTGGCGTATTTCGCCGAACATGACTGATTTGAAATTACGTAAACGATTGAATTAAATCAGTTTATATACATTTATATTACATTATTATATGCGTTCGTTCCACAATCACTAAAACGTGTGATTATTTTATCTGATATGCACACGGAAAAGATGTTCAAAATCCTTGCAGAGATTTTTCAGAGAACATGGTTCACGCTTATTTAAATATCATTGGTTATAATAGCGGCTGACATTCCATTTTCGGTGTTCTTTTTTTCATAATATTTTATACAGTTTTACCTCATACCAGTACTCTTACATTCATACGTAAATGGTGTACTTTTTTGAAGAGTATATACTATTCCTTCAACTGAGCTTGACAGCAATATATCCGGCAGTCTACAATCTCTAATGAACACTTCCACTCTCCCGTCAGTTTAAATTGTAATGCCTTTTTTAAATAATTTCCTATAAGGGTACATTACATAAGAAAATCTTACACAATACTTATTTGTAGTTTTTGTTCTTGTAATATATAACTTTACTGCTGTCAGTTTGAGCGCTTCTCATTTTGATATTGTTACACAACTTGGCGTTGGATCAAGGTTTTTTGTGTTCAGTTTGTTTTATATACAAGGATTTTTCTGAGCTAGCAGAGGATATAACAGATTATGCATATCATATTAACAATAAAATATAATGACTGAAATGGGCATAACCGTATTAAAATTCAGCCAATGTAACTTTTGAAGAGATTTTTATAGTTATTTCTCAAACTGGTAGATATTGTCAATTATTTGCCCGTGTGGTGGAGGCTGCTTAATTTTTCTACAATCAAATAATTCTCTTGTGAATAGGGGTTTAGCAGTGGAAGGAAATCATATGCCCGGGAGAAAAAGTCATTAGGTTGGACAGGCGGCCACCACTTCATGTAAAATCTATCAATGCCTTCAGTCCGTCTTCAATTCTTTCCTCAAAAGAGTTTGAATCGTCCCAGGAAACCCGGGGTGATTCTTTATCCGCCATCTGAAAAAAAAATAATTACCAAGAAAGATTACTATTCTCCTATTATTCATCTAATGATTGGTAAGGATTTTATTGCTCGGGTTAGGGAAAAGTCTTAGGCCTTAGGGTCCACTAAAAAGTGTCATCTAAGTTCCGAAGTGGATTTAAAGGTTTATATTGTTTTATATCCAGTTGTCGTTCACGGGTCAGTCTTTATTTGATGTTCTTCGGGTTGAATTAAAACAGACGAGTTGGGGGCATTCTGTGTTTCACGTGTGGGTCGAAATTGAAACTACTGGAAACTAATGTTTTGGGTTCCATCGATTAGCCTAAGCACCCGGTTGTCACGATCTACTAGTAGATGCTGCTTTTCGCGGCTGAGGAACGAATTTTGATTTTCTTATGTCACTGTGTGGGGTCGGGGCGGGGGGGGGGGGCCGTACACTGAAGGCAGGGTCTAAAATAACGTGCCTTGGAGCACGAACGTGCTTCGAAATGAAAAATCCGGGTTTCGAAAATAAGAAAACCGTGCTCTGAAAAAAATGGTGTAATGCTCTGAAAACGTGTAAGGTAGTGATTCCTCATGACCCCTGATGAGTGTTTCCTTTTGCTTTTCAATAGGCTTGGTAACCGATCCGCTGTGTCCATGACCGTCATTTCACTTTCACTTTAATTTTTTTTTTTTTTGGGGGGGGGGGGGGTTGGGGGACGAATAATTTTCACGAATTTTCGGTATTATCTGCGCCAGAATAGTCCATAGATGCCCTTTTTGCACACCCTCCTCGGCCTCGCCCACATATTCCATGCTACGAGAATTTAACCTTATTTTAGGCCCTGAATGAAGGCAAGTGGCGCTTAGGTCGGTTCTGTTGGTACTCTAGTGCTTGGTGTTCTGACCTTTGTATCTGGGGGTTTTTTTGTAGCGAGCGGTGATGAAGGGGTGTGGCTACACAATTGGTAGAACTTTCATAAATTTATTCTTGTTCAAAGTAAGTGAATTTGTGTAGTACTATTGGACTTCTTCTTGTTGTGTTTATTTTCTGGTGATCTTTAACAAGACTACAGCATAAAATACTTTCACAACTTTATTTCTAAGTTATAATGGCTTTGCAGGTTCCTCTTTCTCAATGATAATGGCTGCTAGGAATTTCTGGGTGAGTTCTGATTCAACTCGCTTCTACCCCTAATTTATACCCCCTAATTTCTGCAGGTCTTTGATAACCTTGACGTTAATTTCCAACCCATATATGGAATAAACTTCTTTATTTCCCACAAGTAAGATAGGAGACATTACCTATTTTTGGTTTACCAACCATAGGTCAATAAACAGCCAGAATTCGATGGATATTTTGACAATGATTATGATTTAACCAAAATATCACTGTTTTTTATGTATAACTATATATTCACGTTCATTAAGTACTTGTGATTTAACTCTATTTAACTCAGAGTAAAGTAACAATTTTGCAATGAACCAAAATTGTCTCAAGGACCAAAGTGTTACATTTGGTTAAGCGGGGTGGGACAATGCTACCTTAAAGGGAACAATTTAGATATTTTCGACTTATGCTCTTGCATAATGTATGTTTAACAAGACATGAGTTTATTGTTTTGCAATATTAGGGGAAAAATAGGCATACGGCGGGGAATAGGAACCTAAAAGCGATCAATTTAGACGTTTTCAATTTTCAATATATTAATAAATACAAACACAAGCGTTAGATTTAAACGTATATTCTTATAAACTATAATTATAAAACTGATAATACAATATATTAACAATATATTAAATTCCTGTAATAGTATTAATAATATACGTGACTTTTTTTTTTGGGGGGGGGGGGGTGATTCAAGACTAAACCAGCTATTTAATTACATCGCACCGTTATTCAACTTTTATTATCTAGATAAATCTCAAAAAAAGGTTTCATCCCCTCTTTCTAATTTTGACTGATTTAGAAATGAGTTTAACTGAACAAAGTAGTTCGGGCTGAGTTTGAATGGTTGTCGACAAAATAAATAATGCTAGGTGTATGCAGGCCTTAAGTTACTTTTTTGTGTTAGACATAAATAGACAGAAACTTAATAATGATCGTTTCACATGTATACGCCGTTCCGTTGAGAGTGCGCTGCTCAATATGGGGAGCCACGGTAGCTCAGTAAGTAAGATGTTGTCTCGCTAACCTGGAGATCCCGTGTTCGATCCTTGCGTTGGCTGAGAAAGTTTATCATGATTTTCCGGCGCGGTTCCACTTTGATGCAGGGCGGAGGGCTTGGTAAGGGATAATGGGATAACGTAAAGTCGTTCGGTATGACGAAAAAACGAGACCCCCTGAACATATTGGCGTGCACGTATAAGAACCATTGACAGATGGAATTCGATATAAGAGTAGGCCTTAGTGCCGCTGTCGGGGCAACATTTCCCTCATAACCCAGTCGGAGCAGAACAGTAGGACGTTGAACCCCAATTTCATTTCATTTTCTCTCACTGCTTATATGTTCAGTTGTTTGATTAAATATTCAGTTGATTGATTACAAGCAGTTTCTACCTTCCCCCGGTTAAACAAGGGGCACAACTCTAGCAATCATGAAGTCGCCCGCCCATTGATGAATTCTTCCTATATTTATATATCCATCTCATTCCTCGATCTGTAGGCTTGGGTAAATATTCAATAAATACATGTGTCCAGCTTAAACTTTAGAACCAATGGATATAAGAGTGTTGTCGCAGATGGATCTATTAAGTGAAAACAAAACGGGTCATTATTATGTGTAAAAGACTCCTGTAGACGCGGGTGTGGGGGGGGGGTAAGTTGATCCTCGGGGTAAGCTGGGCCACCCCTCGCCAGGCTGTATGACTAACGATGCACGAATGGTGGTGCTATATTTTGAACAGTCTAAAAAATGTTGGTGTAAGGGGCAAACCAATTCATCAAGAACAAAAGAGATACGTACAAAAATATAAATATATATTTAACCCAAAAGTGTATTTCTTGAAAACAGGTTTCTTGTTTTCTATTTCATTAGACGTGTAGACTTGCTTGAGAGACACATTGGCAAAAAGATAACCACTATATATGGTTGCAATTCTAGCATGTTGGTTTGGTTTTGTTTTGATGTGTGGAGATGCTGGGGTCTACTTAATTGTAAAATTCGCCACGGGTCAAGTTGTTCAATTTTCGATGGGGCAAGTTGAGCCGTTGATTTATCTGATATAATTATGAGGTACCTTATATTCAGTAGTGATATTTAAATCCATTATTATGCCTATTTCGATGCGTTCATTTTCAATATTTTCAATACTCTGATTAACGACAGTTCAGTGCTGTTGAATCTATAGCCTAGTCATCCATTTTCTGTAGGTGCGTTTAATACGAGAGTAAATAGCATGTTAATGTTATCAACTATATTTTAGTGTAAGGCCCTGTGACCAATAGAAACAATAAACATTTGGTAGCGTGACCCGTGCACCCAAAATTTTCCTTTCAGAAAGTTGGCCTCGACACGGCGAATGTACACGCTTCAGTGGCTTTGTCTTGAAGTGATTTCTCGCTTACTACGCAGTATGATAATACTCAAGCGGTAGAGTCTATGATACTTTAAATAGCCATCGCACGCACAATTCTCTACACATCTATCAACTATTACAGCCGTAAAAAATCTATTGTTGACCATTCTGAATAACAGTAATGTTTAGCTTATTGGTTATTACAGCAGCTTTAGATATTACGTTCGTTTTATTTTTTTAAATTGCTTTATCATTAACTGTACAATTAGGAGCGGCATCTTTTGGTTTAGTACAAATAATATCTCTGAAATACTTGCGATGGGCAAGAACATGATACTAGCAGTAGTTTCATTACACTTTTACAAGTTTCTTAAAACAATTTTTGAGTTACCCAAGGTGCGTGTTTCTAAGTTCAATTTCATATGGAGTTCTATTTCGGCCACTTTTTTTCCCTATAGCTTAACACTTGCCAGCACTATACAATTTTGGAAAATGTAAAATCCAGGTACGTATGGATATCGTGGAAACAGAAAGTTTCTATCTGCGAAGAAAGGTACCACAGATACATGTCCACAGTCTTTTATGCAATATTTGCCCCTTTCATTCCGTAACATATTGTTTCTGGGACTGTTTCTTTTAATGTCTTATTTCAGTTATTCCAGAAGGGTGCTATGGCTTAAAGTGGGGAAAACCAACAACAACCCAGTTGTTACCGCATCTTATTTTATGCAATATATAAATAACATTAAAGGTATTATCAGTAAATGATTGATATAAATGATCTATAGATTTCTACTTGCAATAAAAATGCTTTATTGGAAACTAAATATATAAAGTTATATGATAAAATTCGAGAAATAAATGAAGCTTGTAAGTTATTTTCTTCTTAATCACAGGTGATCCGACTATAGTTCGTATGGACAGTGGGGAAGAAAATGTTGTTGTACAAGACATACAGCAGTCTTTTCGAATGGAACACGAAAGGGTATTCCAGGGGATGAAGAGTGTAATTGTGTGATCCTCACACAGCAACCAGGTAACCTTTAGAATATGGTATTTCTTATAACTTTACATTACTTTACCATAGTCTACATTTTCATCCGAATAGCTGCGATTTTATGCGATTAGTTCACAAGCAACTTTTCCTTGGTGTATAGCCGATTGCAACAGCTGAACATATATTATGAAGCCATTACCACAAGACTGTAAAAGCGCCAATTTAAACTAATTGATTCTAGTCAAGCGATGACGTATACGGGCAGTAGTGTTTAACTGCTGAACTGGTTTTAGGGGAAAATAATGTAATTTGAATACAAATTCTGCATCGGTAATTAAATCGATTGACATACCATACCATTTCGCATTGAACTGTTGACTTACATCAAATATACTATTCAAAAAAAGTAGGGGATATTTGATTTTGGGGGCATAATACTAAAATATGCAAATGACTACGAAAAAAGTCACTATAGAACCTAACAGAAGAAACATTTCCAGTTACATGTGACGCCCAAACGCACCAATAGCTACCGCATGGAATGCAGGTGATGCTTGGGATCATCATGGGGGTCCAACCCAAGATTTGCACGACTCTGACTTTGAATGTTACAGTCATTGTGGCATTGAATTCCAGGGTGGAAACACCAGTTTAATTGTTTTAGTGACCAGAAAACAAATTTTGATATGCGTCGGCTTACCCAAAATGAAAGGTTACGTGCCCTTGGCATGCTACAGATCGGCACAACACAGGCGGTTGTGGCGCGGACGATGAATGTTTCTCAGTCTGTCATAAGCAGGCTATGGTCCAGATACCGTGATACACAATCTGTACAGGACAGACCACGCTCAGGTCGACCAAGGGCGACAACTCAAGCCCAGGATCGATTTATCCGTACCTTGGCCTTGAGGAATCGTGTCATCACAGCAAATCAGATCAGCGCTCGTCTTCAAACAGACACTGGTGTGGGAGTGAGTGGCCAGACGATTCGGAATCGACTGCATAGGGGTCACCTTCGCGCCCGACGTCCTCGCGTGATCCCTTGTTTGAGAGATCATCACATTCAGGCAAGACGTCGTTGGTGTAGGGATCGTCAACACTGGGATAATCGACGCTGGAGCAATGTGATGTTTTCAGATGAGTCAAGGTTCACTGTTGATTTTTTGGACAGACGTAGGAGGGTGTGGCGTCGTCGAAACGAGCGCTTCCAAGACGTTAACGTCATCAGACATGATCGATTTGGGGGTGGTTCTGTTATGGTGTGGGGAGGCATCACTGTTGCTGGAAGAACGGCTTTACATGTTGTTGCAGGGCGTGTTACAGGCCAGTACTATCGGGACAACATCTTGGCAGTCCATGTTGTGCCGTTCGCACGACGTCATGGCCGCCGTTTCATCTTCCGGGATGACAACGCAAGATGTCACAGGGCAGGATCGTTACAGGTTACCTCCAACAACAGAACATCACCACATTACCTTGGCCAGCACTGAGTCCCGACCTCTCCCCCATCGAGCATGTCTGGGACATGCTTGGACAGAGGTTACGTCAACGCCAACAACGTCCTGCCAATGTCCAAGAACTTGCTGCTGCGTTGCAACAGGAATGGGACAATCTGGACCAAAATGACCTTAGACGTCTCATTAGGAGTATGCCACGTCGGATCAATGCTTGTTTGGCAAACAGAGGAGGATTTACCCGTTACTGACTTGGTTGTGATGCTGTGGTAACTTTGCTGTTTGACCCCGGGTATCATTTTACCCTTATAATGGTCAGTCTGTGCCTTACTTAGTCTAACGATCATTTGGAATAAATCGATGAATGTGAACTTCATTTCATTTTGTCATTTGTTTCTTCGTCAGTTTCATTAGGTGACTTTAATAACACTTAAAAATCAAATATCCCCTACTTTTTTTGAATAGTATAGGTAAAAGCTTTAGAACGTTAATCCGCATATAATATTCAGTGGCACGGCCCAGATTGTATTAAAATCAGAATGTATATCCGCCTTTTCAGCGTGTTGAAAGATGGTGGTCTTCCATGCGAAGTGGCGGGGCTGGTTATTGGATTGACATGTTCAAGGATATGGTTGATACTGGATTATTCGCGACTGCAGATCCGGCGCACATGTATTTGTTTTTGCTTCTTATTTAAATAAACATACGTTAACATTCATTTGAGACTAATACCAAAAAGGACATTGTTAAATTGGTTGTCTAATTTAGGATAGAAACTATCTTTTATTTATTCCGTTTGGAAAGTCATACATTTGATAAAACTTTCCGCCGTTGCCTTTTCTCGTGTAGCAAAATCACTATTATTATCATACATACATAATGTCTAATATCTTTTGTATATTTTAAATCAGTTGTTCATAACAAGGAATACGGACGCCTGTGTAACCTCGTTGGTTTTTTTCTGCGTTCTCATATGATCTGATTCGTAGAACATAAAACATTGAAACGATTCTAAAATAAAGTCACTATTCAGACTACATCATATTTATTACAAACATTGAATCAAATAATAAATATAGGAAAACTTAACACAAACTTTCCTTCTTTGCATTTCAAAGAATGTGTTCGATTCTGTTTCAAAACTTTAATGCAGGCTGAACTTAATCAAATTATGGCTGATTGGAATCGACATCGAATTAGATCGAACTATCAGTCTGGTTTTCGGGGTGGAAAACCGGATTTGCTGTATTTCACACCAGAGATTTTTGGTAAGAATACAAACAGTATACGATAAATAACTATTTGCTAGATTTGTTTTATTGGGTTTTGTAATTAATCTTAGGATTTCTACGATTATTTTTCACCATACCATTTCCAACTTTTAGTATGTGTCCAGGTACTGTGGAATAGCGTTGTATTTATGAACATATTAAGAAAAGTTGCTCAAGAGAATACTTGGGGTTATTTAACACATTAATACAATTATTGCAGTTTATTCCAAACCACACCTGCCATCACCACCCACAAAATCCAATTAACCTTTCATTAAGATATGGATGAAAACAGTTTAGGTTTCTGCTATATTAATCGTTTTATACATGTATTAATGACATAAATAGTATTTAAACCAACAAAATAATATCGGAATTTTGTTGAATGCATTTCAATTTATTTTAAGGCTCCAAACACTACAAATTTGATGTTAGTATGAACGATATTCTTGCAGTACAACAGCTGAATGCTGAATCTCTCCCGGATGAAGACAATGACGAAATCTATTAAGAGAAAATGGAAAACAATATGCAGGGTGGTACAAAGGAGGCTGTAACATGGTTACTTAATGAACTTGATCTCTGGTGAAATATACTATTCAAAAAAAGTAGGGGATATTTGATTTTGGGGGCATAATACTAAAATATGCAAATGATTACGAAAAAAGTCACTATAGAACCTAACAGAAGAAACATTTCCAGTTACATGTGACGCCCAAACGCACCAATAGCTACCGCATGGAATGCAGGTGATGCTTGGGATCATCATGGGGGTCCAACCCAAGATTTGCACGACTCTGACTTTGAATGTTACAGTCATTGTGGCATTGAATTCCAGGGTGGAAACATCAGTTTAATTGTTTTAGTGACCAGAAAACAAATTTTGATATGCGTCGGCTTACCCAAAATGAAAGGTTACGTGCCCTTGGCATGCTACAGATCGGCACAACACAGGCGGTTGTGGCGCGGACGATGAATGTTTCTCAGTCTGTCATAAGCAGGCTATGGTCCAGATACCGTGATACACAATCTGTACAGGACAGACCACGCTCAGGTCGACCAAGGGCGACAACTCAAGCCCAGGATCGATTTATCCGTACCTTGGCCTTGAGAAATCGTGTCATCACAGCAAATCAGATCAGCGCTCGTCTTCAAACAGACACTGGTGTGAGAGTGAGTGGCCAGACGATTCGGAATCGACTGCATAGGGGTCACCTTCGCGCCCGACGTCCTCGCGTGATCCCTTGTTTGAGAGATCATCACATTCAGGCAAGACGCCGTTGGTGTAGGGATCGTCAACACTGGGATAATCGACGCTGGAGCAATGTGATGTTTTCAGATGAGTCAAGGTTCACTGTTGATTTTTTGGACAGACGTAGGAGGGTGTGGCGTCGTCGAAACGAGCGCTTCCAAGACGTAAACGTCATCAGACATGATCGATTTGGGGGTGGTTCTGTTATGGTGTGGGGAGGCATCACTGTTGCTGGAAGAACGGCTTTACATGTTGTTGCAGGGCGTGTTACAGGCCAGTACTACCGGGACAACATCTTGGCAGTCCATGTTGTGCCGTTCGCACGACGTCATGGCCGCCGTTTCATCTTCCAGGATGACAACGCAAGATGTCACAAGGCCAGGATCGTTACAGGTTACCTCCAACAACAGAACATCACCACATTACCTTGGCCAGCACTGAGTCCCGACCTCTCCCCCATCGAGCATGTCTGGGACATGCTTGGACAGAGGTTACGTCAACGTCAACAACGTCCTGCCAATGTCCAAGAACTTGCTGCTGCGTTGCAACAGGAATGGGACAATCTGGACCAAAATGACCTTAGACGTCTCATTAGGAGTATGCCACGTCGGATCAATGCTTGTTTGGCAAACAGAGGAGGATTTACCCGTTACTGACTTGGTTGTGATGCTGTGGTAACTTTGCTGTTTGACCCCGGGTATCATTTTACCCTTATAATGGTCAGTCTGTGCCTTACTTAGTCTAACGATCATTTGGAATAAATCGATGAATGTAAACTGCATTTCATTTTGTCATTTGTTTCTTCGTCAGTTTCATTAGGTGACTTTAATAACACTTAAAAATCAAATATCCCCTACTTTTTTTGAATAGTATAATAATCTGACCTGATAGAAAAAACTATTTTATTTCATATATTATAGCCAGTCATTTTGAGAATAGTTATATAGATGAAATGACTCATCGTACATTTTATTTAACTGCAATCTATCTAATTCTTAAAATCACTTAACGGTAAAGATATCTTCGCTTTATACAAATATGGACTGGTTCATATTTAATATTAATACTTATTAAAATACAATATACAACGAAGGCAGAGAAACTTCAGTATATTATGGCAAAGCCTTCGCTCCATGTAATGGCTTTTATTACGATATCAGAGAACACATCAGGATTACAAATGGAATACAACGAGATATTATTAATTTTAATTATTACAACTGGAAATGTTACGTCCATATGCTTTAAGTTTTTTTCATGCAATCTTGTTACTTTGCATCCAATGATAATAGAACAATGAGTTTTATGACTTAAAACAAACATATTACATGTACCTGCGGTGTCCCTCAGAAAGATATTGAAGCAGTAATTACCGTCCTCTTCTAACTTTCTATTATTGGCGTGGGGCTCGCTGTTATTAATCACAAACAAATCCCTGAAGGTTTCAAAATCAAAAGGTTTATGTTTGTTCACAAATAATCACGGGTAATCTTTGATGACTTTATCTCCAAACTTATCATTGATTACATAGGCGTACGGGCCCGATGACAGTTAGGGGGGCAGAACCCGAAATGCCCGAAAATTTCGGGTTTACAGACAGCGGCGCCGGTCTTCTTCGAGAGGCGAAGAAACGAAGCTTACCTTGCATGGACCGCCCCCCCCCCCCAAAGAAAAATTTGGAATATTTGACGGCTGCAAACACGTTTTCCTGGTATTTCAGCCCGTGAACAAAGCAACTTCAAAGTGGTCTAATAATATAGCCTAATTAAGGTGGCTGACTCTAATTCCAATCAATCGTTCACAGTCCACGGAGACGGGATTGTTGGAAGAAAATTTTGAAAATTTAACTGCTATTCCAGCCTGTGAATACAGCAACTTCAATTTGGTCCAATATAGCCTACCTAGCTGACCCGAATTCCAAACAACCAATCAATCGTCGCGGGGTATGGGGGCCCCACCCATCCTTCCGGAGAAAAATTTGAAAATTTAACCACCGCAAATGCGTTTTCTGTAAGCAACTCCAAAAGTATCCAATGTTTTTGTAACCGAAATCGCACTCTGAATTCCAACCACCCAATCAGACTGTTGCAGCTGCATTCACAAATAATAATCGATGCCCGAAAAATGTCGCACAAATTAGAGTGGCTCCAGACAAAATGTTTTAATATATAGTCAATTCAGTACAAATTCGTGGTATTCAATTAAAAGAAAAGTAAAATTAGTGTTTTTTTAGGGCTCGATGACAGTTAGGGAAGCAAAATTAGAAATGCCCGAAAAATTTCAGGTTTACAGACAGCGGCGAAGGTTTTCATCGAAAGACGAAGAAGCGGAGCTGACCTTGTATGGACCGCCCAAGAAAATTTTGGAATATTTGACGGCCGCAAACGCGTTTTACTGCTATTCCAGCCCGTAAAATTAGTGTTTTATTAGATTTCTGGCACTTTATTTTGCCAAGTAGATGAAATAAAAAATTTGTTTCACTTTACCCGTCTGCCCGAAAAGTCAGCTTGTCCGAAAGTTAGGGGGGCAGCTGCCCCCCCCCCCCTGCCCCCCCCCCCCCCGGCTCGTACGCCTATGCTTATCAACCGCGTTCAATCCATCAACGAATTGTTTCATTTCTGCATACTTTCTGGAATTGTTAAATGTAAAAAATGTTCGTTATTTTGTAATAAATAATGTTATTGCTAAATGAATACTCTTTTAATGATTACCTAAATGAGATACTGTACATGTATATATGAGATAGTAAAGAATAATAAATAATATGTCGCATTATTATTAATTGTAGACTTGGCTTTATTCGTCCCCATATGGTTGGGGTTATACTGATGTATAGTATCTACTAGTAAGGGAATTATCTATTGTAGTTTTCCCGCAGTTAAGCCAAGAATAATAATTTTGTGACTGCATTTCACTGGATGTTTTGTTTAGTTAGGAATAAACTACTATACCTATAATATAAAACATGCCTCAGTAGATTAGATATCAGATCGTGCTTGACCATTCTGAAAATCATGGTATTTATCCCAGCATCAAACAGAAAATCTCTTATCTTATCGTCGGATTCCAAATGGCTAACAATGAGCATTCATTAATCTGAAAATGGTTATACTTTTTTATGCTTTCAGAAATAAATGGAAACAAAATACAGGACAAAATATGTTGATCTCCTATGAAAATAAGATTACCATTTAAATCATAAATTACTTTTATACATTGCTTTTACACAAGCCTAAAGGAGTTAACTTTTTCACATCTTCATCTGGGATTGTCTCGATTGCCTCTTCAGTCAATATTACTGGCAACCCCATGGTAAGTTTGTAGATGTCATCTTCCATTACTGGTATTCCCGGGCCATCGTTAAGTATACTCCATGCTACAAATTTACCTGCCTGGGTGAACTGTCCACTCTCTAGCAAACTAATGTCGTGTCGAAAACATATTCGATTTGTTTTTCCCTCAAAACATCTGTTTATTAAATCCTTTAAGAGCTCTCTGTTATATAAACGGAATAATACAACATTATCTTTGGAATTTTTTGATTTCATGATAGTCACGAGTTAGAATATTGAAGGTGTAGCGAAGGTTTAGAACATGGTTTATATACATACGCATTTATATACATATCGACCGTTTTTACAAAGAGTAAATCGTTAAAATTTGAGAGACGTTTTTGAAGATTACGTTCACTTCTGCACCAATTAAGCTAGACACACAGTCTATAATCATTGAATGAAATATGGGAAATAAGTCAGCTACTGGTACAAAATTTCTGAAAAACATTACAATAGGATATAAATGTCAAATTATAATTTATAAATGCACAAAAATGCAGGTGCATTTTTAAGAATCATTGTATTTACAATTAAAAATGTAAAAAAAACGAAGTCTCCCTAAAGGCAGCCAATCCAAAAATAATTTGAAAGGCGACGCGCGTCGCAAAGCGCAACGCGTCGCTTTATAAATGGCGACGTCGTGTTAAAAAGCCGACGTCGCTTTTCTTCTCTATACACCAAATGAAATCTCCTTGTACATGCGCATTTCAGCATCAGAATTACAAACAACATCCGTTTAGGAAAGGCGTCGCGACACAAAGGGCGACGCGACGCGGTTTTTTTTTTGGAGGGGGGGGGGGGGCGACGTCCTGTTTTAAAGTCGACGTCGCTTTTTTTCCCTATAGCTTAACATTGAAAAAGGCGACGCGAAGTTTGCGTCGCGCGTCGTTTTTTTCAAAGGGGACGCGCGAAGTGGCCGAAATAGAACATCATATTAATTTCTCGTTCCAGATTTCTGTTATGTTTCGTAAAAAAAGTAGTCTTGATTATCCCGGCCTGTCAATCAAGCGTAGAATGGTCGGTAGACTGGTAAAGCGAGACTACTTTCAAAACAAGGGCACGTAACCTATGTTTTACTCACAAGTGCCCGGATGTTATGGCCGACACCCGTAACCATCTTTCAGTGAATTATGGATGGATGGTTAAATGGTCATAGCTTATATTAAGTACAACATGACCGTTTATTTAGTGACTATAAATGTTTGAAACTGATTTAAGGCTTGGTGTATATATAAATATTGTAGTGTAGTAATTTTTTTTTTTTTTTTGGGGGGGGGGGGCACCATTTTATTTTGCCATAGTCGTTTGGCTGGATACTGCTTGCTTATGATGAACAACTTTATAAACTAATAAACTATGCACTGAAACCATTTTTGCCAGCAAACTATGTATACTTTGGACTCCAGAGCAGTTTTGTAACAGCACCAAAGATATATTAATAGCTAATGGTAAACTAAGTCCAACATACTGCGACCAAAGGGATGTGTGTATAACATAGAGTGTTTTAGTTGGATTTGTTACATCTGGGACTACTACTACTACCTGGTGCTTTAAATAGTCGAAAGCAGCAACCAACAACTCGGCTGTAGATGAACACTTAAACTTTTCAGGGCATTCGGCCTGTAAAATAGTAGTTGTTATTGAAATTTAATGTACTTAATAGCCTGTTCCAAATAACCTGTTTTAGCTTAAAGGAAAACTCAATTCCCTTTTAATAGATGGATGATATAATTTAATTACTCGGCCTTCTGGGAATCATTGATGGTTTGTGGATTGATTGTTCTAATGGATTTTGTATTTAAGTGAAATCACGTTACATGCATCAACATTTTTCATTGATACTAATAATCAAAGTTCATCTTCTTTCAGGGTGTTATGATTATTAAAACCTGGTCAAGTCATTGTCAATACTTCACAGATTGTCCATTAATCAATTTGTTTTATTTTCAGGTAAAGTGGTCTATGTCATATTACATGTTAATTGTTATTAGCATTGCCCTTATCAACCTTAACCACCTTCCTTAAGGTAATTAGAATGATATCTCTGGTTGGTGAGCATTAACCAAGTATTATTGTTTACATGTATATTATCTTGTTTTATTTCATATTTTATCATTGCTTTGTAATGACTAGGGAAGCCTTGTCGAAAATTCACTCAGTAATAAGCAGTAATTGTATTCTATAGAATTGTGGCCGGTATACTCTTGTTTTAAAACCATGTCTAGCTGTTTGAACCGCGGAGCAAAATAAGTTCTCGGTGGGATATTATGAAAAAAATTTACAACGCTTAAACGTTCATCCGTAAGTTTGGCTATATGTTATCTACATATTAATGTTTCTGTGATCTGTATATTCAATTATTAATGCCATCGAAATGATTTAAAAGGAGTATAACCAATTTTGTATTAAAGTTACCGTCGTATTCCAGACTAAAAACAAACTTATCCAAACCGATCGTTCCTATGTACATTTATACTCTCCGTTACTTTACATTGACTTCATACAAGCGATTAATTATCGGGATTTATTATCTAGCCTTTTGCTATGATTTGGGCATAATTAATTGATCGAAATATATCGTGTATTACCATTTTAGGGGATCTCATCGTCTTGGAAACTTCTAGAAACAATGGAAATTTCTGGAAACCGCGTTTAGCAGTAATTGTAAGGCAAGAAAACATTGGAAGGTTCTGGAAAGTTGTGGAAAATTTAAGAATGTGTGTATGCATGTGTGTATATTTGCCCATCGTGCTTCGTCGCCTCTCCCCCCCCCCCCACCACATGTGTGGTATTATATAAACCAGCATGACCCCTTGTCTGTTTAGGCTATCGGGCGAATTTGGACCCATTACCAATGTGCTTTCAGTACCCAAAAGTTACAGTTGGCTTAAGCCACTGTCTAGATGATTCCCCTTGGCCCCCAATAAGGCGTCTCCGCCAGCTCGCTAATTTAGAATTCAGTAAATAGAATGAAATGGGGTTTAGTGTCCTACTGTTCTGCTCTGACTGGGATAATAAATACGGGATTTCAGTAATGAATAAGCTTTGAGGTTATGGTGCTGATGCATTAGCGTCGTTTCAAGGCTCTATGGCAATTTACAAGCATTAAGCCTAGCTTAAATACATGATATTATCCCTTTATTAAACAGATCGAGTGTGTATAAATATCCACTTTTAAGTGAAAATCTACCTTTAATATAACAATAAACATATTTTTAATTTATTGACTGAAGGGAATTTATATATCATAACATAAATAGAGTTCAGTGAAGCCACTGACATTACAATGGCGGTCATGATTCTTCTGTATTTCTCCATGGGAACTTTTCTCCGTCCGGATCTTTTGTCACTTGAGCTCGGCCTAATGGCGTTATAACTTCTCCGGTTTTACCATCGAGCAGGAGTAAATTAGGAACTCCACACACGTCAAACTTTTCTGACAACGTATCCTGAAATTAATATAAATGTATTTAATATAAATGAATATGTATAATTAAACATGCATTATGCAAGAGCTAAATCTGATTATTACAAGTCTTAAATTAAGCTTCAGATGTTATAGAAATTATAAATTAGATCTTTATTTAAACAACAAGACCAAAATCAACTCTGTAGACCCACGGATGGCTCGGCTACAGCTCGGATTTAAATAGGATTTCACTAATTGATTAAATCAAATAAGGGGTAACTTGATGAACATACGTCAGTTAGATCGAGGCTAAATGATAGAGTGTACTTAGCGAGGCCGCTGTAAAGCGTTTCGGTATGCCATTGAAAACTTTACTTGATAATCGAGATATGTAGGTGGAGTTAACGCCTGTCAATCAAACGATCAGCGAAGGTGAAGACACAATTCGCTACCATTTCTAGGCAAATATTACAACGATGATAACTATGTTCAGAATAAAGTAATTTGACTGAATTTTTTAATATATTCTTCTTTCATCATCTACTTTTGAACTGTTATAGCAAGAATGGCCAACTCTCTATAAAAATCTCCCATAATGTATCTTTAATATAATTGCTGTTTCAAGGTAACTTCTATACCTTGAAAAAATGCCATGCAGTGGATTTAAAATTGAATCGAATTTCGCTTCCTGGATACTTTTTTAATACGAATTTGATAAAAAACGAAATCACAATCGTCAAACGTTCACCAGAAATAATTATCCAAGAAACTTGTATGCCATACAATTGTGGCATGGTTTAATGTTACCGCTCAACCCTTAAAGGGAATAACAACTTACAGCTCGCTGGTCACCAAATGGTAAAGCTAACCATGGCATTTCTTTAATATACTCATCAAACTCTTCCTGGTCTCGATCTGATGATACAAATATTATCTCCAGTTTCTCTCCTCTACTTTTTAGTTTTTTGTAGAATTTGATTAAAGCCGGTGTAAACATCCGACATGGTGGACACCAATGTGCAGAGAAATATAAACCTGTTGAAATAGAACGATAAATCTACTCGAGATAATCTGGTTGGCAAAAAAGCTGCACACCAAAGACAAAGCTATATTTCTAGCTGTGAATGCCTCGTGGTTGTGATATTATCGGAGCTTAATCAAAATACTCCAGAATGCTATTTTATTGTTCGATCTACCATTAGCACACCTTATTTTTATATGTCCACATTTTCAGATCACAATTTTCATCCGATGTTGATGGTTCCTTTCGATAATGGCATGCATCAGACATTAACTTCATTCATTATGGCCCCTGGTTGTACGAAAAATCATGTTTTTAGCTTGTGGACATTTTCATCCAATTTTGATGAAACTTAATATACTATTCAAAAAAAGTAGGGGATATTTGATTTTGGGGGCATAATACTAAAATATGCAAATGACTACGAAAAAAGTCACTATAGAACCTAACAGAAGAAACATTTCCAGTTACATGTGACGCCCAAACGCACCAATAGCTACCGCATGGAATGCAGGTGATGCTTGGGATCATCATGGGGGTCCAACCCAAGATTTGCACGACTCTGACTTTGAATGTTACAGTCATTGTGGCATTGAATTCCAGGGTGGAAACATCAGTTTAATTGTTTTAGTGACCAGAAAACAAATTTTGATATGCGTCGGCTTACCCAAAATGAAAGGTTACGTGCCCTTGGCATGCTACAGATCGGCACAACACAGGCGGTTGTGGCGCGGACGATGAATGTTTCTCAGTCTGTCATAAGCAGGCTATGGTCCAGATACCGTGATACACAATCTGTACAGGACAGACCACGCTCAGGTCGACCAAGGGCGACAACTCAAGCCCAGGATCGATTTATCCGTACCTTGGCCTTGAGAAATCGTGTCATCACAGCAAATCAGATCAGCGCTCGTCTTCAAACAGACACTGGTGTGAGAGTGAGTGGCCAGACGATTCGGAATCGACTGCATAGGGGTCACCTTCGCGCCCGACGTCCTCGCGTGATCCCTTGTTTGAGAGATCATCACATTCAGGCAAGACGTCGTTGGTGTAGGGATCGTCAACACTGGGATAATCGACGCTGGAGCAATGTGATGTTTTCAGATGAGTCAAGGTTCACTGTTGATTTTTTGGACAGACGTAGGCGGGTGTAGCGCTTCCTAGACGTTAACGTCATCAGACATGATCGATTTGGGGGTGGTTCTGTTATGGTGTGGGGAGGCATCACTGTTGCTGGAAGAACGGCTTTACATGTTGTTGCAGGGCGTGTTACAGGCCAGTACTACCGGGACAACATCTTGGCAGTCCATGTTGTGCCGTTCGCACGACGTCATGGCCGCCGTTTCATGTTCCAGGATGACAACGCAAGATGTCACAAGGCCAGGATCGTTACAGGTTACCTCCAACAACAGAATATCACCACATTACCTTGGCCAGCACTGAATCCCGACCTCTCCCCCATCGAGCATGTCTGGGACATGCTTGGACAGAGGTTACGTCAACGTCAACAACGTCCTGCCAATGTCCAAGAACTTGCTGCTGCGTTGCAACAGAAATGGGACAATCTGGACCAAAATGACCTTAGACGTCTCATTAGGAGTATGCCACGTCGGATCAATGCTTGTTTGGCAAACAGAGGAGGATTTACCCGTTACTGACTTAGTTGTGATGCTGTGGTAACTTTGCTGTTTGACCCCGGGTATCATTTTACCCTTATAATGGTCAGTCTGTGCCTTACTTAGTCTAACGATCATTTGGAATAAATCGATGAATGTGAACTTCATTTCATTTTGTCATTTGTTTCTTCGTCAGTTTCATTAGGTGACTTTAATAACACTTAAAAATCAAATATCCCCTACTTTTTTTGAATAGTATATATACAGTATGGTTATAACCCAAGGATTCAGTTCCTGTCGATATTGGCGCATATCGGACCGTAACTCCTGGATTATGGCTCCTAGTTGTATATACGAAACATTGCGTTTTTAGCTTGTGGTCCTTTTAGAGGTCACAATTTTATCAACCGTTCAAATATTTCACCGCTACACCCTAATGACGGTATATAGTTGAATTATCAATGACCACTGTCGACGGTAAACACGAAGGTAATAGATCTGTTTTCGTAATATCTGAATATCTGATAAAATTTAAGTTACTCTTGAGAGTATTTAGCACTGGACTTTTATAGAGCGTGCTTAATATATACCCAACATTGCCTTCTTTCTACAAAATTGCATACTACCTAAAAAAACAACATTTCTACACAATGTTGTTTAAATGATAATATTGTCCCGATCGGCCAAAGTAGTAAATTCCCACACAATCAACATAGCTATGATTTGACCCTAATTTTATTCAATATGTTGATAATTTGATCAAGTTATGTAAAAGTAGGACCCTATTCTAATATTAGAAAAAGCATTTAAACATAAAAGCACATTTATATCCCCATTTTTTTTTCAAATTTAATATAAAGTCTATGTCAATAATCCTCTTTACCTTACTGAAAAAAACAAGGTTTGTAAATTGTTCTTTAGATAACGATCCGAGCTATTTAACTTATAAGTACGTCTTAATGTCGAGGAATTTATGAAAGAGGCAATGCAGTAACGAAGACGGGGGCTAGTCGCATACATTTATCATTTAATTGCCACTATAATAGGTAAAAACTAAGTAATGTAAAGGCAATTTGCTGAAAATTTCAGTCAAATTGATCCAATCTGAACCGAGATTTTAGCGATTGAATGTTGGGTCTAGCCTCGATCATTATTACTAAACTCGGTACGATAAAAAAAACATAGTCCCGATTATCCATTTTTTGATTTAATTATCAATGAGCGTTAAGCTGCAGATAGGATTCTAATCCAGAAAATATCGCAGCCTAGCGATGAAATCGAGAGTTGATTATGGTCTGGATAAGTTAGTTAATGTCTAATTAATAATTTAGATAACATTTCAGGCCTAAAGAAAGGTGTGCATTTGGCAGATTTAGCTCTTGCATAATGTATGTTTAAACGGCGTAAAAAGTAGTGGCAGAAGATAGTCCAAGAATTTACGTGACACACAAGGATGCTTAAAATAGACTTAACAGCTTAGAGTTGTTTTTACTCAATTAAATGGATTTGAAGCAAACTTTGAATATAGGTTTAGTCCAAATATATCATCAAATCACGCAGTTTGTAGTGGGAATGCATCTTTAATTATTAACATTGCAAGAACGCCTCAGGCATTACAAAGCTATCAAAGGCGAGAACACCAGTGGATAATAAACATTAGCTCTGAATTAAAGACCATTCTTGTCTCATGGGTAGAAGCAAGCAAATAACTTTGTCTAATGGTTTGGATTGTTCGTACTTGGTTTTATTTTATTGGGACCGTAATCGATTGAATGTATGGCCCTATGTTCTACTTGAAATGGAAATGACTAAAGAAGGATACAATAAAACTTTATAAGATCGATACTATATATTTTTTATCTTAATTTAAAAGATAGGCTGGTAAATATTAATAGAAATTAGACATGTACAAAACATGACATTTTTATGACAACCATTACTATTTAGATATAGTAAGTCTTAATATATATACACACACAAGTGCAAATAAACATCAATTTAAAACAATTATAAAAAAATGGCACTTTAAAGTGGCTTGCCCGGCAATCTAATAATGCACCAGCCAAGAACAAACCTAACAAATATAGTCGAAAAACATTAAAAGTTTTAGGAATAAACTAGTGCTAGTAGGGTAATTATTGTTGGTGTATAATTAGTACATAGTAATAGTAAGACGTTGACTCGCTAGCCTGGAAGTCGCGGGCTCGCTCCCGGTGTGGGCCGAGGAAGTTCATCAGGATTTTACACCGTGGTTTCCCCTTGTCAGTGGTGCAGGATGGAGGGCATGACAAGGACAGCTGTCTAGTCGTTAGGATGGGACGAAAAACTGAGGTCCGGTATACACATTGATACACGTAAAAGATCCCTTGGCAGTTGGAATTCGATATAAGAGTAGGCCGTAGCCCACTGTATGGCGTATTAGGCCAGTCGGAACAGCACAGTAGGACCTTAAACCCCTTTTCATTTCATTTCAATACATATATAAATTCGCCATTGACATGTAACGACAATAGCAAGTTGTCAGTGGTGCAGGATGGAGGGCATGGCAAGGACAGCTGTCTAGTCGTTAGGATGGGACGAAAAACCGAGGTCCCGTATACACATTGATGCACGTGAAAGATCCCTTGGGAGTTGGAATTCGATATAAGAGTAGGCCGTAGCCCTCTGTATGGCGTATTAGGCCAGTCGGAACAGCACAGGACCTTAACCCCTTTTCATTTAATTTCAATATAAGTATAAATTCGCCATTGACATGTAACGACAATAGCAAGTTACATTATTATAAAGAAAGTGTTAGAACCGGTGTGTATATAAGTCCGTGTAATTAATCTTCTATCACTAATTGATCCTGCCATTGCTTAGTTCGCTATTCATGTAGTATGTCAAATGGTTGAGTGGGATGCCCTGTCAATATCCCATGATCTAAATATGTAACTGTTTACATAAGCTTTTATACTCAATGCAGTTAATGAGTGTTCAATTATTGTAAATTCTCTGTGTTATAAGACCTATTGTTGTATGGAGATTGAAACAGATATAGATCCAAGTCAGTGCTTAGGTCTAATCCATACATAGTTTCAGTTCTTGTTTTAATGTCTTTTCTAATGTTGTTTTTATACTTGAAGAAAATGTTGGGTCCAGTAAGTCGGTTTTTGTTTTGGGGAAAATGTCAAAACTAGCCAAAACGTCCTATATTCCCAGTCACATTCGAGTTGCGATTCAGCGTAGCCATGCCAGTTTTGCGTAAAGCGGTCTGGACCCGGGTATGTAGTGGTTTTTTTTCGATATCCGAAGAGCAGTCACACAAGACGCTTCTTGTCAGCGATATCACCAAGGTGGAAGCAATCGTTAAACGCCAACCAGTGAGCACACGTTGTGGGTGGCCAGTTCTCATGACGTTTTCGAACGTGTAGGGTAACGCTAAGTAACACCTCAACACAGAACTAAGTTCCGAACGTACCTCCCACGACTGATTGCACGATCGTCGTACCTGTTTAACGACTGGCGATTTACGATTAGACGACTGGCGAGTCATATAGCGGATGTTGAAGACCTACCTAAGATCAGCCACGAACAGATAGGTCGCAGGAGTGTTTTTTTGCACATGATCGAAAACCTGCCGATGACCGTATTCAGAACAACCAGGACTTGTGTATAGGATATTCCTTCGATTCCTTACGAGTTTCAATCGTAACATGTTTCGGTGGCAACATGTCTCTCAGGGTGATTTCGGCTTACATTAAAGCTGCAATTTCATATTTTAAGTTATATTCTTAAAATTTATTAAAATAAAGCCTTAAAATAGATGGTATCCATAAACCGCCCTACCTTGTTAAGGAATAATCCTATTAATCCTATACGTCACTATTGCCAGCTGAGAAGCCGGCAAAAATATCATTTTCAACTTCAAATTCCAACGTTTGAAGGTAGCTAATGCATGGAGGCAATAGGAAAACGAGGGAGGTAATTGTGTTATTATTTCCTGTGTCAATGATTTTTAAGGGTGGGAAATAATGCCCATGGTCGTATAATAGTGAGTTGATAACCTATTGAGCAAAAGACATAGAAATAATTATGTTTTAACTTTCTTAGAAAATATGAAATTATCGCTTTAAAGGACCAGTCCCGATAATATTTTGGAGAATAAAACTGCTTAATTTTGTGTGAAAACCCTTAAAATCTTCTACCTTAGGGCCGAGCAACTAACTCAATATACATGATACGTTTTCAAAGAACTTAAACCCGTCAGTCTTCATCTGGAAATGGAGGCCGGTGTTCCAAGCTGTATTATACGGTGGCTGGATAAAACCAGACTTTAATTTTATAAAAAAAATAATGTGTAGGTGAAATTTGCCTTTCGTTATTATCAAGTACAGCACATGGGCCATTCATTGTATAGACCTCTAAAGGAACGGGAATCGTTTATCAGGCCACCCAATAAAAAAATTGACCTGAAATCTTAAAAGGGTTACGTGTCCGGATAACCAGCTTTGACGTTCACGCCCACACGACTTAATATTTTGAGCTGAAACTTTGAAACATGGTAAATACACCATTCCTTTATATTTTGGCGCTTAAATATTATACGTACTCAGACTTTTATTTTTGAGATTCTGTTCAAATCGGGATAGTCCCTTTAAATAAATGAAATGAAATATCATAGACGGTAGTTATGAAAGAAGTCCTTTAAGACGTAGCCCCTGTATTCCATAAAGTAATTAAACAAAATCTTACCAATAACAGCTTCCTCGCTAAGAAAGTGTTTAACTTCAATGGACTTCCCTTCACTGTTGACAACGTTATCTCCTAGAAGCTCCTGTATTTTGGACATTATAATGTATGAAATAGCTTCAGGTCTGAAGACAACACGAATACACTACAATTAATGGATAAAAAAGAAAATGAAGTTCGCGTAAAATAGCGAATCCAAACAAAATTTTTTAAAGGTTATCTACAGGTGGGAAACCCAAACATGCCACAGTAATATGTGGAGCAGTATGTGTATTGCTATTGAGCTAATCTATAACGACGTATCTTCACAATAGCTATTGTAACTGGATATTTTCGCTCAATGTTCGATCGATAAGTCCATAATCTATACCTATCGGCAAATCTACTATATAACAATTATGGTCTGTGGGATGCATAAATAAAGATAAATAAAGTTCTAGACTAAAAAACGGACTTGCTCACGACAAACATAAAATAATAGATATTGTAATAGCACATGAAAAAAGTACCTAAGTCGTAATAATAAGAGACGTGCAGAGAGAGGGGGGTAGGGGTGGAGAGGTGTTTTAACGTCCACTCGACGCAAACTATGTCATTTCGGGACTATTGTTTGGTTCAATTTTATTTCAATAAAACGGTTGCGCGTAGGAAAAACACTAGGTTGGACAGGCGACTCTACCCCACTCAATGTCAGACCCCTTAGCCCACTTGACCCCACCACCCCACCCAAGAGAAGTGGAAGTACACTTGTTACTACTGTACTATTAGTTAAATAGAGAAGCAGTGATATTAAGATACATTTACGATGGCACAATTCCGTAATAACGACCACTGAATTCTTTGGATAAAATATCCCAGCCCGTTAGTTTACTTGTATTTGCGGTTGGTTGAAAGAACCTATTGTCGACCGAAGGATCTTTCTGTTGACATCGACTGTCCGAGATAAGATTTATTTGTGTGTATAGTACGTTATCAATATTTTACGTTTTACATAACAATACACTAATGACGAATCTCTCAATGATTCTGTCGATTTTCCGTAATGTTTAATTGATTTTCGATGTACATGTACACGGTGAGTGTGATAATGTTTTGCTTCCCGACATAAATTGTAACTTATAGTAAACAATATGGGCCTAAAATAAAAATGAAAAATGTTTCTTTTGCTGTGGGTGGAAATTAAAAACTCAGTATATAATGACAAAACAGGGCTCAGAATTAACAAGTTGGTTTACCGTTGCATTGCTCCTAACCCCAGGTTATTTTCTATTTTCTTATTCTAAACAAAGTTGTCGCTTGCCAGGTCCCCAATAGGTACACGCCCTTATGAAAGGGTAGCCCTTATGAAAGGGTATTCCTTGATAATGAGTAAGTGCATATTGGCTTCTCACAATTTAATTCTAGATTGCATATCTTTTGGGAAAATGTTACATCTAGAGAGAGAGAGAGAGAGAGAGAGAGAGAGAGAAATGGGGTTTAACGTCCACTCGACACAGACTGTCATTTCGGGACTAACATATGGTTTAATTTTATTTAAATAATTCGCTTTTAGCAGTGGAAGGAAACCGGGGGACCCGGAGAAAACACACGAGGCTGGACACACTACTCCTTGTAACGTATTGCCGGGAATTCGAAACCACGCCAGTTGACTCAATGGCAGGCCTTATTGTTACATCTAGAACAATTATTATAGCCTTTGTTGACACGAGCAGAGAAAGTTCATCGGGATTTTCCGGCGTGATTCCCCTTGTCAGTGGTGCAGGTCGGAGGTCCCATGTGCATATTTGCGTTCACGTAAAAGATCCCTTGGGAACTGGAATTCGATATAAGAGTAGGTTTTAGCGCCGCTGTCCAGACAAAAGACGATTGCATTCCATGTTTGTGAACTATGGTAATCCGTCGAAGGGGTGTCTTGTGTAGCCCGGTTTAAACTCCACGAAGTGTGTCTAGTGCATCAGGTGCTGGAACGACAAACATTTGTAGTGACCGATAAAGAATTTTTGTCAAATTTTCTATAATTTAGATAAGAAATCGCGTTCCTATGGGCGGGGTTATACTGTAATATGTAAACTATTATCCACCGTGTTTATTATTTTCACTCATGGTATTTCTTACCATGACAAGGTTGTTCCTTACTAGTACGAGGCCGTGGTGGCTCAGTGAGTGAAACGTTGGCTTCCTAACCTGGAGGTTTCTAGTGTGATTTCGCCTTGTCAGTGGTGCAGGGCTGAGTGCCTGGAAAGGGGCAAGGTATAGTCGTTCGGATAGGACGGGAATTCGAAATGAAAGTATGCCGTATTGTCGCTTTTCGGGAAAAAATTTCCCTCACAGCCCACACTGTATATCCGTCTTCATTAGACTAGTCGGAGCAGAACAGACAGTGGGACGTTAAACCCCATTTCATTTCGTTTCTTTCCTGACTAGTACAGTTTGGTTGTACAGTTTATTGCACGTATTAATACTTTATTGGGTTGGTCACGTGTCGTCGTTTACTAGCTTTTACAATTGGTTACTTACACATATTTCATTAAAAGGTTGGGGAACAATCATTTCTATTGGCTAGGGCTACAATTTAAAGGAAATCATAAAGCAAGATGACCGTAGTAAAAGGGCCAATATAGATGTGCTACTACTGTTAAGAACCAGAATGAAAAATATCATGTACAGTAACATCTTTCCGGGAGGATAATCAAAACAGAAGACAATAGAAACTTAGATTATCTAGTGTAGTTGTACGTGGATGACATCAGAGTGAGCTAAGGGAACTGACATTTCCATTATATAGAATACGTTTCATCCTTTTATTACAACAATTCTAGCTTCCATAATATAATGGTCTCATGTGTGTATATATATAATATGTGTGTACGATACACCTACATCTGTGGCGTATTCATTCATATACAATACACCAAAATCAGAGAAGGGGGATGGGTGGATAGCCGAATGGCTAGCACGAGCGTGCTGTATCATAAGGTCTGTCATTGAGTCAACTGGCGTAGTTTCGAATCCCCGGTTGTACGTGACAAGGAGTAGGGTGACCTGTTCAACCTCGTGGGTTTTCTCCGGGTCCTCCGGTTAGTCTCGAAATGACCTAGTTTGTGTCGAACCTCATTTCTCCCTCTCTATCTCTCCAATATCAGAGGTGTATCAATAAAATAAAATAAAACCAAGTACGAACAATCCAAACCATAAGACATTATTCGGAGTCCTAAAAAACGATAAAGGCAAAGTATTCAAGCAAAATAGTGTAATCCGCAAATGGACTGCTCCTCGTGTACAAAATACACGGCACATATTCCAGAAGACAGATTTGGTTAGAGGATACCACCGGTGACCGGTGATTTAAATACAGACATGTGAACCAAATATTTATTAGCCGCCAAGTGGTATAGATGTAAAAGTTTTAATGATGAAATTAACAAATAAAATCAATAACATCGGCTCGTTAATTTTCCCCCAAATCAACGAGGTCTTTTCATTTAATACAGCCTTACGGATTACAAACATTAGACTGAACACTAATCAGCATTCAGGAATATAGGAATTTATTTCACATTATAAAATATAATATCATAAAATGAAAACAGATCGGTGGAACCAGTGGCATAACAATGGTCGTCAGGACTCGTCTGTGTTTCTCCATGGAAAGTTTTTACCTTCTGGGTCTTTGGTCACCTGGGCTCGACCTAATGGCGTAAGAACTTCCCCCGTTTTACCATCGAGCAGTAGAAAATTTGGAATTCCAGTTACATCAAACTTTTCAGATAATGTATCCTGAAATAGAAAATAGACAAAAAACTATGCACAGACAGATTTGATGTCTTAAGTAATCTGACGTATATTTACAACCTTATTCCGCGTCTGATAATTCTAACTACAACGAAGACACTCAATCCATCCACAATAACAGCCATATTCTTTAGTAAATCCATAGCTTAGCTATGTGCATGGCCGGTTGTAGAAAATGCTGGGCCAAATTTGGGAGGCCCGAATGTGCCAAATACCGGACCTGTCCATGTGAATTTATCTCAGGACAACTAAGCGGGACTCCCTCTGGTGGGCCCTGAAGAAATAGGTTACCCTTTCGCGTGAAGAACATTCATTACGGCTGAATCAATATTAAGTCAAACGATGGGGGAATATCTTTAAACTAAAGAATACGAATATAATTAAAAAGACGAGATAACACATAAATATCCAAGTAACTTACAGCTCTTTGGTCACCAAATGGTAAAGCTAACCATGGCATTTCTTTAATATACTCATCAAACTCTTCCTGATCTCGATCTGATGATACAAATATTATCTCCAGTTTCTCTCCTCTATTTTTTAGTTTTTTGTAGAACTTGATTAAAGCCGGTGTAAACATCCGACATGGTGGACACCAATGTGCAGAGAAATATAAACCTGTTGAAAATAGTTATATATAATTATATATGGTTAGGCTAGCTGCACTACTAAAGATCATACGACTACACTAAACAGCTATGGATCCGAATCACCTTAGTTAGGAAAGGAGATTTTAAACTATTCAAAATAACTATGGGCTTAAAGACGAACGATAGGAACAGTCTTTGTCAGGCCCAGAGGTGACATAGCAGCAGTCTCAGACTTTCAGTCACTGTTTATCTTTGATCCAGAAACACAAAACATTATAGTTTCTTATTGGTGTATTTGATACATTAAAATAACAAATGTTTTATAAAGGGCTATATTTTTTATTTAAAATAAGGCGAACAATTTTGAGTAAATTCTTAACTTAAGTAAATAACTAATTCTCTATTATTTAATAACGACGTTTCGTAAGACATAAAGGTCACGTTTTCAAGTTGATGATAAATATCATGTTGTTGTTTATTAAAGATTTAGCGTCCAATACATTAATGTGATATTATGGGCAGGTTGGTCTTATTAAATTATTTACTTTTAATGGTTGAAAATTGTTAAAAACACAAAGTAAAAACGTCCGTGTATATCAAAGTCACCTTAAAATTGGTATTTATACATATTTTGGCTTACACCAAACTAAATAATAAAAAGAAACCATTAAAATAATTAAAAGCAACCATAATGACAATAATAAGAGAAACTAGAACTGCGATGCAGTAATGACGGGTTTCACCGGTGCCACGTTACCCTAAACATATGTCACTTCCGGTACCAATGAAACCATTAAACAGGTTTCCACCTCATCATTGCACACATTAAATAAAATGGACGCCGAATCAACCAAATCCAGCAATATCAATTCATTTTATATATTTGTTACATGTAAGTGTACAGTACTTCCGGTGATAATGAAAATATTCAATTAGTTTTATGAAATCAGAAATGGCATAAGGCATCACATGGTGAAAATTTTATGTAAATCGAATAATAATTGCCACTTTTATAGACCAAAAACCTTAAAAAGTGACTTGTAGAAAACCGTCAATTGCTCTGCAACCATACAAGTTAGAAACCATTTTCTGGAATCTGTATGATCGTATGGGTTTATTCTATTTGTTGATTGGAATCAAATATCATAATTTTAAAAACATAACAACTCAGACTCATTTGAATAAAATATCTGTTTTGAAAGCTAAAAATACAGTTTTTGCCAAAATGACGTTACTTCCGGTGATAATGAACATCTTAAATTACTTGTATGAAATTGTAAATGGCATTAGGTATCACATAGTGAAAATTTCATGAAAATCGAATAATAATTGACACTTTTATGGACAAAAAACCTTGAAAAGTGACCTGTTGAAAATTACCTATTTCTCTACAACTGAACAAGTTAGAAACCATTTTGTGATACCTATATGATCGTATGGGTTCATTCTATTAGTTGATTAGAATCAAATATCAAAATATTAAACAAACAACAAATACGACTCATTTCAATAAATTATTTGTTTCTAAGGCTATAAATACAGTTTTTACCCAAATTTCGTCATTTCCGGTGACATGGAAAATGTTAAATTGAGTTGAACTAGTCACAATTGACATTACGCATCAAAGGTGTCACTTTTATGAAAATCCAATAATAATTGACTCTTTTACAGACACAATAGCGTAAAGAGTGACTCATACAAAATTGACCATTTCTCGGCAACTGCTCATATAACAAACTAATTTTGAGATAGATTCTCTTCGTATGGATTAATGCTACAAGTTTATGAAAGTTGCGAAGAAATATTTTAAAATATGAAAAGCCTGAATGGGTTGTAAATAGCTCATTTTTCACCTTTTTTCACCTTTAAATCAAAATTACCCGAAAACGAAATCGAAATTAAAAAAAACTGAGCCCGATGTTTTCTGCGCCTTTACAGGGCACACACTTTCAGTCATACCAGATTTGAAAAAAATAGTATTTGCTTTTAAAAAGTGGTACCGAACTGTCAAAATTGTAGTTTTTGCTAAATTTACGTCACTTCCGTTGCCGAAAGGTAACTTTACCGGTAACAAAAAAAATGACATTTTGGATTACGGAGCATATGAACTTTGTTTTATACAAATCGAGCAATCAATAATTAATCCAGGACTGAAAGACTGAATTAGCCAATGGGGGTCAAGGAAATTTACGATGACAAAAAATGGTGCCATTTTTGGTCAAATCAGATGACTCTTTAACCCTGGGTAAAATACCACATTAAAATATTCATGAATAAAAAAGTTTTTTGTAAAAATTTAAATTTTCAAAATTTGGCGCCTAATATCTCCGACGATTCGTGGAAAATCAAAAATCTAAAGAACCGTGGCTATGTGCCTTGTCTCTGGCTATGTCAAAATGTATCCAATGTTAAAATCCGACGATTATTGTTAATATTACGGCAATATTTCAAAAATCGACAAATTCGACAATTTCGGACATTTCGCATTGTCGCAGAACGTTCGAAATAGCTTTAATCTCTAAGTCACACCCACTTTTCCAGTAAAACCGAAGACATCGAATCAATCCGACAAGTAGTTTCTGAGATACAATCAAATTGGAAAAAAAAAATAATAATAATAAGTGTGAAACCCTAATAATAACAGAAAATTGCCCCTTAACAGTAATAATAGAAGATAATCAGTACCTGAGATGTTGACAGTAACAGTGATAATACCGAAGATCAAGGACCGACATTAGTCGAGTTTCACAATATCTCAACTTAATCAGATCAAAATCAATAGTTACTGATAATTAGAAACAGGAAGCAATAACGATAATATAGTCACTACCTAAGAAGTTACAAATTAAAGGTGACATACCCAGCGATCAAACATCCCACATTACTAGGGTATCCAATATAAACAAAATATAAGAATTTAATACCATAACAGGCCAAACTTCTCTATATATGTGGTAGTTTACTATGCATATATATATATATATATATATATATATATATATATATATATATATATATATATATCCAAAATTATTAGCACAACCGCAAAGCTGCACTACTTTGTTTCACGGTAAATGATGAAAAGATAAAAAAAAAAGGTATGCCGACACAAACACTGGTTTAATAACATTTTAACATTTTAAAGTACTTTTCGTCCGTCTTGGGACTATTCATAAATAATGTCATTGTATAAAGATGGACAGTATAGTATATTTATACATATTTACATAGTAACACTGTGGTTTTAATTGGCTATATTTACCATTGTCTATGGTTACATAGTATATCGTTAACTAATAGAAACATGTACACACACGTGTTAATCTGTAGTATATGGGGTTCAATTTATGAACAATGAGTTTAAGATAATCATGGGATAGATTTAAGAAAATTAATGAAGCTAATGGCCAATTGTTACTTATTGACTATTAAGTCGAGGAACATATTTTTTAATAAAATGGTTTTCCATTAATTTCCTTTTCGTAGTGTCATCGACTTTCATTTTATAAAAAAGGAAAATTTGGAATTTTACTTGTAGGTGTTGTGCACATTTAAAAATATGTCTATTTACATATATGTATCCAAAATTATTAGCACAACCGGAAAACACTACTTTGTTTCACGGTAAATGATGAAAAGATAAAAAAGGTATGCCGACACAAACTGATTTCAACACTGGTTTAATAACATTTGAACATTTTAAAGTACTTTTCGTCCGTCTTGGGACTATTCATAAATAATGTCATTGTATAAAGATCGTTCGTTCGTTCTTGGTGTTTAACGTGTGCTTCCACATAAGTGATATCGCAGACAAGACATAGGAGAGCCGAAGCTGATTCCTGTTTTTTAGAATATGATTTTGCAATCTTTCCATTTGGCCTTAGGCCATGGGTTTGGTTTAGTGGGAAGTTCTTCCCTTTATTTAATATAAAACATGTCGTTTGGTAGATGATCTCGTCTGCTTCTGGATTGATAGATGTCATCGTTTGGGGTTAGTGTTTAGGTGCCAGGCCCGTCTTATCGTGGCCTCCCCTTACCCCACTATCCCACTCCCTGGGTTTGGTATCAGTTTTATTTGCGGAATAGTGTTTAGGTGCCGAGTTCGTCTGACCGTAACTCCCCCTTACTCCACTATCCTACTAGTTTGGTAGATGTCATCTTTGTGGGGTTTGTGTTTAGGTGCCAGCCCCATCTTATCGTAACCTCCCCTTACTCCACTATCCCACTCTGTAGGTTTGGTGTCTGTTTTTGGTGGAATAGTGTTAAGATGCCGAGTCCGTCTGATCGTGACCCCCCCCCCCTTACTCCACTATCCTGCCAGTTTGGTATAAATCCCCTATGTAGTTTAGTGTTTAGATGCCGGGCCCGTCTAACCGTGACCCCCTCTTATTTCACTATTCTACTTAGTCCAACTGTGTCCGTTAGGGCGTGGATTTGTTCGAAGATTTGCAGTTTCAGATCTGGTCTCGGGAAGAGTAGGTTCTTAGTGTTGAATTGTATGTTGTTGGTCTCCATTGTTCTCACTAGTTCCCTTCTCTCCTCCTCGTATACCTCGCAGTCTACCAGGACATGGTTGGTGGTACATTCTTCTCCGCACTCACAGATGATGACTTGGTGTTTGTAGTCTCGCAGCCGCTCTTTCACCCTTAGCTTCGATATAAGTCTACAAATATCTCTTCTAGGGTGATTGAGTGTTGTCTTTGTGTAGATCTTGTCATCCAGCCGGAATATGTATGTGTCAAGTTCAATGAGATTTAATTCCCAGATTGAATTGACCTGTCTTTTGACCATACTGTAGATTTCCGTGGTGCTGTAGTCTATGGTGCGGAGTGGTGCTGTGTCCTTGAGACCTTCATTGGCGAGTCGATCTGCCTCCTCGTTTCCTCTAATGTTGACATGTGATGGAATCGACACGAGTTCTGCTTTGCTTCCCTTCTCTAAAACCCTCTGGTACAGCTGCCTGATTTCCAAAATGACTTCTGGTCTCGAGTCCGAGTTGTCATTTTGGATTGAAATCAGACTGCTCAGAGAGTCGCTTGGAATAACGAACTTACTAGTCTTTTGATGGGAAATCCATGATATAGCGTCACGAATGGCCACAAGCTCTGCAGTGTACACCGAACAGTTATTGGGCAGTTTCCTGCTTATTCCCTGTTCCCCGTTTGGCATCCGTGCACACATGGTCCCAGTCATCAGACGGCCAGTTGTCTTCCAGGTGTTCTAGAGAGAAAGCACGTGCAGCAGTGGGGTTGTTTTTCTTGTCGGTTTTCTGTAGTAGATCTAGATTAACCGGCGGTATAGGGAGCGTCCAAGGGGCGATCGCTGGGGGGTCATGTTCATTTATCACGAGCCCCCCCCCCCCAGTCGCATTTCCTTGATTGTTTCCCTGATACCCTGGCCGAAGCTTTTCTTTCTAGGATCTCTCACATATCTTGTATTTTGTAGACTGACAGAGGTTGGGATCTTTCGCCCAGTTGCGAGATCTTAGCCCAGTACCTTGTCGCTAGTTCTTTTCTTCTTAGGGATAGGTGCAACTCCCCTGTATAAAGATGGACAGTATAGTATATTTATACATATTTACATAGTAACACTGTGGTTTTAATTGGCTATAGTTGCCATTGTCTATGGTTACATAGTATATCGTTAACTAATAGAAGACATGTACACACGTGTTAATCTGTAGTGTATGGGTTCAATTTATGAACAATGAGTGGAAGATAATCATGGGATAAATTTAAGAAAATTAATGAAGCTAATGGCCAATTGTTACTTATTGACTATTAAGTCGAGGAACATATTTTTTAATAAAATGGTTTTCCATTAATTTCCTTTTTGTGGTGTCATCGACTTTCATTTTATTAAAAGGGAAATTTGGAATTTTACTTGTAGGTGTTGTGCACATTTAAAAATATGTCTATTTACAAATAAGGGCCAATTTTCAATATTACAATCCCGTCGATGGTTGCGTACTCTATCCCGTAGATGCGTGGATATATATAGTTTATACATATTAATTAAACCAGGAGAACAAGAATATAAACAAATAAAAACCATAACATGAAGAACACTACGAAATTATTAATTTATAACTTAGCATATTAACGTTAAAGGTAAACTACCAAATTGTTAATATATGACTTAGCATATTAAACGTCAAAAGTTCTTAAACACCTAGCACACAACTTTAAAATATCACATTATTATATTTTTGTCAAATAAAGGACGTGTGCATTTCCAAAAGATCGTGTGAGAAGCCGTTCGATTTTTACGTCAGAATACAATGGCAACCACGTCTTACGGATAAACAATCGACAGTGTAAACTCGGTATCAGACCACTGTCTGATAAAATGCAGTTTAATTGCTTGCATTAAATAATGTAGCCTATTTTGCAAATTGGGTGAATAACCTGAAAGTGACGATTGATTCAGGTGTTGGCTGAGACGGTTCATTAGGATTTTCCGGCGTGGTTCCCCATTGTCAGCGGTGCAGGATGGATGGCATGGCAAGGGACAACGTATAGTTTTTTGGATGGTACGAAAAAACGAGGTCCCGTGAACATATTGGCGTTCCTACGCTTGTTCAGGTAAAATTCCCTCATAGCACACTATATGTGGGTATGTCCGCCTTCATTAGCCCAGTTGGTGCAGAACAATAGGTCAGAGACAGGGGTACATTGCACTCAACACACACTAGGTCATTGTCGGAGTAAAACTTGTATCAGAATTATTCTCTCGTGTGAAGGGGTCTTAGTAGTCTTAGGTCATGGTGAAAAACCCCACGATGTTTATCACGTACAAGTGTGAGATCGAAACCACGCCACCTGAATCAATGCCAGGACTTAGGATCTAAATTTGGGCACGCCCCCCCCCCTCCACACACACACACGCGCACACACACACCCCGAGCTCTTTAGGGATACTGTATCGCTGAAAAGAGACCCTTTAATGTTCGCTGCTTCTAGAATAGTCTGAATTACAATCATGCATATTGATAACCATGCATTATTATCTATAGTGAAGATATAATTATAGTATATCTATTGATAACAATACAACTGATTTAATAAACCTTACATTAACCCCATAGCTATTGTCTGCTTGGCGAACAACAATCACACAGCAGAGTATTGTATGTTAGTCACCCCAGATTAACGAAAGGGGAATTACTCTCAATTGAAACACGTCTTTGTTCAAAGTCTGATCATCTGCTATTCACCACTTCAGATTGTTATCGACTGTGAATAGATCTAACAGGTGTCTAGTATTATAAATATACCATAAACATATGTTTGTTTTGTAATTTTATTTATGGGTAAATTAACGATAAATAAAGTAAGCATTGCGTACATTTCCCGCGTTAAAGTATTTTTACCCGATAGAGCATCAACAAGTAAATAAATTGAGCTGCATTAAATACACAATGTAATAAGTTATTATATATTATCAGCAATAATATGTTCACATAAATATTAATTTATTGAGTTCCTCAGGATTTTTCAGCATGGTTTCCCCCTTGTCAGTGCAACAGATCTGAAGGCCAGGAACAGTGTCCAGACGTTGTGATGGGGCGTAATTCATAGCTCCTGTGTACACGTTGGCGTGCACGTAAAACAAAAGTATGACATAGCGCTGCTATCAGGGCAAATTTTCCCCTTACAGCACATTGCATGTCGTATGCCCGTTTTCATTATACCGGTTATTGCCGACAAGTAGGAAATTAAACCTCAATTTATTCCGTTTCAGTAATGCATTGCTAAAAAACATGACCTTCTTACACAAAATACTATCTTTGACATACAGAAGTTTAATTAATCAAAAATAATAGATGATTAACCGAAATTCATTTGTTATCTGCCGTTGGGCTTCTAGTATGACGTCATGGAAATATAACTATAGCTTATAGGGTTTATGCTATACACGTATTTAGTGCCGGTACTCTTGTGGTGAAAACTTCCACACAAATAACCCCAAACCTTGTGATAAATGGGCAAAAGTACAACAGACATGTGAACTCTTGAAATGAACATTTGCATCAGGTCCAGTAAGCATACCATGCTTTATCTTTAAAATTGAAATTATATTACACACACTGATGTCTAGTGATCTCAGTTCCTTGAGTCTCGTTGTGTACAATATTGGTGCTCTGTTTTTCTGCAAACCGTAACAAAACGCGCTAAAAAGTGTTCATCATCTGCATTAATCGGCACAGAAAAGTATGACGGTAAACCCCATATCACTTAGGCTTGACTGTAATGATCGAAAATTTGTGGAATATCATTTTTTTTTAATCTAAAAGAAAAACTTATATAGGGTGCAGTAGCATGAACATTAGTTGATTAGCCTATTTTTTAAGGAATATTAAAGCAACTTACCAATAACAGTTCCTTCCCCACAAAAGTGTTTAACTGCAATCGCATTCCCCGCACTATTGATTACTTTTTCGCCAAGTAGCTCACGTATTTGGGACATAGTGTCCAGAATTGTTCCACAGGTTGGTGATGACACAAAAAATTAAATCCGATGACTTGAATACCGCAATATCATGGGTTAAAAGGAAAAAAAGGATCCAACGAATTCTCCAGAGTCAAACTGTAAATGTCAAAAATCTGCCAGTTATCTACAGGTGGGAAATCTCAACACCTCACATAAAGATGTGTGTAGCAAAAGTATGTATAGCGTAGTTACTAAATAATGCCTCTACACAATGGCTATTGTTACTGGATATTCTCGTTCAATATACGATCAATAAGCCAATAAACTATACCTACGAGCACAAATGCTTGAAATAGATGTAGGAACACTCACCTTGCCCATAACAAATCGAACAGTAAAGGGTTTTATTTTTCTTTTACTATAAGTCATATTTAGGCGAAATGAAATGAAATGGGATTTAGGGACCTGTACTTAGCTAATGAAGACGTTTGTAAGCCATACAGTGCGTTATTCGGGATATTTTGCCCGGGCAGTGGCACTGCAGGCTATTCTTATGTCGAATTTCAACTGTCAACCGTCCTTTTATGTGTACGCCAACGTGTACACGAGACATTGGTTTTCGTCCCATCTCGATTATACGTTTTATTGTTAAATTTTAAATGGCGAGAGGGTTCACATCATTAACTAATATCTAAGCCATCCGATGTCCTAGGGAGTTGATGGTGATCGACTTGTCATGTGAACAACTGTCTAAAAAATGCATGTAGTTTGTATAATATTTGAAGCCCTATAAAATATATATTTTTTATATTATGTTTTAAACTATTAATTCATAAAAATCAAATGAAATGAGAATTTTAAAGATACATGTATGATACAAAAACACTTAATGTAGTCTTATGACAAAATATAGTATGACGAATTGTTCATTTTGCGTTATAAGTATGTTGCCTTGATAATACAAAAGTACTGTAATAATAGTGTATGTAAGTACATTTACAAATCTATAATAAGTTTATTCATCTTTCCTTCCTGCATTTGAGTTCAGATCAAATATTTATATTGGATGATAAATATCTGGATTTTTTATGGCGATAGTCTCGAAAATATATATTTGTTTAAAAAAAGAGACTTGTATGAGATTCTCCATTTACCCAACTTGGCAAAACTGGGCAGCAATTTGAGAATCGGTTTATATTCAACCGCTGTATAAATTAAAGCTTTGGGTGCTTTGACGACTGTGTATCCTCATTCTATTAGGATGGATAGTATATGATTTTTACTGATTCTTTGTTCTGTCTTAAAGCAATTAATAACAATGAGCTTGCTCATCCATTAGTAGCAAACATGTATCGCCTGTTAATACCATATGATTTTATCGGTAATGACACTGTCCTTTGCTGCATCCTAAGGCATGTGGATAAAAAAGGGAATAAATAATAAAGCAGACTAAGCTGTCTGGTCTGATTTGGATCTTCCAATCTTTCAATTTTATATCCCATACCCTTAATTCTTCCATAAATACAAAAGTATATATGAACAAGGAATTTCATTATTTGTTTGGCATAATTATTGGAGCTGTGCCCGGACAACAGCGCTACGGCTTATAGTTTCATAATATTTCTTGAATGATGAGGTAGAATAGTAAATTATTACTATTTTTTAAGGTATCTTATATAAAACTATAATTCATTATCCCGTATTGTTTCATTATTTTATTTATAGACATAAATGTTTTCATAATATATCTTGCGATAATAAGATTGTCACGTTTGATGCAACTGTACATGATATCATTATATCCCCGGTTAACGCTATTTGGTTGTACTATATATATATATATATATATATATATATATATATATATATTGTATTTAATGTAATCGTTAATATTTTATAGACACTTGTATTTGTTTCGAAATGTAACGGGCTTTACCGTCTTGTCAACACAATAGCACTTCTGATACCGACATGTGATAATTTTAAATGTTAACTGTTAGGTATTTTGTATAGGAATATGAATGTTGCAGTGAACAATGAGGGTAGAATAGACTTTACTAAAAGGAAAGATGCAGACATTTCCTCCTAACCCAAAGATTTCAACAACAACCGATAGACGATAAACCCACTCGGGCTTCTTTTCTGAAATTTCTGATGTTGCTTGTGTAGTCGTCAATGTTCAGATTGGTACAAAGGATATTTATCAGCCTCACTGGAATTTGGCGATTGTGCCTTGAGTGGGCAAGTTTAAACCTCTAAATGGCTAGAGTTATTTAAACATTTGATAGGTATGTTGATTGGATAGTGCTTGTTCAGAGATATTTAAATATAGTGTATTGGTAACATAGGGTCGCTTGGATGGAACATGTTCGGCTTCTTCTAAACGGCATGATGATTTCATCCAAATTGGTAGATTGGTTGGTTGGGTGGGGATTACTAATATAAAATTGATCGGCCCAATCAGTTTTGGGCGAGGACATATATATTTTGATATTTTCGACTTCAACTAAATTGTCTTGTTGGATTGCAACCAAATATGGCAAGTTTATTGCTTTAGTAGCACTTACTCAGATTTGAAATTTAGACATTTTACACTTCAGTTTCGAAACCACTCGGCGGTGTTGGGACATCTTTAAGAGGCATCGTTTAGATATGGCCTTCTTACTCCACTTTACTAAATAGTAAGTGAAGGGGACCACCTGACAATTGGTTCAATACGTTAAGTATGTGTGATAATAGAGACTTTTGGCAAGCGTAAATTCCTGGTCCGATCGCGTATCGATTTTGCGTGTGACGTCATCAATGCGTGTGTATTTCTCATACGTTATACGGCACACGGATATGGCAGCACGCATCAAACAGCTTTTATACGGAAAAGGTCCGTATAACATCGTTGTCTTTTTACCGTAGTGTTTTTATGAATCTATGTGTATCCTAGAACAAGAAGGTGTATATTTGATGTGATTTTAACCATGATAAAGACGGATTTAATCATTATTTTTGATGGGCTTTTCGCGGAATTTTGCTAAATTTAAGGAGGTGGGACCTTGCAAATATGTAAAAGGGGTATATACTTTCTGAAATGATACATTAGTCAAACCAAAAATTACTGTCGAGTCGAAGTCGAAGATTTTTAATAAGATGCGACGCTAATTTATTTTTTAAACTTTAAATAGCTCAGCGACTGTCGAGTGACTTTACTCCCTTCTGGAATTTGTAGGCTAGGCACTTGACTAATACAGATGTTGATCTTGGTAGATAACTGCTATCGTGCTGTAATAGAACTAAGCTCAGCTCAGCTACCCATACGTACGCGGCGCGAAAATCTGCCAAGACTCTAAAACTACATTGACGAAACGTATCCCGTGACGATGGGGAAAATTACACTTGCCAAAAATCTCTAATGTATACGTATTCCCCTACCGGAATATTTTCACAGATATGGTAGAAATCCATCATATTGGTTAATTAGAAAATGTGTGCAAATATTTATTTTTGAGACTAATTGGACTGGCCAACTTGATAATGAAAAAAAATTGCGAGAGAAAAGTCAAACAAAGTTGAAAATATCTAAATCTCTCGCCCTTTATGATATGCCCTACCCATGAAACGTGGACATCCGTGAAATGGTTCTTGAGAAGTAAACGCGTGTAAAATGACAGCTCTAGGCGACGGATATAAAGTTAGCCCATTTGGTTAATAAATCATAAGTAGACCTTGCATGACAGATTTCTCACATTTCCGTTAATTACAAGGATAATAAATAGACAGATAGTGATTATCTTGATTGGTGGATTCAACAACTAAGTTGTAAATTAATTGCTTTATTGTCCTTTTAATATGAAATAAATACTATAAATATCTTAATTCAATAATACGATGTATACAAAAGTATATACAGGGTAAATGGTCTAGTCATGTGAACTCTCCAATCGAGAAGTGTCATCAACTGTTCCATTTTTTGGAACTTAAAACTAAAAGACGCATGCTAGGTAGTCCAATAACGTCCAAAGAATGCATTTTATTATCCCATGAATATTTATGTAGATAACACAAGTAACAGTTACTTTATCAGTGTAAAGTTTATTGCTTCCATGGAAAGTTTTCACCTTCGGGGTCGCTTGAGACACCTCCTCTGCCATCCTTAGTAATGATCTCTCTCGATTCCCCATCCAACAAAATAAGCGTAGGAATTCCACTCACTTCGAATTGTTCTCCGAGTTTGCTCTGAAAATATAACAAATTGTAAGAGATTGATTGGTCGGAGTTATTGCTTACGTTACTGGTTTGTGTGGATTACACAATGTAATGCTATCTAATAACTGTCTTAAACTTAAAGATGCATTCTGTAAGATCTAGATAAAGAGGCTTGCGGTTATCGCTATAGTAATTTAAAAATAGATACTGAAGAAAGAAAATATCAAAAATTTATGTCAAATTACTTTATTTTCAGAGTCTCGATTTTCATTGCTAATATTGTTACGATCATAAACATTGTCTGCGTTATACATTTTAAAACTAAATTTTTAAATGGCGATCGTATTTCAATTCATTAAAATCACGATCATCCGACGCTTTAGAGAATTGATTGTAGACTTATCGTGTGAATAAGTGTCTAATTAATAATTTATATAACATTTGCGGCCAAATGAAAGACCTACAGTAGATATATTTAGGTCTTACATAATGTATCGTCAAGTAACCGTCTTAAGCTACATTTTCACTCCTTCACGTTTAAGGGGAGCTTTCGCTCCTGCTCCTCTCTTCGAAGGAGTCATTAAAGACTCCTGCAAATTAGCTAAATCGCTCTCCTAAATATTGAGATTAATAAACTACTTTCAGTTTTTGTTTACTTTTAAACTGTATATATTCAAGGTATCAGGAGCTTTTTATGGCTCCCGCACAATTTTATAAACATGAAGGACTGCATTTTCACCTTAAATTTAGGTATTTCCTCGATCTTAAGTTGAATGGTATTCTATTATGTGTTTTAGAGTGTGCATATATATTACTCATAAAAAGAACTTACTCAAGACGGAGAATGTATATTAATGAAAATGCTAACGTTTAATTGTAATTAAATTGACTTAATCGTCTAAAGTAACCCTTCTATTGATAATACTGCAATACTATATGTGATATATTGCCACCGCATATGTCGTACTTGGGGTCAGATTTAGACACGTATATCTCATTACTACCAAGTTCACAAAATTGATTGCTATTATTTCACAGTGCAAGTGAAACGTAACTCTTTTTAGATATGATAAGTAGCATAGGTCCATCTTATCTAGCTTTATGTTGTGGAGTTTATTTCATATCGTGGTGCATTCGCATATCGCAAAGGGGCGTAGTGTGAAACCAGTGGAAAAATACTAAAGGTATTATTGACAAACAAATGCTTTAGTCGGTTACTGTCAGTGATAAGTATGATCAACAGGTGAGATGTATTACCTATTAGGTAAATACATGTACAGCCATAGTTAAAGCGTGTTTAGTAGTGTAAGAAAACGATAATTCGTTGTAATGCATTACACCACTCCGCCACCGAATCCCATTGGAATAGCTTATAAACCGTTCAGCTTATAAACTTCTATTCCATTTAATGTTAAGTGTTACGCATTTATAAAATATTTTATCTTTTGTTTATTGAATTTACCTTTACGTTATCTGCAGAATAATCCAAAGCCAACCAGGGCATCGTCTCAAAATATTCTTTAAACGCAGCCTCATCTCGATCTGAACTGATGAAAATAATTTCAAATTCTTTGCCAGCTTCTTTCATTTTAGTGTAGAATTTGCACAGTTCGGGAGTAAATGCACGACATGGTGGACACCAATGAGCAGAAAAATATAAACCTGCACAATACAAATATACATCCATAATAAATAAAATAGAACCCTCTAAGTACAGGTGAACCACGCCAGCCATAACACAACATAAACCAATCCCCCCCCCCCTTATACGCCCAAAGGTAAATTGAAAGCAATACACAACAAAAGTACTATCATAAATGCAAAAGGACTATCACAAACGGCAAAGGTTCTATCATTCTATCATAAACAACAAAAGTACTATCAACATAAATCAATAGGGGGGGGGGGGGGGTACCAGTAAAACCGTCTTGTTTTGTACATGTACATCTGCGGTTCAAAATATTATTCCCACCAATAACATTTAATGCGATCAGGTAAGTAACTATAACTAATAGAGATCCCTAATGGTATACCAATTACCAAATTGTTGTTATTAATTTTCAGGTCGTGCGCAAAGAGGTTTCGGTCTTGTGCGAGGTGTTTTACAGAAGAAACTTTGTGTTTGTCTTCGAATTATTTTCGTTCCGATCCGATTTGAAATCCAAACCCCGATGCGACAATTACTCGGAGTCAAGAAGCGAATACGGAACAATCAAACACGTGCCAGGGCCGCCTGTTTATATTGTGTTTACGGACAGCCCAAGAGGGAGAAATGGTATATAGATCTAGCAAACCACCCTAGCAAAAATTACCCTTTTTTATTTAATGTACAGTATAACGACTAGAAATCATTTCAAAGCTTCTGCATATACGAAAACGCCACTATCCTGGCAAAATGTCCCCCATAGCACACAGCAAGCCATATGCCCATCTTCAATAGCAGAGTTGGTGCATAAAGTTAGGGCGTCATTACGGATATACGTACACATTAGACCTATATATATATACACTTAAAAACTATATCTTTATTATTGTAGATCAATAAGTTGCGATATGCCAAATGTAAAGGTCGGGTAAGTGGTTATGCATAAGGAAGACATTTTGTACACTAGGCTTTCATTTCGACATGTCTGTCAGATCTAGAAAATGTAAACTCAAAACCTGTTTAGTAATTCTAGACCAAAGACTGTACTGGGGGGGGGGGGCGTCCGGAATAATTGTCTAGTCGTTCGGATGGGACGAAAAAAACACCGGGATTTCTTGCACACATTTTCGTGCACCTTAAATAACTCTTGGCATATGCAATTCTAAGAAAATGTTAATTCAAAACGTTTTCAGGAATTCTAGACAAAATAATGTACACGGAATTCTACGTACCTACTACTTTACCGGCACCAGTAAAAGATGACACAGGGACTTCTTCTCCTTGTTGATTCTTAACGATAACACCTGATAACCCTTCTAAGGCAGACATCTTGTTTTATTGCTTCGTTTAAATTGAGCTCTTTCCGTTTCAAAATATATGTTTCTTGCAATCGTGCAAAGATGCGATAGTCTGTCGGACTTGAATGTTGGAATTTATATACGTGTAGATGCTGGTCACGTGACATCGGTTGTTAGGATTATGTTAGTATCCATGTGTTAAAGTGGATTACATAATATACTAAACAATGATATCCCGGCGTATATCATGATTTTTCAATCTTATTAATAATTATCGGAAATTTATATAAATAATTAGTAATATTACCTACTACCATGTTTGTATCGCAATTACCGTGCAGTTGACCAGATATTAAACCGTATTCCCTTCCCTTTCGAAACAACGACACTTGTCTATAACATTCAAGTATTAATGATCAGATTAAATACAATAGCACAGCCAAATAGCTTTAACTAGGGGGGGGGGGGGTCTTCCCATAATGCCGACTCACCGAGTTTTGGAAAGTCGACCGCGGCACCCTTTGATTGGATTAAAACGGATTAAAAGCGTTAATGAGGCAGGGACCAGTCATTATTAATATAGTTCACTGAAATTGATTTTTACCACAGACCTTTATTGACTTTTTTGCCGAAACAATTATTAAAATTCGTGAAAAGTTTGTTGAGTCCCCCCCCCCCCTTACAATGACATTTATGTCCCACCCCAGTGTAATTTCTCTGCTTTTGAGCCATTGAATGTTGATGATGTAATATCAGTGGTGTGTCGAATGAAGTGTAAGTCCTGTGCTCTGTACCCAATTCCTACAAAACTACTAAAGGAGTGTCTGGATGAAATATCACCAGCTTTGACGATTATTATAAATGATGTGCTCTCCTCTGGTATTTTTCCGGATGATTGTAAGGAGGCCATTGTAAGACCTTGCTTGAAAAGATCATTTTATCTCAAATAATAGATTATCTCACTCGAAACTCACTGCTCGGTAAATTCCAGTCTGCTTATCGAGAGGGGGATAGCACTGAAACCGCACTCCTTAGAGTGCATAACGATGTTATAGATATGAACAAGTAAGACTGAATTTATTAGAATTTTTGGACTATGTTGGACTGCGTGCAAAAATTTAAAATTGTGCTATGTCATGTATTATAAATTAAAAAAAAAGAAATGCTCCCAAAATTATCTGCTTAATGAGGTTTATCCTTCAGCTTGGGTCTATTGTTCTTGGCCACTCATTCCCATAACGTCGACCAAAATTTTTCCCCTAAAACTAGAGATATATTAATATTTTCTACAGTTGCATCAAACATGACAATCTCATTATCGCAAGACATATTATGAAACAATGCCCGATAATGATTTATTGTATTATATTAGATTTAAAAATAGTAATCATTTATTATTCCCGTCTTCGTTTGTCCAGTCGGTGCAAAACAGTAGGACGTTAAACCCCATTTCATTTCATTTCATTTCATTTCATTTACTATTCTACCTCTCGCAAGACGTATAATTTAATATGCTATACTACGGAATAATGAATTATTGTTTTATATGAGATACTATATTAACATTATTTTAATTATTACTCTACCTCATGCGAGACGTATAATTTAACATGATTATACATACTCCCCGCATCACGATGAATGTTTTCGGTCAACACCGGGTGCGAACCCTCGACCACCAGACTACGGAGCCAGCTTCTTACTCACTGAACCATCCTGGCTCCCATTTCGTAATTCAAATCCTTTCAGCACTAAACATACATAATGCAAAGCAATACATTTTTTGTCATTTTTAGCCAGCTATATGTAACACATGCTAGAAACTAGACTCCACTAGACTCGAGACGACTAAGGTCTAGACCATGAATGGCCGTCCGACGCGCTAGAGGCTAATGTAAATATCTGATCGACTTTAAATTCATGCACAGTTCATAAGGTCATGGATGAATAAACAACTTGAATTTGAACGATTTACGATAATTACTGCCAGAGTTATGGCCCATGATATTTATGCACGGTGTTTAAGGTCATGGATGAAGAAACCAATTGATTTTGAACGATTTACGATAATTACTGCCAGAGTTATGGGCCATTAGATTAATATATAGGGCAGAACTCGTAATCAGAATTTAGTGTGTGTAAATGTTTGCATTATAATTAGCTGGTTATGTTACCGCAGTATGTGTTTCAGTGACGAAGGGCTGCGGCTATGTAGGCTACATCCCAACATGCGCGCAAAGTTATCGTTTCCGGTAAAACTGTTGATCTGAGTCAAGCGTGTCACACTCAAATCTTGACTGCGAATAACCCGATTCGGAACAACTGTTCCGGGTTGAATTATTCGGAAAATATACGGATTCGTTAATTCAGATTCAGTTCGGTTTTTATCGAATTGAGTGTGACCCCAAAGTCCGGAATAAGACTTTGTTCCAAATTCAATTCAGATTAAACACCTAGTGTGAACGCAGCTTTTGACTTTGGATGATATTGAGTTATAGACTTCGCTACTTTAACTAACCCGACATATCGGGGGTAAACTCACCCAAAATGAAATTACCTTCTCTGAATTATTTTCAAGCGTATAGTTTGAATAGTATTAAGTTAGCATGGATGGTGTGTACCAAGTTTAGCAACCTCCTGTCAGTACAAATAATATTTTTGACACTGTCATAAGTATTTCCTACACGCCCTTTAGTCGTAAATATACGTCATGATCCTCGACTTTGTTCCATTGTGTTTAAAACATACTTTCGTCTTCCCACAGTCGTAAGGGTGGAGGATTGGGAGGGGCCTCATAAGTGGAACAACCTGGAGCTTCTTTTTATCTAAACCCGGCATTGCCCACCGTCCTTGTATAAACGGCATTGTCTTATTACAAACAATTATAAAGGTGGATTTGTTGACGTCCCAAATTCGTGAAATTTAACGCTGAAACTTGCCCGAATAAAAGTCAGTATAGCACTGCGCTTCCGGGATGTGGCGTCCATGAAGCACCACGATCAAATGAACGTTATTCAATATTTAATGTTATACAATGATGAATAGAATGTGATGATATCATACAGCTGTAAAACTGCACATGTACATTGCAGCATATCCATCAATCAACTCATTTTGAATTCAAAATAATCGTATATATTTTATGGCATTTATGCTAATAATATAATTAGCCGCAAAAAAAGGTTTAACGCGTGCGCTTTAGATCATTGAGATTGAGTCCAACTGGTTTGGTTGCGTTCCTACACTTGTACGTGACAAGGTGTTTGGTCGTTGGTCTTACTTCGTGGGATTTCTCCTGCCCCCTACCCAACTGTTAAATACCCCCTTCCCAAGCTTCTACGCGCAATATGTTTGTCCCGAAGTGACCTAGTTTGAGTTGAGTGGACGTTAGATTTCAACAGTAACGTATTTTAACACACCAGAAAAATTTGGTGAAATCCACCAATCCGATGAAGAGAAGTTGAAATTAGCTAAATTATTTATATTTATTGACAAAATATTTGTATGCATGAAATAAATCATTGACGGTCCAACCAAAATCGACGTCCGTCGATGAACTAGTAATAACAGTATATATATGGATTAAAATGAGAATAAAACAGGAACTATTAGTAGATTACGTTATGCGTTGTTGTTGGGGTTTTTTTTGCGGGGGGGGGGGGTTGCTTTGAAAATATAAAACTACAAGATCCTCACTTAATAAAAGAATTGTTTTTCACAGTGTGAAATGTCAAACACGTTTTGCATATAGTGCAATTACTGTTCCTGGAACTAGACAAGGTTTTGTTTCTTAATCTCTTCCGGAATCGCCACAAATCCTAAGCTGGAACTAGATAAGAGTTTGATTATATAATGTATTTTGTAGATCACTTTGTTACCACGGACTTTACGTATGGGTGTTATGATTTTGTTTCTGATCGTCATTATGAATACCAGTTATCTTCTCTGCTGTAAAAAAAAAAACAATTGAATTTGTTAAAACCAGCGTCAAGATTAAATAATTGTTGTTCAATCTTTAAACATTCCCTAAAATTTACTTTAAAATGAAATGGTGTTTATCGTCCGACTGGTCTGCTCCTACTGTGGGCTAATGAAGACGGGCATACGCCACGCAGTGTGCTATAAGAGAGAAATGGGGTTTAACGTCCACTCGACACAAACTAGGTCATTTCGGGACTAACGTATGGTTTTAATTTTATTCCAAAAATTCGCTTGCGCGGATGGGTCTTTAGCAGTGGGAGGAAACCGGAGGACCCGAAGAAAACCCACGAGGTTGGACAGGCGACCCTACTCCTTGTCACGTACAACCGAGTGTGCTATGAGGAAACTGTTACCTGTACAGCGGCGCTACGGCCTACTTTTATTTCGTGCACACCAATGTTTACACGGGACCTCGGTTTTTCGTACCATTCCAACGACTATACATTGTCCCTTGCCATGCCCTCCGTCTTACATCACTGACGAGGGGGAACCAAGCCGGAAAATCTCGATGAACTTTCTCTCGGCCAACGCAGGGAGCGAACACGGGACCCCGAGAGAGCCAACGTCATACTCGCTAAGCCACCCTGGCTCTCCAAAAATTAGTATAATTGGATATCATTATTCATGGTCATTGTGATACAGATGACTGTTCAGTTATAAGGCATATATAATATGCATTATGCAACAGCTAAATCTGCCTATTGTGGTTTTTTTTTCTGATTTCAAATGTTACATAAATTATTACTTGAACATTTATTCACGTGACAAGCTCATAATAAACCCTCCAGATCATCAAGAGGCTTGGATATTAAGTGGATCAGACAATGTCTGCCATATCGTCGTGAAACGTTTAAATGCAAAATCGAGGAGACTTTGTTTATTATCGACACTATCTAAGCGAGTTGTTGTCAATACTTAAAACATACATAACTCCACTCGGTATATCTAAATCTTACATAATACATCCTGAAATATACACAATACATGATCTGCTACACGACAATGTTTTTATTTAAAATTATTACGATCCTGTCATAGACAAACAAGCTTGACAATGGTAGCCTTTGTATGGTGTTCTATTTCGGCCACTTCCCGATCGGTCACTTCCCGAGTCGCCCTTTTAAAAAGCGACGCAAAATTCGCGTTGCGCGTCGCTTTTTTCAATGTTTAAAAATGGAGAAAAAAAGTGATGTCGACTTTTTAACACGACATCGCCCTTTATAAAGCAAATTATCCAAGTGCTGATCAGAAACATTCAAACGGGGACCCTTTGAATATTTATGGACTAGCCTCCTTGGTGGCTCCGATAACAAATCACCAGCCTTCGCTTCCCCTAAACCTGTTTAAACCAGTCTATATTTCAGCAAATAGAGAGGGTAGAGTTATTATTTTTTTTCTAAGACATATTATAGGGTTTTCTGATCAAATGGAGAGTTGAAGGGGAAATAAATATAAAAAATACATATACGTTGATTTAATAAATAGTTATTTAGACAAAGTGTTGAAAGTATCAAAAATGGTATTTTAACATTTTTTTAATCATCAAATATCAAAACTGAGCGCATACACTAAACAAAGCAGTTACAGTATGCAATGGCGTGGGGGTGGGGGCGTCACATAGGCTTGTGAGGGCCCCGTTAGTAACTGACTATCGTTCTCATATTTAATGATTTTAGACGGTGTCCAGGTTAATTAGTGCAGGAGTGAACGTAATCTTGGATTCTTTCGACACCGATCTTAATATTAATTCTTCAGGGTTGCTAATACATTCGTCGTAGAATATAAAAAAAAAACTATATATATATATATATATATATATATATATATATTCTCGTATTGATACAATGTTATCAGTACCCTGTCATCTAACTATAGTGTATGACTGTATCTGCAGAGAGCACAAGGTCACTCTTTCACACTAGGGTTTAAAATTTTAAGTTTAGAACAGAGATTTAAAATATAACATATAATCTCGATATTATAGAAATGTCTTAGTTATATAAAGGATATTATTTGTAGGATCCTTATATAAATTACTTTATTGAAGATAAAATACCGAAGGGCGACGTCGTGTTAAAAAGTCGACGTCGCTTTTTTTCTCTATAGCTCAACATTGAAAATGGCTGCGCGTCGCTTTTTTCAAGGGCGACGCGGGAAGTGGCCGAAATAGAACACCATACCTTTGGTAGGGCTCACTATGTCTAGATATCGGTTATCCATGTTTCCTGGCTTTCAATCCCTGTTCGTAGGCTTTGACTTGAAATGAGAACAGCGAGTTATTCGACCGAAAAATTCTATGAAAACCTCCATCGTACCTTGAAAATTTTCTACCTACTGTTCATGGCTAACTAAAATATCAACAGAGGTTGCCTTCAACGCATTCTACTTAGATAGTTCTTTGGCTAAAATTTACACGACATGCATTATAATTCATCCAATTGTTTTGGGGCGATATGTTAATGACCTAACTTGACCTCTTATCTAGCTAATAAACTACTTTGTCCTAGCAAGACTAGTGAGATAAAACACGGCGTATGACGAAGCGTAATATGAATATGCAAATTATATACAATATTGCACATAACTTTAAAACATAATAACAAAAATATTATTTTTGTATAGAAACACCGGTTATTTGAGGGGTACACAAATAATATTAACTGCCAATTTTCAACAAAACACCTACGTACTAACTTCAGGCTTTTTTATCGACTTGCCAAATCGATTTGAATTTAGTGGAGATGTCATGTGACAGTATAGTCGATTTCAAAGTACTTTGGCGTGTTCGTTAAATGATCTGATTAGCTGTAAACAATTGTTGTGGCTGGACACAGTTGAAAAAAACACGTGATCACCCGATCAAATCGTCAAATCGCACCCTGAAGTGATTTGGCGATTTGATGTAATCGCTTCGGAAATCGGTGTCGATAAATTCGTTGATTAGGGTAACCAATTTGAATTAGATGGACGTTAAAGATGAAAATTTGATTGAATGCAAATCACTTTGGCTAATCAGTGGTCGATAAAAACGCCTATAATCTTGTTCTTGGTGTTTTTTAACGCCCGCTTCCACCGAAGGCGATATCGCAGTCAAGTTATTGTCTTATTTTTATTGTCTTAGCGCACGCGCAGGGGTATTTCCTGTTGGAGGAAACCGGAGTAAACCCACGAGGTTGAAAAGGCGCCCCTATCCCCAAATCTCACATACGCTCATACCAGGGATCGAAGCCACGACCGCAGGCCAGGGGTGACCGGCCAGTTAGAGCTCGAAGCGCAACACGCTAGACCACTAGGCCATCCCAACCCCCAGAAACTTCATGGTATCTTAATGTTATTTAATGTGCGTACAATAAAGACATGCATATAACAGTAGTTTAAGTTTACCTTATCTGCACAGTGTGTCTTGAACCATTCGATATCATCGAAGCTAATGTGGCACACCCCTCTCGATTAGTATCTATATATAATATTACTTTACACAGCTGATAATATGGTGTTCGAAATTTTCCATTAGAGTATATTGACATGGGTTTTTCTGTAACTCGACATACTTGTTTACTATACCATGATGTACTAAAATATACTAAAGCGACGTTCACCTTTTGACACAAAATAATAATGAAAAATATTTTAGCCATGACAAATATTTGTAATGTAAACATAGTGTTTATATTAATAAACATACACCCCTGTTTATATGTTAAAATATTAAAACATAATATAAACAAACACAGAATGTAGACCCGTGTTTATTTTACTTGGATTTGGGGTTGCTAATTTCAGTTCGTACATTGGAAATCAAATAGATTTTGACCAACTACTATAATCGGTCCACCACTCAAATTATTTATATTGTATTGCAGAGAACTGTGGTTTGGCGGATGGTAAGGCACCGCTGTTATGAACAGATTCTAAAATACATTCCAAATATTATTTTAAAAATTATTATGAATCTGGAATGTGTTAATAATGCCCTGGGCCCTGTTTCACAAAATTTTAACTAAAGATAAAATCCAAATTTTAGTAGATACTTCAATTTTGATTGGCTAAGCACTAAAATCAATCTACTATTATCCAATCAAATTACTAAAATTGGGATTTTATCTTAGTTAAAATTTCGTGAAACAGGACCCTGGTCGTTAACAGTATCAATCGTGATCTACTTGATTAAATCTCCAGTAAACAAACACTTTCAGGAATCGTCCTCAAACTGGCTTCTAGTTGGATATACTGGATGCTAACGCAGTAAAAATAATCTGGCGTGCCTAAATTATTCTGGATGTACATACCAGCCCCTGTGCACGACACCCATACCAATATATGTTGTTATGAAGCCGAAACTCCTAGGATGTATACCAATTCTACACTTCATGGTAATATGCAATGTTTTACCACCAGCAGTATAAATGATTAGACGACTTTGCAATACGATTCTAGTAATCTAGTCGAATATGCTGCTAAAAGGTGGAATTAGATTTTAAGAACTTTGACATTGCTGCAATTTTAGAACTGCATTTGGTATTCGGCAACCCTTTAAAGTAGGTACAACCGCTTGAATTACAACCAGTGGTTGGCAGGAAAGATACGCCCACATTTTACAAGAGATGGATAGATAATAAGCTAACTAAACGCGAGTTACAGTCCGATATGCTCGAATCTCAAAAGGAACCAAGATATGTTGGCTATTAACATATATTTTAAGTTTCATCAAGATCGGATAACAACTGTGACTTCTAGAGGTTCCACTACCTTAGTATTACATACCTTTACGCTATTTGCGTTCGAGGAGCGGCCATTTTGTCAGACAGTTTCAGACCGATTTTGACGGAATTCGAACTCAACCGTCATTATGGTGTAACGTTGATATATGTAAACGGGTTTTTTTATCAATCGGATGAAAATTGTGACCTCTAGAGGGACCACGAGGTAAACACGCGATATTTCGTACACTTAGGGGCCATAAACCAGCACGTGAAGGTTCGATATGTGCGAATATCAAAAGGAACAGAGATCTTTGGGATATTAACATACATTTCAAGTTTCATCAAAATCAGATAAAAACTGTGACATCTAAGAGCCATAATCAATGAAGTTACGGTCCGAGATCTTTGGGAGATGCACCTATATTTCAAGTTTCGTTAAAATCGGATACAAATTTTGACCTGTAGAGTGTCCACAAACAAAATGTGAATGTACACATGGACTGACGGACGGACAGGGGCGACGACAATATACATCCACGTGCAAATGTTGGCGTATAAAAAGTGAACACTATAACATAAATAAAGCGAACAACAATGTGTGTATTCATTATCTTCCATTAAAGATACATTTCAGCACAGCGTGTCCGGTTTATATCAGTCTTCACTAAATCTAATATCACTTCACGTTGCAAAAATGTTTTTTGTTTATATTCGAGCTTTGGGTCTAGTTGCCTTGAAGAGCTGAAATCTATATTCTTTGGACCCTAAAATCGAAGAAAATGGGCCAAAAAGCACAATGTACAATGAATGTATAAAGACTGATTTCAATATTTCAATTGTAATTTCTAATCAGTTATGTTCTTCTAAATACATGAGATATCAAAATTGAACGATAGTCTCTCGCTCCTTGTTATTCCAGTCTACATCGTTGACATTGCACTTACGCGCTGACGTTTTACCTCGTTTATCAACGCTTACACGATGTCGTGTACTGGTTTTAAAATTGTTCAGTGTCACGATAATCTTACTATTCATTAAAATGAACCAATAATTCTTGTTTGTATATGACAGATAATGTGGATAATATAGGGTAAGAACTCATAGACATCTTATTATAGCAAGGACTTCTACAAGATATGGCATGATTTACCCTTCTGGAACAAATTAACAGCACTGGTGATCTTTCTCAACCACTTTTTCTTTATTTTGTTTAGTTCGTCGAAATAGTTTTGTTTTTTGACTATCCTTTAAAGGATTCGACTGATTTTATCTAGTAATTCTGGCTTCTTTATTTCAATTCCAAGCTTCGTTAATAATACTGAACAGGTGCATATAAGAGTTTAAACCAGTTGTCAACAGCTTTTCGGTGTCACTTCTCTGCGAATACCGAATTTGCGGTTTTTCAGATATATAATACTAGGGTTCCATATATGAATCAATCATGACGAGAAGATATGCGCACACTACTGAGTTATTTGTTGACGAATTCTCGTCTCGTATGTCGTATACACATTATGCATCTACTGACTCCAGGGAAGATGCACTACCATAACTGGCTTCATGTCGGTGATAAACTGGAAATCCGCGTAGGTGTTTTAGGGTCTGGCATAGCTGCTCTCTGAAGCAAAGTAAAATCATGACGATTATGAAGCAAACACCGTAGAGAGTTAATAAAAGAATATACATGGTATGCATCCAAAGAGAGGATTGTTTGGCATCGGAAGTTCATCCACATTGATTTTGTATTCATGTAATGGTAAATTTGTATATTCTGAAAAGATAATAATTATATTAAATTTTGCTCTATATAGATTGCTTCTAATAATATCCAGTTTATCTAATTGGATGGGTGGTGGTGGGGGTCACAATTATTTGCTCGCTTTGCCATTGCATCATCCGATAAGGATATTATATTATACCCAGAAACTAACTAATAACATAGGTTTACTACCGAAAGAAAATTGGCTTAGCGTCGTGGTAAAGGGTGGGAGGGGGGGGGGTAAATAAATGCTCGTCCTCGATGAATAATTCCGTCAAGATTTTGAAATAAATCTAAATCCCACTGCATTAATCTTGATCGATAATAAAAAAGATCTATGTAAAAGACTCAAAACTAACATAAACGCACAGCCCCAATATCCATTGGGTTCATCCTGTTAACAAGTCAAACATTCATAGAGAAGCCGTGTTCCACCCAAAGAAGCCTGAAATTTTAACAAATATAAATCCTTAAAACGCATCCTTTAAAATACCCAATACCCAAGACAGAGCTGTATTTCCTAATGTGGGCGTATCGAAAGTGAAAGGAGTGTATATAATGGCTTACCGTTTAGTTTCGAGTAGTGCTGTATCACAAAGCAAAGTTGACCAGCCAGTATTCTCGCCAGAAAATAAAATTATTGTGTACAAGAGTGCAGTGAAGAATTTAAACTATTTGTTTTGATGTTACAACACGTTGTCTTATATTTCATCATTATTTACATCAGCACAACAATCAGTATTTCAACCTATGAAACTCGTGTACTTATCAGGGTCATTGATAAAGCTATACTTGTCATTGATAAAATATAACTCTTTAATGAATTTTTTTAGATTTGTATTCGTAGTGCAGATGGGAACAAAACAGAGGTCTATAGATGTATGCTTTGACGTGCACGTAATATACCCACTGAAGGTCGCAGTTCAAGGAAGCGTAGGTACAAGTGACACTGTCGATATGCTAACATAGAGATATACAGACTTGAGCTGAAGCGGCTATGTCACTTGTCTACCATATAACAATATAGCCCAGTGCTGTCTGGGCTTGTTGACGACAGACACAGCCGTGCCATTGTTCTAGAAACCGGAACACACTTATAAATGACAATGACTGAATCATTCATGGCCAGCTTGTCACACACTATTATGTATTTAATCCTTGAGGACCATTTAGCAATTGACTTATAATATATAATATAATACTAGAAAACTGAATACGTATTAGAAATTAAGGAGCCGAGGGGGCTTAGCGAGTATGGTGCTGGCTCTTGGACGAGAAACATAAAGTTATATCTCCATCTCCACTAAAAATATATGATGGCGTAGCATATTTCTGAGAATAAAGAAACCAAATGACTTCTGTAAATAAATCAATTACTGTCAAGGTATTGTGCTAATTGCGTGACTATAAAGACCATCAGCTATTGGTAAAGGGACACAACATTCTAATCTGTTCAAAATATTCTTAACACCATTTACAGTGATATAATAGTTTACATAACAGAACAAAGGGAGATCGAATTCTTGAAGCTGAATCCGGTGATAACCATATCTCATTTTTATACGCCCACATTTTCATGTGGACATAATATATTGTCGTCGCCCCAATCCGCCCGTCCACAATTTGTGGTCACAATTTTTACCCGATTTTAACGAAACTTGAAATATAGATGTATCTCACAAAGATCTCGATTCCTTTCGAAATTGGCGTGTATCGGACCGTAACTTCATGGAATATAGCCCCGGATTGTACGAACATCACTTTTTTAGCTTGTGGACACTCTAGCGGTTACAATTCTTATCTGATTTTGACGAATGTGCGTTTATAGCCGAAAGATCTCGGTTCCTTTCGATATTCGCGCATATCGAACCGTAGCATCCTGGTTTATGGCTCCTAATTGTAAGAAAAATAGCGTGTTTAGCTCGTGGTCCCTCTAGAGGTCACAATTTTTATCCGATTTAAAAATCCGTTGAAATATAACACCGTTACACCATAATGAGTTCAAATTTCGTGAAAATCGGACCTAAACTGTCGGACAAAATGGCCGCCTTTCAAAAGCAAATATTGTAAAAGTAAGTAATACCAAGTTTGTGGACCCTCTAGAAGTCACAATTTTTATCGATCTTGATGAAACTTAAAATATATTTAATATCCCAAAGATATTGGTTCCTTTCGATATTCGTGCATATCAGACCGATTTTGACGAAACTTGGAATATAGGTTTATCTCCAAAAGATCTTGGTTCATTTCGATATTGGCATGTATCGGATCGACACTTCATGGATTATGGCCCCTGATAGTACGAAAAATCACGCTTTAGCTTGTGGACACTCTAAAGGTCATAATTTTCATTGATTTTGATGAAACGTAAAATGCGTGATTATAACCCAAATATCTTGGTTCCTTTCCATATTCGCACATATCGCATCGTAACTTCCTGAATTATGGTCCTTGATTGTACGAAAAATCGGGTTTTAGCAATGGTCCCTCTAAAGGTCACAATTTTTATCCGATTTCAAAATATATCACCGTTTAAATATATCACCGATCACCCTAACGATGGTCGAATTCGAATTACGTGAAAATCGGACCAAAACTGCCGGACATAGTGTAAATAGTGTAAAAGTATGTAATACGAAGGTTGTGGACTCTCTAGAAGTCATAATTTTTTTATCTGATTGTGATGAAAATTTAAATATATCTTTAAATTCCAAATATCTCAGTCCATTTTGATATTCGCGCATTTCAGACCATAACTTCCTGGATTATTGCCCCTGGTTGTACGAAAAATCGCGTTTTTAAGCTTTTTCTCTATCTATCTCTTGCAAAATTTGGGCATATCTTGCCTGGCAATCGCTGGTTGATCAAGGTGCTAGTTAGAACAGTTTCTTTCTTACACAACGAAGTCTAAAAGAAAGCCCACGCCGAAACTGTTCTGCAGGGTGTTTATAAGGTTAGGTGACCGAACAAATCCATAGTCTGTTTACTGACAGACAGTGGTGACGACAATGTAGGTGTAAATGTAAAATTATCCAGAAGAACGGCGTTTTTAAGTACATTCCAGAAGTAACCCCATAGAGAATAAAATTGTTCATGAAGGATTAAAATCAGTCTATCACTGACATCTGCCGTTCTCCTTTAGCATACATAAATCCAGTTATAAGTTTAGTCATGTCATAAACAATGAATATTTATGTATACCTTTGGCCTACATTACCTTCTTATCTCGAGGCTAATTTTTTACCGGTGTGTTATCGTCGGATTCAAAAGGAGAAAGGGATTTTGATTATCTTTAAAATATGTTGTTTGTGATGTACAGTACCGACAAGGATTTATTGTGTTAGCATTGGTATTTTAAATACCACTTAATGGATTGAATTTATAGGTAGCAAAATCTGTTCTTAAGCAAACATTTTTAAAGGATTTCAGAAGAATTCATCATTTTCGTTTTTACTTAAGGATAATAATGAAAGTTGCACTGTTTGTGCCAGGTTTCTTCCTGTTCCTGTGTACGATGGTATTTACTATCGATGCACATTCCGATGGAGCTCCAACATCAGCGTGTGTTAGTCAATCACCTGGTCATAAGAATATTGTGGCTCAAACCACAACGCCTCCATATAGCATTCGTGTTTCGGGGACTACTTACAAGGCAAATCAGTCATTAACAGGTATGAAAAAGCATGTTGCTTCCCGATTTTTCTGAATAGGTGCACTATTTTTCAAATAATTTGCTTCGGGTATTGAGCGTTTCTAATTTTTTGTATCTTAATTTTATTAAAGCAGATAAATTTAGAGATATTGCACCTATTATGTCTTATCTGTTCATCCGCTATTTGGGATCGAGTAATTGCTATTCGAAGGAACAAGATGTTATTATAGATAAACCCTTGGCACTGGTCGATCTTAAATTTTCTAAACTAATAGTATACATTGAACTATATGTATCTATAAATGTTTGAATGCAAAATTCACACTCGTAATACATAGCAGTTTGATAGGCTTTCTCGAATAGGCCATTTTTATCAAGTATATATTCATATATGTAAGGTAAGGTGATTGTATTTTTATGACTCCAAAAATGTGCGACTGCCGCCGGTCATACAGCCGATCACGTGTATATATGACGTCAATCATAATGTCAAGTTAAGTATAAATGCTATTAAAGGCAAAGAGTTGTGATGGGGAGTTGGGATGGCCTAATGGTCTAGAGTGTCGCGCTTGTACCTACAGCTGACCGGTCACCTCTGGTTTCGACCCCTGGTGTGAGCGTATGTGGCTTCTCGAGCTCGTGGGTTTACTCGGGTACTCCGGTTTCCTCTCTTTTGTGGACTTAAAACACTGCCGCCAGAGTTTTGACAAGTACAAACAAATTAGTCCACTTCACCCCGATTCTGGAAAATCTACATTGGCTCCCAGTTCAACAACGAATCAAGTTCAAAATATTACTGTTGACTTACATGATCAATCACCAAAATATATCAAAGATCTGATTACCCCATATAAATCCACAAGAACCCTTAGATCCACAGATAAACAATTTCTCTATCAACCATCAATGAATCTTGAAATGGCAAAAAATATCTTTCTCGTTCTCTGCTCCTCTCGTATGGAATTCGCTGCCTTACCTCATTAGAACCATTGACTCCCTAGATACATTTAAATCTCAGCTAAAGACGTTCCTGTTTACAGAAGCGTTTCCGTAGTTCAATAGAGAAAACTTGAAAAGCACAACAGAAACTTTAGTATTATCGCGCTATATAAATAGAGGATTATTGTTATTATTATTATTGCTAAGAACAACAACAACAACATGGTTGGGATTTTCACCCTCCATTCCTACAAGCTTAGCCTCCCAAACACGAACTCGCTCAGTTACCCTGGAAAAATTTGTCTGCAATATCACCCCACGAACGGACGAATGAAACTTTATCCACCAGGAAGGGGTATACAAATCCTCTTTTAAATGTTGTTCGGGTTACTTCTTTGATAGGCATTTATTAATTGGTTTATTCCCACGAAGGCGCAGTTATTGACCGTAACGGATTAAACGATGTCGTTTTCGACGACTTCGTGGGAATCCAGCTCCTAGGGATTAAAATGGATTAAAAACGTAACAATGGTGTTATAGATTGTTATGATAAGAATGTACACTTTCATAATCCCCAATGTAACTAATTAACCAACATTTTAGCATCATTTTTGGCATAAGAAATAAAAACATAACTACACTATAACGTAAATTAATTTAATTTCGCCAAATAAGACACCCTGTCTAAATAATCGACTAAAGTCAATTCCTCTTCCTCGTGTCTTCCATTTAATTCCCGGAGTTGGCTTTGGATTTGAGCATATTTATATCTCTTCCTTGGTGGTTCCTGTCCCCCGGCATACCGAACGATTCTAATCTCATTAATATTTTGTTCTTGTTGTAAAAATGTGATCATTTCAAAAACATTCGGATGGGCTTTTCCAAGTAGCTTCTTGATTCTTGCATGTCGTCCTTCCAGAGTCTTGTTGGTTCTGTGCTCCTCTGTGTCGTAGTAGTCCCACTGATGAGTTGCAAATTAACCCTCGAGAAGTCGAAGGCCAATACAGCAAGACATAATATAATACACCTACCCTTTCTACTGGTACCAACGGTAGAGCTGCAAACCTCCGTACCACCTTGGGGGGTTGGATGGCTGAATGGTTAGCGTGCGCGCGCTTTATCATAAAGTCTGTCATTGAATCGACTGGCGTGGTTTCGAATCCCCGGTTGTACGTGACAAGGGGTAGGGTCGCCTGTCCAACCTCGTGGGTTTTCTCCGGGTCCTCTGGTTTCCTCCCACTGCTAAAGACCCCTACGCGCAGGCGAATTATTGAAATAAAATTAAACCATATGTTAGTCCCGAAATGACCTAGTTTGTGTCGAGTGGACGTTAAACCCCATTTCTCTCTCTCTCTCCGTACCACCTGTATTTCTTCATCTTCTCTAGTATATTGCACTTGTAGACCTACATTCTGTGTTCGTCTCCAAATTAAGATTCATATTGAACACTTGGATAATTTTAATCATTAGTTGCCAATTGGTGAATAAAATTCAGAGGGAACATAAAATCTATAACACCGTTAATTGGGTCCTAATAGCAACATGCCTCTTTTCAAACGAAAGCCGGCAAGTCGATATCTGCGCCTTCGTGGGAAGGATTAATTTTGGTCACGCTCTGTAACTGCGCCTTCGAGGGAATACACCTATTAGGTTTTAATTGAACATATCAACACAGGATACAATTACTGAGATGTTTCGACAATGATTATCTCGTCTTTATCAAGCAAATTACATACAAGGGTGTCCACTATGTTGGTTTAGTTGTAAATGGCCCTCTAATCAAAGGTGTTATATTTTAATTGTATTTTTTGTTGAATATTATGTATATTTGTCTACTATTTACATAACTGTATCACTTGCGTGATAAAGGCGTGAGTATCCTCCTCGAAGCGTCCCGTAGTATCAAACTCAATACTTGTGTAGCCATAAAATTGTACCTTTTGTTGTACGGGTTGCCTGAATCAATCTAGATATAAAAACTTTTCTAAAATTATCAAACTTAAACCCTTTTCTCTGGCGTATGGAGGATACGCGTGTCACATTAAGAGCAACATTATTCAGAGCTTTCCATTTAGTCAATAAATTTGGTGGTGAATTTTGGCAGTAGCAGGTTAAACCCCATTTCATTTGATCTATTTGTTGTTAGGTATGGTTTATATTTGTGTTGTATACCTTGTCCTCAGTGTCCATGTATCATCTAGTTAATTAACCCCTTATCTTCTCATTGTACACTTTAACTGCTGTGTCATAGACGTTTAATCTTGTTGCTGTTATGTTGTTACAGTTTGTCTATATATTTGCATATCTATATTGCTGTCTCTGATATCACCCTTGGTGGAAGTGGACGTTAAACCTCAAAAACGAATTGCTGTATTAGCCTTATAACGTTGAGAGTATACTCTTCGAAACGTCACCTTAAAATACAATAGTAGCTGTTTTCCATAAGTATGAGTTTTTGTTTTTACTAGTTACTAAATGCCATTTAAAGATTATTCGTTTATGTAATAAGATCATCTCGAGAAATTCGCAAAATCCATCACTACACGTGATGAGGAAAAATTTTGTTCGAATTCAGTTGCGTCAAGGGCATAATTCTTCCATTAAATCTCAAAATAACCTTTTTATGAAATCATTCTGCTTTTCAGTGACGATATCCGGATCATTTCAAGGCTTTCTATTACAAGCAAGAACATCTGGTGGAACAACACCTATAGGTACCTTTAGTGGACCACCAACAGACACTAAAATATTTCAATGTAGTGCCAAAGATGACTCGTGGACTCACGCTAACAACAACGTAAAGAACGACTCCAGTGTTTTGTGGAACCCACCATCGGGTGACGTTGGAGATATCACATTCTTGTAAGTTGTTTCAATTCATTACGTTTTAAAGGAATTCAATTTTTAAGATGACTGTCAAAATAACGTTGTCATAGTTGTCTTTATTCAGGGAAATGAAATAAAATGGGGTTTAACGTCCTACTGTTCTGCTCCTATACTGGGCTAATGAAGAAGGGTATACGCCATACAGTGTTCTATGGGGGAAATTTTACCCGGGCAGCGCCAGTATCGCCTACTCTTATATCCTCGGTTTTTCGTCCCATCCTAACGACTAGACATCTGTCCTTGTCAGGCTCTCCGTCCTGCACCACTGACAAGGGGAAAACCACGTCAGGGCTAGACTGAGAACGGGCACGTGGGTATGGCAGTCCCGGGTGACCCTAAAGAAGTTAATGTCTTACGTTGGTTGGGGGCACATTTCAGTCCTGCTAAATGTGTGCATTAGCTAAAAACATCAGCATACACTCCAATAACACCATTTCCGGTCACTTTGACATACCGACCCCCTCCATTATAGAGGGGGCGGAACAGGTTGTTTATTTTGAATAGTGATTGGGCAAGCTCTGCACTATTAAATTCGTATTTCGATTAAGCTTATGTTATGAAGTTTATGTTTACTAATATTTGTTTTGTCTTTGCTTTAAATATATCGACTGTTGAACACAAAGTCAGTTTATCTCAACATTAAAATTTTAAATAGTCTGTTGACTCTAGGCATTGGCCGATCGACTAAAATAATGAATGGTGTAGTACTAGTAGCTCAAACTTGGATTGTTGAATGTTTCCAAATGCCGTATAGTAAAAATAAAATTCATCATGATCGCGGTGCACCTGGGTGATATCCTCCAACCTCAAATTGTACACATAACTGTAGAAATAAAAAATAAATATATCATACATTTATCTCCATGACTGATGGAATATGTAGCCGAGACGCCACACCTCGTCCCATTTCTCCACCTCAAATAGCCAATATTATGGTTCCAAAACTGAAAGGATATTATTCATAAATGGCAGGGCAACCGTGGCAAGAGGACATGACATCTACTGGTTAAATATAAGAAGTGATGTACTGACAGCAGCATCGGGAAGTACAGGTATGTATATGATGGTGGGGTGAGTTAGTTCAGATTTCAAGGCCTTAGAAGATTGCTATTAATAGATATTTCAACCCACAAAAAAACAGTCTTCTAAACAGTCCTCCGAAAAATAAAACCCACTCATGCTAAGGGAGGTAACTAGCGATTATAACTGGATGTAGACCACAAATTGTAGTGCGTCTATATATAGCAATTCTCCCTTTTCGGCTCATATTTTTGTTAACTTTTCCGTCTAGAATCGAAGGAAAATGCTTAAACTATCATTTGCTGTGTCACGCTCTGGCAAATGTTTATGGCTTTAGTGACGGAAGGATAACAAAATTAAGGGTTGGGATACGGGGCCATAAATACATAGTTATAGTATTTGCTGTGTCACGTGCTGGCAAATGTTTATGGCTTTAGTGGCGGAAGGATAACAAAATTAAGGGTTGGGATACCGGGCCGTAATTACATAGTTATAGTATTTTACTTCATGTTTGTGTATCACAAAACCTCTGTGGACAACCTCATACTTTGAGAAAACATGGATCAGGTCAAAGAGAGCAGAATTAACATTAAAGTCAATGGGCAATCAAATGTTGTCTGCTTCTAAATCTCGGGAGTCTTTCTACTAACTATACCGCGAATTATAGATAAATAATTTTTCATTTTTTTTCTTCCCTTTTGATTGCCCATTTTTGCTCTAGAGTTAATAAAGATATACTTTTGAATTCGTGTGAGGCCTTGATGATTGATATTGAATTTTAGGGATAAAGATCACGGGTTAAACAGCCGTCCATTTGGGAAATACTATTAAATTTTTGATAAGATAATATTAACATATTAGGTTAAAGTATGGCGATTCGAATAAATTTATGGTGGCCAGGATATGGCATGAAGTCAATGGTGACATTAATAGTAGCTTTGCGTCACATAGTTTTACATTTTTGATCACAAGATTATACATACGATTAATTTTGCTTAATAATTACTTTTCAGGTACAGCAATATCTACCACGACCGTAATAGCGATGATATTTCGTTGTTTAATGATAAACTATATATATATATAGTATTTATAATTACTATTATGATTAAATCCAGAAAAAAAACGATCATTTTTTTTTTTTTTTTTGTTGTATTGTGTAAATACATTCCACACCCTGAAGTCCCGGCGTACATGGACACGGCGACTGGAAGTAAAGCAACTGATAGGTTGCTGTCGATCTACGCGTATTTGATAACATGATATCTTCATTCCCCTTTTCGACCTATGCTGGTCCCGGATCTCCCGGGTTTCAATACGACCTCGCAACAGAGCCCACAACTGACCCCGGTTTGCTGACCGTAGCGCCACCGGGGCCAAATACCGGGAAAGTGTGACTGGGTCTTTAATGAGACATTTTTGCGTTAAAATATGCTAATTTACAATTTAACGTATCACAATTAAATATAATAATTTCCATGATATATATTTTATGTAATGTCTAGTTAAAAATATTATAACAATCTGATAATACTTGAGGAGTGCTAATGATATCGCCCTTGTGATGTGAAGGAAGGTGACTGTTTGAGTTTGATGCAAGTCAGAGAGTTGAATGAAAAAGGCGACATAAGCGGGGCTTTAAACATCCCCCGGAGCTATTTATATTTTTAAAAAAGCACCATTTATATGGAAAACAATCACATAAATTGTGTTGGTTTTTTTAATGTATTTTAAGGTATTTATATATTACTAAAATAATTGAATTAGATTATTATTTTCTTTTTATTGACAACAGTAAAATACAACAACACGTGCTTGTAATGAAATCAATTTAGAAAAAATCGAATTAGTATATAATTTACACGGCACCATCCACAAATGTGATCAAACTTACAGACTTTCGGTTCAAAGAAAAATTTAGGATTATTTTTCTTATCATAAATTATTTGGGATATTTCTTGGATAAAACTTTGTACAAGTAAATCAAGAAACATCGAACAAATATGTTCTCTTCTAAGGCACAGCTATTCATGCAGGCTCATGTGGCTATCAGTATAGACAAACGGAGTTGGAATGTCTCCTATAGATTTCTTGAATAGACAAAGAGAGACATAAGACCTTCATTAGCTCGATCAGTGCAGGAAAGTAGAATCTTACTCCCCATTTCATCTCAAAATAAATATCTGTAATATATAGGCACAAAAGGTGTAGGTAAATTCACAAATAATACCCAAATAGTGAAGCCTGGAAGGTGTATACTTATAGATGGTATGCCAGGTTGAATAAATTAATGGCAAAATAGTAATGGTAAATTTGAACAGTTATTACATTGTTCCCGTATTATAGAAAAGGATATGAATACTCCAAAAAAGTCAGTATTTACAGTATAACCATTTTTTAGTGGTCGAACTAAGTACAGAAAATAACTTAGCTGATCATTTTCAATTTGACCAAAAGCGAAAGGTCCACCTAATGGAATGGAGTGCATTTGAGAAAACCATCCGTATGTGATGAAATATTGTATGCTTCGTGGTACGGCTTTAAAGAAACAATGTAGCGACGAAGGTGGGTTTGGTTCTGATTAAAAACAACTGTATAATTTTATAACAAATAAATGGCGGCGATGACGACAGCTAAAACTGAAGCAATCCCAAGTTGGATACCTGAAAGAACAAGAAAATAAAATCATTATTCCGATTTTAAGAGTGATTTCAACCCTTGTTGTCCAACCTTGGATGGAGGATGTAAGGGCGTAATACATTCATATTTAGTCAGATAAGATATATTCGGATGTTTTAATTTTTCCGTTTTCTATGACTATGGTTGTATCATCAACACAATTGTTTCCATCAAAAATGCATATTTTCTTCATAAAAAAAACTGAACCAGCGGTTGCCAGGCAAGAAATGAATTTTGCAAGAGATGGGTGGAGAACAAGCTTACAAACAAAAGCGATTTTTCGTACAATCAGGGTCTAAATCCAGAAAATTGACAGGGACTGGGATCTTTGGGATATAAAGATATATGTCAAGTTTCGTCAAGGTGGGATTAAAATTGTGACCCGTGGAGTGTCCACAAACAAATTGTGGACGGACGGACATGGGCGACGTCAATGTACGTCCACATGAATAAGACTTACCTGAACTACCACTACCGGGAGTTGTTGTTGGGACATTTGATAAATGCTATGTTCATAAGTTTCGTAAAGTAAACATTTAAGTAATTATCTGAATTAGCGTTTGTTACACAAATATTCGTATACAGTTGCCGAACTTTGTATGAAACTCATTAAAAGTATTATTATTTCATTGAATGAATAATATCCGTGTCGATGTAAACGAATTTTGACTTGTTTTCCAAGAGATACGCACCAGTATTTTATTCCGTTTGTTTTATCTGAAGAGGGGGATGCTAAGAGGGTAAGACGCTGGCTCGCTAGCCTGGAGGTCGGGTGTTCGATCCCTGCATTGGCCAAGAAAGTTCATTCAGATTTCCTGGCGTGGTTTCTCCTTGTCAGTGATGCAGGATGGAGGACCTGACAAGGACAGCTGTCTAGTAGTTTGGTTGCGACGAAAAACCGAGGTCCCGTTTACACATTGGCGTGCACGTAAAAGATCCCTTGGCAGTTGGAATTCGATATAAGAGTAGGCCGTAGCGCCGCTGCCCAGGCAAAATTTCCCTCATAGCACACGGTATGGTGTATGGCCGTGTTCATTAGCCCAGGTTAGGAGCAGAACAGTAGAACGTTAAACCCCATATCATTTTATTTATTTGAAGAATCAGCAAAAATATGTTTACGAGAGAGAGAGAGAGAGAGACCAACCAACACATAGTTCGATTTTATTTCAATAATTCGCTTGCGCGGAGGGGTTTTTAGCAGTGGGAAGAAACCGGAGGACCCGGAGAAAACCCACGAGGTTGGACAGGCGACCATTTCCGGACTAACACATAGTTCAATATTATTTCAATAATTCGCTTGCGAGTAGGGGTGTTTTGCAGTGGGAGGAAACCGGAGGACCCGGAGAAAACCCACGAGGATGGACAGGCGACCCTACTCCTTGTCACGTACAACCGGTGAATCGAAACCACGCCAGTTGACTCAATGACAGACCTTATGATGTAGCGCGCACGTACACACCATTCGGCCATCCAACCGCCTCTACTCATAGAGCCTTTGTGGGTTTCTTTCATAATTGGGATAATAAAGATATACATAATATGGTCTACATAATATTCTGGTTCAACACTGCTGCGATTCTGCGATTAATATGGAACCGTATTTAGTAATTAACAGTGTTTTGTCCCTATCCATGTCATGTGTGGGGTACAAAGCTACTGCAACTGATTTTGCTATGGTCACCTCAGAGTAGTTAATGCATAATTTCAAGAAAACCTTGGGGTATAATTCGTTGCCTGGCGTCCTATCCTTTGCTATGGAGGGGAAACTATCATATTAAATAATATAATACAGACATTCACGCTATACTTCTATTATTGGTATTATTAAACTTATACATTTATATTCCCATCAACCTCTAAGCACAAGCGAATTACTGAAATAGCATTATGGTATAGTGCCTGGATGACCTGTTTGTTTCCCCATCCATCCTTTCTCTCTCATTTTTTCTTAAACATTAAGTAGTCTTGTAAAATATCAACATTTATACATCCATACTTACTGGTAGCCCCAGACATAAAAGCTAGTGCTTGGGATTCGTGGTTTAACCAGTAGGTAGTTTTTCTCTCTGCAATAGTAGCCCTGAAATATAACCAGAGAATTAACATGGAACAGGCCATTTTTCACATAATATTTATGTACCACATTCAATGTTATGTATAACCTATGATGAATACAGTGTTAGTTCCCATTAGAATTTGTATAAACATTGGTATTTCCTTACATGAAAGTAATCTGCCCCATATCAGTAGATGGTGCTGTCCATATTACAGTTGATGTTGGTTTGTCTGTCTGAGAGGAATGGGTCCATGAATCCCCAGCAGCAGTACATTGGATTGTTTTGGTGTTGACCGATGGAGTACTAAACGTTCCAATTGGTGTTGTTGAACCAGATTGCCTAGCTTGAAGTAAAAGTCCTTGGTGATTACCGCCTCCCGATATCGTGACTAAAACAAGAAAGAAAATGTTTATGTGTTAATATGTTTTATGGACGCCAATCGCTCTTCGTTGAAAGCTTTAGTTTTATAGAAAAAGCCAATATTAAAATATAACCGAATTCGCATGTCATTCTGATATTGAAATAGAATTGTAATTGTATAGATCCGACTATTCTATTACAAAGGGTGTCCCAAAAGTTGCCGACCTAAGTAGCATGAACTGGTCCAACTATTTCTCCACCTTTCCACAGATTGTCAATTGACCCTAAAATCTCTTCCACAACAGTGACGACTTCATCATTGTTTCGATTCTGAGGTCGCCGAGGACACATTTGTATAGAGGGAGCTAGATCTGGTTAATATGCTGACTGAGCGAAGGAGGATATTAAAGCCACAGTCACGTGTATATAGGGCTGACTGCTACTTGGGGGGGGGGGGGCTTGGGCATTGTTCTGGGCCAGACACCTCGGAGCACCATTTATGTCATGTGTAGCAGGTAACTATCTAACAATTATTAGCCTGGTATGCAATATTGTGTCGAGAAAAACATCAACTTTATCTTTTATGGTCACTTCACATGGTCCATAGATAATCAGTTTGATTACTCGCTACTTTTGAAAAAGATAAATGTGCAATTAATCAATATGTGTCATCTGTTGTTTGTTTTTATTTACTTCGGCGGGGGACATCAGCCTAACTGCATGGCGGTCCACATTTACCATCTATCAATACAGCATAAATAATTTGGCAATTTTTATGAACAGATTCCGAATAATACGTTATCACGCGTTCTAGTAAAATAATTTTAGGGTGTACAGAGAATCATAGTGCATATTTATCACAGATTGAATGTTTTCACAATCTAACTTCATTTGGACTGTGTTACCATTGACAATTTTTTTATGGACGATTTACTTTTAGTATCCGACCTCAAAATGAGTGATATTTGTAATTCCGCCTTTACGCACTCTAAATGTTTAATGAAATTATAAGTAACCGTATACACACTCAACACCATGATGTTCAAACAATATTATTAGCGCAACTATTAATATCCACCATACTCGTCTGATTGGCACCCCTAGGTTTTTCGTCCCATCCGAACGACCAGACAGCTGTCTTTGTCAAGCCTTCCGTCCTGCATCACTGACAACGGGGAACCACGCCGGAAAGTCTGGATAAACTTTCTCGGCCAATGCATGGATCGAACACCCGACCTCCAGGCTAGCGAGCCAGCGTCTTACCCACTTAGCTATCGTGACCTCGGTTAGTAAATGAGCTAGTGGGGCGCCTGGCGAATTTACACCACCACTGAAAACATCTGACAGTTGTCACGTTTGATACCCTCCGTCCTGCATCACTGACAACCACGCCGGAAAGTTTGGATAAACATTCTCGGCCAATGCAGGGATCGAACACCCGACCTCTAGCGGAAAAGCATTTGTGATGCACAATTATATTCTCAGAATGCCGAAAAAAGTGATGAAAAGTTAGAAAAAAATCGATTTTATAAGTCGAATGGGTACGAAAACCAGAACGCCTGTAACTTCTTTACACAAGAACTTTCATAAAAAGCAAGAATCATTTTGTTTCAGTATTTTACCCCAGCTAACGTAAACCCAATGGTCTGCTATCAGCCTATGTATATATACACCTATTTGAAAAATACATTTAGGTCTGCTTGTAATATTGAATATATACAATCGAAAAGTTTTGATCTTTTGAATTGTATTATTTAACAAATGTGGGCGTATAAAAATACACGAATAACATAATAAATTGTAAATAATGAATAAAGCCAAGACATTTGTATTATATGTTTTATTGAACTGGAATATAATCTAAACTGATTAACACACCGTGCGGGTTATTTTATTCAAATAATATTATGAAAGGGTTGGCAATAAAATGGATTGACACAAAATGGATTGATTCGTCCTATTCTGTTATGTGGTGGTCTCAACAAGTTATTATCACTGGTTACCTTTGCTAAACAAATTAAATGAAACGAAATGGGGTTTAAGGTCCTACTGATCGGCTAAACAACTCAATAGAAACGGGTCAAGTATTATTACTTAAAAGTACTTCATGGCATTGACACAAAGCGTACATTTTATCGAAAGGCGACCCAATATATAGGGGTTCTTCGGACAAGGTTTGATATAATATTTTGACACTGTACATGATAATCGAGACTTTGTTTTTAATTTACCGACTTGAGTAATGATGATCGAGGCTAGCCTAAAATTCAAAAGCTAATATCTCGGTTCGGATGGAGCAATTTGAGGAAATTTTCAACATATTTTATTTGCGTTGTCAATTTCAACTATTAATAATTTGAGGTGTTCAAAGGTTTTCTGTTGTTGAATGTATCCAACACACATCTTTTAGCATCTGGCACGGCTGACACCTTCCCCGACCATTCGATGGCTATTTTGGTAGCTGATGGTCATGGGAAAATCAGAACAATAAGGCCACGATTGTGTAGTGTGGAATGTTGATAATTTGCATCCTCGATCTATATCACAAAAACAGTGCCCAGAACAAAATACCGAATTACTTTATCTTCAAAGTGTAGGATGATGCTTATATCCCAACATTCCGAAAAGCAGGCCCCTCGTCACGTCTGGAGCCAGCACCCAATGGGAAATTAATTATAAAGACAATGAAATATTCAAAGGTATATACATGAAATGTTTATAGCTTGCATGACGATGTAATTTATATCCTAAGGTTTAATAAAAAACGAATAACGTGATATAGTAAGATAACTAGGTTCAGGTTGTTTCGAAATCGCGTAAATCAGATATATGTCATCAAAAGCACTGCTTAAGAATATCCTGACACCTTCCATCCTTCATCATTTAAGAACGCCCGGGTCTGGGATTTCGCGTTCTTAAGTTAAGTGTTATGTTCTAGTGAACCAATAGTGAAACTAACTTGTTCCCTGTCTATCTCTTAAAAACACCCCTGAAAGATGAGTCTATCCGACATCCGCGTACAACATTAAAAAAATCACTATTGGTCCACTAGAACATAACACCCGAAATCACATTCTATATCGATTAAGAATGACAAAACGGGGGGCCCATGGGTAAAACGGTCAAGACTGATGAGTTATTTCGACTTCCGCGGACAACATTATCTTTTTGTTAAAAGTTTCACTATTGGTTCACTAGAACATAACACTTAAGAATGCGAAATCCCGGACCCGGGCGTTCTTAAAGAATGAAGGAAGGATCAGGATCTTCTTAAGCAAGTTTTTTGATGTCATCTGATGTAAGTCTGCATGGGCAGGAAGGATGATATTTGTACGCTGAAGTTGACGTAAATCGTCAGTTTTGGTGATTTCATTCTTGGGGGCCCCTGTTTTGTTGTTCTTATCCGACGTTTTGTCGGACCCCCGCCCCATGGAAAGGGGTCCGCAACTTAAGAATCACGGTTCAGAGTATCGGGCACCGCTGTCCACTTATCTAGCTTAGTAGACAATTTGTACACCATTTTCGAACCTATAGCTCTCTTACTAATAATATAATATACCGAAAAGTGATTAGTCATAATACTTAATCTTCCAAGGTAGAATATTAGTAATTTGAGAGGGTAGTATTACATGCGCCATTATGACTGGAAGTTTCGGTCCGGTTTGTGGTGTAACCGTGGTTCATTTGACCCTATTTTTTAATGGGGTGAACATTATTACCTGTAGGGTCCAACACGCTAAAAACGCTATTTTTCGTACAATCAGCTGTCTACAATCCAAGAAGTTAAGTTCTAATATGCGCGAATAAGAACCGAGATCTTTGGGATGTTAACATATCAGTTTCATGAAAATCGGATAAAAATTGTGATGTCTAGTGGTCCACAAGCTTGGCAGATTCGGTCTGATTTTTAAACCGTCATTAGGATGTAATGTAATGTAACATTAGGATGTGATCTCGAAGATGGCTAAAAACTAAAAAATAAATTGTTTCGTACAAACAGGTGCCAGAATCCAGACAGGCGAAATTCGAAAGAAATCTAGATCTAGGGGTTATAAACACATCAAAATCGGTCATACGTATGACGGACCGTAACTTGCTGGAAATGAAATGAAATGAAATGGCGTTTAACGTCCTACTGTTCTGCTCCCATACTGGGCTAATGAAGACGGGCATACGCCATACAGTGTGCTATGAGGGAAATTTTGCCCGAGCACTATCGCCTACTTTTATATCGAATTCCAACTGCCAGGGGATATTTTACGTGCATTCCAATATATACACGGGACCTCGGTTTTTGTCCCATCCGAACGACTAGACAGCTGTCCTTGTCAGGCCTCCGTCCGTAACTTGCTGGATTATGGTCCCTGATTGTACCAAAATCACTTGTTTTAGTTTGTTCTGTCCATCTCTTGCAAAATGTGGCGTATCTTGCTTTGCAACCGCTTGTTAAAGTATTACTTTGAAATTTGGCTTGAAGCATTGCAATCCTGCGAGGGGTGAAGATTCGTGATTTACAGCGCTCTATGACCTTGCAAATTTGATTTGAAGAATTGGGGACATGAAAGGATACGGTAAAGATTAGAATTCTTGAAGGATCCGACATCCTTATTAAATCGTGGTTTCCTTTAGAATAAGCTGCGGTTGAGACATAGGTGCTGTGCCGTCTGGGCGCATTTGCCTAAGCAAGTCGTTTCGTCCACTCGTCTATCGACATCAATTCAGTTTCATTCACTTGTTACGCTGAAAATTTCAGTCGAATTGATCCACTGTGAACCGCGATTTTAGCGATTTGAATCATCATTACTAAAGTCGATACGATAAAAACATAATCTCGATTATCCATTTCTTGATTAAATCATGAATGAAAGTTGAGCAGCAAATGGGATACTAATCCAGTAAATATCACAGGCTAGTGTTGGCATCTAGAGTTGATTATGGTCTGAATAAGTTCATTAATGTCTAATTCATAATTAAGATAACATTTCAGGCCTAAAGAAAGACCTGCAATATACAGATTTAGCTGTGGCATAATGTATGTTTAAGACTATATTCGGTGAATAGAAACATTTGCTGAAATTATTAAAGACATGTAATTATTTTGATAAATGTTCTGAAACAGGGTTTGCGACAAATTATTACTCTTCATACAGGTCCCGAGTTCACAAAGCATTCTCAGACTTAAGTTAAGAATTTACTCAACTTTCAATCACTGTTTATGAGAAATATCTTTGGTCTAGAAACACAAGGCTTTGCACATAGTTTCTTATTGATGTATTTGATAAATTAAAACAACAAAAGTTTTATAAAGCTCTATATTTTAGTTAATATAAGGCAACCAATTTTGAGTAAATTCTTAACTTAAGTCTGAGAATGCTTTGTGAACTCGGGGCCAGAACTTTGAATTGCTTCTGTTCGCGCCCGGTGTTGGCCGACAAAGTTCATTGGAATTTTCCGGCGCGGGTTCTCTTTGTCAGTGGTGCAGAACGGAGGGCATGACGTCACAGGTTCGGCCCCGGTGTAGGGCGGAGAAAGTTTAATGGGATTTCCTGGCGTGGTTTCTCCTTCGTAAACGATCCCTGCCTGTTTAAATCCGATATACGAGTTGGACCTAGCGCCGCTATCCGGACAAAATTTTCCTCATAGCATACTACATGGCGTATGCCCGTCTTCATTAGCCCAGTCGGAGCAGAACAGTATGACGTGAAACCCCATAATATATCATTTTCATTTTAAGTGCTTATTACTTCAATTTATAGTTTTAGGAAACATATATATTAAAAGATGAATTGATATGAATAACAACATTAAGATAGTCTCGTATAATCGCGTTATCGTCCCGATTTTAGAGATTCATTCAACATTTACAATGAGTTGCGGCGGAACACGGCCCCTGTCAATTTTTTTTTAGCTCTATGCGACCTTCCGTTCCTGATTTATACCCCCTTGTTGACGCGATAAACTACAATTTTTAACTGATCAAATCAAGCTCAGAGACTTTAACAACAATCTTGAGATAGTTATTAAACGAATGTTGTGCCTTTAAATAACTGCGAAATCTTTTCTTTATCCCGGTTGGAGCTGGTGCGCTATAAAATTAAATTTTATTTTATTTCATTTATCCCCTCCACCATTATACAGATTTCCGACTTTCAGGCAGAAGCAGATTTCCAAGAGACGAATATATTTAAGAGAGTATACCAAAGGGTGACTCGAATTCTTACCTGTAACTTGTTGATTAGGTTGATATGTAGTTGTTGAAACCGTAATGGAGTACGGTGAAACTGATGTTTGTGTTGAAATTCCAGTGTGTCCTGGCATCATAGTAACACAAGCTGTAGCTGGAGCTCCAGTACCATAGGAATAAACTCCACAAACTGCTCCCACTAAAACCAAACATTTTAATAGACTGGAATCCATGTTTGTTCAAATCTGGTGTAATGCTGCTTCTCTGCTTGTGTCTTCACATAAAAGTGACTGAATTTATGGACGCCTGGCCTTTTACACCAATCGAGTGAACAAAGCGGACGCGCCAAGGAGGTAAAACGTTGAGTGTGCCTAATTATGTATATTCGCAATGTCATTCTTGTTTAAAAATCTTAACCGACTATAAAGTATTCAACCGATTAGCGAGCAGTGTCATTATTAATTGTAATTTACCTTAAACGGCGCGTCGACAAAAAAACACACCATCAAATAGTGCTATGTCATGAAGTTACCCTCTCACCTTTCGCCTACGTCCCATTTCTTTTTTTTTTTATGTAAAATGTTTATTCACAAAATTTAAATACAATATCGTGAATATACATTAGGATGTATTCATATATATAGAGGATATTTGTCGTTTTAGAGTGAATAACATATTTTATTTCATCGAGAAGCAAAAAAACTTATATTTTCACGAATGCGTAGCATAAGTGAAAATATAAACGTTTTCTTGCTTAGAGATGAAATAAAATATGTTATTCGCGACAAAACGACAAATGTTCTATTTATTTTATGATTTTACAATCATTTTAGGTAAAAACAACTAGCCAGTGGAATAACACTTTTATTTCACTTATAAAACGCGGTATTCCACTACTGATCATAAAATAAACATTAATATACAACATCATGAAATAGTTAAACAGGGTTGAAAAGTACGTATGTACATTGAAATAATAACTGTTTTATTCTTATTCAAAAGTGAATGCTTATCTCATCATTTAATCCGTGTTTAATAAGAAATGAAAAGAAATGAAATGGGGTTTAACGTCCTACTGTTCTGATCCTATACTGGGCTAATGAAGACGGGCATACGCCATACAGTGTGCTATGATGGAAATTTTGTCCGGGCACGTTTTCTACAACTTCTAACAACAGATTATATGGTCTGGTGGTTTTATTATCCCTACTTATATACCCTCTCTATAGCTGAACTAGATTTTTCCAGTATCTATTTGCTTGTATAATATTAACTAATATTAACATACATGTAACCAAAGGGAGAGAGGAGTGGGGTTTAACGTCCACTTCACACAAACTAGGTTACCTTGTGACCCTACAATTTTAAACATACATTATTCATGAGCTAAATCTGCTTATTGCAGGTCTTTTTTTAGGCCTGAAATGTTATCTCAATTATTAATTATACATTAATTAACTTATCAAGACCATAATCAACTCTCGATGTCATCGCTAGCCTGTGATATTTACTGGATTATGATTTAATCACGAAATCGATAATCGAGACTATTGTTTGTTTTTTTATCCTATCGACTTTAGTAATGATGATCGAGGCTAGGCCGAAAATTCAATCGCTAAATTCTCGGTTCAGAGTGAATCAATTTGATGGAAATTTTCAGTAAATTCCCATTACATTATCAAGTTTATAACTATTATAGTGAGAACTGCCAGCTCTTTATCTAATCTCCAATAATTAGTGTTCGGGTATTCGAACAAGAATACTATTCGAATATTCGACGGGTCTTGAAATTTGTATTCGAATAGTATTCGAATACTATTTGAATATTTTCAATTTTTAATATAAATATATTTAAAGTGGTTTATATTCAATTTATTATAATTTCTAATTAATTATGAAATACGTGAAATTTCTGTTGACACGTGACACGATTATATTTTAGCAATTGCTAGTAGATCTTTTACGTAAACTGCCAATGTGTACACAAGATCTCGGCCTTCCATGACATCGCATCACGTAGACGCGGACCTCAACCATACTCCAGTCATCTGCCATCTCCGTCAGATGCTCTTTTAGTTTATCCGAGGAATATTCGTGCCGAACACTACCCATAATGTCATTTTAAATAATGAACCATATATTGGACAAATCTTTGTTCTTCTATTTGATTTTCGAATCCCCGGTTGTACGTGACAAGGAGTAGGGTCGCCTGTCCAACCTCGTGGGTTTTCTCCGGGTCCCCCGGATTCCTCCCACTGCTAAAGACCCCTACGCACAAGCGACTTATTGAAATAAAATTAAACCATATGTTAGTTCCGAAATGACCTAGTTTGTGTCGAGTGGACTTTGTTTTTATATGTTTTTTTTTGTTTTTTTGTTATAATAAGTCAGTTTAAGGAATTTGGTTCCCCCATGGAGTAAGTTGATAAATTTAGATGAATTAATGTTTTATTGTGTAGATATTTGTTTTATCTTAATGTTAAGTAACTATAATAAGGCAGTCACCCTGTTTTTTTATCATTTAAAATGCCGTTAAATAAGTTTAGAGCTGAACAATACAGGACATGGGTCATATTGATAACGGTGTGAGGAATAAGGCCAAGTCATTTAATTTTGTGATTTACTATAGTGTTAGGCTGAATTAAGATAAGGCTGTAGAAAATAAGGATTAGATTCTTTGTAGATTTTATTATTGTTCAGGCTTAGCTATTGTGTATTTTGTAGCTTTTAGATTTTATAGATATATTTTTCAGACTTAGCTTTTTGTTAGGGCCTGACATGTTGTCCCCCGCCGAAATTCCAAAATAAATAATCGCACATTTATTTTTTTCAAAAGTATCAAGCAATACACTAAGTTTCATCACTCTCTATCAGATAGAATCAAAGTTATCGTGCCCAAAAGCATCGACCAATGAAATTGCTTAGCTTTATCTCGAAATGTTTATCATTGAACTCAGTCAAGACATTCACCCAATAAATATCTACATCAAGTTTAAACAATCTACCTCAATTAAAAGCAGAGTTGTTATGTTCCAAAGTCTTGACCAATCAAATTGCTTATGGCTCCTTAGCCTAAGCCTAAGTTATCTTGTCCCAAAGCATCGACCAAGGAAATTGCTTATCTCTGCTTAGCTTTAGCTCGATATGTTAATCATTGAACTCAGTCGAGACGAACATCTACATTAAGTTTAAACATACTACCTCAATTAGAAGCAGAGTTGTTATGTTCCAAAGTCTTGACCAATCAAAATGCTTATTTCTCCTTAGCCTAAGCAGAAAATTCTCATCATCGAACTTAATCAAGGTATTGATGTAATGAAACTATACACCAAGTTTCATCACTCTCACTTAATTAGAACTAAAGTTACCCTGTCCCAAAGCATCAACCAATCAAATTGCTTATCTCTGCTTACCCTCAGCAGAAAATGCTCATCTTCGAACTGCATCAATACCTACACCAAGTTTGAACATTCTAGCTCAATTAGGAAGCGAGTTATTGTAATCCAAAAAGTGTGACGGACAGACAGACCCATGATGTTCCCCGCCGAAATCCCAAAATAAATATATAGATGGCACATATTAATTAATCTCATTTTTAATTTTTTCAAAAGTATCACGCAATATGTTCCAAAGTCTTGATCAATCAAATTGCTTATCGCTTCTTAGCCTAAACAGAAAATTATCACCATCGAACTTAGTTAAGGTAAATGATATGTTAAATCAATACTCGGAGTTTCAGCACTCTCACTTAATTATAACCAAAGTTATCGTGTCCCAAAGCATCAACCAATCAGATTGCTTATCTCTGCTTAACGTAAGCAGATAAGCAGACATGTTTATCACCAAACTCCATCAAGGCTTTCACCTAATGAACGCCTACACGAAGTTTGGACATTCTACCTCAATTAGGAGAGATATTGTGTTCCAAGGTCTCGACCAATCAAATTGCTTAATGCTCTGCATATCCTGGGCAGAAAATGCTCATTATCGAACTTAGTCTTGATCAATCAAAGTACTTTTCATTATTCTGCATGTCTTTTATGGAACAATCTGCCTTTTGATATAAAGATGTGTAAAAATGTTGAAAATTTTAAGATTAAACTGAAGCTCATTTATTTTGCACACTGAAGGAACCATAATATTCAACTGATGACATACTTATTATTTTTAACTTGCAACTGCATTCTATTTTATTTTGTGTGTAATTATAGTGTTCTTCCTATATTCTACTTGTATAATGTATATGTTTTGTAGTTTGGGAGTGACTTATCAAACTTCCCACTTTAAAATGCTATTGCATTTCTAATGATTTTAAATTTATCCTGATATTACATGTATATATGTCTTTGTAGTTTAGGAGGGACCTATGGAAGATTAGTTGGTTTTTTTTTTGCAAACTAAATACGTTGCCTCATTAAATAAAGTTTTTATTATTATTATTATTATTATTATCGCCCTGCTTACCTTGAGCACAATATGCTCATTATCGAACTTAGTCAAGGTGTGGAAGTAATCAAACTATACACCAAATTTCACTATTCTCACTTAATAAGAACTAAAGTTATGTTCCAAAGCATCTCTGAAATGAAATGAAGTTTAACGTCCTACTGTTCTGATCCTAAACTTGGCTAATGAAGACGGACATACGCCATACAGTGTGCCATGAGGGAAATTTTGCCCAGACAGCGGCGCTACGGCCTACTCTTACATCGAATTCCAACTGTCAAGAGATCTTTTACGTGCACGCCAATGTGTATGCGGGACCTCGGGTTTTCGTCCCATCCATGTTAGACCCTAACTCCTGCATCACTGACAAGGGGAAACCACGCCGGAAAATCTAGATGAACTTTCTCGGCCAATGCAAGGACCGAACACCCGATATCCAGGCGAGTGAGCCTGTGTCTTACCCACCGTGATTCACCTGCTTACTCCAAGCAGAAAATGCTCATATTCGAACTCCATTAAGGCACTGACATAATAAACACTTACACCAAATTTGAACATTCTAGCTCAATTGGGAGAGTTATAGTGTCCCAAAAAGTGTGACGGACGGACAGACGAACCCATTTCTTCGAAAGGCGGGAGACAATTAGATATTTATTAATTTACCAAGACCGTAATCAATTGTGACCCGATATAATTGAACGGTTTTACTTCTACAGGGCCCACAAACTAAAATGTGATTGTTCGTACAATCAGGGGCCATAATCCAGGAAGTGATGGTCCTACAAGTCTTCGTCATTGACCATGTTCACTTCAGTTTCGTAAGGCGAACATAAATTATTATTATTAAACATCTAAGTAGCGCTAGTTTCACCAACGGTGTTTAGAAGCGCTTTACAAAACAATGAGTACAATCATATACCAGTAAAACAAAAAATAAAACAGCAAAAAGATGCATTATAATAATATATTATACTAGAAGAATGCCCGACTTCACTCGGGGGGTCATAACCCCGAAACCGGAAGTGGTAGACTAACGCCACCTGGCTTATGTTACTCCCCGGTCCGAGCTACCCCTATACCCCAAATTCCATACTCGGGCAGTTCTAGTGTAGCCGCCAACCCCGAACAGACAAACTTCACAAATATTAGTATATAAGATATCTAAGTAAAAGCTTTTTTGAATAAGTATGTTTTGAGAGCACATTTAAAGGACTGTACTGAGGGGCTGGAACAAATATCAGTATCATAACCAGAGAGTTTTAAATCATTCCACAGGTTTGGGGCTAAAAATGAAAACAATCTTTCACCGTATGTAACCATTCTAGCAGAGCTTGGTTTGAGGCGATAAATGTCATTTGAACTACGGAGACTAGATGACATAAATAAGTTGGGGCTAAGCCATGAAGACATTTATAAGCAGCTAAAAGAATCTTAAATTGAATACGATGCGGAATGGATAACCAGTTGTTTAAGTATGGAGTAATATGATCATGCCTTTTTTTGAGGGTAATAAGTCGTGTAATTTGTATCTCATTTTATTGGGTTAAAAGTATCAAGTCTTGAAGTAATAAAAGCATGAAAAAAAAGTTTAAGTTTAATCAGAGGAGAGGAATTTGCGAATTTTGCCAATACTACGGATATGAAAGTAGCTGGATTTACAAATATTGTTCACGTGATCATTTTAGTATCAAAATAAGAGCCAATATTGCGAACAGAGTTAATAGGGGTAATTTCATTTCCATCAATATTAATCGAAGTGGATTCAGTTATGGTATTGAGGTTATGATAAGATCCAAGCAAAATAAATTCAGTTTATACCATTTAAGCATAATTTTATTTCATTGATAAACTGCTCAATATTAGATTTGCTCAAAGCATGCTCATTCGAGTTCAAAGGATTAAAACGTAAAATACAGCTGGGTATCATCGGCATAAATATGTTTTTTTTAACAATTTTACCAACTGGAGCAGTGTAAAGAGTAAATAAAATTGGCCCAAGGACCGACCCTTGTGGTACTCTATATAAATTATTATGGTAGACTGACGTCACATTATAGGCGCAGAACAGTAGGACGTTAAACCCCATTTCATTTCATTTCTGACGTCACATTGCGTACTGATAACAACCCTCTGTTTTCTATCAGTAAGATAGCTCTCAAGTAGCTGGGGTGCAGATACTTTGACACCAAAGTCTGTCTATGAAGTCTTTCTGGCAGGACAGTAGAAAGTTAGTACGCGTGTTATTGTCCCCCGCATTTCGAAGAAAGCAGGGGACTATTAAATTGGGTTCGTCCGTCTGTCTGTCGTCCGTCCGCCACACCTTTTGGGACCCAATAACTCCCCTTCTAATTGACCTAGAATGTTCAAACTTGGTGTAGGTGTATATTAGGTCAATGCCTTGATGAAGTTCGAAGATGAGCATTTTCTGCTTAGGGTAAGCAGAGATAAGCAATTTGATTGGTTGATGCTTTGGGAAACGATAACTTTAGTTCTAATTAAGCGAGAGTGGTGAAACTTGGTGTATAGTTTCATTACATCAATACCTTGACTAAATTCGATAATGAGCATTTTCTGCTTAGGGTAAGGGGAAATAAGCATTTTGATTGGCCGAGACTGGAACACAATGACTCTCCTTCTAATTGAGCTAGAATGTTCAAACTTGGGGTAGGTGTTTATGAGGTCAATGCCTTGATGTAGTGCGAAGATGAGCATTTTCTGCTTAGGGTAAGCAGAGATAAGTAATTTGATTGGTTGATGCTTTGGGACACGATAACTTTAGTTCTAATTAAGTGAGAGTGATGAAATTTGGTGTATAGTTTCATTACATCAATACCTTGACTAAGTTCGATGATGAGAATTTTCTGCTTAGGCTAAGGGGAAATAAGCATTTTGATTGGTCAAGACTTTGGAACATAACAACTCTGCTTCTAATTGAGGTAGTATGTTTAAACTTGATGTAGATGTTCGTCTTGACTGAGTTCAATGATTAACATATCGAGCTAAAGCTAAGCAGAGATAAGCAATTTCCTTGGTCGATGCTTTGGGACAAGATAACTTTAATTCTATCTGATAGAGAGTGGTGAAACTTAGTGTATAGTTGATAATCAGTTTGATTTCTTGATACTTTTGACAAAAATAGATGTGGGATTAATTAATATGTGTCATCTATTTATTTTAGGAATTTCGGCGGGGGACATCAGCCTCACTATTGGCTTGTTAGTTCCAACCTTGTGATGTGATGGTACATTGATATTAATTTAAAAAAAGAAATAGTCATCTAACATACCCAATCATTAAGTAAATGCATGGGTATTTTATAAGTTAATTGCAGATTTGCTGCAAGTTAAGCTTAAGAATGTAGCTTGAAACAGATGGGCACGTGATAGAATCAATGCTGAAATATGGCCGAAATTATTTCAACGCTTGACAGCCACACTTGACATCATAAGTGAAAAACTAAACTAATAACAGGAACAAACTTAAAATTTCGAATCGAAAGTTTAATCTATAGATAAGAGTTTATATGTTGTCACCAATCGCAATAACACACCACATCAACCCAATTAAAGATACAATTAGTGGGGCGGATATGTGAAATGGGCGTGCACTTCCGGAAAGAAGCATAAACATTTAACCATGGGGTTTGTTTTGTTTTTTTTGTTTTTTTTTTGGGGGGGGGGGGGTATGCTGATTTCGAAAATGGCGGGAACCACGACGTCGCTCCAGCCGTTCCCGCCAAAAATTGAGAAATTCAAAATGACCGCCATAAAACACGTGCTCGTCCATAACATTTCTGTAAGTGCACCGATTTCAATGATCTTAATGTCTATACCTATGTTTTTGAGGTCACGGAATCCAGTAAAACGCATACGAAGACTCGTAATGTTCTCCTTCATAGTGTTTTCTAAAATTGGTCATAATTTTGCTAAACAGATATCAAGAATTCATTATGTTCCATTTCAGTGGAAATTAGCTATTACTCATCAAACACAAACAGTCCACATTTCATGTCAATCACCATGTTATATATGCACACGATAGTGTCGTAAAATATTCAGTAAACGTCTGAACTTTCCTCATAAATCCGATATATTCAGTGAAAATACATTTAACAAGGTGTCAGTATCATTCTATTTTTCAGAAACAAGTGATGGCCATCTAGTCAATCACCTACCATGTCCTAAAGACTTAAACCGCTCCTCGAGCATGTGCTACAGTTACATCTGTTCAACCGACCAACTGGAAAATTTGTGCTCTGTGTCAAGAACATGGTGGAACCCCTAAACCCATAAGCAACATGTTACTTGTCTCTGGCCACTTATTTATCTGTCTTTCAGGAATTGAACAAAGTGCCCTTACATATCCCGACTAGATGATGGTTATAGCATTGAAAAAAAACGATAGTAAAGCATTCAGCTAGATGGCATAAAAGTTGTTACGTCCTGTGTAATGCAGCAAAAGTGGAGAGAGCCAGGAAGCTGCAAGAAAAGGCTTGTATGAACACGACCCAATCACCGCATAAAAAACACCTTCGTAGTTCAACCACTTCGCATTGTGCCATGGATACAGACGAGCCACATCAACCAGCTTGTCTTTTCTGTCTGGAACAACGGGAGATTTTCACAAAGCAGATACAATGTCCTTTGATACCCGTGTTAGAAAATTCGCTACAGAACTCAAAGACACAAAGGTGCTGGCCAAATTATCAGGAGACATGATCGCAATTGATGCTGTACCTGTATCACTTTAAGTGTTTGACACTTCAAGTCTTTTAATTACAGTGTAAATACTAATAATACAACATTCTTGGAATTCCGAACGTCTGCGTAAACGTCAAATATTGTGAAAAGTATAAATACGGGTACTAGTTTATTTCTATTACAAAATTCCGATGTCTGGGAAACAACTGTGCTAAAGTTCATTGAATTACTGAATTCAGCACGAAAACACACTTCCATAGCACATTTATTTAAGTAAGTTGTTATTTCAGATCATATAACAACTAACAAGGGGAAACCAGATATCATATAATCTACGGAAGTATAACGTTGCCAAAACTCTGAAGATAGACAACAATTCAAAATCCGTTATTCAGTGTTTTAAAATACTCATTTCCTCGGAATAATAGATTATCACCTAATATGGGTCATTTAAATATTGTTGACTTGATTAAAGCATGGCGTAGATCGACCTATGTAAATGGAGACAACTTGTTACCTGCAACTGGCAGCAATTGGGAGCAACTGAGAGGATAACTTGAAAACGTGACCTGTATGTGTTACGAAACGTCGTTATTAAATAATAGAAGTAGTTACATCCATATATACCGCGTGTTGTGTTTTGTTATGAATAGTTAACCGTGCTTCTAGATGTCATTTAAAGATTCGTTTCTAGTTTGTACGACCATGGTGGGCCGTCACGTGATCAACATTCGCCGCTATTGGGATGGCCTACTGGTCTAGAGTGTCATGCTTCGACCTCTAGCTGATCGGTTACCTCTGGCTTGCGGTTATGGTTTTGATCCCTGGTGTGAGCGTATGTGGCTTGGAGATAGGGGCCTCTTCTCAACCTCGTGGGTTTACTCCGGTTTCCTCCCCACAGAAAATACCCCTACGCGTGCGATAAGATCATTAAATTCAGACAAAACTGAATATTTGACTCTTATTGTTGGAAACGAAATTGTTACATCTTCAGAATCCGCTAGAAACCTTAGTGTTATTTTCAACAACACTATGGACATGACACAACATATTTCTTCAATCTGCAAATCTTCCTTCTATCACCTCTGCAGGATAAACAGAATTCATAAATACCTAGATACAGATACAACTAAAACCATTGTTTTGTTTGTTTGTTCTTGGTGTTTAACGTCTGCTTCCACATAAGTGATATCGCAGACAAGACATAGGAGAGCCGAAGCTGATTCCTGTTTTTTAGAATATGATTTTGCAATCTTTCCATTTGGCCTTAGGCCATGGATTTGGTTTAGTGGGAAGTTCTTCCCTTTATTTAATATAAAACATATCGTTTGGTAGATGATCTCGTCTGCTTCTGGATTGGTAGATGTCATCGTTTTAGTGTTTAGGTGCCAGGCCCGTCTTATCGTGGCCTCCCCTTACTCCACTATCCCACTCTCTGGGTTTGGTATCAGTTTTATTTGCGGAATAGTGTTTAGGTGCCGAGTTCGTCTGACCGTAACTCCCCCTTACTCCACTATCCTGCTAGTTTGGTAGATGTCATCTTTGTGGGGTTTGTGTTTAGGTGCCAGGCCCGTCTTATCGTGACCTCCCCTTACTCCACTATCCCACTCTGTAGGTTTGGAGTCTGTTTTTGGTGGAATAGTGTTTAGATGCCGAGCCCGTCTGATCGTGACTCCCCCTTAATCCACTATCCTGCCAGTTTGGTATAAATCCCCTATGTAGTTTAGTGTTTAGATGCCGGGCCCGTCTAACCGTGACCCCCTCTTACTTCACTATTCTACTTAATCCAACTGTGTCCATTAGGGCGTGGATTTGTTCGAAGATTTGCAGTTTCAGATCTGGTCTCGGGAAGAGTAGGTTCTTAGTGTTGAATGGTATGTTGTTGGTCTCCATTGTTCTCACTAGTTCCCTTCTCTCCTCGTATACCTCGCAGTCTACCAGGACATGGGTGGTGGTACATTCTTCTCCGCACTCACAGATGATGACTTGGTGTTTGTAGTCTCGCAGCCGCTCTTTCACCCTTAGCTTCGATATAAGTCTACAAATATCTATTCTAGGGTGATTGAGTGTTGTCTTTGTGTAGATCTTGTCATCCAGCCGGAATCTGTATGTGTCAAGTTCAACGAGATTTAATTCCCAGATTGAATTGACCTGTCTTTTGACCATACTGTAGATTTCCGTGGTGCTGTAGTCTATGGTGCGGAGTGGTGCTGAGTCCTTGAGACCTTCATTGGCGAGTCGATCTGCCTCCTCGTTTCCTCTAATGTTGACATGTGATGGAATCCACACGAGTCCTACTTTGCTTCCCTTCTCTATAACCCTCTGGTACAGCTGCCTGATTTCCAAAATGAATTCTGGTCTTGAGTTCACCAAGGTTTTCTAATCCTTGATTGCCCTCCAGAAGTCTTGGGAATGGAGTCGCCTGCGGCTCCTATAATAGCACTCGTGATGTTGGCATCAATGATGTCTTCTTCTTTCCACCCAAGGCAGCCTACACGGAAGTTAGCCCAATCAGCCTCTTTTATTTTCCAATTGGGTTTCCCGTTATAGACTTCCCTGGTTGTTTCACATTGGATGCAGAGTTCTATCAGTAGATGGTCGCTGCCAAGTGTTTCATCTTCGTGTACTTGCCTGTCGCAGCGGTTTGCCATACCAAGCGTACAGAGCGTGAGATCCAGGTGTGAAGGTGGGGCATTTCCTCCAACAAAAGTAGGGCTCTTGTCGTTCAGTACGCATAGGTCGTTCTCTTCTATTATTGAGCATAGGCTAATCCCCCGACAGTCATTCCTCGGTGACCCCCACAGGACGTGTTTTGCGTTGAAATCCCCGCAAAACACAAATTCGCCCTGAGGAAGCTGGTCGAGAAGTGACTGGAAGTCAACTGGTTTTCTCGTGACATCTGGGGGTACATAGACATTCACTATTGTCAATTTTGTATTATTGCTCAATGTGATGGCTATGCCCATTGCTTCTAGAGGGTCCTCTACGTCAAGCGAAACAGAAATATAATTTAAGTTATCACTGACGTAGATGGCAAGACCGCCGCCACGTGTCGTGATGCCCGGTCTGTCCCTTCTCTGACAAGTGTATCCGGGCAAGTAGATGTCGTTCTTGGTTGGTAGTAACTTGGTTTCTTGGAGGCATATTACATCTTTCGATTGTGGGTGATGTATTTTCTCAGCTCAGCACATCTGGGAGCCAGTCCATTAACGTTTAGTTGGAGAACTTTTACCTGGCCCGCCATGTTGACTGTCCGGATGGATGCCTCTCTGTCTTGTCTATTTATTGGTCAATTGGCGTTTCACATTCCACAGGAGGTACCTCATTAGTGTTCGTCTTTGGTGTTAAAACCGGCAAGCAACTGGGCATATCGCCAGTGCTGTAGTGACGAACATGAGATATCCTTCTACGGAGTGCGAGGTTTGCCGTTTGATCGCCTTTTGTGGTTTCTTCGTCGTCGTCTTCTTCTCTTGATCTTTTTTTTTTTACCGTGTTGATTGAATTAATCATGACACACAGGACATCGGCGTTGACCATGTGTGTCTTTATTTTGCCGAGTAGGCTTGCCATCTTGGTAGTTTGGTCCTCATTGGACACGGCCACCCTGAGGAACTCGATCATGAAGTTCATGAAGCCACTTTCCGTTTTAAATTTAGGAATGAAGTGTTCTTCATGAATCTTCGTTTTCGGTTCCTCTTCCTTCTTCTTGGATGGATTTGACTTCTGTTTGACCTCTACAGGTTTGGTAGATATTTTCTTCTCTTTCTTCTTCTTGTCTTTACCTTTAGGGTTGGGGGTTGCATCGGACGTCGAGAGAGTCGGTGCTGGAGCTTGTTTTGGTTCCATTGTTCCATTGTAAATGCTCTGATCATATATACCTCGCCTGGACTATTGCAATTCATTACTGTTTGGCATCCCTGCATCATCTTTACAACGTCTTCAAAAAATTCAAAATACTGCTGCCCGTATTATAACCAGAACGAAACCATATGAGCACATCACACCAGTACTGAAAGATTTACACTGGCTTCCTATCAATCAACGTATTAATTACAAAATACTATTAATATCTTACAAATTTTTAAACCACCTCTCCTACCTACCTCCAGGATCTACTTCACATAAAATCATCACAAAGGGAACCCCGTTCTTCATCAAAATTCAATTAGAAATTCCGAGATCAAAGTATGTGAAATTTGGAGACAAGCTTTTCTGTTGCTGCTCCTAAACTGTGGAACAGGCTGCAATCACATATTAAGGATGCGAAATTATTGTGTACATTCAAATCCTTGCTTAAAACACACCTATTCAGTGCGGATCATGGGGAAACTTTCGTAAATGTGACAGACTAACTCAGCGCCAGTGAGCAAACTTTTTGGATACGAGGTGCTATGTACAAATCCATTATTATTATTAAAATGGAAATAAGCAAACTTATCTGCGATATCACCTTCTTTGGAAGCGGACGTTAAATACTAAGTACATAAAAAGAAAGAAAACTTGTTTTCTAAAAGAAGCTACATAATATATAGGCCTTTTTTTTGGAAAATTTCAGCTTAATTCTTCTAGAGCTAAAATATATGCGATATCACCTTCTTTGGAAGCGGACGTTAAACACTAAGTGCATAAAAAGAAAGAAAACTTGTTTTCTAAAAGAGGCTACATATATAGGCCTTTTTGTTTGCAAAATTTCAGCTCAATTCTTCTAGAGCTAAAACAGATAAAAACAGCCTCAAGCGAATTAGCTGAAAGATCGACAATGGAAATTTGTTATGAGACTTTCTATTTTGGGGCATTTCTCTATGAGATAATTAACGCAAGGTTTTGCTGTAAAATTACTACACGACGTATCACATATGGACAAAATTGATATTTTCTAAAACCTGATAACTTGGAAAGTCATTTTTTAAAAAAAAACAAACTCGCATGCCCCCACTGAAGCACTTGGTTTTAAGTTTCACCGATGTCGATGTACGCGCGCTGAATTGAGCAACCAACCAGATGCCGAAGTGTCCATGTACGCCGAACGCGTAGATCGACTGCAACCTATATTATCAGTTGCCTAATTCCAGTCGCCGTGTCCATGTGAAATGAAATGGAGTTTAACGTCCTACTGTTCTGCTCCAACTGTCAAGAGACCTTTTACGTGCACGCCAATGTGTAAACGGGACCTCGGTGTTTCGTCCCATCCGAAAGACTAGACAGCTGTCCTTGTCAGCCCCCCCCCTCCTGCATCACTGACAAGGGGGGGGGGGTCACGCCGGAAATTCTGGATGAACTTTCTCGGCCAATGCAGGGATCGAACATCCGATCTCCAAGCTAGAGAGCCAGCGTCTTACCCACTTAGCCACCGTGATCCCCGCGGTGAAAGTATAACCCAATACAAAAATAAAATAAACGATAATTTTTTCCTGGATTTAATCATAATAGTAATTATAAATACTAGTTTAACATTAAACGACCATAAAACGAAATATCATCGCTATTACGATCGTGGTAGATATTGCTGTACCTGAAAATTAATTTTAAGCAAAATTAATCGTATGTATAATCTGGTAATCTTAAATGTAAAACTTGGTGACACAAGGCTACTATTAATGTCACCATGGACTTCAATGTCAGTTTCATGTCATATCCTGGCCGTCATAAATTTATTCCAACTGACATCCATTAGCCCAATATGTTAATATTATCTTATCAAAAATTTAACAGTATTCCCCAAATGGACGGCTGGTTAATCTGTGATCTTTCCGCCTAAAATTCAGTATCAATCACCAAAGCCTGACACGAATTCAAAAGATTCTTTATGAAGTCTAGAACAAAAATGGGCAAGAAAAGCGAAGAAAAAATAAATTTTATTTATCTGTAACTCGCGCTATAGTTAGTAGAACGATTCCAGAGAGTTGGAAGCAGACCACAATTGATTGCCCATGGACCTTAATGTTAATTCTGCCCTCTTTGCCCTGATCTATGTTAAGCTAAACTTATTTACTACATGCAAAGCAATAATTGGTCATGTTGCTGCTTCCAAACTTAAAGCTGCAATTTCATATTTTTAAGTTATATTTTTAAAATTTATTAAAATAAAGCCTTAAAATAGATGGTATCTATAAACAGTCCTACCTTGTTAAAGAATAATCCTATTAACTATTGCCAGTTGAGAAATTGGGGGGGGGGGGATAGAAAAACAAGGGAGGTAATTGTGTTATTATTTCCGGGTTCAAAGGATTTTTAAGAGGGAGAATAATACCTATAATCGTATAGTAGTGAGTTGACAACCTATTGAGCAAAAGACAGAAATAATTGTGTTTTGACTTTCTTAGAAAATATGAAATTATCGCTTTAAAGTAAAATACTGTAAGTATGTAATTATGGCCCCGTAACGAACCCCTTAACATTGTTGTCCTTCCGCGACTAAGCCATAAATATTTGCCAGAATGTAACAGAAAATGTAATTTCAAGTACTCTCCTTCGATTCTAGACGGAAAAGTTAACAAATTAATATGATATGCAAAAGCCGTGAAAAGGAGAATTGCTATATAGATGCACTACAATATGTTGTACATCCAGTTACAATTGCTAGTTACCTCCCTTAGCACGCGTGGGCTTTATTTTTCGGCGGAATGTTTAGAAGACTATGCTTTTAGTGGTTTGAAATATATATTAATAGCAATTTTCTAGGGCCCTAAAATCTTAACTAACTCACCCACCAACATATACACACCTGTACATACTGATGCTGCAGTCAACGCATCACTTCTTATATTTAACCAGTAGATGGCATGTCCATTTGCCACTGTTGGGGGGGGATGGACGAATGGTTAGCACGCGCGCACTGTATCATACGGTCTGTCATTGAGTCAATTGGCGGGGTTTCGATTTCCCGGTTGTACGTGGCAAGGTAGGGTCGCCTGTCCAACCTCGTGGGTTTTCTCCGGGTCCCTACGCGTAAGCGAATTATTGAAATAAAATTGAACCATGTGTTTAGTCCCGAAATAACCTAGTTTGTGTCGAGTGGACGTTAAACCCCATTTCTCTCTCTTTCTCTCTCTCTCTCTCGCCACTGTTGCCCTGTCAATTATGAATACTTGACTTTCATTTTTCGAAACATAATATTGACCTTTTGAGGTGGAGAAATTGGGCGAGGTTTAGCGTCTCGGCTTAATATTTAATCATTTATTTAGAGATAAATATATGATACATTTTTTATTTCAACAGTTATGTGTACAATTTGAGAGTGGAGGATTTCACCCGTGTGCACCGCGATCATGATGGCATTTTATTTTTACTATACGGCATTTGAAAACATTCAACATTCCAAGTTTGAGCTACTAGTACTACACCATTCATTATTTTAGTCGATCGGCCAATGCCTAGAGTCAACAGACTTTATTTAAAATTTGAATGTTGAGATAAAACTGATTTTGTGTTCAACAGTCGATATAATGGCGTGGATCACGGTGGCTATGTGGGTAAGACGCTGGCTCTCTTGCCTGGAAGTCGGGTGTTCGATCCCTGCATTGGCCGAGAAAATTCATCCAGATTTTCCGGCGTGATTCCCCCCTTGTCAGGGATGCAGAACGAAGGGCCTGACAAGGACAGTTGTCTAGTCTTTCGGATGGAACGAAAAACCGAGGTCCCGTGTACACATTGGCGTGCACGTAAAAGATCCCTTGACAGTTAGAATTCGATATGAGTAGGCCGTAGTGCCACTGTCGGGGCAAAATTTCCCTGTAGTGCCGCTGCTCGGGCAAAATTTTCCTCATAGCACACTGTATGGCGTATGCCCGTCTTCATTAACCCAGTTCGGAGCAGAACAGTAGGACGTTTAACCCAATTTCATTTCATTGCGTCTCGTGTTTTAATGACTCAACTGTGGAACCACGACGGAAATCTGGATTAACTTTCTCGTTCAATGCAGGGATCGAACACTCGACCTCAAAGCTAGCGAGCCAGCGTCTAACCCACTTAGCCACCGTGATTCGCGACAGCGTCGAGTTGTTCTAATGGATAATTCAAGCATGATTAAATGGACAATAAACCCCCAATAAATACGAAACAGGAACGTGTTTATCGATATTGTAGCTCAAATATTTGGGGATTTTCTTCGGAACTATTAAGGGAACATTTTTACACCCATTTTAAAAAGTCGTTATTTAGCCACGTGCTTGCGTTCAGTTTTCAAAATATTCTCAATCGATTTAGACCGTCTTGGTTTTCCTGCAAATTTCAAATGCTTGAGTCTCGAGTTGCTGGTAAATGAATTATGAAAGACGTTTGAAAATGTTGTGATAGTTATGTGTGCAGAATTTCGTGAAGATATTTGGCAATAAAGATTCGAGTTCAGGAAGATCATTGAGCACAAAAATGAAACAAAAAGTACACGGTAATATTTCTACGTAGTAATTCGCCTTGATAATTTAGAGGGGATTTGTTGCCCATTCGACCACACTTTTCGACAAATCAAAATCTAGGAAATATTCTAATTTGTGCTACAATTGTGTTTAAATGAGTGATTGTTTTCCATATAAATTGTGTTTTTTTTAATTTGCTCAATCGCTAAATGCCACGCAAAGAATATAGGTATTTACATGATACTAAAATAACTGAATTAGATTATTATTTCCTATCTAGGAAATATTCTAATTTGTGCTACAATTGTGTTTAAATGAGTGATTGTTTTCCATATAAATTGTGTTTTTTTTAATTTGCTCAATCGCTAAATGCCACGCAAAGAATATAGGTATTTACATGATACTAAAATAACTGAATTAGATTATTATTTCCTATTTATTGACAACAGTAAAATACAACACGTGCTTGTAATTAAATCAGTTTATTTACGTAAGTTTCTCAGAAAATATCGAATTAGTATAAAATTTACACGGCACCATCCACAAATGACAACAAACTTACAGACTTTCTGTTCAAAGAAAAATTGAGGATTATTTTTCTTATCATAAATTATTTGGGATATTCCTTGAATAAAATATTGTACAAGTAAATCAAGAATATGTTCTCTTCTGAGGCACAGCTAGCTATTCATACAGGCTCATGTGGCTATCCGTATAGACAAACGTGTAGATTTCTTATATAGACAAAGAGAGACATAAGACCTTCATTAGCACAATCAGTGCAGGAAAGTAGGATGTTACTCCCCATTTCATTTCAAAATACATATCTTTTACATATAGGCACAAAAGGTGTAGGTAACTTCATAAATAATATCCAAAATAGCCAAGTCTGGAAGGTGTACACTTATAGATGATATGCCAGGTTGAATTATTTAAAGGCAAAATAGTAATGGTAAATTGTATGGTTCCAGTTTTATAGAAAAGAAAATGAATACCCCAAAAGAGTCAGTAATAACAGAGTAACCAGTTTTCAGCGTTGAACTAAGTACCGGTACAGAAATAAAATTGTATCAGTTTACAACAAATAAAAAGCGGTGATGGCGACAGCTAAAACTGAAGCAATCCCAAGTCGGGTACCTGAAAGAACAAGAAAATCAAATCATTATACCGATTTTAAGAGTGCTTTCAACCCGTGTTCAACCTTAAATGGAGGTTGTAAGGGCGTAATAAATTCATTTTAGTCAGATAAGATATATTCGGATGTTTTAATTTTTCAATTTTCTATGACGATGGTTGTATCATAAACCGAATTGTTTCCACCACAATTTCTTCATTAAAAGAATAATGAACCAGCGGCTGTCAGGCAAGATACGACCACATTTTGCAAGAGATAGATAGAGAACAAGCTAAAGACAAAAGAGATTTTCCGTACAATCAGGGGCCATAATCCAAAAAATTGACATTGACTGGGACCTTTGGGATATAAAGATAAAATTTTAAATTTCATCAAAATCAGATAAAAACTGTGACCTCTAGAGGGTCCACAGCCTTGGTATTACATATCTTTACACTATTTGTGTACAAGGAGCGGCCATTTTGTCTGGCAGTTTTGAACCAACTTTCACGAAATTCTAACTCAACCGAAATTTTGGTGTAACGGTGATATATTCGAAGATTATTTTTTAAATCGGATAAAAATCGTGGCCGCTAGTGGGACCACCAACTAAAACGCGATTTTTCGTACAATCAGGGGTCATAATTCAGGAAGTTACGATCCGAAATGAGCGAATATCAAAAGGAACCAAGATCTTTAGGTTATAAACCGGCATGTCAAAATTGTGACCTCTGGAGTGTCCCAAAACTAAAAACGTGATTTTTCGTACAATCAGGTGCCATAATCCATGAAGTTATTGTCCAATACATACCAATTTCGAAAGGAATCGAGATCTGTGGGAGATAGAGTTATATTTCAAGTTTCGTCAAAATCGGATAAAACTTGTGACTGACAGGAGCGACGACAATAATATACGTCCACATGAAAATGTGGGCATAGAAAAATAAGGCTTACCTGAACTACCACTACCGGGAGTTGTTATTGGGACATTCGCACTGGACACTGAAAAATTAGACAATATATGATAATTCTATTTTCATAACTTTTGTAAAGTAAACATTTGAGTAATTATTTGAATTAGCGTTTGTTACAAAAATATTCTTATATAATTGCCGAATTTTATACGTAACTCATTAAAAGTATTATTTCATTGGATGAATAATATCCGTAACGATGTAAAGGAATTTTGATTTGTTTTCCAAGAGATACGCACCAGTATTTTATTCCGTTTGTTTTATCTCAAGAACCAGCAAAAATAAACATAAAGCCTTTGTGTTTTTTTCATAATTGGGATAATAATGATGTACCAAACTTACATCATTTACACATTCAGAACTGGACATATAAATTTACAATGGTTTGATATACACGTTAGAATTCGATAAACTGAAACAAAATGTATAGCTTTCGTGCTCAGATCATTGAAACGTTGTAGTAAGTCAGAGTTAATGATTATAAAAAATGTTTCAAAACTTGTTTTGAGTGTTCGTCGACGTATAAAGATTGACACTTACTGAAATTTTCAACGAAACATGGTCTACTTAATATTCTTGTTTAACAATGCTGCGATTAATATGGAACCGTATTTAGTAATTTACAGTGTTTTGTCCCTCCCCATGTCATGTGAGGGGTACAAGCTACTGAAACTGATTTTGTTATGGTCACCTCAGAGTAGTTAATGCATAATTTCCAAGAGAAACCTTGGGGAATAATTCGTTGCAATGGAGGGGGAACTATCAGATTAAATAATATAATACAGACATTCATGGTATACTTCTATTATTGGTATTATAAAACATATACATTTATATTTCCATCAACCATCAAGCGAATTATTGAAATAGCATTATACCATATGGTATAGCTAGTGCCTGATTGACCTTGTTTGTTTCCCCATTCCTCCTTTCTCTCTCATTTTTGCTTAAACATTAAGTAGTCTTATAAAACTCAAACATTTACATTCATACTTACTGGTAGATCCGGACATAAATGCTAATGCTTGCGATTCGTGGTTCATCCAGTAGGTATTTTTATTCTGTGCAATAGTAGCACTGAAATATAACAAGAAAATTAACGTGGAACAGGCCATGTTTCACGTAATATGTATGTTCTACATCCAATGTTATGTATAACCTATGATGAATACAGTGGTAGGGCCCATTAGTATTTGTATAAACATTGGTATTTTCTTACCTGAAAGTAATCTGCCCCATATCAGTAGATGGTGCTGTCCATATTACAGTTGATGTTGGTTTGTCTGTTGGAGAGGAATGGGTCCATGAATCCCCAGCAGCAGGACATTGGATTGTTTTGGTGTTGACCGATGGAGTACTAAACGTTCCAATTGGTGTCGTTGCACCAGATTGTCTAGCTTGAAGTAAAAGTCCTTGGTGATTACCGCCTCCCGAGATCGTGACTAAACCATGAAAAAAAAAGTTTAGGTTTGGAACATTTTTAGTTCTACAGAAAAAGCCAATATTGAAATAGAACCGAATTCGCATGTCATTCTAATATTGAAATAGAATTGTAATTGTATAGATCCGACTATTCTGTTACAAAGGAAGTCCCAAACGTTTCCCACCTAAGTATCTTCCGATTTGCATGCACTAGTACAACTACTTCTCCGCCTTTCCATAGTTAGTCACGTGATCGTGATGCTAAAATCTCTTCAACTACAGTGGTGACCTCATCATTCGTTTCGAATCTGAGATCGCCGAGGACGTATTTGAATTGCTAGAAGGAGAAAGGTTAGAGGGGGCTAGATCTGGAGAATATGCTGGATGAGGGAGGATCTTGAAGCCACAGTCACATGTATATAGCGCTGACTGCTACTTGGGTGGTGTGACTGTGAACTGGATCATTGTTCTGAATCATTAAATGTCTTGGCAGATTTATTTGCATATTAATTCTTTATTAAGGCTAAATTCGCTGAATAGAAACATTTGTTGAAATTATTAAAGACTTAATTATTTTCATAAATGTTCCGAAATAGGATTTGCAACAAATTATTACTCTTCATACAGAACTTTGAATTGCTTATAACCGCGTCTGGTGTTGACCGAGAAAGTTCATCGGGATTTTCCGGCGCGGTTTCTCCTTGTCAGTGGTGCAGAACGGAGGGCCTGAATAGTCATTGGGGTCACATGGGGTGGGACGATGTCAGGTGTACACATTGATGTGCACGTAATTCGATATAAGAGACGGTCGTAGCGCCGCTATCCGGGCAAAATTTCCCTCATAGCACACTGCATGGCTTCATTGGCCCAGTCTGAGCAGAACAGTAGGGTGTTCATTTTCATTTTAATTGCTCATCATGTGGGGGGGGGGGGGGGGTAGGAAAAATGCGACCGACTGATGCACATGTCCCTAACAGCTAGAATTTTTCTTCTTGAAATTAATGATAGCATTATATTGTATTAATTAATATCTCTAGCAAGTTAGTGGGTTCACATATTTGTATTTCAATCAGTTAGCGAGTGAGTGACAGATGGACACATAAAAAGGGTTATACAGCCAAAACATAGCTGGTTGTATGTGTCAATAAAATACCACGAGATTACACGTGCTGGGAAATTTACTAATTACATCATTTAGCTAAAGTAACCAATCATAATCAGTAATTGCACAGGTTTAGGGTCATGAGTAGCTTACTCTGTGCGGCGTGATATCCAGGAGTCCTATAAAAGAAATCATAATAAACTTTTAAAACAGATTTTTATTAGATTCCGGAGAGATTACCATCTGAGTGCAATTTCTATCAGAAGACTCGCCCAGCGAGTCTGGCTGGATAAGGTTTGAGAGAATGACTTTATTCCATTATGCATTGTATCCATATGTAAGCAGCTATGGTATATAAAATGTAAAAGCGAACTGTTGCATTTTTATTCCTGGTAAGACAAACGTCTTAAGAAAACAGTAAAAAGTAAATACACAAAGTGAAGCAGAAGCAAATACAGCGCTAGAGACTAATTCTAGACGATCACAAGGCTACTAAGATATGTAGTAAGAAAAGATGCATGGGTCGTACGTAGGATGTGGCGACCGGTTTAGAATCACCCGCTCTCAACGTCTGACAGAAGACCCATGGTGCTACATAATACGAGTGACGCAGTCAGGGACCGAGCACCACAGATGATTAGTTTTCTAAGGACCAGTAGCTGATCTGGAAGCTGGGAATAGGGGGTGGGTAGGTTCCAAATCTAGGGCGCCATCCACAATCACTGAAATGAAATGGAGTTTAACGTCCTACTGTTCTGCTCCTAACCTGGGCTAATGAAGACGAGCACACAAATTTATGTCATATAATATGATGATTGTTATTGATTTTGTTATTAAATTTATGTGAATGGGGCAGTGGCTATAACATTGAGCAACCTTAGAAAATTTTGAAAAATTAAATCAATATCCTGGCATTTGAGGTCATTGCTGGCAGCAAATTCTTGTGAACAAGAGAACCAGAAAGAGGAGTCAATGGGTCAGAATCTCGAAATCTGCCCCTGTCAATTCCGCCTGTTTTGCAAGAGTTATCAGAACATTTGTACAGTCTGACGCCCCACGACCCAAGCACCAGCGGTACTAACTGGGCAGTTCACTATAACCGTGAATATGATAGTGCTGAGGCAGTATAAAACCACAGAGGAGCGGAAGAATGATGTCATAATGGAATCTAGCGGCGCAGGCGTGAAAAAATTTCAGATATGTAACTGACCTTTGAATTTTTTGGGACTGAGTCTGAAAAATTTTAGTCAATGTCATGAAAAATGGGATCAAATTCTCCTTAACGAGAGGATAAGAAATGGGGCAGAATCTTGAGGCCCGTCAGTCAATTTCGCCTGTTTTTTTGAGGGCAGAAATAACAATTCTAGTCTGTCGACCCACTCACTAATGGTACTACCATCTGGGCGATTCACTGTAGCTGTGAATATGATAGTGGTGAGATTTAGAAGTTGAAGAATAATGACATAATATATGGAATTGAGAGCCGTAGGCGCGAATTTTTTTTAGATAATGTAACTGAGCTTTTAATTTTGGGGGACTGGGTCCGAGGGGACTTTGTCTCACAGGGGCGCTTACTTGATCTCTGAAATGCCATTTACTGGACTTTGGGTCTGGGGAATGGTTTTGCAGAATTCTGATGGTCAGAAAATACTTACAACATGAGTAAAATACGTTTTAATTTCTACGGGATTAAATATGTAACAAGTAAAAATTCGAAAGTGCAATAGATTGCCTTAAAGGACAATATTGGTGTCAGTCATTATCACATATGTGATAGAAATGAAATGAAATGAAATGGGGTTTAACGTCCTACTGTTCTGCGCCTAACCTGGGCTAATGAAGACGGACATACGCCATACAGTGTGTTATGAGGGAAATATCGAATTCCAAATGCCAAGGGATCTTTTACGTGCACGCCAATGTGTACACGATACCTCGGTTTTCCGTCCCATCCGAACGACTAGACAGCTGTCCTTGTCAGGCCCTCCATCCTGCATCACTGACAAGGGGGGAAACCACGCCGGAAAATCTGAATGAACTTTCTCGGCCAATGCCGGGATCGAACACCCGACCTCCAGGCCAGCGAGCCACCGTCTTACCCACTTAGCCACGTGATCCCCATATGTGATAGAACGTGATAGACCTAATTAAACACGTTCCAAATATAATTTTAACACAGAGATCATTGCTACGATAGCTGAGTAATAAAGGTTTCCTGAATCGGAAGTGACGAACGCCAAAGGAAAACACGAGGCATCCCTCTATATAACTGACTGAAGTGACGAGTGATAACAGATACATGGGCGAATTTCTGCTTATTAATAATTCCTTCCAAGACCAAAAGTTGTTGTGTGAGACTGTGAGAGGATATCTGACAATTCATAAAAAGAATTGACTGCCACTAGATAAGAGAACACGAAAGAAAAACAGAAAAAGTCCGTGCATTACCATGTTTTTATAAGGTATAGAATGAATATAAACAAGGGAATGTACGGACTATTTCTATTTTTCTCGTGTTCTCTTATCTAATGACATTCAATTACTTTATTGAATTGTCAGGTATCCTCTATAACAACTTTTTGTCTTCGAAGGAATTATTAGTGAGCAGAAATTTGGCCGTGTATCTGTTATCACTCGTCACATCAGTTAGTTATAGAGAGGCATATGACTCATGTTTTCGTTTGGCGTTCGTCACTTCCGATTCAGGAAACCTGCATTACTCAGCTATCGTAGCCATGATCTCTGTGTTAAAATTACATTTGGAATGTGTTTAACCAGCTCTATCACATATGTGATAATGACTGGCACCAATATTGTCCTTTAACATTTCATAATTTACAGATTTTTTACGTATTTCTGAAACAAACTATGCTTCAAATAACTTCTTACCAACTGTTCGACTAATGTTATTCGTATAACAATCAATAATATAATTTAAGTTATCAAAACCTTCGTAACAAGCTCTCAATTTCTTAGACCAACATACTCATAACAGGGATTTTTTTTTTCAAACATGAAAAGTTGACAAGGTTATTTTATACTATACCGTTGCAATTTAGGTGCACGCATTGTTTACCTCTGAGACCGACTATGTGACTTAAGAAATTTAGGTGCACGTATATTAAAGTAGCTAAGTCTCTAACTCAATATCATCCAAAGTCTTCCACATTGAAAACACGAATTATTTGTTAATTTAAATCAACATTGCTGTTATAATCTTACAGAGAAAAGATGGGCTTCTGATATCCAATATTTAAGACAAAATAAACATTTTACCATTGGTACACGAATCATGTACCATAATGCGTTTCAGCGTCATTTGTAACAAGGGACTTGAAGAACAAGGCTAGACATATTCAACAAGTCATGTCAAACGGTGAAGCCATATTCTTATCCGTAGTGCATGCGCAATAAATACTATCGCTGTAGACTGGCAAAACCAGACGCTAGGGATTGCTTTTCGACTGAAACTTCTGGCGTATTTCGCCGAACATAACTGATAAGAAATTACAGTACAAACTGAAACCGTTTATATACATTCATATTACATTATTATATGCGTTGCAACCCATTTGTGTCAATTTCTAGGTCACAAATATTAGCGATTTAGCTCCTTTAAGTATTTGTGATTTTTCCCTTCATTCTGGCATTGTTTACCTCATTAATTAATTTCGCCAGTCGCCGATGCATAATTTTGAGACCGATTGCAGTGACTGTACGTATTTTGAGACCGACTATTTTTCTCCCAGGTGGGAAATTATTTTTTAGACCAACTCACAACAGAATAAGTTGACAAGGTTATTTTATACTAAAGTTTTAGATGATTAGCGTAACGTATCGCAATTTAGGTGCACGGATTTACGCAAATAGATAAAAAATTTGGGATTTTTCCTTCTATTTTGGCATTGTTTGTATACCTCATTAATTCAGTGAGCACTTATTTTGAGATCGACTGCACTAATTTTGCGACCGACTGACTATTTTTTTCGCTGGGCCCCACATTTACGCCCCTGAGTATACCAAAGGGTGACTCGAATTTTTACCTGTTATTTGTTGATTAGGTTGATATGTAGTTGTTGAAACCGTAATGGAGTACGGTGATGTTAATGTTTGTGGTGAAATTCCAGTGTGTCCTGGCTCCATACTAACACAAGCTCCAGGTGGAGCTCCTCTACCATAGGAATAAACTCCACTAACTGCTCCCACTAAAACCAAACATTTCAATAGACTGGAATTCATTTTTGTTAGAATCTGGTGTAATGAAGCTTCTCTGTTTGTATGGTAAGTAAAAGTGACTGAATTTATGGACGTTTATGGAGTTAAAATGTTGAGTGTCGGTAATTATGTATATCCGCAATATCATCGTTGTGTAAAAATCTTAACCGACTATAAGAAATCAACCGATACGCGAGCAATATTATTATTAATTGTAATTTACATTAATGAGCGCGTCGTCAAATAGTGGTATGTCATGCAATAATAATTTTACCTTGTGAACCTATACAATCTTTACGAAATTCTAACTCAAACTTTATTGATATGTAACGGTCATATATTTTAACGTTTTTTTTTTTAAAATGGAACTTCTAGTTAACCCACAAGCTAAAACTGTGTTTTTTCGAACAATTAGGGGCCATCATCCAGGACGTTACGTTCGGATATGCGCGATTACCAAGATCTTTGTGATATAAATATAAATTTAAAGTTTCATCAAAATTGTGGCATCTAGAGTGTCCACAACCTTGATATACCACATATTTGCACAATTTGCGTACGAGGGGTGGCAGTTTTGTCCAGCAGTTTTGGTCCGTTTTCACGAAATTTGAACTCCGCCATCATTAGGGTGCAACGGTGATATATTCAAACGTACCCAATCATTAAGTACATTCATGGGTATTTTATACTTTAACACTTGTTCTACGAACCTTGTAAAAGTAAAATGAAACTACTGCTAGTATCATGTTCTTGCCTAACGCAAATATTTCAGAGATATTATTTGTACTAAACCAAAAGATGCCGCTCCTAATGGTACAGTTAATGATAAAGCAATTTAAAAAATAAAACGAACGTTTTAATATTACTGCTATTCAGAATCGTCAACAATAGATTTTTTACAGCTGTAATAGTTGATAGATGTGTAGGGAATTGCACGTGCGATGTCTATTTATAGTATCATAGACTCTACCGCTGAATATTATCATAGTGCGTAGTAAGCGAGAAACCACTTCGAGATTAGCCACTGAAGCGTGTGCATTCGCCGTGTCGAGACCAACTTTCTGCACGGAAACTTTTGTGTGCACGGATCACCCTAGATATGGCTGAACTTATTTCCACGCTTGACAACCTAAGTTGGTTTATGTCATCGCCAATCCCAATAACACACCAGATCAACCCAAGTAATTACTTTATCAGATTGCGGATACTGTGTAAATACTAATAATACATTCTTAGAATTCTAAACGCCTACGTAAACGTCAAATATTGTGTAAAGACTAAATACGGGTACTAGTTTATATTATATTAAAATGTATTATAAAATAATACACCGATTTTGTATTAAATAACTCGCAATATTGATTTTTCTATACGTTAGCAACAGGACGCTTCTTTGTCGAAGTCAGATATTAATACACTTTACTATTTCCCTTACAATAGGATGCAGGCATTTCCGCCCTAACGGATGTACATCATCAATGAATCATGTGCTCCATAATTTATTTTATATGCAATTCCCTGTTTATTCTTCTATTAATGATGGGATTATGAAAGCCCAGTATTTTACACTAAAGGCCAAATTATTAAAGTTTATTTCAGATCACACACAATAAGGAGTACTCCTATCGAAAATCTTTATGATTAAGAAATTGTTAAATCGCTCAATCATAACGAATGTTAAGGCCAAGCTCCGATTAGTCTTAACGGACTGCCCACCGCCACATGAATATTTAATAGTCTCGGCACAGGCATACGGAATACCCATTTCTATCCATGAACATTGGCCTCAATATGGTATTTAACATAGTGTTTTGTAGTTGAATCATAAAAAAAATGATTACTTGCCTCCCGGTGCTTTAATTTTTGACTCAATCTCGATTTGTTTTATTTTATATGTAAGTTTGGAGTAAATTGCATTGATCCGACTATATTCCGCTATTGTTCATTCGTCTGTTATATTATGTTATATTATTTAATTACTTGAAATTTGACAAGTCATTTAGAAACCGGATGTTACTGAATTTAGATTGTTATCTACCTAAAGTGGCTGCAGTCCTAGATAGATACTTGAACTTCGTAAGAAATTGTCTTGTCATACCTAAGAAATTTATTTATGGGTCTATAAAGATATTCCTTCGGGGTTAATAAGTCACCAATTCATCCTCAACATTATATTAAGAGGAGTTAAAGTAACGGTGTGTAATCTGAATTTCAGTAGGAAAATATGAAATTTCTGACGGCTTACTCCACGCTAAAATGTACTAAGATTGGTTATTTAACATTTGATTAATTAAGAAAGTAAAAATCATAGTGTCGGCGCAATATTATTCCCGGCTTTGCTTTAATCGAATTCATAACAGCCCTTTCGTACGATTTCGCGAATACGTTAAAATGAGGTCATTAGGCCTTATTTTGCAAAAAAGCGGAAAGTTCAACTTTGAAGAAATGTAGACCTGTAGACCTTTTTTGTTGACGAATCTGTCAATAAAGAGAAAATAAGACATTTTACATAAGGGTCGGCATACATCCGTGATAGTCCTTTAAGAAATTAGCAAGGTATTCCCTATATCGCCCCAATCACCGAGGGACTTTTAAGTCATATATCTTTAAACTGAAAGTTACTCTTATATGGAGCAGAATTTACATCATAACTCTAACTCCTAAACTAGTAATGTTTATGCTAATATGCTTATTTCTATGCATGTAACTTCTTACTTACAATGTATAATATGTTAAATTGGCTATTTATGTACACATGAAAACATTCTAATTTATATGACGTATTTCTTCAATATTAATGTGAGAATTTTTTGTATTTTTTCTATTTCCATTCTTACTTTTAATTTATTGTAGTCAGTTTAGTTTCGTAAACATTTTAACATTTCAGAAATGTCACGCGGTAATGGCCTACTCGTATATTGAATTCAAACTGCCAAGGAGTCTTTAACTTTCACACCAATGTGTACATGTGACTTTGGTTTTTCGTTCCATGCACACGACTATACGGTGGTCCCTTCCAGGCCCTCGGTCCTGCCCAAATAACAAGGAGGAACCACGCCGGTCGGCCAACGCAGGGATCGAACAAGGAACCCACAGGCTAGTGAGCCAACGTCTTACCCACCGAGCAATCCCAAATTAGTAAAGTTATTGTATTTTAGACTGGATTCTAATTCTAGATCATTTTTGTGCCATTGTCTGATAATAGTCTTGACAGCTCCTCTTAAGGGCATTTATGCAGGAATCTCTGGTCAATTGGAACCTCACACGTGCGAACCCATTAAAGCCCACGTTATTGATCTAAGATATAAGCTATACTGCTCACTATATTAAGTACTTCTTTGTTTACGGCAGATAAATGCATAAATAAATATAAAAAAATCCGTCCAAATAAAAAATTCTCCACCTACTTCATTCTGCCTACTATGGGCGTCTTCAGATATTAATAATGTATACAAAATATTACAAATACGATACATATATACATTCTTAGAATAATAGATTTCCATGACAATCGATTATAAATAATATTAGATAATGTACAACAAAAGGTTTAAAAGTATTATAATACATAACATGACATAAATCTACAACTGGAGACCCACGGATGGCTTTGATTCGGCTTGGATTTAAACAGGATTTCATTCATTAAATTTTTAAATGGCGTCGTAAGCGGAGATTAACCGTTACGTTGACGTCATAATCCCGGAAATTTTAGATCGAGGCTAAATGATAGAGTGTACGACACTGATCTCTATAAATAACTGCATGGCTGATTGGCCCAAGTAAAGTGAGGCATTAGAGCCGCCATGACAGTCTACGCAGAAAAGCAACAACATTAGTAAAGGTATATAGGAAAATTATCGTCTAACATCATTAAATGCCGTCTTGTGCAGCTGTTAACTGTACAAATCGCCCGTCTCAATGTGGGAAAACCTTTCACAGGTTTAATAATTTTCTTGAGCCATCTTTTGTTCTAAATTTTGCATTAATTGTTAGTGTTATATATATTATTTAGATGTTCACAACATTTTACAGAACAGAAGATTGTTTCGAAATTTTATCGTGGGTTGCCCAGGTTGAAAGTGGTTTACAGAAAAAGTAAGGCCTTTTTTTTGATCTATCTAGAATAATTATTCCAAGTCAAAACTAAATTGTGATATAGGCCTACCAAATCTAAAAACAGTGATCAGCTGTCAAAAAAGTCACAATTCAATATAATATAATATGCAGGCAGAATTCTGTGGGCATTTTTATGAAGATTTGTAAAAGTAAAATAATACTAGGCCTTGTAATATATTCCTACATATTTCTATAAAAGGGTGATCAGTGGTCAAAAAATAATTTTAAAAAAATGTGATTTGCAGGCAGAATATATATATGTCACTGCATTTTGTGAAGATTTGTAAATGTAAAATAAATAGACCTACTAGGCCACATTATATAGCCCTGTCTATTTCTAAAAACAGTCATAATTAAAGCTGTCAAAAAAAAGTCACAATATGCTGGAAGAATTCTCTGAGCATTTTATGAAGATTTGTAAAATTAAGATAATACTAGGCCTTGTAATATAGGCCTACTAGTACATATAACTGAAAAAAGGTGATCAACTGTCAAAAAAAAGTCATGATAAGCAGGCAGAAATTTCACTACATTTTGTAAAGATTTGCAAAATTAAAATAATATAGGCCTACCTATTTCTAAAACAGTGATCAGCTGTCAAAAAAGAGTCAAAATATGCAGGTAGAATTGTCTGAGCATGTTATGAAGATTTGTAAAATTAAAATACTACCAGCTCTCAAAAAGTCATGTGTTAAATTAATTGACATTTAAAGGGAGGAAGGCATTTGCTCACTAACAAGGAGATTTGGATTTTGATTCAGATGTTTGTTGAGAAAATTGCCTGTTTTCCCTTTTGTCAGTGATGTGTTTAGGAAATGAAATGAAATGAAATGAAATGAAATGGAGTTTAACGTCCTACTGTTCTGCTCCTAACCTGGGCTAATGAAAACGGGCTGTGTTTAGGAATTTCATTTCAAATTTTTACATTTCAGGTAGCATTGCATATACTGTTTATGGAAGCATTAAGGCGTGCATTAAATATCAAGACTAAGTTTGGATTGACACCAAGTACTGTGAATCAGAATAAAATAATTGTTTTTTTTTAAATGGAAATAATAAATTTGAAATATGAAAAGTTGTGGATTTGAACGTTTATATGTGTATTTGCAATATAATAGAGACCCACAAAATCCAAAGACATTACTATTCTGAACTATCCTGACAGTGAAGTGACACAGTGTGAAGCTAATGTTTTGGGGATCTTGAAAATTTGCCCAAGAAAATATACCATAGTTGCATTCACATTAAACCTTAAATTTGTATAAATTTATGACAAGAAATGTTTCACACATTTGTTGATCAGAGAGAAATGTTACCAAATTTATGCCGGAAACAATGTTAGATATATTTTCATTCACTCTATTGTAAATTGTGATCTGTGTGTAAAAGTTACAATAAATGGTTTTATGCAATCATAGAGGAGGGAGTTGTAAATTTTACAGTTTACTCAAATACGCCTGTACCAGTACACACAAGAGCTGCATATCTTATGAATTGAATATAAATTGACTTTAAACAAATAATTTCATTGAGTGGACTAGATAGATAGTCTCTATCCCTGGTACATTTTCAAAATATTCAGTTATAGTATAGAAATAATTCACAATAATCCAATGATTTCATTCATTATATTTATTGAAATTATTTCCAAAAAATAGAAATGTGTATAATGTATAGTTGATAGCTAAGTGTATTACAATTCTTCACAAGAAATATATTTCAAAGTCTTTCAGGCACTCGCATAACAGCCTGCTTTTCATTCAGTGCAACAATTGTTTTAAAGTTAGGATTTAGGGATGAATCAACACTTAGTGCCGGTGGTTATTTAGGCATATTTTATTGTCCGTCTTCCATGTTAGAAATTCCTTGTGCACATCAAATGAAAGTTCTTCATAAAATTAAATACAATGGCTTTTGTATTATTGGTCTGAAATAAAAAAAAAATACATATTGATTAGTAGTAGTAGTATGTTTTAACATAAAATAGAGTTTCTTCAGGGATTTCTGTGTCTACAAATTACAAACAAAATTTACAGTCGAATAAAGAGAAATGCAGTTTTAGTTATAATAATATAATTTATGCATAAATTAAAAAGGAAGTTGGCGTCAGATTTTACAGACTTTGACTTTACAGATGGTTTTATATTCAAATCAGACTCAATACCAAGAAAGTACCACCGAGTTCAGGTAATGCCATGGGAATTGGCACAACAAGAAAGACTTTCTTCAACCAGCATTATTCACATGCTTCAACCAGCATTATTCACATGATAGCTCTTTTAATTTTACTCAAACAAGGCCTTAATTTATATACAAATCTACTCCTTCAATGACACAAATCTGATATCGTTTTCTTCTTGATTACAAAGAAATAATATTCAAAATGAAAATTCCACTGAGTGATATTGATATTCTGCTTAGTTGTACATTTTTCTTGGAATTAGATCAAATATTTTAAATTTAAAGACAAAATACCAGTATTCATCATTTTGTACTTTTATTTTATTAGTTCCCCAACATTTTAAAGTTAGAAGTATAGTAATGTTGTGCTCACTGAAATATATTACTTAAATAACTGTTTGAAATTCATTCACATTCCTGACATTGTTGTTGAGCAAAGTACTCAAATATTTTGTAAATCGCTTCATTTATGTTTTCTCAAATAAACGATGACATGATTGTATGAATTATAGGCCTAATGAATTTTCAACATACCTGTTTATAAAGACAGAGCGCAGTTTACGGTGTCGACGTGCCATAAAACAACATTCATTCATATATTCATTCTAGTTTCCGGTGCCCAAATTGGAGGGTGGGGGTGTATAATGCAATTTGGTACATTTACAATATTTATGTCAATATATGGTGCATGGGGGTAGCGCTCTTTCGTTCGCATCGGTAAACCCATCGAAAAGTGTGTTTTCCCACACATATTTTTTTTTTTTTGCTCAAATATTAAATTGTATGCACATTGGAAATGAAATCAGGTGTGATTTAATACTAAATTTATATAAATTGTCACAGTAATAAGTGAGAATAAGAATATTAAAGTGAGCTGTTTAATGATTATTTACACGGGTGCTCTTATTTTCGTTGCGTGCTAATCGAGACTACGTTTTCTTTAGGAAGACTGTCATGGCGTCGCTAATGCCTCACTTTGTCAATGTCTCTACTAAGCCAATCAGCCATCCAGTTATTTATAGAGATCAGTGGTGTACGAACGCTGAGCGAGGCCGCATGTCAGTCAATTTGATTGAAAGTTCGATATATACGGCCTTGATATTATGTGGTTAAAATGAGTTTGGATGTCGGTATTATACGCTCTTTTATCACTTGCGTTTATAGAAAAATTATGGAAATTGATAACAATCGCAACTAACATCACCCCAGTTGAATTGCAGCCCCATTGGGTCAATGTTTCCCATTTGTCTGCTTCGGGAGTTGCGTAGGCCTACCAGTTACAGTGCAAGAGTACATGCAGGCTAACAAGAAGTCGGCTATAATTATGCCTCATTGATTTGGTCCATTCCTTTCAAACTTTCGCTTTTTATCTATATATTAAAAGTCTTATTTTTAATTTGTAGTAAAAATAAATGTGATACGAATTGAATTGCAACCCGGTCTCAAACATAATATGCTAACGGTACCACAGCCATTGAAAACGTTACTTGATAATCGAGATTATGTAGGTGGAGTTAACGCCTGTCAATCAAACGATCGGCCATTCTCGGAAGCGGTGAAGAGAGAGTTGACTCCTATTTTTAGTCAAAAATTACAATGGAGATAACTTTGTTCAGAATAAAGTAATTTGACTGAAATTTTCAATATATTCTTCTTTCATCATCTATTTTTGAACTGTTATCGCAAGAATGGCAAACTCTCTATTATAATCTCCCATAATATATCTTTAAGAAACTGATCTTCTGTTATCCCTAGTAGCGTTACAACATTTGGATACAGTATGTCCAATAGTTGAGTTCGCTTTGAAAATCTAACACTCTCTCTGAGTCGGTTCTTTCCCAGATACTCTACCAGCGGCTGCCAGGCAGGATACGCCCACATTTTGCAAGAGGTGGATAGAGAACAAGCTAAAAACAAACGTGATTTTTTGTACAATCAGGGGCAATAATCCTGAAAGTTATGGCCTGAAATGCGCAAATATCAATAGGGAGTGAGATCTTTGGGATATAAAGATATGCTTTAAGTTTTATTAGAATCCGATAAAAATTGTGACCTCTAGAGGGTCCACAACCTTCGTATTGCATACTTTTACACAATTTGTGTACAAAGAGCGGCCATTTTGTCGGGAAGTTTCATTTCGATTTTCATGAAATTCGAATTCAACCTTTCAATATCGTGGAATGGTGAAATATTTAAACGGTTTTTAAAATAGGAAAAGAAATTGGGACCTCTAGAGAATCCACAAGCTAAAAAAGCGATTTTTCGAACAATCAGGAGCCATAATCCAGGAAGTTACGTTCGGATATACGCGATTTTCAAAAGGAAACAAGATCTTAGTGTGTAATGGTGATATATTCACATGTTTATTTTTAAATCGACCTCTACACATACGCGCGAATATCGAGAGGAACCAAGATCTTTGGGTTATAAACATGTATCTCAACTCTCATCAAAATCGAATCAAAATTGTGACCTCTAGAGGTCCACAAGCTAGATATACCAGATGCTATACACTATTTGCGTACGAGGGGCGGCCATTTTGTCCGGAAGTTTTGGCCCGATTTTCACAAAATTTCAACTCAATAAACATTACGGTGTAACAGTGATATATTCAAATGTTTTTTTTTAATCGGATAATAATTGTGACCTCTAGAGGGACCACACGCTAAAAACATGATTTTTCATACAATCAGGGGCCATAATTCAGGAAGTTACTATCCGATATGCCTGAATATCGACAGGAACCAAGATCTTTGGGTTATAAACATGCATTGCAAGTTTCATCAAAATCAGAAGTAAATTGTGACCTCTAGAGAGTCCACAACATTGATATACCATATTTTTACGCTGTTTGAGAACGGTGATATACTAAAACGTTTTTTTTTTAAATCGGATAAAAATTATGACCTCTACAGGGTCCACAAGGTAAAATCGCGATTTTTCATAAAATCAGGGGCCATAATTCAGGAAGTTACAGTCCGATATGCGCGAATATCTACGGGAGCCGAGATCTTTGGGTTATAGACTTACATTTCAAGTTTCAACACAATCGAATAAAAATTGTGACCTCTATAGGGTCCACATGCTAAAAACGCGATTTTTCGTACTATCAGGGGCTATAATCCACGAAGTTGAGGTCCGATTCGTGCCAATACATAACTTCCCTCTAGGCTTCTTCAAACAATTATAGTAGAAGATATGGAATCGTGGGTTCATTTGTGTTCAAATGTTTTTTGCCATTCTTCACCTATCTCCTTCAATGAGCTGACTGTTTCAGTTTTTCCATGCAAAGTAAAATCCATCCTACTGTCTTTCTAGGTGTTGTCCAATCAGAAAAATGTCAAATAGGGTTGTTCATGATGATAGGAGACTGGTCTATAATAACTGCTTTACTAATTTCTTCACTTCACAATAACCTTCTTCTAGGTCTCTGTCAAATTTTATTTTAGACCATGTTGATTCTGGTTTCCAAAGGAAATCTGGTCCTCCTAACCATCTTTTACTTTTCATATTGTCTTGTACTTTAATACCTCTGCCGACAGGATCGTCTGCAGATTTTACATAAAACCATGTGTATACATCACAAACCTCGTGTATAAAAACAAGACGGTTCGAAACGAACGCGTGGAATCTTGTTTTCTCATTTGCTATACAATGTATATCGCAGTACTATCCAAAAAATTACATCGTCTGTATGATAGTCTAATTCTGTGGTTATGAGCATATGCATTCTAGCAGCCACCATGGCAGCGGTTAATTCCATTCTAAGTATTGTCTTCTTTTTCACGTGATATAATCATTTTAGAGACATTTTAAGTATTTAAAATCCCTCCGACAAACTACGCGTGGTAATGTATCTGTGGACTTTTGGCAGTTATCCACGTAGAAATTCTTCTGTATAGTTTCAGCTACCTCTGGTTCAAATTTTTGTTTAAAGTCGTCCATGATTCTATCTAAGTGTAAAGTCATCCTATAAACTTGTGGCATATTATCAGACCTTCCTATAAATAAAACCGCATACAATCTCGATCAGCTCTTGGTACTTAGGTTTGATAGAACATTGACTTAATATCTGCTGCCACCAGAGCAATGTTTTCTTGTCTAAACCTAAGTAGCACTTTAACCAAACTATTAGTAAGATTTGGGCCTTGTAGAAGTAAAGTGTTCAAAAATATGCCTTTGTATTTGGCAGAGCAGTCAAACACTGCTCGGATCTAGTTTGGTTTTTAGAATGGTATGCTATGTACCAAACCTTGCCATCATCCAGTTGTAATTGGTCTTCTGACAAATTTTCTGTAAACACTCATCAATTTCTTCTTTCATGAATTTACAATAATTATAATCTGGTACCATTTAACCGCAAAATCGCTTGTTTCTCTTTATTTGGTAACTGTTATTTCTAAATGATCATGCAATAGTATAGTGTCCTTCCTCATACGCTATTGTATTATCTATTATTTTCTCCGTGTTTATCTATAGTCTATGAAATCTGTGTCTATAGATCTTCTGAACATAATTTCTAAATTTCTCACACTTATTCGATTTTCTATAGTAGATATGTCTTTACTTCGTTCAGAAGCAAAATTGCAAAAGTGTTTATTTTCAGCGACATTGCTTTGGGACTTTATTAAATTCCAAATAATCCATCCAAGTGTAGTTCTCTGTGCATAGGGGGTGGTCCTTATGGAGCAGTTCTAATTAATAAGGGTTTGTAGGCCCCAGTTACATTATTTCCAATCAATATCCCAATTCGTCAGTTTTCTAACTTTGGTATCCGTATCCCTTTAAGCTGTGACCATACATCAATGACGACGGGAAAGTTGGATAAAATACTTGGTGTGTATAGGAGGAAGTCCAATCTCTCACTTCTAAACCATTTTTTTAAAAAAAACGTATCTAATGCGTGGGATTGTCCAAGCGTATTTAAAGGAATCTTTTTTCTATCATTTACACCAAGTTCTCTTCTAACTGGCTCAAAAACCAATGTATCGTAAAAGGCTAAGGTTTCAACACGCAGGCTGCAATTCTTCTTATTTTAAAACTGAAGAGTCATCATAGGTAAATTGCATTCATCTATTTATCCGACCCTAGACCCAGAAGTATTTCTTCTAAGGCATTGCCAAATGCGGAAATAAATTTGTCCACCTGAAATGATGTAGGGGGTGGATTAAGCTGCTGTTTCCGTTGTTAGATGACTGTAGACTGAACAGGTCTGCAAATATCACCATCATCCTCTCGTCACACATGTATACATTGTACTTTATGTGTTCAAATTTTAAACAGCCATAACAAATTCCTCTAGATCTTAAAAAAAGTTCATCATTAATGGTGGAATCGATGTTTTCACCAGATTGCCATTATTAATAAATAATAAAGTTGACTCAGTGTTAGAAGATTTCACGCCAGATCTTTGCTCTTGACAAACACCTTTGCGGGTTTCACATTATTGTGGGGCGGATATTTAACATTTTTTGGTTGAGTTGTGCACGTCCGGAAAGAAGCATGAAAATTTGGCCATGGAGGTTTTGGGGTATGCAGACTTAAAAAATGGCGGGAACCACGATGTCACTCCAGCCGTTCCAGCCAAAAATTGAGAAATTCAAAATGGCCACCATAAAGTAAATGTTTATTAAATTATAGCTGATTATATGTATCAACTTATCAGTCATTTCAATTTGTCTATGCTAGATGTGCCTTGTCTATGAATATGAAACCAGTAACTGGACAAGGACATAATATAATGATCATATTCGCCTAACAATATTTGCATAAATTACCCAATATTATTACAACGCACCCCCCCCCCCCCTTTTTAAGATTTCTGCGAAATTATCCGATAGAAGACTCCTTAAAAACGCCTGCAAATATATACGATTGACATGTAAGATTACACATGATCAACAATCTGCTTCAAGAATAAAAGGATCATAGAAAAACACAAAGAAACAAAAATCCAAATCAAACATCGCATGCAGTCGTTGCACTACAAAGTCCTACAATAATTCACTTTAGTTAAAGAAGAGTTATCTCGCTTCAACAATTACTGAGAGATTATTATCAGTGTTTTGCATTTTAACAAAGTTTACAAAGTTTGCCACAGATCACTAATGATTTCTCCATTGACTTTAATGTTAATTCTCGTCTTTTGGACCGGCTCTAACTTTTTCCAAAATTTCCGTTGGGGGTAGAACGCTTTCTACCACAGATGGAGCAACATGTGGCAACCTCTTGCCCAAAAGCACGTATGAGGTTCACCATTGAAAACTTGAAATACACAAGCTGGAAGTAGAGACAAATAAACATGCAATTTTTGACCCTACATTTCAACCTTACCAACCTCTTAACACCAAACAGTCAACAAAAGGGGGAAAAAGGAAAAGGGAGAGAAAGACTAAAAATAACTGTCGCCCTACATTCGTCGAAGAAATATTTGGTGATTTGTGTCCTTTATAGGGGTGAAACTTCCGTTATCACCAAAAAGCCTTTTTTATATGCTTCCCATATGTTCTGGCAAAATACGGGTGAAAGGGAATCAAAATCAAAGAATAACTGCAAAAATGATGGCCCTTTAAGTATGCTGCTCTATGTACAGCAGTGCATCTAAGGGCCAAGGGACTTGTGTACTAAAATTTAAAAATCTTTCTTATTAAAGGTAGTATTTGAGTTCTGTGAAAAAATAAGACAAGTTACAAACAAATTACACAGAAAACACTCATAAGCTGGGTTTTTTTTTCAAAAATATATTTTTTACTGCCATGTCATGAACAAATCTTTCTTATTAAAGGTAGTATTTGAGTTCTGTGAAAAAATAAGACAAGTTACAAATTACACAGAAAACACTCATAAGCTGGATTTTTTTTTTCAAAAATATAATTTTTTACTGCCATGTCATGAAAAAATCTTTCTTATTAAAGGCAGTATTTGAGTTCTGTGAAAAAATTAGACAAGTTACAAACAAATTACACAGAAAACACTCATAAGTTGGATTTTTTTTTCAAAAATATAATTTTTTACTAATAATTTATATAACATTTCAGGTCTAAAGAAAGACCTGCAATAGGCAGATTTAGCTCCTGCATAATTAAAGGATAACACGTGGCAAAGAAGAACATTTGGCTGATTTCTATTTAGAACATTACAAACAGTTGTTTTATTGTATCACAAGTAAAAGACTGAGATGACGACAGCTAAAACTGAATCAACCCCGAATTGGATATCTGAAATAAAAAAGAATAATAGCAACATTATAGCAATTGTAAATTACAGACACAAAACCTATTTTCGGAGTGATTTCCCCAATTAGTGATTAACTTTGAGAAGGTGGAATAACTTCGTCTTATTATATTATTTTTATACGCCCATATTTCCGTCCGTCAACAACTGGATCGTTAACGCGATAGGGGCTATAGAATTAAGGGATTGTCTTCAATTTTAGTGAAAACATTTGGGCATGATTGGCGATCCCTATTCTGAGTTATTCCCCCCTCCCACTCTTTCTGACAACCTTGATAACGCAATACAAGCTACAGTTCTAGGTCATTTTTTTTAGAATTTGGTTTGAGGCATTGGCGTCACGAGCGGACGACCCCTATCGATTTTCATCCCTCTGCAACATTTCCTTCCTGAGTTGATAACGCGTAAAAGACTAGTTTTTAATAAAACGTTTTCAAATTCGGTGTTCGGCATTGGGTCATGAGAGAACGACCCCGTCACCACCCATGGATTGCCAGTACAAATCAAAATTCAGTGTTGTGTGTGTCCACCTCTAGATAAGCTTCTGGGTCGCGGCTTTCAAATCTCTGCAATGCTGCAATGCAGACTTTGGTACGCGAGTGTCATCTTTAACAAAACTGTAGGAGTTGCACTGACACTAGATTTTCAAAAGTCATATTGCATATTCCATGTATGTGCCATAAAATCGAATTCATGTCTTAAGGTTAACAGATTATAAAAACATCAGTGTCACTTGATTAATGTGTATCTTTCAAATGAGATTCATAATAATTCGTTTATAATAGGTGCGTTTGCATTGTGTCTCATGTATATGGTTCCATAACCATCTGATAATTTTTTTTAAGTTTTTAAAATTCAGCCAGTCTAAAACTAAATAGAACATTAACGGATTAAACATATTATTGAGTTACTTCCAGGCTTATTGGTATTTTAAAACATACACATTTATATTTTGCATTCATACTTACTGGTAGTCCCAGACGTATATCTTATAGCTGCAGATTCGTGGTTCAGCCAGTAGTGATTTTTATCCTTGGCAATAGTAGCCCTGAAATATAACTAGTTAATTAACATGGTACAAACCACATTTTCAAGCATTTATAAATCACACTGCCAGTGTGACTCAGATTAAAAGAACAATCTCGGAATAAGCGTGAAATGTGGTCGAATATAACTGTCTGTATACCCTTTAAGGATCACCTGGGGGATTTGATTTTGTGGGATCTATTCGTTGAGAGTTCGCGTTCTATTGACTCGACCCGTGTTCGAACCCTGTGTTCACCTAGTCATTTATCAGGATTTTCAGGCGTGGTTTACCCTTTGTTAGTGGTGCAGGACGGAGGGCCTGGCAAGCGTGAAAGTATAGCCGTTCGGATGGGGAAGAAAATCCAAGGTTCCGCAAACACCTTTGTGAGCACGTAAAATAACTCTTAACAGATGGAATTCGATATAAGTACCGCTGTCGGGGAAACATTTCCCTCATATCACACAATGTGGTGCCCGTCCGTCTTCATTAGCCCAGGTGGTGCATAGCAGTAGCACATGAAACCCACCTTTTCGTGTCAATTCGATTTTTATACGCCCATATTTTCATGTGGACGTATTATGCCGTCGCCCCTGTCCGTCCGGACGTCCGTCCACAATTTGTTTGTGGACACTCTACAGGTTACAATTCTTATCCGATTTTAACGAAACTTGAAATATAGGTGTATCTCCAAAAGATCTCGGCTGCTTTCGATATTGGCATGTATCGGATCGAAACTTCGTGGATTATGGCCCCTGTTTGTACGAAAAATCACGTTTTTGACTACAATTTTTATCCGATTTTGTTGAAACTTGAAATGTAAGTTTATAACCCAAAGATCTCGGCTCCTTTCGATATTCGCGCATATCGGACCGTAACTTCCTGAATTATGGCCCCTGGGTGTACGAAAAATCGCGTTTTTAGCTTGTGGACCCTATAGAGGTCATAATTTTTATCCGATTTAAAAAAACGTATTATTATATCACAATTACACCATTAGGACGACTGAGTTCGAATTTCGTGAAAATCGGCCCAAAATTGACAGACAAAATGGCCGGCGTTCGTTCTCAAATAGCGTAAAAATATGGTATATCAAGGTTGTGGACCCTATAGAGGTCACAATATTTATCCGATTTTGTTGACACTTGAAATGTAAGTTTATAACCCAAAGATCTCGGTTCCTTTCGATATTCGCGCATATCGGACCGTAACTTCCTGAAGTATGGCCCCTGATTGTACGAAAAATCGCGTTTTTAGCTTGTGGACCCTATAGAGGTCAAAATTTTTATCCGGTATAAAAAAAACGTATTATTATATCACCGTTACACCATAAGGACGACTGAGTTCGAATTTCGTGAAAATCGGCCCAAAATTGACAGACAAAATGGCCGCCGTTCGTTCTCAAATAGCGTAAAAATATGGTATATCAAGGTTGTGGACCTATAGAGGTCACAGTTTTTATCCGATTTTGTTGAAATTTGAAATGTAAGTTTATAACCCAAAGATCTCGGTTCCTTTCGATATTTGCGCATATCGGACCGTAACTTCCTGAATTATGACCCCTGATTGTACGAAAAATCGTGTGTTTAGCTTGTGGGCCCTATAGAGGTCATAATTTTTATCCGATTTAAAAAACCGTATAATTATATCACCGTTACACCATAAGGATGACTGAGTTCGAATTTCGTGAAAATCGGCCCGAAATTGACAGACAAAATGGCCGCCGTTCGTTCTCAAATAGCGTAAAAATATGGTATATCAAGGTTGTGGACCCTATAGAGGTCACAATTTTATCCGATTTTGATGAAACTTGAAATGTAAGTTTATAACCCAAAGATATCGGTTCCTTTCGATATTTGCGCATATCGAATTGTAATTTCAATTATGGCCGTTGTTTGTAGGAAAAATCACTTTCTTTTTAGCTTGTTCTCTATCCATCTCTCGAAAATGTGGGCGTATTCTGCCTGGCAGTTGCTGGTTCCCTGTATTTAATGACGTTTTTGTATGTTAATACCCCTACAAAGACGACCCTATATATACAACTACCGCCAACTCCGAAACATTTTACTCCGTTTCCCAGGTCGTATAATTCGATCTTAGCGTCGTTTTTTGAAGACAAATTATCAAACTAAAATGTGGAATTTTACACCAGTCCGAATCACCATTTTTATACAGGACATACTCGTGTTCAACATGACAAATAGTAAGTATCGCGCAAGGTATATACTGGTGACGTAATTCTATTAACCAACCACTCTTGGTTTTGATCTTTACTAATGTACCGTACCTATAAATTCACCACCTTTTCCAGTGATAAAATGTTCCACGACTTCTAACCTCTAAAATCCTCGACGGTGATGTTCGTCATGAATAAGAACAGCGTCGTTTACTGATATTATTTGAGTACCCGTGGGTCGTGACAGTTTCTCAGTTTTAACAAATATTCATTTCGCCATCTTCTCCAAAAATGTTTTAATACTGAATTTATATGTTTCATTCTTCGGGTGAGATCACTTGTTGAAACATTAATATCCAAGTCATTTGAAGTAACATTTTCTGGAAGGCCTGATCTCTATCTTCCACGAAATGAAATGAAATGGGGTTTAACGTCCTACTGTTCTGCTCCTATGCTGGGCTAATGAAGACGGGCATACGCCATACAGTGTGCTATGAGGGGAATTTTGCCCGGGCAGCGGCACTATCGCCTACTCGTATATCGAATTCCAACAGCCAAGGGATCTTTTACGTGCATTCCAATGTATACACGGGACCTCGGTTTTTCGTCTCATCCGAAGGACTAGACAGCTGTCCTTGTCAGGTTCTCCGTCCTGCATCCCTGACAAGGGATGAACTTTCTCGGCCAATGCAGGGATCGAACACCCGACCTCCAGGCTAGCGAACCAGCGTATTACCCACTTAGCCACGTGATCCCTAATTTTATTAACGGTACCACGATAAATATTGTGGCTCATGTGGACATATAGCACATTTCTCGGTTTATATATCAATCAGTTACTAAAGAATCACAATAAATCTAGAATCTGTTTAAACACTTCCTGTTTCAAATTTAAAGGGGTTTAATGACCATGTAATCATACGTGAATAGTTATAACACCGGTAGCGTCGAGTTGTTCCAATGGATAGACCAAGCATGATTACATTCACAATAAACCCCTCTAAATTCGAAACAGGAACGTGTTTATGGATATTGTATTCGAAACAGGAATTTGTTTATGGATATTGTAGCTCAAATATTTTAAAGATTTTACACAAATTTCTAAAACTCGTTATTATTGTTATTGGTATTATCAAGACTGGTCGTCACTATTCAAGACACATATTAAACCGAATTAGAAATCAACAATACTTTCTGTTAAACTGACAGTAAAGTAGCTCATTTTGCATCAAGAATCAATCTAAAGAATGGAAACAATTTATCCAGAATCGTGTGAATGAAATACGTACCTGTCAGTTGTTGAAATCATTGTCCAGGTATAAGTAATCCAGCAGATATTCCTTTAAGGGGTATGAAGTCAACTAAGAGTATAATGAAGAATACATTACAGCAGATTGTAAAGTTGGACTAAAAATCGGAGAATTGAGAAAATCTAATCGGTCAACAGTTTCTGTTCTATTACTGTCCACTGGAAATGAAAACTAGAATGAAATTATCAACTGTAATAAATTCAGTGACAGACTTTTCCGCGTTACCGCCTATGTTATGGAATTTGTTAAGATCACCCAAACTAACAATACCAATATTGAATCGCGTGATTGATGTTTATCAGTAGAAGATATTCAGGAAACCGAAAATTTGTGAAGTCCATTGACGACGAGAGACAATTTTGAATCACTGAAGAAGTAATACGGTTTGTTCGAAGATAAAGATGGAATTTTATGAACCCTTGGTAGATTACAGAATTCAGAACTTCCTTACATTAGTCAATATCAAATTTTGTTAGATACAAAACATTGGTTCACAACTCTTATAGTCCAAGATTCACACAGAAAAGTCATGCATGGGGTGTGAAGACAGTTTGTAAGGAAAATCATATTTAACTGTGCCATATGCATACGATTTGATGCAAAACCGTACTTAGCTCCAGCAACACCACAACTTCCAGATTTCAGAATCAAAGAAACACAGGCCTAGATTACATTGGTCCAGTATTCATAAAGAATCGATATAGAAATTTATCGAAGATATGGATATGTCTATAAACGTGTTGTGTATTCAGAGCAGTTCATCTCGAAATGGTACAGGATTTAATTTAACTCCTGATCATTTTTTTAGAAGCTTCAGAAGATTTTCAGCAAGATAGTGACATTCAAGCCAGTTTCAAGAGAATTGGGTATTATTTTGAATTCGAAACATGTTAAAAACTCATTCTTGGAGACCGGGATACCATGGACGTATAATTTAGCCAAGGCTCACTGATGTGGAGGATTTTATGAAATACCTGCCAAGTGTCTTAAGAAGACTTTAGGACAAGCCACACTCACGATGAAATGTAACCGGTGTTATTGAAATCGAGATGATTTTGAATTCACGTCAGTTGTCATATATTTCAACTGAGGAGGTAGAAGGGCCCCTCATGCCATCGCATTTACTTCGTGGAAGATATGGGGATCACGTGGGTAAGACGCTGGCTCGCTAGCCTGGAGGTCGGGTGTTCGATCCCTGCATTGACCGAGAAAGTTTATCCCGATTTTCCGGCGTGGTTCTCCCTTGTCAGTGATGCAGGACGGAGGGGGCTGACAAGGAAAGCTGTCTAGTCGTTCGGATGGGACGAAAAACCGAGGCCCCGTGTACACATTGGCGTGCACGTAAAAGATCTCTTGACAGTTGGAATTCGATATAAGAGTAGGCCGTAGTGCCGCTGTCCGGGCAAAATTTCCCTCATAGCACACTGTATGGCGTATGCCCGTCTTCATTAGCCCAGTTCGGAGCTAAACAGTAGGACGTTTAACCCCATTTCGTGGAAGATAGAGATCAGGCCTTCCAGTAAATGTTACTTCAGAAAGGCGTACTGCGTTTTTTATTATAAACAATATTTTTGTTCAAGATGTCTGAATGGGGTTGGGGAACAGGCTTAGCCTATGTAAAAACCACTCTCCCGCGATTACAATATACATACATAATATTAAAACAAAGGAACAAAATGGGTGTATATATACAGTTAAAATAACAAACACATATAGCGGGTCAGCGGTTATAGAAGGTGAAAAATTGAGAAGAAAGTGGATGCGATCGTAACTGATGTGATTGTGATTTATTAATCAGTGTTTATTTAGTATATTCAGTTAATAGTAAATTCCTGATGGGATATTTTTATTTACGAGAGAGAGAGAGAAATTCCTGATGGGATATTTTTATTTACGAGAGAGAGAGATATTTTAATGTCCACTCGACATATTTACTTTTGAACTCTTCAGCGAAGCGTGTTATTCAACAGTGGATTGTAACACATTTTATATTTGTAATTCAATCGGACTCAGTTATTTTAATGATTATGTTAACATGTCCGAGTGTACCGTAAGTGATCCATGTCCATACTTAGAAAATTACCAGATCTGTTCCGCTATGGGCTCACGAGGTGAAAATGTATGAAAATGAACGAAGTCTTAATAATTCGATGAAAAGGAGCCGAAATTCTGTTACACCGCCATCCCGCCCTACGACAAAAAATATCACAGTAATTTGTTTCGTTAGAATTATGTACAGTAATATTTTAATCGTTAATACTCTATAGTATTTGTATAGATATCGATATTGACTTACTTGAAAGTAATCTGTCCCATGTCAGTAGAGGGGGCTGTCCATGTTACGGTTGATGAATTTTTTTCTGCGTCAGAGGAATGGGTCCAGGAATCTGCAGTAGCATTACATTTGGTTGTTTTGGTGTTGGCTGATGGAGAAAAGAAGGTTCCAACTGGTGTTATTGAATTAGATGTCCTTGCTTGAACTAATAGACCTCGATGATTACCCCCTCCTGTGATTGCAACTAGAAAATAATTTTAACAATAACACAATGTATGTTTTATGTTGATTGGTTTATTGGAATGACAGTTTGATGTGAGATAGTGGAGGTTTGTCTGAGGACTTTATCTTCCTAACCACAGTCCCCATTTATTTCAATAATAAACAACAACTGAGATCAATTCTGTAGTAGTACTTGCCACACAAATTACTTTAAGCAAAGTCTTCATTTTCGTCCCATAATACACCAACAAACGCACAAATTTTAATACTTTTTGTTTGGGAGGCTATTAGCGTTAACCAAATGAAAACAAAATCCTGATTATCATGTAATTACAAGATAGGGTAAGTCCATGAGTAATTTATTTCAAGGTCGTCATTCACTGACTTATCGAAGGGGCATACGACCTACTCTTATATCGAAATCCAACTGCCAAGGAATCTTTTACGAGCACGCCAATGCGTACACGGGACCTCGGTTTTTCGTCCCACCCGAACGACTAGACAGCTGTCCTTGTCAGGCCCTCCCGTCTTGCACCACTGACAAGGGGAAACCACGCCGGAAAATCCCGATGAACTTTCTTAGGCAACACCGGGAGCGAACCTGAGACCCCCGGGATAGCGAGACAGCATCTTACTCACTAAGCCACCGTTGCTCCTTCATGCCTCCATTAAAATCATAAAGTTCATTCTCTCATTAACTTCATACTTCCACCAACTTCATACATACGTTGATATCATTTATTAATCATGATTCATCAATTCGAACGCTATTTATATATCCTTTAAATTTTGATTTTTGACCGTTTTTGTTGGTTTGACTTTACACAGGTTTTATTGTCTGCAGAAGTTGCCGAGTTTAGCGATTTTAGCCATTTCAACAGAAAATTAAAAGTCAAAACAAAAACGGCGAAATATCGTCACGTTTCTCGCGAACCGACGAATCTGAGTTTCTTAAAGGGGCATTGACAGTTCTCGTTATAATAATTAAAAGATGGTTAACGTAAATAGAATATGCTGAAATGTTCGGTCAAATTGCTTCACTCTGAACCGAGATAATGTCTTTTGAATTTTAGGCTAGCCTCGATTATCCACTTTTACGTTTAACCATCCTTCACAAAGTGTATTCCAATCCACTAAAAATCGCAGGCTAGCAATGGCATCGAGAGTTGATTATGGTCTGGATAAGTTTAATGTCTAATTAATAATTTAGATAAGATTTCATGTCTAAAGGAAACCCTGTAATGGGCATATTTAGCTCTTGCATAATGTATGTTTAAGTTTTGAGAAAAATACTTTGAAGTTTGTGCTCTGTTGTTATCTCCGTGGGCATCAAATAATAACATATATACTTGTTTAATATTTTATATCAATACATCAGGACACTAACTATCATAGCCTAACGAGTTTATTTGTTACAGTGATACCTTCCACTTTGATAAGGGTCAAAGTCCCATTCGCCATGTTGTACGAAAAAAATAAATCGGTACCGTTCACATTAGACACTTTGTAAGATCAAACAGTTTTTTTTTTATACGCCCACATTTTCATGTGGACGTATGTAATTGTCGTCGCCCCTGTCCGTCCACAATTGTTTGTGAACAGTCTACAGGTCACAAATTTTATCCGACTTCAATAAAACTTGAAATATAGGTTTATCACCCTAAGATCTCGGTTCCTTTCGATATTGGCATCTATCGGACCATAACTTCATGGATTATGGCCCCTGATTGTACGAAAAATCACGTTTTTCGCTTGTGAACACTGTAGAGGCCACAATTTTTATCCGATTTTGTTGAAACTTGAAATGTAAGTTTATAACCCAAAGATCTCGGATCGTTTCGATATTCGCGCATATCGGACCGTAACTTTCTGAATTATGGCTCCTGATTGTACGCAAAAACGTGTTGTTTGGCTTGTTGACCCTATAGAGGTCATAATTTTTATCCGATTTAAAAAAAAACATATTATTATATCACCGTTAAACCCTAACGACGGTTGAGTTCGAATTTCGTGAAAATCGGCCCAAAACTGACAGACAAAATGGCCACCGTTCGTTCTCAAATAGCGTAAAAAATATGGTATATCAAGGTTGTGGACAGAGGTCACAATTTTTATCCGATTTTGTTGAAACTTGAAATTTAAGTTTATAACCCAAAGATCTCGGTTCCTTTCGATATTCACGCATATCGGATCGTAACTTCCTCAATTATGGCCCCCGATTGTACGAAAAATCACGTTTTTAGCTTGTGGACCCTATAAAGGTCATATTTTTTTCATCCGATTTAAAAAATATTATTATATCACTGTTACACCCTAAGGACGAATGAGTTCGAATTTCGTGAAAATCGGCCAAAAACTGACAGATAAAATGGCCGCCCTTCGTTCTCAAATACCGTAAAAAATATGGTATATCAAGGTTGTGGACCCTATAGAGGTTACAATTTTTATCCGATCTTGTTGAAACTTGAAATGTAAGTTTATAACCCAAAGATCTGGGTTCCTTTTGATATTCGCGCATATCGGACCGTAACTTACTGAATTATGGCCCTTGATTGTACGAAAAATCGCGTTTTTAGCTTGTGGACCCTATAGAGGTCATAATCTTTATCCGATTTAAAAAAAAAACGTATTATTATATCACCGTTACACCCAAAGGACAACTGAGTTCTAATTTCGTGAAAATCGGCCCAAAATTGACAGACAAAATGGCCGCCCCTCGTTCTCAAATTGCGTAAAAAAATATGGTATATCAAGGTTGTGGACCCTATAGAGGTCACAATTCTTATCCGATTTTGTTGAAACTTGAAATATAAGTTTATAACTCAAAGATCGTGGTTCCTTTCGATATTTGCGCATATCGAATTGTAATTTCCTGAATTATGGCCCTTGATTGTAGGAAAAATCACTTTCATTTTAGCTTGTTTTCTATCCATCTCTCGAAAATGTGGGCGTATCCTGCCTGGCAGCCGCTGGTTTTATATCTTGGACAGTTTATGGCATTCTAATCATGTTCGTCATAAACTCGTCGATTCGGGGGAATATCCAGAGTTTCTCATTTGTACTAAAACACTATCCGATTTTCTTTTTCTAATTCGATGTGAAGGAATGAACACTGAGAGGATAAGCCCTATTGATTTCCCCTGCTTTGCGTCAATCTAGTTCAAAATGCGGAATTGGCATGTAAGTCACTTGTTGACGGACGGAACAAAGGACAGATACTACCACATTTAAATGTATTATGGGTGCATTTTAAAGACTACACGTTTAAATGTATTATGGGTGCATTTTAAAGACTACACGTTTAAATGTATTATGGGTGCATTTTAAAGGGTTATTTGAATATTTACCTTTTATTTGTTGACTGGGATGATATGTAGTTGACGAAACCATGATGGTGTACGGTGAATTTGGTGGTTGTGCGTCAATTCCATGATGTTGTGGCATTAAATTCACACAAGCTTTAAGTGGAGCACCATCACCATAGGAATACACTCGACAAACTGCTCCCACTAAAACCAAACATTTGAATAGACTGGCATCCATTTGTGTAGCGATGCTACTCCGTTTGTATCTTAAAATAAAAATGATTGAATGTACATACGTCTGGCCTTTCACACTGGGTTCAATGAATAGTCAGGTAACGCCACGCCAGCTAAAGTGAATCGATTGCGTAACGAGTCATTTATAAGCTGCTGTATCATCTTTGTTTGACAATCGCGATGAAATAGCCAACCAATAAGAAAAGACTTGTCTGTCACACCTTGTACATTTATCATCTGTTATTTTTTTTAAAGGGGCGCATCTGTTAAATTGTAATTGTTTCTAATATATCGGTACAACATTGTCGCAATAATTATAAATCTGGAGAAACAGAACATAAGATATTTTGTCATGGAATGAATACTGGAACCTTGTGAATTTACAATCGTAAAGCGGTAATAGGTCTACACAAGCCATAATTGTTTGTCGTGATCAATCAATTTTTGCTTTAAATCATCCAAATTGTTTATATGCATATCAGTTCAGAAATTCTAATTCTAACAGTTTTAGCTCTGATAATTGCATTCTTCTTTAATTATGTCCATATTGTACACTTTGCAATCTTGACTTAACATATGTAAGGGTCAAAAGATCTTCGTTCAGTTCGATTTCGTCGATGTCCATCGAACCTTCCGTTCATTTTTACGTAATGTACAAAGTTTTTAGACCCTTCAGAGACCACAGTGTTTGTCCGATGCAACTTCTTGGGTTATGGACCCTGTCTTTTGCGCCAAATGTGAAATCTGTGCACAGATTGTGGACTCTCTACAACCCACACCTTAGCCCAGGATTTAGATGAAACTTATTGTGTATATTTAGAATCAAACGATCTCGGTTGAGATTTGGTGTGCGTTTCATCTTCATTGGACGATTCAGTTGTCATTAACGGCACTGCAACAAGACTTCCAAAATCGCATAGTTCGGTAAAGTATCACACGGGTACTGTCACGTTAACAGCACGTGTCCAACATGTTATGTTTAGAGATTGGGACTGTAGCTTGAAACCGATAAGCATTAAAACTGAACTATATGTTTATCGGCTCAAGTTCTTAATAATATGAATTGCTATACTGCATAAGTCGTATCCTGTGTAAATATTGATCTGTGTCAAGGCATATTATAAATAGTACAGCATGGGTGAGATCACATGGTTTGTTCTTTCTGTGTTATTAAGACGAAAGTGCACGGTGTTTAGACACCTATGTCGTATTATCTATCCATTGAAGTTGAAATTAAGTATAGAGAAGTATTATAGTAAAATTTAATAGTTAATAAATAGTGACAAATCAATATTGTCAATTTCAGATTATTCTGAGCTCAGATATAAGTGCTACAACTTCCTCGGTGTATATGATTCGGTTTATTAGTCGTTAATATGCAGCAAATCGGTTTTGGGTCATTCATATGAGGCCATTTTAATGCGTTGTGACAACATTTAATCCTTGTCAAGAAAGAGGGTTGTCCATTGTAAAGGGGCGGTTGGTTATTTTAAAGAACAATAGTCGTAAATTAAAATACATCCTAAATAATTCAAAAATTATAAATAGTCTAAATCAACCTCAAAATCTTAGAAGAATATTAACATCATCAAAGTTTGATTCTGATATTTCGGTACCCCGTGTATCCAAGTGTGGGGACCTACGATGTATGACATGTTCTGATATAAGGAGGAACATTTGTCCTAATTACTAAAGATGTTAAATTATATGTTAAACAAAATATGAATTGCAAATCGAAATATGTAAAACAAAATAATACCAAGTACGAACAATCCAAACCAAAATATGAATTGCAAATCGAAATATGTAAAACAAAATAATACCAAGTACGAACAATCCAAACCATAAGACAGAATTCGAAGTCCTAAAAAACGTTATTGGCAAAATAATGTATTCGAGCTAAATAGTGTAATCAGCAAATGGACTGCTCCTTGTGTACAAAATACACGACAAACAGTGGTAACAGGTGTCTGGAAGAGTAAGCTTATCCTGCCTGGCGCCACACCCGCCATAGCTGCATCCAAACTATTAGGCGAAATGTCGGTAAAATAGCGTGATTGGCCAATGAACTATGGTATGCAAAATGCACGCGTTGAAATGTGTTAACGATGTAGTAGACATTATCAGGGAGATAGTAATAGTATACGTGTCAATTAAATATATCTAGAATAATAGCCGAGAGAGACACGTTATATTTACCAATCAAATCAATATGACGGCCATAAAACTTTTTAAAGGTTTTAATAAGTTTACTGCGCAAGTACCCTTGTAGTTGAAGCTTAGATGACAAATGCCTCGATCTACTTAAAAAATCAGAATAAAAGGAACAAGCTCTCGCGTAACGAATTAGCTGAGATACAAACAACTCCATACGCTGGTGATATTGGAATGTTACTACTAATAAATGGAAAGTTAACAATCGGAAAGTCAAAGTCATCACGTTTATCGTACAATTTAACACTCAGTTTATGGCAATTGTCAAAATCGAGACGCAGATCCAAGTACGAAGCGTAATTGTCACTGTCAGTGGTGTTTTTAATTTCGAGCTCATCAGGATATATGAATTCTACATAATCACTAAATTTAGGATTATTAAGTGATAAAACGTCATCGATATTCGATAAGTGAAATTAAAAAGTCTGACTGATCGTTTATTAGTTTTTACGAGCGTCTGTATGTAATCGGCTTCGTACGAATAGAGAAACAGGTCAGCAAGCAAAGGTGCACAGTTGGTGCCCATAGGGATGCCAACCACTTGCTGATATATTTCCCCTCCAAATTCAACAAAGATGTTATCAATTAAAAAATCCAACATCTGAATTATCTTGATGGCGGTGAATTTGTTTTTGGAATCACTGTGAGTCTTAACAAAATATGTGGAATTGTAATTTACAACTAAATATTGATATCTAGCAGTACCTGATTTAGACGAAAAGAAACTGTGAATAATGTCCTTCAACCGGGCTTTTAATTTACTATGGGGAATTTTAGTGTACAAAGTAGTAAAGTCAAACGTTTGGATAGATGAGACTGAAGCAAGGGATCTAGATTGCAAACCATCAAGTAATTCATTGGAATTTTTCCATATCCACATTTGGTTTATACCAGAGAGTATATTTTGTCACAGTATTTTTGAATAGCCTCTTTAACAGCCGTTAGTATAGATGTCAATACCTTTGAAAGTGGTTTTGTGGAACAACGGGATGAACCTGCTATAAAACGTTGTTTGTAGGGATTTTTATGTAGTTTAGGTATCCAATATAACAAGGGCAAATCTGTATAGGTATCTCCACTCCACACGGAGTACCAAATGAAGTGAGTACTGATTTGTGATTGGATATAATTTCATCCTTACTAAGAGTAGATCGTTTATATGTAGCACTGTCGATTGGTTTCCCGAAATTAAGTTCTTTGAACAGACAGTCAAAATAATGTCGTTATTAATATGTAATGGCAAGTACATTGTAAAAACTACTGATCAGTTGAATTTACGAATTAACCAACGTCGTTCTAATATAAAACTCGCAAGAAATAGAGTTTTGCCGGTGAGCGAACATTTGGATATTTGTGGTAAAGGTCAATTCAAGATTTTTCCTTTGTACAAACTCAATATTAGTGATAATGATCTCTTGGAAACAAAAGAAAGCAACTTCATCGCTAAATATAACCAAATTTTGAATGCTAAGGGGTGATTATTTTAATTATGTTTGATATGTATTTAATGTTATTTTGTTTTAATTTTTATATTTCACATAGTCATTGTCCTCTGTTATGACGTAACGTTATTGTATCAGCATAGTAACGAATTAAAATGGCCTGCAGATTCGTTTGATAACGATGAAAGTACTAGCTAAAATTTAATTTTTAGCGTTTTTACTCTAATACTTGAATTTTACTTATATGTTTAACTGAGAGTTGGCTCGTTTTATATATATTTTTTTTCTTATATATATATATATATATATATAAAATATAAATGGACATTGAAATAAAGGTAGGGTGAATTCAATCTCGAGCGCTATCCATTTTCCGATCTACGATCGCTTCGGCCACTCGTTAGCTGAGAATGTAAACAAACAGTAGGCATAGCGAGCTTTCGGACGTTTACTATTTTGAATAAGAGATACAATAACTATAACTGCAAGGACTGTTTATTAACTTCGTTACAGGTACGTGTATTTGTACCCGAGTCTCATGGTTCATTTGGTGGATCCCTGCCTGTTGGTGGATCCCCGATTGCGTTGCTGTTGGCCTTGATATAGCTGTCTGTTTTCTAACCGATGAAACACTGACGGTTGATATGGCAATGATACTTTCGTATATTTGGGATGACAAGAATCAACCCGAAGATATTGCTTGGTGTCAGTTGTCTTATTGAAAATATCTGTTTCAATTTGTGTGCCATTTTTAATAACTACGATATCAAGTAAGGCTATCTGCTCGTCGCTCTGCCGCATTGTAAATTTAATACTAGGATGAAAATTGTTTATTATGTTTTTGAATGTTTCTAGTAAAGAGTGTCCAAATTTTGAACAGTCGTCAAGGAATCGTCCCCCATTGTCTTGGAAGAATGCCCAAGTTTATAATTTGTTCGCTTTCTGATACCATATGGTGCTCTAAATATCCTAGAACTAGATTTGCATACACAAGGGCTACTGTTGTTTATAGAATTTTCTGTTGAAATGGAAACAGTTATTTTCTAAAAAGAACTCCAATCTCTTCAAAATGAATGATGATATCAAGCCAGAATCATGAGGTATAATGAAGTGACATCAAATGTAATCAGTAAGGCATTACATGGTACGGTTTGTGGAAGGTGGTTTAAAAAGTCTACATTCTATCTCTTAATATAGCTATTTACATGTTTTAAAAATGAGTTAAAAGAATATCCAAGCGATTGCTTAGCCCGAGGGTTTTACATGAAGGTCCTGTCATGATAGTTCGTAAGGGTAGATTCGACGGAGCTGGACGTTTTAAATATTCAATCTTCTGTACTGATCAGGCATCTTGGATATTCTTGCACTTGTGAATTTTCGGAAGACTGTAAAACTTTGCCCAATAGGTATTCGTTCTCTTTACCAGTTAAATTCCAATCAGCAGAGCCCACTGATTGTTTAACTGGTCGGCTGTTTATTTAGCTCTTGGTAGTATTTCTCGTCTCCAATAATGTTCATATCTAGTTTTCGGTCTAGCTGGTTTCTCTTCCCATTAGCGCACACCAACTGCTCTTATTCCTTACATTGTTGGGCGTATCAATGAAGACTTAAAAGATGTTTACAACATCTGGAAGCTGCTAGATTACTTCACAATAGCTACGTTATCTACAGACACGTGAACAGTGGCGTCCAATCAGAGGTTTTGACATAGCGACGTCCCCGGAAACCCGAACATTGAACGCACCTTGAACTTTGCAGTTCGATTATCACGGTTAGACATTTTAGCTTGAAAGCGCGAAACTTGGTATTCGCGACGACCGAGGAATCCGATCGGCCCACAAGCCTGGCTTGTACCCAATCGGAATTAGTGTCGAAATATGCAGGGTATTACACGAAGGCCTTGGTAAGAAGTACGTAGTTAAAGCGAGATCAAGCCTTTCAGTGAAGATGGTATATAGTGGGGTTGGGGTGAATTTCAATGGTGTTGATTTTTTCCGAAATATTTATGATCTTTGGTTCTTCTTCCTTTTCTTCTTCTGGAAGCCCACTTCTAAAAAAAAGCTGTTGACCGTGGCTTTGTTAGGTTTCTTAGGTTTTGTATTGTAACGGCTGTTTTGTTTCGGGGGGAAACCTTTGTTTTTGGGCCATTCCTAATTTTGTTTCTTATTAACTCTTATGACTTTTGAGTTATGTCCGTTGGTATATTCGTCTTATTCCCAGTGGCTCGTGGTGAGTTAATATGTGAAAGTGGTCTTTCAACATTTTTTTGTCTGCGATATCACCTCGGTGGAAGCGGACGTAAAATACAACTAACTAACAACAATTTCTTTCAGGAAAGAATCTTTCTGCTCCCCATTATTGAAAGACATTTCGTAGTCCCCCAGCCACTTTTCGCTCTTTGACCATCGCTCTTCAGATTTCTTCTCGTTTGCGAGGCATTCGTTTTGCCATTGATCAATGAGGTTGTTTGCTGCAGGTCTGTGTGATTTTATTTCTTCAGTCATTTCTTTATTAAATACCTTTTCCATTTGGTTTCTGCTATCATAAGCATTAGCTGGATTTCGCATTTTAAAGATGAGATCGTCTGTATCTCACGGAGTTTCAGTAGGTTATCTGGTTCACCCTTCATTTCCTTGATTCGATGTTTGGAGAGGATAACCGGTGTGCTTGGCTTTTGATTTCTCAATTGGCTCCAAAAAGCTTCCTGTAAAATAGTTTTTCTTTTCACTTAATATAATATTTGCGGATACTCGCTGATTCCACGTCAAGAGAGATTCGAGAGGGGGCTGGTATTGCTGGTGGCTTGAAGGATTTATTTGTTTAAATAGGTTAGGTCGACCAGACATTTCTCGATATTTTCGAATGATGCTTTTTGCGGTTGTATACAAATACTGCTCACATGCTGTGCTAGGTGAAGTCATCATAAAATAAAACCAAGTACGAACAATCCAAACCATAACACAGAATTCGAAGTCCTAAAAAACGTTATTGGCAAAATAGTGTATTCGAGCTAAATAGTGTAATCAGCAAATGGACTGCTTCTCGTATCTTACCAGTGATGTTGGTTACCGCTTGCAAGATCTCCTCTTCAAATTATTTTTATTTTTATTTCTTTATGTTGGTATTTGCTTCTGAATGGATAATTTATATGTAGAAGTATCTACTTCGAATGGGATATTCTAACTACTTCTACATACATGTATTAAACATGTATAAAATTGTTATATATTGAATTTCTCGATTTTATTTTACATGTTAAATATTATCCATATGTTGATATCTTTTGTATAGATGTTGGGGTTATTTATTATTTACGGTGGACAACCTAAAATAATCTAATCAAATGAAGCAGATTAACGACTATCTATAATAGATTTGCCATCCCTGAAAACAGCGACATTATTCTACAGTCAAGGCCCAGCTTAACCGAAGCGAAGCCCTGGGCCTGACTAGAATCGCGGGTCCCCTAACACGACGAAAAGATTATTTCATATCCTGTTGAATGGCACGCGTGCGTAACACACCATTAAACGATTTGTAAAACAAGAATAATTACATAATATCTGATCACATACGAAATCTATTCAGTTCCGAATGGCATACAATGTGCGGAAATGAAATATAACATTACAGAGAAGGTTGAGGGATAGCTCAGTCTCCGCCCTGCTAGATCGATTATCGTGACACTTAACATCTGGAATTTGTTTTTTTTTCTCTTTTTGCTTTGATGAACCGCGGGGCCCTGCGCCCCTCAGGCTCATGCCGGGCTTTGACAACAGTATAATCAGACTTATAATGATTACGTTGATATGAAAAATGGTAAGAAACACGAAAACGGTGCAAAGATAAAAAAAAAAAATGATACAGAGCTGAAATAGTATTCTAAATATATAAGACAGAAATAATTCGACCGAGGGCCGCAAGGACGGCAACAGACCTGACAATGTCCTTCAAGGTTTAGTCTCGAAATGACCTAGTTTGTGTCGAGTGGACGTACCCCCCCACCCCATCGAGCTAGAATGTTCAAAATCGGTAAATGTTTTTATTGAACGAATACCTCGATGGAGTTCGAGATAAGTAATTTGATTGGTGGATGGGCACAATAACTTTAGTTCTAATTAAGTGAGGGCGATGCACTTGGTGTATAGTTTCATTACATCAATGCCCTGTCTATGCGCGATTAGGAGCATTTTCTGCTCGGGGTAAGCGATACGCAAATTAATAGTCGAGATTTTGGAATACAATAACTCTCCTTTTATTTGAGGTAGAATGTTCAAACATGGTGTAGGCGTTCATTAGGTGAATGCCTTGATGAAGTTTGAAGACGAGACCATTTCACAGTTATAAACCCATCATCTGGTGATCGGCAACGCTCACTACTCGGTACACACAAAGCATCTCCACAGCGGCAAGGACGGTGGCGATCCTATGAATTCAAGCTATCAATCATGTCTCGCTATTCTGGCAATGACATAAAAGAACAGATTGATTTTGGATGTCGGATCGAGCTTCAGACTGTGCCGTACTTCTCTAAAATTTGGGAATTGAAAAAGACAACATATTTAAGTGATGTGGGTATATTGTTCTTGGTAGGCTACTGACCATGGAATAGAGAAGGTTTTCAAAGACACTGAACTAGGCACTCGGCAAAACTCAACAGATTCCAGTACCTTACATCTAATCTCGGCTGTATGACAAAGTCCGCCATTAGAACTACTTTCAAGTTCCCGGATTACAATGGCGTTGTCCCTGACGACCAATGACGTCATTGATGACGACGTATTTGAAGAATGGTTTATCTTACAAAAGTTTGAAGCTGTTTTTCTTTCAAGTTTATCCGATTTTCTTTAGACAAGGACAAATTTGCACTGAAAATTCTACACACTCTTCGAACGACGCAATTTTGAGAACTTCTTTCTAAACGCGGGCAAGTTTCCCTTATAAGTAAACCGGTGCCGCATCGCAAATGTATAGGCGTAGGTACATATCACTTACTGTCATACAGCCGAGGCTAGATGTAGGGTACCGGAATCTGCCGAGGTTTGCCGAGTGTGAACTAGGAATTGGGGTTGAGAAAATATTTACTCTGGGCCTCATCGCATTCACCAAATTGCTATAACCTTCTGATGCTGCACACTCGGGCGAAACAGTACCTAAAAAGAAGGACATAGATTCCTTCTTCGAATCATTTGTCGATGAAATGAAATGAAATGAAATGGGGTTTAACGTCCTACTGTTCTGCTCCTATACTGGGCTAATGAAGACAGGCATACGCCATACAGTGTGCTATGAGGGAAATTTTGCCCGGGCTACGGCCTACTCTTATATCGAATTCCAACTGCCAAGGGATCTTTTACGTGCACGCCAATATGTACTAGCAGTGATCACCTTCATACGGACTAAGTGGTTCAGTTGTTGTGCCGAGGTGTACTCCCTAGTTGGAGAAGGGGTAATCTTCCCAATAATCGAGCTGTTGGGTATAGACAGCTATCGGCGAAAAGAGATGCTCACTGAATAATAAAGATTTTAAAAACTGACTTCGGAAATACGAGTGCAGGGAAGGGAATATTGTCCTGTGCCATGATCAGTGATCGATAGATGTCCTGGACCGACAACATAGGTTCTATGGACTATTTCAAATCAGTCATACACAGCTTTGACAAAACTGGGATGTGAAGGCGAGTTGGCTAAGTTGGATGGCCGAATGGTTAACATGTGTGCGCTGTATTATAAGGTCTGTCATTGATTTAACTGGCGTGGTTTCGATTCCCCGGTTGTACGTGACAATGACTAGGGTCGCCTGTGCAACCTCGTGGGTTTTATCCGGGTCCTCCCTCGGCTAAATATCGAAAGGAACCGAGATCTTGGGGTTATAAACTTACATGTCAAGTTTCATCAAAATAGAATTAAAATTGTGACCTCTATAGGGTCACAACCTTGATATACCGTATTTTTACGCTATTTGAGAACGAAGGGCGGCCATTTTATCTGTCAGTTTTGGGCCGATTTTCACGAAATTCAAACTCAGCCGTCCTTAGGGTGTAACGGTGATATAATAATACGTTTTTTTTTTTAAATCGGATAAAAATTATGACCTCTATAGGGTCAACAAGCTAAAAACGCGATTTTTCGTACAATCAGGGGCCATAATTGAAGAAGTTACGGTCCGATATACGTGAATATCGAAAGGATCCGAGATCTTTGGGTTATCAACTTACATTTCAAGTTTCAACAAAATCAAATAAAAATTGTGACTTGTATAGGGTCCACAACCTTGATATACCATATTTTTACTTTATTTGAGAACGAGTGGCGGCCATTTTCACGAAATTCGAACTCAGTCGTCCTTAGGGTGTAACGGTGATATAATAATACGGTTTTTTAAATCGGATAAAAATTATGACTTCTATAGGGTCCACAATTTTAAAACGCGATTTTTCGTACAATCAGGGGCCATAATTCAGGAAGTTACGTTCCGATATGCACGAATATCGCAAGGAACCGAAATCGTTGGGTTATAAGCATACATTTCAAGTTTAAACCAAATAGGATAAAATTTGTGAACTCTACAGTGATATAATAATACGGTTTTTTTTAAATCGGATAGGGTCTATAGGGTCCACAAGCTAAAAACGCAATTTTTCGTACAATCAGGGACCATAATTCAGGAAGTTATGTTTCGATATGCGCGAATATCGAAAGGAACCGAGATCTTGGGGTTATAAACTTACATGTCAAGTTTCATCAAAATAGAATTAAAATTGTGACCTCTATAGGGTCACAACCTTGATATACCGTATTTTTACGCTATTTGAGAACGAAGGGCGGCCATTTTATCTGTCAGTTTTGGGCCGATTTTCACGAAATTCAAACTCAGCCGTCCTGAGGGTGTAACGGTGATATAATAATACGATTTTTTAAATCGGATAAAAATTATGACCTCTTTAGGGTCCACAAGCTAAAACGCAATTTTTCGTACAATCAGGGGCCATAATTCAAGAAGTTACGGTCCGATATACGTGAATATCGAAAGGATCCGAGATCTTTGGGTTATCAACTTACATTTCAAGTTTCAACAAAATCAAATAAAAATTGTGACTTGTATAGGGTCCACAACCTTGATATACCATATTTTTACGTTATTTGACAACGAACGGCGGCCATTTTGTCTGTCAGTTTTGGGCCGATTTTCACGAAATTCGAACTCAGTCGTCCTTAGGGTGTAACGGTGATATAATAATATGTTTTTTTTTAATTGGATAAAAATTATGACTTCTATAGGGTCCACAATTTAAAAACGCGATTTTTCGTACAATCAGGGGCCATAATTCAGGAAGTTACGTTCCGATATGCACGAATATCGCAAGGAACCGAAATCTTTGGGTTATAAGCATACATTTCAAGTTTAAACCAAATCGGATAACATTTGTGACCTCTATAGGGTCCACAACCTTGATATACCATATTTTTACGCTATTTGAGAAAGAACGGCGGCCATTTTGTCTGTCAGTTTTGGGCCGATTTTCACGAAATTCGAACTCCGTCGTCCTTAGGGTGTAACGGTGATATAATAATACGTTTTTTTTTTTAAATCGGATAAAAATTATGACCTCTATAGGGTCAACAAGCTAAAAACGCGATTTTTCGTACAATCAGGGGCCATAATTGAAGAAGTTACGGTCCGATATACGTGAATATCGAAAGGATCCGAGATCTTTGGGTTATCAACTTACATTTCAAGTTTCAACAAAATCAAATAAAAATTGTGACTTGTATAGCGTCCACAACCTTGATATACCATATTTTTACTTTATTTGAGAACGAGTGGCGGCCATTTCCACGAAATTCGAACTCAGTCGTCCTTAGGGTGTAACGGTGATATAATAATACGGTTTTTTAAATCGGATAAAAATTATGACTTCTATAGGGTCCACAATTTTAAAACGCGATTTTTCGTACAATCAGGGGCCATAATTCAGGAAGTTACGTTCCGATATGCACGAATATCGCAAGGAACCGAAATCGTTGGGTTATAAGCATACATTTCAAGTTTAAACCAAATAGGATAAAATTTGTGAACTCTACAGTGTTCACAAGCTAAAAACGTGATTTTCGTACAATCAGGGGCCATAATCCATAAAGTAACGGTCCGATACATGCCAATATCGAAAGGAACTGAGATCTTAGGGTGATAAACCTATATTTCAAGTTTCATTGAAATCGGATAAAAATTGTGACCTGTAGACTGTTCACAAACAATTGTGGACGGGCGGACAGAGGCGACGACAATATACGTCCACATGAAAATGTGGGCGTATAAAAAGCCGTAGCTAGTTTGAGCGAGTCACACTTTTTGGGACACAATAATTATTTTTCTACTTGAGCTACAATGTTCAAACTTGGTGTAGGTGTTTATTAGGTCAATGCCTTGATGGAGTTAGAAGATGAGCATTTTCGGCTTAGGGTAAGCAGAGATAAGCAATTTGATTGGTTGATGCTTTGGGATACGATAACTTTAGTTCTAATTAAGTGAGTGATTAAACTTGGTGTATAGTTTCATTACATCAATACCTTGACTAAGTTCGATAATGAGCATTTTCTGCTCAGGGTAAGCAGAGCGATAAGCAATTTGTTTAGTCGAGCCTTTGGAACACGATACCTCTCATTCTAATTGAGTTAGAGTGTCCACACTTGGCATAGGTGTCTATTAGGTGAATGCCTTTATGGAGTTCGAAGATGAGAATTTTCAGCTTAGGGTAAGCAGAGATAAGCAATTTGATTGGTTGATAAACATGAGACACAATAACTTTAGTTCTAATTAAGTGGGAGTGAGAACACTTGGTGTATAGCTTTATTACATCAATACCTTGACTAAGTTCGATTATGAATATTTTCTGAGGGTAAGCAGAGCGATAAGCAATTTGATTGGTCGAGACTTTGGAACACAATAACTCTCCTTCTAATTGAGGTAGACTGTTTAAACTTGGTGCAGGCGTTCATTGGGTGAATGCCATGATGGAGTTCTATGATGAAAATTGTCTGCTTACGGTAAGCAGAAATAAGCAATCTGATTTGTTGATGCTTTGAGGCACGATAACTTTGGTTATAATGCAGTGAGAGCCATGGAACTCCGAATATAGATTCATTATATCATTACCTTGACTGATTTCGATGATGAGAATTTTCTGCTTATGCTAATGAGCGATAAGCAATTTGATTGGTTAAGACTTTGGAACATAACTGTTTTTAATTGAGGTAGAATGTTTCGACTTGATGTAGATGTTCATTAGGTGAATGTATTGACTGAGGTCAATAATTAACATTTCGAGCTGAAGCTAAGCAGAGCTAATCAATTTCATTGGTCCTCCAATTAATGAACAAAACATTCCATAGTTCCATTAATCTAAACAGTCTTATCACAATTCTATTTAATCTTATCCCAAGAAAAAAAAGTGCCACTAATGTGATAATGATACACAAAAAGTAAACATTGAAAAGGTTAAAAAATGCCTTTTCGATGTCAGTCGCCATATTGTTTTCTCGCTATGAAAGACCCAATATATAAACCTATGTGAACAAACCTAAGGGAATTCAGGAAACTTTATTTTTACCATTTGATGACAGACCGCTGGGGATAAAGAAAATATAAAATTGTTAGTCGGGAGTTACGTAGGCCTACCAGTTACAGAACAAGAGTACACGCAGGCTAACAAGAAGTCGGCTATAATTATGCCTCATTGATTTGGTCCATTCCTTTCAACCTTTCGCTTCTTATTAAAGTCTTTTTTTTTAATTTGTAGTAAAAATAAATGTGATACGAATTGAATTGCAACCTCGTTTCAAACCGAATAGGCTAACGGTACCACAGCCATTGAATACGTTACTTGATAATCGAGATAATGTAGGTGGAGTTAACGCCTGTCAATCAAACGATCGGCCATTCTCGGAGACGGTGAAGAGAGAGGTGACTACTATTTCAAGTCAAAAATTACAAATCCTGATAACTTTGTTCAGAATACAGTAATTTGACTGAAATTTTCAATATATTCTTCTTTCATCATCTATTTTTTAACTGTTATAGAAAGAATGGCCAACTCTCTATTAAAATCTCCCATAATGTATCTTTAAAGATACCTACTTTTAGGTATTAAATACACAGAAAAGAGAACTACATTATTTGTCGATTACTTCGCTTATTTTATTAAGCCCTACAGGTAAACAACAGTTAGATTATACAACAATGACGTCATAGCATGATGGTAACACAGTTGTGCAAAGAAGGGACATCAATAGAATATCAAATTAGAGAACAATAACTAGCCCTATATGCAATGAAACTACTACAATTTTGTATTTAAAGCTTGCCGATATTTGTTAATAAAATATGCCTCGTTAGCTTCTAACATATCATTATTATTGTTATTTAGCTTGTACATTGGACTCCAATGTACAAGCTACGGTTTTTGAAGAATATTTGTCAATTTTTGTGTGACACATTGAATGTGGGCATAAAAGGATAAAACCTCCCGGAATTACCCCCCTCCCCTTTCCGAACGTCATGGGAACATGACAGAGGCTACAGTTTTTAACATATTTCTTTTAAATTTGATGGGAAGTGTTGGCGTCACAAGGGGACAACCCTATCGATATTCAACGTCCGGCGACTTTCCATTACACTTAGCAAAAACCTGGTGAGGAAATGAAATGAAATGGGGTTTAACATCCTACTGTTCTGCTCCGACCTTGTGAGGAACATTCTCGGCCAACACCGCGGCGAGACCCTTAGGCTAACGAGCCAGCGTCTTACTTACTGGGCCACCGTGTCTCCTAACTATCATATAGACAAACTGGAAATTGTATAGCTGTTTATGTAGACAAAGATTGATTCAAATGACTCATATAGATAGGCAATCTGAGCTGTTGATAGCTATTTGATATAGGTATTGCAAGGTGAGTTTACAATTTTAATTAAAATATCCAATTAATAATATCCGAAATGCGTACACTTGTAATTAAAGACAAAGCAATAATGGTGCCACCGAAAGTTATTATATTGTATCGTGTATTAAAAATGAGTAATACACTGTAAAGTACAGTAAACACAGAACAGCTATTTTCAGTGGCGAAACAAGGTACACTAGTAAACTCTCAATAAAACAACAGAATGCAATCGAAATAAAATCCGTATTCATGACATTGGCTTATCTACGGCACTTGAAATAATAGAATGTTTGGCTCGCATTCAACATTTGTGACAATTATAGTAGGCCTATTCTTTTACAACACATAAAAGGCCGAGACGAAAACAGCTAACATTAAAGCAACACCAACTCGGATACCTGAAAAATTTAAAGAAAAACAACATTATAGGGCGATTTGAAGCTTTCATTGAGGTGGGTGATGACGTGTGCGTTATCACAATCTTTTATTCAGAAAAATGTAAATTCCAATGATTAATGTATTAATATCTTGCGCCTTCTAATTCAGGCATCTTCTATGGCTATGACTGTATCATAAACAATTTGTTTATCCACCACAAAGGCACCCTATTTACTAAAAAATCAATTTAAAAAGTAATTATTACCTGAACCGCCACTATCGGTTGTTGTTGCGAGATTCGAACTTCCGGTTGTTGATGAGACATTCGTACTGGATACTGAAAAATTAGACAATAATTATGAAACATTCCATGTAAACATCAATTTGTAATGTAAGGGATTATTTGAATTAGTTCCTATTATAAGATTTTTTTATATATAAAGTAAGAGTGACGAAACTTGGTGTTTAGTTTCATTCCATAAATGCATTGAATAATTTGATAATCATAATTTATTGTCCAGATCAAGCTGTATCATAAACAATTTGTTTATCCATCACAAAGACACCGTATTTACGAAAAAAAAACCAATTTAAAAAGTAATTATTACCTGAACCGCCACTATCGGTTGTTGTTGCGAGATTCGAACTTCCGGTTGTTGATGGGACATTCATACTGGAAACTGAAAAATTAGACAAAAATTATGATACATTCGATGTAAACATCAATTTTTAATGTAAGGAATTATTTGAATTAGTTTCTATTATAAGATTTTTATACGCCCACATTTTCATGTGGACGTATTATGCCGTCGCCCCTGTCCGTCCGTCCACAATTGTTTGTGGACTCTCTACAGGTCACAATTCTTATCCGATTTTGACTTGAAATAATAGGTTTATCCCCAAAAGATCTCGGCTGCTTTCGATATTGGCATGTATCGGATCGAAACTTCCTGGATTATGACCCCTGATGGTACGAAAAATCACGTTTTTAGCTTATGGACCCTATAGAGGTCACAATTTTTATCCGATTTTGTTGAAACCTGAAATGTAAGTTTATAACCCAAAGATCTCGGTTCCTTTCGATATTCGCACATATCGGACCGTAACTTCCTGAATTTCGTGAAAATCGGCCCAAAATTGACAGACAAAATGGCCGCCGTTCGTTCTCAAATAGCGTAAAAAATATGGTATATCAAGGTTGTGGACCCTATAGAGGTCACAATTTTTATCCGATTTTGTTGAAAATTAAAATATAAGTTTATAGGTTCCTTTTGATATTTGCGCATATCGGACCGTAACTTTCTGAATTATGGCCCCTGATTGTACAAAAAATCGCGTTTTTAGCTTGTGGACCTTATAGAGGTCATAATTTTTATCCGATTTAAAAAAAACGTATTATTATATCACCGTTACACCCCAAAGACGGCTGAGTTCGAATTTCGTGAAAATTGGCCCAAAACTGACAGACAAAATGGCCGCCCTTCGTTCTCAAAAAGCGTAATAATAAGGTATATCAAGGCTGTGGACCCTATAGAGGTCACAATTTTAATCCGATTTTGATGAAACTTGAAATGTAAGTTTATAACACAAAGATCTCGGTTCCTTTCAATTTTTGTGCATATCGAATTGTAATTTCCTGAATTATGGCCCTTGATTGTAGGAAAAATCACTTTCTTTTAAGCTTGTTCTCTATCCATCTCTTGAAAATGTGGGCGTATCCTGCCTGGCACCGCTGGTTTTATATATAAAGTAAGAGTGACGAAACTTGCTGTTTAGTTTCATTCCATAGGCCTAAATGCATTGAATAATATGATAATCATAAATTTTTGTCCAGATCAAGCACGGGTTGCAGTTGAGACTTTCAAACACAATAACCCACTTTTTAATTGAGGTATAATGTTCGGACTTCGTGAATGTGTTTATTATATGAATGTCTTGAGAAAAAGTTCCATGAAAAGCGGGTCAGACTGTGGATCACGATAACTTTGACTATAATTGAGTGAGAGTGATGAGAGTATGGTACCATTATTTCAATGCTTCGGGTGGTAGGCTATATGGTTGGTCGAGGCCTTGGAGTACAATGTTGATTCTAATTGAGTGGCGAATGAATCTTTGATGAAGTTCAATCATGAACTTTTGATTGTTTTACGAAAAGATAAACGTGCAATGAATTTCTATGTGTCCTCTATATAGTGTAACATTTGTCTTAACATACATTATGCAAGAGCTAAATCTGATTATTGCAAGTCTTTATTTAGGCTTCAGATGTCATAGAAATTATAAATTAGATCTTTATTTACACAAGCACAAAATCAACTCTGTAGACCCACGTATGGCTTGGATTCGGCTTGGATTTAAACAGGATTTCATTGATTGATTAAATTTTTAAATGGCGTCGTAAGCGGAGATTAACCGTTACGTTGACGTCATACTCCCGGAAATTTTAGATGGAGGTTAAATGATAGATTGTACGAAGCGAGGCCGCTGTTGAGCGAGGCCGCATGTCAGTCAATTTGATTGTAAGTTCGATATATATATATACGGCCTTGATATTATGTTTAAAGGACAATATTGGTGCCAGTCATTATCACATATGTGATAGAACTGGTTAAAGACATTCCAAATATACTTTTAACACAGAGATCATTGCTACGATAGCTGAGTAATACACGTTTCCCGCATCGGAAGTGACGAACGTCAAAGGAAAACATGAGTCACCGCTATATATAAATGACTGAAGCGACGAGTGATAACAGATACACGGCCGAATTTCTGCTCACTAATAATTCCTTCGAAGACCAAGAGTTTTTTTTTAAATTGGATAAAAATTATGACCTCTATAGGGTCCACAAGCTAAAAACGCGATTTTTCGTACAATCAGGGGCCATAATTCAGGAAGTTACGTTCCGATATGCGCGAATATTAAAAAGAACCGAGATCTTTGGGTTATAAACTTATATTTCAAGTTTCATCAAAATCGGATTAAAATTGTGACCTCTATAGGGTCCACAACCTTGATATATCATACTTTTACGCTATTTGAGAACGAACGGCGGCCATTTTGTCTGTCTGTTTTGGGCCGATTTTCACGACATTCGAACTCGGGCGTCCTTAAAGTTTAACGGTGATATAATAATACGTCTTTTTAACTCGGATAAAAATTGTGACCTCTATAGGGTCCACAAGCTAAACACGTGATTTTTCGTACAATCAGGGGCCATACAGGAAGTTACGTTCCGATATGCGCGAATATCGAAACGAACTGAGATCTTTGGGTTATAAACTTACATTTCAAGTTTCAACAAAATCGGATAAAAATTGTGACCTCTATAGGGTCAACAACCTTGATATACCATATTTTTACGCTATTTGAGAACGAAGGGCGGCCATTTTTTCTGTCAGTTTTGGGCCGATTTACACGAAATTCGAACTCAGTTGTCCTTAGGGTGTAACGGTGATATAATAATACGTTTTTTTTTTAAATCGGATAAAAAATTATGACCTCTGTAGGGTCCACAGGCTAAAAGCGCGATTTTTCGTACAATCAGGGGTCATAATTCATGAAGATACGGTCCAATATGCACGAATATCGAAAGGAACCGAGATCTGTGGGTTATAAACTAACATTTCAAGTTTTAACAAAATCGGATAAAAATTGTGACTCTATAGGGTCCACAACCTTGATATACCATATTTTTACGCTATTTGAGAACGAAGGGCGGCCATTTTGTCTGTCAGTTTTGGGCCGATTTACACGAAATTCGAACTCAGTTGCCCTTAGGGTGTAACGGTTATATAATAATACCTTTTTTTTAAATCGGATAAAAATTATGACCTCTATAGGGTCCACAAGCTAAAAACGCAATTTTTTGTACAATCAGGGGCCATAATTCAGGAAGTTACGTTCCGATATGCACGAATATCGACAGGATCTGTGGGTTATAAGCAAATATTTCAAGTTTAAACCAAATCGGATGAACATTTTGACCTCTACAGTGTTAACAAGCTAAAAACGTGATTTTTCGTACAATCAGGGACCATAATCCATGCAGTTACAGTCCGATACATGCCAATATCGAAAGGAACCGAGATCTTAGGGGATAAACCTATATTTCAAGTTTCATTGAAATCGGATAAAAATTGTGACCTGTAGACTGTTCACAAACAATTGTGGACGGACGGACAGGGGCGACGACAATATACGTCCACATGAAAATGTGGGCGTATAAAAACACTTTATTATTGGTCCGAGTGGTCTTTTTGTTTGGTCCGGGTAGTATTTTTGTATAGTCCGAGTGGTCATGGATTCTATCGCTTGTCCAACCTACGCGCAGGAGAATTTTTGAAATGAAAAATGTTAGTCCTGAAATAACATAGTTTGTATAGAGTGGACGTAAAATCCAAGAGCTTTTTTCAATTAGTTTACACTTATCCCTAAGAATTTCAGATACAGATATTATATTATATTCATCGAATTGCGTACATATATACACTTCATTAACTTTCTCATTAACTCATCGGACGAATAATTAACTTTGCGTTGGCATGAAAGCGAATTTTAACATGGTTTTTTGTCACATTATTAAGATACCATTCTTTCAGGAATCAACAAAACTATGTTTATGAAGCTATGTTCATGTTTGCTTTTATACTAACTGGGATCATAAATATGCCAAAATCTTCAAACTTTTGGAACTTGGATGAATTTAATATATTGTGATACACGTTAAGTTGCCGTTTTCATTGACTCGGTTGGTGCAGAAAAGTAGGACGTTAAACCCATTCCATTTGTTAATAACAGTGCATAGCTTCCAAATATGTTGCAGTTGACGACCATACAATCTTGTTGCCTTTTGGGGTCAAACTACGGGGTAATAAAGATAAACCTAATCAAACTTCATGCTCGTGCATCGGTTATTCGTAGGAATCTTATCCTAATCATTGAAACTTAGAAATATCTCTACAAGTCAGGGTTAATTAGAAGAATGTTAAATCTGGTCTACAGTGGCTCTTTTAGCCAGAGACATAATTCTGTTCAACATTGCTGTAATTGTTCAATTATTATGGAAATATATTTAGTTATTAAATATGTTTTATTCATCGCTTATGGGAACCTTTTTTAATGATTATCAGATAGGCAGACCGACGCCTAAAATATATTTTCTTAAGAAAACAATCGACAAGTCAAAGCACGGAGGATTTATCTTCTGGTTGGGGTATATTTCGTTGCCTGGCGACTCATCATTTACTAGGTACGATAGGACTGGGTATTTTTCCTACGTTAACAGATCAAATAATATAATAAAACAAAAATACATAAATAACTAGCTTTCATTATTGGTATTATAAGACATTAATATTTCCATACATACGTACTGGTAGTCACAGATATAAATGTTAGTGCTTGAGATTCGTGGTTCGTCCAGTAGGTATTTTTATTCTCTGCAATAGTAGCCCTAAAATATAACCAGAGAATTGACATGGAACATATAACATTTTCAAAATGATGAACATATGCATCATACATCTAATGACCCTTATATACAACCAATGCCGAATATGGGGTAGGTCGTGAATGCTGAATCCTAAACGACAATTTTTTGCGTCACAAAGATTACTTGGTTATTCTGTTAAAGATGGCAGTTCTCGGTATAATAGTTACAAACTAGATAGTGTAAAGGTAATTTGCTGGAAATTTCAGTCAAATTGATCCACTATGAGCCGAGAAAGAAGCGGGTGAAATTTTTGCATAGTCTCGGTCATCATTACTAAAATCATTAATATAAATAGCATAGTCTCGATTATCCACCTTTTCTGATTTAATTATCAATTGCCGTTAGCGGCATATAGGAATCTAATCCAGCCAACATCGAAGGCTAGCCTTGACATCGAGAGTTTACTATGGTCTGGATAAGTTAATTAATGTCTTATTGATAATTTAGATAACATTTCAGGCCTAAAGAAAGACTTGTAATAAGCAGATTTTGCTCTTGCATAATGCATGTTTAATAATTGTGAAATGTAGTCCAATAGAATGATAAACGTGTTCTTTCTGGAACGCCGGATACTATTTGACTATTAATTAGTTTTGGATCGGTTCACAAGAAGTCCACTTTGTGTTGAGTTTTCCTTTTATTTAATGGACGATTTGTCTTTGTATGAAAATCGCTATTCCCTTACTTGAAAGAAATCTGTCCCGCATCCGCAGAGGGTGCTGTCCACATTACGGTTGATGTATTTTTGTCTGTCTGTGAGGAATGGGTCCAGGAATCTCCAGCAGCAATGCATTTCGTTGTTTTGGTGTTGGCCGATGGAGTACTGAAAGTTCCAAGTGGTGTTGTTGCACGAGTCTTCCTAGCTTGAAGTAATAGACCTTGGTGATTTCCTCCGGTGATGGTGACTAAAACAAGAACATAGCCCCGCTTGGATGTGTTTTGCTTTTTTAACAATCTGATTAAAATAACGATCTATATTTCGTTTCGTTTTTTTATACTTTCGATGGCCTACACTACATGAAGATCTGACAAGTTATAGCCATAGGTCACGTCAGGGGTTAAAAGAACGACTTATGACCCCATGATGTCAGACATTTGATTAACCAATCAGCATTGATGTTACTAGTGGATTACCCACAGTTCCGTGCAAAACACGCATAAAGCTCACCGCGACAGACCGTTTCATTGGCTTATCCCTGACACCATTCAGAACACGAGTTAAATAACAACTCTTCCAGATCCAAGTGTAGTAAAGACAAGTAAAACGAAATTTTGAACAATAAAAACGAAACGAAATAGGATCTGTGTTTTAACCAGATTGCTTTTTTAATTAATAAAATAAAACCAAGTACGAACAAGCCATGCCATTAGACAAAAGTGAAAGGTTTTGAGTCTCCCAACGTAACCGACTTGTGTCACTGTCGACACAGTTGTGGATCAAACATGAAACTTTAAACAATCCCACTTTGGCTTATTCTTTGAACAGAAGTGTAACCGTACACCTCGCATGGTCAAATTATATTGTATGCCAAATCTTAAACACATGTTAAGCCATTGCTGTAGGTGTACAATTGTTATTGGTTTGTCAGTTAAATGATCTCCCAAAAACAATCGCTTGCTCTACTAAGTTGCGTTCCGATATGCGCCAATATCGAAAGGAACTAAGATCCTTGGTCAAACTCGGATACAAATTGTGTCCCGTAGAGTGCGCAAACCAAATGGGAACGGGACGGGGGGGGGGGGCAGACAAGAGTGATGACAATATACGGACAGTAAGGGACCATTATCCGGGAAGTAATGGTCCGATATGCCGGAATGTTGACATGAACCGGGATCTTTGGCAATTTGGAAACCAGTCTAAATATTATATTATGTAACGATTATAGTCGAATAAATCAATAACATTTTCTTTATCTTGATATTTTTGTTATCTCCGACCCACTTCAAGTAAAATTTTAGTTCATGTGGCCCCTGAATCGAAATGACTTTGACACCCTGCTCTAGAGACTCCACAACCTTGATATTCCATACTTTTACACTATTAGCGTACGAGGAGCGGCCGTTTGGTCGGCTAGTTTGAACACAACAGTCATTATGGTGTAACGGTTATATATTCAAACGATAAAAAAATTTTATCTAGAGAGGGACTAGAAGCGTGATTTTTAATAAAATCAGGGGCCATAATCCAGGAAGTTTCGGTCCAATATGCACGAATATCGAACGGAACCGAGATATTATGGTTGTAAACATATTTCAAGTTTCATCAAAATCGGATAAAGATTATATATCCCAAAGATCTCGATTCCTTTCGATATTGACGCATGCTGGATTGTGTCCCTTTGTACGAAAAATCGCTAGTTCTTTGTCCATTTTTGCAAAATATGTGTGCATCTTGCATCGTAACGCTTTTTAAAGTACTACTTTCAAATTTGGCATTAAGCATTGGTGTTCTGATAATATGTTTAGTCTTGAAAAATCCCTAAGTTATTCGTCCATATTTCGGTCAAATAACCGCATTGGCCTGTGGTACATACAGCCGAACAATACCACATTAGCTCCTACTAGTCCAGGAGCTAATGACAAAATAATATGGTCATCAGTTACATGACCATATAAAAGGCCCAGTTTTAGGGTGTGGTCGGACATACATTAGACCGATCTGACTTGGGGAATGCCCCCCAAATTTTGGTTAGATTTTTGAAAATTGTATTTACCAAGTGTGGACCTTTTTTTCTGGTTAAGCTCCAGTCATGTAACTGGTGACCATATCAAAAGTCCCATTTTTAGGTTGTGGTCGGACATAATTTAGAGCGATTTGACTTTAAGGTGCTGCTGCGACTATACGCCCCAGCAGTGCCCGATCTGACCAATTGATTTTTACTCGTACGGACACCTGCTACAAATTTGGGGGTGGGGGGATGTCAAACCTTTTGTAACTGATGACTATATTATTTTGTCATTAGCTCATGGACTATACTATTATTTATGTCTATCTTGACATCCCAGCACACGAGGACTTCTTAACGAGAGTATACCAATCAGTTGCTAGAATTCTTACCTGTTATTTGTTGATTAGGTTGATATGTAGGTGATGAAACCGTGATAGAGTACGGCGATGTTGTTGCTTGTGAGGTGGTTCCATAGTGTCCAGGCATTAAACTAGCACAAGCTCTAAATGGAGCCCCGGTACCATACGAATAAACTCCGCAAATCGCTCCCACCAAAACCAAACTTTTAAAGTGACCGGAATCCATTTTTGTTAATATTAGATGTGATGATACTACTTAATCTTGTATCTTCCAATAACAACGACTGAATGAATGAGGCCAGGCTTCAATAAAAAGAAGAGCGGACACACTGCTATAGGTAACAAGAATGTATAACTTTTTATATCGGCGATGTCATCTATTGGGCTAAAAATCCGTTAACCAACCAGTAACGATTTACTTCTACAATGTTAGCATGGGTAAATGTTCTCATCACTCGTCACATATGAAACCTTTTCCAACACTATTGAATTGCACGTGTAATTAGCTTAAAGGGGTGTGTCTATTAAAATCTAATTTGTGGTATTAATTTAACTTAAACATCCGTGCTTTGAGATATATAGTAGGGTGTGAAATGTGAACCCCGACTAACGACAATGCAGGGATATCGACTGTCATTCACATTTTAGATGGTAATTAATTAAAAGAAGCCAACAGTGAGGCCGGTGTCCCCCGCCGAAATCCCAAAATTAATAGATGACACATTTTAATTCATCGCACATTTATTTCTTTCAAAAGTATCAAGCAATCAAACTGATTATCAACTATACAATAAGTTTTATCACTCTATCAGAATCAAAGTTATCTTGTCCTAAAGCATTGACTAATGACATTGCTTAGTTCGAAATGTTAAACTTTGGACTCAGTCGAAGACATTCACCTAAAGAACGTCTACATCAAGTCTTGACCAACCAAATTGCTTATCTATCCCTAGCCTAAGCAGAAAATTCTAATCATCGAACTTAATCAAGGTAATGATATAATGAATCTATACTCATGAGTTTCATCACTCTCACTTAATTATAACAAAAGTTATCGTGCCAAGCAATCAGATTGCTTATCTCTACTTACCGTAAGCAGACAATGTTTATCATCGAACTAGATCAAGGCATTCACCCAATGAAAACATACACCAAGTTTGAACATTCTACCTCAATTAGAAGGAGAGTTACTGTGTTCCAAAGTCTCGGCCAATCAAATTGCTAATAGCTCTGCTTACCCTGAGCAGAAAGTGCTCATTATCGAACTTAGTCAAGGTATTGATGTGATAAAACTATACACCAAGTGTCCTCACTCTCACTAAATTAGAACTAAAGTTATCATGTCCCAAAGCATCAGCCAATCAAATTGCTTAGCCTAAGCAGAAAATGCTCATCTTCGAACTCCATCGAGGCATTGACCTAATAAACACCTACACCAAGTTTGAACATTCTAGCTCAATTAGAAATAGAGTTATTGTGTCCCAAAAAGTGTGGCGGGCATATAGACGGACGAACCTCGAAAGGCAGGGGACAAAATATCATAGCAATTAATCATTATCGATATTCACTTCCGGTTAATTGGGCGATTCAGCGAAAATTGAAAGTCGTGTTACTATTGAATCATATAACAGTACTGCGTCTAGATCTTCATTTAGATAGTTATACTAATTTTTTATTTGTTTCGTTTTTTTAATTGTTGAGCAATTTTGGTTAAGTTTGTGGTGAGGCGGAAGATTAAGAAGTAACGTGAATTAAGGAAACCACTATGAAAATGACGTCACAGCCTATAGATACTTTGATCAGACCTAGAAACAAAATCGAAAAGGTTAACTCCTTTCAATACAGTTTCATCCGATGACAGTGACATGTTTCACTTATAAGGCTCATCGAGATTTTCAACAAAAAAAGTCATAAAAGCCAAACCATACCATGGTTTTAATATTAAAAACAGCCGGAAGAGAATTACTAGTCTTGGTTCGTATAGCGTATGTAATTGGATCGGTACCGCCACGTTATGTTTCGCATGTTCTGTTGACACGAGGTTTCGAATTTAGCTTGGTACTGATAAGTACTAGGATAGATATATGTTCGGATCAACCTACTATTAATATTAATAATTATACACTACAGAAATCTTATCCTGCGTCAATATTGTATCTATTACCATACATTTATTAATAATATATATGGTGACGTTTCGTGTTATTGCTGGTGTTATTAGCACGAACGGTTTCATATAATATTTTCTGCATGGTGGGAAGCATTTGGGTCATGAGAGGATGAACCCTTTCGGTATTAAGCTTTCTGCATATTTCCTTTCCGGGGTCATCAAATGTACTCAACATCCAGGTTTTCGTTTCGGCAAGACAAAGCTATTGTGTATAAGTAAAAAAGCAGCACTATGTTCTTAGTGCAAATGTAAAAAAAATGTAGAATGCACTTCTAACGGAAAGAATGAACAGTCACCGGTCAGACATATAGACACCGAAAAAGACAATCCGGACTCAAACCCCTTTAACCAAGCAAATTATGACATTTCTGATATAATTGTCACGACTTTAAAACTCCAGAAAACACTTGATTGGCAAATTAAAAAACAACAGCACCCACCCCGAAGTTTGAATATTCATACGGCTAGCGCAATTTAGCCCCATTTGTAGTCCCATATAGCCCAACAACAGCAAGTGCACCCAAAATATCAGTAAACACTATACTGATCTCTAGGAAAATCATCCGAAATATTCACACAGAAACTTATAATTGAATATTCTAAAATTAAAATATCTGAAGGACATCTTAGTGCACAGTAAATTAGACCAAAGATCAGTCCTCGCCCTAGCCCAACGCCAAGAATATATCAAACTCTAGCTCTAACCCTTAGTAAATAAAATCAACTAGATTTAAGAATACCTAGACCTATCCCGGGCATAGTGGAATAAAACATTTTTTTAGAAAATCCAATCCCTAGTATAAAACTAGTTACTAGTCCGGTCTGCGCAGGTGTAACACTATCTTAGTGATAACAAGAGATCATTTTCGTAAATATGGGATTTATTTACATCAGGTATATAAAACAGCTACAGTTACACACATACAACAACAATACGGGAACTTAAACTATATAGGAACTAGACTACGACTGGAACACATATAACTATATTAAATCCACCATTCTGCCCCTCTGCCAAGGCAGCGGCTGAACTCGGGTGAGTCCATGCGCCGGTCTCTCCGTCTCCGCTCGTCTCTAGTCGTCTGCTCTCTGCTCTTCTCTGGTCGTCTGCGTATTCCCTTTGAAGTCATTATCATGTCATGGTATGATGCACTGACCACTAGCACATTTCCTTCAGATTCTTGTCAAACACTGACTGGGGAGCAACCGTAAGGTCTTGCTCAGAATATATCGAGCATTAATAAGATCCAAACTCGATTATGGGTGTATGGATCAGCCCGCGGGGGTTATCTCAAAGAGCTTGACACCATACACAACCAAGGACTTAGAATCAGTTTAGGAGCCTTTCGTACATCTCCAGTGCACAGTTTATACGTCGAGGCTCACGAGCCCCTATTGCACGACAGACATGATAAACTTACACTGCAGTATGCTACTAAAATTCCATCACTTCCTAATCATATTTCATATAACACCATCTTTAGACCCTATCACGAGCATTTAAATCTGCTTAAACCTAAAGTTATTCCATCATTTGGTATTCACATACAACCCCTTTTGTCTGCAGCTGGAATCAGCCATGGCAGTACTGCTAATACCCCTTTCTTTAGGACTCTACCGTGGGCTATATCGCCCCCAAAGATTGATTTCGATCGAACACAGCATAAAAAGAAAGATACTAGCTCCACGGTGTTTCAATCTCTCGTTCGAGGGTTGAGGTCTAAATATGGTGACGTTTCGTGTTATTGCTGGTGTTATTAGCACGAACGGTTTCATATAATATTTTCTGCATGGTGGGAAGCATTTGGGTCATGAGAGGATGAACCCTTTCGGTATTAAGCTTTCTGCATATTTCCTTTCCGGGGTCATCAAATGTACTCAACATCCAGGTTTTCGTTTCGGCAAGACAAAGCTATTGTGTATAAGTAAAAAAGCAGCACTATGTTCTTAGTGCAAATGTAAAAAAAATGTAGAATGCACTTCTAACGGAAAGAATGAACAGTCACCGGTCAGACATATAGACACCGAAAAAGACAATCCGGACTCAAACCCCTTTAACCAAGCAAATTATGACATTTCTGATATAATTGTCACGACTTTAAAACTCCAGAAAACACTTGATTGGCAAATTAAAAAACAACAGCACCCACCCCGAAGTTTGAATATTCATACGGCTAGCGCAATTTAGCCCCATTTGTAGTCCCATATAGCCCAACAACAGCAAGTGCACCCAAAATATCAGTAAACACTATACTGATCTCTAGGAAAATCATCCGAAATATTCACACAGAAACTTATAATTGAATATTCTAAAATTAAAATATCTGAAGGACATCTTAGTGCACAGTAAATTAGACCAAAGATCAGTCCTCGCCCTAGCCCAACGCCAAGAATATATCAAACTCTAGCTCTAACCCTTAGTAAATAAAATCAACTAGATTTAAGAATACCTAGACCTATCCCGGGCATAGTGGAATAAAACATTTTTTTAGAAAATCCAATCCCTAGTATAAAACTAGTTACTAGTCCGGTCTGCGCAGGTGTAACACTATCTTAGTGATAACAAGAGATCATTTTCGTAAATATGGGATTTATTTACATCAGGTATATAAAACAGCTACAGTTACACACATACAACAACAATACGGGAACTTAAACTATATAGGAACTAGACTACGACTGGAACACATATAACTATATTAAATCCACCATTCTGCCCCTCTGCCAAGGCAGCGGCTGAACTCGGGTGAGTCCATGCGCCGGTCTCTCCGTCTCCGCTCGTCTCTAGTCGTCTGCTCTCTGCTCTTCTCTGGTCGTCTGCGTATTCCCTTTGAAGTCATTATCATGTCATGGTATGATGCACTGACCACTAGCACATTTCCTTCAGATTCTTGTCAAACACTGACTGGGGAGCAACCGTAAGGTCTTGCTCAGAATATATCGAGCATTAATAAGATCCAAACTCGATTATGGGTGTATGGATCAGCCCGCGGGGGTTATCTCAAAGAGCTTGACACCATACACAACCAAGGACTTAGAATCAGTTTAGGAGCCTTTCGTACATCTCCAGTGCACAGTTTATACGTCGAGGCTCACGAGCCCCTATTGCACGACAGACATGATAAACTTACACTGCAGTATGCTACTAAAATTCCATCACTTCCTAATCATATTTCATATAACACCATCTTTAGACCCTATCACGAGCATTTAAATCTGCTTAAACCTAAAGTTATTCCATCATTTGGTATTCACATACAACCCCTTTTGTCTGCAGCTGGAATCAGCCATGGCAGTACTGCTAATACCCCTTTCTTTAGGACTCTACCGTGGGCTATATCGCCCCCAAAGATTGATTTCGATCGAACACAGCATAAAAAGAAAGATACTAGCTCCACGGTGTTTCAATCTCTCGTTCGAGGGTTGAGGTCTAAATATGGTGATTATACTCCTACTTACACAGATGGTTCAAAAGATGGTGATCGTGTAACTTCGGCTACTGTGATGCCATCTCAGACCATATCTGTGCGTCTTCCACCTGCAGCTTCTAATTTTACAGCTGAGCTCCAGGCTATACTACAGTGGAGTTCATTCAATCCTCACCTAATTTAAAACATATCATCTTTACAGATTCTTTGTCCACTCTTCAAGCAATAAATAATAAAAAACTTGATCACCCATTAGTAGCAGATGTTTATCGTCTGCTACTATCTTTTGAGAGTATCAGCAAGGACATTGTCCTTTGCTGGCTCTCCAATCACATGGGTATAAAAGGGAATGACCAAGCAGATTTGGCTGCCAAGTCTGCTTTAGATCTTCCCATATCTCAATTTTTAATACCTTTCAATGATTTTAAATTCCCTATAAATTCTTTTATATATGACCGCTGGCAACGGTCTTGGGATCTTGCAGACACAAATAAACTTCATCACATTAAGCCTCTCTTAGAAGATTGGCCAAGCCCCTACCAAACTAACAGGAGGGATGAAGTTGTTTTGTGTCGCTCTCGTATTGGTCATACCTTTTTAACTCACATTTTCATTTTGAAACGAGAGCCTCAACCAGAATGTGTTCACTGTCATGTTCCTTTGACAGTTAAGCACATTTTGATTGAGCGCAATCATCTCAAGAATGTAAGATCAAACTGTTACGGTTGCCAGTCACTACGTCAATTGTTTGCACAACCAGAGCTGTATGGAAAATTGTTAAACTTTTTAAAAGAGACAAACTTTTATTACAAATTTTAATTGTATATATATACATATCTCCTGTATTTTTGTTTTTAACTATTTATATACATAAAGGACTTATATTTATTTTTTAACAACATTGTCTGTGATACTTGTTTTTATTTATGTATATACATGTAAATATATTTATGTGATATTGGCTTAATTTGTCTCGTCAAAATCACCATGGTTGGCACCATATAGCCCGGTTGGAGCTGACGTGCCATTAAACTCCATATCATTCATCAACATGTACATCAAGCGAGAGAGAGAAAAATGGGGTTTAACGTCCACTCGACATAAACTAGGTCATTTCGGGACTAACATATGGTTTAATTGTATTTACATAATTCGCTTGCGCGTAGGTGTCTTTAGCAGTCGGAGGACCCGGAGAAAACCCACGAGGTTGGACAGGCGACCCTACTCCTTGCCACGTACAACCTGGGATTCGAAACCACGCCAGTCGACTCAATGACAGACTATGATACAGCGCGCGCACGCTAACTATTCAGCCATCCAACCCCCCGTACATCAAGCGCTCAATCTCCGCGTGCAACCTTTGACGTCACGCGTGCATATATTCCCAATGGTCGAGCTGTCGATTAGGGGAACCCTGACATGTTTGTCATGTATACGCCCCATCTCTACTTTCCATATATACCCAAATTGCCATACTTTTATTGGAAATAACCACCCGATAAATACTTTTCTGGGAACCTATCTTTAACGTGTTTTGATTTGACCGAAACGTAAAATCTGCATCAGATGTGCAAATATATCGGGGGAGAATAGAAATAAGGTGCAGAATTGTTTAATATATTGACTTGTCCCATATAAACATGAGTGGCCATCAATTGTTTTTTACCCAAATATTTGTTGTACACAAGTTGGTGGTTCAGGACAGTATATTGTTTCTCGCCAAGTTGTATTGTCAGCAGTAAATAAATAAAAACACAGGCTTTCAATGAAATCAGTTTATTTTTAAAAGTGCATAATATATAGTTATTAGAAAATATCGAAAATGGGGGTTTCAATGAAATCAGGTTATTTTAAAAGTGCATAATATATAGTTATTAGAAAATATCGAAAATGGACCCTTTTTTTTATTATGCCTACAATTAACCTACAACATGATTTTACTTCTGCCTATAAATTGAACATCGATACCATCCACAAATGACATCAACTTACAGACGCCATGTTCAAAGAAAAATGCAGGACTATTTTTCTTATCATAAAATATTTGGAATATTCTCATATCTAATTCTTGTAAAACAAGGACTACGTAATTTTAAACAAGGAACAGCTATGAATGTATGATTAGAATGTATGTATAAATGCCACATTTCCTCATGATAAACATTATTCATATAGACAAGACGACTTAAGACTTATCTACTATCTAATCATGTATAAGCTATAATGATATAGGCGTATTAGATATGAGTTAACAAATAATATCCAAATAATCATAGTCTGAAAGGTGTACTCTTATAGATGATATGCTATGGTTGAAGTAATTAAAGATAAAACAGTACGTGACTGATTAGAAGGTTATTTATTATGAGAGACGCAATTGTCTTCATATTCGTTTCATAAAAGGGGAGATAACTTGCAATATCAGAAAAACCTAAAGTGAATGGTCCATTTCAATGGGAATCAGCGGAAATAAAATCGGTATGCATTGACATATTGGCTAGTCTATGGTGATTAAAAGGGTAGAGTATGTCGAAGAACGTTTGTTTTGTTCTTATTAAAAAAATGTCCAACAAGTGTATAATTTTATAATAAATAAAAGGCAGAGATCACGACAGCTAAAACTGAGCCAATCCTAAGTTGGGTACCTGAAAAGAAAATAACATTACTCCAATTGTATTTAAACAAGCCAACAGTGAGGCTGATGTCCCCCGCCGAAATAGGAAAATAATTAGAGGACACATATAAATTTATCACAAATTATCTTTTACAAAGTATTGAACAATCAAACAGTATATCTTTACTTATAGTCTAACAATCAAAGTAGGAGAGTTATTGTTTTCCAAAGTCTCGACCAATCAAATTGCGTATCGCTCTGCTTACCCTGAGCAGAAAATGCTCATTATCAAACTTAGTCAAGGTATTACTGTAATGAAACTATACACCAAGTTTCATCAATCTCACTTAATTAGAACTAAAGTTATCGTGTCCCAAAGCATCAACCAATCAAATTGCTTATCTCTGCTTACCCTAAGCGGAAAATGCTCATCTTCGAACTCCATCACGGCATTGACCTAATCAACACATACACCAAGTTTGAACATTCTAGCTCAATTAGGAAGAGAGTTATCGTGCCCCAAAGTATCAACCAATCAAATTGCTTATCTCTGCTTACCCTAAGCGGAAAATGCTCATCTTCGAACTCCATCAAGGCATTGACCTAATAAACACATACACCAAGTTTGAACATTCTAGCTCAATTAAAAGTTATCGTGTCCCAAAGCATCAACCAATCAAATTGCTTATCTCTGCTTACCCTAAGCGGAAAATGCTCATCTTCGAACTCCATCAAGGCATTGACCTAATCAACACATACACCAAGTTTGAACATTCTAGCCCAATTAGGAAGAGAGTTATCGTGTCCCAAAGCATCAACCAATCAAATTGCTTATCTCTGCTTACCCTAAGCGGAAAATGCTCATCTTCGAACTCCATCAAGGCATTGACCTAATAAACACATACACCAAGAGTTATTGTGTCCCAAAAAGTGTGACGGACAGACAGACAGACAGACGGACGAACCCATTTTAATAGTCCCCTGCTTTCTTCGAAAGGCGGGGGACAAAAAAATAAATCCTATTTGGCGAGTAAAATTAAATGAAAAGGGGTTTAGTGTTCTACCGACTGGGCCAATGAAGATGGATATGCGCTAAGGTCTACTCTTGTTTCGAATTCTAACTGTCCAGAGTTATTTTTCTCCAAACTGTACACGGGGCCTCGGTTTTCGTCCCATCCGAACGACTAAACACTGTTTATAGCCAGGTTTCTTGTATATAATTTTATTATTTTCTTTACGTATAAAGACCAACTTTGATTTTGGTTTTCAATTATTGCTGAGAATTTCTCTCAAACCATCTTGATATTGAGTTCCGCAGTTCAAAATTACGATTTTATGGTGGAGGCGTAAAATGTGTTACAGCTGAAAAGCTAGGGTCAGTCAACTCATACAATTCTGTGGACGACGCAACAATATGCCAAGGTTAACACCTAGAGATGACCACTGGGTTCATTCAAAATGTTAGCAAGTTGCCATGGCCTCGGTGGGTGGTGTCGTTGACTATGCAGCCTAAAATAATGCCAAAAATCACATGTTCAGCTTATTATAATGCGAACGACTTAGCAGTTGGTTTGGATATGTGTCGTTGTCTGACAATTGTCCTTTACTAACAATAGATGCTCGTTATACATTAACAGATCAAATATGTATTTGAATTCATAATCAGAAAGACATTTATTTTTGCACCCATACTTACTGGTAGCCCCAGACATATATGTTAGTGCTTGCGATTGGTGGTTTATCCAGTAGGTATTGTAATCCTGAGCAACAGTGGCCCTGAAATATAACCAGAGAATAAACATGGAACATACAACATTTTCAAAATGATAAGCATTTATATCATACATCTAATGCCCTGCATTTACAATGGTTACAGCCGAGCACTACATTCCCATTTGTGCGAAACCTAATAAACGTGAAATTCCGTCGAAAAACAATATGTACTCTTGAACACCTGATACTACTTTACTGCTGCTGTACGATGAATGATTATTTTGGATTCATTCCCAGTTAGCTAACTATTGACTCGATTCTGCCATAAACATTGGTATTTCCTTACTTGAAAGTAATTTCTCCCATATCATTTGAGGGTGCTGTCCATATAACAGTTGATACTGTTTTGTCTATATTAGCGGAATGAGTCCAGGAATCACCAGCAGCGGTGCATTGGGTTGTTTTGGTATTGGTCGATGGCGTACTGAAGGTTCCAATTGGTGTTGTTGCACTAGACTTCCTAGCTTGAACTAATAAACCTTGATGATTACCTCCTCCTGATATGGTCACTAAAACAATAAAAAAGACACGTTTTGATTTGGGTAAGAAATACAGTTGTGGATTTTAGGTGTTGGAAGTATATTATTATAAATATGAATAATTATACAATACTCCAGTAGATCACGCACATGTGTATCACTGGTGGTGATTATACCCCATCCTTTAGTTGTATGGGGAAAAGTCGACACATAACATATTAGAGACAGGTGTTTGCTCTCCGTAAAGGTGTTTCTTATTGTGTATGTACAAGCCGAAATAAACAACTATATACAGGGGCATTAACCTTGAAATTCAAGAGTGTAATTACATTTTTGTAGTGACTTGATAAATGCGTCAAAGAATAATCCTGGACATTTCCATCTAGAGATGACGTGATGTATGGTGACAGCATCAGTTGACAGTATTTGCGTAGATGATGATTATCAAATGGCGAATCAAATTCTAAGTGATTGACTAATGACAAATATGTGTAGTTAATCTTTCAAACTAAAACTCTTCTATAAAGCCTGATCAATCACTAATAGAAATAACACATACAATTAACCCAATCCCACACTTGACCTTTGTATCAAAATCAAAGTGTACGTATATATTTGATTAAGTACACCCACTTAAATTTCGAGGGTCATTATTATATTTTAAGAAACACATCTAAGAAACGTTCTACAAGCGGTTGTCATGCAAGATACGCCCACAATTTGGAAGAGATGGGCAGAAAACAGGCTCAAATAAGCGATTTTTCGTACAGTCAGGGGCCATAATTCAGAAAGTTACTGTCCGATAAGGAGCCCAGCTCACGTGGCTATGTGGGTAAGACGCTGGCCCGCTAGCCTGTAGGTCAGGTGTTCGATCCCTGCATTGGCCGAGAAAGTTCGTCCAGATTTTCGGACGTGGTTCCCCCTTGTCAGTGATTCAGGACGAAGGGCCCGACAAGAACAGCTGTCTAGTCCTTCGGATGAGACGAAAAACCGAGGTCCCGTGTATACATTGGAATGCACGTAAAAGATCCCTTGGCAGTTGGAATTCGATATAAGAGTAGGCGATAGTACCGCTGCCCTCATAGCACAATGTATGGCGTATGCCCGTCTTCATTAGCCCAGTATAGGAGCAGAACAGTAGGACGTTAAACCCCATTTCAGTTCATTTCGTTGGGATATTAACATATATTTTAGGTTCCATCAAAATCAGATAAAAAATTTGACCTCTAGAGGGTCCACTACCTTGGTATTACATAATTTTACACTATTTGCGTTCAATTGTCACGAAATTCTAACTCAACTGGTATTAAGGTGTTTTATTTTTAAATCAGATTAAACAAATTATGCACAGCTAAAAACGTGTTTTTTCATTAAAAAAAATCAGGGGACATAATCCAGGAAGTTACGGTCCGATATATGCGAATATTGCAAAGAACCGAGATCTTGGGTATGTTAATATATACATGTATTTTAAGTTTCAGCAAAATCGGATAAAAAATATGACTTCTAGGGGGTTCATAACTTTGCATATTCATACTTTTACAATATATGCGAACGTGGAGCGGACATTAGAGAGGTTTCGCAACATAACACTTACACTTAGAGATAAGTGTAACTGGAAACTGCGTACATCATGACGTTTCGCAAAATTCACATTTACAGTTACACTTAGTAGGTGCTGACACAAATTTGGTCCAACATCTCGATAGGCCATCATCATGGATATATCGTTGAATAACCGAATGGATAGGGCGTGCGCGCTGTATCATTAGGTCTGTCATCGAGTCAACTGGCGTGGTTTCGATTCTCTGGCTGTCCATGACAAGGAGTATGGTCACCTGTGCAACCTCGTGGGATTTCTCGGAGTCCTCCGGTTTTCTCACACTGCTTAAGATGCCTACACGCAAGCGAACTATTGAAATAAAATTGAACCATGTTAGCCCCGAAATGACCAAATTTGTGTCGAGTGGACGTCTCCCCCCCCCCCCCTCTCTCTCCAACTTTCGTAAGGGTGTAATGGTGATATAATTGTATGGATTTTAAATTCAGATGGCGTTAACGGTCCAATACATGCCAAAGAAACTGATAAAAATCGGATACAAAGTATGACCTGTATGATAAACACATTGTGGACGGACGTCCGGGCGGACTGTTGTGACGAGAATAACAATCCTCATCATGACCCATTGCATGGCGTATGGCCGTCGTCTTTATTTATCCGGTTGTTAACCAAAAGTGGGCGTGAAATCGCATAAATTATGCATTATTATAAAAACATGAAACGTGACAACGAATTAGAAATGATAAAACCCATAGATATGATCCAGGAAGAGAGACAAACAAAAATTAAGAGTGTGGCAAATACATTTTTTCTGTAATAATAATTCTTAAACTAATTTCATGGGCGTCGACTTCTGATTTTATATATAAGGCTTATTATGCTCTCTGACTAAAAAGGTAAGGTGTTGTACATGATGACATGGGGGTTGGGATGGTCTAGAGTGTCGCGCTTAACCCTCTAGCTGACCGGTCACCTTTGGTTCTGGTTTCGATCCCTAGGGTGGCTTGGAGATAGGGGCGCCCTCTCAATCCCTCAACCTCGTGGGTTTACTCCGATTTACTCCCACAGGAAAGGCGCGTGCCTTAAGATAGTGAAAATGAAACATTTGTCTGCCATATCACTTGTCTTGTCATAAAGACTACTGGCTCTTGATTTGGAGTAAGAATACATCCTGCAAACCACTAAATTTACAAGATATGGCCATAATTTATACATGTATATTAAAATCCACTTAACTCAATATCATCCCAAGTCTTCGACATTTAAAACCCGAATTATTTGTCAATTTAAATCAACATTGATGTTGTGCTCTTACCGGGAAAAGATGGGCTTCTGATGTCCAATATTTCAAACAAAATAAACATTTAATCTTTGGTACAGGATTAATCGTGTACCATAATGCGTTTCAGCGCCATTTGTAACAAGGGACTCGAATAACAAGGCTAGACATTTTTCCCGTAGGTCAGGTCAAACGGTGACGCCATATTCTTCTTTGGTACAGGATTAATCGTGTACCATAATGCGTTTCAGCGCCATTTGTAACAAGGGACTCGAATAACAAGGCTAGACATTTTTCCCGTAGGTCAGGTCAAACGGTGACGCCATATTCTTATCTGGAGAGCATGCGCAATAAATACTAGATAATAAACCTTATCTCTCAACCCTCCATGTTTCGAGATAAGAAATGGTGCTATTAACTTCAACGTAGCATATGCGGGAGCTATTCGCACCCGGCATTTGTAAACAAAATTGACAATATTTTAATCAAAACAACGTTTGATTATTGTTATTTATAATATTTCTGCCACACCCAACTACAATTAAGCATATAATCCTACCTGAAACGGGTATAAATCCTCTCTTTTTAAATCAAAGCGACAGTAGATTGCTTTTTTCCAACATTTTAAATTTACGTCAGTAACACATAGTGCAATAGCCAATCGGATCAGAGTTGCGCAGTAGTAATACGCCGTAATTATGAACGTCCGAATCAATTTTGATAAAAACAAGGCTTGATTTACTTCATTGTCAATATTTGCTGATAAATGAATGTTGTTTCAGTAGATTGGACTGCGTATGTGTAATAAGTACTAATAGTATAAAATTAACTTTTTTTTAAGATGGTACATGCATTAATAAAGAAATTGAGTTTGCCACTTGGAACTAAAGGCATCCAATTGTAGCTAAAAACAAGCACATCAGTATATCTCAGCGTTTTTAGTTACGTTCTCGTACCTAAATAAATACTAGACTGCAATAACCAGATGTTAAGAGATTCCCATTCGATTGAGACTTCTGGCGCATTATGCCGAACATAACTGATTAGAAATTACAGTAAAAACAAACGATTGAATGTAAATCAGTGTATATATATTTATAATACATTATTATTATATGCTTGCGACTCATACGAGTCAATTTGTAGGTCCCAGATATTAGCGATTTAGCTTTTATAATGTATCCAGGCGACAGTCAGTTAATTATAGTCAATAAATATACGCCTTTGTAACACCAAGTATTGCTCAAATATTGTACTTTCCCCGCGTCAGCCATTCAATTGGACGCTGCATACATTTTGTAGCCTATTTGCATTGATGTCTCGCGAAGTGTTGTAGAGGGAATAAAAAAAAAAGTGAAGGCAACTATGCACGATCACAATAACATTATCCTTTTTAATCATGCAGTCTACGTGGGACATAGTTACAACCCACGTTTTCAACACATTTGATAAATTCATTCATTAGAAGCATGTCCCGTCATCACCAGTCTAAAGAGGTATAAATACACGCCGCTGTTTTACAAGATTACCGGTATTAAACAATATGTATCATCGTTGTGAGAAGTTCACTTGTTCTACATTTTAAACATTTACAAAAGACACCGGTGGGATATAAATACTATGCGCTGATCATCGATTCACCTTTTTCCTATTTCCCCGGAGATCAAGTCTTCGTCAGAATCGAATATAAGTTTAACATGTTTTGTTTTATAAATGTCGGCTCCATTGTGATCAGACTAACTTTTATTATAAGAATAAAACCATTAATAAATATTGCACAAGGACTACGGAGACCATAACCAAGCATCTTTATTTAAGTACAAGACCTATATTAAATTTTCCTCAATATAACAGTGAAATGGTGGTTTAGCACAGGCAGGCGTCTTTATTCAAGTGCGCAGATTAATTTTATTATGACAACAAGATCTACATTGCAGGAGCTAAACCTCTATTCGTGAGAACCTAAAATCCATAATATGAATTGTAATTTTTAATCCGATATGTTCGGAGAAATACATTAGCAGTTCAAGCTGAATGGAAGTCGTTTGTGACTGACTTGTTTTATATGGTTTTCCTCGACCATCAAGGCGCTTCATTATCATAGAGACGTCCCTCACTGATATTGAAATGTTGGTTGTCTGAAACATTGGATATGGGAACAAGATCTATACTAAATTGTGTACAATATTATGACATCGTGACATGGGGTTTCAAATATAACAAATAAACAGACCTGTCTTTATTTAAACATACATTATGCAAAGGTTAAATCTGTCTATTGCAGATCTTTCTATATGCCTGGAATGTTATATCAACTATTAATTTGACGTTTATTAACAAACCAAGACCATAATCAACTTTCGATGGCGTCGAGATTTTAACTAGATTAGAACGGTTCGCCATTTAAAACTTTAATTAAAAAACGGGAAAGCGAGGATAAGTCTCGAATATACGAGTACCCTGGTTATGCACACATCTAGTCAAAACTACAAACAGTGACAACTTGGCTCAGAATGAAGTAATTTGAATGAAATTTTCATTATCTATTTTTGAGATAGTATAGCAAGAATGGTCAGCTCATTATCTAAATTTTACATAATGTATCGTTAAGTGATTGCTAAATGGCATTTATTATGACTCTCTTTAAAATTAAAATCAAACTCTGATCGAAAAACTGTAAATAGAATTATTAACACATATATAAGCGAATATTTAATGAATTAAGTGAATAGAAGACATGTCTTTAAATGGCATTTTAAATATACCCTCTCGTACTATCAGCACATGATATTTCTTCGGTTTCTTGTGAATTTTCCGGTAGTTCTAATTTTTACAATAGAATAAAAAAAAAAAAAAAATACGCGGGGAATAAAGGAATCCCGACCATCATGTCACATTATTCCTATTTTTTGACATTCGCCGTTTTGGGAGAATCACAGACACCCGTGTTTTAACCTTTCCATATGAAAACTAGACAACGCTGCTAATACATATGACATTTCCAGAAAGAGGGCTGGAAATTGTTCTTTAGGCATTAACTGAGACGATTATAACTTTTATCGACAGAATGGGTTATCCTTAATGCGTATAAAAGCAAAAAGTGAAGGTGCGCCATGCATTAAGTAGAAAGTAATGAATACTAGATGAGATGGCGATAACTTACGTTAGGGCTTTTAAAAACATTTGGACCAATTTGCTTTTTGACAAGACTAATTTTATTGAGAATAGTCCAAAGTCTTTTAGTTTGTTTGAGCTTTAAAATAAGCAAGTGAAATATTAGGCATTAATGTATCGCGTATATATTTAACGGTTGTTTTGCCGTATTTGTTTTCTTTCGTTGTTTTAGTAATTTCGGCGTGTCTAGGCGTATTAAATCTTGGCTAGTAGCCGTTCAAAGGTCACAGAACAAGACCATCAGTATAAGTAAGTAAGTAGTATAACCCTACCTTATTCCGGTCGAGTGATCGTAAATACGTCATGACCCGATGGTACAATAAAATATTTTCTCCAGACTATTAATTGTGTTTGAGACCCCAGCCAGATTAAGATTCCCAATTATTTGTTTTAAAGAGTATGCCGAGGTGTGACTTGAATTCTCACCTGTTATCTGTTGGCTCGGTTTATATGTAGTTGACGAAGCAGCGATGGTGTACGGTGATGTTGATGTTTGTGGTGAAACATTTGGGTGTTCTGGCATCATATTAACACAAGCTTTAATTGGAGCCCCGGTACCAAAGGAGTAAACTCCACAAACTGCTCCCACTAAAACCAAACATTTGATAAGACTGGAATCCATTTTTTAATCCTGTGCTGTGATGCTCTTCCCTTTGTATCTTTCCATACAAATGATTGAGTGTATGAACGTCTAGAAGTTCACCCGGGGTTAATTTGTACACGTCACACTGGTTAATATAGTGTGGTTGATTTACAATTTGTATTTGCTGTATCATCTTTGTTTGACAATCCTCTCACTGGCTGTAAAGCTGTTAACCAATCGGTGAAAATATACTGCTGTGATGTCATGATTAGTAGGATTTTTCGTCAGCCGTAATATCCGACACTCTTAATACATTTGTAATTTACCAAAAGGCGTGGGTCTATTACATTTTAATTTGGACATTAATTATGAACTTAGAAATGTTTAAATACAAGTCTAAATAGGCTGGGGAACAATTGATTGTATGTCATATGATGAATAATGTGGCGAACCTACAATTGTGTATTTTCAAGGGCATTTTGTGCGTTTGAAAATTAATTTATCAATTGCCATACGCACCTCGTTTGCTTCTCTCATACGCAGTAGTATCACAGGGCCGTTAGATAATGAACCTTTTACTTTACCAATATTTATTAGGAACGTACTCGCATGCAGAGGAATACTGGGATTTACGCGAGCCCTATGATTAAGGTGCATCGTATCCACCCCCATTTTTCATATTCTTCCACCGATTCATTTGTAGATATCTGACCATTAGTTACACTAATAATAACTGACCCTAAATATAAGCTGAATCTGATAACATTTATGTGGGCACCGACAGCTTGAAATTTACCCCAAAGCACGAAAAATAACGTAAATGCTGGAAAATACATTTTGAGTTAATATAAACTAAACTAATTGGATTTTGGCTAAAATGTATCGTTATTGATAAAGAACAACAAATTATGTACATACAGCAACATCTCTAGACTCAGCTGTGGGTAGTTTTCGCTTTTCGTTTCGACTAATAACAGAACAGAAAGTTCACAGTCAAAATGACAAAATTGTTATTTCACTTATTTGTGGGCAGTTTCTACGGGTTCATACTCCCTCTGTCGGTAATCTGCACTCAATTTTACAGCACGTTCTGTAACATCTTTCACAACATTGACTGAACCAATGTTTGATGTGGCTGACTGATAAGAATCGGATTGCGGCCATTCAACAACAGGTAATGCTAGGAAACTGCCATCTAAATCCGCGATATGAAAGAACTACGAGTCGCATTTAAAGAAGTCTTGACAGTTGTGATGATAGACTGATTTCACTTTGGAAACATGGCTTTCCGTATCAAGAACCAATACAATCTAGTGGTGAATCAACCGGATTTTCTTGTTTCAGACTGGTACCAGATCAGCAGCAAGGTACCAAGGGGTGAATGGCCGAATGGTTAGCACGTGCGTGCTGTATCATAAGACCTGTCATTGATCAACTGGCGTGGTTTCGAATCCCCGGTTGTACGTGACAAGGAGTAGGGTCGCCTGTGCAACCTCGTGGGTTTTCTCCGGGTCCTCCTACTGCTAAAGACCCCTACGCGCAAGCGAATTATTGAAATAAAATTAAAAACCATGTTAGTCCCAAAATGACCTAGTTTGTGTCGAGTGGACGTTAAACCCCATTTCTCTCTCTCTTTCTCTCTTATATAGGCCTTTCTTTACGCTATTAACGCCTATTTTACTGTGTGACATAGTCGATTTAGTACTCTGTGACGATTGTTTCTTTGAAACCTTTCCATGTAGCTACGCAACATTAACTTTATGGATTATGGCCCTTAATTGTACGAAAATCACGTTTTTAGCTTGTGGACACTCTAGAGATCACAATTTTTGTCCGATTTTGGTGAAACTTAAAATACATCTTTATATATTCCAAAGATATGTCCCTTTGGGTATTCGCGCATTACAGACCATAACTTTCTGGATTTTGGCCCCAGATTGTACGAAAAATCGAAGTTTTTTCAGCTTGTTCTGTATCCATCTCTTGGAAATGTGGGAGTATGTTGCCTGGCAACCACTGGTAATTATTATTACAAACTTTTTTAGAATTTAGAAACTTTACCAACTTTTGACATTTTTAGAGACGAAACCTGCGCTACGGAATGAAATTAGCAACTACTATTTATGAGAATTAAACATGTATATCAAATAATGTGCTTTTATTGAAATTTGAATATTTTTTTCAGAAACTTTACAACTTTCAACATATTTCTTGATGAAACTGTATAAAACATACGTACATATAAGATAAAAAAAGGTGTTTTAATCAAAACATTTTAGAAACTTTAAAAAGTTAGCAGTTAAAATGGAACATGTTAAAACTCGTCCATCGTCAATTTTGTGGAATTCCTGTGAAATCTTCTTAATGTCGCGACTTCGTCTTCTCTTTTGAAGAATACTTTTAATGCGGTATAGTAATTAGGCATTAAGGTTCATACATGTGGACGGCCTTCCACTCTCATGCGGCACACCGTATGAAACTCTATAAAACATACGTACATATAAGATAAAAAAAAGGTGTTTTAATCAAAACATTTTAGAAACTTTAAAAAGTTAGCAGTTCAAATGGAACATGGTAAAACTCGTTCATCGTCAATTTCGTGGAATTCCTGTGAAATCTTCTTAATGTCGCGACTTCGTCTTCTCTTTTGAAGAATACTTTTAATGTGGTATAGTAAGTAGGCATTAAGGTTCATACATGTGGACGGCCTTCCACTCTCATGCGGCACACCCATCTCGTATGAATTCCATCACAGTAGAGTTGCTAGCTAAAAACATAAAACATGAATATTTTTTTCATCAGAAATTTTATCGAGTACAACTGCTGGATTTATTGATGCAACGTTTGGACAATGTATTCTTTTGTCTTTATCAAGCAATTGAATTTTGTTGTTTGATAAGGACAAGAGAACACTTGCCGAAAAGTTGCATCAATCCAGTAGGGTTAATCGTTGGGGTTAGGCCATTGCCCATTGGGGAAAAAATCAAAATCGACTTCCCTTTCTTCAAATTTTTATAACGGTCATATCCAAATATAATAATAAGTCAATGTCGCAAAATCAGTCTCAAAATTGAAATTATCCGTCATTTTCGTAGTTCTTCCCTCGGGTGCAAACTCTAATTTACAAAATTTTCTGGGCTAGCTACGGGCCTGGTGGCTGCAATCTTTATATATAGCCGTGATAATTCTTATTGACGGCTAAAATTGATACATTATTCGAGTATTTGAGCAAGTAAAATTAGGTTCAATTGCAAAATCTACAACACACCATCACAATTTGCATGGAAATAAGTAATTATGTTACAAATAGTGAAGAGTGGAACACTGAAATCATAACTTTATACCGAACAATTTTTTTGTATTTTCGAGTGACGTAAAATCACATGATTCTGGTTCGGCGGCCATTTTAAAATGAACAGAAATTTCGCATAGCAGTTGGATTTTATCAAACCAGCAGCTGCCAGACAGGATACGCCCACATTTTCGAGAGATGGATAGAGAACAATCTAACAAGAAAGTGATTTATCCTACTATCAAGGGCCATAATTCAGGAAATTACAATTCAATATGCGCAAATATCGAAAGGAACTGAGATCTGTGTGTTATAAACTTACATTTCAAGTTTTAACAAAATCGGATAAAAATTGTGACGTCTATAGGGTCCACAACCTTGATATACCGTATTTTTACGCTATTTGAGAACGAACAGCGGCCATTTTGTCTGTCAATTGTGGGTTGATTTTCACGAAATTCGAATTCAGTCGTCCTTAGGGTGTAACAGTCATATAATAATACAGTTTTTTAAATTGGATAAAAATTATGACCTCTATAGGGTCCACAAGCTAAAAACGCGATTTTTCGTACAATCAGGGGCCATAATTCAGGACGTTACGGACCGATATGCGCGAATATCGACAGGAACCGAGATCTTTGGGTTATAAACTTACATTTCAAGTTTCAACAAAATCGGATAAAAATTGTGACCTCTATAGGGTCCACAAGCTAAAAACGTGATTTTTTGTACAAACAGGGGCCATAATCCATGAAGTTTCGATCCGATACATGCCAATATCGAAAGCAGTTGAGATCTTTTGGAGATAAACCTATATTTCAAGTTTCGTCAAAATCGGATAAGAATTGTGACCTCTAGAGTGTCCACAAACAAATTGTGGACGGACGGACAGGGGCGACGGCATAATACGTCCACATGAAAATGTGGGCGTATAATCATATAATTATGCGGTAAGGTTTCAGCTTTATTTCAATGGAAATTGGTTTATTGTTAAGCTATGTACAGTACAGTTAGGGGTCAGTGTACTTGGAAATTAAGGGAGTTGTAGGCCAGTAACCTTTTTGCAGTCAAATGACCTATTTTCAGTATAATTATTATAATTTTTAGCTAGGTAAAAAAAATCTACGATTATGGCCCCTGATTGTACGAAAAATTGCGTGTTTAGCTTCTGGGCCCTCTAGAGCTCACATTTTTTTATTTGGTTTTAAAAAAAATAACATTCATATAATTCACCGTTACACAGTAATTACGGTTAAGTTCGACTGTCGTGAAGATCGAATCGAAACTTCGCGTCAAAATGGTCCGTCCCCTTTACGCGTATAGTTTAGAAGTATAATGTTTTTTTCCGATTTTAACAAAACTTGATATATAGGTTTATATCCAAAGATCTCGGATCCGTTATTGGCATGTATCGGACCGTAACTTCATGGATTATGGCCACCGGTTGTATGAAAAATCATGTTCAGGAAAAACCGGAAGGCCTCGCAAATATCAAGAAGTTTCCGGAAAACGTCATAAACATTTTCGATATGCCATGTTGAAGGCATCATAGTGTTCCTTATTCCCGCCAGGTTTCAACATGATGCATCAAATAGTGACGGACATTAGCCATCTTGGATATAGAAAAAATACCTTAGAAAAGTTTTGATTCTAGGATTCCTTGTTTGTCAAAAGGACCGAATTTATATTTTATAAATAGTTCATATCAGGCCTAGAAAATATGTAGTAACAACAGGAACAAATTCACTATGTTTTAATTATCAAAAAAGTGTTACTTTTGAAGAAGAAATAGAGAGAAAAAACCTAAAATGCATGCTATTGTGAACACTATAAAAACAAACATAATCTAGACATATATTTCCACCGATATCATTATGCAACTGGATTTTGCCGAAGAGTAATTTAAGCACGTGTCTGTATGGCATATTTTCATAGAAAGCTGATTCTCTGATAAAGTGTGCTTTCAAGGATATCATATTAATTAGAATTACGCGAAATACCCAAAATGTCCCAAGTAAACTGTCTGCTCGCTAGCCTGGAGGTTGGGTGTTCGATCCCTGCATTGGCCGAGAAAGTTCATCCAGATGTTCCGACGTGGTTCCCCCTTGTCAGTGATGCAGGACGGAGGGCCTGGCAATGCACGTAAAAGATCACTTGGCAGTTGGAATTCGATATAAGAGTAGGCGATAGTGCCGCTGCCCGGGCAAAATTACCCTCATAGCACACTGTATGGCGTATGCCCGTCTTCATTAGCCCAGCATAGGAGCAGAACAGTAGGACGTTAAACCCCATTTCATTTCATTTCATTTCTAAACACCCGATACTAGTTCGCCATAACACCTACCCCACCCGCCTTCAGAAATGCACCCCGTATGTGGAATCTGAGGGAGAACGGACGAGTGAAGAATGGAAAGCTTTCTAGCATGGGAGACCATATTTTGAATACCAGACTTCAAAGTCATTGAAATTGTTAATTTGCGGACACCTAATTAAGCCAAATCTAGCTGTTCACCTTTTATAGGTAACGACACAATATAATGCACAAAACACCACTCAGAAAACTACAGTATATATAACCCCATAGATTATAAGTAATTATCGTTTGGAATGTATGAAAGGAAAATAGGAATACGTTTAATTTAGCATTTTTGGAAGACGAAAACAAAGATATAGTCTTACAGCTGCATTTATTACATAATTACAACCATAAAGAATTGTAGTTTTCGAGTAAATTAGATGGAATTAATCCAACTAACAAACTGGGATACTCGAGTATAAACACTGGGATAATTTCCACTACAGCCTGAAATACCCCATGATGTAACACCAGCTAACATACCATTACAGATCATAGGTCCACCACTATCTCCCTGTTTAAAAAGAAAAGCTCATATTATATCATACATTGTAGGGGATTGCCTAGAGCTCTAGCTTGCCCGTGACCTCTGGCTTGCCGTCGCGTTTTCGATCTATGGTGTGAGCTTATGTGGTGGTTATGCGATAGAGGGAAATGGGTTTTAAAACGCCAACTCGACACAAACTAAGTCATTCCGTAACTAACTTGTGGTTCAATTTTATTTAAATAATTGGGTTTCGCGTAGGGGTCTCTAGCAGTTGACGGAAGCCGTGGTTGGGCTGGCGACCCTACTCCTCGTCAATTACAAGATGGAAATCGAAACCACGCCATTTGACCCAATGACAGACTTTGTGATCTAAAGCGCACGCGTTAGATCATTCGGCCACCGCCACGGCTTACAGATATGACAGCCTTATAGAATTCGTGGTCTTTCTCCGGGTACTCTCCAATAAGAATGCTCCCTGTGCATGCGATCTATATACAAAAAAATACTTGTCTGCGATATCACCTTTGTTTGAAGCGGTCGTAAAATCCTGCTTACTACATCACATATTGTGAAAAATAAACACAATACTCAGATATAATGGAACACAATGCTATTAGGTGTAAAATATTAACAAACGCTAGACTCAAAACAAAGTATCTAAATCGGAATAAGATATTATGGCCAACTGGATGGACAGCATGTGGGTTCGTTTTCATTTATCTAAATTTAGAGATCCTTCGTATATCTAAAAACATGAATTGTATTTTTCACTCACATTGCAAGCTGATCTTCCTGATTGAAAGACACATATATGCCCAGTGTTAATGGTAGCCCCACTGATACCAGCCCATCTAGTAGAGCACTCCGAATTAGAAATCTTGCCCATCCCTACATATTGTAAGATGTTGGGAAGGCTGCTAGTACCTGTGAAAAGAAAGCAAAGATGTTATTTCAGCAATAATTAAGAGAACATAATATATTGTGATAGTAGTTTTTAAATTTACGATAATTCTCTCAATTTTATCGGAATTGCATTACATTGTTAAATATTTTACTAATTTTCAATAATTTACACACACTAGATATGCCAATATTTCTACTGTATTACCATGCCACATAGATGGACATGCATAATAATATACATTTATGTGTAGTTTTTGTAAAAAATGCGACGAATAGTTCAAATTAAATATTTTATAGCATACCAGAGGTTCTACCCCATCCGCTGATGGTACATGTCTGCCCAACAAAACTTGATCCAGAAGGAGCTAAACCAATGGTGCTTACAGCTGAGCTTCCGGTGTTGGCATTAGATGAAAGTCTCATAACAGAAATATCATTGGGATATCCAGCAGCATTGCCATTGTAGTTGGGATGCTGAAAGAAAGGGTAATATCAACTACTATAATATTACTTATACTGAAGAAGAAGCTGGAGGTGTACTTAAACAACTGCAAATATATCCGAACACTACCGTTACTTTAAGGATGCATATTGCATTACGTAAAACTGGAAATACAGATTCTTGAATTTATTTGAAAATCAATTACCCATAAAGAGCCTATTTAGAATATAGTTAGTTGCTTAGTGTATGTGTGTGAAGATTACCAAATTGTATTCCGAATGTTAAAGTCCACTTACATTTACTATAGAGCTGATGTAGATAGTCTGTTCTGTGCCATCAATATTGTTCAGTCTGTGATTACCAAGAACAACTCTGTAGGATCCAGGACTAGGCAAAAATTCAAAATTCAATATCAGTTCTGTGCAATATTGTGTGTATATCTCTGTTTATAAAATATTTGGGTGTATAAATAATCAGAGTGGAAAATGATTCACCCAATATTTTAGAAATAGGGATCATATCGTAACTAATTTTTAACCTTTTTTATGCAATCTATTTACTGAATATGAATGTAAGTAATGTTTTAAACCTTGTAGCAGTAACACAATGAGCAGCAGTTAAAACTCGGTTGTTAGCAATCAAACTTCCACCACAGATGTGAGCCCAACTGCTACCAGAACTTCTCTGGAGAGAAACTTGCCACGGGAATTGTCCAGCATATGCATCACTTCCCCCAACGATTCTTTGTGATGGTTCACTGGCAACAAGACCTTTAGAGAAAACGAAAAACCGGTGTTTAACTTTTCGTACGAGTTATTTGAAATACAAATTGTTTTACAGTTATACTGATATTTTAATGCCATAACAATCGAATTCTTCATAATTTAATAACTTACCAGCTAAAGCAACGATGCACAACATAAGTTTCATCTTGGATGGATGGTGTTTGAATAGACTGCCAATATTTGATGGAGATTAAAGTTAAATTTCTAACTATATATACAAGTTTTATCTTTCAAGTTGTCGCCTCTTTTTTATTTATGGCACCAATTAAAGTTGTTATGAAATGATAAATATATTTTATATGCACACGCCTTGCAAGAAAATCAACATTACCTTCGATGGGAAATTACAAGATGACAGTCGCTCCTGAAACTCAGATTAAACTGAAGTAGAACTTTCTGTGCATTTCTCATATCGACATTTTTAAGGACTTTTCTGTGAACACGTCAGATAATCGGGTAGACGTCATATACATACTGCAAGTTATTTATGTTGTCCTTTTTTTCCTAGGAGAGTAAACTACTGGGGGTGGGGAGGGAGTAACTAGTCCGCCGCTATAAAAAATACTACAAATATGGGTATCAAAAAAACCCAGCAGGTATGGTGGCTGATTGGTAAAAATGTCGCGCAAAATGTATTATCCTGTTTAAATGCCATCTTCCTTTCAGTATAGTTTGATTATGTACACTGATCATGGTGTTGGCCAAGTACGTTTTCTGGATTTTCAACTCGGTATCTCCCTTTCGGTAGTGCACGACGAAGGGCCTGGCAAAGAACAGTGTCTAGTTGTATAGATGGAGCAAAAACACATGACCCCGTGTACACATTGGCGTGTGCATAAAAGAACCCCTCACAGTTCGAAAAGTGAATGAAATGGGGTTTAACGTTCTGCTGTTCTGCTCCGAGTGGGCTAATAAAGACCGGGGTGCGCTACACAGTGTACTATAAGAGGAACTTAGCCCGGATAGCGGCGCTACCGCCCCCTACTCTTACATTGAATTTAATCAATTCTTGGAAAAATGGTTACATACCATTGTCAGTGTGGATGCGTTTTGTACATACCATTGTCAGGGTTGGTGTATTATATTTCATTGTCGGTCGGGGTTGGTGCTTTATTGTCAGAGTTGGCTACGGGTGTGCATTTACATGTGATCATCAATCGTAAAAATGACAATAATAGATATCCCTAGGAGATTTATCTGAAATGACCCCACTCGCCCCACACACACACAAATACGTCAGGTAACAGAAGGGAGTAGGGGCAACGTCAATTATATCCAACAATATATGTCTTAACAAGCCGGGTTGTAACAGAAAATGTCACCGTAAAATGTCAAACTACTTCACCGCGTCACGTTGTATTAGTGATCGAAAAAAATATTTTTTCACATACTCCTGCCTGATGGTAGTCTAAATTATAGTCTATAGCGTTTTATACAATGGGGAAAATTGCCGTATAACACAATGCAGGGCATACACTAGTCTTTATTCTATTTTTTCCGGGGTTGGGTAGTCAAATTAATGGTCTAACGAGTGCGCCTATAAGGCCTGTCATTGAGTCAAGTGGCGTGGTTTCGATTCACAGCTTGTACGTGACAAGTAGTCGGGTCGTGGAATATTTCCAGTTTCCACCCACTGCTAATGACCCGTACGCACAAGCAAAATAAACGCTATGTTCATGTGGACGTATATTGTCGCCCCTGTCCGTCCGTCCGTCCACAATTGTTTGTGAACAGTCTACAGGTCACAATTTTTATCCGATTTCAATGAAACTTGTCACCCTAAGATCTCGGCTCCTTTCGATATTGGCATGTATCGGACTGTAACTTCATGGATTATGGCCCCTGATTGTTACGAAAATCACATTTTTACCTTGTGAACACTTGAAATGTATGCTTATAACCCAAAGATCTCGGTTCCTTTCGATATTCGCGCATATCGGAACGTAACTTCCTGAATTATGGCCCCTGATTGTACGAAAAATCGCGATTTTAGCTTGTGGACCCTATAGAGGTCATAATTTTTATCCGATTTAAAAAAAAAACATATTATAATATCACCGTTACACCCAAAGGAAGACGGAGTTCGAATTTCGTGAAAATCGGCCCAAAACTGACAGACAAAATGGCCGCCGTTCGATCTCAAATAGCGTAAAAATATGGTATATCAAGGTTGTGGACCCTATAGAGGTCACAATTTTTATCCGATTTTGTTGAAACTTGAAATGTAAGTTTATAACCCAAAGATCTCGGTTCCTTTCGATATTTGCGCATATCGAATTGTAATTTCCTGAATTATGGCCCTTGATTGTAGGAAAAATCACTTTCAGTTTAGCTTGTTTTCTATCCATCTCTCGAAAATGTGGACGTATCCTGCCAGGCAGCCGCTGGTTATTGATGGGGATATAATGAAGTCGTTAGTTATTAATTAATAATTCTAATCACATTGTGATCAGTACGTGTATTTGTGTCTTACTATGAATAACTTTTACTAAAGAGAAAAATAGGGCGCTGACACTAGATGTTGACCGATAAACGTCCCCGGCATTTTCCAGCGTTATTGCTCTTGGTCAGTTGTGCAGGGCGGACAAAGAACGCGGTCCCTTGGCGTTCTCATAATCGAACTCGTGACGGTTGGGATTACTGCTTGTTGTTCGGGAAATGATTCATAGGCCTATCTTCATTTGTCCGATCGGTGCAGAAAGGTAGGACGTTGAACTACGTTTCATTCATACGAATAACATATTCGACGCTATATCAGCCAGACATAACTTTGGTTTACCTCTACCGTGAGTTACAGTCAAACGATTTATCATGTAAATCTCATTGTTTTTATATCCCAGTATAGTTGGGGATACGGACAGTCTATACAAACAAATTCCTTTTAAAACCGGTTGCATTACATGTTCATTCCATGTCAAGTGGGTCAGGGGTGGGAAATTGCCCCCCCCCCCTCGAAAAAATCTTAGTCCCGAAATGACCTAGTTTGTGGCGAGTGGACGTTAAACCCCATTTCTCTCGAAAAAAAAATCTGGAAAAACTATATGTTATTGTACATGTAAAAACTAGAAACCGTGCAAAATTTGTGGTCTGTAGCTTGCAAATTGACTGAGATACAGGCATTTGATTTTCATGAGTTACCGATAAGTTTTCGAAACAAAATATGTATCAATAATTTACTCGAGTTTCAGATATCTTATTTTGACCTTTCTAGTGAAGATATACAGCTCACATTTGGTAGTCTTAAAGAACTTTTTGTGGTAGGGTTCGCGTGCTAGTTGGCCACCTAAACCGAGAAAACATTTGGTGTAATTGTATATTTTCTGGATTTTGTAGTGTTCCAGGAGCGACAAAGTTATAGATATAGACCCAAATTTTGGCCTTTCCAGAGAGTGCCGGTTGTACTACGTAAGAAACTTATGAAGACGCATTATTTTAAAAACTAGATTCCCAGAAAATGTTGTCTGATCTCGCATTTTCTACAATCGTTCATAATCTTGCTCCACGCAAGGTATAAAATTCTCAACCAGTTGTTGGTTGCTGGAAACCAACCTCGTCATACAATGTCACAATTCAATTATATAGAAACACTATTATCTTACTAAATAATTTATTATTTATATAGCGCCGAATATCCTACACAAGTGTTTCTCACTTTTTCTAATTCTAAATGGTATTAATTGTTTTGCGGCTTGTGTTGCAAGTGTGATGTCTACCTAAATATTACTTGCCCTCTGTCATAATAGTAAGAAAAGCACCTGATGTTCGGTTGACAACATCATCGGTATTGCCCCACTCCCTCTTTATTTTTATACGCCCACATTTTCATGTGGACGTATATTGTCGTCGCCCCTGTCCGTCCGGACGTCCGTCCACAATTGTTTGTGAACAGTCTACAGGTCACAATTTTTATCCGATTTCAATGAAACTTGAAATATAGGTTTATCATCCTAAGATCTCGGTTCCTTTCGATATTGGCATGTATCGGACTGTAACTTCATGGATTATGGCCCCTGATTGTAAGAAAAATCACGTTTTTAGCTTGTGAACACTGTAGAGGTCACAATTTTTATTCGATTTAGTTTAAACTTAAAATGTATGATTATAACCCAAAGATCTCGGTTCCTTTCGATATTCGCGCATATAGGAACGTAACTTCCTGAATTATGGCCCCTGATTGTACGAAAAATCGCATTTTTAGCTTGTGGACCCTATAGAGGTCATAATTTTTATCCGATTTAAAAAACCGTATTATTATATCACCGTTTTACCCTAAGGACGACTGAGTTCGAATTTCGTGAAAATCGACCCAAAACTGACAGACAAAATGGCCGCCGTTCGTTCTCAAATAGCGTAAAAATATGGTATATCAAGGTTGTGGACCCTATAGAGGTCACAATTTTTATCCGATTTTGTTGAAACTTGAAATGTAAGTTTATAACTCAACGATCTCGGTTCCTTTCGATATTGGCGCATATCGGACCGTAACTTCCTGAATTATGGCCCCTGATTGTACAAAAAAATCGCATTTTTAGCTTGTGGACCCTATAGAGGTCATAATTTTTATCCGGTTTAAAAAAAACACCGTATTATTATATCACCGTTACACCCTAAGGACGACTGGGTTCTCAAATAGCGTAAAAAAAATATGGTATTTCAAGGTTGTGGACCCTAAAGAGGTCACAATTTTTCATCCGATTTTGTTGAAACTTGAAATGTAAGTTTATAACCCAAAGATCTCGGTTATTTTCGATATTCGCACATATCACACCGTAACTTCCTGAATTATGGCCCCTGATTGTATGAAAAATCACTTTCTTTTTAGCTTGTTCTCTATCCATCTCTCGAAAATGTGGGCGTATCCTGCCTGACAGCCGCTGGTTTTACAAATGAGTGGTGACAAACTGATCAGTGGCAAATATTCGCTCGGTCGCTATTATCACTGAAAGCGATGACATCGGGCGATTTAATATTAGACCTCAATGCGTAAAAGGCGCCAATTCTCCCCGGTTAGCTTCTGTTACCATGTCCGAGGCTATATGATGTAATACCACAGGTAGACCTATAAATCACGTGACCTTAAAGTAAAAGAAGGATTTCTCATAACCGCTGGGAAGTAGATTGCATTGGTTCATCTCTACAGCAGTTGGGGCTGAATTCTAAACAATAAAAAAAAAGATTATTTGCCGATATGATCATGTCTATATATAGCTGTGTTTAATTGTTTGACTAAACAAACTTGGCGTGTATTTTGATAGCCTCAATATTTTGTATAGAATCAAAATAGCATCTTAATTATACATGTATGTGTGAGTATGGTGAAACGACAAACGAAAATATACTTTAATATAGATATGCACGAGTCCCTTATAGTCCAGTGTTTGCATAGTAACAGAATGGCTAGGTTTTTCACTTTGTTCGTGTAAACTCTAACGGTGACCTTTCGTTTTTGGTGGGGAAAGGATTCTGAAAACCTTTGTAATCATCAAATATTGAGTAAATAAATGCGCTTTATTTTATTTTGTATTATAATAGATAAATAAACAAACAGATTCTATCGGAAATATAGTGTTGCTTTAGTAAAATTGTCATATACCGACCGATTATAGAAATTGAATATGCATAAGACTCGCCCCTTCCACAGAAATATAATGCCGATATTTCCGCCCTAGGATACATCGTAATTACCGAGTGGCCAAATATTATACGCCCAATACAGCAGCTTTCTCTAAAAGGGAAAAGTGTTGTGTCTAAGAGAGTGGACAAGCACAATTACGCTAATTAAAGGGCTATAGCTCGGGAACTTAAGAGAGCTAAATCTCTATCTCATTATTTTCCGTAAAACGAGAAATTAGAATTCATCACTGGTTAATTCCAATTAATACTGTTATCCACTATTTAAGACACAGCGAACATTTTATAATCAGTACACGAGTCGTGTATTCTATGGCTTCGGGTGCCATTTTGTAATGAACAAATAAAAACATATCCCACCAGACGATGTGGAAGTAATTAGTAAAGGCTGATTCACAAACGAAAAAATAATCATAAATGGACTAAACAAGCGTAAACGACTACCGTGAAATTTAAACTGTTCACGTAATTCAACGAACATCATAGATTAGAAATTGCAATATTTGTTTCGTGGTTTCGAATCCCCGGTCGTACGTGACAAGGAGTAGTGTCGCCTGTCCAACCTCGTGGGTTTTCTCCGGGTCCTCCGGTTTCCTCCCACTGCTAAAGACTCATATGCCCAAGAGAATTATTGAAATAAAATTGAACCATGTGTTAGTCCCGAAATGACCTAGTTTGTATCGAGTGGCCCTTAAACCCCATTTCTCTCGCAATATTTGTTTCAAACGTTGAATATAATCGCTTTACATACATTCATATTATATTAATATATGTGCTTTTAGAACCATTTTCGTCTATTTCAAGGTTCCGATAGAGCCAACGCCCTTTAAATGGCGACCGCGTTCAAATTCAAGCGTAATTGTTGTCTTCTTGTAAGAATCGGTGTTCTATGGTTTGAAATAGATTCGTCAGTGTTGCATTTACAGACCGGACAAGCAAACTTACACTAAAGGGCCATAACTCCGGGCGAAAATAGTGATTGTGCCCAAGTTCAATCGGATTTGTCGTGTATTGATCGAGATACTAGAGAGGTTTCGCACCAGTACGTATACAGTTAGTGGGACGGATACGTCATCAATCTGTATGTTCTTATTACGTCACAGCAAGTTCCCTTATCCGTAATGCGTACGGAAGGACGGCTAGTCAGCTCACTGCACGTGGTGGGAAAACTAATTTGTGATCTTAGTAGAACGGATACGTCATCAGTTTGTGTGTTCTTGTGACGTCACAGCAAGTTTTCCTATCTGCTATTCGTACAGAAGGACGGCTAGTCAGCTTACTACACGTGGTCGAAAAACGAGTAAGTAATCTTCAATTTTTTCATAATTTTGGATATGAACAAACTATTTCATGAATTACAAATCTTTGTTAATACCATGTAGTCCAAAGAATTAATGATTATTTGTGTTTTGAACATCAAAAACATGTCTAAAAGGCGCTTTGAAAAGACCCCTATACTAGGACAAAAATCTTGTTTTTTTCTTCGATTATTTTTTTTTTATAGAAATGGCGATGGCAACAGCAGCAAAAAAGCCGACACGCTTTAATCCTGCAATGGATATCAACCTGTTAAAAGAAGTATTAGCGCAGTGGTCCCCTGTCCAAATTGAATGGGAAGCTGTGGAGAAAAAGTTAGGCCTACAACTAGAGGGTTTGAACGTGCAAGTGACAGCAAGAGCTTGTCGCGATCGCTACAAAAAACTTATCAATGCTTATCGATCTGAGGAACTGGCATCACTAAGAGCGTAAGTTATAAACAGATACTTTTCATGCACGGATCCTTGACCTTGGACTTAGATTACTATTGTAGACCCCAGTGGTAGGCCCATACTGCACGCAGCGACCCATCTACGTCATACTTCCCAGAATGTGACACTGCACTGATTATCCGCCATTTAAAACGATCATGTGATCATTTTGGAGCGGGACTTATCGATTCGACACCGCTTTGTTTAGACAACAAAGTAAAAATAACCCACGCACGTGTGTTTTATGTAAACACGGCATGTCGCTGACACTCGCGTAAAAGCGATATATAATATGTGCTATGGGTAATATTGCAATAAACTCTTTACCATTGTAAACTGTCTTTAGAGTTTCAATCTGTTTATCTTTCAAAACAAGGTTAGATACTCCTAAATTTGTTTTCGCAAACAAAACCGCCTCTGTGAAATTATGTTTCATGGGCGCCGCCATATTGAATAATGAGAGGACTATTTTGTGATTCGGCTTTGATTAGTTTGACATCTTTCATACACACAGCGGCTAATTAAACATATTTAATTTCATTCAATATGACAATAGAAGAGAAATAAATACTTTTAAAATTTTCTAAAAGCATACTCAGTGTTTTCGACTAAAATCGTCGATGTAGGAATTTAAATGTCGGTTAATTAGCTTAGGGCCTATTCTCAGCCGGAGCTAGCTGTAGATAGGCAGCCTAAGTTTGGGATGTGGTAGGCCTAGTGCCAGTGGTACAGGAAGTGACATATGGGCATAGGCTAAGTTCAAGACTTGTATGTGCTCTTTTATAAATGGTTGAAATGATTACTTAGTATAATTTAAACCCCGCCCACCCCTCGCTGGTTGGTCCTATTTGAACTATCTGAACACTATGGAATGTAGAGATTGATGATGTATCCTACTTGTAGGGCTTATGTGTTCTCATGATATTTGAGAGTGCCAAATTGTGTTCATAGATTAAATTAAAAAATGTATTCTTTTGCACCAGTGATGCTGCAGTTTAAAAAGAATACAATACTCTTTAACATGAGCGTTTTATGCTTTAATTTTTCAGATCTGGGACTGAGGAAGAGTATGGGGAAAGAGAAATGTTGTTGGGAGAATTAACAGAGCTGGGGGCGGAAAATGAAAAGAAAGAAAAGAAGATGAAAGATGAAAAAAAAGATGAACAGGGTGATGAAGTCCGCAAAGCCGCCATTGCAACTTTGAAAGAGCAATCTATTGCTATTGGTAGGCCAGGGGTTTTATTCACAAAAACAAAAACTAAAATAAAATTTAAATTTTAAAAAGACACTGCAATTTTAGTACATATTTTTAAATTAATTTTCGTGTTAAGCCAATGAAATTGCAGTGTCTTTTTAAAAAAAATTTTTTTTTCTTTTTTTATGATTGGGTGAATAGGGCCACTGATTGATTGTTTTAATGCGATTAAAAACATTTTTTACCTAATAGGATTGCAAATATGGTTTTGTAAAAGTTAATCATCTTTCCTGGTCAACTGAAAGGGATAAAATTGAAAAATTACGGCTTACTTAACCAGAAATATAAAAAACTAAAAATTAGTAAAAGCGACTGGTAAAACATTCTACCAAAACGAAAGTAAACAGTGTATTACGTCAATAAAGGCTATTTTTTTTAGAAATCTTATATTTTTGAACCAGCAAGAGTGGGATTATCCTTGAAGCATTCAGATTATGGCCTAAATCATGATTTGATGTAGGCAGTTTATACTAGCTTTCTCAATCTCACTTTTTGTTTGTTTCAAAGAACAGGTGATCCAGTAAATAGATTGTTTTACTTTTCAGTCTATTGACACATCGACTGCCTCAACCTTATTCTAGTACCCAGTTACTAGCTCTTTTAGTGAGAATAGTAAACAAATTATTGTTTTAGAATTAAACAATTAAACAGTGTGTTTAGTTGTCTAACCCACCCCTTTAAATAAAATAAGTTTCAATCAGAGACATTTTTTTATTAATAATCCCAGTGTCTTATGTTTCCAGATGATAATGGTGAAAGCACTAGTAAGAAGCGAAAGAAGAGTAATTTGAGCGCAGATTATGTCAAATTTTTAAAGGAGAAAAATGACCGTGAAATGGACTTAAAAAAGGAGCAACTGGAGTTAGAGAAGGCGAAATTTGAATGCGAAAGGAAAGAAAGGGAAGCCAGGACAGAACACGATAGAGCAATGCTGACACTTCTTACAGAGCTGATTGTAAAAAAAAAAAATAACATCATGATATACATGTATGTACATTTAATTTATTCTTTTTACTTATGTATGAGATTTAAAAAAACAACAACAATAGTAGTTTTAGCAATCTGTTTATCCCAAAAAATTCTCCAATGTAGGTGGCATAAGTGCAAAATAATCATTGTCTGGCTACCATATACACATGTATGACAGTTGGTCAAAAGAGCACCCACAATGTAATACTTGGCGATAGTTTCAAATTTTTCTTGAAATCTAGGAAAGCCCAAAGCTGCACAATTTTCCCAAATCCCCATTCCCGCACACTTGACATTTTTGAGTTAAATAAATTCTCATCTTGGGTCAAATTTGCTCCCTTAAATGAGTAAAAAATATACTCCTCGAGTGGATATGCGGGATCACCATAAACAGCAAAACGTTGCCTATTGATGGTGTAAAGTGGATGAGCCTCAAAGTGATCTATTAGTCCACTTTAACGTAGTAATGCGCAATCATGCCGTCGTCCCTCAACTGGACCGTACAAATTTTCAATTATTCCATTTGGCAACATGACTGACTGGAATTTGTGGCCATTATAGCACACTCTTTGGTTGATGCCAGGTCTACACATTGCACGAACGGTACCATCTACAAACCCAAAACAATTCATCAACGGGGCATTTTTCGAATGTATGGCATCTGCATATGATTGAAGCGAGTCTCTTGTCATCCATGGTTTTTCCATGTTTTTGAGCAAATGTCAATGAGTGGAATACAGGAACTCAAGGGTTTCTTTCACAATGAAAGATAAGGTTGATTTTGGTCTACCGAAAACCCTTTCATGTCCGAAAGGCGATTCGGATACGCTAGCCTTCGTAATGAAATGCATAACGCATCCAAGCCATCAACAACTGTCCTATTTTCGCAGACGAATCTCTCGGGAAGTTTCAATGCAATACCAAGCCCCTTTAATGAATCTTTATCAAATCTAAATAAATCCACGGACTGATCATCGCTGATATTATCCAGATTAAAATCAACGTCTGGGTCGTATGTTACAAGGCCATTGCGTCGTGCATCAGCATTTTCCAATTGATGAAGAATCATGTTTTCGTCGTCATTCTCGATCGCCAAAATGTTTTCATTAAAGGGCCCCGCCATTTTGACTAGACATACACGAGCGACATCTATTCGCTATACGTTAAAAGAAACCTATAATAGCTATGTGTAACCGTACTTGTTTACGTTCAGGTGCGAAATGTCGCTACTTTCTTTGATAACACAACGAACAACGGCAGTGATATGAGGTATAAGGCCCTACATTTTCTGCTCCACCCGGATACTCTCTACTATACGCCGTTGCTTGTTAAGCCCTTCGTTTTGCACCTCTGAATTATTCATTCAGCCACGACGAACCCCAACAAACGAAAACGAACAAGTATTGAGTTAAACAGTCGAAGAAAAAACAAATTTGTGTTGTTCGTAGGTTTTATTTTGTACTTATGTAGCAATAATAAAGAAAGAAAGGAGGCTATAATATTATCCTGTATCATCCATTCATAAAAATATACATATAACAGCTATGAAAAACAATTAAACATTTACAATATATTAAAACAAACACTTCAACTGGTAACAATAAAACCATTAGAACACATTACCGATATACTATATGACATTCAAATTGTTGGATAGAGGCAGGGGCCCCGGAACCCGGGTAGCAGGGTATACACATGGTACCCTGCTCTTTTCTAGGGTATACATGTATACCCATGCCCTAATGATGAAAGTTTTCAACCCTTTTACTAGTCTATTCATTTGTGAATAATCAGGCTTTTGTCGCTTTCATTGTCATGTATTTTAAAGGGTTTTATGTTGGAATTTGGAATCCTAGAGGCGCTCTAAACGGCGTTTCCGGAATTGACAAATTTCAAAATGTTTTAGAGGCCGGGGAGAGATTGCTGTGGAAAGGCGTAAAACAAAATACTTAATATTTAAAAACCTAATAAAATTCTATTTAGTAATATGTACATCATCGAATATTATGGAAAGGTGACAAAATTTACATCATGAAAATAGATGCTAGGGAAATGGTAAGAACTGACCAAACGTAGTTTTGAGGCCCTGCAAAAAAAAGTACAGTTATGAAAAAAGTACATTAATACGCTATTGAAGAAAGCATGTAATTAAATCCTCTTATACATAGCTAAAGATACATTCCTTTATGCGAACAGGGATAGTTTTATGTATGGGGACACCTCACTTTCCCCACATCTATTGTTTAGAGTCTGGGTCCACCAGGCCATGACTAATTAATCAACAAAGGGGGTTTTAAGTATAGTCTGTAACAAGTTTGTGGCACTTCAACAAAATGATAAATAATATTAGTGGAAAAGATTACATGTAAAAAATAATACATATAATATTAATTATGGATTCTTATATTATACCATTTCCATAATTTTTATAATATACAAATTAATACATATATAATATAATAAATATATATATATATTATATTATAATAAGTAATACATATTAAGTGCATATATTAAAATGAGTAACTAACTAAATAAATAAATAAAGACATTTTTATAGTATAAATATTTATAAACAGTTTGATAAACATGATAGTTCACAGTCCAACAAAATTCATAACAGTGTTGAGGTATTCAATGGGTGTCTTGCGTGTAAATTTATTAGTAAACTGATTTCACCAATTTTCCCAATCTACTGATAGTGGGAAGTGTTATTAGACTAGAGTTAGAGTGGTTCGTGCAAATAACAAAAATCCAATAAACGAGCTGTATTTGGGGCTTATTTTAACAAATATGATAAGACTTACCATTAAAATCATCATTCATTAACAATTAAACTATTGCTAAGTTGGATATTTGTGTGATTTGGCCATTTGAATGGGACTTTCTAATTATATGGAAAAGTTGATCGCCCAAGCAGCGTTACAGCGGTAGATTTTTTCATTAAAAAGAGTTGTTTCTTGGTCACATCAAAGTTTCAAATTTTGCTCTGGAAAACGAATTCTTAATTTCCGCAGTCGGCTTTCTTCGTTTTTTTTACGTATGTACAATTAACAATTGAATTTAACATTTGTACGCGTGCGCAGCCCTTCGTTTGAGAGAGAGAGAGAGATGTTGTCTGAATTTTGAGCTGATTTTTTAACGTTTACATGCAATAGACTATAGTTAAAACTTTCTAATAAGGGGTGAATTTCGTGGTTTACAAACGCAGTATGTAGAGAGTGCTTACCGTACTCATATTGTAGATGTTAAATATCCTTTATGATAATCCTATTTTCTTTCAAATAATTATCACAAATATAAAAATCATACACATCAAAAACAGAGGAGCACACGACAAAGAAAAAAGCCTTAAGCATTTTCAAATCGGTTCGGCAGCAGTGGTCCAAATGTCTAGCATTGTATCCGGAATTCCGTATAAGAATCTACTTAGAGCCCGTGAGAGCACTTTTCTCATAAACGAAGTTTTGATCCGCGTGACAACATGCTGTTAAAACAGGTCAGTTTATATAGTACAGATAATTGAGTGTGTGGGCCATTCTACTAGAGTGAGAAGTTTACACCAGTGATACTAATTAATTAGAACAGACTATAGTTCTACACCCACTGTCCAGTAACCTCCTATCTTTTATCAAAACAATCAAATGTGGGGAAAGTGAGGTTAAACCTTATATATACAGTCTATCAAAGACGATAATTCGAATTACACTAATTGTTTTTATCTTCCTCGAGAAATCGAATAAGTATATCCTGAATAGCTATTGTGATATATCTGTCTTCTACACTTGTCATTGTACACAATGTATATTTAAGTAATAATAACTAATAATTTCAATATTTCGCGGATGTAAGACAAAACAATGAAAACCACTTACTTGTACTTATGTTATCAGATGTTGTATCTAAAAAATTACAAAAATATATATGGTGAAATTATGTTTTCCAAAATAGCACTAAAAATAAAAGACACACTGCAAAGCCCAAAAGGAACGGTGGGTAAGAAAAAGTTCATATCTGCATTATTGGTTTTGGGGGATCTAAACCATATCTTCTTACGGTCAAAAGAACAAACTGTATTGGATCTGACCAAAATTAGCGCAAGGAAAAGTGTAATTATCCGTCTATTGCGAGATGTACTTTCTTTCACCTAAACGGAGATCGCGTGGCTAAGTGGGTAAGACGCTAGCTCGCTAGCCTGGAGGTCGGGTGTTCGATCCCTGCATTGGCAGAGAAAGTTCATCCAGATTTTCCGGCGTGGTTCTCCCTTGTCAGTGATGCAGGACGGAGGGGCTGACAAGGAAAGCTGTCTAGTCGTTCGGATGGGACAAAAAACCGAGGTCCCGTGTACACATTGGCGTGCACGTAAAAGATCCCTTGGCAGTTGGAATTCGATATAAGAGTAGGCCGTAGTGCCGCTGTCCGGGCAAAATTTCCCTCATAGCACACTGTATGGCGTATGCCCGTCTTCATTAGCCCAGGTTAGGAGCAGAACAGTAGGACGTTAAACTCCATTTCATTTCATTTCATTTCTTTCACCTAAACGGTTAAGACAACGTCTATATCAAGTAACCATCGGGGTTTATTTTCCTCGTCACAGTAATATATACATTTATGCTTAAGGTTATTTTAACACAAAATATTAAATGCTTAATTTCTTTTATCATTTACGTATCTCGAAACAATGAGTGATATGAAATTGACGTTATTAGCTTACGGGCGTATTTATTCACATGACCCGATTGCAACGGGTTGACACACCCGAATTATTTAAATATTCGTTTTATTTGTATTGATTTGGATACAAATATTTGGGTGTAAAATTACAAATTCAAACATTAATCGAATACGTTTGTCACACAGTTTGCAGATGAAACACTCACCACTTTGTACAGTAGTAGTTGGCCCGGTTACAGATGGTTCTGTTATATTTTTTTCCGTTTTTGTTGGTTCGACTGTGATTGTTTCTGTTGAAGTTGGTTTGGCAGTGATTGTTTCTGTTGTGGTTGTCTCTGCAGTGGTAGGTTGGGTTGTTGTTGGCTCGATTGTACTTGGTTCGGTAGTGGTTGGCTTGGTTGTTATTGGTTCGATAGTGGTTGGTTGGGTTGTTGTTGGGTGAGTAGTAGTTGTGTCTGTTGTGGTTGTTTCCTCAGTGGTTTCTTGGGTTGTTGTTGACTCGATTGTACTTGGTTCGGTAGTGGTTGGCTGGGTTGTGGTTGGTTGGGGTTTTGTTGGCTGAGTTGTAGTTGAACCGGTAGTGGTTGGCTGGGTTGTAGTTGACTGGGTAGTTGTTGGTTCGGTAGTGGTTGGTTGGGTTGTTGTTGGTTGGGTTGTAGTTGGCTCGGTAGTGGTTAGTTGGGTTGTAGTTGGTTCGGTAGTGGTTGGCTGGGTTGTAATTGATCCGGTAGTGATTGGTTGGGGCGTTGTCTCGGTTGTAGTTGGTTCGGTTGTGGTTGGTTGGGTTGTTGGTCGAGTTGTAGTTGGCTCGGCAGTGGTTGGTTGGGTTGTTGTTGACTGGGTTGTAGTTGGTTCGGTAGTGGTTGGCTGGGTTGTAGTTGATCCGGTAGTGGTTGGTTGGGATGTTGTCTCGGTTGTAGTTGGTTCGGTAGTGGTTGGTTGGGTTGCTGTTGGCTCGGTTGTAGTTGAAGTCATGAATTTTAAGGTAAAAGATATGTCATTTATCCAGTAAACACTGAAAGACTGGACTACAGTAACCCTAAAATAAAGACATCACGGTTAGGTTTAAAGTCTGCGTGCATTAAATTTACTATATATATGCGGAAGTATAGGTAGCCGATATAAAAACCATGGCCCACGACTCCTCCGCCATTCGTCTATCCCGTTCTCTGCTTCCTTTCAAGAGACTGTGATATTTTGAAGACGATCCGCCCAAGAAAATTTGATTATAGGCAATCTATATCATACATTATGGACGAACCCCTTAAAAAGTTTCATTAGTGTTTTCTAATACGATTGTGTTGATCAAATATTTTAATTTCTGATCCATACCAATACTATCACTATTGGATTCATAAACTCAAGAATATATAATTCTCATGTTGAATAATGAGGAAGGATTTTGATTTAAGATAATGGATTTTCAAAGATAACGTTCCATCCTATATGTCACTGTCTAGTTAGAAAAGTATAATCTTTACTTTTGGATCGAGGGTGGAAGTGGGCACGGTGGACCGAGAGGGAGCCTTTGAATATGATAGGCCCGGGGAACCCTAAAATGTACTCAATTAGTTAGAGGGTACTTATTATAGTTTGAGTGCACTTATTTTAGTTTGGGAGTACTTTATTTTAGTTTGGTGGCCCCTAAAAAATGGATTTAATTCGTTTGAGGGTACTTATTTTAGTTTGAGTGCACTTATTTTAGTTTGGGGGTACTTTATTCTCGTTTGGGGGCCCTTTTAGTCTTGCATTTACGTCGTTTTTGATGAATCGCTGAGAGCGCCACAAGCTTAGTATGTTTATTAACGCGAGAAACATCAAGATATATTCTAAAAAATCCCCAAGCCCCCAACAGACACACCCAAACACACCCACCCACACACACACACAAACACATTGGATCAGACTCGGGGGGGGGGGTGCACCCACGGACTACCCCTTGGAAGTGGGATTACTGTGAACATTAGACAATACATGTACAAATTCGTTACTTTAAAACAATATCTCCCATATTTGTTGATGGAGCTGTCCATGTCACTGTTGGGGATGCTTTGATACCACTACTGGAATGAGTCCAAGAATCTGAGTTTGCTGTACATTGAAAAATTCTAGTGTCAGTTGATGGATTACTAAAGGTTCCAATTGTTTCCCCAGATGACTTCCTAGCTTGAACAATTAGACCTCGTAAAGTTGAACCGGTGATAGAAACTGAAAAAGACCCAAAATATTGAATCTGAAAAATATTCAAATTGTATAAAAAAAGAAGAGATGAATAAATACTTTAAATACTTCGATTGGGAATAATTAAGTCAGTTATTGCACTAACTAAACTTATTTATATCAGACAAACGTGTTCTTGTTATTAACGGGAAAATTAGCTTGAATCTGATATCTTGTAATTACTGGAGTAATAATTATACCCGAAGTAAAACACTTTGGTCCTTAAGACAATTTTGGTTCTTTGAAAAATTGTTGCTTCACTCTGTCTATAGAGTCAAATGTGCTTAATGAACGTGAATATATAGTTATACATAAAAAAAACAGTGATATTTTGGTAAAATCATAACCATTGTCAAGATATCCATCAAATTCTGTTTGTTAATTGACCTATGCAGCCATTATTATTGATAACAAGGTTTATTCCATAATTGGGATGGAAATTAACGTCAAGGCTATCTAAGACGTGCAGAAATTAGGAGGTATAAATGTAGAGCGAGATGGATTAGAGCTCATTCAGATATTCTATGCAGCCATTATTATTGAGAACGAGCAACCTTCAAGGCATAGCAATAAAGTTGTAAAAGTTGATGTCGTAGTGTTATTACGATCACCAAGAAAAAAACACAAGAAAAGAAGTCCGATAAGTTTTCCCTTTCGTATTCAAAAAGCGGACAAAATAGAACAATACCGTTATGATTTAATATTACGTCAAATATCTGTTCGCTCGCTAACCTCGAGTCACTGTGTTCTATTCCCGTGTTGACCGAGAAAGTTCATCTGGATTTTCCGGTGCGGTTCGCCCTTGTCGGTGGAAGGCATGGCAAAGGACAGCGTATAGTCATTCGTGTGGGACGAAAAACGCAGACACCATGCACGTATCTGCATACACCGAACCCCTTACAATTTGAATTCTCTATTAGGGTAAGCCCTAGCGCTGCCGTCCGGGCAAAATTCCTCCTCATAGCACACTCCATGGCGTATGCCCGTCATCATTAGCCCGATCAGGGCAGAACTATAGGACGTTAAACCCCATCTCTCTCTCTCTCTCTCTCTCTCTCTCTCTCAATGATTTGATTTTCCACTGGTTATCTTTTTGAAACATCTATTTTATTGTATATGGTATATTACTGGAGGGCATATACTACATTTATGTACTATAATATTATGTACCAAAATAAATATTTGAAAGCTTTCCTTCGTTAATTTATAAATACTGACCCATCGTTACATATTTTGACCCACACTTTGATTTTTTTCTTTTGCCTTTTATATTTCACTCGGGTTCATCTTACATTTATAATTATTAACTTAAGCTTATTATTTTCTACTTTTTTTTATCTAACCCTTTGCCATTACAAATAATTTGCTATTATACTATTATATTTCTTTACATTTCTTTTTTTTTTCTTAATTTCTGGTTTGTCTCTTCACGAGTATATTTCTCCTAATAATAAATAAAACTTTACCTGTTATTTGTTGATTTGGTCCATACGTTGTTGATGAAACGTTCATGGAATAAGGTGCGGTTGATGTCTGTGGTGAAAGCCCATGTAATGGCGTTAAACTAACACATGCACTCGGGGGTGCTCCGCTACTATAGGAATGAATTCTACAAACAGAAGCCAAAACAAGAAAACCTCTTAAAAATAACGAATTCATTTTAAGATCTAATGCGCCTGGTGTAAATGATGTGTTTCTTTCAACGTTAAAACTTGACTCATTTCGATACACAGGAGCCCAAGCGTGATGTTTCAGTAATGTAAATGCAAATATATGTAGCTTAATATATGTATAGAGGAACACACGGATACGGCAGTTCGTATCGAACAGTTTTTATACGGAAAAAGTCCGTATAACATCGTCATCTTTTTACCGTCTTGTTTGCTACTTTTAGACGCTGAAATGTTGTGATATAGCGTGTTTATGAATCTATGTGTATCCTAGAACACAAAGGTGGATATTCGATGTGATTTTAACCATGATAAAGACTGGAATTTAATCATTATGTTTGATGAGCTTTTATGGGAATTTTCATATTTTTCCCGTCTGTCTGTCTGCATGCTGTTTGATCTACGTGCTAAATTTAGGGAGGTGGGACCTTGCAAATCTCTAAATGATGTGATTCTAACTATGGTAAATGATACATTAGTGAAACCAAAAAATGCTGTCGAGTCGAAGTCGAAGATTTTTAATAATATTCGACATTAAATGGTTTTTTTAATAGCTCAGCGACTGTCGAGCGACTTTACTCCCCCTAGGAATTTGTAGTATAGGCATCTGACTAGTACTGATGGTGATCTTGGTACGCGGCGGGAAAATCTGCCAAAACTCTAAAACTACATTAATGCAACGAAACATGTGACGATACGGATACGGGATACGGATGGAGAAAAAATCCGCTTGCCAAAAGTCTCTAATATCAAGATTCCTTATAATAATAATGATAATCTGTGCATTTATATAGCGCTAGTACTCCATGCACAGAGGCATGCTCACAGCGCATACAGTTAATTAATTTGATTAATCATGTTAACATTTCTCAAAAAGATGGGTTTTAAGTCTTGATTTAAAACAAGAGAGAGTTGGAGATGATTTATTGATATCTGGTAGATTGTTCCACTGTTTAGGTGCATAAACTGAGAACGATCTGTATCCGAATGATTTTAGCTTCCATCTTGGGCAACACAACTGATGAAGTCTGTTTGATCGGAGGTTACGTGAGGGAACATGTATTTGCAAAAGGTCGGATAAGTATTTTGGAGCTAAGCCATTTACACACTGATAAGTCAAGGACAGAATTTTGAAGATGATTCTTTCATTTATTGGAAGCCAAAGGAGTGATTGCAGACGAAAAACACATTGGCGTACACGTAAAAGATCCCGTGGCAGTTAGAATTTGATATAAGAGTAGGCCGCCGCGCCGCTGTCCGGGCAACATTTAACTCATCGCACATTGTATGGCGTAAGCCCATCTTTATTAGCCCAGTCGGAGAACAACAGTAGGACGTTAAACCCCATTTCATTTCATTTTATTTCCATTCATTCATTCTGTTTGACTGATCAAGCGAAATGGCGATTGAGAGCGTGAACTGTGATCACTAAAAATAGAATATTAATAGTTTTACGTTAATAATGACTCAGCAATGTGACCTATAGATATATATCTAATAGTGCTGACCCTTCTTCGTTTTCAATATAAGTACAAAGTCCGGCTAAATTTTCTAGTTTACTAGTCATTATGATTAAAAAGGTTTCGGGTTTTCACTGTCTTATCAACTCAGTAATAACAAATAGTATAGGAGACGGATATGAACGAGAACAATGATCGCGCCCTTCCTTTTTATTCCCTGGTTAGATATGTTGCTCTGATAAAAGAATATAAAAAGTGGATTTTGTAAAGATGTAAGAAATTCATTTACAAATAGAAATATCTAACATTTTGTTCTTTTGTATAACATGCGGTGAATGAGTGTATGTTGCACGACATCTGAAGGGGGCTAAAAAAAAATATGGCCTTATCAAATAATACGTCAATTATCGAGTGTCATGGTACAGTTAATGTATAGCTACGAGCAATTGACTAAAAGCATTTGTCTGCCCGTGCGTTTTTTATGCTACGATTCGATGACTTGCATTTACCATTGCACACTTGTTTTTTTTTTTCTCATTCAAGCGTGTGATTTCGTGACGGACCTAGCAAGGGATAACGTGTAGTCTTTCGGATAGGATGAAAAATCAAGGTTCCGTGTACATATTAGCGTGCACGTAAAAGCCCCCCTAACAGTTGGGATTCAGTATAAGAGGTAGCGCCACTATCCGGACAAAGAGTTCCTTACGCGACATTACGACATTTTTAATGTCGTGGTGTCGGGTGAAAATGTGGTATTGTCCGGTTTAAATGTCGTGATGTCGGGTTGTCGTGGTGTCGGGTTAAAATGTGGTGATGTCGGGTTGTCGCCTTACGAAGGGCGAAACCGCGACATCAAAACATTATACCAATCAGCCACCATACTTTTGAGTTGAGATATGCGAAATTCCAACTTCCGCATTGACCGATGTATGCCGCCATTGGTCTGAACGCATGCAGACTCATACGACCAACCACAACTCACGATTTGTTGGACGACAATTGAACCAACCGGGCTAATGAAGATGGGCTTACGCCATACAGTGTGCTATGGTGTGGATTTTGCCAGGGTAGCGGCGTTTTCGACTATTGTTCATCAAATGCCAATTAACAAAACATTACATATACGCCAATGTGTACACGAGAGCTCGGTTTCTGCGCCAGACCCTCCATTACCAAGGGGTAACCGACAGACGTCGGGGGTGACGAAAAGTTACAACCACATTGAAATATGAGCTTTATTTATAAACATAAATTACCAAACACAACAGTTGAAGAGAATTATAACAATTTAAATATTGTTTTTTGTTTTGTTTTTTTTTAAAATATAACAATAAACATACATTCCAGACATTTCCGGTATATTTATAAGCCAAGAGACACCTTGGATATATTTAAACATACTCAATTCATGTTATAAATAACAACAACGTGAGCCAAGGGGACGTAACGTCATCAAGGCTAAAAAAAAATGGACCTCTTTGATTTGGATCAAAAATAAAATTGTCTATTTCATTGGATTGTATAATATGTTGATTTTTATTTTGTGTGATGACAATCTGTCTCCATGGAAACCCTTGAAGAAAGACCCAACATTTATGGTCAGATTTTCGAAAATCACTTTGTCCATGCACTGATCAATATTAATGTTAAGTTTCAGCCATGTAACTGATGACCATATTATTAGCCCCGTGAGGAGATATTGGTGTGGTCTGACTTGGGGAAAGCTCCAGAAATTTCGATTAGATTTGCGAAATATTTATTTTTGGCTCAATCGAAGATGGACCAGTCTCAAAGGAGAGGTTAACATTGAATAGCTCTAAACGACTTTCTTCAATTGTCTTACACGGACAGATCTTCTAACAACATCAACGGTCGACCATGGCATACATGTACGTCTATAGGAAAATGCTATGATCAGGAGATATAACCTGTTGTTGGTTCGTTTTCGCTACAGGCCTGGGGCTTACGTTTGTTGTTTATGGCTTGTAATGTCCGTGTGTTTTGTGTCTTGGGTGTGAGGTTCTGTTAGTGTGTTGCGTTTTGCTAGACTTAATACTAGAATACATTTTATTTTGTTACGTTTAAAAAAAATTGCACTAAAATATATCTTAGCAAATTAATGAAAGTAAAAACACTTTATTACAAACAAAGGTGATGGTCGATGACAACACAATATTTGACTTTCGGATACCATGAAATATTACTTTCAGTTCGACAAAAAGGAATATATTATATAATAGTTACTTACATATATACACATATATACAACTTTGCTTCGGTCTTTGTGGCAGACTTCATAAGCTTTGTAACTCTAGTAGCGATAAAATATTAAAATTCTATTGTGACGGAATCGATAATAGATAATAAAAATATACTTAGATATATTTGGGGTCCAGTTATCTGAATATTGACGTAAGCAAATTATAAATATAGCACGGACAAAAAATCAAGAAAGACATAGCTATGTTAGTCCATTTTTTAGTTTGGATAACAAATAAGGCGCGACATATATCAAAATTATGGGTTAATTTAGCGATGTCCAAAAAACTGTTTCAAATTTAGTTAGTTTTAGAAACTATATGGAATTTGGCGTCTTTTGTATTAGGCACTTTTGTATGAACTAATCTGTCACGATTAGTGGATACTTTACACCATAAATGCCGCAACCAGTAGGACACCAAGAACTAAACACACACAGCCCCCAAGCCCTGAAAATAAGCATAATCATATTCCATATTAAATATATTCAAGTACTTTCAAACTCTCAACTAAAATGCTACGGTGTTATATTTCCATTAACGATTGTTTCGTTGTATGTGTTGCCTTCAATAATGGTCATATTTATGTAACCTGCAATTAGTATATTGATCCACATACAAATTGTAAAGATTCCATTACCAGATAATGTATGTATAGTCTAATATTAAGTTTATAGTAAACGTTATCAATTATTATATTCACACAGTCTGTTAAATGGAATTAGTATTTTATTTCTGCTTTTGTGGGCTTGTGTGTTGTGTGTGTGTGGGGGGGGGGGAGGGGGGTCATCCAAAGGGACGTGACCTTAGCCTCAGATAATCGAAAGTAAAATGCGGACAGGATTAACAGAACATGTACAACCAGATAATGTTTTAAACGTCTGAACATCGTAGATATTTAATAATGATTGGTGTCGATTATTTTAAGGCTTAATAATTTAACCCAAATGTCTTAAAATCAGGCGACCCAAATGTCTTAAAATCAGGCGACTTAGTCCGAAAGAAAGTTTATTAACGCCTCACCAGTTATAATTACATCATATTAAAATAAAATATACAATTATATAAAACAGAAATGTGAGTGTGTGTGTGTGTGGGGGGGGGGGGGGGGGGGTAACAATTAATCATAGTAAATGATTTACAAATAAACAATATCTAAAAAAGAATATCTACACTAAGAAAAACAGAAAGGAAGTATGACACCAATTCACATTTTACTTTTCAGAATTTGGCCCAATAAACAAGATACTGGACTCCAATAAGGTCATTTTTCTTTTAAATTTCGGAAATCGTAACCAAAAATGGCATTCAAAACCTAACAAATATAATACAAAAAGACGACTTTAAAAGAATAGCATGAATTGCAGGTTCAGAAACAAAAGATTAGAAATTAATTGATAATTTAGTGCTCCAAAAAAAGGTATACAATAAAGATGGTGGATAAAAACTTACTTATACTGCCATTATTTGGCGTTGTCATGGCTATAAATAAACAAAACAAGTGTATGATTAAACATAATATTAAATACAATATGGGCGGGGGGGGGGTATTTTTATTTTTACTGTATAACAGTATAAAATATTCATGTACGGTTCTGTTTCTAAGTCACTGTTAGGATGGGCTTTTGGTTGGTTGGAGTAAAATGGCTAATGAAATTGAATGTTACATTTGGGCGCCAAAAATCACTATTGACAACCCGATTTTTCCAAATTTTCTCGGAGGACCCCAGCACCCCCACCCAACCAAATATCCAAAGTCTGCCATTGCTCTGCAGAGGCTATTAGTGCCATATTCTTCTAACACTGTTTAATAATATGTAATATCGAATGCACAAAACTGTTTAATATTATCGAATGTGAATAAAACAAACACTCCTTAATGACCTGAAATAACTCATAAATTAAACACTGTTTACATTCTTAATGACCTGAAATACCTCATAAATTAAACACTGTTTACATTCTCGATTGCTAACTGAAACAGACACTGTTTAGTTTTCACGAACGTGACTAAAACACAAACTAAATTGTTTTTGGACACCGTCGCATTTTCGAGTTGCACTTAAAATACAAACAGTTATCATCAGTTTCAAATAAGAAACATTAAAATATTGGTTGCCAGGCAACGAAATAAACTTTTACAATATCTTTTGAATATCTGTTTCAAAATCGCAATTTACACAATGCAATCCGAACTGCCTTATGATTTATTCCAACAAGTTAACATTTTCAAATATTGGATTTCAGATATTTCCTTCAGCACGGTCAAACATTACCATATAGTTTTAAGTGCAATGACTCTTTGAGCATATATTTTACCTTTATTGTTGCTCATTTTCAACAAGAAAATATAAAATAAAAACCATTGTATTCAGAAAGGATCAAATGAATTACAGTAGGCTACATATGTTTTTTAATCTTACGGTCAACGAAACACTCCCGTCGATCGAAATCGCTAACAAATCACCATCGCCTGATCGACCCACCGTCGTATATTTCGCGATAAATAGAAATAAAATGGGATTTAACATCCTACTGTTCTGCGCCGAACTAGGCTAATGAAGACGGGCATACGCCATACAGTGTGCTATGAGGGAAAGTTTGCCAGGGCAGGGGCACTACGGCCTACTCTCATATTGAATTCCAACTCTCAGGGGATCTTTTACGTGCTCGCCAATGTGTACACGGGACCTCGGTTTTTCGTCCCATCTGAACGACTAGACAGCTGTCCTTGTCAGGCCCTCCGTCCTGGATCACTGAAAAGGGGGGAACCATAATGGAGCGATAAATAGACTTGATCGACCCACCATCGTATATTCCGCGATAAATCGATAATCGTTACTTCCAAAATAACTAAACTATACAAGTATATGACATAGGTAATAATTTGATAGACGTCGAATTTAGATTAGTAAAATCTTATCCAAACAAATCCAACAGGTTTCAAAAGCAAATAGGCTGAAATTACGCATCGGTATCAAAGAGGGTAACTCAAAGATTAATGGTTTAGTGGAACCGTCTTGTGTGCGTTTAATTGATAGAGGCAATAAATGCCCTAGCCAATTCAACAGCAATTATAGGTGCAATAATGACTTACCTCCATTGTTACTCGTTATTGTCGTTCCACCTGTGAAAAGAATGATATAATACAATGAGTGGAATAATGACTACGATATCAATTATCGCTAGCTCTTCAGTATTACCACCAGCACAAATTACAGACAGGTCACTAACTGTAAATCCGATCAAAACTATGAAACAAGTTTAACAAATAAACCGCGACAAAGCCTAAAATAACGCATAGAAATAATCGTATATTCATTGTCAAATTTAAAATATGTCTCCCGGATTGTTTGACTGTTTTCCAGATCAGCTGAATAGACGAGGAATATTCGTGTCTCGGATATTTGACAGTTAGTTAGTTGGTTTAGATTGGGGGACAGTGGACATTAATTTTGTTTACATATGTACTTGATACACAATGTTAACCTTACTAATTCATTCAATGTTATCCCTCATTACCCTCCCTACAATAATATGACGACCTACCTCCATCGTTACTCATGGCTGTTGTTTCATCTGTGAACAAAACAAAGGTGTTAACTAATGTGAAATAACATTGATTGAATTAGTAACGTTAACATTTTGTATCAATAAGACTTCAAAGAACCATATTCAGTTATAGTAGGTTCACATGTCTTTTATTAATTATTATTGGTGGGGGATATAACGCATCAATAGTGTCAGGTACAAAGTCGACAACGCCTAAATAAACGCCCAAAACCAATCACCATCGATCGATACAGATACAGAGACTTGTAGTCAGCGATGAATCCATATGAAATTATAATTGTATAGCCAAACAAACCTGGCCGTGACAGGCAAATAGACGTTCATCGGTCTATTTCCAAAAGAAATGCGTGTCTGTTGGAACGTGCATAATATTGCAACACTACTAGTGTTTGATCAGAAAGTTAGCTCATTTATGTTTTATGTTACGTTCTGGGGGGTATTCTAGCTTCCTGAACAGCCCCGAGGAAACACTGAACCAGCAAAGGAAGGCGAGTTTCAGGAAAATATTTAAAGCGATTCTGTTGAGTTCGAAAACGACGAAGCAACAACGGCAGGCGCACGGCGTGGTCTAGCATTGTCCATAAAGATTGGTCTTCTGAGAAGGGGATGATTGTCAAAGTCGGGCACTACAACCTTGTCCAGGATCTCTCTTTGCTACCTTTGACCATTGAAATTAAACTTAACTATTACCAGTGGAAGCTTGCAGTCATATGAAAGACAACCCCATATCATTATGAACCTGCTTTGGAATTTTCCTCTGTGCATATGCCATGCTCCTAGGTCGCCAGTAAATACAGCGATTTAAAATTTCTCTCGGTGCAATGGCTGTATAGTCCGGCAGCCAAAACCCATGGATTATATATCTGAATTAGGTGACACAGAAAATTTATATTTATATATATTACACACTGGCTTAGGGGACTATGAGTTTTCCGTCAAAAGGGCCACTATTTTGAATTTGGTCACTTAGCAGAATTTGCCGTCATGTATGAGAGGAATACGCAAGTCAAACCGAGGTCTGTGAGAATCTTCCGCTAATTTTACCCGAAAATGCCTAAGGGCGGCCATCTTGAATATTTAAATTTCCCCAAGGGTGCCAGAGTGGCATCATCCGGGTGGACTATATTTCCAGGTTTGTCGACCTACTGCCGAACTAGTACGTGCTGCACTGGCAGCATTGTCTTCGCTGCTATTTACTGAGGACAGAATACGTCAAGATTTCACTCTAGCATAAAAATTCGGGTTTTGCGATACTTTTTTTTCTCTGTGTATATTTTAAAAAATAATTACCTGGATTATTATTGGATGTTGTTGTGTCACCTTAAATAAAATAACAAATAACAAATAAATTCATTAATTCTGAGTCTACTAAATTTTGGAAAAATTAGATTTGTACTAATGAAGTAGATTAGTCATACGGGGCGCATTAAATTGTCAAGACCAACATGAGGGATTGCAAGCAAGTTTGGCAGGTGCGTTGCTTTGGTAGCGCTTATTAGTATGTATGCTTATCCATCAGTCAAGTTTATCTCCCTGACAGAGACGGGGCGTAATCGGATTTAAACATATTTAGCACACAAGTTGGGTGCTGATTATTTCAAATGTGGGTACTATTTTTTCGTATTTAGTGAGACGGGGGAAGGGGGGAGGGGGAACACCTTGAAAGGGTATAGACATATTTTGACCTCAGTGGATTTCTTCTATATTTGAGTTGGGCGATGAACTACTCTTACATTTTAGTTAGCGGAGTTAACTTGGGGAAAAGAAAATATTATAAAAATAATTCAAAACTTTCACTTGTGTACTTTACACAAATGTTAACCTGACAAATTCAATCAATGTTGTCACTCATCCCCCTCCATACAATAATGCGTTTTTGTTGTTTCATTTGTGAATAAAACGTGTGTAAAACTGATCGATAAATTAAATATATGATAGGTTCACTGGCCTAAAGACAGCGTATACTAAAAAATACTATATTATCGATTAATATTCGACATATTATAAACTGTAAATTCGATGAGACCCACTTAACAGGCACAAAAAAGTTAATCTCCTTGACAATGTCAAAACAAACATCCAAACCAATAACCTCGAACGGTAGAGATATAATACTTAGCCTATAGTTTGCGACAAATCCATGGGGAATTACAATCTTCCCTCAGCATATCCAAACAAAATTTGAAATCAAATCCAATGGGATCTTACTGTCGTGCACCAAATGTTAAACGAAGAAGCGAACAAGAAAAAATTAGCCAAGCATAGCCAGTGACAAATACATAACCAGGTCATTACAAAAGGAAATGCTTGTCTCTAAAATTGTGTATAATGTTTCCGTGTCAAGAGTTCCGAAATCAAATGTCATCAATCTTCCATATGCCTGTCGACAATATTAATAAATTGTATGGGTTTCCAAAGAAAGTAGTCCTTATTGGTAAGACACATCAAACACAAAATACATAATATCTGCCTTATTACGCCTATAGTTGCTGTTTCATCAGAGAATGCGAAACAGAGAGAAATGGGGTTTAACATCCACTAGACACAAACTAGGTCATTTCGGGACTAACATGGTTCAGTTTTTGTTCAATAAGCTTATAAGAGACTACCCAAAGTAGTTCAAAGTAAACTGTCCAGTCCACAACAACCCCGCTTGTGCGTAGGGGTCATTAGCAGTGGGGGGGGGGCGGAGGACCCAGAGAAACCCCACAAGGTTGGAGAGGCGACTTTACTCCTTATCACGTACAACCGGGGAATCGAAACCACGCCAGTTGACTCAATGACAGACCTTATGATACAACGTACACGCGCTAACCATTTGGCCATCCAACACCCCGTTGTTTCATCAACTAAAATACAACAAAGCAACGTTACAGATTCAACAACCCACATTTATTTATTTAATATGTCTGAAAGATTCAGCTAAAAATATTGAGTCGTCCGGTAAATGATCAACAAAATTGGTTAACAGGTGTAGATGACTCCGGTAACGATGCCGGACATGAGATTCTATCAGTAACTGTTATATCTCAAGTTATAAAAATTATAAAAAAAATTAGTAACTTGGGTTATTATAGCACTATTTACACTATCGTCAGAATACCATTGGCATAAAGAAAATCCTTACCTGCATTACCATTAGCTGTTGTTGTGTCACCTAAAATAAAAATATTTTAAATAAATACATTTCCCACAACTTAATGAACGGGATCTGGTGTATAAAAAAAATTGTTGAACACGACAAAGTAAACTATAATATATATAAAAAACATAGATGTTAACAATAAGAAAAGACATGATGTTTTGTAAAACTGAACATATTAAAATTTTTAGGTGCAAGTGATATTTAAAACTTTCTAGTACTCTTGATTGCTTGATCACCGCTTATTGTAAAGAATATTGCTTGAAACGCGCGGTAAAACAGACAGTACAAAATATCCAACAGTTTCCATGTTACTGGGAACTTGACTTGATTTTCCAGAAGGTTCTGATCATTTTCTACTCTGTCATCACAGTTCAATCCTTGACACCTTGACACTGGGGTCCGTAATGGGATCGTTGCTCTACAATCGTCTTTGCTGATATATACTTACTACTTTGTGTAGTTGGTTGCATGAAGACTAGAGGTGCAGATTCCAGTTCTACCCAGTAGGTGAGTTTATTCTGAGCAACAGTACCCCTGAAAAATAAATAATCTCCTAACCATTGGAATAATAAAAAAAAACAGGAAGGAACACGGGCAAATTTCTCTACCAAGCATGGTATGTGTCACCATAGAAAGAAATAACCAAATGTTAGTCTGAAAATGATCGATGTATTATGTTCGGGAGACGTATAGCACCGTTCTTAAGACTTTACCTTTCTATCCATAACGTCGCGCACTCTTTGTAGAGTAAGCTTGTAGAAAACCTAGTCATAGGTGGATTTTTACTCTTTATAATGACTGGACTTCTGATCTGAACTACTGCTACTTCAAAGGTATTTTAGTTGCTATCGTTCAACTATACTCGATCTGAAAGTTGCTTGAAACTCAGAGCATTTCAGTGCGAGTAACCATATTAGTTTTTAAAATATTGCACCTGAATGACGAAATGCAGAATTTAATTTTATGATGATAAACAATTTCTTGGTGTGGTTTAAGCTATAATAAATAACTGATTAAAGTCCCCACCCCACCCATCCCACCCAAAAAAGATCTTCCTTCATTCTACCAGCCCTATAGATATAAAATAAAATTTCTTAAAATTGATTTTCTTACTTACATGAATACAATATCTGACATGTCTAGAGAAGGCGCTGTCCATGTCACACTTGCGGTAACTTTGTCTATTGTATTGGAGTGAGTCCAGGAATCTGATGGAACAGTACATTGGGTAGTTTTTGTATTATCCGGTGGACTACTGAAGATTCCTGTTAAAGTAGTATTCTCAGAATATAACCTTGCTTGAATTAATAGACCTTGGAAAGCTGGACCAGTGATAGTAACTGAAATAATATAATTAACTGAAATTCACAATGGTAACATTACAATATGACTGAATATCCCAGTACTAATATATGATAATAATCGCACGTAAGAGTTACCTATTGTATAAAACGAAATAGAAGACGATATATTTACATTAAAATTTAACATATACCGGATTAGGTTTTTTCACTATTTAGTTTTTCACTATAATTATTACAAAGTTGATTGTTACATAACAAAATGATTGCTAATAGCTTTATTGAACAACCGCTTCTTAAATTTTTATTATTTTATTCGCGCAAAACTCCGAATAGCCAACAAACCAAATATCAAATATTTCTTCAATTCCTTAATACCGGCAAATGTGTATAAATAGTATGGCTATCAATAATAACTGATCAGATACCGCACAGTACGGCAACCTTGACTCTATGATCATTTTTACAAAAGTAAAGAATGGGGCAAAAATCAATATAACCATTAAATAAGACTTAAAAATCGAAGACGGGGTATATATAAGAATATGTACGGATGTATATGGATTATAGTATAACAATGGAAGGAATAATGCACAATATAATAAAACAATGAGAATATTGATGCCATTTCATACAGCGATATAGTCGAACAGTGACAGATTTATAGGTTGTTGTCCTTCCTACTTAACTATAAATGAAATGAAATAGGGTTTAACGTCCTAGTGTTCTGCTCCGACTGGGATAATGAAGACGGCTACTTAATACTATAAGTTGGGAAAATAAACAATTTAGGGATAATCGCACTACGTCACAAACTTATTTGTATTTGACAAGATAAAACAAGATAAATCATCACTTTTGATGAGCCTTTCGCGGAATTTTCATATTTTTTCTGTCTGTCTGCATGCTGTTTGATCTACGTGCTAAATTTAGGGAGGTGGGACCTTGCAAATCAGTAAAAGGGGTATATACTTTCTGAAATGATAGGCCTACATTAGTAAAATCAAAAACTGCATTCGAATCGAAGTCGAGGATTTTTAATAAGATTCGACACTAATTTTTTTTTTTAAATCTTAAATAGCTCAGCGACTGTTGAACGACTTCATTCTCTTCTGGAATTTGTAGGCTATATACACTTGACTAATACTGATGTTGATCTTGGTAGATAACTGCGATCGTGCTGTAATAGAACTAAGCTCAGCTCAGCTACCCATACCCTCTGCCAAAACTCTAAAACTACATTGACGCAACGTATCACGTGACGATACGGATACGTAATACGGATGGGAAAGATTCCACTTACCAAAAATCTCTATTTATATCGGATATTTCTATTTAGTCTGTGTACTATAATTTGTGTTACATCCTGACCTGGGTATATTGTCAAAGACGTACAAATTCATGCCCTACAAATACTAAATACATGTAGTCATCTTAACTCTAATGTTATAGATATGTTGTTACAAATGTGAACTCTTAATTTCAGAAGTTACGGAGAGTGTTCGTAAAACTTTCATTTACCTGTTATTTGTTGATTTGCTTCATACGTGGTTGATGATACGTTGATGGAATAAGGTGCGGTTGATGTCTGTGGTGAAACCCCGTGTGATGGCATTAAACTAACACAAGCAGGTGTTGGGGCACCGCTAGCATAGGAGTGAACTTCACAAATAGAAGCGAAAACAAGAAAACTGCTTAAAAATAACGTATCCATTCAGAGGATGACGCTTTCGTGGAACTGTTGTGCCGTAGCCGTTCAGATGAAAAATGAGTTCTGAGCATATAGTTAATGCCAATATAAGAAACCGACAAAATAACGAATGGCATGGACGTCACGTCACACCTGATCTATTATCGACCAACTTGTACTTCCAGTTTAATGTCATTAAGATGATTCCGTGCGTGGCGTTCGATATAACAAAACAATACTAGTCCACACCTAACGACTTGTGGACCGTTCAACTTGAGTAAAACTGAGATAACGATTGTTTCACTGCTATCTGTTGAATATTATGTATATTAATTTATAAACTTAAATTGTTTAAGCTGAAACTAGCAATATTCTCGAATAATTCCTTTTGGTTATTTCTTTGACAACGTCCCTTACATTGACCAAGCGTTATTTTAGTAGCCATCTAATAATGTAAGAAATACAGTTTTCAAGCATTGTATTTATTTGAGCAATGTAAGTTTGTAAGATTAAAGCGAGAATTTCATATTTTCTAAGAAAGTCAAAACATAATTATTTCTATGTCTCTTTTGCTCAATGGGTTGTCAACTCACTATTATACGATCATAGGTATCATTCTCAAACTTAAAAACCATTCACCCCAAAAATAATAACACAATTACCTCCCTTGTTTTTCTGCCACCACCGCCCCCCCCCCCTCATGGAATAGCTATCTTCAAACGTTTGAATTTGAAGTTGAAAATGATATTTTTGCCAATTTCTCAACTGGCAATAGTACATTATAGGATTAATAGGATTATTCTTTAACAAGGTAGGACTGTTTATAAATACCATCGATTTTAAGGCTTTATTTTAATACATTTTATTGCTGGACCTGATTGTGTTTTATAAATTAATAACGATATTGTTACTTTAACGTAAACAATGTAAAAACTTTGCTGAATTTCAACTGTTTATTTAATATTCAATTTCTGGAATAAATATCAACTAGGTATTATTTTGAACACAGAGGATCGATGGAAGTGTCAGGATATAAATTAATCTTATAAATCAATTGTTGACCACTGTGATGAAAGGGATATTCTCATGTCTGAAGGTCTAATCAATGAATTAGGGCGTGAACAACCGGACAAAAAATCATATTTTGGTTAATATATGGCAAACCATACAAATACAGTTAAAAGGGTTCATTATTTCTGGGGGGATAACGATATGTTAACATTAATGGCTTGTGAATCTTTAAAACAGCCATTAAAAGCGCCCCAAATATTAAGAGTTTATCTTCGAAATAGAGTAGGTCAATGCACAACAAAGCAGTTACAAAAGGTGCAATTTAGAAAAGGGCCCCCAAATTACTAACGGCTAGCTAAAGAGAGAGATCGAGCGGGGATTTCGGGACTAACATATGGTTCAGTTATATTTCAATAATTCGCTTGCGCGTAGGGGTTTTAGCAGTGGGAGGAAACCAGAGGACCCGGAGAAAACCCACGAGGTTGGACATACCACCCTACTTGTCACGTACAACTGGGGAATCAAACCCACACCACTTGACCCAATAACAGACCTTATGATACCATGCCACCATCCAATCCCCCCGCTTAATTATACAGCCCGACAGTTGTGTAAAAAAAAAATAAATACATTAAAATAACTTTATTTCAAAAGCGTCGAAATTAAGGTTTATGATTTTTCAATCAGATTTCAAAAGAGAGTGCATAAAAGAAATAAATAAGTTGTGGTTATAGAGGATTGGATGATTTATTATGGATGAGTTTCTCCTGGAAAAAATGTTTGATGGTTCTCCTTAGTGGCAGACCACCATAGCTACAGTTAATAACTCAACACACAGTATCCATACTCCGTAACGAAGACCTACATTACCTACAATATATCAAACATTGAAAATAAAAAAAATAATAAATTATGTATATGCCTTGTCATATGTTACATTGCTAGCGGGACGAAAATAATTTCCAATGTATTGTGTTCTTTTGGGTGTACAAGAGTGGTCTATGTTCAGATTCACCAAATAATAAATGAAGGTTTTTAACCATCACAGTTACGTCAAATGAACCTTTCAATTTTTTAAATACACAAGGACCATACCAAACATAATAATTAATTGAAACACAGAGGCAAGACAAAACTGTGGAGCTGTTATAAGAACTGTCAAAGGGGGGTCATCTATAGACCATCGAATTTGGGCATGGCGAATTTGGGCCGCTGGCTAATTTGAGCCTCCTGCGAATTTGGGCGCCAGTCGAATTTAGGTTCCGGGCTAATTTGGCCCCGGATGAAGTCGGGTATCCCGCTAGTCGTAAATGAAAGTGGATTTAATTAAATGCCCAAATGTGTTGGGACAGCTTATATATAATAAAACAGAGTCATTTAAAGGACAATCTCGATGTCCAATTACTGTGGGTGTTAGTAATAAAAAACACTCTTCTCGGATTAATAAATAGAAAGATCATAAATGAATGGGGTGGTTCTTTTTCTTTCTACGTTTTCTCGTTTTCAGAGAAATTATACGAGAGCTGAAAGTCGGCTGTACATTATTAAGTAGCAATTATAGTCTCCTGTCTATAGACAAAGTTATCTAAAGTATAAATCGAGAATTCACGAATAAAATCAAGACTAAAACGGGAAGAAATCCACAAATAATTACCACTTTGTGCGGATACGCTTTTTTCATGATTCGTCCAAAATGTCTGTTTATTCTGAACAATAGTTGCCCTGAAATGACACAAGATGGAAATAACAGTCACAATTAATTGTGTATCAGACTTGAAGTTGTTCCTACCAAAAACGCTACTACTCCCTGCGAACTGAAAGTCTGAGGACGTTTCTGATCCAAACTATAGCCACACGCACAATATCTGATCAACCAGCATTTCTGGATAAATGTTTTAAGGTTCCTGGTCCCCAAGCGCTACTCAACTTATTGTATCTTCTTGGAGGTGGTACTCTTCGACAAAAAACTACGGTTCCACCAATTCAAGTACGTATAATAAGAATACATCTCATTGAAATGAGGATGAGATATCGAGACATAGTAGCAAAATTACGTAATTTGATGAAATCCAACGGCTACACGATATTTCTTTTGTTTTCAAAATGGTCGCCAAACCAATCGACTATCCAATAACTTATATCATACCTGAATATTATATCACCCACATTCTTGGAAGGAGCTGTCCATTTAACACTACCCTCTGCTTTGTTTAAAGAAGACGAGTGTGTCCATGTATCTGCATCGGATGTACATTTGGTAAATTTTGTGTTTGTTGACGGATCACTGAAGGTCCCAATAGGCGTCACATCATCATCATCAGAAAATAACCTTGCCTGTAATATCAGGCCCTCAAACAAACCCCCTTTAACAGTTACTGCAGTAAATAAAAGATCAATCGACGTTACTCTAAACAAGCCAACAGTTAAGTTAAGAATAAGTAATGGAAATATTTTTTGAATCTCTTTATTTTTTTATTGATCAGAAAAGATAATAAAACACCAAGTATATACGCCAAGTTTCGTCATTCTCACTCAATTAGAATCAAAGTTGTCGAGCTCCAAAGTCTCTGCCAATCAAATTGCTCATCATCGAACTTAGTCAAGGGATTAATGTACTGAAACTATACTCCGAGTTTAATGTACTGAAACTTTACACCAAGTTTTACCATTCCCACTAAATAAGAATCAAAGTTATCATGTCCTGAAACATCGACGCAGAAATTCTTCATTATCGAACTGTCAAGGCATTGATGTAATGAAACTATAGAAAATGCGCATTATCGAACTTAGGCAAGGTCTTGGTGTATCATGTACGCCAAGTTTCAACATTCTCGTCAGAATCAAAGTTATCGAGCTCAAAAGTCTCAACCAGTCAACTTGTTTATCAATCTGCTTAACCTGAAAATGCTTTTTATCGAACTTAGTGAAGGTATTAAGGTTATGAAACTTTAGACCAAGTTTCAGTTGTTGTTGGAGTAAGGCGCTGGCTCGTTAGCCTGGGGTCGTTCATCGGGATTTTCCGGCGAGTTTTCTATTTGTCAGTGGTACAAGACGGGGGGACCGACAAGGACAGTTGTCTAGTCGTTGATATGGGACAAAAAACCTAGGTCCTGTGTACACATTGGCGTGCACGTAACAGATTCCTTGGCAGTTGGAATTCGATATAAGAATAGGCCGTAGCGCCGATGTCTGGACAAAATTTCCCTCATAGCACACTGCATTGCGCATGCCAGTCTTTATTTGCCCAGTCGGGGCAGAACAGTAGAACGTTAAATCCTATTTCATTTCAGTTCAGTTCTTGTTGTTGAACGTCCGCATTCACCGAGTGTGATATTTTTATTATCTGAGCGCACGCGCAGGGGTCTTTTCTGTGGGAGGAAACCAGAGTACCCACGAGGATAAGTCAAGGCATTCACCAAATAAACACCTACACCAAGTTCGAAAGTTGTTATATAGTTATTGTGTCCGAAAAAGTGTGATGGACTGACGGAGAGACAGACCCATTTTAATAGTCCCCTGCTTTCTTCAAAAGCGGGGGGGGCACGGTCGCTAAGTTGTTAAGACGCTGGCTCGCTAGCCTGGAGGTCGGATGTTCGATCCCTGCAGTGGCCGAGAAAGTTCATCCAGATTTTCCGGCGTGGTTCCCCCTTGGCAATGATGCAGGACGGAGGGCCTGACAAGGACAGCTGTCTAGTCGTTCGGATGGGACGAAAAACAGGTCCCGTGTACACATTTGCGTACACGTAAAAGATCCCTTGACAGTTGGAATTCGATATAAGAGTAGGCCGTAGTGCCGCTGTTCGGGCAAAATTTCCCTCATTTCTTCAAAAGCCGCAGACAATAATAATAAAATACACAGGTTGAGAAAATATTCGGCTCTCTCCATTCCAACTTCAGTTAATGTTTCTGTTTTTCCGTACACGCGAGTCCAAATCAGAGTGCATATGAAAACAGGCGCAATGACCGTGATTTACCCTTGTCAGTTGTGTCGGATGGGAGGCCTGACAAGGGACACTGTCTACTCGTTCTCAGTATACACACGGGCATTCACGTAAAAAAAAAATCATAGCGGTTTGAATTCAAGATTTTCCTTATAGTCCAGTTGGTGCAGAAAAGTACGACATTAAACGCTATAATTTTATTTCTGTATAGGAATTAAGCCATTATCAGATTTCTATAACCACCTGACAAGGTGAAGAAAAGTGTGAACAACTTTTAAGACAATGACGAATGTATCTGAACAATCGACAATATCATAGGAGATTTGTAAGAGCAAATGAAATGACTACGTCCAGGTCACGGGATGGTGTAATCAATGTGTCAATCCACTTATGCTATTTCTTGTGAAAACTTCGAACATTCAGAATAGAGTAATTTGAAATTGCAATATATTCATTTTTCATTACCTGATTTTGACTATTATAGCAAGACCGACCAGTTCTTTATCTAAACCCAGCTCTTTACCTGAAGGGTTCGCTCCCGGTGTTGCCCGAGAAAGTTCGTCGAGATGTTCTGGCGTGATTTCCCCTTTTCAGTGGTGCAGGACGGGGGGTCTGACAAGGACAGCTGTCTCGTCGTTCGGATGGTATGAAAAACCGAGGTCCCGCGTAGACATTGGCGTACACGTAAAAGACCCCCGCATGCCCGCCTTCATTAGCCGAGTCGGAGCAGAACAGTAGGACGTTAAAACCCAATTTTATTTCATTTCCTTTTTTTTTCTTCTAAATCTGACATAATGCATCTTTAATAAACATCTGAACCAGATATTTTTGATAGCGAAATTAACATCTGAACCAGATATTTTTGATATCGAAATTAATATCGTACCATACCTGTTAATGTTCCATTAGGTTTATATGATGTTGATGAAACGTTGATTGAATAAGGTGACTGCGATGTCTGTGCTACAACACTGTGGTTTGGCATCAAATTCGTACACGCTTCTTTTGGAGCGCCTGTGTTATAACCGTTAACTGTAACCACGGGCACGGTGATAAGAAGACATGTCATCAAAAATGAATCCATTTTAATGTGTGCTTGTAAGCTGTATCTAGACCATGTGAGGCTATAGGATTTTACAAAGAAAGAAGTCGTGACTATTTAAAGTGGGAGTTTCGTCAAATTGTCGATCACAGTTACTTGTGGATTTACAATAAAATCTTACTAAAGAGGTGGTAACTTATTAAATAAAACAAATCGGTCCATTAGTTGCCGAGAAAGGTGCATCATTCAATATTTAAAAGCGGCCCACCAGTGTGCTTGGTTATTGGTTTGACGTTATTGAAGTATCTAGTTTACTGCGTACATACAGACGGCAAGTTTTAAAAGGGGCAAAGCATTTGTAACACTGTCAATACAAAAGAATAATAGTTAGTGACATAGGAGGTTGCATCAAGATTAAATAAAGTCACGCCAACAAAATTATATCATGTATTTTTTCTAATTTTTAAAACAAAATGGCTTCTAATATATTAGCATTAAGGCATAATAACTTCATTTCCAATCCCTGCAAGTTCTCGGGTCAAATCAATTAGATGTAGAAAATCTCCTACGAGTCTTTTTTGATATCAAAAAATATCAACACATGTTGATAAAGTAAAAAACAACGAGCCTCTGCCGAGTTTTTTTTTACTTTATCAACGAGTGTTGATATTTTTCGATGTCAAAAAAGACGAGTAGGGGATTTTATTTATCACCCAATCCTTTCTTACATGCACAAATAAATAAATATAATTATTTGCTATAGATTTCACTTTTACTGAATCTGATTACATTACGGCGTAGTGATACAATATCTTTTAACAGCAATTCAACCATTGCAAAGTCCTTTATATTGACCCAGTGTTTCCATCAATTAAATAGAAATTGTTTTTTTTTAATATAAAAAAAAAAGTTACTTTTAATTGAAAAAATGAACTGTTCTTTGAAAATAAAAAAGTAGTTCCTTTTTAACTGACCAATCAAATTCTCCTAAGGAGATATCGCAGTAGATTATCAAATATATCGCACAAGCGATATCTACTGTAGAATGTTTTATTGGGTGATAAAATAGTATAGCCACGTCCTCTACACAGTCTGACTGAGCACCCGGTTTGATTCGGTTTCTTGCGCTTGGGCTCTGGTGAAAGTACATCAGCTGCGTAAATTGTTGATATTATGGAACTTGACCTATTTTATAATAGCCGAGAAGGACTTTGCTATAGAGTGGAATGGCTTTAAACAACCCAGCAGGTTTATTTTTAGTATTATTATTTACATATTGTCTTGTTCGCTCTCCTCCTCGGATCTATGTTTACCATTTTACTTGCGAAAACATCCAAGGCATATAAATCAGGTACCAAGCCAAACCGGGTACCCCGTCCAACCGTGCAACAAATCCCTAGATCCAGGCTGATTTTACCAATGGGAAATATAAAAATGCTAATAGGAAACCGTGTAATGTATTTTAGAAACCTTCACTTTAATTCAATCTGAATTGACAAAACATATTGTTAAATACAAACCCATTCGTTAATGAGTAAATTTTACTTTCTCTGTGTGGATTTCTATGGAGCTACCTTTATGTAACTTAAACAGTATGAATAGCCTCCAAACACCACAGACAATAGTTAAATAGTTGTCAACATTATTCATTGTGGGTTTGTTTGAGACACCAATTGTAAAGAAGCATGCATATGTTTACACGACTTACATTATGTGCATTTGGATTTTCCAAATTTTAACAAGGCGACAATAGAAAGTTCACAGTGTTTATAAAAGTTAACATTTATGAGATCATTCAAAAATAATGCAATGAGTAACTATAACACTTAAATTATATGTGACCTCTTTCTCAAATATTTCGATTGTTTGTAGGTATAAATAGTAGCTCAAATACATGTTCTCGATATCTGCGATATCACCTCGGTGGAAGCGGGCGTAAATACAACTAACTCACACACATGTTCTCGAGATCGATTATATTTTTTCCAAATTATCAATCGACTTCATATCTCGATCGATCGACTTAATACCCGTCCTCACAAACTAAAGGCGCAAGGGCGTGACTAGAAGTGCCAGTGTCGGAATTTGAGAGAGATACGGGGGAAGAGACGACCTGCGCTACCCGGGCTGTGGAATTCATAGGAGCGGTTGATTCTTCACTGAGCCGCGCTCTCCAGTTTTTACTCCTGACCGTCACCCTTCTCGACTGAGGACTATGCGATCTTTGTGAGTGCGTCCGAGTTTGAGAGAGGTACGGGGAAGAGCCGACCAGGCAAGATATTAGGTCGATTGATCGAGATACTTTGGGGGAAAATAAACCACGCCACTTGAACCTCCCCCACCCCCAAGGTCTACTGAGAGGCATGAAATCAAACATCTTATCGTGATAGCTATAGATTATAACTCTGCGACTATTGATACCCACTTTCATTCACTATAAATATTTGAAAAAATTAAATACTTCCGCCAATTGTGTGCCAAATAAATGTGACAATATTGTTTGAAAATGAGATCAGTTTATACATTTCCAGATAAAGTGGGTAGAGATATATAGAGAGAGAGAGAAATGAGGTTTAACGTCCACTCGACACAAACTAGGTCATTTCGGGACTAACATATGGTTCGATTTTATTTCAATAATTCGCTTGCGCGTAGGGGGGTCTTTAGCAGTGGGAGGAAACCGGAGGACCCGAAGAAAACCCACGAGGTTGGACAGGCGACCCTACTCCTTGTCACGTACAGCTGACTCAATGACAGACCTAATGATACAGCGCGCACGTGCTAACCATTCGGCCATCCAACCCCCCGAGAAGTGGGTAAAAGAAGCATGGTAATCCAAACATATTCATATTACCGACCAGGGAAGATCTCCAAAGCCATTGAAATGTCTTTTCGTCTATTTCTACACAAATCACTGCCTTTCTTTTTACATATTAGTGTTATTCATTCTAATGATGAACTGACTTCTTGTTGAACTTATTTGCATTAAAACATGTTTTTTCCAATAACAAGTCGCTGGAAATGTTGGAGATGATGGAAGGGAGGTCACTTGTGATTGAACAGGTTATGGGTAAGGACTAAGCCCACTTTTCTTTTATCCATAAACGCTAATGTCAAATCCGTGCAATGTATTGCGATATAACTTGGTGAAATTAGTTGTAAGTGGTATTAGGAGGCATACTACTTCATGTTCCTGGAACTATGGGAGCTGTAATCCGAAGACATGATTTACACAATCGTTTCACAAATGTATTTGAACAAATCTTAAAGATGCATTGTGTAATAATAATAACCTTTATTCGTACACTAAGTACAATAATACCGAGGTCACGCTGGTGGGAAATCATCGGCGATGTGGAAATAAACAACTTTTCTCCCGATGGTTCCACACGGATCGCAACCGCAGCCGCAATCCCCGAGAATATTCGGGGATGCAACCACGAAATGTGTTACCGAAAGGCCATCGAACCGTCGCCAACATTCGCCGATGCTTTGGGGATACCTCAGTGCAAATAATATTTCGCGGAAAATTCAGGGAGGTATCGCGGAGTTTTCCGTGGATCTGGAAATTGTATCACAATTTAAAAATTGTATTCGAAAAGACCGTAACTTAAAAAATGAAACAAAACAGCTTTGGGCGAATGTGCTGTAACCCAAAAATCATTTTTGGTATCGCCGTCTGTGTGGTATCATAAATAGATGACAGAATATCACTGGATATCAAAGCCACAAACCTTTTAATTACTTCGTGAGAATAGAATCACTATGTATAAAATACAAGATTAGATATGGACTTTAGACACAACAACAAAGATCCGTTAACATTGAGATAAACCACTTTCAATTTTGAATGATTGTTCTGATAAAAGACCCTGAAACCAGTTTTAATTTTTATATCTGCGGTGTATTTCTCTAAGCCTTTTATGATAAATAAAAATGGTATATGACATAAAATATAATTTATAGTATTATATTATAAGCTAACTATAAAATTGTCAATAACATATAGCTGCGAGCTTTCCAGATCGATTTTACCTCGTTTCACTAAATTCCACACTAGTGACTAAGCTAGGCGGTTATGATAATGAAGCCGGGAGAAATCAATACACGGCGACCGAATGGAAGGACGTGTTAACTTGCTGAAGAAGACAAAATTCTTGTAGAGAGCATTATTATAGGAAATTATAGGACAGACTCTTCTTAGTTTCTGCATTAAGTTCCATCTTGGCCACGTGTTTTGTATGTTGAGACTGGTGACTTTTGGTGATATGGCAATGGTTTAGGATATGACTACGCAGGTAATGTATACAGCTTCACGTGGCCGGAAATGTTATCTATGAATATAATATGGTATTGCAAATTGTCGTGCTATAGCTAGGGTGTGCTTGGTGCACTCGGTGCACTCTTTCAGGGGCACGTTATGGAGCATCTCACGTGTGTTTCTAGCTTTGAAACTCCGTGGTAGGTTTTTATACTCTTCTATCGGCTGACCTTTTATAATCAAGGATGAGTGATGTTTACATATTGTGAGAAAAAACAGTCGTTGTTCGTGACTGATGAGGGGGTGGGGGTACACCGGCGGATCAGTTACTGGAAACTGAACTTATCTCTTCATGTTGTAGCGAATGTAGCACCAGACAAATGGTAACATTTTACGATAAGAATACATTGAATAGAGTCTTAGGGTTAAACACATCTTATGTTCCAACCTAATTATGATTATGGCATCTCCGCCCCCTACAATAATTTGCAATGGATCCAATTTATGAATGTCTAGCATTGAAATTGTCCACAAAACTATACATTTTCCAGTAATACGCTCCTCGTATCCCATTGTAAATCTACGTTTCTCTACCCATATCTAAAATACCTGTCTAGGACCCTGATAATGCCACGCCAACCATGTTTATTCTCATGTCTACTTGTTGCAATAACACTGTATAGGGCCGGATTAAAACTCACAGAGGCCCTAGTGCCCCTATGTATATGTTATTCAAAATATAAACAATTATAAATAACCAACAATCGCCATGAGTCTGAGATTTTATACTCGTCCTTATTAATTGAAAGTTCTTCATTAATTTTTAAATTAAATATTTTAAATTTGAAATCTAACAAAGTGGCCATTCTGTGGTGCCCCCATTAGCATGATGTCCTAAGCACGTGCTTATTTGGCTTAATGGTTTATCCAGCACTGACACAATAGTATAATAGGTTTCTGAAAACAAATCATAACAATCATAGCTTGCAACAACCAACAAGACAGGCAGTCAGGATGCAATTTTGTGAAAAAGAACATTAGAAATCTCAAAGACTAGTTTGATGATGTTAATAAGCAAGTTGCCTAGAATTATGGCAAATTCAACCTATTTACCACTTAACTTATGGATGATGGGGTTTATTAATACTTTTTATATTAACATGGTTAGATACAATACAGTATAGGATGTAACAAACAGTCAAGCGATCAATCTTATTAATGATGCACTATATCTTTATGTCATACATTAAACTAAGTTCATAGATATCCGCAGGACGCAAATTAGTATTCTGTCTATTATTTCGTCAGTTTTAACCGTACTGAAAATGGTAAATGCTTGAAACGTGTTGAATCTGATTGCAGTCAGATGTTCTTCAGGACGTTTTATAATTTACCCAATCTCAAGTTTACTTAGATATACATTATGGGAGATTAGATAAGGAGCTGGCAGTTCTCACTATAATAGTTAAAAACTAGATAATGTAAAGGGAATTTGCTGAAAATTTCAGTCAAATTGATCCACTCTGAACCGAGAATTTAGCGATTGAATTTTTGGCCTAGCCTCGATCATCATTACTAAAGTCGGTACGATAAAAAAAAACATAGTTGAGCAGCAAATCGGATCCTAATCCAGTAAATATCGCAGGCTAGCGATGACATCGAGAGTTGATTATGGTCTAGATAAGTTAATTAATGTCTAATTAATAATTACCTTTCACAATCACGCTAGAACATCGTATTCATAACCTATTCATAACCCCAGGGAAGTCTCGTGCATAACACTGCTGAAGTCATATCAGATCTTGTCAGGTGGACACAATTAGGACCATAAAGGCGAAATTGAATAAATAAAGATACAAACAGATTGGAAATTTGTTTGTATTACTACTGTAAAAGGGTATTGGTTTTGCTTTAGTACAGATATTTAATTGGTGGTCTGAAGATGTTCATTATAGAAGTAAGCAAACTATACCTAGGGCTCTCTCAGCCTCGGGAACGAACCTGGATTTCCTGCGTGCCCCCTCCCCCCTTTGTTAGTGGTGCAGGACATATATAGTGTCTGGCAAGAGACAGTGTATAACCATACGGAAGGTACGAAAATAACTGAGATTATGTGTATACATTGGCGTGCACGTAAAAGAACCCTTGACAGTTGCAATTCACTGTCCGTCTTCATTAGCCCATTCGGGGTAGAACAGTAGGATGTTAAACCCCATTTCATTCCATATATCTATGGCACCGTATAATTTGACGCTTCTCTATTATTGACAGAATATTGGACACGTTTAATTTGAAATTTAGTACATTTAAAAAGAAATTTTGCGAGTGTTGATCATTAAAAATAAAATGTCATCCAATATGTATTAATTTACAAAATGATGTCAAATCTAATCAATCATGCGTGCAGGGCCTATAATAAATTGAAATGATAAATTGTGTCTGAAAACGACGAAATGAAATGAAATGAAATGGGGTTTAACGTCCTACTGTTGTGCTCCTAAACTGGGCTAATGAAGACGGGCATATACAGTGTGCTATGAGGGCAGAGTTTACGGCGGTCCCGGGACGCCATTTCAGTGGGTAATCACATCAAAGAGTGAAATTAAGCTTTTTTGAAATTTAAAATTATCTTTATTAACTTTTGAATGAAAACTTTATCTCATCTGTTTTTACAAATATAAAATGTCTTTTGTTCTTAGATATGTTGGCACGGGGCATCGGCAAGCCTTTGCAAACGAATGTTATCATTAGCGACTTTGATCAGTTGTTTATGGATTTCTCTTAAAGCAATCCTGCACTGGATTATTCTTGATGATCATTCTACCTCCAGTAAGAATTGAAAAACCAGGTTGGAAAACGTCTTCTTTAGAAAATATATATCATAAGCGAATAGCATATTATCATTGGTAAAATAGTTCACAGAATTTTATGCATTTATACTAAAATGCCGTCGACATTTGGTAACAGATGGTGTAGATTTGTCGATATCTGACTAGTTACAGTGTATACAAATATTAATATGCATGCCTAATTAATATTGATGGATACATTTATTATTAACTAGGCTAATCAACCTATGCATTATTATTGAATTTCAATGTAAAATATATGTTTTGAAATATAGTTAACCGAGTTTTATTATTAAAATGGAGGAGAACAGTTCCAGGTGTGATAATTATATTAAAATGCAGATGATGAAAATGTTCGAAACATGTTGCAGATATGACCTAGGCTTTTTTAAAATACAGTTGTGTACTGTATGGTTGTGTACTCTGTTTTATTCTTAGAAAAGAACAGCGAACAGTTATTTATCAGAAATACTGAAATGTCAAACCCTTACTCGTACATGTCATTATCGTTAGCTATATGGTGCGACAGTTTGAAGCAATGCTCACCAGCCCATTTGCACGAAGCACTATGTAAAATTAGTTATTTTCACGAACACCTCAAATAAGGGGGAGTAAATTATAAAAATGTTCTGTATTATGTTTTCAACGTATGTGGTTAATCATAGTATCGTCTAAGAGGGGTGGGGTGGGGACAATATAAAGAAGCAGTGGGGAAATAACCTAATTTCTGCTGCATTTATCGCTTATTGTTTTACTTTTACCCTGATATCGTCTAAGAGGGCCATGGGGGGGGGGACAATATAAAGAAGCAGTGTGGCAATAACCTAATTTCTGCTGCATTTATCGCTTATTGTTTTACTTTAACCCTGATATCGTCGGGGGCGGGGGGGGGGGGTTAACGCGTGCGCTTCAAATCATAAGGTCTGCCATTGAGTCAACGATACACCTTGTACGTGATAAAGAGTGGGGTCTCCTGTCCAGCCTCGTGGGACTCCTCAGTTTACTTTGAACTATTTTTGGGTAGCCTCTTATAAGCTTCCCTAAGTACTCTCTACACTCCTCCTCGGTTAAAACTGCCAAATCCACTCTAAGGTATGACAAAATTCAATTATAACCCCCCCCCCCCTCCTGTGCCCCTTCCCTTCCCCCTATATCCCAGTGCTTCAGATCCGTTGATAAATGCCTAGTTGTGCCTAGTTTACAGACTTGTAATATAATTGAATTATATTAACTTCGCAGGTGTTGTTATGTATATATACTATGCACCAAGATAACAGTAGATCAATATGTAAATCAAGTTTACAGTGTGACATACTGTACATAGGTTTGCAATATAACTAGCTAGAACCGGTCCCCATAAACATATTCTGAATAACTGTGTATTTATACTTAATGTATGTGAGATAACAAGGTTTGTGTGAACTGGGTAGCTATATCTTCGGCTTCTGAAATCCACATCCATACTATTGCTCAAAGTAAAAAGAAAATGTGTATGATTACCACTTGTGGAACAGGTAGTACCACTTCCCAATTGGGGCATCCACATTATTGCTCAATATATGTAGACGAGGATGCCTTGTGCGATACAGTGTATGTTTGCCTCTTCTGGAACACTCTGTACCACTTCCCAATTGAGGTATCAGGTACACATTTTTGTTGTACTATTATTTCAGCATGATGATTGTTTATGTGCCATTTTTTTCACACTGTGGATTTTTTTTAATCATTAGATTGCTTTAATGTGACATCCATGTCGCGTGACACTTTTGTGTTCTTTATTTTCAGGAAGCACAGTAAAAAAGCAATGTAACTGAGATTCCAGTATATACTTCTTCTAACTGCAAGACACAGAATGGCTTCTACAGAAATTCCGGTTGCTAACAACATCCACTCTTTGACGAATGGTATAGAAAATCATATTGAATTCACCTCAAACCTCACCTCACCAGAACCCCAAGCAGAAGACACAATCATTACGAAATATTGTCTGGACTGCCAGATATCTATAACGGAAACTCTCTTTTCCCAGAAGCACTCTTCACATCACGTTAAGGCAGTTCATCGTGACACAAGTGTCCGTGAACAACAGTTCGTCCTCGTGGACACTATCAGCCAAATTAAAAGAGATACTATCCCAAAATTGCAAAATTCCATAGCAACCTTGGACGAAATAAGAATCGATGTGGACAGAGGTTATCAATCAGTGACGGACAGCATAACGCAAAAGTTTGATACCTTAGCTCGGCTCTTAGAAGAACGACGACATGCAATGCTTTCTGAGGTAACAGCTATAACGCAAAACAGACAAGATCGTTTATCTGAGCAAAGAGATTCGGCATACAATACCTTAACGATTATCACCAATTGTTGTCATACGGCTATCAACGCAACCTTCGAATCTGAAGATGACCCAAATCTTTTAGCAACGATCAAATGGAAGCGTCAGTCTCTAAATGACTTGTTGGCATTTCCAGTTCAAGAAGCCCCAGAGCCTCCATGTGCGATGCTCTTTGATTCTAGTGGCATGGAAGAGATTCAGGGTCTTGTGAAAACGTTTGGATGCATCCAAAGTGCAGGAGCTTCTAGATTAGACGTGCAGATAAAAGGAGATGGCATTAAGCACTTCGTTTTAGGAAGACCAGCAAAATTCAACATTACCATAAAGGACAGGGTTTTACAGATCGAGAAAGCATCTTTAGTTGTAGAAGTCGTGGACGATGGCAGCACAGAGAAGACGATCGCTACGGTGACGGAGTTGGAGACTGGTTGTTACGATATTAAATATACACTTGCTAAAGATTGTGTGCATTTCGTCCACGTTAGAATCTATGGACAATCCATAACGAATTCCCCATTCAGAGTTGATCCAAAGAAGGAAATAGAACCAGAAATAACATTTTCTCGGATACCGAAGAAACAGTCAAAACCACCTGGTCGAAATAACAAATCACCACCAAAATATGTTATGACAGCCAAAAACACCATGATAGAGGACGACTTGATCATGAGAGTTGGAATCAAAGGACGTAATAAGGGCGAGTTTATCAACCCACAGGGAATCTGTTGTGCTAATGGTAAGATACTGGTAGCTGATAGCAATAACCAGGTGGTTCAAGTCTTTAACTTGGACGGAGAATGTAAGCTGAAGTTCGGATCCCCGGGTAGAGTAGCAGGAAAGATTCAGCGTCCGACGGGAGTCAGTGTTACCAATAACGGTAACTTCTTGATTGCCGATTACGAGAATCGATGGATCAGTATTTTTGGTCCAGATGGAAAATATATAAATAAAATAGGATCCCGAAAGCTTCTAGGTCCAAAGGGCGTAACTGTGGATAAAAATGGTAGGATTATTGTTGTGGATAATAAAAGCAGTACTATTTGCATCTTCCAGAACAATGGAAAACTTCTGGCTCAGTTTGGTACTCCGGGAAATAGAGATAACCAGTTTGCTGGGCCACATTATGTCGCTGTGAATTCCAATAATGATATAATCATCACGGATTTCCACAACCATAAAGTAAAGGTCTACGATAGTGATGGTCAATTTTTGCATTGTTTCGGTTCTAATGGTCAAGGTAATGGTCAGTTCAATGCCCCCACTGGTGTAGCGGTGGACAGTCAAGATAACATCCTGGTAGCCGATTGGGGAAACTCTAGAATTCAGGTAAGAACTTTTGACTGTTGAATATTTTCGTTGCAGGTGGGGGATCAGATGGGCAATTCAGATTTTGACCTAAAGACTAGATGTATAACCCATATGCCTCCTTGTCTACTCTAACCTCTAAGGGAGATTTTCGACATTCAACTGCATCGGAAATCATACTTTTGTCATTTTAAATCCATGGATCTTTGATATTTAAAAGATAGCCGGATAGTACAGTCTCGCTGTTACTTTATGACTTAGACTGTTCCATGTCTGTAGCCAGTAAGTCATGTGGCTAACTCCTTTGTTATAGGCCTTGTAGTTCAGTAGGTGATTCCTGTTGATCATCATAAGGAACTAGATCAAATTATTAGCTATATATCGACTACAAAAGTAATTTGTGTTTAACTGAAACACTTAAAGTGTACAGGTTTAGACTGTGGGTCAATAATTGCATACATACCGGTCCGATACGGCTAATCCACATCTAATTATTGTTTGTGTTACAGGTGTTCGACAGTCAAGGCTCGTTCTTGTCTTACGTGAATACATCAGCTGAATTGTTGTATGGGCCACAAGGGTTAGCTGTAATAACAGACGGACAAATAGCTGTATCCGACTCCGGCAACCACTGCTTTAAGATATACAGATATCTTCAGTGAAATCATGCGACTGTAAATGTAATCATTTAAAACGACATATGGCTTTTGTTATGGAATGGTTGAATACGTTTTAATAAAACATCTCTAGTTTTTACTCAGCTTTAATTCATGGTGGTAAGATTCTTCACAGAGTTCCTGCTTCAACATTCTACTTCAAAGATCACTAAAGCATCTTTATGCATTTCACAGGCATTTATGTGTACATAAATATGGCGTACAGATAGTGCAATAATAAACAAAGACGTGAATTTTCGCTAACTGTGTTTGCACACACTATATATTGTGTATAGAACATGGTACAAAGTTGGTGTTGTAATACCCTGTGTGCCTATCATATTGTGTCCAGTATTGATTCATCTTGTCTGCATTATCATATGTGCGTATACGATGTCAAGTTTCAAACAATAACACACTTGATATTAAGAACATAATCATGTTGCTGATCGGACGACAAAGAAACATAGTAATAACCAGATGAATTCTAGTTTGATGTGCCTGCCCTGCAGCTTCCATACGAGTATTGTTATTGTGCCTCTCAGCTTGATTGGAGAACGTGGACTAATGTGTCTAACCAGTATATATGTGCAATATTAATTTTATAGATGATTATATAGTTTAGTGCTTAATGATAATATTCTGAATACAATTATTGAGATCTGGAGTTCATAGAGTGTAATTTTTAACATCTTTAGTTGTGTTGGTTAAATAATTAAAACGCTGATCCATTGCTTGATTATCATACGAAGAAAACTTGGTGTGTGAACGAAGACGATTAAGACGAAGGATTGTGATCAGAAGACATGAGTAAACGTTTATCATTTAATTAATCCTCAAAATTAGGATCCGTTTCCTATATAATTCCTTTTGGGTTGTCTGATACATTTAGTTATCGGAATCAAAGTCAATTTTGATCCGCACCCTTCTGTTTTGAGAATTTACAGTGCAAACAACCATAGATTAAGTATAATAGTGGTAGAATGAGTTTCATGTATAGTTATCACGGGGTAGTGTAGAGCTTTTAACAGTTAAAATGTTTCAAGAAGCGAAACGAAATTAATATAATATTTATTTGCATTGGATCATTAAGGCAGTAGATTAGATGCTTTAAGAGTTTTATATTTTTCTTACCTGGAACATGGGGTTTGACAATCCAATATCAACGCATTAACGTGCTTCTATAACAAATACCTGATTTTCTTTCATTAGCATCAAGTTTATTTGTATTCAATTGCCTTACATGTTATCATACTATTTTTAAATCCTTTTGTAGAAAAGTAGAACCATAAAATTGTGACGATACCATCAGAATAATATATTCACCGATATTATTGAAGGAATGCTTGCTGTGGTTTATCACAATTGCCATAACATAGCCAATATTTATACGGTTATATTATTATTATTTGTCACATTAAATTTCTTAAATATAGTGTAGAATTGGTCAATGTGTCTCTTAAAATAAAATATGTTAACTATACGATAACAGCAATCTAAACTTTATAATGAAGAAAATAATGCGTTAATAAAATCCAGCCAAATAATAATTAGCATAGGACTCTTTTAAAGTCGATGAATGAAAGCCTTGCATTGTTTAATTTCAACAAGAGTTGGATTGGATTATCTTGTATTTGCATCACATTCGTCATTTATGTATAGACGTTACGGATGAACCATAGCAACAGATCTGTATTTAAGATCTATATATCCGGAATCTGTGAATGACCAAATTTCATTGGTGAACGGCATTATTGTCCTTTAATGCCTAAAAAATTATATCTTTCGGCCATGCAACTTTTATTGCCAGACATGACCCATAATTATTTATCGACCATTTTTGACCTTTCTGAAATAAATGTAAATTAGCGAAAGATTGTAGTGGAATGGATTCAGTTAGTTTCTTTACGTTGATTGTTGGTTAACGATTTCACAATTGTGTTGTACAAAATAAAATACACTCATCAAATATCTAACATTTTATTTCGTCTTGATTTCGTAATGTCACCAAGTTGTTAGAATTGTTATTGTATGTGTAGCAAATTATATTCTATAGTACATTAATTTATTGTAGTTTGTTACCTTCTATTAAACATTATGGTATAGCAGTAGTTTAAAGTTAGGGCCAGGGTGCTACCAAACTTTTTTCGCACTCTTGCCAGTTTTCACCCCATTTAATCAGTTTGAAATACAGCTGACAGTGTATATTGTAAAGTAATAGCTTCGCTTAGTGCGTCTTATTTAATTGGGTCAGATATACACACGATTCAGTATTGATGCAAAAGTACATGACAAATTAGCGTAGAATACATGTACTTGGACCCTTCAAATTATGAGAAGTTATATCAGGTGCTCGTAAACAAAAATATTTAACGACAGTAGACATTTTAGGCCACCCCTAACTTTTAGTGAGTGGAAACTACAGAGAATATATATTTGTAACACCCCCCCCCCCCAATATCTCCAGGTGTAGGCTTACCATTACCCTTAGACTGGAATTTTGAATCTGATTGTCCCTTTAATAACCGTTCTTATTCAAATAACAAACGAATATTCACAGAAACACAATCCATACAGAATCATCGTTGCCCTGAAATAATTGGATCTAAGTTATCTCAGTTATCAATGGTCTGTATCATATAATATCATCTGCTTTAACTAAGAGATGGCAAATAATTTCGATGATGTGCTTTAAAAAAAATGTACATGTAATTATTTAACAGTGTATTATTCAAATCTTGCGCTTGAATAAATGAAATAAAATTTGTTTGTTTAAACTTTTGACTTTTAATTCATTGCCATTAAAACATATAAGAAGCTATTCTTGACAGTTTCTGCAACAATGGGTTTGTCCTTGTAATCATAAACTGCAACGAAGCCCCGACCAGACAGTAAATATTAGCCAGAAACTTAAGGTGTGGTAATTCCAGTACCTATCCCAGTGTTGTTCGAAAAAGTTATTCGTCGTGATTTTCACTTGTTTCCCCTGGCGCTGGACGGGAGGGTATGGCAAGGAACGCCTCCTCCCCTTCAAGAAACTGAGGTCCATCCGTGTGTAGGCCAATCTAATTAAAATATAGATCTATATTTCGTTTCGTTTTTTATACTTTCGGGGGCTGTAGTAAAGACAAGTAAAAACGAAATTTTGAACTATAAAAACGAAACGAAATTGGATCTGTGTTTTAATCAGATTGTGTGTAGGCGAAAACGCGAAACGCCGCTGTCGAGGCAAAATGCTCATAGTAGCACACGACACAGCTACAGCTCGGAAAGGGGTCCATTTCCTGAGTTAAACTGCAGGCATTGTCTATGTAAACCTACTCTCTATATATTTCTGGCATAATAAAGAATTTAATTATCCCAGGAGAACACTGTGACCCGATTGTTGAGTTAATACAGGATATCTGGCAAATACCCTTTGAAATGGATTGGTCATTAAAGACAAAATGAAATGGGGTTTAACGTCCTACTTTTCTGCACCGACTAGGATAATGAAGACGAGAATATTATAAGCCACTCAGTTTGCTATGATGGAAGTTTTGCCTCGACGGCAGTGCTACGACCAACTCTTATTTCGAATTCCAATTGTCAAGGGTTGTTTTACGCGGCTCCCTACTAAATTTGGTTATAACCAGTCAAACGGACCTTGAATAGCAAACCTAAAAGTATACTACCCTGAAATCAGTGACCGTTATGCTGTACATTTCTCAATACCATTTGCATAGGGAGGTTCTCAAGTTCCAATTAGGAAAAACTTTCAAATTTAGAAAATATAACAATATCGATTCTGCGTATTAAAACAGAGCATACATGGCTGTCTTCAGGAATGCACGTACATAAAATATCTTTTTATTCTGAAATATACAACGTGAAGAAGTTAGTGGCTAACACAAAAGTGAATTAGTACAATAATAAGACCAACGAATGTAAGTCCAGCCCGAAAAAACTTTATTCAACTGCTAACGATCTTCTGAACATTGCAAAGTCGAAAAACATCCTATCTGAGCATGACTTATCAGTAGCTTTTGCCGAGACATTTGAACAATATCGTAAATCCGATTAGATAAAATAACAAATCAGACATCATGTACAGCACAACCCTCACCTTAGACAGGCTTTTCTTCAGCCACTTTCTGCACCTTCACCAACTATTCAGAACCTAAACTCCGTAACATTATCAAGAAATCAAAAACCAAATCTTGCATGATAGATCCATTGCCTACATGGTTACTAAAGAACCATATCGATGTGTTTATTTAACCTGTGCTAGCAATCATTAACTCCTCCCTTCAAACTTTTATATTCACAGATGACGTTAAACAGGTCATAATAACACCACTAATCAAAACAGCCACACTGGATCGTAACTATCTCAAAAACTAGAGGTCTGTCAGCAACTATGTGTCAAACCTTTTGGAAATATCTGTCCTTCTCCAGTTGAATGATCTACTTGGACACAGCGGACCACCTCAATACACTTTGGGGCGAAATAGGTTCAAGAGGAACAGTGTTTAATTGGTTCAAATCATACTTACCAGCAGAAAGTGCTCATCAATGGTAGTTACTCAACAGACATGACCCTGCTTTGTGGAGTACCACATCCCTGTTTTGTAGAGTACCACAAGGGTCAGTCTTAGGTCCTGTAGTGTTTATTATATTCACCAAACCTCTGAGGAGGATAGCACTCAAGTATGGATTAAACATTCCCTTATTTGCCAAAGACACTCGGCTATATATCAGCATTGATACCAAAACACAGCAGGCATCCGTGACAAACATCTAGCGTTGTTTAAAGGAAATCCACAACTGAATGACACTCCATTTTATTAAACTTAATTCTGATAAAACAGAAGTGATTTTCGCAGGTACAAGACAGAAGCTCCAACAAATCAGAGACTGTAACATAACAGTTGGGGGGGGGGGGGTCGAATGGTTAGCACGTGCGTGCTCTATCATACGGCCTGTCATTGAGTCAACTGGCGTGGTTTCGAATCCCCGGTTGTACGTGACAAGGAGTAGGGTCGCCTGTCCAATCTCGTGGGTTTTCTCCGGGTCCTCCGGTTTCCTCCCACTGCCCTAACCTTATTAATTACATCTCATCGAACTTGACGAAAATAGAGCTGGCCTTAACAAATAGATTTAGCCACCTGAATATCTTTTATCGCGAAAATCTTACATGGGAGATAACTCTTTGACGACTATGCCAATAGAAAGATTATTAATTTAATCGTCATACTCATAGACTGTATGGTAAATTGCATACAATATATGGTCCTATAACTTTTTCGGAACAGTTCGTAGAGTCTAACCGTTATATCAGCAAAGAATCCAACATATAACAAATATCTGACCAAGGTGGGTGACAAGCTCGAAAGAACCTATGGTGCAAATATTATTTTTCATAATGAATTCCCCAATGTTTATCACACGATCCTTCCACCTTAAAATCATAACTATTCACCAATCAACCTAGCATACAATCAAACTTCAAATCCGTTTAGAAAACACAATATAAACAAAAACGGACACGCAAAAAGGCAGAAAGGACGATGGAGAAGGATTTATCTGCAATAAGTCGAACGAATTTGTTGAATTTAAAAAAAAACAACAGAATTCAAGTCCAGAATGAGACGTAACACACGTAAATCTTTCCCCTATAAAAATGTGTTAACACTCCGGTGATCTTAATCTTTATAACCACAAAGAGTCGAATTATGTCACAATCATCTGATAAAATAGTTGAAAGCGGTTGACCATTTCGATTCTTTGCTAGCCCTGGTCAAAGAATTCTATAGAGAGTGGCGTCATTTTAGTAGGCGATCACCCTGATTCATGTGTTATACTTTCTGATCCTTCATCTCCAAAATCACGAATATTCACCAAACCTGGAAATTCTAACACCCTTCCTCGATTCTAGACCAAAATGTCAACATAAAATACCATGCAAAAGGGGGAAAGGATGATATGGGGAATTACTCCATATAGACGCACTTCAAACAAGGAAGTAATTATTAGTCTACGTCCTGAAAAGAAATGAAATGGTGTTTAACGTCCTACTGTTCTGTCCCGACAGGGCTAATGAAGACGGGTTTACGTCATGCGGTGTATGCAGAAGGCTGGGGTCCTCTCTTGTATCGAATTTCAGCTGGAAAGGGTTCTTTTACGTGCATGCCAATGTGTACACGGTTTATCGTCCCATGGGAACGACTATACGTTGTCCCTTGTCAGGCCCTCTGTCCTGTACCCCCCACCCCCCACCACCCCCACCACCACCCCTTTCTCTCATGTATAGCTAATGGCCGGCTCATACCCTTTGATAATGGAATACTGAATATAGATAAGCTAGATAAGAGCCCTGGATAGTGCATCATTGTACAGTGAAGATAAGACTGAAGACTAGCCGAGTGCCCTTCTTAGTCTCTAGTCAACAGACGTCATAATTAAACAAACAAACGACATCCGTAATATAACGAGACGGTGTTGGTCTCAAGTATTCTAAAACAAACATCTTGCTCAGTTATTTACTTCTGTGTGCTGTGGTTTAGATAATCTGATAAATCTTACAAAAATACTCCATATGGCGGGTTTCAGGAATTTGAAACGATTACCGGTCGACCGTCGAAGAAACAATCAAGATGAAAATCCATATATTTCTAACCAACCTTTACTGATTTTCTTATTGCTGGTACACTAGTCGTATGAGAGAGAGAACGACCGAGCGAGAGAGAGAGGGAGGGGGAATTAACGTCCACTTGACACAAACTAGGTAATTTCGGGACTAACGTATGATTCAATTTTATTTTAATAATTCCCTTGCGCGTAGGGGTCTTTAGCAGTGGCGAGAAACCGGAGGACGCGGAGAAAACCCATGAGGTTGGACAAGCGACCCTACTCCTTGTCACGAACAAGTAGGGTATAGAAAGCCAGCCATTTGACTAGATGACAGATCTTATGACGCATTCGTCCACCCAACCCCTCTGCCACATACAGACCTGGTATCAAACCATTGACTTGGAAGATAACAGTCGTTAAACTGTTTTATCACCCAATAATACATTCTACAGTAGATATCGCTTATGTGATATATTTCATAATCTACTGCGATATCTCCTTAGGAGATATCGCTTTACATGAATTTGATTGGTCAGTTGAAAAGGAACTAGTTTTTTTTATTTTCAAAGAACACTTCATTTCTTATTTAAAGTAACTTTTTTTTATTAAAAATGAACTATTGTTATTCAATTGACCTTGATATATCACTATGCCGTTATGTTCAGTAAAAGTGAAATCTACAGCAAAGAATAATATTTATCTATTTGTGCATGTAAGAAGGGATTGGGTGATAAATAAAATCTCCTCCTAGTCTTTTTTGATATCAAAAAATATCAACACTCGTTGATAAAGTAAAAAAAACTCGGCAGAGCCTCGTTTTTTGTTACTTTATCAACTTGTGTTGATATTTTTTGATATCAAAAAAGACTGGTAGGAGATTCTCTATATATCACCTAACCCGTCTTTTAAGCATCTAACAATTCGCGGTCCGTACAGATAAACGTAGTTAAAACCACTGACGGAAGCACTTAGATAGTTGCTGTATTCTGCACAAATAGGTATATGAAATCAAACTTATCGAAGTGTGGATTTTTCCAGTTTACACTAAAACTTAATTTTAAAAATTTGATATTATCAGTCTCAGTCGATAAACTTAGTTTTGAAAAAAAAATATTGCCGGTAGGAATGAATTAATGTTTGTTTTAAAATTATTCGGAAAACCAGGCCCGTAGCTAGCGGGGCGGGAAGGGGGTGGGAAAAATCGGCGCCCATTGGACACAATACGAAGCCAACGACCAACTTGCCCATATCAATATGGGCGCCCCATAATGCCTAGGGACATTGGTTGGGCGCCTCGCCATCCATGTCGTTATATATGAGGCACCCCAAATGGTGAGGCGCCTCTTAATGGATCACACGATTAACACCACAACTTGATTGATGGGCCGCTCAAAACACCCAATATATGAGGTGCCCGAATCGGCATGATTGGTGGGTTGCCTCATTCGGGTCAAATTCACAAGATGGGGATGAGATTGATTCAAGCTCGCACCAGGCGTGATAATCTTCAAAATTTAAATTCACGAGATGGGGATGAGATTGATTCAAGCTCGCACAAGGCGTGATAATCTTCAAAATTCAAACAAGTCACACTCTAACCCCATTCCGAACTTTTCGTTTTTCTAATAAATTATTATAGGTACGCTAAAGTCGAATTCCTTCCTTCGAATTTTTATAATGTTCACATCAAAATGACATAATACGCCAATATCGCAAATTCAGATTCAAAATAGAAATTTTCTGTCATTTTCATAGTTCCTCTCCTCTGGTGCTAACACTATTTTCCCAAATGTTCTGGAGTGAGAGCACCCTAGACCCTTCTCCGAAGGGAGGCGCATTCACGGTGCCGTTCGCCGTGGATTGTCAAGTGTAGGCACATCGGGGCCCATAGAAGCCCCATCGCCGCCCCCAGAAGCCCCTCCCCCTTCAACATTTTTGGGCTAGCTACATGTACGGGCCTGAAAACTTTTATTTGGATAATGAATGAAATGGAGAATGATGGCACGTCAGCTCCAACCTGGTATATTTGGCCAAGCCCATTGCATAAATGATCATGTGTCGTTACCGAAGTGTTTTCATTTAAATTTATCTCTTGTCACCCCATTTGGATTATGGGGTCCGACAAAACACTTACACAGTGATTTAGCAAGTGTCCCCGGCGCCCAAACACAGCTGCTCATAATTTCAGAAATAAGCAATAAAAAAAAATAAAATGCATTTAACAATTTATAGAACAATTGCTATAACAGGTGTAATTTTAGGTTTCAGACTGAATTAAAGGGATGGGGGTATTATACCAGCGCCCAGACGTCTATTCCTCCCTTCTCGCCACCCATCCTTAAACGCTACTGCAGCGATTGACTATATCAAATTGTCTTACTAATGGCACGTGACATTCAGACGAACGAAGACAATGGTAGGGTGACCCGTGCACTTTACAGAAAGTTGGTCTCGACACGGCTAAATGTGCACGCTTCAGTTGCGTGTCTCGAACTGATTTCTGACTACCCCGCACTCGCTTTGAGTCGATAAATAGCCATGGCACGTGCAATTCTCTACAAATATATCAACTATTACAGCCGTAAAAAATCTATTGTTGACGTTTTTGAATAGCAGTAAAATTTAGCTTCTTGGTTATTACAGCAGCTTTAGTAATTACGTTTGTTTTATTTTTTAAATTGCTTTATCATTAACTGTACCGTTAAGAGCGGCATCTTTTGGTTTAGTACAAATACTATCTCTGAATCACTTTCTTTAGCAGGAACATGATACTAGCAGTAGTTTCATTTTACTTTTACAAGTTTCTTAAAACAATTGTTGAGTTGTCTAAAGTGCTTATTTCTAAATTCAATTTCTTGTTCTAGCTTTCTGTTATGTTTCGTAAAAAAGTAGTCTTGATTATCCCGACCTGTCAATCAGACGTAGAATGGTCGATAGACTGGTTAAGCGAGACTAATTTCAAAACAAGGGCACGTAACCTATCTTTTACTCAAAAGTGTCTGGATGTTATGGACGCAACTTGGAACCAGTTTTCAGTATATTATTTATAGATGATTAATGGTCATAGCTCATTAAGTACAACATGATCGTTTATTTAGTGACTATAATTGTGTGAAACTGATTTGAGGCTTGGCATATATATAAATATTGTGGCGTAATTGTCGAGATATTTGGAGATATTTATTTATGGTGGGTCACCCTACCATTGACAATGGTCAAAACGTCCTAAAACGTATTTCCCCGGCTACAACCGAGTTATTTTTCCTGGTGAATATTCACATCATAACATTAATTGGATACTATTCTACCGTTTCATAATTTCAAGTGTGGTGCAATAGGTTGAAGGTAAACACTTGATGGTCCAAACTAAGAAGCTAAGAGATATCCACAAAATACAAAATACTCTCTTTTCCCTTGACATATTGCTACTTGTGAATAAGGATAGCGTCTATAAGTGGGGAGTAATTGGACGGACTAAAAGTAGAAATATATCTTCACTTTCTTACACCCTTGCCAAATATTTCTATTAAAGAGACAATATCACATACGGGTATAGGTTGCTGCGCTAATTTCTCAATTTAAAGTAGCTAAGTCTCTAACTCAATATCATCCCAAATCTTCGACATTGAAAACACGAATTACTTGTCAATTTAAATCAACATTGATGTTGTGATCTTACCGGGAAAAGATGGGCTTCTGATATCCAATATTTAAGACAAAATAAACATTTTACAATTGGTACACGAATCGTGTACCATAATGCGCTTCAGCGGCATTTGTAATAAGGGACTCGAAAAAGAGGCTAGGCATATTCCACTAAAACTATACTAGTCATGTCAAGCGGTGACGCCATATTCGTATCTGGAGAGCATGCGCAATAAATACTATCAGTGTAGACTGGAATAACTAGACGCTAGAGAGTGGCATTCGATCGAGACTTCTGGCGTATTTCGCCGAACATAACTGATTAGAAATTACAGTAAAAACAGAAAAGATTGAATGTAAATCAGTTTATATACATTCATATTGCATTATTATATGCGTTGCGGCCCATTTGTGTCAATTTCTAGGCCCCAAATATTAGCGATTTAGCTCCTTTAATTCTCCTAATTGCTGGGAGAAATATTGATTCGCGCCCAATGTTCATTGTTCAGATAATAATACCGATTACCATAAGCAATGAAACAACAGTGCTACCGAGTTTTGGTTTAAACAATGGACAAGCTACTGCAGTGTAGGTTACGAAATCCGTGTGCCGACCGAAAGGAATCTTTGAGAATTTTCAAGACATTTAAATGGACACTCCAATGTATAAATATAAGAGTGTAATAAAGGCGTAATGCTCCAATATATAATTGTTTCTGTTATTTTAATAGGGTGGTTCTTTAGTTTCACTGAGCATTTTCTGAAATAATTTTCTGAATAATTTGGCTTGATTAACTTAAAGTAGCTAAGTCCGTAACTCAATATCATCTAAAATCATCGACATTGAAAACACGAATGTTTTTGCAATTTAAATTAGCATTGGTGTTCTGATCTTGCCTGGAAAAGGTGCGCTTCTGATATCCAATAATTAAGACAAAATAAACATTTTACCATTGGTACACGAATCGTGTACCATAATGCGTTTCACCGCCATTTGTAACAAGGTGCTCAAAGAATGAGGCTAGACATAGTCCACAAGTCATGTCAAACGGTGATATCATGTTCTTATTTGGAGAGCATGCGCAATAAATAATATCGGTGTTGACTGGAATAACCAGACGCTAGAAACTAACTTGCGGTTGAGACTTCTGGCGTATTTCGCCGAACATAACTGATGATAATTCACAGTAAAACGGACACGATTGAATGTAAAACAGTCTATATAAATTCATATTACATTATTATATGTGCTGCGACCCATTTGTGCCAATTTCTAGGTCCAAAATATTAGCGATTTAGCTCCTTTAAGTGCCATTACACACAACCATTGAGAACACTATCCGTTGTTTATCTATCGACAACGTCACTTACTGAGATAATGTAATTTTGGTTGCCAAAACCTTTATGAAAATTCGTTTTCGAACCCTGTTTCCATGCACATGATGTGTTTAATGAAGTAATAACATTATTACAACTTTAGACATTTTGCCCCACTTTTTTCAAATAAGGGACCCATTTTAATGTTTCCAGTGCCCACCCCACTCCGTACTCACCATAACTACAGACGGGGTGTCTCTTTAAGAGATATAATATGATCTGTTATTTGCAAATGATTTGAGTTAAATATAAGTTTATTATAATCCACCTGTTTGTGTTGACATAAACTTATGAAGGGTGTTCTCTAATTTCAGCGACAAAGTGAGCGGGTTCACAAAATTTAGGTAGGTTGTTCTCCCCAAAACTCTATAATTGCGCCAAGGTATTTGTGGGGTGCAATCCAGCCCCACAGTTTGTGGCTGGGAAAAAACAAAAATTAACTAAACTTTGGGAATGGAGAAGAACAACATTCCTGCGTGCTAATCCACGTGTGAGTACGATGGTAGAGTAAGATTTATATATATACTATTCAAAAAAAGTAGGGGATATTTGATTTTGGGGGCATAATACTAAAATATGCAAATGACTACGAAAAAAGTCACTATAGAACCTAACAGAAAAAACATTTCCAGTTACATGTGACGCCCAAACGCACCAATAGATACCGCATGGAATGCAGGTGATGCTTGGGATCATCATGGGGGTCCAACCCAAGATTTGCACGACTCTGACTTTGAATGTTACAGTCATTGTGGCATTGAATTCCAGGGTGGAAACATCAGTTTAATTGTTTTAGTGATCAGAAAACAAATTTTGATATGCGTCGGCTTACCCAAAATGAAAGGTTACGTGCCCTTGGCATGCTACAGATCGGCACAACACAGGCGGTTGTGGCGCGGACGATGAATGTTTCTCAGTCTGTCATAAGCAGGCTATGGTCCAGATACCGTGATACACAATCTGTACAGGACAGACCACGCTCAGGTCGACCAAGGGCGACAACTCAAGCCCAGGATCGATTTATCCGTACCTTGGCCTTGAGAAATCGTGTCATCACAGCAAATCAGATCAGCGCTCGTCTTCAAACAGACACTGGTGTGAGAGTGAGTGGCCAGACGATTCGGAATCGACTGCATAGGGGTCACCTTCGCGCCCGACGTCCTCGCGTGATCCCTTGTTTGAGAGATCATCACATTCAGGCAAGACGTCGTTGGTGTAGGGATCGTCAACACTGGGATAATCGACGCTGGAGCAATGTGATGTTTTCAGATGAGTCAAGGTTCACTGTTGATTTTTTGGACAGACGTAGGAGGGTGTGGCGTCGTCGAAACGAGCGCTTCCAAGACGTTAACGTCATCAGACATGATCGATTTGGGGGTGGTTCTGTTATGGTGTGGGGAAGCATCACTGTTGCTGGAAGAACGGCTTTACATGTTGTTGCAGGGCGTGTTACAGGCCAGTACTACCGGGACAACATCTTGGCAGTCCATGTTGTGCCGTTCGCACGACGTCATGGCCGCCGTTTCATCTTCCAGGATGACAACGCAAGATGTCACAGGGCCAGGATCGTTACAGGTTACCTCCAACAACAGAACATCACCACATTACCTTGGCCAGCACTGAGTCCCGACCTCTCCCCCATCGAGCATGTCTGGGACATGCTTGGACAGAGGTTACGTCAACGTCAACAACGTCCTACCAATGTCCAAGAACTTGCTGCTGCGTTGCAACAGGAATGGGACAATCTGGACCAAAATGACCTTAGACGTCTCATTAGGAGTATGCCACGTCGGATCAATGCTTGTTGGGCAAACAGAGGAGGATTTACCCGTTACTGACTTGGTTGTGATGCTGTGGTAACTTTGCTGTTTGACCCCGGGTATCATTTTACCCTTATAATGGTCAGTCTGTGCCTTACTTAGTCTAACGATCATTTGGAATAAATCGATGAATGTGAACTTCTTTTCATTTTGTCATTTGTTTCTTCGTCAGCTTCATTAGGTGACTTTAATAACACTTAAAAATCAAATATCCCCTACTTTTTTTGAATAGTATATATGCAGGACCAGTAAATTTCTTGGCGAAATACTCGAATTGAGGTATACGTCCTGAATTAAATTGTATCTTAGTTTTTCTCAGTAAAGGGGGTTGTTGGTACACGAAACGTGGATGTGACCAGCCCCAGACAATGTTTGTATTGTTATGCCCGTCGGAGTAGGACGTTAAACTCCACTTCATTTCCTGCGGGTGTGGGGTTCATGTTATAAGGGAGTCAACTATATGGCCTTTCAACCTTCTGCTAAAAGTCACTATAATCTTGCAAATAAACTCCCATTTCAGAACTTTCAGCTGTGTCAACCGTTGATTTTGAATTCTATCTATGGGATAAACAGTGAAAGATAGTCCAGTCCTTTCGGCCTTTGCCTCAAATTCTGTTTAGGAAGGTTTCATCGATTATCAGATAAAATTATGTCTGAGCCGTTTGTTTGATCAAATACAATATACCGTACGTTTAAGAGATGCATTGTAGTCGGTAACAATAACGACGTTTTGATAATAAGAAAATGAAGATCTGCTTTTTATACGTTCTAGAACGTCCGGGGCAATTTGGTCTCTAATTTTCAAAAGATATTATTGCCTGAAATCCTGACCCATAAAATATCTTTGTATTAAACTTGGATCTGACGATCAATGTTTTATATATAAAATAGGGTTTAAACAGAGCAGGTGTGAAGACGAGGGCCTATGGTAAATATAAGAACAAACACTTTACGACGACGACCGTTTTACGACACTTTGAGATCGTCTTATGTCAATAGGCTGGCTCCACTTAAGACGTATTCGTCCTCTGATACATGAGAAATTGCTGTGTGTTTGTTTTCAATATTCACTATTGACGCTGCTTTGTGTGTGACCACGTTTTCGTCAATATGAGAACCACTATTAAAGCCTTTGTGATTTGTTCATATTGAAACACTCATCCGAGTCCCTTAATTCTCCAAATGGACGCGTGAACTTTTTCATATTCACATACATTATTTGACTTTAGCTTAAGACTGCAAATAAATAGATATATGAAATCTAGTCAATGAAAATTGTTTTGCGGGAAGGTCGGATACAAGATGGTGATTGTATTTTGAGTATGAAGGGACAAAATGGCTTTCGTGACGTTTTACAGAATTACAAGCACATGTATGAAATGTTATGTTAGACTAACAAAGACCGATGGACGACAAAAGCCGTCACTTTTAGGTTGTGTAAGAGAATTGACCAATGCGTTCGTCTTCCACATGCCTCTGCTCGAGTCTATGGAAGGGTATCGCTGCCAATATTAAATGCTCTGCTAAAATGTCTTTTCCATTGATTATATGTAAAAAGTACAATGTACAAAGTCCTAATACCGGTAATGACAAGGTCAAAATACCTTTAAGGCAAGAGTTAAATGTAAAACGTCAAATGTTAAGTGTTAAATGAAAAATGTTTTGTGGGAAAATGCTTTTTTTGACGTGTCTACATTTTACATTTCTCTCATTACATTTTACATTTGCTCTCTGCCACATCCCATTTGTGCAGAGAGACAGATATGTCTGACTGGTTATATACCATCGCTATCTATTTTATTGATTCTTAAAATACAGTAGACTTCAAAAAAGAGGGGCCCATAAAAGGAACTCATTGCTATGCACATCATGAACATCGGTTTCTCAAATACCATATAAATCATATTTTTATTGTCGAAATTTTGATTTACAACAAGGTTACCTTCAGTGGTGTCGCCAACCCACAGACATTAAACATCCGGATTTACTGTCTATACATAAACACACGATGTATGGATTATAATAGTCGGGGGCTAAATAGGGTTGACACATTGTAACCACGAAGAAAAGAAGAGTCGTCTAAAGCTTTTTAACCGCTCTATGATACCACTGCCTTTTGACATGAAGCGCTATCTCGTCTGCTTGATACCTGGGTGTAAGGAAGCTCGGGTTACGGCTGTGTGTGCTCACGGCTCTGGTTCGGCTCGTGGCTGTCTTTACGCTTGGTTATTTCCAAGTAAGGCCACCCCCAATGCGGTAATAGCCTAACAATGGCTGACAGTTCATGTTGATAATCCGAACAATGAAATAAATTGTAAGAGGGTGTTATATGAGTAAAATATAAGCTAATTCCTACTCATCATGTCTTATGTCCCTCTCTCTAAGGTTTTTAGAATATTTAAAGGTTAGACGTCAGTCACGTTACTATCACTTTTTTCTGATACCAGTGGCATATTTAATTCCACCCCACCCCAAGCCAAAAAGCCGTCATGTGTAAGTTACCGCAAAGCAATCACTGTCTATACCATATCTGTTAAAGTTTTCGTTCCAGAGATGTATAAAAGAACATAATCGATATGGTTTTAATGGATAAAAAATAGAAATAAAGATAGAGGGAATGGTAGACCTACTTGGAAATTAACTCGTAGATAGATTGAATGTACGGAGACAACAAATCAGCACAAAACCCATCTTCAATAGAAGGCTTGATCTCGCTTTAACTATGTACATCTTATCAAGGCCTTCACGTAATACCCTGCCTATTTCAGCACTAATTTCGATTAGGTACATGCCCAGCTTCTGAGCCTATCAGATTCCTCGATCGTGGTGAATGTGAAGTCTCGCGCTTTCAAGCTAAAATGTCTACCTGTGATAATCAGTTGCAAAGTTCAAAGTTCATTCAATGCCAAGGTTTCCGTGGAGGTCGCGATGCCACAACCTTTGACTGGTAGGACGTTAAACCCCATTTCATTTTATTTCATTTCAGATAACATAGCTATAAGTTCGGGAATTGTGAAGTAAACAAGCAACGTCCAGATGTTGTAAAACTAGCAGTCGTTGCTTCAGGAACATGCACAAAACCATAACTCGTTTCCGGTAGATTATGAACAGAATATTAGTTCGAGATTATGGAATGTTACTAAGAGCTACTACCAGATATATTAAGCCCCCCCCCCCACCAACACACACACACATATACACCCTACTCATTTATTCGGGTTGGCCATGCAACTGGGAACCTTGTCATGGTATTTGCTTGATAATTTATATAGGCTTCGTAGTTCTTCATGTTCCAAGACAAATTATATTTTAGAAATTAAACCATGCGGTGAGATGACAAAATTGACATTCGGGTTGGGGTTAGGGTTAAGAATTCAGTGTGAACAAATTCTGAAATGGCTTCGAAACTTTTGGCGGTTCAAGAGAATAACTTGTTCATTCTTCAACGAAGCAAAAACACCCAATCACTTTCAATAAAAGTGTCCTTCACAATTAAGATATTGAAAGTCTTATTCCATAAATTTATAAGTCGTAATTTGAGCATACAATTTCTAAAAGGCTAGGATCTATTCCAGTTAAGAGAACGAGTCGAGTGGAAAAGCTTCTTGGGTAAGAGGGAAGTGAGTGCATCTTGCTACAAATAGCAGAAATTGAGCATTCTTGTCGCGAGTAAATTACATGGATATAATTTAATTTATCGCTTCTATTGTGACATCCCTACAGGTTGTAATACCCAGCTGAACGCAGGTCATGGGTCGCTGCATGTGGTACAATGTGATCTAAGAAATAAGCTATACTCTACTCAGTAGGGGCATTCGGTAAATCGTGCTCACTCAACCTTATAACCCTCATTTGATTTCATATTTCACTTTCATATTTATTTAACCATTTATGAATTTACAGTTATATGTACTTTACCTGTAACATACTGAATTAGAAATCAAATGTTAGGATTGGCACGGACGACTTTGCCATTGATGGCATGGAAATCGTTTTCATTTCAAAGAATTTCAATACTGAAAAATTAAATTTAAATATAAACATGAAAGAGTGAAACACGTCCATTTTCACTTTTCAACAAGAAAACATGTATTATTTATCAATTGGTGTCTCAAATTAATTTTCTAAATTTATAAGCAAAATATCTCAGCCAGATCCTTTCTGTATTATCGCCGTTTCTATTGACCGTTAAAGCTTTGACCGCTCTTTATTTTACTGATCGTAATATGTTTTTATAAGCAATGAGGCGTAAATTAATATTCGGGAACATCAAATATATTTTCTATCTGAAAGTATAAACGTAAATAATACGATATATATATTATTTGTAATAAACATAAGTACAGAAGGGGTTATATACAATGTTAATGGTTTTAAAACGAAGTAAATCACATCGAAAGACATTCAGATGATATGATACAAATATCTTATATTGGCAACCTATGCGCCAAAATTGTCAATCATCAATGCTTTAAGATAAGATTTTTGTTTGTTATCTATCCATAACAGAAGTTGATAAATGGGCGGACTTGAACGTGACCTCGGATAAAGAAGATTTTTATGGGTCTTCTATTGAAAGGTGTGAGATTCAAATATCCACGCGATGACGCCTCTTGCCTGTTTGCATGAGTGACATAGAGGCAATGAATTCAATATAGGGAATAATAAATAGAGTTGTTAAAGGTTTAAATTGTATCGGTTTTCTCTATGTGGTTAAGACTGTCAATAAATGTATAGTTATGTTAACTCTATCTGCCTCAGTGCAAACCTATTAAACAACAATCAAGGAGGGTTATTCAGTTTGAAAGCTGCCTTTATCACCAAATATCAAATGCTCTTTAGAAGGTGTTTATCGAAGATCGGTGTTATATCTTTTCCTTCAAATTGTTAAAGAAATTGAAACTGTATTTTTGTGAAATATATTAACAAGTAGGACTATAATGGTTAAGATATTACTCATAATGGTCCTTATATTTTTTTTAGGACAACTTTCTCTATGATTACTTTAAACTGTTCACACCTGTGCTAACAAGGTTATGGTAGCAACCGTGTGAAGGCATGTATCACCTAATATAAAGTTAACAATCGCTATTACGAGTCATCTGGTTACTAGAAAGATTTTTTGTTATCTGATTAAATAGAATGCAAGTTAGTAAATTTAAAGCAGTGCGATTAGTTAAGTGAAATTTATAGTAGATTGCACATAACAAATAATGCAGATTTCTGATAAACTATAAACATTTCTCGTTAACCCCTTGCTACAGAAACAGTGTCTTCGTTCCCAGACGTTAAGAACTACCGTCCAGTATCAAACCTTCAATGTATCGAACATGCACTTCGTCTTCGTATTTTAGAACAACTGATATTTGCATGATTTTATTGAGCCTCATCGGTCTGCCTATCGACCATTCCAATGTACAGTGTCCGCCCTTCTTCGGGTGTCAAATTATGTATGTACAGTGTTCGATACTATCGACCAAAATAATTTACTTTCGAAACCACAAAACGACTGTGGACTCTCTGGTACCGCATTGGATTGGATTGGTTCCAGTCATATCTGATATGTTTGCGTGCGTCTCTACTCCTGTTGATTCAACTTGTGGAGTTCCCCAGGGATCTGTATTGGGGTCTGTACTTGTCACCCTACACACTAAAGAGCTGAGTATACGGGTTAGTGACTATGGCCTTCTTAGACTGACGACTCCCCAAGTATGTCTATAGTTAAGCCTACGTCAGTGTCAGCGGATTCAACACAATCCCAACTTTTAAGGTGTTACGAACAAATTCAATTGGGGATGACAGAAGTCGACTTAAAATTTAATGATGAGAAAAACTGAAGCTCTCCTTTGTGTTCTCGAATCTAGACGTGGTCTATGCAGTATTACCCAGGTGAATGTTGGCAATCTCAATATGGAAACCCACAACCATATATGAAAAGTGCGTTACCTCATTCTACGAAACATTGGATCATTGGAAAATAAGTACCTTAGTGCTGATTCTTTCCATACAAGATTACTGCAATAGTTTACTGATCCGTGCTCCATCTTCCCGACTCCAAGGCAGCCAGAATAGTATCTCTTTATCCTCGTTACAGACGCATAACACCAATTCTCAAAGAACTCGTTTTTCTTCCATTTAGTTGCAGAATCAAATGTAACGTGCTGTGTTATACGTAATTAATGGCACTGCTTCAAAAATACCCGAGTGATCACTATTGTTATTTTGTTTCAATTGAGATGAAACTTGACTTATAGATTAAGATTCAAAAGATCTTGAAGGACTTTGATTTTGGTCTGAATCGTCTGAACCAGGCCGCAACATCTTGCTTATGGCTCTTTCCTTTTTACGGAAAACGTAAATAGTTCAAAGTCTGTGGACATTTTAAAGTCCACAATCTTTGTCCGATTGAGATGAAACGTAAAACATATGTTAAGGATCAATAAAATAGGACAATTTGGTGTGATTGTATCGAAAGTCGTGCATCGGAAAATAGCCGCCATGTTGAATTTTCGAATGGCTAATGAACTTATTCAAAAATAGTAGTCCTTACCGAGTATTTGTCCTATGTTTGATACTTGCATCAAAATCTGAAAGATTTCCATGATATGCAGTTATTAGCAGTATATTTGGGGTTTATCTGTATTGGCCGTTCAGATCTGTATTGAACTTGTATGGGGCATGTTTTCAGAGATTAAATCTAAGACTGTGTTTGAATGGATCAAAATAAGACTTTAAGCTGCATTGCCGAATTTGACGATACTTTACTCTATATTTCAGGATCCACAAGAGAACCCGCCCTGGAATCAGCAAGCTATGGGTCGTTTGGAGCGGCGGGGGTAAACTATGGAGTAGGCCAAATTAACTGAACAGAAGGAGGATAATGATGAGAAGTCAATACAAATGTTTCAGAGAGGTTCGGGTGCTGGGTTCCACCAGGATGTTTCCGGGACGAGACCTGTATAAAAGAAGGCGGAGAAAACTTTATTGCATAAGTATTTACAGAATATGCACATCATTACTTACTTAATCTGTGCACTTTTTTTCTAAATCTATACCTGCCCTGGTGTAACCCGTGTGTACTTATACGGTCTATGAGTTGTGTGCAGATTCTAAGGCCTGGACATCCATCTTTTATCCGATTAATTGAGCATGTTCTATAACAATTACGTAAATGATACAATTCGTAGAAAGGGCAAAATATGATGACTTACATATTTCTGAAACACGTGTATACGATACTTGATGTTTGCTTGCCAAAAAAATCAAATCTAAAAATGTTAGCACCTTATCCACCTGCACGTTACGGCAAAGTGTTAACACCCTTTAATCCTTTTCAAACACGCTTACTAGATTAACACATTCAGTGAATTCAAAGATCGCCTAAAGTTCAAGCGTAGATCATGATTCAGGTGTGGAGAATAAGAAAATGCAGATCTCAATGAGAAGGAAAAACAGACCCCGTGTGATCTCTGATCAGTTCAAGTTATATCATACAATAATATCGTTTTAAGTGATTTTCAGAATTCCAATGACTTTTAGGTGGACGAAGCATACTTGAACTTTTCTTGTGGCTATTAAACCGTAACCAAGTAGACGGTGGGACAATAACCAATTGGCTGAGATATTACATCGCCCTAAACAGGTGGTTAAATCCCACTCCTGTTTGACGTGACTCAATCAGGAGAATGAACATGAATACGGCCAGTTTCCCGCCAGAGAAAGTTAGATTTAATTTCTATTCTTTCACGGTTTTTTTTTTTGTTGGTTTTTTTTTCGTTTTAAATTTTGAAATTTATAATTACCATACTGGAATCTGTGGACAAAAATTAGAAATTTAAAAAAGATGTATTGTTTAAACGTCCACTCAACCAACAGACGGCGGAATCTGGAGAAACACATGCATTTCGGTGGGTGAACACCCTCTTTGACACATTCTGTTGGCTTGCATAGGGCTAGATCTATCTGTTAAGGCCAACTCAATTTTCGTCAAGGTTGCTGGGATGTAAATAAGGTTAGAGCACGCGATTATTGGCGAGATTGTAGGTTAGGGTTAGGAAAAGCGTTGGGGCTATGTCCAGGGTTAGGGTTAGGTTTGGAATTAGCGGTAGCCCTGTTTACATCTCGTGACCTTTGACCAAACTTGAAGTTGGCCTTATTAAATAGATCTAACCCTTGCATAGATAGTGAACCTTGGATCCACAATTCCTTCGGGGTACGCTGGCTGCTAGAGTTATGATCCGACTGACTTCAAATTTATGTACAGTGTTTATCTATTGAAGAATTATATCGACCCTGTCGATTTCCAATTCTTTTTTTCTGGGTTATTGCCCTCGATCACACCGAAAAACCATGAGACTCTCATAGAACTTTATACACAGGGTTGATTTTCAAGCCATAATTTATTTCAGGATTATTCCCTTGATCACTTTAAAAATACCAGAGAGATAGAAAAATGGGGTTTAATGTTCACTCGACGCAAACTAGGTAATTTCTGGAATAGCATATGCTTTAATTTAATTTCAATTATTCGCTTTCGCGTAGGGGTCTTTAGCAGTGGCAGGAATCCGAAAACCGACGAGGATGGATATACGACCCTACTCCTTGTCACGTACAAACTTGGAATCGAACCCCCGCCACATGATTCAATAACAGACCTTCTGATCAAGAGCGTAATACGCCATCTAGAAGTTAACTTTAGCATGACATTGATCTGAATATGTAGTGTTCATCTTCATGAATTACAACAATTTATGATAATTCTTTTCAGAAATGTTGCCCATGATTACTCTTCTTGTAGATGCCCTTATAGTGGACAATATTATCATCAGCCGAACTTCAGTTTATATTCATTAGAAGATGTTCAAAGATTTCTGATATTGTTGATGTTAATGCTAAAATGTATCGTACATTTCGTGTCTGGCAACTGGTGTTTTTTAGTCATGCTAAACTATATAAAGAAGTTTCGTTAGAAAGTCTTTTGGGTGGTGGTCATTCGTTTAAATACATGTATAGTGTCTCGTCTCATGGGCAGGAAAAGAGCCACGGTTGCTTAGTGTGTATGTGTTCGCCGAGACGTTGCAGGGGATTTTTCATCGCGTTTCCCCTTGTCAGTAACGGTGTCTAGCCGTTCGGGCGGGCGTAAAAATGAGGTCCCGTGTACACGTTGTCGTGCATGTAGAAGAACCATTGACAGTTAGTACATCCCGTCTTAAGATGCATTATGTAAGATTTAGATAAAGGGTTGGACGTTCTTGCTATAAAAGTTGAAAATAGATAATGAAAAATGAATATATATTGAAGATTTCATTCAAATTACTTTATTCTGAGCGAGTGAAGGAACTCTTATATATTAAATCCAAGTTTACTAAATGTCATTGTGCTTGATAACGATAAGAGGATACTTGTCGAAACGTCGTGCTATTAGAATAAAACCAGTGATTGTTTCCCATAAAAATTGTTCTGTTATCGAGTGAAGGAAGTTGTAAAGTTGATCGTTTATTATCAACGGTACTGGACATACGAGACTAAGCCTCGATTGCCCTTTTTATCGTTGAATTTTTCAATCTCGCGGATGTTTAAATCCATTTAAATCCCTGGAGAGTTGATTATAAACTTGTCGTGTTAAATGTCTAAATAATACTTTATGTAACATTGAAAGCCAAAAGAGCCCTGTAATAGACATATTTAGCTCTTACATAATGCATCTTTAATAAATCAGGTGGGAGCGGGAAAGTGGGACGTTAAACCCCATTTCATATCATGATCGGAACAGTAGGACATTAATATACTTCCCGTGGTGGCTTTCAACCAAAGTGTTTTAGAATGTTGCTTATTAGATTTGTTTAAATAAAGTTGCCCAGTCACGTTGAGGCGGGGAGGGGGCATAATAAGGGAAAAAACCCAGACGGTTGCCGGTGATCTTTATTTCGATAAGTTTAACAGTGATGGCATATGGCCTTTATTATTGGTCGATTTTTAAAACGGGTATGTATTTCTTGAATGATGCTCAATCGGATTTGTTTTCAAATAAAGCATGCAGCCTCACCCCTTGGCTTTTATGCGATTGGCGAGTGCCTATACCCGCTAATGACACTTGCGATTTATTTTTAAAATAAAGATGAGCCATAAAAATGGTAAATGACCTAGTTTTGTATTGAGTGGACGTTAAACTTTGTCCTTGCCTCATTTTGTTAAAAGAAAAATATATAAAAAAATAAATTAGTATAGGGTTGTATGTCCTACTTTTTTGAACCGACTCAGCGGGACGGATGGTCAATGTGACATGAGGGAAATTTTTCCCGACTAACGGCGCTCCCGCCTACTTTTATTTCAGGGTGCTTTTGCGTACACAAGGGAGTAAGACGCTAGCTTGCTAACTTGGAGGTTTCGTGTTCAATACAGGCGTTGGTCGGGAAAGTTCAACGGATTTCCCCCTTGTTAGTGGTGCAAGACAATTAAGGGGCCTTGCAAGGGACAATGTATAGTCGTTCGGATGGGACGAAAACCCGGGGCCACGTGTACACATTGGCGTGCATATGTGTACAGCTGAGATTCGATATAAGAGTAGGCCGTAGCGCCGCTGTCCGGGCACAATTCTCATAGCACACTGTATGGCGTATGCCTGTCGTCATTAGCCCAGTCGGAGCAGACAGTGAGACGCTAAACCCCAATTTATTTCATTTCGTGCACGACAATGGGCACACTAAAGTACAGAACCTCGTTTTTTTGTAACATCTGAACTATCGGATAAGGGGAAATCACGATGGAAAATCCTGAGGAAAATCGGGGTGGAAACGGGGATCGAACCCCATGATCTCCTGTTAATAGTGTTAAGTAGCGCTTAACTTTCGGATCCACTGCGGCTAGCTTATGTTTTATTTTGGTTTTTTTTTTAAAGAACACACGCTAAATAACAATTACGGGTTGCTATTTTTACTGATTGCCTTACAGGGGAAAATAAGTAGCCTATTGAAATTATGATCCATATCTGTTATTTTTGTTTTGTTTTAAATATTTAAAAATTGTGAATAAATTGTTTGGTTCTTCGTGATCAATAGGAATGGGAATGGTAACAATTAGTTTCAGTCTAAAGGGATGTCGGGGAAAATATATCTTAATAGAACATTTTTGTGGACATTTTCACGTTTGTTCTCAAGCGCCTATCGCCTTCAGACAATTGTCAAACAATTCGCACTCTTTTTTTCCCTACTTCACAAACACGCTGCATTTCAATGCATTGGTCTTTGAGCATACTTCACTTCTAAGCACGGTATGTCATTCAATAGAAAATCATTTCTTTTCAGCCATTGCTGTTTGTCGACTGGCTCACTCACTTATCTCATCAATATTCATGAGGTCAAAGCCAGGCCATACTCTGTGTTATTGAAGTTGAACATAGTAATGGCGGCAGAATGTCTTGCTTAAGCGTGTTGTGTTGTGTTTTAGCCATAATTTCTACATTATATGGTGAGTAAGAGTTTTGATTTTTTACACGGAGATTTATAACTGCTATGTACACGATTCCTTCATAATTTTTGAGTTGGATAATGAAGATGACGATTAAAAATCACCGCTGGACATTTGTCGCCGTTGAGGCGCCGTTCAGACTGTCTTGTTATCATATGGTACAATGTATAGAAATGTGTAACATAGTAGGTCTTCTCTGACAATCGTAGTGGGGCTTGTTCGTATTAAGAGTAAATAAATGAAAAGAAAACCAAGTATAACACAACTTACAGTTTAATATATTTAGCATGGTTTACACAGAATGGCATTTGCATTTATCTGAGGAAATATAAATCGGAACAGGCTAATTTTAAGAGAAATGTGCCCGTCTGTTGTACCTTTGGGAGATGTATATTTATTCACCTGCGTGCCAGGTTTTGGGGCATTACCAGGTTCATATAACGTTTATTACTATTAGAATAAAATCACAAATTCTGTTTAAAGCAATGGTCTTTTACACCAAGAACACACTTATCTAAAATAGGTTACATACATAATCATAATGACTGCAAATCTTATCAAACGTGACAGGTTTGTCAAATGATAAACACATCTTCGGTTTGAATGACTTGGTTTACTGTTTGGTTAAACATATCTTTGTTCATACCATGAATTTGATTAAAGTCTATTCTACATGTAATTAAGTGTCAGTATGCTTGAATGGTTAATTTACAAGTAATACATATTTGTGAAAAAATAAAAAAATAAACAGGGTTTAATGTCCTATTTTTCTGGGCTAATGAAGACGGGTACATATGGATTAAAGATGCATTATGTAAGAGCTGAATCTGCCTATTGCCGTTTTTTTTTCTGGCTTCAAATGTTATGAAATTTATTATTTACATGTAAACATTTATTAACATGACAGAATCAACTTTTTGGGCCATGGATGCCTCCATTTTTAAGAAGATTAGAACACTGCGGCCATTTAAGAGTTTAACTATAAAATAGATAAATGAGACATAGTCTCGATTTTAAAGTACCGATAATTAACAACCTATGTTACATTAGCCTAAGACTTGCCTTGTTATCAACAAAATCAACTGAATAGTTTGTTCAACTCGTAAATTGATAGTTAAAAAGTCAACATCTCGGAGGTGAATTGAATAAAAATTTCCATACAATCTAATTTGAGGATCTCTGTACATGTAACGGTATAGGCTAATAAAAATCATGACAAATCAAACAGTAGGCAAAGAGCCGCTTTTATGTAAACCTATTAATTGAATAGGATCAAAAGTAGGAATAAATCAATATTAATGGAAAATATAAATTTGTTGACACTGTTAATGTCTCATAATTTATTGATCCAAAAGTGTGATTGATCCATTGAATGTATAATGCAATATGCATGCATTGATATGCCATTGATTAAACTGTAATTCTTACAGTATTTGTTACCTTTGTATTTTTGTAATGAAGCCCATCAGCATGACATAAAACATATAACTTTGTTAGCCACATAGATATCAGGGCTGGCCACGAATAAATTGATGGCGAGCAGATGACTGCTCACGCAAATTTAGGTTTGGGCGAGCAAGGCGAGCAATAAAAATTGCTCACGCAAAATGTTGTTTGCGTGAGCACACGTTTTGTAACATTGTTTCAATTTAAAATCATAAAAAAATTGCTATTCCTGGCACAAAGTTTGCAGTGAACATGTGTGACCATCGCTTTCTGTTTTTGACAGTCATACGTACTCTTCTTTATTAAAACCAATTTCCGTATGGATTTCTTCACCCCACGAAATAAATGTGGATAGGGCAATCAGGTTGCCTTTGGCCATTATTACGCTTAGATTGAAAATTATACGACTGCACAATGGAATAAAAACCGAAGTTCTGATAAAATAGGAAATACCGATAAATATTAGTTTGAAACGTGTTCATTTAGCGTGAATGCCAAATGCCGGATGTAAACATTCTTTACTTTAGACTCGATTATCACGTGTTTGTTACTGGTGTTCGTGGGAAAACCAGTCATGACGTTCAGGTCTAAAGTGTATTTTTAGTAACACAAGTTGCGAGTAACTTTATTACCCAATCAAATTTCAGGAGGAAATGCCGCGTGCAGCTGGGTGAATCTCAGTTTGACAGACGAATTTATGACGTTATTGACATTGTTGGGTTAGTTTCGGCAATAAACTTGTCAATATTTTGATTATTTTTACTGGGTTTTCTTAAAATTTTGCGCGAGCAACGAACCGCTCGCGTAAATGTAGATTTACGCGAGCGCGAGCAGTTGCTCGCGTCTCGTGGCAAGCCCTGGATATCAGTATACAGTTCTCCTTACAATATGTAAATTTTATAAAATAAACAACAGTTACTATTCTATAGGATATCCATGTACAGGTTACATCATATTGTATGAATTTGGCAAACTGTGACTACATGTATATTGTATACATGTACTTATAATGAGAATTGATTTATAGCACATTAATTGTATGCAATGTATAATACATGTACATGTCTTTGGATGATTTTGTATACATATCGGTATTAAATTATGTACATCTTATACTAGTAAGTGCAGGAGGACCGCACCACACGCAAACACTGGCAAACAGATCCTGTAAGAGAAACCTGTGCACAATACACAAAATACACATACAACGCAAGCAATCATCAACAAATGTATCAAATCAAGTGAATGGATGGGGGAGAGTGTAGAGTATTTTTCATTAGTTAAAATGGCATTTTGTAAGATTAGATACAGAGCTGACAGTTCTCGCTATGATAGTTAAAATGTAGATAATGAGAAGAGAATATACTGAAAATTTCTTCACTCTGAACCTAATTTTAGGTTAGCCTCGATCGTCATTACTACCATTGTTACGATAATAAACAACGTCGCGATTACCCATTTTTACGGTTATTTCATCCACCGTAAAACGTATTCAAATCCAATAAACGTCCCAGGCATCCGATGGCACCTAGATTTGATTACAAATGATCTTGGCAAATTAATTAGATAACATTTAAGGCCTAAAGAAAGGCCTGCAATAGGCAGATTTAGCTCTTGCATAATGCATATTTAAGTACTTTCAATGTATTATTCTTTATATGGGGAGAAAATGTCTACATTTGCTCTATTAATTTATACATTTAAGCTTCCCATGTACATGTATACACTGTTCAAATGCTGATATATACATTTATCTTTCCAGAGGTCTTTCTGTGATTTACTTATCGAATGTTGTGCACACAACAATAGGCATCAAATACTGCCTGTTTATATTGCAATGTATTTCTCTTTATTTTTTGATCACACTTGATTTCATTTTGTGGCATTGTTTTCAACACAATTTCCAATTTATAAGTCTGGATATCCATATTGTGAGAGCAGATGTATAATTACATCTTCCAATCAATGTATGTCACTTGAATACAAGTTTACATGTACATTGTATGTGAAAATGCTAAAAATAATAATGCTGGAACTCTCCCCTGGTCCCCAGCCACCCTCAAAATAACTATAAAAATGTGTAGGGGAGTAATTTCATTTTAATTTACTGTGAGCTGCAATGACATCACCGTAATTAAAAAAAAAGAAAAGCATTCTCCATTTTAGTATACAAGCATAATGATTTCTGTCAGTATTGATCTAATACATACATGTACCTAGATTTGTTTACCACAAAATGACCCAATATTGTTGTGGAAAATATTACTATACCCTACAGTAGTGTCACTCCAGTTCATTTAGGAAAGTATTTTATTAGCTGGGTAATACAAGTTTATGACCCTTCTTTTCAAGATGAAAATAACAAGATTATTGTGTAGGAAAATAAGTAATATTTCACAGTTCAATATTTACTATGTAGACCTCCTATTGCTTATGTGATATATACTATATAATACTGATGTGAAGACTGGTTTATCATGTAGATCTAAAGGCCAGCCGTATGTCAACAACCATCACAATCCATGCAGAGATTTTCTTTCTTACTACTCACTCAAATTGACCTCCTCCATTAACTCCAGTTTATCAAAAACATACTTAAATATATTCAACTAAAGATACATAAGGATGAATTAAAATGGATTAGCTAAATATATTCAACTAAAGATACATTAGGATGAATTAAAATGGATTAGCTGAATACATGTATATTCAACTAAAAATACATTAGGATGAATTAAAATGGATTAGCTCAATGTAATATTCTCATAAAAAAAAACGATCGCCCAGACCAAACACAATAATTTTCTTTTCCTGATTTTGTCATAAAGCAATTGAAATAATTTGTCATAATTCGACCAAAATCTATTGTTGATATGACATTAAATAACCAAGAAAGTAGGCCTAAATGTACCTGAACAATGGTGGAACCTGTAGTTTATTCATAAGGAATAAGAATCTTTGTTTAAGCAAATTTGTCTCATTAACTCCTTAACACCCTAACACCCTGTTTGATCCAAGATTAATCTAAGTAATTCCACTGTATAAATTGACATCTTTATTCTTTGTGTCAATTCAACCAGATCTATAAATAAAAGGTTTTAAAAGTAATGACCATTTCAGTAAATTTTCTGAACACTGTCTGTAATAAGGAGTTACATGTATTGTAATTGAAGTATTAAGTGTGACTGTGTGTGGTCATTAAACTAGTAAACAATAAGACCATTGCTGATCAGCTACAACTACAAGGTAGTTTTACAAGTTTTAATATATACCATTTACACCTAGTTTATGGCATCTGACTACAGGAGTTTTAAAAGCACTTGAGGTTAGATTTTGTACAGTTCAGTATTCGGTTTATGACAATCAGTACCAGTACTTTGTTTGTGAACGTCACTGATCCCTACTTTTCTGCCAAAGTATAATTTTTCACACATTAATATACATCCCACAATAAGATGTACTCAAATTGATTATTTAATATTTGATTAAGAAAACAAATCCAAATATCAACATTAATTAAGGGGATTGTTTATATCATCTGCAGATACCGGATTTTGGACTTTAAACTGATTGGTCGAGACTTTGGAACACAATAACTATCCTAATTGCTCAAGGTAGAATGTTAAAACTTGGTGTGGGTGTCTATTCGATGAATGCATTGATAAGCGTTCTATCATGCGAATTTTCAACTAATGCTAAGTAGAGATAAGCAATTATACATGTAACTATGGTTTTTATTGGGTGAGAGTGATGAAACTCAGAGTATATCAGTACCTTGACTCAGTTCGATAATGAGAATTTTCTGCTTCGGCTAAGTACATGTACATGTAGCGATAAGGAATTTGATTGGTCAAGATTTTAGAACATAACAAATCTGCTTTTAATTGAGGTAGAATGTTTAAACTTGGTGTAGATGTTCATTATGTGAATGTCTTAACTGAGTTCAATGATTAGCATTTTTTGCTAAAGCTAAGCAGAGCAAAGCAATTGGTCAATGCTTTGGGACAAGATAACTTTGATTCTAACTTATGGAGAGTGATGAAACTTAGTGTAGAGTTTCACTACCAGGTACTTCAAAACCTTGACTGGGTTCGATCATGAACATTTTCTGCTTAGACTAAGTGTAGATAATCAGTTTGATTGCTTGATACTTTTCAAAAAGATAAATGGCTTGTTTACTTTTATATTGTTTCTGATCTGGAGGTGGGTGTTATGAACCACCCAGTTTTTCTTTTCAAAACTTTCTACATACAACAATCAAGTATTTTTAAAGTGGTGCCTTTTGTTGTTTAATTTTTTTTGGTTTTCTCTGATACAAGTTAGGGGTGGGCTACTTTTCTCAAAATCTATTCAATATTTTGCAAAACTTTATGGAACAACAGCTTTTGTCAATGTGTGTGTTTGTCAGATCTGTCTGTCCATTTTTTTTATCTAGTGTAGAAATCGAAAACTATGGGGATTATAGTGCAGAAATCGAAACTTATGGGCAATATAGTACAGAAATTGAAAACTACGAGGCATGTACATGTAGGACTACAATTTACTGAAGGATACATGCAGCTTTTGTTTTATATTGTTTTGGGAACTGTATGAACAAATTCTACCCAAAAAGCTGATGATGCAAAATTCGTAAATTATGCTAAAGTGCATCCTAATTATTTTCATAACTCCATTGCTAAATAACCAGTTAACCAAAATTAGTCTGAAATAAACTTGTGCTGTAAAAAAAATATAAGAAAAATGCATAGTGATATACATGTATATAAATCTATATATAAATCTGATATACATGTAAGAGTAAAAAAAACTTTTATTGTTCGTCAGTTACATGTAGAACATCATCAGCATAAAAGCACTTTGATGTATCTGGCCCCCAATTAGTATTATTTGTAAACCGAACAGACGGCTACATGTAGGCCTAAGTATGAAATTCTCTGTTGACTCTCATCCAAATATGTTGATGTGAAAGCCAGACAGCCGGAGGCGGCATGTATCTGCTGGTTTTGTGTTTAGTCATGTGAAAAACAGCCCAAGCAGAAAACCATATTTTATTGATAAGTGATTAAAAATAAGTTAAGATCATAAAGCGAAATTCACATATTCCGTGTAATTAAATTTTTTCCAGACATATGACTGTTTATGCCATTATTTTAGACTTAAAATCCAAGAATCCACTTGTATAAGTGAGGAATAGATGAATTAAATAAAAATTTGATATTGATCAAACACTTAAATATTTTCTATTTTTCAAATAAAATAAAGTGAGGTCGCAATACATGTAAGTATTAATAGATGCATTAAATAAAAATTTGATATTGATCAAACACAGAAATATTCATTACTTTATGTTGATGTTAAAGATACATTACATGTACTGTATGTTCGAGCCAAATCTGCCTATTGAAGATCTTTCTTTCGGCTTTCAATGATATATAAATCATTACACATTTATTTACATTAATCATCGCTTTAGCCCATTGGATAGCTAGTGATTTTAAATGGATTAACCCACAATCGTCATTTAATAATTTAAATTAAAAACGAATAATTGAGACTTTGTTTATTATCGTAGCAATGGTACTTGACAAATCGAGAAAATATTTTAAAAACTTATTAACACTCATAACTTTACTCAGAATAAAGTAATTTGAATTAAATTTCCAGTATATTAAAGATACATTATGGGAGATTCGATAACGAGTTGGCAGTTCTCACTATAATAGTTAAAAACTAGAAAATGTAAAGGCAATTTGCTGAAAATTTCATTCAGATTGATCCACTATGAACCGAGAACTAAACGAATGAAATTTCTGCCTAGCCTCGGTCATCATTACTAAAGTCAGTACGATAAACAGCATAGTCTTGATTATCCATTTAATCGTTAAATCGAGAAGGAAAGTTATGCAGTAAATTGGCTCACAATCCACTTACGATCGCAGGCTAGCGATGCCATGGAGAGTTGATTATGGTCTGGATAAGTTAATTAATGTCTAATTAATAATTTAGATAACATTTCAGGCCTAAAGAAAGACCTGCAATAGACAGATTTAGCTCTTGCATAATGTATGTTTAATTTTTTGTTACACTGTACCTATTTTTGAACTATTAGCCCGATCCACTCTTTATCTAAATCTTATATAATCTTGTAATCTATATATATATTTGTGACTGTCGTTTGTTTGTCTGTCTGTCTTTCTGTCTGTTCGGGGTTGGCGGCTACACTAGGTCTGCCCCGAGTCTGAAATTTGGGGTATAAGGTTACCTCGGACCGGGGAGTAACATAGGCCAGCTGGCGTTAGTCTACCACTTCCGGTTTCGGAGTTATGATCCCCGAGCGAAGTCTGTCTGTTCGGGGTTGGCGGCTACATCTGCCCGAGTCTGAAATTTGGGGTATAGGGGTAGCTCGGACCGGGGAGTAACATAGACCAGGTGGTGTTAGTCTACCACTTCCGGTTTCGGAGTTATGACCCCCGAGCGAAGCCGGGTATCCTGCTAGTATTTCATAAAATGGTAATGTATTATGTTATAATAAGATTGGGGTTCATGTGAGTGTTCTGGCTCATTAACATGTCAGTATACAAAATAGAAATGATTATTCCCCACCTGGTATGTTCTTGTTCTAAAAGATATCCCAGATTACACCTGTACTACCATGACATTTCATACTTAGTCTCCTCTATGTTGTTTTTATTATCAACTCATGTAGTTGGATTTCAACCATATGACAATACATAAATACAATTTTGTCAGCAACAGATATTATTAATACAAAAACAGTCAGCTTCTTTTCACAAATGTCAAATTTTGTTGATTTTTGGAAAGAAAGTTTTGTGATGGTAAATTTACTGCAAAGAAAGTAATCCATCTTCTTCTGTCAGTGCTCAATTACCAGCACACAGTGCTAAGAGGTATAGTGAAGTTGATATGTATATGTATATCTCTGTTACCTCTGTATTTGCAGGGCCCCAGAAGATTCTTAACAATTTGACCATCTTCATTAACATTATCACAATACACCAATTGTTCTATAATAGAAACTTATAATGACAAAATAACAAAATATGTATGTATCATGACAAAATACATATACTGTACATGTACATGTATGTCAGTAATCAGTATCATGACAAAATATATCAGTATCATGATAAAATATGTCAGTATCATGACAAAGTATGTACATTGGTATCATGACTAAGTATGTACATGTACCGGTATCATGACAAAAAATATGTCTACCCTTCTCTCTCCCCCCCCCCCCCCAACACAAACACACACACTTCTGGTAATGGAGAAATGAAATCTATGAATCTGCCAATACTTCATAAAAGTATTTTTTAATTACTCGAGATCTTGAGATGCTTTTGTAAAATTAAGTTCTTTTAAGATCAGACATATTAGTGCATATAATTTGCCAATACTTGATACAAGTATTCTTTAATTACATGTAATTGAGATGTGTTTGTAAGATCAGTTATATTAGTGCGTACAATTGATTGATTTATTAATATATACATTGTTTATTGAGTAGTGGAGAATGTTGCTAATAACAAAACACTTAGAATTAATGACAAGTAATTTGGTGACAGAGAGACGCAAGGTATCAGACTAATAATTCAATATTTTACTGTACATACATTGTAAAGAGAGTGGTAGAGCATAAGATTTATATCAGTTTGTGAGAAGATATTTTCACTAAGATAAACAGGTGTCTGTCTAAAACTCTCTAATAAACGTTCTTCGTCTATAAGAAAACAACAATAACGCTTTCTTCATTCTTTAGAAATTAATAATAAAAAGAACATATTTAATAGATTACAGCTCTGTAAAGCGATTTCACACCTACTGCTAGTATGTCAATAATGTGTGAATATCATGTATAGAATTTTATTAAAAGCCTCTCAGTAGGAGCGACTCATTCAAATATAATTTCTATGGCCTTCTAAGGCTTATACCTCTATATATATATATCTACAAACCAATATCTAATCGCAATAAGACCCAAAAAACCCAAAAGACTGTCTCCGTTTAAAAATAACGAGGCTCTTACAAGGATTCACATTTTGTTTCATTGTCTTTGTTCATTCAAAGTTTATTTGATACATCAAATGTGATGGACAGGAGTGTTTATTTTTAGTTTATTTCAATCTAGATTCCTACTTCTAAGATGATATAAAAGCTATTTTATTTGCTAAGATTTCAAATCGCAGACATGATGTACAAATAGAAATTACTATTTAAATGTACATTTAGTAAACAAAATTGTTACTTGTTAGATTGTGGGATTAAGACTATATGTAGAGGTCAGTCTTAGCAATCACATTGCTGGGTTGTAGCATTCTGAGAAAATGGATGAATAAAATTAGGTTGACTGCAGCTTAGTGATGTTGATATAATATATGTAGACTATTTCTCAAACTATTTTCTGCATCATTACAGGTACATGTACTAAATGCAAGCACTGAACTATAGACATATTTGTAGTTAATAGTAATAAGGAAAAAAGGTCACTTGAATCTCTGTCAAACCTTGTGGTCTTAGTAATTTTGACCACAGCTTTTGGCGTTTACAAAGACAATATTACAAAATAATCAATTCTATTACATTAATAATGAATGGCCAGTCTGTTCTGGGTTATCACAGATAAATTTAAAAACTCTGTCCAATTTTTTCTTACATGTACATGTATGTGTAAATCAAAAGACCAGTTGATCAGGATTTAGTAGATTTTCATTTTCATTACCAGTAGTGAGATTTTTTAGGACAACAAGAGGCTCTAATCGCATTGTACTTGGTAAGTTAGCTATCCATGACATTAGATAAGAATTAAATGAAGTTTTCTGAACCCTGATTGATCCTCAGCAAATTTGTATTCACTGTCAGAGTTGCTTTTGAGGTGAGACCAATACAGCGTATAGAAATGTTTCAAGAAAGTAGAATTGAAGTCGAATGAGAAGTTCTTTGTGATGTTTTATATGCTACTATCTGAAAAGTACAGAAAAAAAAAATTCCCCTGTTGAATGTTGCTCTAGGTGTCATGCTGAATTACTGACAGGAGAAAATCCAATATAATTTTATTGATCGGTGTCTCGATGTACACTGATATTATTTTAATAGTCCGCGAAACGACGACCATGCATATATGAACATGTCTAATGTGTGTTTTTCGACATGTTGTGAATTATATTGTGTTTGTGTATGATTCACCCATTCATTGGTGGTTCAATACTGTAGGATATTTGGCAGACAACATGTTTTAATACGAATAAATCCTCGAAATTAAAAAGTAGATATGAATAAATAGATGTACTTGTTTATGATACATGTCAATTACATGTATCAACCACTGCTTGGACTGATTTATTGAAAAATCTGATTTTATTAATTCCACCTTAAAGGAGCTAAATCGCTAATATCTGGGATCTAGAAATTGACACAAATGGGTAGCAACACATATGATAATGTAATATGAATGTACATAAACTGATTTACATTCAATCATTTCTGTTTTGCTGTAATTTCTAATCAGTTATGTTTGGCGAAATAAGCCAGAAGTCTCAATTGAATTTCAATCATTAGCGTCTGGTTATTCCAGTCTAAACCGATGGTATTTATTCCGCATGCTCTCCAGATAAGTATATAGCGTCACCATTTGACATGACGTGTGGAATATGTCTAGCCTCGTTCTTTGAGTCCCTTGTTCCAAATGGCGCTGAAACGCATTGTGGTACACGATTTGTGTACCAATGGTAAAATGTTTGTTTTGTCTTGAATATTGGATATCAGAAGCCCATCTTTCCCCGTAAGATCACAATACCAATGTTGATTTGAATTGACAAATAATTTGTGTTTCCAATGTCGAAGATTTTTGATGATATTGAGTTAAGAGACTTAGCTACTTTAAACTATTAACTCGTCTGAATGCGGTTGTCTTAACAATGTTCCTGTCTACAGTTTCATATTGAAATACGTGAAGTCCATGATCACTAATAAAATACATGTATCTATATTTGATGATTTATAATCTCAGATAAAATAATAAATTTTTTAGGGTAATTATTATGTTAAGAGCTTTATTCACAGATTGGTCAATTGTACAATCTAGGTTCTGAATCGTTTTTTGGGGCACATATGACTTTTACCTTCTCCAACAATGAAGATGTACCAAAGTCAAAATGCCCTTTTAACCGGGTATATATGAACAATTCTTTTCTAATACTGGATTAACATCAGTAAATACCAAAGTCTAAAAAATAAAATTAAATATCAAATAAAGACTACTTAAAATACATGTACATTTATGTCTGATACATTAAGAATTTTAAAAAAAGTCATTTCAGATTGCATCAATTGCATTTCGGAAAACAACTCTTTATATATACATGTTACAGATAATAGGGTAGGTTGGAAGTTAATTCAGACAAACCGCTTTTGCACTAAGATTGGAATACAGGCACAGACCAACCATTTTAACCATTACAAATATAACATTAAAACAAAATAAGTGGAATTGCACACTATTGTGCTTTTTCAAAACCACATTTTTGATCTTTTCTATTGTTATATGTGTTTGGAAATGATGTTTTTCTTTAAATAAGACAAGGTGAAGGGTCACCTGTCCAACCTCGTGGGTTTTCTCTGGGTCCTCCAGTTTCCTCCCACTACTAAAGACCCCTATGCGCAAGCGAATTATTGAAATAAAATTGAACCATGTTAGTCCCGAAATGACCTAGTTTGTGTCGAGTGGATGTTAAACCCCATTTCTCTCTTTCTCTTTAAATAAGCATTTCATATAAGGACATACAAATAAATTACAATGGCGGTAATGTCTCTGCCAGAGATAAGATGAGACAGACAAATTTAGATTATATTACGTTCTTTGAGTTTTTTATAGTCCAGACTCGAGACGGGAAGGGTAGTCGCTTCACCTGTGTTTAAATCAAGTTAGTTTGTGCGAGTACGAAGACCAGCTGTGCAAGGGGTGTGGATACGATCATGCCACTTAACTTAGCACCCACATGGCAAGCAAACATCACAGATAAAGCAAGCAAGGTAGAAATAGGAGTTCTAACTTTGTGAGAAATCGTAGAATACTTTATATATAAACTATTTATCTAGTATGGGTTTAAGGTTTCTTTATGTCATTTTATGAGACATTCCTACCATACATGTTAAATGTTGTATGGTAACTTTTATTTTATACTGTCAATATCTTTGTAGAATGAAAGTGTTATTTCATCGTGTTACATGTATATCATACATTAATACATCTGGACTAACATGTAGAAATGTACAATATATTATTTCACTCTAATACAAATTAACCAAAGTAAAATTTATGCCATAATGATTGCAGAATAGCGTTTAATAAATGATTATTGATGTTAGTGCATATAATTGCATTGTGTGTTAATGCGTGATCACGATCAGAAATCATTAATAATATGAACTTGTACATCAGGTATATCATTTGGCGTACAATTGAATTATCCAGAACTGTGCACCATTACCTGTTTACATTGAATAATAGACATGTTCAAATTGGGTGTGATCCATGAAAGACTAATTAACTAACTAGTGTTAATTCAGGTGTTAGCGAGAATACAGTTATAAAGTCCACTTAACATCTGTCCGACAGAAAGTGATGTATTTTCCTAGCAATAAAATAACTTTACCAGCTGTAGAGATATTTATATTACAAACTATAGGCTATCCATATATCTTTCAATTAAGTGCTAACTTCATAATATTGTTAATATCTGATCACGGTGTATATTTATATATTAACTTAGATCTAGGATTTCAAAGTGATTATCAGTTATTCATTTTGACATGAAACAGATCTTTATGCCTGTAGATCGTTAACAGCTTAATGCTTAAAGTGACAACCTAGCAAAATTTTACATTGTTTAGTAGATTAAAGGCTCTATACATGTATATCACAGACTAAAGGACAGATACACTGTATAGACTTACAAACATATGCAGGTACAAACAAATTTAAAATCGATCAAATATCTTAACCTCCCAGCAATAAAATTTCAGTGTAATAGCCCATCCAAAATTTCAAAATTATCATTATGTAGTCAAAACATGTATTGTTTCTTTAAGTGTTTTTAGTCAAGAGTTTGCAGCAAAAACTGTACATGGTGCAAACATTCTGCCAACGTAAGTGTGGTTGGCCTCCGTGGACCTATTTATGAAATGAAAATTGGGTCATTTTTGACAAACAGAAAGTGTTTAACGGATGGGACAAAAAATAATCGCAGATTGCCCATATTGCGTTTATTTCTCAACGCATCTCCATCTTCCTATAGGGGCTTTGACGGACAGTTTTTCAAAATTTGAAAGTTCGGCGGATTAGTTCTATCATCAAAGATTTGCGAAAGTTTTCGCGTACATGTATCTCCGTTAGTATTTGAGGTATCAAGTTGAAACTTTGCAGGAATACAGAACGCATTGATGCCTTCAAAATGGCATGTTAATAACTTTTTTGGCTGCTTCTGGAAATTACCGTGGCCTTCCGTTATTTCCCGAACATGAATAGTTTTCTCCATATTAAAAATGGACTAAAAATGACATATGGTGGTGTTAGCCCCAGATATTATCTTTCATTTTTAGAGATCTTGTTCCATAATATTTTTAACCGTTTGGGGCTCCATATTTGATTTTACAAAAAACCTTCAAATCAATATTCAGTCTCCATTTTGATTCCGATTTTCGAAAACTTCCTTTTGTTTTGAACCTAAACCAAATGGCAATGAAATTGGGTTTAACGTCCTACTGTTCTGCTCCAAACTGGGCTAATGAAGACAGGCATATGCCATACAGTGTGCTATGCGAGAAATTTTGCCCGGACAGCGGCACTACGGCCTACTCTTATTTTGAATTCCATCTGTCAAGGGATCTTTTTCGTGCACGTCTATGTGTAAACGGGACCTCAGTTTTTTGTCCCAGCCGAACGACTAGACAGCTGTACTTGTCAGTCCCTCCGTTCTGCATCACTGATGAGGGGGAACCACGCTGGAAAATAACAATTCATAGAGAGCCAATTCTTGAATTTTGATTTTGTTTACTTACGGTTTAAAGAGTTCAAAATGACAGGTTTTTCCACTTTTATAGGTATTGGATCTTACTATACTCAGTAGTGCATGGTGTAACTTGATTGTTGTGACAAGCCATGACCTGACATACCGAAACATGTCAGTACTCCTTCAGAGTTCTAGTTATTGTTCTATTCAATCTTTGTGATATTCACCAATTTTCATTGATAATTTCCAAAATTATGATCCTTGAATATATGCATCTCCCAATTATTATCAGATCTTTTAAAGCTTGTATATGTTGTCTAAATTCACAAGAGGAAAAGACACAATACATTTATTTTACAAAACCGTAAAGTCTTTGTTCATTTTCAATTAAAGCTCTGAGTACAATCAGAAAGAAAATAACTGTAGGTACATACACACATGTTGATGGGGTGGGATGTAAATGCATTAAACTTTGTTTAAAGTTTCAAGTACAGTTTTAAGTCTTAATAAAACAGAAATAAATCTGCAGTAAATTTCATATAAATAAACAAAAGTTTTTGAGAAATATTGTTTAAAAATCGTGATATAAGGGAAGACTGACAGCTGTTCACCAGTATATGTGGATGTATATTAGTTGTATTATAGCGAGGATTCCTACAGAGAAATTGGCAGGAGCAGTAACAGTCTGTTAGGCCAACTATAATAAATACCTACATCTAAATTATATCATATACATGTACGAGCATTAAAAAATGATGTACTTTTAGATTGTTTATTCCAATCTTGTTAATAAGTCTCTTTTTTTCCATTAAATTAAAAAAACTTAATTATTATTCCACTTGCCATTTGAATAGCATTTCGGATGTTTGTTTGTTAAGCGTAACTTTCATCACTAACTCGTGACTGACATTTAATCAACTTAATTTATGGACTTGTTGCAAGACAGAACAAAAATCAATATATTGAATCTTTTTCAACATTGAGGTCATCAATTCTCTTTCTAAATCCAACCTATTTTCTGCCTGTAATACCCATGTCATATACATGTGAAAACAATACCCTTTTATAGAAGTGTTGACATGAAATTTATATTTAATAAAGAAATATGAAAATAGTATTTATAGATGATGATGCTTATCATATGTTTGAAAACGAATGATTTTGATGAGATTTTGTATAAGTTTTCAAAGATTAATATTACCAAAGATAAAGGAGTATATGAGTGTTTTTAGTAAGGCCTAATGTAAACACAGTCTGCTAGAGGGAGATCATTATGGAAATTTGTTCCAGATTTAACGATGGTCTGAATAAACTTTCTCCTGGGGTGAAATCAACCTGCTTATAGATCTGAAATTTAACACATGGACAGTAGATAAACAAATTAAAATATCTCTTGTTGACTTTAAATAAACAATGGTAGATATATATGACTCCCAGTACCAGTATTAAGCGCTTCCTCTTATCTCTAGATAATTATTTACATTCTTTACCCTGAATAATACTATTTAACTCATGTAGATAATATTGAGAATGTTATACATATATATTATGATGCTATTCATTTAATCAAAATTAAATGATTCAATTCCTTGGTTTTTTGATGGTCATTGAGTTTGATGACTTACAGAATAGAGTCTGAAATGATTCAGCTAGGTTTTGTGGAGTATTTAACGTTTTGTAAAGGTTTTTGAGAATCTTCGTAGAGATTTCTTTCTTGACATACATGTACATGTACCTTACACATGTACATGTTAAACATACTGTACATTAATAAGTCAAGAACTATTACTCATCCACCGATATTTTCTCAACCTTTCTATAACTGCTTTGTCAAAAGTGACAATAAATTGTAATTGAAATCAATTAAAAAAAAAAGTTCATTTCATTTAGCATGTTGATTTGTTTTTGTGGGATGACACTCTGTATTTGATGCAAATTTTATGTCTGTACTTAAACTCTGTGTTGAGATAGAATCGATTTTGTGTTGACACAGTAGCCAATTAAAGTTCAAGCTAAAATTATTAAACAATCTGGCCAATATTCAAACTAAAAGTTCAAAACAAAACATAAAGATACATTATGTAAGATTTAGATAAAGAACAAGCCATTCTTGCTATAATAGTTTTAAAGTAGATGATGTAAAATGAATAATTATTTGAAAATTTCATTCAAATTACTCTATTGCAAGCGAAGATATTAGCCTTTGAAGGTTTGACAGACGTGTGCAATAATTTCAACCACTTGATTAAATCAAAGTATCGCTGAACCATTCTAATCTATTTAATATCGGAGAAATCTGATGCCATCGAGAGTTGATTAAGGCCTGGATCAGTTAATTAATGTCTAATTAATAGTTTAGATAACATTTCAGGCCTAAAGAAAGACCTGCAATAGGCAGATTTAGCTCTTGCATAATGCATGTTTAATCATTCAAAATAACACATCAGATCAACCCAATTTAACTCTTTATTTTGGCCTAAATCAAAGACGCCTTGTATTATTATATGTTATGGTAACCATCAGTAAGTTTTTGCGAATAAGGGCCCATATTTATATGCAATCAGAACGTTCCAACTATAGTGTCACGTACATATATTACATACAGCATTGGCGATACCTATTTAATTGGTCAGTTTCAATAAATTTCTATGACGTGTTACGAAACATGGATACTAATGTATTAGAGGTACATGTAACTGTCAAACATATGTGACAGAGCGGACACAGCGAATCATGTAGGTAGTCTTTACCATTGTTACTATTACCAGTAGTACTAATTGTTACCACCACATAATCCTAATCAAGCACGTGCACGCTGTACCATAAAGTCTGTCATTGAGTCAACTGGCGTGGTTTCGAATCCCCGGTTGTACGTGGCAAGGAGTAGGGTCGCCTGTCCAACCTCGTGGGTTTTCTCCAGGTCCTCCGGTTTCCTCCCACTGCTAAAGACCCCTACTGGCAATTGAATTATTGAAATAAAAATTAAACCATGTGTTAGTCCCGAAATTACCTAGTTTTTGTCCAGTGGACGTTAAACCCCATTTCTCTCTCTCATAATCCTAATCAATATTTTTATATTTTCAGGTTTTCCACTTCTGTCTCAAGATTTTAATACAAGTTTGGTGTTATTTAAATGTAGATGTTTACCGATACATAAATGTGATGAATTAGATTACTGTGAAACTAACATAGAAGTAAGTTTTGACTTATACAGGAATATAATTCCTGCACATGAATTTACCACCAATTGTAAAGTGGTATCATGTGTTTCAAATTGAACCTTGTGCACAAAACACACAACAAACTCTTCTTCAGCCAGTTGACAGTATACTGTATCCTCTATATATAATGAATCAAGAGTTACATGTAACTAATGTACTTGGAACTCCAAACTAGGAAAAGAAATAAAATGGGGTTTAACATCCTACTGTTCTGCTCCGAACTGGGCTAATGAAGACGGGCATATGCCATACAGTGTGCCATACAATTTTGCCCGGACAGCGGCACTACGGTCGAATTCCAACTGTCGAGGGATCTTTTACGTGCACATCCTATCCAAACAACTAGACAGCTGTCCTTGTCAGGCCCTCCGTCCTGCATCACTGACAAGGGGGAACCATGCCGGAAAATCAGGATGAACTTTATCGGACCAATGCAGGGATCGAACACCTGACCTCCAGACTAGCGAGCCAGCGTCTTACCCACTTAGCCACCATGACCCCCTCCAAACTAGGAATCAGGCAAAATGAATGATATCCAATAATTTATTACCATGTACAAATACAGTGTATGTTAGTGTATGATGCCAATGTTCTAGGGATAAAGTTATCAAACGAATGATACAGACTGTCATGAAACATAGCAACCCATTGATTTTCAACGATTTCCGGTAGATTTGACAGGGTTATGACTTTTGATCACTGAGAAAAAATCTTGTGGCAGCTCAAATTATTTTCTGTTTGCCAAGTTATTTATTGTTCTATATAATCGTTTCAGTGTTATTCTGCAAAGACAAAGGCTGATGGAAGGATACAAGAGAGTAAAGGCTGTTTTGGCCGTGATGACAGCAGTAAGATGTCATGTCACAGTAAAAATCATGTTGGTGCTGTACGATGCTGTCAAGGAAACTGGTGTAATGAAGACATGACAGCCACTCTAGCACCTACACCCAGAAAAAGAGATGGTATGTTTGAAATTAATCATCATTGATTATAAAAAATTGACGGTAAATTGTTCAAATACACTGGTAACTTTCTATATGTAAGTTTCAATATGCCCCTCCATTCAAATTGAATTATAGTGGAGTTCTTTAGTGTCGCCTTGTTCCTATTTCATGTATCATCGCTAATTTTTAAACCAAGTTGTTTGTTACTGTTGCTTTCAGTCATTGTAAAAGTTGTATTTTACTTGCAGAGACGTATTCTTCGCCTGATGTTCTTGTTACCCATCTGCCATTGATATTAGCTGTTATTATTCCTATAATAATAGTAGCCATACTAATTCCAATCATCGTTGTTGCTTGTCGATGCCTCCACAAACGACGAATGGATGAACTCTTTCAGCGTGAGAGAAGTCTCCTGGAAGAAGAAGATGGCATACGAGCAACCCAAGTAGGGGAGAGTACTCTTCAAGAAATATTAGAACAATCGTGTACATCAGGAAGTGGTTCTGGTCTACCATTTTTGGTCCAGCAGACTGTAGCTAGACAAGTCCGACTTCATGATTGCATAGGTAAGCTAATTTCTGTAATTTCTGTGTGCTTTTTAATGAGCATGAACTTACTTGGGTAACACTTAAACAACACCAGCTCGGTAATGGGTACACACTTTACAGCATCAGTAATAGGTACACACTTGATCAACAGCATCAGTAATAGGTACACACTTAATCAACATCATCATTAATAGGTAGGTATATACTTACATGTAATCAACAGCATCTGTAATAGGTACAAACTTAATCTACAGCATCAGTAATAGGTATACTTAAAGTTGCAATTTCATATTTTTAAGTTATATTTTTAAAATTTATTAAAATAAAGCCTTAAAATAGATGGTATCTATAAACAGTCCTACCTTGTTAAAGAATAATCCTATTAATCCTATAATTCACTATTGCCAGTTGAGAAATTGGCAAAAATATCATTTTCATCTTCAAATTCCAACGTTTGAAGATAACTACTCCATGGTGGAGAATAGAAAACAAGGGAGGTAATTGTGTTATTATTTCCGGTGTAAATGAGTTTTAAGTGTGAGAATGACGCCTATGATTGTATAATAGTGGGTTGACAACCTATTGAGCAAAAGACATAGAAATGATTATGTTTTGACTTTCTTAGAAAATATGAAATTGTAACTTTAATGGCATTGCCATGTCTAAGATTCGCACTAACTTTCCAAATTATTTCTATGTGATACTTTAGTACCTGTTTCCTTTACCCCTAAAAACATAAATCATCAATAGAAAGAAACGTTCACTTCGTCTGATACGAGCGTAGGTCAGGATAGTCAGTCACAGGAAGGGTATCCCTGACCTTCGTTGATCTAAAAATAGTATTCAGATTTTTTTCGAATGTCGCGGAATGTCGTTTAGGTCATTTTCGGTATACAGCAACTAGACTAGAGGGAATTCCTTCGATCTCGAATAACCAATCTTTTTGACAGCTGCTGATAAAGAAAAAATGGCTGAATTTGTTTTCTTTGTTTTTGTGGGACGAAGATCTCATATTATTTTGATTCCTTTCAATATTCACACATATTGGATCGTAACTACCTAAAATATGGCCCCTGATTGTACGAAAAATATGCTTTTAGCTTGTGGTCACTCTAGAAGACACAATTATTATCCAATTTAAAAAAACATTCACTGTTACACCATATTGTTTGTTGAGTTCGAATTTCGTGCAAATCGGGCCAAAACTGTGGGACAAAATGGTCGCCCCTTTTTCGCAAATAGTGTAAAAAATATGGTATATCAAGGTTGTGGACCCTCAAGAAGTCACAATTTTTATCCAATTTTGATGAAACTTAGAATATATCTTTATATCAGTCCCTCTCGATATTCGTGCATTTCAGGCCATAACTTCCTAGATTATGGCCCGTGATTTTACGAAAAAATCGCTTTTATTTTTATCTTGTTTTCTATCTTTTTCTTGAAAAATGTGGGCATATCTTGCCTGGCAATCGCTGATAAGTTGTACACATTGACTCTTCTATGATCATACAACAACAAGTCATTGACATCCATGATCTCCAGTTCGACGCTGCACACAGACATTGATGGTTAAGAAATTTCTTAGAATGATAACTTGTCCCAGGAGTTTAAAAGTATTGATTCTAAATAATCAGCAGCACAAGGATGCTTTTTCCGCTTAGTATTAAGCTTAGAAATAACCAATAACCATGCTATTTTTTTGCGGGAACTGAAAACTAGCTATCAATTTTTATGAGGAGTGTGAGGTCAGCATCTTTGCTGTGTAATATTTACAGGATAATAAACCTTTTGGCATGTGTCAAATGATTGCCAAATGAATCAGGCTGAACGCAAAATGGGTAGTATAATGAAAATAGTACCCAAATAATAACTACTGTAGATATTAGGCATCAACCATTATATATAATTTCAGTGCAGTGTATAATATTTTTCTTTGATTTTTGTAGGTAAAGGGAGATATGGAGAAGTATGGAAGGGTTGTTACCATGATGAAAATGTAGCCGTTAAAATATTCTCATCACGTGACGAGGCCAGTTGGTCCAGAGAAACGCAAATCTACAATACTTGTTTACTGCGACATGAAAACATCCTTGGCTATTATGCTTCAGACATGACCTCACGTAATTCTTGCACACAACTTTGGTTGATAACTCATTATCATCATAATGGATCTCTTTACGATTACCTTATTAACCATATTCTTAATCATGAACAAATGGTAACACTAGCCCTTACTGCCGCAGCTGGCCTCGTCCACCTTCATACCGAGATAGTTGGTAACCATGGAAAACCTGCCATAGCCCATAGAGACATTAAATCAAAAAATATTTTGGTCAAAGCGAACGGAGAAGCCTGCATTGGTGATTTAGGACTTGCCGTAACCCACACACAAGAAGACAATAAATTGGATTTTGGACATAATAATAAAGTAGGAACCAAACGTTACATGGCACCAGAACTATTGGAGGAAACTTTAAATCCACATTTCTTTGATTCCTTTAAATGTGTGGATGTTTATGCGTTTGGTTTAGTTTTATGGGAGATTAGCAGACGTTGTGTAACAGGAGGTGAGTACACAATCTGATTATGTAGGTAGTGTTTTATATCTGGTTTTCTGAAGTTGAGAAATATCCAACATCAATCTGATTAAAACACAGATCTTATCTCGTTTAGTTTTTTTATAGTTCAAATTTTTGTTTTACTTGTCTTCACTACACCAGGATCTGGAAAAGTTGTTAAATAACCTGCATTTTCGGTGATGAGAGAGATTAGCCAATCAAATGGTCTGTTGAGTCAAGTGGGTAGATATTCAAAAACAAAACAAGGCAAAAGTCGTATTTCCGAACAGCTACTTGGAAAATAATCCTGATTAGTTAACCAAATGTATGACGTCGGGACAAAAGTTGCTCGTATGACACCAGGCAACCCCCCTCCCCCCCCTATAACCGGTCAGATCTTCATGTAGTGGAGGCCTTCGAAAGTATAAAAAAATGAAAGGAAATATAGATCTGTATTTTAATCAGCTTGATCCAACATGTACTCGTACACTACTACATGTATGTGTATAACATCTTAAAGACAGTTGTCTTTATAACATTTGCCTAATGATAAAATTCATTTGTACGTCAAACATGAAAGGAGTAATTACATGTACTGGAACATGATTCTGTAGTATGGGTAAGATTTGATAAGAAATATGATCTCACTTTATAAGCCATATTCAGAAGTCTGAGGTTTCTCTATGCAACAACTATAACTTTATTGTACATGTATAGTGTAGTGACAGATAATAAAATTGTTCTGAATGGATACCGGTATCTGCTTTTGTGAAATGGTGGGAAAAGTAAGAATTAAATTAAATTGTGAAGCTTATATAAGATATGTGAATTTTTCAGGTTTTGCCGAAGAATATCACATACCCTACTGGGATATGGTGCCCAGTGATCCTAGTTATGAAGATATGAAAAAAGTGATTGTCACAGATCATCAAAGACCGAGTATACCCAATAGATGGGCTTCAGATGAGGTAATTGAAATATATTTAAATGGAATTTAATCCATCATCTGCTTCGCTATTATTTACAATTTTTATATTCACCCATATTTAAAGATGCATTATGTAAGAATTAGATAAAGAGATGGCCATTTTTTGCTATACTAGTTTAGAAATAGATAATGAGAAATGGCTATATTGTAAATTTCAATCAAATTACTTTATTCTAATTAAAGTTATAAATGTTTGATGTTTTGACCGTGTGAACCCTCAAACGATGAAAATAATAATCTGATCTGTATGAAATTGTCTTGTAGTGAAAAAGTGCCCCAAATTATATACAAATGAATAAATATGCGACAACCCTTGTTGACCGCTCAGACGCTTTAACTGCTGTGGGTGTATGTTTCGTTTCCTAGCAACCTATGAGTGTCAATCTCTTAAAGATACATTAATACATTATCCTGCTATAATAGCTCTAAAATTGATATTGAAAAATGAAAATAATGAAAATTTCATTCAAGTTACTGTACTTCATTCTGAGCCAAGTTGACACTGTTTGTAGTTTTGACAAGATGTGTGCAATGTGGTAACCAGGGCACTGGTATATTCAAGACTTAGCCTCACTTTTCCATATTTAAATTAAATTTTTAAATGGCAAACCGTTCTAATCTAGTTAAAATCTCAAGTATCCGATGTCATCGAGAGTTGATTATGGTCTTGTTTTGTTAATAAATGTCTAATTAATAGTTTATATAACATTTCAGGCCTAAAGAAAGACCCGCAATAGGCAGATTTATCTCTTGCATAATGTATGTTTAATGGTCTTTCTCTATATTTACAGATTTTAATGCATATGGCTAAATTAATGAAAGAATGCTGGGCACAGAATCCAAAAGCTCGTCTTCCAATGTTGCGTGTGAAGAAAACACTTGGATCTCTTTTAGCAAAAGCAGAAAAATTGAATGATGAAAAGATAAAAATTGCACCAACAGACATTCTTAAAACTGAAAAATCAGAGCCTTTAAAGATAGACAATTTTTCAAATGATGTGAGCACGAACAATAACAACACGGTGAACAATAACAATATAAACATACACACACCATCCAATACACCACAGGAAAACAATAACAGTAACAATATAACAATTATAATGAACAATAACAATACCGAGAGTAACAGTATATGTTAATAGTGACAAGTGGTTGTGATATAAATGTTGTGTGTATATATAGTGTGGGGTATTGTTTTAAACGTGAATTATAACGAATCCGCTACAATATGGTGAGGATTAATAGTGTGTTACATTGTATATGTGAATGTTCCAGGAGTAACAATGTTAAAAAAGTTGTCTATTTAAGTTATAAAAATGTCAACTCCACGTACACAATGATTATGCATTTCATAAAGTGATGCCCGGAAATTTAAAACAGAAGTGCTGAAGAGTAACAAATATACATTTTTGCAATGTATTTAAGTCATACAGACTTTGTCATAAATTATCCAAAGAGTAATGAAGATTTTTACATTGTACTTCATCATACTAGACAAGAACTGACATCACAATTCCAAGATGACTGCAATGATGTCATGCTTCCTGTGGCTGCAATGAGATCATGCTCGGTTCCTGGTCCTCACTTCAGTACGCTCATACTTGTTAAATTCTGTTACTTTTATCGTTACGTATCAATGGACAAGTTAACGATGTTCAGACCATGACATTTAAAACCTATGATATGTGGAATGTGGTTGTAACATACAGGACAGTTTTAGGTTGTGCAGAGAAGTGTATTGAGATATAAATATAGAAGCAGCAGTTACTTCATATAAAGAAAAGTTTTGCTTTCATGTAGATTTTTTGTATAGTGCTGATCTGCCTTTTTGCTACATGTTAAGTGTTTTATTTTGTGGTAGTCATGTTCAGTTTAAAATGTGAATCAAGTAGATTTGGATTTTAAGAATTATAATATTTTAAAATTAATAATTGGCTCATTCATAATTCTACTTGAAGGGCCAATCTCAATTATATTTTGGAGAATACAACTGCTTAATTTTGTGTTAAAAGCCCTTAAAATCCTCTACCTTACGGCCAAGCAACTAATTCAATATAGGTGATACATTTTCAAACAACTTAAACCCCTCCATCTTCATCTAGAAATTGAGAGAGGTGTTCCAATCTGTATTATACTGTGTCTGGATAAAACTAAACTTTTATTATATAAAAATAACGTGTAGGTGAAATTTACCTTTCGTTATCAAGTACAGCACATGAGTCAAGCACTGTATAGACCTCTAAAGGAATGGAAATAGATTATCAGGTCACCCAACGAAAAAATTGACCAATATCTTATAAGCGGTTTTGACATTCACGTCCAGACGACTCAATATTTTAAGCTGAAATTTTGAGACAGGGTAAATACACCATTCCTCTATATTTTGGCGCTTAATTAAATTTGATACGTACACAGACTTTATTTCTGTGACTCTGTTAAAATATTTTCTCTATAAAATTAGATTTAATGCGTGAACTTGATACTGTATGTAGACTGAAAAATGTAGACAACTTCATGTGGATAGAAATTGAATTAAAAATGTTATGCCTCTACGATTTTGTCTGCTCTCAGGCCAATTTTTTGAATTAAAATCTACTTGTCATATCTCTAATTATCGTTGAGTGGATTTTAAACCGCAATGCTCTCTATACTGATTATTGATGTACATGTAAATACAATGTATATGAAATGAATTCCATATTGATTTATCACATACAGCTGAAAACTAAGAATTTAAATAAAAATATAAAGTAAGTCTTATCAAGAATGTAATTTTCTTGTAAATATCATTAAATAAATGTATAAATAAGATGTATATATTGTAAAGATCATTAATTATATGAGGCATCACTTCAGTAAAGTGATGATTTTATTTAGAATTTGTAGAAAGGGTTGTTTTAATTTTACACTGTATAATTGAATGAATGTGAGAATCTGAGATGTTGTTACTATGCCCATATTCTACTGTGTATACCATGGTTGTTTCACATTATTGGCAAATTAAAGCATTTTTGTTTCTTTTTTTTTTAAAAAAAATGACTTTTATACAGTGGTAGTTGAAGTTGTAATTGGCATCTATTGTTTACCATTACAGCCGCCACAAATAAATTCCTTTGTTTACCAAATGTAAAGTTGTGTGATTTTAGTAGAATTTCTGTCGATTACATCCAGGATTATTTCTCAATTACGAACATGTAAGGAAATAGTGATTGATGTAAATAGAAGGATCTGCTGATCACCAACCCAACATGTAGAGTGTGGGTACACTGTATGTCAGCTAAATCCAAACATGTAGAGTGTGGGTACACTGTATGTCAGCTCCATCCAAACATGTAGAGTGTGGGTACACTGTATGTCAGCTCCATCCAAACATGTAGAGTGTGGGTACACTGTATGTCAGCTCCATCCAAACATGTAGAGTGTGGGTACACTGTATGTCTGCTATATACAAGTATGTGTGAAGTATGTGAGTGTTATCTGTCTCATAGAATGAAAGAAAAATTAGTAGTTATTTATTTTAATTCATCGTTCAATTTTATGCCAAAACATAAAATTACACTTGTGTACAAGTAGGACTTAATCTATTTTCTAGTATTTTTGGTTCAAGCTGTATATACATGTAATGTTTCTTTGGCTTGAACTTAACATTAAATTTAATCAAATATGTTCACCCTCATCCCATACATCATTCCTTCATTAACCGTGTCAGATAAATTTGGTACGGTTTCAAAACACGAGAATTATTACAATGTTTTTATATGTCAGATGGTAGCATATTAAAGATGGCCTTAATAGATTTTCAAGATTTTTGTGCCATTTTATTGTACTTAAAAACTTAAATTTATATTGTGAATGAAATACATCTAATTCTAGGAATCAAAAACATTAAAAATTATATGAATAAAGTTACTTAATATACATATATGATTGAATGGATTTCGATGTTCTGTCAAATGAAATAATTGTTAGATAGAATCTGTACTATCATGATTATTATATTGTTTAGTAAATTAATAAAGAATAATTTATTGAAATAGATTTGAGTTTGTTGGTGTTTTGTTTGTTTTTAGCTTTTCAGTAATGTAGAGGCGTTATTGCATTTTCCATGACAATATAAAACCTCCCCGACATTATTGTCAAAAATTCAAGCAATGACCAATGATATACATTGGCCATTTGTCTCTAATAATTCTCAGATCATTCTCAAAAGTTGTTTCTTTTACGGAACAGCACACATCTCCAAACATAGCAACTTAAAGAAAACCTTGAATGAAAATGTTACACAGAATGTAAGTATGAGAATGTAGCCTAGTGGAGATTGCCCTTAGATCATTAAAACACCATCACACTCCATCCCCGGGAGGTTTTGTTATCAGAAATGACAATTGTGGGTTATGCAACCAGACATGTGGCTTGGTGTATACATGTATTAATACCCAAAATCAGCCAGGATTAAGAGGGAGTGGTGCTGCAGCCAGGCCCCCAAATTAGTTTTAAAAAAATAATTTACGATTTTATTTATTAAAGATACATTATGGGAGATAAGATAACGAGATGGCAGTTCTCGCTATAATAGTTAAAAACTAGATAGTGTAAAGGTAATTTGCCGAAAATTTCAGTCAAATTGATCCACTATGAGCCGAGAGAGAAGCGGGTGAAATTTTGGCATAGTCTCGGTCATCATTACTAAAATCATTAATATAAACAGCTTAGTCTCGATTATCCACTTTTATTGATTTAATTATCAACGGTCGTTAGCGGCATATAGGAATCTAATCCAGCCAACATCGAAGGCTAGCCTTAACATCGAGAGTTTATTATGGTCTGGATAAGTTAATTAATGTCTAATTGATAATTTAGATAACATTTCAGGCCTAAAGAAAGACTTGTAATAAGCAGATTTTGCTCTTGCATAATGCATGTTTAAGCTGTAATTTGTGCCAAATAAATCTACCATGCTAACAAATTAAATTTGTGTGAGGTGACGGACAATGACTAGAATATGCCCCCCCCCCCCGCCACTGTTGATGCAAGAGCCAGGGTGGCAATTTCAATCAGAGGCCCTGTGCAAGCTGAAATCGACCATTCCCAAAAATTGTTTTTAAATGTTAGTTTAATATCTAATCAAATAACAATGACCAGAATACGCCCTTCCGCCCCTCTCCACTGTTGATGCAAGGGCCAGGGTGACATTTTCAGTCAGGGGTCCCATGCAAGTTTAATCTGGCCATTCCCAAAAATTGATTTAAATGTTCGTTTAACATAGAAGTGAGACTTCCGTTGTATTGACGAGGTAGAGTTTTTCTCAATTTATTGCAGGGGCTAGCTCTAGAATGGAAGGTCTGATGCGTACCAAAGTAAAACTCATCCAATAACTTTTGATACTTAAAGGGACAATTTCACTTTTGCTGTAGCTACATAAAATGCCCCAATCTTCATTCTGGTCAACAAAATGTACTATTTTTCATCTCATGAATCGAACAAAATTTGTCGTCTCTGGAAGGTTCACAAACTTCATTCATATTTCACATTTTGCGTGAAAGGCAGGGGCCATAACTCCAGAATGGATGCACAGCCAAATTGTTCTCATCCATGTACTTTTACACTATTAGCGTAAATGGTAGTGAGTAGCGACCATTCGACGGGACGTTTTAGTCCGATTTTCAGGAAATTCGGACTCAACCAAATATTGTGTAACTGTGATATATTTGAATGGTTTTTACAATCATTAAATATTGTGATCACTAGAGGGCCCACAAGCTAAGAATGTGATGTTTCGTACAATCAGGAGCCATAATCTAAGAAGCTATGGTCCTATATGCGCCAATATCGAAAGGTATCGATATCTTTGGGTTATAAACATGTTTTCATCAAAACGGATAAACATTGTGACCTCTGTGGTGTCCACAACCTTGGTATTATTATATTTGTCCAGTTCAGCATCGCAGGAAAGCGCCATCGACTGCAGTGCTTTCATGGTAAGAGATTTAAAAGAGAATTAAAATTTCACACTTCATTGCAGAGTAATTTTACTTGCCCGAAATCGCTTAGAGAGATCTAGACCCCCAAGAGCTTCCGGGGACTAGGTGGCTTCTGGACCGTCGCCTAAAGTCCCAGGAAGGTATCCCCGCCAATTAAGAATTGCTTCCACCGGTCCTGCTGTATAGCCTGCATGTTATATATATCTCGAAGATATTCCTAAAAATTACAAAAACCCACGCCAACTTCGTTTTATATTGTGTGCTTATTGTCATATCTTTATTTTATACAAGCCCTACAAAGCAACGGAATTTTGCGTTATACAAGTTCTATATTATCACCCAATAATACAATCCTACAGTAGATATCGCTTGGGTGTTAAATTTCTTAGGAGATATCGCTTTACATGAATTTGATTGGTCAGTTAGAAAGGAACTACTTTTTTTTATTTTCAAAGAACAGTTCATTTTTTTTTATTAAAAGTAACTTCTTTTTTTATTAATAGTGAACTGTTTTTATTTAATTGACCTTGATGGAAACACTGGGTCAATATAAAAGACTTAGCATTGGTTGAATTGCTGTCAAAAAATGATGTAGCCTATCACTACGCCGTAATGTAATCAGGTTCAGTAAAAGTGAAATCTATAGCAAAGAAATATATTATTTATTTGTGCATGTAAGAAAGGATTGGGTGATAAATAAAACCTCCTACGAGTCTTTTTTGATATCAAAAAATATCAACATGAGTCGATAAAGTAATGAAGACGGGCATTTCCATCTATTCTTCTAAGTGGGTATGCTCGATCCCTGCATTGGCCGAGAAAGTTCATCCAGATTTTCCGGCGTGGTTCCCCCTTGCCAGTGATGTAGGACGGAGGGCCTGACAGGGACAACTGTCTAGTCATTTCGGATGGGACGAAAAACCGAGGTCCCATGTACACATTGGCAGTTGGAATTCGATATAAGGATAGGCCGTACTGCCGCTGTCCGGGCAAAATTTCCCTCATAGCACACTGTATGGCGTATGCCCGTGTTCATTAGCCCAGTTCGGAGCAGAACAGTAGGACGTTCAACCTCATTTCCTTTCATTTCATTTTCCACCTATTCCTCGTCAAATTACAACTGCTAAGGTTTCTGTGCACGCCAATGGGCACACAAGACCTCTCATTTTCGTTCCATCCGACTGTCGGAAGGATTTTACCCTGGTGGACCAATACATGCAGAGGCGTATTTGCTTGCCAGATTTTAGCTCCACATTTTCACATAAGATGCAAAACTGTAGAGTACGCCAATCTTTATGCAGGGGCGGATTAAGGTGGTGGCTCGTTCTGAAAAGCCCTATGAAATTTTGGAAATTAAATCACCGTAGATGAGATTTAGAGCACTTTTCTGTGGTTTAGATACAAACTGGAACCTATGATTTCGTTGCCCAAATCTGTAGAAAAACAAATGGAATTGGGTTCAACGTCCTGCTTTTCTGCATCAACTATGGTCTAGTGAAAATGGGAATACGCCATATAGATGGGGATTCTAATTGGAAAATGGTTCTGCAATAAATAATTGTTAACTACCCACTCCCTGGAAATAAAGGTGATAAAAGAAAAATGGCCTTCAGAGATTATTGAGTGAATAATTCAATTGTAAATGCTGAATTAAAGTACTTTTTGGAGATACTGGTTTAAATTTTGTTTCGCAAAACCAAGGTTTCAATTCAATTTCCAATTGTTGTTAGCCTTCTAAAAAACAAATATTTTTATGGTGGTGGATGGTACGCGATTCGCTCAAGAGCACCCTGATAGTAAGTGATTCGCTCGAGAGCACCCTGATAGTAAGTGATTCGCTCAAGAGCACCCTGATAGTAAATGATTCGCTCAAGAGCACCCTGATAGTAAGTGATTCGCTCAAGAGCACCCTGATTGTAAGTGCAGTAGGACTTTAGACAAACCTGTTGACAAGATGAGAAAACGAATAAGAACGGCTCAAGGTGTATGCGCCTTTTGACTGGACAAAGACGTAGGTTCCCTTAAGCTGGAGCCAAAGGGACCCTTATGTCCAATTCGGGAGCCCTATATCTTGGACTTGGATGCTCCTAAATGCAGGCCTGGAAATAACGGCTTTAGATGTACCTGACAAAATGTCAGGCACTAATGAAATAGTACCCGACATTTTCAACTTAGTGCCAGACATGTATTAATAATATTATTAAAAAAGACAAATCAGGGCCTGACAAGGACCGCTGTCTAGTCATTCGGATGAAACGAAGATCCCTTGGCATTTGGAATTCGATATAAGAGTAGGCCGTAGTGCCGCTGTCCATGCAAAATTTCCCTCATAGCACACTGTATGGCGTATGCCCGTCTTCATTAGCCCAGTTCGGAGCAAAACATTTCATTTCCGAAATCTTAGCTTGGCCACTGTCACTGAATGGCTTATTGACATGAAACCACGATTCAGGGGAGGCAACTATAAAGAATAGGTTAGTATCATTGCAAAACTTTGAGAAAAACAAGAATAGCGCTAAAGGAGGTAAGTGGCTTCCTCAATATCATCCACATTCTTCGACATTGGAAACATGACTTATTGATCAATTTAAATCAACACTGCATGATGGTGTTATCTTACCATGAAAAGATGGGGTTCTGGTATCCAACATTTAAGACAAAGTGAAAATTTTATAATTGGCACACGAATCGCGTGTCAGAATGCTTTCGAGCGCCATTTGTAATGAAGCGACCCGATGAACGAGGCTAAACATATCCTATAGGAGAACACAATGACGTCATTTGAGAGTACAACCGGTGTAGACGCCAATGGACTGCCATTCAATTTGGACTATTCGCTTATAACTGATTAGAAATTACAGTAAAAACAGAAACGATCGAATGTAAATCAGTCTAAGCAAAAAAACGTTTATATTTTCACTCATGCTACGCAATCGTGAAAATATAAGTTTTCTTGCTTCTCGATGAAATAAAATATGTTATTCGCTCTAAAACGACAAATATCCTCTATATACATTATATGTATTGTTCTATGTTGAAAGCGGAGCCGCGGCCTGAAAGTCGGCGACAGGCGAGCTCCGAAGTGGTCCAATAATTAACATCATTCGCAAAATTAGCTTCCAATAAGGTAAAATCACTATAATATAAAAATAGGTGGTACCAAACTCGCTTACCACGTTTCGTTTGTATCTAGAAGCGATAAGGCGTGCGCGGTATTTTGAAGCGTGGTACAAGAGAATAACTGTTTATATATATTGTACTTATTGTACTTATAGGCCAGCCCTGTAAAAAACGGATTTTTGTTATGTGTGAACTATACGAAAAATAACTGGCAAATAGCTAGTTTAAGAGAATTTTTGTTCTGTTTATTTTATTAAAAGTTGAGTAAAATACCCGCCCCCCCCTCTCCCCCAACGTTCGTTGTGTCATCTTTTGCTCCATCTGGCACGAAATTAAAGGGACGAAACAAGGTCGTCGACAAATCTTGTCAAGGGTAACGGTTTCAGATAGAATAATTTAAAGTAATTCTGATATGCAATATTTAAGACAAAATAAACATTTTACCATTGGTAGGCTACACGAATCGTGTACCATAATGCGTTTCAGCGCTATTTGTAATAAGGCACTCGAAGAACGCGGCTAAACATATTCCATATAAGTCATTGCCATTGCTAGAGATTACCATTCGAAATGAGACGTCTGGCGTATTTCGCCGAACATAAAGGATTTGGAATTAGAGTAAAAACGGAAACGATTGAATGTAAATCAGTTTGTATACATTCATATTACATTATTATATGCGTTGTGACCCATTTGTGTCAATGCCTAGGTCCCAAATATTAGCGATTAGATTAGATCTCCGACTCTCTTTTATAATGCGGAGCTGCGATGGCTCGCTAACCAGGAAGTCTTGGGTTCGCTCCTACTAGTGTTGGTCGAGAAAGTTCTTCGGGTTTTCCGGCGGGGATTCCCCCTTGTCATGGGGGCCTGGCAAGTTACAGTGTCTAGTCGTTCGGGTGGGACGGAAATCCAGGGCCCCGCGTACATATTGGCGTGCACGTAAACGAACCCTTGACAGTTGGAATTCGAAATAAGAACAGGCCGTATGCCCGACTTCATAATTAGCCCAGTCCAGACAGAAACGTTGGGAGCTTAAAAACCCATTTCATTTCATTTTCTTTTATAATGACGCTCAGGAGATGTCATTACTACAAAAAATATTTTTCAAAAATCTCACAGCAATTTCATATTTCTGAGGATAGTAGTATATATCACATAAAAAATCAATGCCGCTTAATGATCAATACAAAATCAATAAGAATGACATTTGAGAAATAAAATATATGATGTCCTTATTTGTTGGAATAACTCATAAAAAAGTCGATAAAAATCTAAATGCCATAGCAACAAGAAAACTCCCGTTGAGACAAAATATTAAATCATAATATTATCATGGCGGTTATCGATATCTCTGGGATGAATTCAACCAATCAATCGCTTGGGTTCTCTGCTATTGGATTCGTCTGCTAACTACCTGAGGCGACACCGGAAACTGTGAGCAACAAGGCTGGGTTGGCAGGTGCTTTTTGGTGATAGCCAAAGTTAGTAATTAAGTGAACAATAACAGTTAGCAGATTTACATGATTAGCGTAAAAAATGGTAAGTACTCTTCACTGAACCTTTTGACATTCGGTGAACGGATTATATTAGACTGTCATGGCCGAAGTAACGGTAAAGTAAACATTGTTGTAACCGTATGATTTTATTAATGTATATTTATGTAATATTGTACTGTTTTATACGATATTATCCTTGTCATATATTTTGATACAATTCACTATTAGGCGTCATTATTTACAAAACGTCGTATATACCGTAATAAATGTCTGGATAACCAGGTTTACAAATCACAATTTTCCTTGTGCTAACAAATATAAAGCCCACGATTTTTATTTACAATGTATCAGAAACTGTGTATTTATCTGCACATTTCTGTAGTTTAAGATTATTAAAAGTGCAGGTTTAGGTAACATTAGGATTTCACATTTATAATGGTTTGACAAATTTGGTTAAATTTTTTGTTTATGTATTGAACAACGGTCATGGAGTCTGGACATGAATGTAAAAACTTGAAATATTTTTTTAAAATTTTTTAAAATCTTTATTGTAAAAATACTCAAAGGCTTTTACTGTGTCAGTTATACCTACCGTAAAATTTGGCACCAAATAATATATGTCAGTGCCAATATAAATATTCAGGTGTAGGCTACCTGATATTATTGTGTTGCACTAGGGTAGAATTAGTATAAATGATATATTGTAGGCAAATGATTTGAAAGTATGAAATAGAGGAGTTAAACATCTACACTAAATGTCATTATGTTTTGTTTTAATAATTTACTTGGTGTAGGCTTCTTTAGAAGGGGGTTAGGCCTACTTGGAAAAGTACCTGCGAAGTTAGGCAGGTGAAACTACTACACAAAATGCAAAATCCTGTGGATTTATACTTCCCTTTATGTAAATGGTACATTTTACTTTTTTTATTTTTCTACATTTATTAACATGACAAGTCCATAATCAACTTTCTAGATAACAGGCATGGAGCGAGCATATCCGGCTTCATTCACAACACCAACAACTGTATATTTATGAATATAATAAGCCTACATGTTTACTTGAATTGTATTTACTTACATGTATATATATGTAAGTTTCTACATAATTGTTGTAAAAATGGATTATATTATATATTGCACATTTTAATGAACAAAGAACAAGGAAGTATCCTTATGACATCCAGCAATAATATGTGAATATACCTCCTAATATTTATGAGCACTCTTTAAAAGGGGTCATTAATTCAATTGTAGTCGTCTTTTTGTCTGTGCATAATTTATACAGTGAGACAGGATACTAGAGATTTTATAACTAAAATTTGCATGTATTACTCCATTGTAAAGATGTTCTCAATAGAATGTTGAAAGATTTTTTACTTAGTTTCTAAGGGATGTTAGCCTACTTTTACATTATAAAGAAGAGGCAAGTAAAATATTTTTTCACAGTTAATGCATGAGTCAGTTCTCTTGCCTACTGTATCTTGTAGACTAACAATTCATATTTTCTATGAATTTTCTAAAAAAAAGTGTGATTTACAACAAGTTAGCTGGTTCACAAACAGGTAAAAGTAAAAGTTTACTGTAAAGGCAGTCATTATCTAATTAAAATCTCTGAGTGCATGTAATTTGAGCAATATTTATAGGAATCACTTGTTAACTAAAATATTGTAAAAGTTGAATATCTAATAGGAATGAATGGTTCAATTCTTTTCAGTATTTACAAAGATATGATGACGCAAACTTCTATCGATTTATACTGCCTTTATGTAAATGGTACACTTTACTTTTTTTATTTTCTCCAATTACAATAGTCTGTTTATTGTCTGATAATGTCATGATATTATAACATGCCCGCTGCCATCTTAATGTGTTCTTAAAATCTTATTGATGGGTATGTTTTTAATCGAATTGAATCCTAGCCAGAAGATTATCTAAATTTCAATAGTGTTCCTACTCTTTTATCAAGAACTTGACGAGTAGAGTGGTCATAAGGAACTATGGATAGAAACCTGACGAAGGTCAGAATGTAATCTGTCCATATGTAAAGGTGATGCATTATAAGAGCTCAATCTCCTTATTGTGGGTCTTATTTTGGCTTCAAATGGTGTACAGAACTATTATTAAACATTTATTAACATGACAAGTCCATAATCAACTCTGTAGACCATTGGACGGCAGAGATTTAAATGACTTCCATTAGAAAGCCTGCTAGATTTAAAATTTTAACGCTGAAATGGATAGTCAAAACTAAGTCTCGCTTGTCCAGTATCATTGCTATGATTATAAACACCCATAACTTGGCTCAGAATAAAGTAATTTGAATGATATTTTCAATATATTTATTCGTCAAAGAACTATTTTTGAACTATTATACATCTACAAGAACGGCCAGCTCTTTATCTAAATCTTACATAATGCATCTTTAATTAAATGTTAAATAATCAGTCTCAATCTAAGTACCTATTAGCATGGATTAAGCGCTGATAAATTTATATTTACCTCAGTTCTTCACGTTTATGAAATCGTGCGAAGCCATAAAAAGCTCTTGCTAATATCAAAAATCAGAAAAAAGCATCCCATAAAAACTTTTCTTAATTATATTGCAAGAGTAATTCTATATTTTCTTGAATTAAGGAGAACCAAATTGTATTATGCTTTAGTCTTATACATTCTTTATGTACATCACATTGACAGGTCTTATTGCAGATACAGATGGTGGAATGGATGCAGTCACTGTTAAAATGGGTGCGTCCCTCTGTCTGATGGTCTTTCTGTCACCCTTTTTGGGAGACAAAAACTCTGCTTCTAATAGAGATAGAATGTTCAAACTTGGTGTACATGTAGTTGTTCATTGAGTGAGTCTTGACTAAATTCAACGATGAGCATTTTATGTTAAGACATAAATAAATTGATTGGAACTCAACTATGCTTGAAGTAGAATCAATCTATTCCTGACTGTTGAAACAGTGGATTTTTGAGTTCGAGAGATTTTATATGAGACAAAAAAAGACTAAAATGTAATTATTATTTTAAAAGAAAAATGTTTAAATCACTGTGGCCGTCTGGTCATTTATAAGCATAAAATGAAAGTAAAGTGAAATGACATTTAACATCCTACTGTTCCGCACCAATTGGGCTAATTAAGGTGGGCATATGCCATATATAGTCTGCCATGAGGGACTTTTTTCCTGGACATCGGCACTATGACTACCCTTATTTTGAATTCCAAGTGTTAAAGGTTCTTTTACATGCACACCAATGTGTACACGGGACCTCGGTTTTCTTGCCCATCCGAGCAACTATATGTTGTCCCTTGCCAGGCCTTCCGTCCTGCACAAATGACAGTTTATAAGTCTTTATATACCATTTTATTGTCCCCCGCCTTTCGAAGAAAGCAGGGGACTATTAAAATGGGTTCGTCCGTCTGTCTGTCTGTCTGTCTGTCTGTCTGTCCGTCTGTCTGTCCGTCCGTCTGTCTGTCCGTCACACTTTTTGGGACACAATAACTCTCTTCCTAATTGAGCTAGAATGTTCAAACTTGGTGTATGTGTTTATTAGGTCAATGCCTTGATGGAGTTCGAAGATGAGCATTTTCCGCTTAGGGTAAGCAGAGATAAGCAATTTGATTGGTTGATGCTTTGGGACACGATAACTCTCTTCCTAATTGGGCTAGAATGTTCAAACTTGGTGTATGTGTTGATTAGGTCAATGCCTTGATGGAGTTCGAAGATGAGCATTTTCCGCTTAGGGTAAGCAGAGATAAGCAATTTGATTGGTTGATGCTTTGGGACACGATAACTTTTAATTGAGCTAGAATGTTCAAACTTGGTGTATGTGTTTATTAGGTCAATGCCTTGATGGAGTTCGAAGATGAGCATTTTCCGCTTAGGGTAAGCAGAGATAAGCAATTTGATTGGTTGATACTTTGGGGCACGATAACTCTCTTCCTAATTGAGCTAGAATGTTCAAACTTGGTGTATGTGTTGATTAGGTCAATGCCTTGATGGAGTTCGAAGATGAGCATTTTCCGCTTAGGGTAAGCAGAGATAAGCAATTTGATTGGTTGATGCTTTGGGACACGATAACTTTAGTTCTAATTAAGTGAGATTGATGAAACTTGGTGTATAGATTTATTATATGAATACCTTAACTAAGTTCGATAATGAACATTTTTTGCTGAGGGTAAGCAGAGTGATAAGCAATTTGATTGGTAGAAACTTTGGAACACAATAACTCTCCTTCTAATTGAGGTAGAATGTTCAAACTTGGCATAGGTGTCTATTAGGTGAATGTTTAAACTTGATGTATATGTAGATGTTCATTAGGTGAATGTCTTGACTGAGTTCAATAATTAACATTTCGAGCTGAAGCTAAGCAGAGCTAATCGATTTCATTTGTCGATGGTTTGGGACAAGATAATCTTGATTCTATCTGATAGAGAGTGATGAAACTTAGTGAAAAAAATAAATGTGCGATTAATTAATATGTGTCATCTATTTATTTTGCAATTTCGGCGGGGGACATCAGCCTCACTGTTGGCTTGTTTGATCTGTTAAGGCAAAAATATTTAGTTTTGTGCGGCTATGAATTGCCAATGGATATATAATATAAAATATTATAAAACCTCACAAGATACAATCAGAATATCCTTTATTTTTATTATTTAAAAAGTACATGTGTATATTTGTGTACATCAAGTTTCATAAAGCTTGAAAAAATTTATTTGGTTCGTTTCACTCAACTGTGTTTTTCTTAAATCTCTGTCAGAAATATTTGGTGAGAAATTGTGAGATAGTCACACCAACCCGGCCATATGGTGGAATTATAAGTTATGGAAATAAGAATGATCCAAACCTTTTTGATGCAATATTTAACAGACTGCACTTTTAGTCAACTTTGGCATGAGGCTTTTTCAAAAAAATCATCAGAAAAGGTCCAAAATGGTTTAGATTCACAATGCTTGGGAAGACTTTTGTTTCCAGACACCAACCCATTTTTGATTACCATTAATTATCAAGCAGTGTCTATGTTATTTTTCTAGGGGGGTTGGATGGCTGAATGGTTAGCGTGTGCGCGCTGTATCATAAAGTCTGTCATTGAGTCGACTGGCATGGTTTCGAATCCCCGGTTGTACGTGACAAGGAGTAGGGTCGCCTGTCCAACCCCGTGGGTTTTCTCCCCGGGTCCTCCGGTTTACTCCCACTGCTAAAGACCCCTACGCGCAAGCAAATTATTGAAATAAAATTAAAACCATATGTTAGTCCTGAAATGACCTAGTTTGTGTCGAGTGGACGTTAAACCCCATTTCTCTCTCTCTCTCTATGTTATTTTTCTGACTCTAGCCCAGATCACACTGAGAAGTAGCAAAGGTAATATTTGTAGGTTTAGGACATAGTTTTCTAACTACTTGGGTAAATTTAGCACGAATATCGGTAAAAGTCTAATTATCACAACAAATGTAATATGAAAATACGGTGTGTTAATTAACACGGGTGAGAAATTGATGTGCTGTAGTTACATACATGTACATGTATGTGTGTTTTTATACATATTTTATTTCTTGATGAATACTTTGTGTTTTATACTTCATATCAGTCGGGCTATAGTTATTTATATGTTTGTCTTTTTGTCGTGAGTTTAATTTGTTTACATATTATCGTGGGTACCACTGAACTATAAATGCATGTATAAACGTACAAATATCACCGTTGCTACTTCTCAGTATCCACCAGTGGTAAAGAGTCAAATTACTACTAATCACCACCCATTCCCTAATTACACCACTTTTGTCTGTTGTTTGCAATATTGCTCTTGATTGCTTACCATAAGGTGATAATTGCTGGGATTGCTGTGAATGTATTGCATTTGTGGTCAACAACATATGAACAAATGAAAAAGAATGAACATTTATATCCTGTGAACAACTTTGGCTTCTTTTAACAATTGTACAAGAAATCCATTTTTATGCGCCTACATTTAAATGTTGTTGTATATTGTCGTTGGTCCTGCGTTGGGCGTCCACAATTACTTGTTGACGCTCTTAGAGGCTAAAGTAAATATTGATTTTCTGATGATCACTTTGAAAAATCTAGTGGACACTCCAGAGGCTAAAGTTAATATCCGAGTAACAATGGTATAATTTTCTGCAATCAACTATAACTCTGCTCAGAATGAAGTAATTTGACAGAAATTGTTAACATATTCCCTTTATTATCTATTTTTTAACTATTATAGTGAGAACTGTCAGCTCCTTATCTAAATCTTACATAATGCATCTTTAAGTAAGAAGGAATCGGTTTGAACCATTTTTCATCAGCGTGTTTTTGATAGTACTGTTGATTGAGCATGGTCTTAAACACTATTATAAGCCTTTATCTGAATTTTTGATGACAATGGGAATGAAAGAATAGTTTATGTCATTCAACAACAAATGAAATATTAAAGATTCTAATGTTTAGATATGGTAAGGAAATGGAGGTTTTATTTCATGGATCAAGGAACAAAGTCTAATTAAAATTATACCAACATTTATTCCATTAGAATTTTCTCCAATTTATCTTGGTCTAAAACCATTTCTTTACAGGGCATAACATTCAGTAATGTGCAGATTGTGATTGGTCAACTCTAAATCAAGCCACTAATCAAAACACACAATACAGAAAATGCTACAAAATCTTTTTAAAGATTTTCCTTTAGCTGTCTAACCAAGGTCAACTGTATTTTTTGGTGGTCACAGGCCCACAATGCTCTTTTTATAACACATCTCTAACAAATAAATTATTAGTTATAATAACCAGATTGTGATTAACAAACTCGAATCCTGTACCCAATCATTCCCTTCATGTTAAGTATATAGCAGATTGTAGAAAAATGACCAGGATAATATTTTAAATCTTTTGTTTACTATACATGTAGGTATCATACTTCACCTTTTATTACATCCATAAAATGTTATATTTAGGCATAATTAGGTGAAGTCAAGTATCATTGACTTATTGATTTCTGCCATTTTATTTGGCAGTGTTGATTTTATTGCTCTGTGTAAAGTAAATACTTGAATTGATATTTGATGATGTATTATACTGTTATAATAGTCTTTATGTGATAAAAATTCAACCTTGGCATTAGATTGTGACAAAAACAAATTTATTATTTGAAGTTTGCGCTGTTTGAGTGTCCCAAGTCATAAAAAGTCTGTGCTGCTAGATCTTAATCTCACCCCAATATTTGTAAACTTGATCCCACTGTTGTATTAATTAATTTGAGTTTTCATATTCTATTTTTCTTCTGTTCTCTGATTCAGAGATGAATAGGGTTTAACATCCTACTTTTTGAATAGTATGAGTACATATTAATTGCTTCGAAATAAAAATTGTATCAAAAACCAAACACAAAATTTATCAAATCTGCGAATTTTCCCTATTCACAATAGACACACATACTGATGTGTGTAGAAAGTTTTGTATAGACAGCCTGAGATGTGTTTCAGATGTGGGATAAGTCAAGTTATTTAAAGTGAGGAAATTAAAATTTATAGCCAGAAATCACAGGCACTTGAAGCGAATAACATAAAACTTCTTACTACTGCTTGACTAAATATTACAGTATTAACAAGGTATATTGTTTTGACTCGTCATCTCACAATACTCAATAGTTCTACCACTTCCCGTCGGTTTTATTGCCAACAAGACTTTATTTGATCTTTATGCGGCTTACAATGTATTTAAATTGTTCATTTTATGGCATTACTAATTACAATTTTAAATCAAACCCGAAGTGCTATCACTTGGCAATTATCAACTTCGTCGGACTGAAAGATTTTTTTTTCGAAAAATATTTTGCCTTTTAGTCTGCAAAATGAATGCTCGTAAATAAGTCCCCGCCACCACCCCCCCTTCCTCCCCATCCCCCACGCAGATGAACTTTTTAAATTTCTGAATACTGATTCCATACTATGGCATAGACAGCCAGTCCATTTTTTTGTTTGTGATGCCTATGCCAGAAACCAGACGTCTCAAGTTTCGGCCGATAATAGATTTTTCTGGCATCGATCATTATTTGTTTCATCAATTTTTCAGAATCTGTTTTTTTTTTTAATTGCCTAATGTATTTAAAATTTTTAAAATACATGTAAGTGTAAAAAACCGATGTGTAGTGCCACTTGAGAGTAGTCACTCTGACCTCATTTCGCGTTACTTCCGGTCTGACGAAGTTGATAATCGTCAAATAAAGCGCTTTAGGTTTGATTTGTAATTAAGAACGCTGCAAAATGGCGAATTTAATTACATTGGAAGCTGTATAATGATCAAATGAGGTCTTGTTGGCAATAACGGGAAGTGTTAAAACTAATGAGTATTGTGAGATGATGTCAACGAGTCAAAACAATATGGTGGGTGATATACCTTGCTAATACTGTAATATATCTTCAAACAGTAGTAAGAAGTTTTAGTTTAATCCCTTCAAGTGCCTTTGCCAGAAATGAATGAAAAGAATTAAATTTTTGTAAATTGTTTCATCCTGTATATACATGTACATACTGGCTTGTTTACTAGCAACCTCAATACCAGGACAAAAACATAGATTTTTAAATTGTAAAATCAATGAAATGTCATGGACAGAATTCAGACATTAGATAAATTAATTCTCTTCCTAGTTAGAGGAAAAACATGTAATGGAATTTTTGTGATTAATGTTGATAGACCATGAAAGTATGTAATTTATTTTTATATACCCTGACAGTTTGTGAAAAAAGATCATTTAGGAGTAATTGTGATCTATTTCGATTTATTGAATAAAAAGATTTCATTAGATATTATGTAAAGGAATATAATTGCTTTCATTTACATAGATTGGGATGATTTTTTATTTTTTATTAAAAAGCAACATTTGTTGGTGGTTGGAAGCCGAAAGATGGAGTAAAATTATATTGTCCATATTTGCAGACCTTAAAATTGTCAGCACAATTTAAATCTGTACATTTTAATGTTGAGATGATTTTGGTCCATTTTCTTTTAAAGGAGTCATTCTCCATTGATAATTTTATTGACCATACATGCAAATCCCTAGGCACCATTCAAATATTAGTCCTGTTTGTACTTACATGTATTTAGTTTTAGTTTGGGCTAGGTTTCAATAACAACCAATTTCTAGTTAATTTTTGCATGGATATGGCATCTTCTTAAAATTCTTCTGTCGGTACCTACACTTGAGTACAAAATTACCAAAATATCTTTAGAATAGAAGAGATTATTATATATGACAGTTGTTTGATTAATTATTAATAGCTAAGGAGGACAGTTCATGATGCAACTTTTTAAAGAAAATTCCTAGATGTATGCTGTTAATGGGTGTCTTATGGATACAACACTTCAACAAAAGTTTGTTAACTATCATATTCCTGAAGCAAGGGTCCGAGAAATCCCTCTCTAGCCATTGCTGGATTGGCTTCTAATACTTGAGCTTTTGAGAGAGTGTGTCTATTCTTCCCATTAGTCAAATCTATCAGAAGTACAGCAACATGACAGCCCTTCATTTAATCGGGGGTCTTCCCTAAAATTTTGGACAGTGATTTAATATATTAAAAATGGTGAACATGTTGTTCGTCTCCACGTGTTTGTTCATATTGATCATTACCCATTGTTTACATTGTATGCGTTTTCGATAGCCTCGTTTGTCACACAATTAGTTTTTCTGCAATATTCTGCTATGCACTGGTTAGTGGAGCATAATACATTTCTCGGGTAATGACGTAACGTAGTGTAAACATATGTGGAGCTCTGTTTAAAACCCGAATGATTTTGTTACGCTGTAATGTATTGGTTGTTTATCCGACTGTTGACCAGTCATATTTTGGAACATAAATTTGCGGTTATTAAAACAGTGTCCGAGTTTAATAGGTCTATAATCAAGCGAAACACTGCGAGGAGTTTGGTTAACTATGTACACTTCACAAATCAAAAGTAGAATCAGGTGTTTTAGAAAAAGTAAGCATACCCTGCTTTTCGCACAAGACATGTCATAAACAATGGTTATATTATCATTATTTGCATATATCAGTATCATAACACGTATCGTCTTCAATAGAAGGCTTGATCTTACTTACTCCGTGCATCTTATCAAAGCCTTCACATAATACCCTGCATATTTCGGCAAAGTTCAAAGTTTGTTCAATGTCAAGGTTTCCGTGGAGATCGCTATAGTTTATTTGATTGTCTTTCAGTCACAACTTCTGATTGGACGCTACTGTTCACGTGTCTGTCTTTCAGTCACAACTTCTGATTGGACGCTACTGTTCACGTGTCTGTAGTAAAGAGAGAAAACATAGCTATAAGCTTGGGAATTGCAAAGTAATCTAGCAACGTCTAAAACTCACAGTCGTTGCTTCAGGAACATGAACACATATACATGTTTATTATTTTACTAATAAGGAAATTTGAAATGGGGTTTAACATCGTACATGCTTTGAAGTGAGGAAACTTATTACATTGTTGCCCTTTAGCATTATTTTACATGATAAATTTTATCGCAAATATTCGCAATAAACCATTCCTCACAATATAGCAACTGGGTGTGTTAGACAAATCTATTGACTTTGCAAAAGCATGTATTGATAAGGCTGCTTTAATGTAAGTAAACGCTTGCAGGATTCTATGATTAAGTTTAATTAGAGATGGTAAAAATCCTTTTGATGTCAGGAAATACAAGGTTATTTCTATAGTTTGATATTACTATAGCAACGTTTCTTTATAATAGCCTTAATGGGGACCATGTATGAATGTATAGGTCTACTAATTTCCTATATCGGTATATTGAATTTAATTCTATATATTTATTGTTGTCAACAGCATAGGCTAAATCAATTTACTGTATTGTTTCATCAGCTACTTTATAGTTTGGAATCTTGATTACACTCTTAAAAGATTCATTATTTATCAAAACTGGGGGGATGGGTGTAATCAAGTGGTCTATAACATGTGCGATTCCGTAAAAGTTTAAAGTTAAACCCCATTTCATTTTATTTCATCTTATTTCATGTTTTATAAACTATCAATTAGACATTTATTAACAAAACAAGACCATTATCAACTCTCGATGACATCGAATACTTGAGATTTTAACTAGCTTAGAACTGTTTGCCATTTAAAAATTTAACTTAAAAATGGGAAAGCAAGGCTTAGTCTCAAATATACCAAGGTCCTGGTTACCACTATGCACACATCTTGTCAAAACTACAAACAGTGATAACTTGGCTCAGAATGAAGTAATTTGAATGAAATTTTCAATATTTTCATTTTACATTATCTATCTTTGAGCTATTATAGCAAGAATGGTCAGTCAGCTCTTTATCTAAATTTTACATACTGTATCTTTAATCCCCCGCTCTATGAGCTCTATGGATTTGTTAATCTGTCATTCAATTTTCTATTAAGGGGCATAAACCTCTACATTATCCACAGTATTCAACATTACAAACACAAATTTTTGGTTCATTACAATTATATTGATGTTAATCTTAACATGGGCACCTGATATCTAATATCTAAGACACAATGAACAATTTTAAAATCAGTCGACAACTGCATGTACTCTATGCTCTTGAGCACCATTTATGAAACCGTACACCTGATGTAGACTGGATTAACTGGATGTGAGTAACTGCCATTCAATTTGGGCTGCTCACATATTTTGACTAGCATAACTAATTAGAAATTTCAATAAAAAAAATTGATTTAAATCTGTTTAAATGCATTCAAATTACATTAATGTGCATCTTTTGACCCAATTCCCACTATCTTCATTAGCCCTGTGGGTGCCAAAAGTAGGACATTGAACCTCATTTCATTGTCCCATTTTTGTCAATTTTAGGATTCAAAGAAAATGGATTTAGCTTCTTTAAAAAAACCAATGGAAGTAATAAATTCATTGATATTTTTCATTGAAACATTGCATGGTGAACATGGTGTATTGGAAGGTGTTGAACTGTAAATAGATCCAAGTTTAAGTTTAAAACCTTTATTTATTTTAGACTTAGTTCAGAAGGTGTATACCGACTAAATGTACATGAACCAAGCTTTAAGAGGTCATTTAACTATCTTTATAATGGTTGTAAATTGTATTTGTATTAAGGAGAGTATAGTGACACTAGTGACTACATATATTTAAAATGACAGTAATGAGAAATGATAATGTTTCTGTATGAACCTATATTGTGTCCTCTGGTGTAGAAAAGTAGGATGTTAAACTCCATTTCATTCAATCAAGCCTTCTGTGTGTTCAGCTTCTTGTAATCACTATACAGGTCAGATAGAGTTTGAGATTTTATTTTCAAACATGATTTGGTTATTCATCTACTTACACTACCAGGTACTAAAAAAGATGAGCTTTAATGAAATCGTACACCAGTTGCATGAATTATTGCCCCTGTCATTGACATCTTGTGATTGCTTTTTTGTAATGATTTCTGTTTTATGTGTTCGTGATTTGGAGTAATTGTATAGCCGAATATGATACAGTCTCACCTAATATAATATAAAGTCTCACCCAATATGGTAATATCTCACAAAAAACCCAATATGATTAAATTACTTATTATGCACTATGTATCCCTTTATGTTGCGTAAGTTTATAATAAGTGTATAAATCTTGTTTCTATATTAAGCTGTATTATTGTCTTATTAGTCTAGAGATAGACAAGTATAAGAATTATAAAGATAAGTAAATTTGAAAGATATATTATAGCTGCCTATTTGTAATCTATTTAGAGAATAATCCTTTGTTTTATGGCTGACTATATAACACTGTTTTTGTGTTCAACATGACATCTATGACACCTGCGCTATAAACTATATTCATTCAATCCATTGAAAGTACTGTCTTCATTTCTTAAAATAAAATTATTTTATATTCACATATATAATTGTCTGGATTAAATGTCATTCATATTGCAATTTAATGTCAAAACCAGATTCAAAATCTGCTCCTATTACCTATAGGCCAACTACAGTACAGTGCCTGATCCATCGACAAGGAAAGTTACTATTGAAAATGTTAATGTCAAGCCCCTTTAGATCTTTGTTTAGTTTTGTATTCCTAAAAACATTCTTCAGACAAAAACCTGGTTTGTGTCAGATAAGAAAGATAGCTGTAAATATCAAAAGAAGAGTTATTTTTTTTTAGCTTGGTGAACACACATACACAGTATAATGTAAATGTAATAACCTGTGGCATTCTATTACAAATGAACTTTATAAGAATCAGGTACCCTATAGAATAGAAGTTTATGAAGGGGGAACATAATGACCTGGATGCTATTTCCCTACAGTTTGGTTTAATATGACCGATAAGAGCTCTGCCTGACATTCATTTTCGCAACTTCTATTTAAATGAACATACATTGGTTCATTGATCTTAATCTCTTTTGCACCCAGTGGATAATAAAGTTTTGGTTTTCTAATTTCTTGTATATACCTTTTTTATCCATTGGATAAAAATGTTTTGATTTTCTTGCACAAGAACATTTCTTTTTCATCCATTGGTCTGATTTTCTTGTACAAGAACATTTCTTTTTCATCCATAGGATACAGTAAATATGTTTTGATTTTCTTGTACAGGAATATCTCTACATGTATTTCATCTATTTGATTTTTGTGTACAAGAACATGTCTTTTTTTTATCCATTTGCTAATAATGTTTTGATTTGTAATGTATCTTTTTGTTTACAGATGAACCAGTGATTCTGAACTTACAGATGTGGAATGGCAGTGCACCTAAGTATGAAAGAAAGATATCCGAATGCTCAAAAGAATTCACTATGATCGCTACCCAGAACTCTCACTCTCCAGCAGAACTAGATGAGAGTGCTAACAGAAATCACCAGACTAATCAACAAAATCGGTTACTGGGACTTAAAAATGGAAAGGTCGGACCTCTTAATATTGAGCCCCGTTCCCCAACTGATAATGGTCATAGCCGCAAATCGGCATGGGAACGTGCACAAGAAGAGTATGAGGCAAAACAAAAACAATCGAAAGAAACAAGAGTTGAACCTTTTATTCTGGAAGATGATAGCTTGGGTGATGTGTCATGCTTTAACAAAAAAACGCTTAAGAGAGTATTTAAATCAAAAAAATTCAAAGATCCAAAACTGGAACATCTGTACCAGAAATATTTCTTTAAATTGAATCAAAACAGTATGACTATAGTAATGGGGATATTTTGTGTAATTTGTATTGTACTTATCGTCTTTTATTATGTTGGGGGAGCTACCTTACCTGCTAGGGGGATTGTTTTGACTGTTGTTATTGTTCTGTTCATTGTTCTAGAAGTCTTGTGCAATAGAAAATCCTTAAATGAACCTCAGTTGTTTATTTTGTGCTATATTGTGATATTTGTGTTATGTGGTATTGTAATTTTAATAACTTTAGATACTGATATACATGACGCATCCGAGGGGGTTTGGTGTACAATATTTTTTACTTATATGATTTACGCGTTTGTGCCTATACGTATGAGACTCTCTGTAATGAGTGGAATATTTTTATGTGCTATTCACCTGGTGTGTTCGGCATCTGTTAACTATGGTAAAACAGATCTGTGGAAACAGGTACGTAACTTAATTTTTAATGTGATTGTGTATTGCTATCCATCGTTATCCATCTTGTTAGCAAATGTATGGCTACAATGTAATAGTTTTTGAATTTGATAAGGGTTGTCTAACTCATTGAAAGGAAGAATCCTATTGATTTTCAACATTTTACAATAATCACCTCCAGAGTTATGTATCTTTGTTATACATGTAAAAGTCTTTTGATATCCCTTTTACAAACACCTGAAATTTATATTTATTGTCTATATATATACTTTTTACGAACACCATTTATCAACCTGAAATTTATATTTGTTGTCTATATCCTTTTGAAAGAAAGAAAGAATCCTATTAATTTTCAACAAATTTTGATGATCACTTCCATAGTTACAATCTGATTAAAACACAGATCCTATTTTGTTTTGTTTTTTATAAGTTCAAAATTTCATTTTACTTGTCTTCTCTACACTAGGATCTGGAAGAGTTGTTATATAAGCCGTGTTCTGGTTAATGTGAGGGATTAGTCAATGAAGCGTTCTGTTATGGCCAGTTCTTGGCGTACTGTGCACAGAACTGTGGGTAAACAACTAGAAACGTCCGTGCTGGTTGATTAATCAATGTCTGACATCATAGGGTCAAAAGCCGTTCGTATGACCTCTGACGTGACCTCCCATTACAACCGGTCAGATCTTCATGTAGTGTAGGCCATCGAAAGTATAAAAAAATGAAACGCAATATAGATCTGTATTTTAATCAGATTGCCATAGTTAGACCCCTTTGTTACAAAATCTTTCTGACTCTTAAGCTTGGCGCAGACGGTCAACTTTTCGTCGCTTGTTGCTGCAATAGGCAACTACTGGCAACTCCGAGCAATTGGCAACTCGAGGTCTCCCGTGTGTGCTGACTGGCAACGAGAAGCTTACATCATACAATACTGGCCACTCAGCCCACATTTCCACCAACATGTCTTCCATCTCCACGGACCATGTTAATGTTGTTAGCTGTTCCATCTTGAAGTATCACATGACAGTAGAGCGCTCGCTGATTGGACAGTTAACCAGTTGCTTGTTGCCTGTTGTCGCCTACCGCCGCAGACGAGCAATTTTGAAGCAACAGATGAACAATTTCTCGGCGACGAGCGATTTTCTGTTGTTGAATATCAAACATGTTTGATATTTGGCAACGAGAAGCAACTCGGAGCAACAGCAGACAACTGTTGTTGCCCGTTGGCGCAGACGAGCGATTTTTTCTTTCAACGACCAGCGATTTCACTGTTGCCTGAAAGTTGCTCGAAAAAGTTGCCCGTCTGCGCCTGGCTTTAATAAGTTCTACTGTTGTCACCAGTTGATACATGTATGATGTCCGACTACTATGTCTTGACTTTTGAATTTGATACATAGACATTAAGTGGGATGGGATTGGTATCAAAATTTTACCTACAGGATATATAAATGTGTTGACTTTTGAATATTTGATGCATAGAAATTAAGTGGGGTGGGATTGGTATGAAAATTTACCTACAGGATATAAATGTGTTAAAGAAGTAAAGCAGATGTAGATATTTTATAAATTAGCTATAGGCTAATTAACTTTCATATACTCATTAAAAAACCCACACATGCATTCAGCTATTTCTAGTTAATATCCCTAATCAATTTTTCTCATCTGATGTCCAATTTAGCTACCATCTACAAAAGGTCATTTCACAGCACATTGATTATATACCTTGTTTGTTATGAAATTTCTACTGTAAATAGGGGAGAGTGGGGACGAACGGGCATATGGGACCGATGGGCCACCCCCTTGTATCAGACATGGCAAAATCGAATTCTGTAGGCCTTTATTATGTAACCTTGACCTAGCCTAGAATACATTGTTGATTTGCAAAGAGTGCTATCAACACATTGCCTTACAGCCTCAAAAGTACATTTAACCTTAGTAAAAGTATTTTTTTCATATTTTGCAATATTTTTCATGTCCCAAAGTAATTAAGTGTTATCAAGATGTGCTTGCACCAACTCATATGCCTAGTAGTTATCTAGGCTTGGCACTTAAAATCAAATGCCACAGTGACTGACTCTACAGTTAATAAAGCTAAATATATATATTCAAATGCTGAGGGCACCGATGAATCACCCGTAGTTCGGTTCCTATTGGCATGGCCCATGGGTCCCCAGAGGAATGGTCCATAGGCCCTGGACATATTTTTACGAAAATTGTGCATATAATCTAAAGTTTTATAATGGCAAGAAATAGAAAAAGAACAACAGCCAGGGGAATGTTTGATGCCAAAACAATGCGATAGGCTGTGTAATTTTTATGAACAAATCTGTACATAGTACCCACAATGTTGGACAGGCAACCCTACTTGTCACGTATAAGTGGGGAATAGAAACATGGTACTTGACTCCATGACAGATCTTATTGATCAAATGCGCATGTTTTAACCATTTGCACATCTCTTCCCCATAGCCATCCTACCCCTGACAATGTTGGTATTATAAAAAATGGTGATATAAGTGGTGGCTTTGAAGTAAATATTTTATAAGAGTCAAAAAGCACACCTGTGCATTCATTGAGACAAGACATTAGTTGAAGAATACTGACACTGTAACATGCTCAAATATAGTAGCCATTCTTCCAGAACCAATAAAAATAAATACCACGAAAAGACCACAAGGAATTATTCGCTTTGATGTTTCCATTGCTTACTATGATATTGAATAGGACGGTTATTATGATCTCCCTTCAACAAAAAGGCGCCAAAATTATATTTTTAAATTATTCTTTAATTGATCCCTCCCCATCAGACCCCTGAGTGATGACAGAAAAATAGGTATAATTCCACAATTCTTTAAGGTATAATATTGAAACTATGTATGTTTATAGGTTAGTATCTGATGAATGAAGTAGCAAAGATTAGTTATCCTGGTTGATTTGTAACTAATATTATCTGTAAAATAAAAAACAATCGGCCCGTCAGACCCCACTCTCCAGGATCCCTGGTTGTACATGATAAGGAGTAGGGTCGCCTGTCCAATCTCGTGGGTTTTCTCCGGGTCCTCCAGTTTCCTCCCACTGCTAAAGACCTCTACGCGCAAGCGAATTATTGAAATATAATTAAACCACATGTTAGTCCCGAAATGACCTAGTTTGTGTCGAGTGGACATTAAACCCCATTTCTCTCTCTCTCTCCACTCTCCAGGTACTTGGTGGTCAAGTAGTCTATCATGTGCACTTAAGATGGGTTTTCTCTGGATACTGTAACAACAAAATGCCCGCAAACAAATTATTGAAATAAAATTGTACCATATGTCAATCTGAAAGGACCCTAGTATATGTGAGTGGATGTTAAACTTGTTTCTCTCCTGATCTACCTAACTACCTACGTAAGTCAAAGTAGCTTAAATAACTAATCAGGTGTTTTGGTCAAGTCTGACAACCTTCAAAGCAAATCAAATAATCAACAGTGATTAATTATGATCAAGTATATAAAGTAATCAATGTCTGAGGGCGATGATGGTATGATATGATCCTATGGTTATTTGAACATGCAGCATATCTAACCATAAAGAAATGAAAAGTTTATAAAATAACATTGATATATGACAGGTGACATAAACATAAAAGTTTAAACGATTCTAAAATGTCGATAGAGTAACATTTTGAAACATGTTCCCTTCAGGTTGATAAGGTCATCTGGTGAAACCTAAAAACATATGTATAACCAAGAATTACATGTATAGACTGAAATTAATTTGGATTTTGACAATAAATAAAATAAGAAAGAAATCCTTAAATTTTCTAATAACTGATTATATATTTCATTTCTTGACTGTTGGGAAATATATTTTTAATACATATTAAGTCGTTCATGTAATGATTTGCAACTTTCAGTGTCATAAATGCAAGTATACCGTTCGAATATTGTGGTGGCTACTGCCACCTACCTTCCTACGATTGCTTTCTTTGATACATCTTGGACTGTCACATTCTAAATATTTGAAATGGCCTCAGATGCAAGGAAATCAACTTCAAACTTTCGAAATTTTTAGAGGAAAGAACACCCCTATACAAGCCCCTCAAGACCCAATGACCAGTCAAACCGGTATGGGGATTCTACCCACCCCCACCCCCTTCCAACATCCAGTAATTTTTCTGCATATTCCCCTGAAAAAGTATGATCACAGGATGTTGTATTAATATCAGTACATATTTTTGTTGATCCATTGATTTGATAGTATTTTTATTATTTACAATGTCTTTGTATTACTTTGGTTTTGTCATGTCTGCCAGTTTATATTTAAGTTTCTATTTGGCTGTATGGTGAGCTTACCCTGCACTTACTATCAGATGTAATTTCATGGAGTGTGATGGTCATAATATCATATTTAAAAACATTTTGTCAAATTATAATACTTGCAACAATTACATATTAAGTGAACCTACATGTATGATCAAAAGTTGGGTGTGTGTAGGTAGAACTGATATTATTTGCATGCACAATCTTAAATTGAATGTAATTTAACAACACGTAATTATGGTTTCAATGCATTGTGTGATTCTTGCCAAACTAGACAAAATAAGAGGCTGCATATAGACAATCTGCAATTTCCTTCACTACCACTTTAAACAATTAAAATAACTTTCTTAGTTTGCTAATTAACATTACCATATTATTATAATTACAGACAAATCTTAGGGTACATGTAGCTGCACTATAAATGTACTTCAATTTTCGCAAGATATTGTATATAATATGTAGGTGTTAATTACATGTATCTAACAACTGTTAAACCTACTCCAGACCGCTTCATTAGCTTGTTTGGTGCAGAAAAGAAGGACATTATTCCCCGTTTCATTTTACTTTGACACCTACTGTTTATTTTGAATGTTTTTGTGTTTTTCAGCTCTTATCAAATATTTTTCTGTTTATTGGTGTCAATTTTGCTGGAGTATTTACACATTATCCGACCATCATGGCACAACGGCAAGCATTTTTGGAGACGCGCAGATGTATTGAGGCCAGATTAACTACCCAGAGAGAAAATCAGGAACAGGTAGAAAGATTGAATCCAATATAAAATGCTTGAGAAATACTTAATATCTTCATTCACTAAAGGGTGTGGGACTGAATGGTCTAACGTGTGTTCTTTAGATCTCAAGGTCTGTAATTGGGGGGGGGGGGATGGTCGAATGGTTAGCACGTGCGCACTGTATCATAAGGCCTGTCATTGAGTCAACTGGAGTGGTTTCGAATCCCCGGTTGTATGTGACAAGGAGTAGGGTCGCCTGTCCAACCTCATGGGTTTTCTCCGGGTCCTCCGGTTTCCTCCTTATGCTAAAGACCCCTACGCGCAAGCGAATTATTGAAATAAAATTAAACCATATGTTAGTCCCAAAATGACCTAGTGTGTGTCGAGTGGACGTTAAACCCCATTTCTCTCTCTCTCTCTCTGTAATTGAGTTTTAGTGACCACACAATTCTATATCATTTAATCCCATATCATTTCGCTTTATAACATATATACTTAAATCATTTTATAAAGAGGGGGTGTACACACATCACCATTTGTCTCGTTCGCGTCTGTTTAATAATAATAATCCAGGATAATGGATTACTCATGTAGTTATTTAGTTTTCCGTTATACATAATAAATTGTAATTATAGTGGAGTCACAGATGTTTCATTGTCATTATAGCTGACAATCTATTCGTCTTTAGCTAAAATTAATAGAAGTATTAAACATAAAGCTCGAAAACAAATTCATTATTTATAGTGTTCTGTAACTCTGCTATAATGTACATTGTTCGAAAACTAATATTTCATGTAATTCGATCATTTTATGTTGAAAAATTCCTGAGTTATAAGGTTACGGAATGAATCAATCTTTAAATTTCTTTCTTCATACATTCTGAACAGAATTGTTTCTTTGCCACACAATGGCCTTGATTATTATAAGTCCTGTTTATTAGCAATGTGAGTTGATATTAAATCATAATAACACCAATTAAGAAGGCACCTGTCACAGACAATGTCAGGCACAGATTAGGACTTTGTCAGGAACTATTTCATTAGTGCCTGACATTTTGTAAGGTACACCTAAAACCGTTATATTTCCAGGCCTGCAATTAAACTTGTATCTCATATATCAGAATGATCATATTGACTTATTGATATCCATTAATAATTAGAAATACTCTATCTTCTATGATTCATATTCTAACTCCAAGCTAGGCATCGAATCTAGTTGTTGATTAATTAAGACAAACAGGCTTTAGGACAATTTTTAACATCTTTTTAAAAAAGAAATTCCAGCGTTGAGATGTGGGCTACTGTTCGATGTACTCAGTCGTATATCATGATTTCTGGTAGGAGTTATCGGTTGGGGGGTGCACAAATGTATATAATCTTGTCAACATTTCAATGATATTTTACAGTTTAAAGATTGAGCTTCTTTATTCCCAAAGATTCCCAATGCAACAAACTGCCTGGATGACGTACATGTAGCTACTGTGGCTGTATGTATCATTACCTGGCAACATATCTTCATGCATCTAAGTGAAATAGAAACATGTGATTAAAGTCATTTCAGATTTATTTGTTTTATTTCTTGATTCAAAATACAATCTATTTTTTATTCTAGGAACGGTTATTACTGTCTGTTCTACCTCGACATGTTGCTATGGAAATGAAAGCTGATATTGCCGGTAAACCAAAAGACAGCATGTTTCACAAGATTTATATTCAAAGACATGAAAACGTCAGGTAATGATATTACGCAATAAATCACAGATTTTATCCTTATTTAAAGATATCTTGTTGAATAACCCATTATCTTTTTATGATCTTACATCAATTTGTATCTTACACTTTATTAGGTATAGATAATGGCGGGCTATAGATAATGGCATTTATTTTTAAGTGTGCCAATTGAGTTAGACTGATGCTATTTGTTCTCAAAATCAGAATATAATCAGGAGCCATTCATTCATATGCCGCTCCAATTGAAGTCATTAGGCAATATTAAAATTTCACTCATGCTTCAGCCTGTTTCCTACTGATTATACATTGTTAGAATGTCAGTTGGTTATTATGGTAGTGATAGATATATCCAAGCTAGTATCATGTGGAGGAGGTTTGGAGTTGCTGTGGGGGAAGAGCTAAACAATAGATCTGTCCCTCTGATATGTACCCATCCTGTATTTGAGTACTGCCGTCTGGTCACGCCTTGTAACGTCAACAATCAAGTTACACCATGAATTATTGAGTATAGTAACATCTAATACCTATTAAAGTGGAAAAAACTTGTCATTTTGAACTCAAAATTGACTCCCTAAGAATTGTTGCCATTAGGAGTAGGTTCAAAACAAAAAAAAAGTTTCGAAAATCGGAATCAAAATGGCGGCTGAATATCGATTTGAAGGTTTTTTGTAAAATCCAATATGGCGGTCAAACGGTTGAAAATGTTATGGAACAAGGTCTCTGAAAATGAAAGATAATATCTGGAGCCAACACTACCCATTTTTGGTCTATTTTTAAAATGGAGGGAACTATTCATGTTCGGGAAAAATCAGAAGGCCGATCGGTAATTTCCGAAAGTGTTCGATCGACCAGAAGCTGTCACAAAATATTTTAATATGCCATTTTGAAGGCATCAATGTGTTCATTATTCCTACCAAGTTTCAACTTGATATCTCAAATATTAAAGGAGATACACTCTCTTGAATGTTAAAGAAATGTTGAAGAAAACTTTCACAAATCTTTGATGCTAAAACTAATCGATCGAACTTACAAATTTCGAAAAAATCGTCAGAAAAAAACCCCTTATGGGATTCGTCCAAAGAATCCAAAAATGAAAACTCGATGAAGATCCATTGACAAATAACCGAGATATGAAGAATCTGAAATTATTTTTTGTTCCATCCATAAAATGACCCAATTAATTATATTTAATATTTAGTTCCACGCAGACCAGCACTATCTACTTGGCAGGATGCTTGCACCATGCACAATCTTGGCTGCAACTTCTGACTAAAATCAGCAAAAAAAAATAAAATAAATAATAATAAAACTCTTATGAAAACAATATGTGTTTCGTATCAAACACATATTTATATTCTGTAACAATCTATCACCAAGAATTCAGAAGGAAAGATAAGCACAGCACCATTATCTAATAATCTATCCTAATAATGCCGGCTTGCCCTAACCTATCTTCGTTCTCACTTAATGATCCTTACTAATTACTGACAAACATTCATTTCTCTGGTCTTATTTACCTTACGAAGTGTTTCCTAGTAACTAACTGTTTAAGCCTTAATACATCAATATCTCATAGATTATATGTACAAAAGATTCTAATTTATAAAACTATGATTCTAATATAATTACAGAGTTGACATTAATTAGGATTCAGGTTAATATGTAGTATCGGGTCATGGGAACTTTGATCAATTATTATTCGATTCTTAATTTTAGATAATGTAGAATAAATATTTCCAGGTCATTACTCTCTACATGTATATGAATTGATATCATATGACTGTGTAGCAATTTCCGTTATACAGTGCTGTTACCTTTGTACTTTTCTGGATATTGTGTCAAGTTCGGAATAACAACTTGATCATCTCACATGGTCATTTAACACATTAAGTCATTTGAAGTTATCTATCTCATTGGCTGAAAAAATTGGATATTATCGGTAGTCTAGTTTAACCAAATACATCAACTGATAGGGAAGCATGTGATCAGAATTACTGACATTTACCCGAAATGATGTGAACATTTAAGCGCGGTCACAGATGTTTGACTGACTTTGATTCATTTTTATACGCCCACATTTTCATGTGGACGTATTATGCCGTCGCCCCTGTCCGTCCGTCCACAATTGTTTGTGGACTCTCTACAGGTCACAATTCTTATCCGATTTCGACGAAACTTGAAATATAGGTTTATCCCCAAAAGATCTCAGCTGCTTGCGGTATTGGCATGTATTGGATCGAAACTTCATGGATTATAGCCCCTGTTTGTACGAAAATTCACGTTTTTAGCTTGTGGACCCTATAGAGGTCACAATTTTTATCCAATTTTGTTGAAACTTGAAATGTAAGTTTATAACCCAAAGATCTCAGTTCCTTTCGATATTTGCGCATATCGGACAGTAACTTCCTGAATTATGGCCCCTGATTGTACGAAAAATCACGTTTTTAGCTTGTGGACCCTATAGAAGTCATAATTTTTATCCGATTTAAAAAAACATTCTATTATATCACCGTTACACCCTAAGGATGACTGAGTTCGAATTTCGTGAAAATCGGCCCAAAATTGACAGACAAAATGGCCACCGTTCGTTCCCAAATAGCGTAAGAATATGGTATATCGAGGTTGTGGACCCTATAGGGGTCACAATTTTTATCCGATTTTGTTGAAACTTGAAATGTAAGTTTATAACCCAGAGATCTCGGTTCCTTTCGATATTCGTGCATATCGGACTGTAACTTCCTGAATTATGGCCCCTGATTGTACGAAAAATCACGTTTTTAGCTTGTGGACCCTATAGAAGTCATAATTTTTATCCGATTTAAAAAAACGTTCTATTATATCACCGATACACCCTAAGAATGACAGACAAAATGGCCGCCATTCATTCCCAAATAGCGTAAGAATATGGTATATCAAGGTTGTGGACCCTATAGGGGTCACAATTTTTATCCGATTTTGTTGAAACTTGAAATGTAAGTTTATAACCCAAAGATCTCGGTTCCTTTCGATATTCATGCATATCGGACCGTAACTTCCTGAATTATGACCCCTGATTGTACGAAGTCATAATTTTTATCCGATTTAAAAAAACGTATTATTATATCACCGTTACACCCTAAGGACGACTGAGTTTGAATTTCATGAAAATCGGCCCAAAATTGACAGACAAAATGGCCGCCGTTCATTCTCAAATAGCGTAAAAAATATGGTATATCAAGGTTGTGGGCCCTATAGAGGTCACAATTTTTATCTGATTTTGTTGAAACTTGAAATATAAGTTTATAACCCAAAGATTTCGGTTCCTTCCAATATTTGCCCATATCGGACCGTAACTTTCTGAATAATGGCCCCTGATTGTACGAAAAATCATGTTTTTAGCTTGTGGACCCATTAGAGGTCATAATTTTTATCCGATTTAAAAAAACGTTTTATTATATTACCGTTCCACCCTAAGGACAGTTGAGTTTGAATTTTGTGAAAATCGCCCCAAAATTGACAGACAAAATGGCCGCCGTTCGTTCTCAAATAGCGTAAAAATATGGTATATCAAGGTTGTTGACCCTATAGAGGTCACAATTTTTATCCGATTTTGTTGAAACTTGAAATGTATGTTTATAACACAAAGATCTCAGTTCCTTTCGATATATGGGCATATCGAATTGTAATTTCCTGAATTATGGCCCTTGATTGTAGGAAAAATCACTTTCTTGTTAGCTTGTTCTCTATCCATCTCTCGAAAATGTGGGCGTATCCTGCCTGGCAGCCGCTGGGTTAATTGTTACTGGGAGAAGATACATTATTTCGCTTGAACAGTCAAATAGTGGGTGTAGGTTTTGACAAGAATTTCAATAAAAAGTCATTTGATTTGTTATGATTGCTTAGCAACAATAATAATGTTACAAAGATAAAAGAAATAATAGTAGTTTCAGCCAGATTAATCACATGACTCATTGATTGACATTGATAATGTCATTTACAGGTTTATTTGTTTCGTACTAACACCTTCATCATTTTAAGTAATGGAAAAACTTTTCAGTTAAAGATGAAATTAAGCAATTAAAAATGATATATCTAGACAAAACAACAAAAATTAATACAGTGTGCTGGGTTTTTTGGGGGGAGAATAAAGACTTTAATGTTGGTTAAAGGGGCATTATGTGAGATTTAGATAAATAGCTGGCCTTTCTCTATATATGTTTTAAAAATAGATAATGCAAAATTAATATATTGAAATTTTCATTCAAATTACTTTATTTTGAGCGAAGTTATCAGTGGTTGTAGTTTTAACAAGATGTGTGCATTGATCTTAACCACTGTACTAGTCATTCAAGTCTTAACCTCACTTCTCCATTTTTAAATCAAATCATTAAATGGCTGAACCATTCTAATCTACTTAAAATCAGAGCCATCCGATGGCATGAAGAGTTGATGGTCTTGTCATGATAATAAATGTCTAATCAATAATTTATATAACATTTAAGGCCCAAAGAAAGACCTGCATTAGGCAGATTTGGCTCTTACATATAATGCATGTTTAACTACATGTGTGGGTAGAATACAAAAAATTAATAAACTGTTTATTGCTTTATCCATTATCATTAATTATACTAATACTGTAACTGTAAGCTAACAGCTATAGTAATAAAACAGAGAGATAATGGGGTGAAATGGGTGAGAAGGATACTGATACTAAAAACAACTTACAAGTACTGGGTTGATGCTTATTCAGATTTGTTGTATGGATCCATAGAAATTGTGCATGCACAGGTTCTTGGGGCAAATTTAGACAAATTTACTTCTCTTGAATAACTTCGAACATGGTACTTCTGATGAAGTGAAATAATGTTGATCAGGCCTGTAAACTATGTTTAGCCTTTCTCCTAAACTTTTTAATTTCACCAATTTTTGGTAAGTAAATTTCCATGATGCAAGTTATTTTTTTTTAGATTTGATAAAGTATAGTTGCCTGACCCATTAGGCAAATCTGTCTGGTGCTACATATTTAGACATTTCTTACCAGTGTATTCTAGTCAAATTTGGTAGATCTGATGCTTGGGAAATGTTTATTCAAAAGGAAATTTACCGCCATGGAGGAGGTAGTGTATCGAATATAAAAAAAAAATTTTTTTTTAAAAAAATGGGCAAATCTAAACATTTTTGTACTTAATGGATTTAAAACAAATTTGGTATCCTATGTGCTTAGGTAATTTTTATTCAAATTTGTTAAAATATTATTGCTTTGCTCATAAGGACAGGGTAGGGGGCACCTTTTGAAGGGGGAAATATACACATTTATGAGTTCCTAAATGTGTTCCTAAATCTGTAAATCACTCAATCGAGTGTATAAAAGAAATTAATGTGTGCACAGTATTTATACCATATAAGGAAAATATTCTGTTGGCTGCATGACACACTTTTAATGCAATTACAGTTTTATTAGGCATGTGAGATAAATTGTGTCAAATGTATCTTGAAACAGTTTCAATAAATACATTTGTACAAATATTTGCGTGAATACTATTGTGTCACAAATAAAATTTGAATACCATAAGATATTTGCTATTAGAGGAAATATTAGTGGTTAATAACTTATCGACAAGTCTTATTTCCAAATCTGTAATTTTTCAGATTGCATTTTATCTCAACAACTATAACTAAAGCATTTAAACAATTTTCACAAATTATCAGGTGTAGGGTAGAAACTGAATAAAACAGATTATAATTAAATGACATTAAACACGCCTCTTTGCCCTTTAATAAAAGTTTTTGATGACTCCATTACAGTTCTTGGGGTGACTCAATTACAGATCTTGGAGTACAATTTTTATGTTTTTCTAACTCATTATCAGTTTAATAACAGCAACAATCTGATGTTTCTGTTAGGATGACCATGAAAGAAAGTTTAATAATTAAGCACCATAACGTTGGTAACGATAAACACTATCAATATTGTTATTGATAAAATCCCAGGTGAACATAATCATATTGTATTTTCTTCTTTCGAACATCAACAATTAATCAGAAATGAATCAGATAGTTCACATAATACTAACCATGGCTCACAATAATGACATTTAATGTATTAAAAAGCTAATTGTTGTGATATGGAGCAGAGGCATATACTAGGATGATGTATTTAATGGGAATGGGAATTGGACCCTTCCCAATGGGGCATGGGTTATTAAATTGTGGGTTTGGGGGTGGGGGGTGCTTTTACCAAGCAGGCCAAATTTAACTGACTTAACTAATCAAAACATTAATAGAACACAATTTTTATGGGAAACAATCACTGGTTTATTCTAAAAGCACGACGTTTCGACAAGTATCCTCTTATCGTTATCTAAAGATTATAATCAAAACATATCAATTTATAGAATTAAGATAAAAAAAAATTTAAAATGTCAGATGCTTTTTTTTATAACTTATGCGATTATAAATCAATTACAAAGTTGCTTTCTTTGGTAGGTTTCATTTAAAACCAAAATTCATTTCACATGGTAAAAAATTTACATTAATGAACTAAACAATTATTTCCTATCTACCCGTAGTAGAAAAGATAAAAGATTAGTTGAGCTTAGCATTGAATTCATTTGGAAATTATATTTTGATTGGAAATAATATTGAAATGATCTCATAACTGAATATGGAATACACTTAGGTTTTAGTCAACCACACCCTGTAAATTTTTATTGATTTGAAATGCATAAGTTAAGTAAACAGGTCTATTTTCAACAATTTTCAAAAACTATAATTTATGGAGTTCCTGTTCTTGACCCTTTAAAAAACCCTGTGGGTGCTCATGATGCTACATTTACAGTTATCATTTAATTGCTATTAAATTTACACACAGCGTTTATGTTCATGAGATGAAGAATATTTTTCATATATAAACGATTTCCGATGATTGCTTTTGGAATATTTTTCTTGACCACTTTGAAATATTTTATTGGCCCTCTAGAGATTATTGTCTTTTTAAGTATCTACAAAAGAATCAAATTGTGACAACTTTATGGCATGCCTGCACGATTTAACTGCTGAGTGCATATGTTTCTTTACATTTTATCATTTCTTTGACATTTTGTCAGTAAAAATGAATAATAAGTTGTAAAAATACTCTGAAAGAGTGAAATATCCCAAGTTATAATCAAAAATCATGCATATAAAGATTTGTCAAATAGAATTAAGTACATGTATAAACATTTGTAACTTATTTCCATTTCCATTTCATTACACATGAAAAATGGCAATCATTTGACTAAAGCCAATATTTGTGAAATGTGCATATTGAGTAATTTTATAGATGGACAAAATGATTTTGTGAAAAATGTTACATACTTCCTATCCTCAAACAAAAATAACCAGCAAATCCAGAATCGTTGAGGCATTAAGCTATAACTGTGATGAGCATTGTATCAGAGTATGTATTTTAATGCAAAACCAGGAGTATATCTAGAATTCCTTCTTTAAAATTTCAAAATTAAAAGCCTAAAGTCAGCCCATTTCTAAATTCAATTCATTCACTTGATTTGATATGCATTTAATGTTTATTGCTTCCTTCATGCCCGGATGGTATTGATCTTATACCCGGATGGTATTACTGTAAATAATAGCATATTGAAGTAAATATTTCGAGATGGTTATTTGTAAAAAGATCAATCTATACATTTATGGATACGGAAATCAGGGTATTGTGACATTGTTCAATGATAAAGAACTCATTTCCATATTAAACAGGCTAAACAATAATAAGACAAGGTCATTATAGAAAATAGTCGTTAAGTAAATTGATTTTTCTGTAGTCAGGACATGTAGCAGTGTATTAAATCTGCATTAAATTGATTATCATAGATTTTATAATTCTCATTTAATTATTTGTATGTGTAAAGTATAAACTTCACTTAATAGATTAAAGGATGGGCTGACAAAAATTTTATGTCTTTAGGAATATTTGGATAGATAGTCCTTTTCAATGGGAAAGGACTTATGCTATATTCTCTGTCTGTCTGTGGGGGGGTTGGATGGCTGAATGGTAAGCGTGCACGCGCTGTATCATAAAGTCTGTCATTGAGTCGACTGGCGTGGTTTCGAATTCACGGTTGTACGTGGCAAGGAGTAGGGTCGCCTGTCCAACCTCGTGGGTTTTCTCCGGGTCCTCCGGTTTCCTCCCACTGCTAAAGACCCCTACGCACAAGCAAATTATGTAAATAAAATTAAACCATATGTTAGTCCCGAAATGACCTAGTTTGTGTCGAGTGGACGTTAAACCCCATTTCTCTCTCTCTCTCTCTCTCTGTCTGTTGTCTGTTAACTATTATATATTTTCTATTAACTAATTGTCCTGAAGCATGCGATGTATTTCAATGAAATATGGTAGGTTTGTTGCATGGTTGGTACTTATTAAAATTTGTTCAAATAAAGTTGATATGCACTACAGGGGTGAGGTGGAGGTAGCTTAAAGCGCTAAATTAAGACTACTGTGTCTTGTCGCCCAGAAGGCGTCTCTATGGATTTCAACTACATGTAAAGATAGTATTTATGTTGTTTGGGTATTATTCAGACATGTTCAAAATAAAGTTGATCTTTCCAATTTGGGGGTTTTACAGTGTTACCAATATATCTAGTTGTGCTCATTTCTATATGGGGAAAAGACACCAGAAATACATATATTTAGACGTTTTTGGCAGGTATGTTGCATTGGCTGGAAGAAATGGGGAGCAAATTCAGGTTTGCTCCAATGAGTTGATAATGGGTGTGACATGTCTCTAAACATCATATATTCTTAAATCAAAGGATGAAAGTGTGTACATGTGTATTTTAATCTGAATTATTTATTATGAATAAATATAGCACACATAGATAAGAATAAAAATAGAAGACAATCTATTTATGGTATGCATTCCAAATATAGCTGATCTTAAATTAATACAAAGATTAGCTTATCTTATTTCTCAGTTCAGTTTTCATTTCATACAGTAGTGCATTGAGGGGTGTGGCAATTGTATTAGACACGCCCAGTAACTGACCATAATCAACACAATAATATCCCTTAAAATACAGATGTGACATCATCCTTTGATGTTGCCACACCATTATTTCAAATAATGTACCGGCAACTTGCCAATCATATATTATTTATACTATATGAAATATTGGACTCGTGTGACCTATTTCATTGAAAAGCATGTACAGTGTCTGTATTTTAAGTTGTTTAATATCTCGAGCTTAAGACATTGCGTAATATATTGAAACAACACTCGGGCAAACACCCGCAGTATCAGTGTATTACTTAATTTCTCCTCTCAAACATTAAACCACACTTAATTTAAGACATTAAACAGTTTTATGACCCACCATCTTCAGATATTCTGTATTGGACCTTAAAATTGAAATAAACAACAACAGCTACCTGATTAAAGTTCAGTATGACCAGCCAGTTCAACCATGTATTATAGACTTAGATGTAGTTTTGTTGATGTCAGTTTTGCGTAGATTTGTCTCTTCTTTTTAGTCTGATGGACAATTTTTAGATGAATGCAGAAGCTAAATCAGCCCTTTATAAAACTTTTGGTGTTTTAATGTATCAAATACATCAATAAGAAACCATTTGCAAAGTTTTGTATTTCTGGATCAAAGATATTTCATATAAACATTGATTGAAAGTTGAGTAAATTCTTAAGACATGTCTGAAAATGCTTTGTGAACTCGAGGCCAGTCATGCGAAATCATTCTGCAAATGATAAAATATATGGTATATATATGTTGAGGTTATCTGTATTTAGAGTGGGTTTGGATATTTTGGTAGCCTTAGCTAAACATCATCTGTTACTGATATGTATATGTATATGATATGCAAATGATAAAATATATGGTATATATATGTTGAGGTTATCTGTATTTAGAGTGGGTTTGGATATTTTGGTAGCCTTAGCTAAACATCATCTGTTACTGATATGTATATCATGTAACATGTCCATTACCACGATGACGGCCCAAGGAAATTGGTTGGTCCGAGGGTCGAGAACTACGCAGTCCACCGGCCCTGGGCCTGGCTCTGTATTTGATTATTATTAAGTATTTTTCAGTACCAATATATTCTTCTTTTGTGATTATTTTCAGTATTTTATTTGCTGATATTTGTGGTTTTACGATGTTATCATCCCAGTGTACAGCTCAGGAACTAGTTCAACTATTAAATGAATTATTTGCACGGTTTGATCGATTAGCTGCTGACAATCATTGTTTACGTATCAAAATTCTCGGAGATTGTTATTATTGTGTTAGTGGCCTGCCAGAAGCAAGATTTGACCATGCCCATTGCTGTGTTGAGATGGGGCTTGACATGATAGATGCAATATCGTAAGTTTTATTTTGTTTCTTTAAAGGTGTAAAGGTTTTTTTACAGTTTTGGAAGAAATAATCCTTCTATGAACCAAATTTATAGAACCAAACTAAAACTAAAGGATGACAATGTTGAATGAAAGTTAGAAAATTCCTCAGGGACCCAGTTCAAGCATTTCTGATGGAGTCGTCTTTTCTTGTGTGCTTTAGATTGTAAGGTTTGTCATTTAGTCAGATTACATGGTTTTGAATTTGATACCAAGCTGGTGTGTTAGGAGTAGAGTCGCCTACCCAACCTCGTTCATTCTCTCTGGGTCCCCCAGTTTCCTGCCAATGACCCTTAGAATCATTGCCAAAAAATGTGTGTTATGTGTGTTAAACCCACTCTCTCTCATTGACACCACAAAGCTTTCAATATGGCACTGACCGGAGTGAATAAGTCAAATTTATTCATTTTGTACTCCAAGATAACTGTTAATTGTGTATTTACTTTTTCCAATAGACAACTGCTACTTCTTGTAGCCTGAGTGATGTCACAAACGCATTATTTAATTTTGGATGACATGTAAACTGTTGTATATATATGTTGCCTAAGTAAAGTCATAATATCATTTATGACTTGTTTATTTTCTTCAGGTTAGTACGAGATGTTACTAGAGTAAATGTTAACATGAGAGTGGGTATTCATTCCGGTCGTGTTCACTGTGGTGTTCTGGGATTAAGAAAATGGCAGTTTGACGTCTGGTCAAATGATGTAACTTTGGCAAACAAAATGGAGGCCGGTGGATTACCAGGGTAGGTTATATTCAAATGTTGTTTTTAAATAAATTAGGAGCCAAGGTTATCAAATTTGTCTTCTTAATTCAAGGTGCGCTCCTATTTAAATCATATATTAATGGTAGTAACGTTGAAATGCACAATTCACGAAAGTACATTTCACATTACATAAAACAATCCAAAGAAATCAGATGATATTGTATACATATATGAGTTACAAATTAGAAAAATTCTCTTTAAAAATCCTTTATCAAAATGTCACTATCCATATATTATTTCATTTTATTAACATATCTGAATATTTATTATGTTATTTGGGGTTTTTTTTCAGACGAGTTCATATAACAGAAGAAACATTAAGTTATTTACAGGGAGATTATGAGGTCGAACCTGGTAATTCGTGGGAGAGAAGTACATATCTACGAGCACATGGCATAGTTACATATCTCATCAAACCTCATGATACTCCAAATAAGGTAAAATTTGATTATTTTAATTTATTAAAATAGAACTTTTTTCATCTGTTTCCCCTTGTCAGTGGTGCAGGACGGAGGGCCTGACAAGGACAGCTGTCTAGTCGTTCAGATGGGATGAAAAACCGAGGTCCCGTTTGAACACATTGGTGTGCACATAAAAGATCCCTTGGAATTCCAGTTGGCATTTGATATAAGAGTAGGCCAGGAAAAATTGACGTCTTCATTAGCCCAATTTTCATCTGCTTAAAAAATTTAAACACTGGAGAAATTCTAACTCCTTTGTGTATAAATTTCCCCTACACATTTTATTTCATGCTTACTATACTTTAACCCAGAGGTTCTCAACCTTTTTTTACCAACGGCACACCTTGGAACACGCAAAAAAATAGCGGCACACCTGACATAATATAAATGAAATATATTTGAATTTTGCAAAATAAAAACATGTCAAGTCATAGACAACATACAACCGTAGACACAGACTAGTCATATACACATAGAACGTCTCAAACTAAATAAAGAAAAACACAGCTATGAACTTGCTTTATTGCAGTGTTTCGAATTTCATCAGTCAAATAGTTTGCTTCTTTAGTGAGAAATTTTCTTGTTGTGCCGTTCAAAATTTTGCGGCATATTGGTTGAGAATCACTGCTTTAACCTATGAAATTAGCTTTTCATCCACATGAAACCCAACTTCCAAATGAAATCAACTTTTAACTTATCTTCCACATGAAATCAACTTTTCTTCTGCTGTGATATATTTTCATCCAACAATTATTTTCTTCATTAATAGTTTATTGCATAAATTATAACACTATTGTTTTCGGATCATCCAAGGATTAACATCTCGTATCAGTTTTAATCATCTACAAACAGATTTAGAACAACTACTAACAACATAATCATTAGCATGGTAATCAGTATTGACGATATGTTATATCCTATTTTTGGACATTTTCATTAATATAATCAGATTTATTAACATAATACCTGAACCTAATTAGTATTTATAATCAAGTAATTAAGTATTAACCGTTTTTTACGGGTATGTTAGCTTTTTAGTTCCTTAAAGAGCCAATCTCTATTATAGTTTGGAGAATAAAACTGCTTAGTTTTGTGTTAAAAGCCCTTAAAATCCTCTACCATAGTAACTAACTCAATATATTTGTGATATGTTTTCAAACAACTTAAACCTGTCAGTCTTCATCTGGAAATGGAAACCGGTGTCCCAAGCTGCTATTATAGAAATAGCATGTAGGTGTGTACATGAAATTTACCTTTCGTTGTCAAGTACAGCACATGGATCATGTACTGTATAGACCTCTAAAGGAACAGAAATTAACCCAAAATTTAAAAGGGTTACGTGTCTGGATAAGTGGTTTGGGCTGAAATTTTGAAACAAGGTGAAAACACGATTCCTCTACAATGTATATTTTGACGCCTAAATTTCATATGTACACAGACTTTTATGTCTTGGACATAATCAAATAATGAAGTATTAAAGGAATATTTACTGGTATGTAATAGCTGTTTACTTCCCTAATATTTTAATGAAGTATTAATTGAATATTTATGTAATAGCTGTTTACACTGCAAGTAAATGAGTATTAACGAAATATAACCATCCATCAGGTCAATAACTCTTGAAGGGTTGGCCGAACTAGATCTCGGTATTAGTTTTAATACTTTTTATTATCTGTTTAAAGTACACTATTACTCAGGTGGGATGAAATCACTTTTTTTACCGCCCTCTCTCAACTTTGACTTTTGTATGGGCTATACTATATACCGGAAAACACCGAAAAACAACCGGAAAACTACCGGAAAACACCATGTTATACTGAATACCGGAAAACACCAGAAAAACACTAAATACCGAAAAACACACTAAATACCGGAAAACACCCTAAATAGGTAACTCGGAGCCTGGTCCTCTGGAAAACACCCGGAAAACCCTAACCCTAACCCTAACCCACTGCTGGTCCTATGGAAAACACCGGAAAAACCTAACCCTAACTCCCCGCAAAGAGGTGACCAGGCTCCGGGTTACCTATTTAGGGTGTTTTCCGCTATTTAGTGTGTTTTCCGCTATTTAGTGTTTTTACGGTGTATTCGGTATTCAATATAACATGGTGTTTTCCGGGAGTTTTCCGTGTTTTTCGGTTGTTTTCCGGTATATAGTATTGTCGCTTTTGTATGACAACCATTGTTTTCTCTTAACAAATTATTTGTATTTATCAGAAATTACGTCCATCAGTAGAAGTTACTGTTAATAATGGTGTTAATGGTGATAAAAGTCATATCAGTAAAGAGATGAAGACAATGGGATATGATATGAATCCTGATGCGGCTCTTCATAATAAGTAAGTCATGCTATATACAACTACATACTTATATTCATATAGTGTATAATCAATAATGTCATATATATAAGCTAAAACATTTATTGATGGAAATTTTATCGGTTCAACAATTCTACCATGACTTCTTTAATAGGCATTTAGTAATTAAACATATTAACACAAGGTACAATTTTATGGATGCATAATTACTGGTAATTACTATATAAAACAAGACTTTCCTCGACAAAACATAGCATAGTAATAAACTCAGTAACTGTGTATCTATAAAATTGTACCTTGTGTTAATTCTACATTTGTCGTAGGTGATAAGTGTTAATTAACCACATGATGTTTGTAAATACCAACCTACCATCTCTTTGGTAACAAGTTATATTTAAAAAGTGTTATTGAATTGAATCAAGTTATGTTTAAAATGTGTTAAAGAATTGAAAACCCATCTTTAACCATTTTATTGTTTGTGAATATTAAATTAATTTCTGTGATATTATGGTATTGTTATTATAGATTAGGGTTAGATAATTTAGAAGGCAAAAATCCAGAAGAAGAAGTAAATGAATACCTTGCTAGGGCTATAGATGCTAGGAGTATAGAAAGATTACGATCTGAACATGTTAAAGGTTTTTTTCTCACGTTCCTTAAAAAAGATCTTGAAGAAAAGGTAATTCATTAAAATAACTCCATGACCTTTTTGGCTGGTGTCGACTGTAATACACATATATAGTCAAAAGGCATAGAAAATTTTCACACGTAAATCCCCTTCACAGAGAATATATTGCAATAGGTATTTGTAATTGTCTCCCGCCGGTCTGTCTGTGTGTCCGTCCGTCCGTCTGTTTGTCTGTCTGTCCGCCACACTCTTTGGGACACAATAACTCTCCTTCTAATTGAGCTAGAATGTTCAAACTTAGTATAGGTGTTTATTTGGTCAATACCTTGATGGAGTTCGAAGATGAGCATTGTCTGCTTAGGGTAAGCACAGATAAGCAATGTGTCATCTATTTATTTTGGGATTTCGGCGGGGGGCATCAGCCTCACTGTTGGCTTGTTTGATACTGTAAATAAGCCTGGACATAAGGCACTTGTAACAGACTCATTCACGGACAAATTATCACACATCGTATATAGATATTGTAGTAAAGAAAATTGGCGATTTGTGTTTGACAAAGTCTGCGACAGGTGCCTTCCTAACTGTAGTACATCAATAAATTGTAAATACAGTGCAACAATAGCAAAGACATTGGGATAATACTTGAAATACAACTATTGAATTTATTAAATTGGGATAATACTTGAAATATAACTATTGAATTTATTAAATTATTAAATTGTTGTATTTCTGTATGTATATTAATTATATTTGTTTCATATTCATGGCTATTAAATGGAACAATTTTGAATTTCCCCATTTCTCTATTTCAGTATTGTAAAGTACGAGATGTTATGTTTGCCTCACATCTTTGCTGTGTTTGTTTAATTTATTTCTGTGTTTGTGCTGTTCAGTTAACCATTGTGCCTAGGTAAGTAAAGTTATAAGAATAGTTTATCAATCGGTAAATGTATTAAAGTCCGCTGTCTTATGAACAGCTGTGTCTGTTATGTAATACAAGTAACATATTTATAACATTAGTTAATTTGATTGGCCTAGGATTTACTAAAACATGGATAATATCTGATTTTTCCTGCTGAATATTAGAAAATTAAATGAATAAGAGAATGAGTTAAAATTGAAAATTACAGACATGATGATATCTACTGGCAGTTTTCTTACCAATTGGTAAGGTGATTCATGTTTTCAAAACCTTTTCTGATTCCTATTTTTTCTGTATGAAGTCTGTAAGTATTAGCACCTGAATGCTGCCCTGCATCCAGCAGAAGTGATTTATGTAGTTCGCAAGAGTGGAACATCATCTTAATGAGTTTTAATTTATTTATTTTATTTCAGTTCTATTCTTACTGCCACTTTATTTCCAGTTGGTGCCTTTTTGATACTATCTCTTTTACTGCTCATTTTATCAGAGTCTTTTTCAGTAAGTATTCTTTACTTAAAGCTCTTAATTTGGGGTGATACATATATTTCATACAGTTCAATTCAGAGAAAATTGAGAACCTTGTTTGATAAGACGAGTATATTATATGGACCAGGAATCAAGCACAACATCATCGCAGTGATATTGGTATTATGGTGTCATATCAAAATCGAAGCTTGTGAATCAATGCACAAGTCTGTGCATCATTGTATAAGTCTGTGAATCATTGCACAAGTCTGTGAATCTTTGTGCAAGTTTGTGAATGAAAGAAACAGGCAAATTTCATATCCATCCTACTTGAATTGGTGGAGCTATAGGCTTTTGTCGAAGAGTGTCATCCCCAAGAAGAAGGAGAACAAGATGAATAGCACTTTTGTACTAGTTCGCTGGTTCAAAAATTATCCCCATTAAATTTTCTGAAATTGTTTTCTATGAAATTTTACTGACTGCAGTGAAACTCCTTAATTATACACCAATGGAACAAATATTTCTTCACTGTGTGTAGAATTTTGTGAATACCTCAAAAAAAGTCATCGTCTAATCATAAGTCATTAAATTTATGTTCTTTGTTTCATTTCTTTCAGTGTACTCCAAAGGGTTTGCGAATTGTTGCCAGAAAATTAGCTTTAAATCGTTGGTTAAATCAGTTGGTAGCGATTATCTCCATAGCAACAGTTTATGTTGCTGCTTTTGCATCTATGGTAAGTTATAATATCATTGATTTTGTGGATGATATTGTTCACCAAAATTTTGCAAACACGCTAAAATGAACATTCACATTTATCCCCAAGATCCAAGTTAGAACTTGGAATATCTCAGGTACTACTGATATGAGAAACAAAATTTAATGATTAATGAGAAATATTTGAATTTTCTTTAAAAGGTTTGGGATTATAATGTGCTGTGTTGAGGTTATGGGGATTCTAGTTGCTATTCTCGTGGATTATTTTACTTTAAGGAACATTTCCAGTCCTTATCCCTTTTTTCCTACAGCCATGTGTTGGTATATTACCTATCGTCCCCTGTGTAGTTAACATTAGTTAGGTTGAGATACCTATTAATTTTTGTTGATTTCTGGCAATAATGTCTTGAGTTATTGTCCTTGATCACATGTAGAATCCTGTGAATACACCCATATAAATCTTTTGCATATTTTCACTTAAGGATTCACAACCTTGGACAGCTTGGATAACATAGCTGCTTTAGGCATGTTTTGTTCCTGGTAACCTATTTTTTCTGTGATTTACTCTCTAAATAAACTTAAGGTTAAAGCTTCAGGCATGGGAGGTAAATCACTAATGATACTATGTCAAACTTATTAATCATCATAATAATGAAGTGTCATGCTATAGCCCATCCGTAACAATCAATTATTATGTTTTGTTTATTTGAACAGTTTATATTAATTGTTCCTGATATCTGGAGCTGTGTTCAGACCTATTACAACCTCACAGAAACTTCCAAGAATCTCTCTTTATTGAGTCAAACTATCTTCTTAGATGAAAAAGGGTTAACAAAATGTGATAACTCTGGACCTACTTCTGTCTTTCCTCAGGTAAATAGATTTGTATAATACATTTATATTATATTCCCTGGTCATTGTGTATACTTTAGACAGGCCCAAGGAGGGTGGCGGGGGGAGCTAGTACATTGCTCCACGGAACTAACACATGGTTCAATTTCGTTTTAACCAGAAGAAACTGGAGGACCCGGAAAAAACGCACGAGGCTGGACAGGTGACCATACTTCTTGTCACGTACAATCGGGGCATCAAAACCCAGCACTTGACTCAATGACAGACCTGATCCAACGGCCTCAATACCCCCACCCCTCAACCCCCTTAAAAACAGAACTGTAACCAAGATCTATAAATTAAATTAAACTTTGGCGATGTTGTCATTAGACTGCAAGCTAGAGAGTCTGTGATTAAAATCATATTAATGGAGACATTTACACGAGGCTGGACAGGTGACCATACTTCTTGTCACGTACAATCGGGGCATCAAAACCCAGCACTTGACTCAATGACAGACCTGATCCAACAGCCTCAATACCCCCACCCCTCAACCCCCTTAAAAACAGAACTGTAACCAAGATCTATAAATTAAATTAAACTTTGGCGATGTTGTCATTAGACTGCAAGCTAGAGAGTCTGTGATTAAAATCATATTAATGGAGACATTTACACCCAAGTAAATTAAGGACATTTGTTGAGTTTTTCCTCTGTTTTTATATTTCAGTATTTTACATTATGTGTGAGTTTGGCGTTAATAAGTTCAGCTGTATTTTTACAGACTAGTTCTGTTGTTAAGATGGTTTTATTAATTTCGTTGACATCTATTTATTTACTGATTGTACAACTACTTTATACAGATCTATTTGATAATCATGACCTCTTACTACAAGCAAACATATGGTAAGTTGTTTTAACCTTTTAAAGCCACAATAATCTGTATCATTTACATCCCACAAGTAAAATTTTAAAATATTAATGGTTCTAACTTGTTATTATGAAGTAAGAACATCCATGTATTAAAAAGTCTTCCTGAAAAATGGACTGACTTATTACTATAATTGTGGAAGACACAAAAGATGACCGTGTGAAATGAATAGAAAGATTTAATAAAACCACTGCTTGTCATTTGCATTTGTCAGACAATATCTCATTTTTCACAGCTTGTACTCAGATTGAATATTAAAAATTTAATTAAAGAAAATAGACTGGTTACACTTTTCAAATTTGTAGCAAAATTCTTTTATCTTTTATTATAAGCTAAAATAAATATGGATATGAAATTGAAAGAAAAATTTTTTTGTTGATTTACAGGAGTGAAGTCCCAGATGCTTCATTTAGTGTAGCCTTGAAATGGGAGACTATTATTGTTTTGGTAATATTTGCAATAGTGCTTTTTGTACATGCTCAACAAGTAGAATCTACTGCTAGATTAGATTTTCTATGGAAGATACAGGTTTGTTTTTTGTTTTTTTTAGTTTTTAATGATTTAAGGCAGACTTTGCGGACTAAGTATTGAAAGTTTTCATGGCATATCACAGTAATATCCAAAATGGATGTGTCAAGAAGATAAAGTTCCCCTGGGTTTGCCTGCGTTCTCATTAGAGTGTATATAAGGAACTCTAGACAGTAGGAATTTGATGAAGAATGGGCAAAAATGTTGCTGTCTGGGCAAAATGTCACTTATAACACACTGCATGCCGATCTTACATTGCCAATTTGCTAGCAAATTAAGACAATAAAGATATACACACTGATGTGTTAGTGCTGTTGAAATGATATTGTATCAGTTAAGAAGTTTGTATTATATATTTCAGGCTACAGAAGAGAAAGAAGAAATGGAGAGTTTACGTGCCTATAATCTGAGACTTGTAGCTAATATCTTACCTTTAGCTGTTGCTGAACATTTTCTTAAAAGTAAAAAAGATGAGGTAAATAATTTAAAAGACAACAGACAATAATTGACTGTAACAGCCATGTTGTAATTGTTCCTCTCTGATTCTAATTAAAGTAATGATGTGTGATTTGCATTTTTTGGAGAATATTAATATTTTCACAAGGTATTGTATTTGATCCTCACCTAGGGCAAGATGTTTTTTGTCTGTGATATCACCCTCAATGAGCAATAGTAGTAACATAAAATAGCATCCAAGTAAAATTTTATGACCTATCTCATGGTCATCTGTCTGTTGGCAACCGTGTAAGATTTTGATGTAGATTCATCCATTGTCTGAATGGTGTATATACCATAAGAATAATATATAACTACTGGTATTTTTGTATCATGCGACATATGAAATGATTTTGTGTATTTTCAGGATTTATATTATAAAGATTGTGAGAATGCTTGTGTTATGTTCGCCTCTATAACAAATTTCTTTGAGTTTTATATGGAACTAGAAGCGAATAATGAAGGGGTTGAATGTCTGAGATTACTTAATGAAATTATCGCAGATTTTGATGAAGTAGGTCTTCTTCGATTTATTATATTGTAAAATTAAAAATATGTTTATAGTAGAAATTCATTTTAAACAAGTTTATGTTTCATATTTTGGTGATTTGGAGAGAAAAAATTCTACTCATGACACAACATAGAGTAAAATTTTTCTGTTATGGATAACACATCAAAATCCAATTCTAAACAATCACTCCATTTAACAATGATCGGTGACAAATGAAATGTGATTTAATATCCTCCTTTTTTCCACCAATCCGGCTTATGAAGACTGGCGTATGCCATGCATTTCCTACTATCCAGGTTTCTTTGCCAGGTCCTCTACCATTGACAAGGGAAAATTACACTGAAAAATCCCAAGAAACTTTCTCGGATCAAACCTGGGTACCCAGGACAACCTAGTTAGTCAGCTAGCACTCAGCCACCATGCTCCCTAAATACTCATTAACAGTATGCTTACTATTATCTTGAGTCAACTGGCGGGGGTTTCGATTCCCTGGTTGTACGTGATAAGGGTTAGGGTCGCCTGTCCAACTGCCTGGGTTTTCTCCGGGTCCTCCAGTTTCCTCCCACTGCGAAAGACCCCTGTGCGCAAGCGAATTATTGAAATAAAATTGAACCATGTGTTAGTCCCGAAATGACCTAGTTTGTGTCGAGTGGGCGTTAAACCCTATTTCTCTCTCTCTCCCGCTTACTATTATCGAACACCTGATACAACATGTTATTTATTTGATTAGCTTTATACAACTAACAGTTTTGATACTCCTTCCCTCTATCCACAAATTTCCAACAACATGTCATTGAATGTCCTAATTAAATAGTTTCCCTATTTTTTTTAATACTTAGATTTTAGAACAAGAGAGATTTAGATGTGTAGAGAAGATTAAGACTATTGGCGAGACATATATGGCTGGATCAGGATTAACACCTCAGACTAATCATAGTGATATGAGACATGTTGTAGCGGTCGTAGATTATGCCTTCGCTTTAAAAGCTCAGTTAAAACATGTTAATGAACATTCCTTCAATCACTTTAAAATGAGAGTTGGTAAGTAAACTGGCTGTATCGTCAGTCATTTTAGCAGATTTAGGAAACTTTATTAAGGTCCACATCTAGGTTCTTTTGTCCCAAGAAAACTGTTGAAATGTGAAATATCTTATCCATTGAGAATAATGATATCCATGTTATATACAGTTCTATTCAAAATAATCACAATTTTATGTTTTCTATTACACTAACGTTTGAAATTAATGACAAGCTGGTGTTATCATTATGCACTTCAAAGTTGAGAGGATTTAAGAAGTTAAAGCTGCTTGTTAAAGTCTACCTGTAAATGACGTTATGTTGGTCCTAAGTTTAAAAAATTTGCTTATATTTTGGCTAGCTTTGAAGACAACCATATAATATTGTTGGTGTATAATAATTATTGTCAAACCTCTAGTGAAAAGGAGAAACGTTTGAATTATAGCCCCTGGTGTTTACTAAGAAAAAAAGGGAAAAACCCTTAAATGTTTTTTAAATGGTGTTATATATCCTTTGACTTGCATTACAATATACTAGGATGCTGTTTCCTAATCTCTTCACCGATTTTCTGTTCATTATTTAGTTATTATTTAGTTGAAATGAAATGGGGTTTAACACCTTACATTTCTGCACCGGCTGGGCTAATTAAGACAGATTATTTAGTTGTGTGTATATATATCAACAAGTAGTATAAGTAAATGACTATGTTTGTATTACAGGTATAAATGTAGGCCCTGTAGTGGCAGGTGTTATAGGTGCTAAAAAACCTCACTATGATATCTGGGGTAATACTGTCAATGTTGCTAGCCGTATGGATTGTACTGGGGTTCCAGACAAAATACAGGTTAGCAATAACATATTCTTTTTTAAGTTAGAAAGAGAGAAATGGGTTTAATGTCCATTTGATACAAACCAGGACATTTCGGGACTAACATATGGTTCAATTTTATTTCAATAATTCGCTTGCATGTTGGGGTCTTTAGCATTGGTAGAAAACAGGAGGACCCGTGGAAAACCCAGGAGGTTGGACAGGCTACCCTACTCCTTGTCACATACCACCAAGGAATCAAAACCACACCTGTTGACTCAATGACAGACTTCATGATAAAGCACGAAACACGCTAACCATTCGGCCATCCCCACTTGTACGTGATAAGGAATAGGGTCTCCTGTCTAACCTTGTGGGTTTTCTCCGGATCCTCTGTTTATCTCCTACTGCTAAAGACCCATATGCACAAATGGATTATTGAAATAAAATTGAACCATATGTTAATCCCGAAATGACCGAGATTGTGTCAAGTGGACGTTAAACTTAGTTCTCTATCTATCCAAAATTATGGCTGCAAATAATATAGTCACATCCATTATTTAAAATTATGTTGGGTTTGTTTTTCAGGTTACTCAAGAAATGTATAATATTTTATCATCTCGTGGATATATGTTAGAATGTCGTGGAATGGTTAAAGTGAAGGGAAAAGGAGATATGATAACATACTTTTTAATAGGAAAACCTTCGTAAAACATTCAGGATATAAGAAAACCTAATATAATGTGATAAAAGCTGGTGTCTGTAGGTCCTGTGGTCGATATTAAGAGCACAGTGTTCTTATGGGATGACATTCTTTTATAACTAAGTGTAGTGCTTGTAACAAGGGAAACATTGGTGGTCAATTCATCACTTGTATAAAATAAAAAGATGGCACAATCAACCGTTCAGCCGAAATCAGCTGTTCATGAACACAATTTGACCAAGCTTGGTGGAAACCACATGGTTCTTCTAGAGGTAGTTGAACTTGTTTTAGTGCAGTCAGCACTATTCTGCTTTTATGAATAATATCGTGATTGTACCAAAATGAACTAAGGAAAGTTTTAAATTTCATATGTAAACATGGTTGAAGGAAAAGGGAGATCATTTTCTTTTTATTATTTACAGTATGGAGAATATTCAGTAGAACTAGAACATTCCATAGTTATTGCATTTTTATACGCCCACATTTTCATGTGGACGTATATTGTCGTCGCCCCTGTCTGTCCGTCCGTCCACAATTGTTTGTGAACACTCTACAGGTCACAATTCTTATCCGATTTCAACGTAACTTGAAATATAAGTTTATCTCCCCAAGATTGCGGTTCCTTTCGATATTGGCATGTATAGGACCGTAACTTCATGAATTATGGCCCCTGATTGTACGAAAAATCACGTTTTTAGCTTGTGAACAGTGTAGAGGTCACAATTTTAAAAAAACGTTTGAATATATCACCGTTACACCCTAAGGATGGTTGAGTTTGAATTTCGTAAAAATCGAACCGAAACTGACGGACAAAATGGCCGCCCTTCGTTCGCAAATAGTGTCAAAATATTGTGTATCAAGGTTGTGGACCCTTTGGAGGTCACAATTGTCATCTAATTTTGATGAAATTTGAAATGCATGTTTATAACCCAAATATCTTGGTTCCTTTCTATTTTCGTGCATATCGAATCATAACTTCTCGAATTATGGCCCCTGATTTTACGAAAAAATCGCGTTTTTAGCTTGTCGTCCCTCTAGAGGTCACAATTATTATCCGATTTAAAAAAACGTTCGAATATATCACCGTTACACTGTAATTTTGTCTGAGGTTGAGTTTCTTGAAAATCGGACCAAAATTGCCAGACAAAATGGCCGCCCCTCGTGCGCAAATAGTGTAAACATCGGGTATATCAAATATCTGATGAAACTTGAAATGCAAGTTTATAACCCAAAGATCTTGGTTCCTTTCAATATGGGGGGTTGGATGGATGAATGGTTAGCGTGCGCGCGCTGTATCATAAAGTCTGTCATTGAGTCGACTGGCGTGGTTTCGAATCCCCGGTTGTACGTGACAAGGAGTAGGGTCGCCTGTCCAACCTCATGGGTTTTCTCCGGGTCCTCCGGTTTCTTCCCACTGCTAAAGACCCCTATGCGCAAGCGAATTATTGAAATAAAATTAAAACCATGTGTTAGTCCCAAAATGACCTAGTTTGTGTCGAGTGGACGTTAAACCTCATTTCTCTCTCTCTCTCTCGTTTCAATATTCGCGCATATCAGATCGTTACTTCCTGAATTATGACCTGTAGAGGTCACAATTTTTATCCGATTTAAAAAAACGTTTGAATATATCACCATTACACACTAAGATCTTGGTTCCTTATGATAATCGCGGATACCCGAACTTAACTTCCTAGATTATGGCCCCCGATTGTTCGAGAAAAAGCATTTTTAGCTTGCAGATTCTCTAGAGGTCACAATTTTTTTCCGATTTTAAAAACCGTTTAAATACATCACCATTCCACCATAATGAAGATTAAGTCGTATTTCAGGAAAATCGAAATGAAACTGCCCGACAAAATGGCTGCTCTTTGTATGCAAATTATGTAGAAGTGTGTAATACGAAGGTTGTGGACCCTCGAGAGATCACAATTTTTATCTGATTTTGATGAAACTTAAAATATATCTTTATATCCCAAAGATCTCAGTCCCTTTTGATATTTGCACATTTCGGGCCATAACTTTCTGGATTTTTGCACCTGATTGTACAAAAAATCGCGTTTGTTTTTAGCTTTTTCTCTATCCATCTCTTGCAAAATGTGGGCGTATCCTGCCTGGCAGACGCTGTTTTTTTTTTTTATTGAAATCTAATATGCATATTCTTTAATAAGGCATCTGCATGGATTAACCATTTGCAATTTAAATTTGACATTTATTAAAGTCACTGTGATGTGTAGTGTTTTAAAATATAAAATAATATTGTCCATATTTTTGTCCATTATATGAGGATGTCTTGCCGATGATTATATTGTGCAATATAAATTTATTGTGTTTTGTATAAAAGTGTTATTATTGTAGCTTTTAATTTAAACCAAAGTGTCTTGTATCATGGAATTTGCTCCATTTATTTCCTGCCGCCTCTGTTGAGCTTTTGGTGCCTACTGATGTATCTATTAAATTTTGTGACTTCCTATATTTATTAAGTTTATTTGACAATGACCGATAAATGAAATAATCTGCTAATAAACAGAATTCAATTTTTTAAAAATTATTTAATTGTTGCCAATACAATATTTTATCACATGAAGTTTGAAGTGAAATGAACAGGCTAATTTTCCAACAGAACTGTTGTGACAATAATGTGTAAATATATATAGCTGTGCTTTTTACGGCCCTAGTATAAATATACTGCTTTTATTTTAAGATTTATTACTGCTATAGTTTATTATTGTGATTGTTCTTCATCTTATCATGTTGTAAATTTATAAGATTCCTTTAATAGGTGGGGCCTACATGACTCAAGTCAGTAAGGTGTTAGCTCGCTAAACCAGGAGTTCTCAGGTTTGCTTCCAGTGTTTTCAGGGAAAGTTCTTCAGGATTATCCTGCATAGTTCCCCCTTGTCATTGGTGCAGGCTGAAGGGCCTGCCAAGGAACTGTCTAGTAGTTTGAATGGGACAAAAAGAGAGTTGGACACTGCATGGCATATTATAGCCTTCTTCATTAGCCCATTTGGTGCATTACTAAAACTAGGTGTGTATTGCTGTTCACCCTGTCAGTAACCAATTTTTGCGTGCAAGCAAAGATATTGAAATGTTTGCCGGAATTGTTAGCTTGTAAATACGTACTCGACTTAATATTAGATAATTTTTATAACTTATAGCTGTTACCTTTGCTTTAACATTTTTTTCTGAAAGCTTTATAAACAAGCGGACTTTATTTTTCGCATCCTTCAACAATACATGTATCTCATTTTTGCACAAACTACAATTAATGGATTATCCGTATTGACCCCCCAGATAATCGAGCGTCATTGGGTCTATATTATGTTAGCTTCCAACACTTGTTACACTTTCAAAATAGTTGATCATTTATATAATAGTCTAGTCAAATAAATTTTTATTGAGTATACAATATGATTTATTTTTATTGTAACATGATTAATTTTTATTCTAACATGATTTAATTTTATTGTAACATGACTTTTCTTTTGCTTTCATTTATGAAAATTTTATTAATTTGATATAGATCTGTATAAAATATTTACATAAATATATTTTTATTTTCATTTCAGTTTATGAGACATACATATTTTGATTATACATTGTGATATATTTATCAGATTCTGTCCATTTTCATTACATTACATGATAAACTTGACTATTCAAGACCTTTTGTAAACTAGTTCTATGCCAAAACGTAAATGAAAGGTAGCTATAACCTGTCGGTTCTATTATTCCCTGAAAAACAACTAACATAACGCAATTATAATTTCACTTAACAAGTGGATATTTCTTCAGACAGTTTTCTTGGGAATAGAATAAAGAGTTCTAAGAATGGCCTTCCACACTAATTATTAAGTTTCATTTATTGAAATATGAGTTTTGTCCTTTAAAGCTATCAATATATTATGTACTTCTAAGTAATAAAGCTAAATATGTGTTTTTCGCTGAAAACTAAATACAAATTGTCTTTATAAAAAGATTGTATATGGACAAAGTTATTTACTAAAATAATAAAAAAAGACAAATGTATACATATTTAAACCATACTGTTATATTTAGATGTATTTGACAAAAAGCTATTAAGTCTATGGGTTGTATAAAAAAATATATGTGAAATTTAGAGATTATTTCTAATACAACATGTATATACTGGTATTTACTAAACACTAAGAAAATCACAGCAGTTTGTGTGAAAAACTGTAGTGTTATAATGTGATATATAGTTACATATCATTTGTTATACTGATTCAGATTATATATGCCTATATTTGGTAACATTATTTATTCTAAACTTAGAATATTTATATAATATATATATATTTAAAAAAAACTATAGATGGTATATGTTGACATATTTGTTATGTATAATGCGTATATATACTAAATGTTATTGATAAATATTAAATCATATATATTTGTGTTGTTCATGTCGGATAATTACAACAAACTGTAAAGATTTATAGGAACTGAAACCCTATATTTTGAAGCCAGACTGGCTCAGTGAATTTTAAGACACTGGCTCGCTAACCAGGTCTCGGGTTTGCATCCTGTGTTGGCCGGAAAAATACATTGGGATTTTCCGGCGAGGTTTCCCCTTGTTAGTGTTGCCGAACAAAGGGTCTGGCATGAAAGAACATTGTCTAGTTGTTCAGAGGGGACAAAAACCTGAGATCCGGTGTACACATTGACATTATTGTAAAAGAACCCTTGACAGTTGGAATTTGTAATTAGATTAGGCCATAGCGCCGCTGTCCGAGTAAAATTTACCTCATAGCACACTTGTGGTGGACACCTGTCTTCATTATCCCAGTCGGCACAATATAGTAGGATGTTGAACCCGATTTCTTTTTTTTTTTGCCCCAATATTTCAGTTACATCAAGCACAAAACTTGTTGTCATGCTTCATACTGGAGGGCCAACAACAATTAATCTACAGAGAGAAAAATTAAGCTTATCAATTTAGAAGCTATTGTGGGCCAACTGTACTTTTTCCCAAAATAAAGACCCATTCCTACAGAAAGCTGTAGTCTCCCAAATCCCAAACTATAGGATACTACAGTAATTCGTCTTATACATAACTGTAGAAATTCCCACAGAAAGCTCTGTCGCAACCCATTTGGTAATAACGACACTTTTGGTAATAGTTACCAAATTCACTATTACAATTCTAGTAAAGACACTGTTACGCATTTGGTAATAGCAACGAGTTCATGTAAACTTTGTCAAAATATTTTAGGACATCCTTTTGTGTGCATGTCACTTTATCTAGCACATGTTCTCATAATCAAGCGTAGCTTACACTTAGTCTTGAAGCTGTTGTATTGTGGTGAATGTAAACAATGACGGTAAGACTACAGTAGTATGTAAACTGATTTTTGATTGGTTTGTAGAACTAGAATATACCTGTGTGGCTTATGAAATCATCAAGGGCAAATGATATGAATTCGTGAATGAACCCAGGGATTAGTGGATTAGAATTAAACGATACCACTGGGTAAAGTTATATTTTTCTTCCTATGTGATATCACCCTTTCTGATGCTGAAATAGTCAAAACTGTACATTAAAATATTCCCCCCTATAAAACACTGAAAGTCACAAAATTTCATTTTCATTTTATAATCAGAAATTGAGACAATTTGGTGATCATATTTTCAAATTTAGGTCCCTATCTGTCCACGGCCGGGTTCCTGCATCATATTGAAGGCTGAACAATAAGAAAGTTATAGGTGGTCTGTTTCCTTTCATTAGTGACTTCAACCTGGAGTTGTTTCCCTTATTTGACGTCCGTAAAAAAAACAACATTTTTTGCTTACTGACATGAAGTCTAATAATATTTTGTTTTCTCGGCAGTAGATAAAAACTAAATAGAAAGACTTACAACTTTGTTAAGTTATTTAACACCCAGGGAAATTGGATTATATTCGGCTGTTCGTGTACTCGAGACTATTCGTCAAGGGAGATCACTCTTTAAATAAACTCTTCGGTGTAAAGGAAGTAAAGTTGGAGGACATTCAGGTAAAAAGATACACGTTGTTGAAATTTGCGATAAATTTCGTTATTTTTTCGAATAATTTACTTATTTATCATCATATAGATATTCGTTTCGCATAGCGCTCATTTTGAATCACATATAAATATAGATTTATAAGAAGGAATTTCAGAATTAACACATTTACAGCCCCCAAATCATGTCAATTTTTTTAATTATTTTTGTTTGCTGATTTCTGTTGGTAAAACGATCGTGAAGTTATGTATTGCTTATTGTGATTTGTCTTCATCCATTGTTTAATATGATATATCTACTTTAGTAAATATATAACAGCGAATTTTGCAATAGTCCTTGAAAGTGATATATGACTGCTGTTGATCGGCCAATATATTATATTCAATGTTGTGACTGTGTCATACATAGATCACTGGTAATATTAAATAATAAAAGACTTAAAGAGTTTGCATTTCAGTCCCGTGACCTTCAGCACTGAAAAATATATAGTCTGGACCTTTCAGACTCTGTGATAAGTTGAAAGCAAAGGTTACACACAAACTTCAATTTCGTTTATATAAACTCACTTTTATTAAATTATCTGATAACATCATGGACCTTATGATAACATAATATTCCCCCCCCCCCCAAAAAAAAAAAAACAACAACAAAAACTTTTAATTAGTTTAAAACAATAAAAACGGCTTATAATAGAATAGACCACCACAACATTTAAATTTGATAAAATAATAAATTTTAAAAATAACCTCAGTCAGTCATACATTTATTTTATAAAATAATAATAATCATACAAGGTTTTTCAGCTATTCCAGTAATCTAACTAATCTTTTACGAGCGGTTATTGCAATAGATAAAAGACAACTACATTTAGCAGAACACTGTTATATTTCTTTATTATCACTAATAAACTGTCATTAGCCTCACCTAAAACGATAACTACAAATTTTGAACTGTCTTTTATTTATTCACTGAGTCAGAAACGCTGCCAGACTGAGTCTGAAAAGTCATCAAGTAAGCCTGAATTGTGGTCAAACTGAGTCAGAAATATTGCAGGAACGAAGAATCGTGCTACCGTGATAAAAGAGGGGTTTTGTCATAATATTGTACTACAGAATTTACCTGAGTACATGTATTTAGGGTGCTGCATTGTTTGATATACAAGCTAAGTATCAAAACAAAAGAGCGTGCATTGCCACATGTAGTGTCAATGTTTTACCCCAGGCAAAATATTGAAATACATACAATACAACTTTCATGTCCATCAATCTACCTTGCCTTATTGTTATTATAACACATTGTTCAAGCTTTCGCCTATAGGCTAGATTCCTATCATGGTTAGCTTTTCAGCTAGGATTGCACATTCTTATTTGAAAATTTCTTTGATAGATGATTACAATATATTACCATTTTAGATACGTTGTAAGTGTGGGTTATTGGTAGCTATTTCTGGTGAATTTGATGTATTTATTTTGATTTCAGTTTTATCATGAAGCCATATTTTCTTGTTACCCTTGTATTAATATGTGGGTGGTTGACAACTTGTCAAACAGCAGCCAATCAACATGATGCTGATGTAGATGATAATGAGTTTGCTGAATTTGAAGAGTTTGATGATGAAGGTAATACAAAACCTCTGAAGCTATGCATTCCATGTACATGTATAGCCATTTATTTCCCATTCGCATGAAAAAATATGAAGAACAAAATTATTACAAAGATGAAATCAGACTGTGTGTCAAGGCATCTGATCTAGACCATTTTAGTACACTATAGAAATAAATCATTCTCTGTATGAAAGAATGGATTAAACTTGACATTTAATAAGAAAAAATGTATGTGATGTACTTTGAGATTATCATACATAATGATGTTGAAAATAATCTATACCATGAAAAACCTACCCAGTAGTTGAATCTCATTATTATATGGATAACGGATATGAATAATACGTTCAGTTAAGCACAATATATCCCTGTTCCAGTTTGAATTTCCATATTTCACTGAATTTCATACATGGACATGTACAGTGAAAATCAATCTGATTAAAATACAGATCTATATTTCGTTCCGTTTTTTTTTTATACTTTTGATGGCCTACACTACATGAAGATCTGACCGGTTATAGTGATAGGTTGCGCCAGAGGTCATACGATCGCTGTAACAGACTGTTTCACTGGCTTATCCCTCACTTCAACCAAAACACCGGTAATATAACAACTCTTCCAGATCCTAGTGTAGTAAAGACAAGTAAAACAAAATTTTGAACTATAAAAACGAAACGAAGTAGGATCTTTGTTTTAATCAGATTGAGTGAAAATAGGCTACTGTATTATTATATTTTCTTCTTAATACATGTACAAGGTTTTTGCACTGTAGTGTCTCAATGTAAAGTTTTGGTATAGTTTAAATGGGATGTCATTATCTGTGTATTTTAACTTATCCAGATCATAATAAACTCTCGATGTCAAGGCTAGCCTTCGATGTTGGCTGGATTAGATTTCTATATCTCGCTAACGGCCGTTGATAATTAAATCAATAAAAGTGGATAATCGAGACTAAGCTGTTTATATTAATGATTTTAGTAATGATGACCGAGACTATGCCAAAATTTCACCCGCTTCTTTCTCGGCTCATAGTGGATCTATTTGACTGAAATTTTCAGCAAATTACCTTTACACTATCTAGTTTTTAACTATTATAGCGAGAACTGCCATCTCGTTATCTTATCTCCCATAATGTATCTTTAATTATCCCATCTAATAACGTCACATGGAAACAAATAGATATTTTGATTGACATACAACATTATTTCTGCCTATTCTTCTTTAGATTCAAACTTGCAATAAATCTTTTATGTTCACTTCCAATTAGTACAGTAGTGATAAAATTAGGACCTTCAAGTAGACACACTGCAGATTCTACAGTGGGAGCAAGGCTTGAAAAATGTCAAATGTTCTTCCTGATCCATGGCAATATACAACCGCGCTCTCCTGGTTCAAACCACTAAACAGCCCCAGCCCTTTAAGATTTGTTATAGTGTTACATCTGCATCAAGTCTCTATCATGTTATGGTTTTTATTTGTAGAAGAAACAACAACTGTTAAATCTCATCCAGAATCTACTAAAGAAAGAAAGGTTGATATAAAAACAGAAGATGTTGTTAGTAAAGATGAAATAGAAGAAGAAGATGATGATGGCGTGGTTGAGGTGAGAATTAAAACTGGGTCCAGTATTGATTGACTGTATTAAAATGAATTGTAAAAGTCTAAAACATGTTTATTATTAAATAGAAAAGATGGTAGTATATCAGTTTTCAGAACACCCAGCCGCCATAAAAACACAATTGATACAAAAGATTCCCTCAAGTGATGTATCCATAGAACTGATAGCCATATTAACTTTTGCTCTTTCCAAATCAGGTTCTCAAACATGCAAAATGGAATCTTGTTCATATTTTGCTATATATATCCAGTTTTTATTTAGAATACTTACTTGGATGAGCTGGGTATTAAGTGCTGAAGATTTTTTATCCATTTTTTAAACTTATAATTTTGTTTTTAGGCAGAGGATGATGAATTTGAACATCTACAAGATGAAGAAGAGTTTGAAGGATTTGATAAAGAACGAGGAAGTAGCCCTAAAACAAAAGGGTCAGAGAAATTACCTGATTTAGAAATAGCCAAGGTTCCACTTCATCTTCGTACAAACTGGGATAGTTTTTATGTGGAGATGTTAATGATTGCTGGACTTGGTGTTTATTTTCTGAATTTTTTGGCTGGAAAGACAAAGAATAGTAAATTAGCTCAATCATGGCTTGGAGCTCATAAAGAATTACTTGATAGCAACTTTTCTATTGTTGGTATGTTATTTTTTATTGTTAATTTTTACCTATATTGATTAATATTTATACACCCAGATTATACCGTTGCAGATTGTAGTAGATTAATGTTACAAAATTTAAAAAATTGTGCCGCTGTGATTTATATTAAAACTAGCAGTATACCCGATTTTGCTCGGGGGTCATAACTCCGAAACCGGAAGTGGTAGACTAACGCCACCTGGTCTGTGTTACTCCCCAGTCCGAGCTACCCCTATACCCCAAATTTCAGACTCGGGGCAGACCTAGTGTAGCCGCCAACCCCGAACAGACAGACTTCGCTCGGGGGTCATAACTCTGAAACCGGAAGTGGTAAACTAACGCCACCTGGCCTATGTTACTCCCCGGTCCGAGCTACCCCTATACCCCAAATTTCAGACTCGGGGCAGACCTAGTGTAGCCGCCAACCCCGAACAGACAGACTTCGCTCGGGGGTCACAACACCGAAACCGGAAGTGGTAGACTAACGCCACCTGGCCAATGTTACTCCCCGGTCCAAGCTACCCCTATACCCCAAATTTCAGATTCGGGGCAGATAACTCCGAAACCGGAAGTGGTAGACTAACGCCACCTGGCCTATGATACTCCCCGGTCATTAAATGTTATGAATTTAAGATTTTTTTTATGTATAGGTGATGATGGAACACAAAAAGAAGCTACATCTGGTACTTTGATGAAAGAATCAGAGAATGTATATGCTCTGTGGTGTAGTGGTCGTGCTCATGTTGAAGGAATGCTGGTCGAGTTAAAACTATTAAAACGTCAAGATTTAATCAACGTTATGTTGAGGATGTTCAAGCCAGCATCTGACCAAATAGTAAGTATGTTAAGAATATACAAGAGCTATTTGTTGTAATTGTGTTCAGATAAAGCTATAGTCCAAAGTCTTCTTGATAAAGAATTGCTTAAACGTCGTCGTTCATTTCAGTACCAGTGTCACAGTTTGACACAACACCCAGTTTGGCTTGGTACCCTGTTTTATAACAGCAGAGAATTGATTTACCCCACTGCTTTTTAGTAAAGACAACTTTGTATTTTATTTATTATTTATATTTGTTTCGTATTTACTATTATTAGGCTTTCCGAGTACTGTTTTGTATATAATGTAGTTGTACCAATTTATTTGCAAAAATATCAAAGTTTAAATCACTTTTTTGGTTATAGCATGTAACTAAAAAACGGTGCAAAGCCAAACCACAGCACCGGTATCTAATGTTTTCACAGTTTTATATGTGAGGAAGGGAAAAAGTACTAAAAACAGATTTATGACTAGTAGTAGTAGTACCGGTACTTATTTTATGATCAGGTTTTTATTTTGTGTCACAATCCGTACAATAATATTTTTATCATTAAAATGCTCCCAAGTTTCCAATTAACTTAACAATAGCCATTTGTCTGTAAAGAAAATAACACAAGAGAATGAGTAAGGCTGTAATTGGACATTCTAACTAGGTGCCAGCACGACACTGTATTTCATGCAAATTTACATGTACATCAAGCAAGGTCAAACGGTATACTTCAAGTTTGCATGTGAGCTAAATTTAAATGTGGAGTAACGGAGTCCCTATCTGGAGATGTACTTCTCTCAGGAAATACTTAGAAAATGTTTAAAAAGTCACTGGAAATTGAATATAATAATACTGTTATGTGCAGTAGGTATTATATGTTACATATCTGTTTTAATTACAAAATGTAACCCCCTCCCACGAAACTAGGCACTTGTCGTACAACTTCATTTTGTACTACGGGCACAAAAGCATAAACTGTATGCCTTCTTGTTGCTGTAAATGAACCGAACTCAACTCCAGATGAATTGCATTTTTGGAACGCTTAGGCTGCGGACTATTCGGATATGCTGCCAGCTCTATTTTTATAAAAATAACCAAGAGCCTGGTTTTGTGGGAGCAGCTCACAAATATTTATGAATATATTTATTATGATTTCTATTTTTAGATTATAACGGTTGATATGGACAAATCTTCTATGGATCGCTTTGTTTTTGCTGTTGCTCAGAAAAAATCTGCTCTTAGACTTCATAAAGATATGAATGATTTGGTAATTTATTTTTATTTATCGAGTGTTTATATTTTAAGGTAGGGATTGATGAAATATAATCTTATTAATTTATTTTTCTTTCTTAGAAATATTTTTCTCGGAGAATCATTATAAACCCATTGCACAAAGCACGGGATTTTCCGACATGGTTCCTCCTTGTCAGTGGTGTAGTATCGAGGGCCTGGCAAGGGATAACGTATAGTCGTTTGGATGGGGCAAAAAAAAAACAAGGTCCTGTGTACACATTGGCATGCACGTTAAAGATCCGTTAAACCCCATTTCATTTCATTTTCTCATTTGTATTTATATTTGTATTAGGGCTGTACGATATTGCAAAAAGGGACGATATCGATATTGGCATTTTTTTCAACGATATAGTAAAATATCGCGATATTTAATAATAATGTCATTTTGCTATTAAATAAATTAAATATAAATGCATTAAAGCTGACTACAGTGTGAGTAAGAATTGCTTTATTCAATCATAGGCCTACTTAAATGTTGCTTTTTTGATAAAAACGTTTCAATGCTTTTTAACACAATAACAGGAGACATTACTTATGCATGTACATATAATTAAATAAAATACAACCGCTGATGTTTAAAAAGCGTCTGCTTGTGACCTTGAGTAAGAAAATTCTCAAATATCACGTGCAGTGGAAGTAAGTAGATGCGGTCTTCAAGTCTTGTATTGTAAATTCAAACAGTTTAACAAATACTAAATGATCCGGACTATCTTCCATTCAAGCATTCGATTGGCTGCGGTTGGCCTAACAGTGACAGTAATCTATTTATAGATCGTTTTATTCTTGCTTTTAGAAATTAAGTTTCGTAGAGTTTTCTTAAAATATTCGTTTTTTAAAAATATGACAACCTATTTATAGACGGGTAATTAGCCACGGTATTGGGAAACTTCAGGCGTTTAGTAGTAATAACTGACAATTTATTGTCGACTAAAAACAAAGTAAAAGTAACGCATACACGATGTAGTGAAAAATGGCTGCGGACACTGCGCAAGTGTTCTCAACATTTAACGATTCTCAAAACATTAGTTTTATTATAGTTTATTGCCGTCGGCTAATTTCCACTGCTGTATTTTTATGATCATTTTTTTTTCGATATTTGAAGTTTTTGGCTATATTCGATAAACCACTTTATCGACGATTTTTGGCCACCTGATATCGTAGTTGGGTCTGAAAATACCATATCGCGATAAATGACTATATCGAGAATATCGTACAGCCCTAATTTGTATCAGTTTGATCGAAGATTATTTGTATTTATTTGTGTATCTGGTCTGTTATTATGTGTGTTTATATTTTTATAGAGTCAGTTTAATCTGTTATTATTTATGTTTATATTTATAGAGTCAGTTTGATCAGCTATTATTTGTATTTATATTTTTATAGAGTCAGTTTGCAGAGAAGAAGAATGTAGATAGATATGAAATACCTTCAAGTTATCAAATATTAAGTGAAATAGGAGAAGCTAATCAGACATTACTGGATAAAAAGGTATGGAAATTAGATGTACAATACATCAGTTTTTTTATTCAATTAACTGTAGCAACTACAGACTATCGCCATATTGTTTTTCATGTTGAGTGAAGTCTGTACCCTTACAGGCCTGGGACTGTACAAAGCAGTGGATGCTTCGACCGGCCCCCGGATCCATTCCCTTGATTTGATATTTGTTGTTTATTTCTTTCAGTGTCTGTTTAGTTTTTCTTGTCCACAGGTTTTGTTTTGGATGTAGTGTGGTTCTCCTGCACTAACGATATACAGGACAGTCTTTAAATGCACAGTACATGTATAGTCTGAAAATCCTTGAAATTCTAAATTATGAATACCAATTACACTTATTCAGAATTATTTCCCTTGCACCCAATAGTAAGTGATTAGAAATGGATTCCCGGTTTCATTTTTGACAAGTATTCCTATACACCTTCTTCAGTGTCGTGTGAATATGTGAAATCCTTGGTGCTACTCTGGATCACTGTGTTCGCTATTAGCCAGATTTGTTATTTATGATTTTTTTTATTTAGGTGTGTCAGGTGTTGACTAAATACGAAGGGTTAATTGAATATATTCACTTCTCGGATCAGTATTCTGGTGTGAAAAGTCAAGAGTAAGTATATATTATACAGATAATACTCAAATTTATTTTGACTTGGGATTAGAATTAGTAGATATGTCGAAATTGATTGTCACTAAATAATGGCACTTCAGTCAAATCAGTAATATCAATTTGACCACCTGATTTACACGGATAGATCCTTGACTTTGATAAACGATGAAGAGTTATAAATATGACATCAAAGATCTTGTGAAATTATTATCATCAACAAATGTTATTCCGAATTTCCACATCATCTTAGACTACAAAAGTTATACTGATTTGTGATGTTATCGTTTACAAAAGTTATGTTGATATATTACGTTATTATCCTTTACAAAAGTTATACTGATTTGGCATAACATAATATAAAATTTTTGTGTATTGAAAACAATTACACTTCTTTGAATCATAAAAATAAAGATGATTGTGGATATCCTTTTCTAGACATACATAATTGTAAGAGAGAATTACTATATTTTATATATGGATTTCATTTTGAAATATTATCTCTTTCAGAGAAACACAGAGTAAACTTCCTGAAACTAAAGCTGTTCTACTATTCTGTTTTAATGGTATGTAACCAGATTCTCTTTACAAAAACTGCAGAACAGTAGGACGTTAAACCCCATTTCATTTTATTTCTTTACAGAAAACTAATACATAAATTTCATGTTTATACAATTGATATAAATTGTATATATTTTTTGAGACAAAGAATGGATCAAATTTATATACATACATTTTAGTGAGACAAAGAAGACTAATGCATTTTAATGATTTTAATTAATAGCTATGATTTGATTGTCTTTAAATGGTATACATAAATATATATATATATAGAGAGAGAAAGATTAAAGTAGATAATTAGTCTATGTTTACACTCCATAAATACCATAATAGAATTATATCCAGTTAAAAGGTGTAAAGTTCCAACTTACATTACAAGCACAAGTGTGTTTTTGATTACATTACAAGCACAAATCTTTTGTCCATTCCAATCAATTATGACCTTTTATTTTAACCTGACAATATGGCCTGTACTATTTGCTCTAGAGTGCAATTTGTAATGAGGTGCCTTGATGAACACGGCTAAACATCAATGCCAAAGTGAAATGTCAAACCTTACTGCTGATGTAGACTTTGTAGTCTGGACTAACCAGACACATGCGCTTTTCATTCAATTTGGCAATCTGTTTCACAGAGAATTACGAGTCTAGTATAATATCTCTGTCAAAGATGACTGCCTTAACACGTGCCATCACAGCACGCGGTGTCAATCATTGGCTGAATGGCCCGTGCATTGTTTACATAAGTGTTACTGCTTCGGAGAGAATGCTGCCTTTTATTCATTTTAATACCCATTTACACTAAATAGGAAATAATTTTTACCTACTAATACGTCAAACACCTTTATTTATTTTTCCAATACATAAATAAAATCTTTTAGAATTTAATTTGTCGCAGGAAAAAAGTTAATATTTTGGACTCATTAAGTCGCATCGATGTCATCCTTATCAGTGATTGTAGCGGCCTAGCGAAAATTCACTGCCGAACAGTGTGTCAATTTGGACTACGATAAAGTTTTTAAAAAAATGAATTTAAATAGTTCATATGCACTCGTATTACATTAGTATGTGCTTTTTGACCCATTTTCATTCAGTTTAGGTTCAAAAGAATAAGAGATTTAGCTCTTTTAAACGGTACATAAACATATACATATTGCTTATATAATTATAACATCTGAAGACGGTCATTAAGAGCAAACAGCTAGATTATCATTTGGTGTATACGACAGGTGGTGAACATATTTTTGATATATATATTTTTATTATTTCAGTTCCTGATAAAGGTAAAACACGACCTTCGGACATGGAATTTGTGAAACCACTTTTACAGTTTGTATTTTACTGCATAGATAAAGTATCTAGATTACAACTCGGAAAAGAAGTAAGTCGATAAAATATTTATAGTTCAAATCATTTCTCCATACCACATTGAAATTTCTAGCAGTCTGTCAGCATGTTGGTAAAAAAATAACCCAATTTCAATTTGCTGTGATTTTGAAGTACATCTACATCATGCTTGATAAATATATTGTAGGCAAAATTTAAGACCAATCTACTGTGATACATTGTAACTCTCAGTGTGATCTAATGCATATGCTTTACGGTCATACCGTGTGTCATCATTGCAAGTGTCAAAGTTTTGATCCCAAGGGGTTGGGTGTCCGAATGGTTAAGCTATGTCATTTAGCCTTGCTTTGGTTTCGATTCCCCGCTTGTAAGTGGCAAGGAGTAGGATCACCTGTCCAACATTTTTGGGGTTTTTCTGGGTCCTCAGGTTTTCTTCCAATGCTACACATAAGTGAATTATTGAAATAAAATTGAACCATATGTTAGTCCCGAAATGACCGAGTTTGTGTCGAGTGGATGTTAAGCCTCATTTCTCTTCTTCACTCTTTTTGATCCCAAGGTTGTATGTGACATTTAGTAACCTTAGTACACCAACCTGGCCAATGGTGAAGGAGCACATGTGATACACTGTGCTGTAGTGATGAAAATTTAGCTTGGAAAGAGACGTTTCTACATACTCTTCATTGAATTCCAACTTTCGAATGTTCTTTTATGTACACACCACTGTGTACAAAGGAACTCAGTTTTTAGTCCCATCCAAATTACTAAGACACCGTTTCTTGTCAGTCCATTCGTTCTTCACCACTGACAAGAGGTAACGATACTAAAAAATTCTCTCACTTGTACCATAAGTCTCTGAATCGCAATTGTACATTCATTCTATTACTGGACCTGTAACAAATCCACTATTATTTCTGTAACAGGCTAGGGGAAAAGCTGATAAAAATCGTCAAAAAGCTGAAGAGGTCTTCCTTAAATCAATCCATTCCCAGAGACAAGAGGCAGCACAGTCCCGACGTGAAGAGAAAAGGCGAGCAGAGAAAGATAGACTAATGAATGAAGAGGATCCAGAAAAGGCTAGAAAATTAGAGGTAACAAAATATTACAGAATTTATTATATACTTTATATATCTCATTATGAATATTAATATGCTATACTGCTATAAGGTGGTATATTGAGGGTGTGTTAAAGTTGAATTTAATGATATTCAATAGTAGGATTGATATAGATATTATAGTTGAACTATTCAATCTTTTATTTGTCTACAGGATAAGGAAGCTAAAAGAGAATTGAAACGTAAAATACCTAAAGTTAAAATGATGAAGGTATGTATTCAATTATTTTTTTTTTTTTTTAAAAATGCATTATGTGAGACTTGGATAAAGAGCTGTTCATTCTTAATATAATGGTTATAGGTGTTGGAAGATGTAATGCAGATTGTTTATTATTGTAGCAAAGATACCACTAGACAATCGGGACTTTGTCTCGCTTGTCCATTTTATCGTTAAATTTTAAAATCTCTCGGCCGTCCTAATCCATTTAAATCTCTGCCATCCAATGGTCTAGAGAGATGATTATGGACTTGTCATGTGAATAAATGTCTAAATAATTGTTTATATAACATTTGAAGCCAAAATAAAGACCTGCAATAGGCAGGTTTAGCTCTTACATAAGAGTATCTTAATAAAAATACAAGTGATGTTGAAAGATAGTAAGGGGGATATGGTAGCTTAAAACAATGCTTTGTCTCTAAAAGAAAGGTCACTTTAAGGTAAATGGATATTTTTGGCATTCAAGCTGTTAAAGTAGGTTTCCAACCAACTCTTGGTAAGAGCACATAACTCTTAATTAAAATGTATTCTAATGTGGGTCAAGATTAATTTTCAGAGTAAATAAAAAGTTATATGTTGGTCCCAAAATAACCTAGGTAAAGTGTTAACCAGATATCAACAACATTGTGTTGGATTTAGAGCTATCCAACAATGCATTATAATGTATTAAACCCTATTCCAGACCCACAGTGGCTCAGTGAGTAAGACACTGGCTCAATAGTCTGAAGGTCACAGGTTCACATCCAGAGTTTGGTAGAGAAAGTTTATCAGGATTTTCCACCATGGTTTCCCCTTGTCAGTGGTGCAGGAAGGACGGTCTGACAAGGACAGCTGTCTAGTTGTTTGGATGGTATGAAAAACCAAGGTCCCGTTTACCCATTAGCGTGCATGTAAAAGGACCATTGACTGTTGGAATTCGATATAAGCATGGCCAATCCGCTGTTGTCCGGACAAAATTTCCCTCATCGCACACTGTATGGAGTAAGCCAGTCTTCATTAGTCCAGTCAGAACAGTAGGATGTTAAACCCCCATTTCATTTCATTTTAAGCCTTAGTTATAGGATCTAACTTAGTATATTATTTACATTTTTCAGGTCGGCTAATTTAAACCTCAAGAATGAAGCCAATAACTACCATCAGAAACATATTTGTATCATGATATTAAATGTACATGTATGTTGTGTCAATTTTTTTTTACCAAACCAAATCATTGTCTTGTCATTATAAGGAATCATATTTGTTCTCTCTCATTTTATCAGGCCAGTTTTATTTAGATCACAAAGTCTGTTACAAATTGAGAATTTAATTTGAAAACCCATCGGTACCTTTAGGCTAGTTTCCCTACTGTCGTGTGATGTGTTACAATAGGATTGTCTCTATTGAGTCCACGATCTGGTAAGTGCAGATATGTTTGGACTAGGTTCCCGCAATCATGTGATGCTTTACCATAAAATTGTCTCTATTGAGTCCACATGCAGATATGTTTGGATGCGTTTCGGTATGATCAACACAACATCTACGACTGACCTCAATATATGATAAGACCTGATCGAATCACCATGATTAAAATGACGATTTTAATCCAGTACGAATCATGATAGTGGGAACCTAGCATTAAACAACAAATATTTTTTAGACATAATTACAAATTTTATATGCAAGTTAAAAGATATATTGATCGACCCACAAATATCTATGTCTACGCATTTTCTTTTTTAAAAAGATTATTATTTGAATATAAATATTTATTTTGTGTTGTTTTAATGTGTAATATTCATATTGATCAGTTTTTGTCCATATTATCATTAAAACCTTTTATATTATGCAAATTGTTGCTTTATTTCACCTGGTAGACGGAACTTATAACAATCACAATTATTGATATTTTTTATTTGCTGAGATAAATCCAAAAGGGTTAAATATTGTTTTAAGGCTGGCAGTGTTAATGGAAAATAGTTTTTGTTCACTTTCACTCGATCATCAAAATGTCACTGGAAAAGGCCATTTCAACGTTATATTTTTACAATGTAGTTAGTAGTAATTACCATTATGTTTTAACAACCATGATTATAAAGGCCTTGGAATTATCTTTTGGGGGATGAGGGGTAGACATAGGAGTATAAATTAAGTTAAAACAAGACATTGTCATAGAAATATTCTGGCAAGATCCATCCCTCCAACAAACTGTAGTAGAATTCTCTCCTGCAGCAAACTCATGCATAATTCTCCCCTTCAACAAATATTAGCTCCTTCACTCAAACTCTGGTCTCCGCTTATTCAGCATTCTCTTGAAAAATTCTCCTCTCTAACAAACTGTGGCAATTTCCAACTCCAGCAAGTTAATAAAATCCTCTCCCTGTGCAGTCTCTGGCAAAATCCGCTCTTTCAGCTGCCCCTTTTAACAAACTGTGGCAGCATCCTTTCCAGCAAATCCCAATCAAAAGGGTATTATATGCCTAATGTATATACATTTATAACGCTGAAAGGTTACGATATATTGATCTTGAACATTCAACTTATTTATCACTTATATCTTTTATTTGAAAAATTACCAATTGTTTGCATTGTAAAGTGATTGTACTTGTTTTGTTTGTTTTTTTAGGTACAAAGTGAAATTAATTGTACATTAAATTAGATTTATCATTTTGTATTTATGTCTGTACATGTAATGAAATATTGAATGAGTAATTGTTTAATAAATAAATTAGTCCTTATTTTAACTGATAGTTTAACTGTCTTATTAGAACAGGTTTACCTAGTCTACAGTTCCCCCTACACTCAGCGATTTGTGCATGCAAATTATTGAATTAAAAAATTTTCTAATGTTAAAGCGGAAATTTCCAATTTTTAAGTTATATTTTTTTAATTTATTTAAATAAAGCCTTAAAATAGACGGTATCCATAAACAGTCCTACCTTGTTAAAGAATAATTCTATAATTCACTATTGCCAGCTGAGAAATTGGAAAAAATATTATTTTCAATTTCAAATTTCAACGTTGAGGAAATGGCTGACCATGGTTTTCAATAGGAAAACAAGGGAGGTAATTGTGTTGTTATTTCCTGTGTAAATGAGTTTTAAGTGTGAGAATGACACCTATGATCGTATAATAGTGAGTTGATAACCTATTGAGCAAAAGACATAGAAATGATTATGTTTTGATTTTCTTAGAAAATATGAAATTCTCGCTTTAAACCTCATCATACAGTGTGATATGATGGAAATTATGCCTGGACAGTGGCACTACTTCCTATTCTTATATTAAATTCCAACTTTCAAGGTTTTTTTCACATGGGGGAGACACATTGGCTAAGTGAGTGAGATGTTTGCTCGCTAAGTTGTACAGTTTTACATCTACCCGGGAATCAAAATATGCAATAACTCATCCTTCAAACTAGCAGTCTTGGACCTTGTAAAGAAAGCTAAACGGGCTTGGTTTAGTTTAAGGAGTAAAGTTAGTCTAAATTTTTCTCACCATCTCCCTACTGATGTGTTAATAACACTATATGATGCGGTTGTGAAACCGATTAGTATCTATGGGAGCGAGATATGTTCTGATGTGTAATAATATCAATTATTATATATTCATATTTGCCGCGTATGTTAATGCGCATGCTTGATTAGTAATAAAGAAGTTAAATGGCCGCCATTGTTGAGTCATACCACGACATGGTGTCAGAAGTAAAAGTCAAAATAGTCAGAGCATTAGATTGCTGAACGAATAAAATGGCCAAATTTAATCCACCAGAAGCTTTCAGGTTTGATCGCCCGTCAGAATGGCTCGAGTGGAGGGAGCGATTTTCTCGATATCGCCTTGCAACGAAACTTCACGACGAAGATGGAAATGTGCAGGTTAGCGCAATGATTTATGCTATGGGTCCCGAGGCGGAGCACGTTGTTAAAAGTTTTACATTTAGAAATGACGATGAAAAGAAAGATTACGATGTTGTACTGCAGAAATTTAATGATCATTTTATTCCAAAGAGAAATGTAATATTTGAAAGGTCAAAATTTCACCAATGTGTCCAAAATGCGGAAGAAACGGTTGAAGCGTTTGTTCGTAAACCTTATGATTTGGCTGAGCATTGTGATTTTGGTGCCACTAAAGACGAATGCATACGTGACAGAATTGTAATAGGCGTATTAGATAAGACTGTTTCACAGAAACTGCAAATGACCCACAATTTAACGCTAGAATCTGCTATCAGTTTAGCAAGGCACAGTGAACTAATTAAAAGTCAAAATAATTCCAAAAGTGAAGAGAGTACCGGTAGTAGTGGTAGTATGAATAATTTTCGTACCATGAAACGAGAAATAGATGCAATAGCACGAAGGTCCGAGACTCACGGAGCATATCATCGACGTTCAGATGACAATTTTAGAGGTAGAGGAAGATTCAGAGGGGGACATCATTATCATAGTAACAATAATTCAAGGCAATTTCAGAATCCAAGACAGCGATATTATTATCATAATTATAATCCAAACAGGTATAGAGAATACCGGGAAAATAGAAGAAATTGTACACGTTGTAGTCGTAAACACTGGTTAGATGAATATTGTCCAGCTAGTTATTCCAAGTGTAGGAAATGTCATCAAGTAGGCCATTTTGCAGTGTGCTGTAAGACAAAATCTATAAGGGAGATAACCCGGACAGTGAAAGACGAACCAAACTGTAGTACCCTCCCTTTAATCAGTAATGTAGATTCCCATGAAGCAACCCGCAGTTGTTCCCCTTTAGTGATTCCTGATAAAAATCAAACCGAGTTTTTTCTTGGTTCATTGACATCCACAGATTGTTTGCAAGATTCAGAGCCGGCGTGGAATATTTCATTGAGAGTTGAAAACACCTTACTTCAGTTTAAAATTGATTCTGGAGCCGATGCGACTGTAATATCTGAATTAACATTTAATAAGTTGCGTTCACGTCCTATTTTATACAAGTCTGATGTTAAGTTTGGAAGTCCAGGTGGAAGGTTAGATTGCCTAGGATATTTTATAACAAACCTTGTTCACAACCACAAAACTGTTAACATTATGATTTACGTTGTTAGAGGTAATTTTGTTCAGAATCTGCTTAGCCGCACAGCAGCAGTTTGGATGGGACTTATACGTAGAAACGATAGCAGTTGTAAGGTTGACAGTGTTGAAATTGATACTGAACTTTTTGCAGATATAGGTCTCTTAAAAGGGGATCCAGTAAAAATAATACTGAAAGATGATGTCGTTCCATATTCTGTACATGCAGCTAGACGAATACCAATTCCGTTATTACCTAAAGTTGAATTAGAATTAAAAAGAATGATTGATCAAGATATCATCGAAAAGGTCACAGAGCCTTCCGACTGGTGTGCCCCAGTGGTTCCGGTATTAAAACAAAATGGTCGTGTTCGATTATGTGTCGATTTACGTCAATTGAATAAAGGCGTTAAACGCGAAAGATATGTTTTACCCGCATTAGAAGATATTTTACATAAAATGTCAGGAAGTCAATACTTTTCACGTCTCGATGCATCCAGCGGATTTTATCAGATACCACTTGATACAGAGAGCTCCAAATTAACCACATTTATTACACCTAATGGACGATACAGATTTAAACGGCTACCATTTGGAATTACCAGTGCACCAGAAATATTTATGAGAAAAATGTCTGAACTATTGACAGGTTTGGACGATATATTTATATTTGGAGTAACGCTTGAAGAACATGATCGCAATCTTTCAGCCGTCATAGAACGTATTAAAGAGTCAGGACTTAAACTAAACAAAAATAAATGTACCCTACGTCAAACCTCAATTGATTTGTTAGGTCATGTTGTCACCTCAGGTGGCATTAGCCCACATCCAGTACAAGCTATCCAGGAATTACGAGTACCTAAAACAGTTACAGAATTGAAACGTGTCTTGGGCATGATTAATTATTTAGGTCGATATTTACCGAACTTGTCTGATGTATTACAACCTCTTAACAAACTTTTAAAGAAAGATATTGTTTGGACTTGGGGTTCATCCCAAGAAAACTCTTTTAAAACAGTCAAAGAATTGATAAGTAGCGCTCCTGTATTGTCATTATTTGATGTTAGTAAACCTACAATGATAAGTGCAGATGCTAGTCAGTATGGAATTGGAGGTGTCTTAATGCAGCAGCATAATTCTGATTGGAAGCCAGTTGCCTATTGTTCTCGTACTTTGACAGATGCTGAGAAACGATATGCCCAAATTGAGAAAGAGTGCCTAGCTTCGGTATGGTCGAGCGAGAAATTTTCCAGATATATTTGCGGACTTGATTCGTATAAATTATTAACTGATCATAAGCCTTTGGTGCCTCTTATTAACCGTAAAGACATTGATCAGGTTCCTATTAGATGTCAACGTTTATTGATGAGATTAATGCGTTTTAATCCAACAGCTGAGTTCGTTCCAGGGAAAACATTGTTGGTGGCGGATACTTTAAGTCGTAGTCCCTTAAATAATGCAGAAGACAGCAGTAAAGAACAGGAAATTCGCATGTTTGTTGATTTGATAACTTCTTCGTGGCCGACATCAGATAAATTACTTACTAAGATTCGCAGAATGACCGAGGAAGATCCTACGTTAAAGAGTGTTCTTTATTACGTTCAACAGGGATGGCCTGAATACATTAGAGACGTTCAAGAAAACGTTAAACCCTATTTTACTGATCGAGAACGACTGAGCAGTGTTAATCGCGTACTCACTTATGGTAACAGAGTTATTATTCCGTCACAACTAAGAGATGATATTTTAAACCGCATCCATGAAGGACATTTAGGTGTCACAAAATGCCGAGAACGCGCACGTTTGTCCGTGTGGTGGCCGAAGATTTCGACAGAAATCCGTAATAAAGTGTCTTCATGTTTATATTGCTTAAAACAACGACCTACACAAAACAAAGAACCTTTGATTCCAAGTACATTACCTGATCGACCTTGGCAAAGAATAGCTTCAGATCTTTGTACATTTAAGAATAAACAATATTTAATAATAATTGATTATTTTTCGAGATACCTAGAAATCATCTATATGCCGACAACTACAAGTCGTTGCTTAATATCCAAGTTTCAAGATGTGATCGCAAGATTTGGTATCCCAGAACAGTTAATTTCGGACAATGGTCCACAATATGTGTCGCATGAGTTCAACAGCTTTTGTAATCGTTATGGTATAGAACACATTACGACCAGTCCACATTATCCACAGGCAAATGGGGAAGCCGAGAGAGCGGTCCAAACAGCTAAGACCATTCTTAACCAGCCCGATCCACACATCGCTCTCCTGAATTATCGAGCAACCCCAATAGAAGCTACTAAATGCAGTCCAGCTCAACTACTAATGGGACGTCAATTACGTACAACGTTACCTACTTTACCAACAAATTTAGAACCTCAATGGCCTGATTTAGAAAGGGTGAGAGGGAAAGATGAATTGTATAAAAACAAGTCAGAATCTAACTTTAATCGGTTTCATGGAGTTAAAGAGTTATCCGAATTAAAACCTGATGATAAAGTCTTTATTAAACTTGACAATGATAAAAAATGGCTAATCCCAGGAATAATTGTACATAAAGCTACAGAACCCAGATCATACATTGTAAAGACAAAGCGTGGAATTTATCGTCGCAATAGGCGTCACTTTCGTCTTATTGGAGATCATCACGATGACTTTAATATACCCATGGATGATGACGACGATGATTGTTTAGACATGGATATGCCAGTTGAGAATATAATGCGTCCAAATCTGCCAGTTGATAACAACTATATCCCCGAACTACCACAACCACTTAGAACTCGATATGGTCGTATTATACGGAAACCTTTCAGATACAGATAAACTGTACACTTATTAAAACAGTTAAATTATGCTTAAAAGTATTGAGCTGTATTTTCATTTTATTTAAGACTTTAGTTTGAAACATACTATGATTGTATGTATTGACTTACTTTATTTTAAAAGGGGGGAAATGTTCTGATGTGTAATAATATCAATTATTATATATTCATATTTGCCGCGTATGTTAATGCGCATGCTTGATTAGTAATAAAGAAGTTAAATGGCCGCCATTGTTGAGTCATACCACGACAAGATATGGGGGAGTGAATTTGTACATAACAAAACATTTAATGTGTCTAAATGGAGCAAAGTTGAGCACAATAAATTCACCACAAATACATGTAAATCTATATTATCACCACCACCAAGAACACTAATATCGGGTGAGCAGCTGAAGTAGGCTTGTGCAACTAACTGAGCGCAATGGAAAACGCATCACTTAGTTTTTCGTATAACAAAATGACCCTGTAAACATATCTTATTTATTTTGCTTCTTATTGTGAACAATATTCAAATGGGAACACATCAATAACAACACATTTGTACACTTACGGATGTTTAATCTGTAATCAAGGGTACAAAGTCAGAGGGGTCAAAACCAAAAGTACGACACAGATGTCAGTAGCGCGTGTGTCCTCCACGGGCCATCATCACGGTAGGCTACAACATTAACGCGACCCCTGCAAATGTGTAGGGCGGTCCGGTGATGAAATGTGAAGCCTCCCCACACCATTACACTTCCCCCACCCCATCGATTCGTTTCGATGACGCATCAGTCTGCAAGACGTTCCCCAAGACGTCTCCACACACGTTGACGGCCATCAGCGTGATAAAGATGAAAGCGACTCTCATCACGTCTTACGGTGTTGGCACTTACTGGTCCTTGTCTTCCGACGAAATCTGTCACGCAGATGAGTGACCCGGATGTAGCGGTCTTGAGCCTGGGTTGTAACGTGTTGTGGACCAGGACGTTGACGGTCACGTGTTGATCCAGTAACTCGAACACGTTCCACCAACCTTACAATAGTGGACTGATGACAATTGAAGTGTCTGGCAATAGCACGTGTAGACATGCTAGCCCGGGACATTCCAATGGCTTCATTCCGTTGATTTTCAGTAAGTCTCGGCATCTCTAGCTCGATTCCTTCACACGTCCAACAACAAATTACGACAGATTGACGTTTCAAAGTTCATGTACTGCACATTAAGTTGAAAACATGCTTTTAAAGGGCTCACACACAATGCTGCACGTGAATATTGGGTTTTTCATGATCATCTCGTGCAATTTTTTTTTTTTTGTGCACACGGGCCGATATTTTTTTGCGTTTGGAAGCATTGTGTGAAACAATAGTTCATAGTATTGCATAATATTATACATACAAAACCACCTAGTAATAAAATATTTGGGAAAAAAAAGTGATGCGTTTTCCATGGCGCTCAGTATATAATGTGTCTTGGCTATCTTCCATTACCGAGATAATGAACTATTTTGAAATAGATAAAAATCAGTTAACCAAAAACTACAAATGTTCCTTGAAACTAAATTTAACTCAGTGCTAACAAAATGCATGTTCTCCACCTTAATCATCACAAATTAAGAACTTATACGCTAGTTAAAACCTCAATCGCTTATCTGTTACTAACAAACACCACAGAAGTGACATGTCATCTCTCCGACAGAGCTAACATCAGCTGGAGGTACAAAAATATACCTGTTCCACAAAGATTATGTAACCAGAGTAAGCTTTCTGTCGTCGAAGATAAAAAACACTTCCTACTTGAATGCACAAAGTACGGAAATCTTCGGAAGCAAATTGTCTATCAAATTCTTTGAAAAAATAACCTACAGTCTCGCGAAATCTGCCGGTTTTTTATTTTTTTTTTTTTTTTTTTTTTTTTGTGTGTGTTCTGTTCTTAATTCAAGAGATGTTATCTGACAGGACTTTTCCTGATGTATATATGTATTTATATATCACTAAATATATTTGAATGTTCTAATATATTCTACATGTATTCGTATACATGTATATTCTAGTCATGTTCATTTTTTTTCATTTTGTTGTGAGCGTACTTTCTAAATTACATTATAAGATTGGAGTAGATATTATGTTCGATATAGTTTACACATCGTCCTTGAATCAGTAGAGAGCAAGGCAGCATTTATCTATGTTTATGTATGTTTGTTCTAATGTGATTTTCCTTTCATTTTGTAATTGTATGCTGCTCCCCGTGGGCGTTTTTATGCAATAAACTTACTTACTTACTACGAATCATCAGAATTTAACCATAAACATAATTCATCGTAAAGTTCAAATACACTGATTTATGGCACCGGCTCTGCATTTCCGACTTGATTTTTGTCCTGGCAACCACATTCATCATCATTATTGTTTGTGGACGTATTAATTCTAATATCAACCCACATTCTGTTGTTATTTTTTTAAAAACGAAAACAAATCGTTTATTAAAATATTTATCTGCTAATATAATAATAGACCTAAATTATTATTAAAAGATTGGAATGGTATCATGGCAATCAATTATGAATTCCAAAGATGACATAAAAAATAAAATCAGATTGAATGATTAATGGAATGCCCGATTCCAGGAAGTGTGACAGTAAATCCATATCATTGTAAAGATACAATATCAATGAAACAATTCATATTTCAATTGATTATTCCCTAAAGATTAATTATGTAAGAGCTAAATCTGTCTAATACAGATCTTTCGGTTGGACTCAAATCTATATATAATAATTAATTAGACTTTTATTCACATGCCAAGCCCGTAATTATTTCTCGAGATTATCGGATGGTTTTAATTTCAACGGATTTAAACATGATTATCAGTTCGTATTTTTGGTCAAAACCTGGATAATCGAGACCTTGTATATTATCGTAACAACGGTAGCAATGGCAATCGAGACTACACTGTTCTGCAAACGGCCATAACTCCGCCCAGAAAGAAGTAATATGACGGACATTTTCAACATATTCTTTTTTGATTATCTATTTGTTGGTCACATCTGGGCGGTCATATCTGCCCCTATATGTGATATATAAATGAAATGGGATTGAGTTAAACGTCCTACTGTTCTGCACCAACCTCGATAATGAAGACGTGCATAATTATTATGCCATAATTGTGTGCTATGGTGGTGTTTTTGTCCGGAGAGCGGGGTTACGTCCTGGGTATAAGCTGGGGAATTAGTCATTTTCTTTTTTTATTAGTTTTCTGTATATTTTCGTCCAGTAAATAAAGGTGCGTTATAATGTAAGAGTTAGATAAAGAGCTGACAGTTCTCGCAAAACTCGTTGTGTTGAGTGGACCTTATCCAAATTCAAATTATTTATTTCCTAGATTCATCCTAAACTCGGATCAGTATTCGATGTGCCCCCTATCTTATAGAAAATGTTATAGGTTCCTATAGAACTTTATGGGGTTCTATAATATACTACATGAGAAGGTATATAATTTTATGGCATTCTATACAATACTAAAAATAAATTGCTATAATTGCGCATATCTGTAGCTACACGTATGTGTTTTCTGACTGTAATTCCTGTAGAATTCTGCAGAATACTATACAGAAACAGAATGATGAAAAGATAGTTTCCATGTTGCTTCTATACAATTTTGTGGTAAATACTATAGTTTTCTAGAAATTGAACTTGTATTAGGGAGCAGTTATGTTATCCTTCGGACAATCAGATTTTTCGGGCAGACGGGTCAATTGAAAAAATAATTTAATACAAACATTTTTGATAAAAATTATTTTGTCATCTTCTCAGCATATTAAATTGCCCCGAAGTCACCGAATTTAATATTCAACAATAAGCAAAGAAAGTGAAAGTTTACTGAACGCAGTAGTTTTATGTAATATCTGAAAAATTGAATAAAAGGGTCACTGTCATGGCTGGTTTTATAATAATTCTGAATTCATGATATATTATTACCATTACACATATCTTGAAATCAACATGTCAGCAGAATGTCACGTTTATGACCGTAAATTACGTCTTACTTAATTCTACACAATTGGTATTTTGTTGCACATAAATCAATGTCACAAGCAGATTTAGTATTTCTATCAGTCAATACAACCCATTAATGGAAATGAAATGAAATGAAATGAAATGGGGTTTAACGTCCTACTGTTCTGCTCCTATACTGGGCTAATGAAGACGGACATACGCCATACAGTGTGCTCTGAGGGACATTTTGCCCGGGCAGCGGCACTATCGCCTACTCTTATATCGAATTCCAACTGCCAAGGGATCTTTTACGTGCATTCCAATGTTTACACGGGACCTCGGTTTTTCGTCTCATCCGAAGGACTATACAGCTGTCCTTGTCAGGCCCTCCGTCCTGCATCACTGACAAGGGGAAACCACGTCGGAAAATCGGGATGAACTTTCTTGGCCAATGCAGGGATCGAACACCCGACCTCCAGGCTAGCGAGCCCCATTAATGGAATCTTGCCTGCGATATCACCCAATTAACCAGTTGAATTTCTGGTAGACGCTTTTATGTTATTTAGATTATTTAGATGCTTATGCAATTCCAGCTTATATGTCACCAGCACTTCCAGTCAAATACAGTAGTGCGTTTTCATTGCGTCTCATCTCTATTAATACCCTTAAAATGATCAAAATACGATATTTATGCATCTATTACATTAAATTAGCACCAAAAATATTTAATTCATATTTCCATTAATACATTTTCCTAGAATGCGTATTATGTCTAACATTTCTTGAAGTCTTAAAACCTATTGTCACATTCATAGTGTCATGTTAAATTGTGATCTAACAATACAATTTATGTTTTTAACAACTCAACATGTTGTCAATTGTCTCTTCTTCAATAAACTCACACCCGGTTGTCTTACCTTGCGTAATTTTTACCCTCTGGCATAAGGGGTCTAATCGCGTTAGGCGTTCTTTGTAATGAAAAAGGGGATCACGTGGCTAAGTGGGTAAGACGCTGGCTCGCTAGCCTGGAGGTCGGGTGTTCGATCCCTGCATTGGCCGAGAAAGTTCATTCAGATTTTCTGGCGTGGTTTCCCCTTCTCAGTGATACAGGACGGAGGGCCTGACAAGGACAGCTGTCTAGTCGTTTGGATGGTGCGTAAAACCGAGGCCCCGTGTACACATTGGCGTGCACGTAAAAGATCCCTTGACAGTTGGAATTCGATATAAGAGTAGGCCGTAGCGCCGCTGCCCGGGCAAAATTCCCCCCATAGCACACTGTAGGCGTATGCCCGTCTTCATTAGCCCAGGTTAGGAGCAGAACAGTAGGACGTTAAATCGCATTTCATTTCATTTCTGTAACGGAAACAAATATAAATGAAACAAAATGCCGCAAGTCAAAACATTGTGTGCTGTTTCTTTCTTTTGTTTGTTATTTTTTTGTTTTTTTTCTTCATCCTTTTTTTTGGGGGGGGGGGGGGGTGGAGGGTACTTCGTGAAATTCCTTTTTACTTTTATTGTGATCATTTTTGTTTTCTTTTTCGGGGGCGATGGGGCGGGGGGAGGGGGGGAGGGGGGTGATGCTGGTATTTTTCCACAAAGCCGTATTGTCAACACTTTTTATAGAGGTAGATCTTTAGGCTACTTTGAGTGAAGAATTTATATTTGTGAATAAGTTGTCAGATAAGGATACCTATGCACGCATTTAGACAGTAGCTTCGTTGCAATTTACAACATAAACTAACGATTTTATGATAGAACAATAATTATCCAAAGCCAGACACATATATTATGAACAAGATTGTTCTATCACCCTAAAACTTTGTTTGATGATATTGGCTGTTGTTTGCATTAACATCAGTTGTCTAGAGAGAAATGGCAGCGGGTTCTCAAAATGTCATCAAACGCCTAAGCTAGATGTGTCACATCTCCATGTCACACGACACCTGTTTTGGACAATATACATGTAGAACACATATTATACAGGTCATAATTCCAGGGAATACAATTACTGCTTATTACTGAATGACGTTTCCACTAGATTTACATGTTTATATTGTTATATTTCATATTTTATCATTGCTTGATAATGACTAGAGACGCCTAGTCGAAACCTCGCTCAGTAATAGGTGCTCATAGTAACTGTATTTCATAGAATTGAGACCTGTATATTCCAGTTCAATTACTAAATGCCGTTGAAACAATTTAATATAGAACACCTTGGAAGCGAAGAATATCTGAATTTTCAAAAACTCATCTGTGGAACGAAATTATAAATGAATATTATAAAACATATTTCAAAACTTAATTCCAGTTTCCACGAAGACCCTGATATTTAAGTAAAGAACAGATGCCCAAATCATGCTGTAACTGCAATAATTCTGTCAATATCATCTTTAGAAACACACAGCTATACTATCAAAAGCTTAATTCGTAAATATGAATTATCAGGAGGCTAACCGATGGACAACGATATACCTGTAACCATCATTCCAGATGGTGGTGTTGTTTTACCCGGCTTCGCTCGGGGCCAAGATCTTCCCGTTGCCCAAGATCTGTCACCCTACCCTTCAAAAATCATGTCCTAAAACATTCACGGGGTCATGATGGTTAATTGGATACCACATAATGTAGGGTGGATCGCGGCGATGAAGCGTGTTTGGCGAACATTCACAAAGGTCTCTTTATTTATACATGTAAAGATAGATGGGTTATGTATGCTAGAGAGAGAGGGAGGGGGGAGGTGGGGGGTAACGTCCACACGACACAAACTAGGTCATTTCGGGACTAACATATGGTTCAATTTTATTTCAATAATTCGCTAGCGGGTAGGGGTCTTTAGTAGTGGAAGGAAACCGGAGGTCCCGAAGAAAACCCACGAGATTGAACAGGCATGCGCACGCGTTAACCATTCGGCCACCCATCCCCCAGGTTATATACTATAACTGATCACAATACCTTCATTTCGTCGTTCTATATGACATTGTGGAATTCTGATATAGAAATGGAATGGCGCCATGTGTAATTTTTAATAAAGAAAAAATACTTACCTTACGCTTACGCTTACTAATAATGAGTATGTTTTTTATTACTGTTGGAAATTATCGATTAATGAAAGAAAAACTGCTAATTTATTAATAATGAGATAATTTACAAAATTTCCCTCATAGTACACTGTATCGAGTACGTTCGTCTTTATTAGCCTAGTTCATGGGCGTCACACATGGGGGGGGGGGGGTCCGGGGGGGGGGGGGCCAAACCCCTATTTATTTACAACAATTATTAGGATTAGTTAAGATTCTATCTGTATTAAACCTGTACATATCCCAATATGGTTTATACTGCTAAAATAAAACACAGAGATAATCATCCTGGAAACATGTGTGAAGTGAAAAGTACCTGTGTTCCATAAAATTGTGTCTAGTTAGCCTGTCAGTAATATTTTGTTAATTTTTTTCTGCCACTTATCAGAGTGAATTGCATGTAGGTACCCAAAAACATAACCGCCTAAACCAAATATTTATCGCCCGCTCAGCCAGCAACGTAACCATAATGCTTTTGCACCCGATGTCTTGGTAGACAGCATGGTCACATGGTGTTTGTTTATATCTTTTAGGGGTTTTAAAAAATGGGTTAGGGTTAGGGTTAGGGGTTAGGCATGCGCCCCCCCCCCCCAATATATATTTCACGGCTACGCCTCTGGCCTAGTTGGAGTAAAACAGTAAGACGTTAAGTCCCATTTCATTTTAGTTCAGTAATTCTGAATATTATGGATGATATTGAGTTAGATGTTTAGCTCCTTTAACTTGTCAGCTGAATTAATATGCCTGATCTCATAAACTTGACACAGATGCCATAGGGCTGCGGTGATTTATTACTTTAACGCAACACCTTCTACGTGTATTCCTTTGATTGAACATGTTACAAATGTGTTTCATAATCTTCCACATTAATTTCAAATTTCCTTTATTGTTCAAATTTTTACAGAAAATTTAATCAAACGTTACAGAATAAACAACTCATGAAAACATATTAGGGATTACGGTTTTAAAACACTTTCCACTGTTCTGGCTCATTTGCAATTCTAAACGAATTCTACCTTTCACCACTTTGATTAGTTAAAATCATTCTTGATTAAGCAAAATGCTTGTTCATTGGTCAATCAAGGTCAAGCCAGGTCAAAGGAACCTAACAATTTTTTAATTGTTACTAAACCTTTCCGAAAAAAAACCCGAAATTGTGCTTTAATTTTTTATGATTTGCCGCAACATTATTTTCGGGTTATTATCTGGTCGCCATAGTTCTGTTTTATATAATTGGATACCAAATATAACCAAATTTGTTATCTTTCTGATGAAATATAGGACACCAAACTCCATTTCATTTCATTTCGTCGCCATTTCAGATCTTTGATACTAGATAATATTTAAAATTTAAGAACATTTTACTGTTTCTAGTAATTCTTGGTGTTACACAGATTTGGACAGATACAAATGTACATTCCATGTATAATCGGGTGCCCCGGGCGTCAAACAGATCTGTTGATGTCCAGAAACAAAAGACACGAGCAAAGGGATCTTAATAAATCAAAACAGAACATTAATAATGATGTCAAAGATGGCTGCTATGCAGCGATTATAAAGGACGGTATGACCAGCTAATCATCACAGTTACCATACTTCAAGGTAAGTCTCACATGAGTACTTCTTATCTTAGGGAGAAATTTGCTGCAATTTTTTGTCTTATTTGTTGGTAAGCCTATAGACAAAACACGACGTTTGGCATTCTTTTAACAATTCAACTGAGAAATGAAAGTACAATACAAACGTCTGAACTAAAGTTTGAAATGGATATTTTATTCTTCTGCAAAGACGGGGTTTGATGTAGAGCTTCATTTTGTTTTTAACGAGAATCTATTCATTTTGAAGGATGTAAATATGTCCAAACTGAGCAAGATACTGTGTTGGCATAATACAATGTTTCACCGAATATTTGTATTTGACAGTATATATTGACTTCAAGAGATGATTTCATTTTTTTTACCAAGAAATGGACTCCAAGAAGCTACTCATTTTGCCGTATCTGTTCTCTCTCTTTGATAAGGTCCAATCCGCCATGGAACTTGGCATACTTGTTCCTTGGACAATCAATTTTTTACATGACAATTTCAAAATGGCTCCGATGACGTCACGCTCGGTAGTGCTATTTTAGAAAGAGATTAGTTGTTCAATAACATCTCTTATCATCTTATTTCATATCAAAGAGCCTCAGATTTTACTTTTGTTTTTTTAGTCTTCATTTAACAGACTTGTATGTATATAATTATTAAGACATAAATAGAATTTAGCACTGGTTTTTTAAGTTGCCAAATGATTCAGATTCATCAAACTGGAACTTTAAAAGAGCTAAAATTCTTTGATTTATGTATTGAATTGTGATATGTTGTTTCCATTAATGTTGGGTCACATTATCTGCGAGTAAATGTTTGTTTCGGTGGATTTAGAAATGAAATGAATTAAATTGGCTTTAAGACATACGCATTGCCTGTCCAACCTCTTGGGTTTTCTCCAGGTCCTCCGGTTTCCTCCCACTGCTAAAGACCCCTACACGCATTATTGAATTATTGAAAAAAAATTAAACCATAGTCCCGAAAAGACCTAGTTTGTGTCGAGTGGACGTTAACACCCCCCCCCCCTCCCTCTCTCTCTCTCAATCATTGATTCACCATGGCTTCTGTAAGTTGGATTGTTTACTAATTTTAAAATGTAATCATGTTTTATACAGATCAAGGAGTGAGTGTCATTTTAAGATAAACCTGAAGCACAACATCTGTACAAAATGACTTTCAGTTATCTTTGTGGAATAATGCTGTCTCTATGTGTTGCATCTGCAGTTGGTCAAGGTATTATCATTTTCTTAGATAACACATAAAGTTTTGTAAAACATCATAGGTCTGTGGTGCTATAATATCTTTTTGTGGCTGTTATTGTACAGATATATCAAGAAGAAAAGGTTTTCTAGAGACATAATGTTAAGCTCGGTGTTTTATGTTGCTATCATTGCAATTCCCCCGAAACATTCGTGTGCCCGGAAAATAAATATCAAGATATATTAACTGGACTGGCTTCCGAAGCACGACGGGCTCTTGTGGGTAATTTCTCAGGAAACATTTGTCTGCAATATCACCCTAGGTGGTGTAGAATGTCGAGCCCCATGAACTATCGAGCAAACGAATGGACACACCTACTGGACCTATATTTAAAAAGAATATACCAGATTCACAAAAACTCTACCTCGCCCTGCTTATTGAAAATACAACCACCAGCCTACCCATAGCCAAGTAGTTCTTAGAAGCACTTGCTTATATCCAAGACAACCACTGTTTCAAGACGTCTGTATATCATCATCAATGGATTGGCAGAAGACCGATAAATCAGTTTTAATCCACCCATTTCTGCTTACACTATTAACATTTTTGGCGACTTTGCTCATTATATTATATCATAGATATTTACTATTTCAGGTGGTTCATTATCAAATCTTATTGTACCACAGCCCAACCAACAACAAACAGTTCAACTAGCTCACCCAGTTACATCTGGACAAGTCACCCCTCTCGTCAATCTTCCCACTTCTGGACAAATCCTGAACCAAGTGTCAAATTACCCACCTCAGCTTATCAGTGCTCCATTCGGTTCTCAACAACAATCCGGTCAGCTATTACAAAACACATGGCAACAACCACAGACACAGCAGTTTCAACCACAGCAGACACAGCAGTTTCAACCACAGCAGACACAGCAGCTTCAGCAACCATCTACAATGCAGAATCTCCAAACCATGGGACAGCAACAACAAGCTAATGTAGCCGTACCACCAGTTTTAGGCGGGCCTCTAGCAAATTTAGCCATGGCAAACAGATTGTCCAACGCACTCACGCCACAACAACAAAAGGGAATGAATCCTTTAGGTCTTTATGCCCTCGGCGCTGGTGGTTCCGATGCTCTATTCCCATACATGCTATTGTCAGGAAGTGGAATGTTAAATCAAAATCCCATGCTTAGCCTCATGGTTTTGTCAAATTATTAATAATCTCGGTATCCGGCTTCTCGCTTCAAGTTTAGTCAGTCATAGTTTTTTTTATCCCGTTGACCGAAATAATGCATATACAAGAGTTTAAATTTTAGTTATGCTTACAACTGTGTCTACGGATAAATAAGTTTCATATTTCATTTGATATAAAACAAAATATGCCTATTAAAAAAAATATTTTTAATACAAAGTAATTATAATATATATCTACAAAATGTATATTTATTAATTTATAAGTAAGATATTAGAAATAAAATTTGTTTTCATCATCAATATGTTTATTTTATTCATATGTAAATAATAGGTTATGGTGATGTAACAAGGGGGTGGGGTGGGTTCTAATCAACACAACTAGATCATTTCAGCATTAACACATGGTACAATTGTATTACAATAAATTGTTTGTGTGTGGTAGTGGTAGGAAACCCGGGGGACCCTGTGGAAACTCACACGGTTAGACAGACGACTCTACTCCTTGTCACTCATAAGTATGGGATGGAAACCACGCCACTTTACGCTATCTGAATAGGTTCAAGTGGGGTTATTATCTACTGTAAAGCAAGCAGGACAAATGGCTGCTTCTGTCCCTGAATAAAAATTATGCCAGTTTCCTTTTTATGGATCTTTTATGAACACGTATGGGATGGAAACCACGCCACTTCATTCCATCTGTATAGGTTCAAAGGGGGTTATTATCAACTGTAAAGCAAGCAGGGCAAAGGGCTGCTACTGTTCCTGCATAATAATATGCCAGTATCCTTTTTATGGACCTTTGATAAAAGCATTTAAACTACAAAACAAAAGCTTTATTAATCATCGGTCACCAGAGATGAGCAAGTAATTATTTCCTACTGAATCTTTAGTGTTCTGTGGGAGTACAGTATCCTAACCGAATAGCGCACTCACTCACCCAACATGCGGTTACCATGCAAGATACGCCCACATTTTGCAAGAGATGGACGGTTAACAGGGGAATCTGATAGAGATCATCATCCCATTACTCAATGCTTCACATCGAATTTGAAAAAAATATGTTAAAACTCAAGCCTTCAGTAGGTTTTAAAAAAGGGAATAGACTTCGGAACGGAAGGTCAAGGAACGCTAAATGTCGATAAGGTTCGTCCTCATATGACACCAATGCCTCACACCAAATATGAAAACAATATATATATATATATTAAAGGACCCCAAATAAGTTATTCTATTAAACTCCGGAACAGAACGTCGCAGAAGGATGTGCATCGATAGGGTTCGTCTTCTCAATCCCCACCCACCACCCCCAATCAGAAAAAAAAAGATCTTTTACAAACTATAGACTTTTTCGCGTTCACAAGACTTTGGCAAACTCCAGAACGCAAGATCGGGGTACGCTAACTATCGATAGGGTTCGTCGCGTCACTCACCCACAATCCCCGCAAAAAATCCTTTAAAAACTATAGACTCTATTGCGTTCAGAAGTAAGACAGGCGGGCGGGTGAACAGGGTGACGACTTTATACGCCCAATGTGGACGGGCGAATGGACAGAAGGGGCGGGGGATAGGGTGGCGACTATATACACCTAAACTACGTATGAAAGTATAAATATATCTGGATATGTGTGATGTCTTCATTTCAGTTCAACAATATAACATGTTCACAAATTACTTTCAATCGTGACAGTGCAATTCCGTTACGCGATCAATATCAGTTTTGGTTATCTTTGTCTTTGTTTTAGTGCCACGCGCTACCCTACTGACGTCGAGAGTATTTACCAAAAGTGCTTCCTGTTAGATTTGAGTTATGATTGACGTTATCTCCGTGGAGTAATTAAAATAATCACGTTTCCTAGAGTTCGTCAGCTCTTTGAAGTATTGAAAGCAGTAGCTTTTTCTGTGTTCAAAGTAGTAGAGTATCATCGAGGCTGAGTCCTTAGGTCTACTGCTCTGCAAAAAACAATTTTTTCTGCAGGAACAGCAGAGAGGTACTAACATTCACAAAGAGAAGCGTGGTATCCTATCGTAGAGAAGAGTAAAGTATCATGTTTTCTAGAAGTATTGATGGCATTTATTATTTGAGAAGTTCACATAGCCAATCAATTTTTTTACTAATTAAATCAACGGTTTGCACTTGATGGTTGTTGGATGCTTCAAATATTTATGTAGTACAAATACCAATAAGGTTCTAATACTTTTTTGAGGTCGAGTATCAATATTCAATAAACTCCGAACCAGGAATTGAAAAATTACTAACAACGAGTCTTTATTACTTCATAGTTCAATACTTTAATGATCGTAATATTATTTTCAAAGGATTGAGGAATCAATGTAATTGATGCTCCTTTTTGGTAAAGCTGAATTCAATATCCGAGGTGACAATTATAAATTAGGACATATATTTTTAATCAAATAATAAAAATCTCTCATTAAAGTGTAGTAACCAATTCCGCATCATTAGCTTACAAAGTTTAGGAGCGGCGCCGGATTAAGACATACAGAGGTGCTAAGCACTTACAAGATTTTGGTGCCTCCATATAGTTTACATTCAAAATGTAAACAATAATAAACCATTAACAATCCGTCTGATCTGAGGTTTTATACACGGCATTATATATTGAGACAAAGAAGGTAACAGTAGGAAAAGACAAAAACAACCCCTCAAAAAACACGGGCCCCAATATTAAAGAGGCCCGTAAATAAGTTCTTCTATCGAAAATTTGTAACAAAATTATGTCATTTATTACGTTGTACATGTTTGTACCAATTAAATATATCTACCATTATACGGGAGCCACGGTGGCTCAGTGAGTAACCTGGAGGTTCCGTGTTCAATTCCTGCGTTGGTTGAGAAAGTAGCCTACATCGATGTTTTCCGGCGTGGTTCCTCCTTGTCAGTGGTGCCGAAGTGAGGGCCTGGCAAGGGTAGCATTGTCATTCGGGTGGGACGGAAAACAGAGATCCCGTGTACACATTGGCGTACACGTAAAAGATCCTTGGCAATTAGAATGTGATAGAAGAGTAGGCCGTAGCACCGCTGTCCAGGCACAATTTCCCTCATAAATCACTGTATGGCGTATGCCCGTCTTCATTAGCCCAGTCGGAGCAGAACAGTAGGACGTTAAACCCCATTTGATTTCACTTCATCAATGACATACATTACTAGAATTGACCCCTCTTTACTGTTGGTACAAGGGCCTCGGTGACATTTTCAGCCAGGGGGCTTCATGCAATCTTAACCCGACCCTGCTCGTCTGCACAATACACATGGCTTATACGCCTTCCCTGGGAAAATGAGTTCCCTAGAATTTGTACACATGTGCGAAGAATCAAATATAAGTTATTCTTCTCATAATGAACTTGTATTGTGTTGACTGGACATTAATCCCTAGTCCATTCAGCGATGGACCATCCATGGTGCACCCTTTACAAATTCATTCATCTTTTAACCGACTAGTGTTTTAACGTGTTCCCGTCAAACCTAAAGGTCTGTCATTCAGTTAAGAGGCGTGGTTTCGATTAACCGCTTATACGAGACAAGGAGTAGGGGCGCCTGTCCAACCTCGTGGGTTTTCTCCGGGGCCTCCTGTTTCCTCCAACTGCGAATTTTTTAAATAAAATTGAACCATGTTAGTCCCGAAATGATCTAATTTGTGTCGAGTGGACGACTGGGCGTTAACCCCACTCTCTCTCTCTCTCTCTCTCTCTCCCTCTCTCTCTCTCTCTCTCTCGCTCTCTGATTGATTTACCCCCATTCTATCATATATTATGTAAAATCCTTCAAGGCTTAAATTAGATAACAACAATTGGGTTTATAATATACAAGCCCATAACAATAATATACGACTTCAATCTCATGCAAGTGATGCAACTAACCAATGAATTACGGGTAACCGGTTGACTGTTGACATCAAGGTTACTCAACTCTTATCAAATGCCAGAGAGAGGTAATAATAACTTCTTGTTATGCAACACTGGATCTAGTAAACTAGTTATATAAACTAATTTATTACACCGGGGGAAAATTGGGCGAATTTCTTTCTAAAGCAAAGATATTTTCAAAATATAATCATAGATACAGTCTTACTCACAGATCAGAAACGCTATAATAGGCGACTTTCAAAAATATCCCTGCTGTTAAGGTAATTACTTCCCTGTCAACGCGCTCTTGGTATTGTTTTTTGCCACGCTTATATAACATAAGGTGAACGACTGCTATCAAAATCAGACTTTCTTTATATGATCACAGATATGAAATTCTTGAAACGAAAGTTATTGATTATCGTAGTTAAATGACTGTTTCCGGTAATTATTAAAATGACTGTAGATGACAGCTAAGAGTAACACTAAATGCATAGTCCGGATCTGGATTAATTTGTCCCTCAAAAAACAAGATGTGTGTGGAACTTAAATAAATTCATTTAACATTGTTAGAGCCATCACGAGGTTAAAGGCTTCAACGCGCCTAAAAATAGTCAGAGCTGGCATGGCAGTGTAAATGAGGCGGAAGGCTTCAACGCGCCTAAAAATAGTCAGAGCTGGCATGGCAGTGTAAATGAGGCGGTAAAATTTCTTAAAGGGAGAATAGCTCTATTCTTTAGAACCTTAAAGTAGATGAAAATTGTTCTAAAAGCACATATTAAAAGAGGAAAGTCGCTAACTCATAATCATCCACATTTTCTAAAACGCCTTATTAGTCAATTTAAATCAACATTGATGTTGTTATCCTACCGTGAAAAGATGGGCTTCTGATATCCAATATTTAAGACAACATGAAAGTTTTAAAATTGGCACACGAATCGCGTGTCAGAATACTTTCGAATGTCATTTGTAAAGAACCGACTCGATGGACGAGGCTAAACATATCAAACAGAAGAATACTACCGCCGGTGTAGATTGGAATAACCAAACGCCAAAGACTGCCAATCAATTCGGAGTCTTTGCGTATTTCACCAAACATAATTGATTAGAAATTACAATAAAAACAGAAACGAATTTGTGTCCATTTCTACTTGCCAACGAATCGAGATTCTGCTCCTTTAATGTAATATATGTGTGTATATATAAAGTGATATTCAATCATGTTCGGTGAAATACGCGAACAGTCTAAACTGAACGGCTGCTTAGCTGCTTTAATCACCCATGTATCTCCAACCTATACACTACACGACCCTCTCACTCACGACTGACTATTCTCAACATATTCCTGAAGCAATGACCCGAGAAATCCTGAGTGGGGATTAGGTCTAAACAAACGAAACACTACGAGGGGTTTGTTTTCTAGCAAGTGTCTTAGGGGAGTTAACCCCTACATTAAGTTAAGTCAATGGTAGACCTATAGAAGATACATACATGTGAAATAAATTAAAGGAGGGATAACCCATTTGGAAAACCCCGATTCTAGTGTGTTAAACAATGATTCGCCAGTCTAAATCAAAGTACCTCCAGGACCTGGTTTAAGATAACAAAAATTCTAAACAAATATTATGGAATGCATTAAATTCAACATCTAACAATTTAACGCAACAGCAGTCCGACATACCACAGGTTAGCAATATAGTTCAGGACTCAATGCCCATACAGATAGTACCCCTAGTAATATAAGGCTTGGTGATAATAATTTAAAAACCTATGTAAACTCTAAAGTACCCGATGGCGTATCTTTCCAAATTCTGTTTATGAAAACAACTGATGTGGTTGATTCCCTACAAAAATTAGATGTTTCCAAGGCAGTTGGTCTTGATTCAATAAATCCATTTTCTCTCCTCTTAGGTGCTGTCTAACTTTCTGCTAGTCTCACGCACATTTTAACCCGTCAATAAATCATAACACGTACCTTTCTTTATTTAAACAAGCTAAAGTTATTCCACTTCGTAAAGGAGGTGCCAAAGATGACTCAAATAATTACAGGCCGATATCCATTCTTCCAAATATATCAACAACAAAAAAAACCTTGAAAGACATGTTCAAAAACATCTTAACAATTATTTAAATAAAATTTCAACTTTTACATAGTAATCAATCAGGTTTCCGTTCATGTAGCTCTTGTCAAACAGCCTTAACACATATAACTGAAAACATGTATGATTATATTAACAACAATCTCCTTTGTGGAACAATATTCTTTGACTTTAAAAAAAGCTTTCGACTTAGTAAATCATGATATTCTTACTGACAAATGTAAATATTTTAAATTTTCTAGAAAATCAATTCTCTTTCTAGAATCATACTTAAAAACAGTAGTCAGTGAACGGTTGTTAATGGCATATTATCTGAGAATAAACCTATTTATCACGGTGTACCCGAAGGATCAATATTAGGACCCATATTATTTAATATTTTTATAGATGTTTTACCTTTATACCTATCCTCTAAAACTGACCACTTTGCGGATGACACAACAGTCTACACCTTTGGGTCTACTGTCAAAGAATTAGAACACAAAGTTCAACTTGATGCCAATATATGGGATTAGCCTGGTGTGATAAAAACCATATGAGATTAAATTTATCGAAAACAAAAACTATGCTAATTACGACGCAACAAAAAAGAAATATCCCCCCCCCCCTGCTACTTTGAATATTAAATTAGCTAATGAACCATTAGAAGTCGTCTCCTCGGTAAAAAATATTGGGTGTTTTTCTCAATCGTAATCTAACTTGGAAAGATCATATCAAGTATTCCCTAAAAGAATTAAGCAAATAAGTTTTTCAACTCCGTCAAATTAAAAAAATATCTTCCAGCTCCGTTACGAAACCTTTTCTATAATGCCCATTTTCAACCACATATAGATTATTGTCCTTAGTATGGGACCGTTGTGACGCTAAATCTCTTGACCTTCTTTCTTGAGAGCAAATAATGGCCTTAAAATTAATCTTAGATAGTAAATCGACATATCTCTAATCAATGTATATTTATCTATAAAATTCTGCTAAAACAACGCCCCAATTACATATTTGACCTCTTACCTTATTATCAAACTCCTTATAATCATCTTAACAATAAACTTACTACTCCCAAGCCAAACATTAAATATGCATTAAGCAAGAGCAAAATCTACTTATTACAAGTCTTTCTTTAGGCCTGAAATGTTATCTAAATTATCAATTAGACATTAATTAACTTATCCAGACCATAATAAACTCTCGATGTCAAGGCTAGCCTTCGATGTTGGCTGGATTAGATTCTTATATGCCGCTATAGGTCTTTGATAATTAAATCAAAACAAGTGGATAATCGAGACTATGCTGTTTATATTAATGATTTTAGTAATGATGACCGAGACTATGCGAAAATTTCACCCGCTTCTTTCTCGGCTCATAGTGGATCAATCTGACTGAAATTTTCAGCAAATTACCTTTACACTATCTAGTTTTTAACTATTATAGCGAGAACTACCACCTCTTTATCTTATCTCCCATAATGTATCTTTAATATAGTTAAAAGCAGTATACGCTTTAAAGGATCCAAACTATGGAATTCGTTGCCGCCATCTTTAAAAACTTTAATAAATTGAATCTTTTCAGGAAGAAACTTCTCCAAATATATTATCCTAAAAAAAGCCAGCCCCCTTATATTTCTTATTACATGAATATGTATTCTGTTTATCCCCATATTATAAGCATGTATATTTGTTAATACATGTTATATCTATGTATTCAATCTTTCTGTTTTATGAACTCGCATATATAGGGCCTACTTAAATTAATCTTTTAACTGATTTGTATATATTTTCCTCTATTGTAAATTTTTGTGGTGTGTTAATTAATGTATCAGTCTATATCTTTTGTATTATATTTTCTATGAAGGGCAGGATGTTAGAAAGGCTATTATAGCCTAATCTTCAACCCTTCTTAAATAAAGTCATTATTATTATTTATTATAATGTATCAGTAGCAGAGGCAACGCATGGATAGTGCGCACACCGTTGATTACAAACCGCAGTTTTCAGTATACCTCAAAACGAAAACCATACGACCAATTTGTATCAAACCACTTCCCATACAAAGTAATACAAACGGTCGTCATGCAAGATATACCCATAATTTGCAATAGATGGACGGGGAGCAGGGTAAATGAACAGGAATTAGAAAAAATTATGTTAAAAACTGTAGCCTCTCTCGCGTACACAAAGTGTTTTGGGAAAGAGGGGTAACTTCGGAATGTCAAGGATCGCTGGGTTTCGATAGGATCCGGGCTGTCCCCCCAATGCTACACACCAAATTTGAAATACAATGTATATTCGTTAAAAACTGTAGGCTTCATAGCATTCAGGAGGTTTTCGGCAAAGCTATATATCACTAGGGTTCATGAACCCAATGCTTCAAACCAAATTTGGAAAATATATGTATCATAGAGGATACTTGAAAAATTAACATCATAAAAGATACCTGAAAACTAAGTTCATTGTTTTACTATGACTACGGTTACATGAACCGGGGGGGGGGGGTCTACAAAGAATAAGCATACCCTGCACCACTCACTGTATATAGGTAAATAAAGCGGTAGCCGAACCCCAGTTTAAAGCCTTCACCTGGAAATATAGCGCATGTCATGTTCCGTGGTCAAATGGAAGCCTTAGATAATATGAATAGAATCTTTATTAGTGAAGAAGGAAACATGGATCGCCGTACTTGATTGTAAGGTGATGAATCTGTGGCAATTTCTATACGTAATACATTAATAAGTTATCTGAACTAATGAATCTTTTGTCCTTTTCCACTCCATGTGGTAAAAATTGAGTTTGGAAATTCACCATCCCAAGCCAGTCCCGTATCTGTAAAATTAGTTGGAACTGGGGCTTGACGCATTACATCAACTTTCGAGTTGCATACCATCTGCAAATAATTTTCGTTCCATGTAGACTACACTGTCTTGTAAGTTGTAAGAATCTACATTTCTCCAACATGTAGCTCATATATTTGAAAACGCTCGAAAAGTCTCCCAAGTTTTTCTAAATATTATTTGCTGTCTTCCCCGGTTACCAATACGCCGTCCATGATAGCACATGTTTTGTCTAGTCCTGTAAGCACACAAAATGGTAATCTTGTGTACCGGAATAATCCTTTATGCGTATTTGCTGTCACTATATCAATTGTGAATTACATGTATATCAATTGTTGATAAGCACCGCGAAGATCAATCTTTGAAACACTGCACTACTGACCAGGTGGAACAACGCTGGAAAATCCTGATGATCTTTCACAGCCATCATCAGGACCTAATACGGAACCTCCAGGTAAAAGCGAGCCAACGCAACCGCAGCCCCCCCCCCCCACACACACACCGAGAAAAAGAAAATATCTTTGATTGTTGGTTATGAATTATAGACTTGTTTATAATGCTTCGTTCTGATCTGAAATACTTGAAAGAAAGCAAACAGGGGCGGATTGGGCGGGTCGGAAAAAAAACTGAAAAAAATAATTTTGTCCAATTCGTCTAAAAAAAAACCTTTTTCTGCTGAACATTATATGGGAGGGGGGTATTGGACCGGCCATGGAGCGATGGTGATCATGTTGTATGTGCCGGTGGCTTTAACGGACCGCCACGCCATCACTGGAGTCTGGAATGAGCTGGTATAATAGACTTTCTGTGTTGGGTGTGGGCCGGAATTCGGAATCCTGCATAATATGACGATATGATGATTTCACAGATTGATGGTTGTAAATTACTTGCAGGTCGGGGTTTTGGCCTAAATTAATCGATTTATGAGATATAGTCTACTATTTGACAGAGATTATAATCAGATATGCCACCAAATCGCATATTTGGGGTTCATTTTTCAAAATTTTACCGGCGGAAAGCCCCGGACCCTCCGTCCGGGCTCCGCGGTCAGTTAAAGGGGCCGCTCCGACACGGGAGCCCTGGCCGGTTTCCGACCCCAATCCGCCCCTGAAAGCAAGCCATGTCTGTCAGACTCGGTTTGGGTGGAGTGGTGTCTTGTCTCCATGGGCTGCAGCCAGAGACCACCAATATTAAAGGGACTGCCAAATGTTGATGCAAGGTCCTCGATAACAATTTCATCCTTGATGACAGGGTAGTAACTCTGTATTTCGACAGCCCCCCCCCCCATCCTCCCGCCTGCGTAAACAATTTGACCAATCCCAGTTCTCTGTGCATGGGACTAGACTGTAAAAGCATCAGTTACTTTTCTATTTGATTCCATGTTTTCATATAGAACCTATTTTCTACAATTCTTTGGTTTATTGTTATATTCCATATGTACTTTAAAGGAGTTAAACCTCTAACTCAGTATTTTCCATAAAATTCGAAATTAGAAACGCGAATTACAATTCAATATTGGTCCATTTCGATCAATATTGATGTTGTTATCTTGTAGTGAAAATCCTAATATCCAAGACATTTAATTTAAGCCATTATGAACATTCTAAAAGTCAATGCACGAGTCGTGTATATCTTATGTAATTAGTAATGGCTGATTCACAAATGGCAAAATAATATAAAAAAACGTGGAGATTGGACGAAGCATACGTAAACGACTACCATTCAATTTGGACTGTTCACGTATTTCACCGAACATAATTGATCAGAAATTACAATAAAAATTTAAAAATTGAATGCAAATCACTTTATCTACATTCATATTACATTAATATGTACTTTTAGACCTATTTCCAAAGAATAGAGCCATACGCCATTTAAATTAAAGTTAGATCGATCGCCAGACTGTCAATTATTGGAAATATAAATCGCCATTGGCTGGTTGACATCACGCCTTTCTCGTCTCACTTCCTGGTTACTGTTTGAAATAATTACTGTTGAATTTAAAAACATACTACTTCCTTATTAACCGTGTTTTGTTTGATTTTTTTTTTAAAAAAAATAAAAAAAATAATAAGGAATGAATTTGTTTAACCTCCTTCCGTGTACGCGTGTTTCCTTTTCTGCACCGACTGGGCTAATGAAGATGGACGTGGGCCTACGCCATACCGTGTGCTGTAAGGGAAATTTTACCAGGACAACGGTGCGACGGTCTACTCGTTTATAGAATTCTAACTGTTAATGTTTCTTTTACGTACCAGCAAATGTGTACACAAGACCTGGGTCTTTCGTCTCACCCGAGAGACTAGACACTACCCCAGCCCGCCCCCTCCCGTGCTGCGCAACTGATGAGGAGAAGCTATCCTTGAAAACCCAATGAACTTTCTCGACCAACACAGCGTCACCCCAAAGTAGAAGATGAAGAACGACAAGTCCCTGGTCCACAAATAACGTTCAAATCAAACTAGTGTGACGTAACGTCTGCATATTGCGAAAACAGGCAATTAAATCCACCTAATGTTTTTCATGGATTACATATCTTCTAGATTCAGAATCCGGAGGATGTCACCTTTGAATCCTTTGGGAAATTTAAATATTCAAGATGACCACCATGAGGCATCTTCTGGTTATTTAGTTGTGTAAAATTCGTGACCAATTCTCAGGGACCACGGTTAGAAGGCGGTTTCTATAAGAATTCGACCCACTGAATTCAATGAGCATGGGTCCTACAATTGACGGCAAATTCGTTACAAGATCAAATTCAAAATGTCGGCTCCTTTCGGGGTCACCGAATTCATATATGAATAGCAAAATGTGCTATGACTAGACGAAGCGCCAATATGGTTCTCACATTGGACTTATATAATGGCTAAGTTAAGCAGACCACGGAAGTCAATAGTAATGTAAAAACTAATGTTTCAAAGGACTAAAAGTACACAGGCGCCTGAAGGGATTAAAATATAGAACTGTACTGGCAAGTAACAATTACAAAAATCCACCCGTCTTCAGTTCAGACACGATCAATTATGACTCGTGGAAAGCCGAGTTGGAGATTTGTCGCCTCGTCACCGATCTCCACGAAAGAGACGACGGCTAAAATCCCCAAGGAAGACCTTAATTCTGACGGGAATTGAAATATTATCAACGAGGTTAACCGGCGTTTTTAAAGAAGAAATAAAAGATGCAATGTAACACGTATACATGGTGTCTGAACAGTTTCGCCGACTGAGTGATATGATGATTAGTGAATATATCAGAAAATATCAAATGAATTTACCTGATCCAGTATTGACATTTAAACATACATGCAAGAGCTAAATCTAACTATTGCAGGTCTTTCTTTAGGCCTGAAATGTTGTGTAAACTATTAATTAGACATTTATTAACAAAACAAGACCATAATCAACACTCGATGGTATCGAATACTCCAGATTTTAACTAGATTTGAACAGTTCGCCATTTAAAAATTTAATTTAAAAATGGGAAAGCGAGGCTAAGTCTCGAATATACCAGAGCCCTGGTTTCCACTATGTACAATTGTACACATCTTGTCAAAACTACAAACAGTGATATTTTGGCCCAGAATGAAGTAATTTGAATTAAATTTTCAATTTTTTCTTTTTCTATCATTTATTTTTGAATTATTATAGAAAGAATGACCAACTCTTTATTAATCTCTTAACTAATGGTGAGATAACTTTGAGAGATTTAAAATCTGCATTGAAGAGAATTTTTGGTAGTAAGAATAGTAACAGACAAAATACGAACCAAGAGTCCTTTAACGAAATAATAAAGCATCAAATTAATGCAGTATCTTCTTATGGTAGAGAACAATCATATATTCCCAAGCGCAATTTTTTTCCGATTTTAAAAACCGTTTAAATATATCACCATTCCACCATAATGAAGGTTGAATTCGAATTTCGGGAAAATTGAAATGAAACTGCCCAACAAAATGGCCGCTTTTTCACCGCAAATTGTGTAAAAGTATGTAATACGAAGGTTGTGGAGCCTCTAGATGCCACAATTTTTATCAGATTTTGATGAAACTTAAAACATATCTTTATATCCCAAAAATCTCAGTCCCTTTTGATATTTGCGCATTTCAGGTCATAACTTTCTGGATTATTGCCCCTGATTGTACAAAAAAATCGCGTTTGTTTTTAGCTTGATCTCTATCCATCTCCTTCAAAATGTGGGCGTATCCTCCCTGGCAGCCGCTGGTTTAAATCGGATAAAAATGTCAATGATGAAGAATCAAACGCGTCTGATCATCATATTAATGGTGAACATTGTGATAATGATAATGTTAACAATTCTAATACTAGTGAGCATACCTGTAGTGATAGCGATATAATACAGGTTTAATAATTCTAACAATATAAATAAACTACTCTACTTCTACTATACAGTTCGTTGCTTGGGAATTATTACTTTTACTTTAATTCTTACACTAGTGAAATAACTAATCCAATAAAATGAAATGAAATGGGGTTTAACGTCCTACTGTTCTGCTTCTATACTGGGCTAATGAAGACGGGCATACGCCATGTACTGTGTGCACTGAGGGAAATATTGCCTGGGCAGTAGTACTATGACCTACTCTTATATCGAATTCCAACTCCCAAGTGCTCTTTTACGTGCACGCCAAAGTATACACGGGACCTCGGTTTTTTCGTCACATCCGAACGACACCACTGACAAGAGGAAACCACGCCGGAAAATCCCGATGAACTTTCTTGGCCAATGCAGGGATCGAACACGCGACATCCAGGTTAGCCAGTCAGCGTCTTACCCACTTAGCCACCGTGGCTCCCATCCTGAAATAAAGCCTGGAATGTTGGTAACTTTTAAGGAAAACGACAATACATTTATTAAAGCACGTATTTTAAGCACACGAGGAAAATGTTCAGGAAAATATAAAAATTGGTATACTTTAGAGATTTTAGTTCCCGAAACAGAGTTTGGTAGTAGCAAAGCTGTGGATTTATCGAAAGTAAAGCAAAGAAAAAAGAACTTGATAGTTGGAAAGTATATAATGTTTATGAAGAAATAAATGATACTAAGTGGATAATTACAAATACTGATGATGGCTTTATTCCCAAGGCAAGCCATGGTAGCACGTGGCTTTGAAGAAATAACAGACAATCTTCATAAAGCTTTGCCCACGAGCTCCAATGAAGCTTTGAGAATAATACTAACAATATAATGTCTATTAAAGGGGGGTCCCCACATGCCATGGATATTAAAACTGCCTTTCTGCAATGTCAAGCTACTAAACGTGACATTTATCTTAGACCGCCTGGTGAAGCTAATTGTATGGGTATAATGCAGTATCTTCTTATGATAGAGAACAATCATATATTCCCAAGCGCAAAGAAAACAATAGTTCACATTTCTCAACGGGTCAACGTGTTACAGACCCTTTGGCATATACAAAGGTGCGTTTATGGTCTCAGTGATGCTTCCTTACACTGGTATCAAAAGGTTTAAAATGTTATGTGCGCTCTTGGTGCGAAGATATTAAAATCAGATCATGTAGTGTTTTATTGACATGATACGCAAGGAGAATTTAGTCGCAATATTAGCATGCCATGTTGACGACTTGATTTGGTGTGGTAATGCTAATTACCATGGTACAATTAATGAATGATGAAGTCCGAAAGCGATTATCTGTTGGTAGGGAAGAATCCAAAGCATTTAAGTTAGGTATTGAACTTAGTACTAATGTAATGATCAAAATATTTATTTAAATCAAAACCAATATGCTGAATATTTGATGCTTATTAAATTGGATAGGTTACGTGTAACTCAAAAACAATCGGAATTGTTTGATTCAGAAAAGGGTTTATTAAGATCCAAATTAATCAAATTTTGTGGATATCTCGACAAAGTCGACCCGATGTTTTATTTGATGTCAGTAATTTAACCTCAAAACTAAAAAATGCAAAGGATAGTGATATTATTTATGTCAACAAAATTGTCAAACGACTAAAATGTGATACATATTTCCTTATATTTCAAAAGTTAGATCCTCCTTTGTCTTTAATTGTATATTCAGATGTTTCATTGGTCAATTTAAGTGATAGGGTACACAGGGAGGCCATATATTTTAAAAGGAGAAGGTGGTAAATTCTCTCCTATATGTTGGTCCACGAAACGAATAAGACGTGTTGTGAGAAGCACACCGTCCGCTGAAGCTTTAGCCATGGCTGATGGTATTGATAGTGTAATTTTTTTTTGTATCTAATTTGTTTACAGAACTGACGTCAGAGAACATTCCCATTAAATGTGCAACTGATAAAAGATCCTTGTATGATGCGATATATTCTTCTAAAAGTGTTCAAGAAAAAACATTTACGTTTGTTTTTATCAGTTATTAAAGAAATGATTGAAATGGGCAACGTTAGTAAAATTATTTGGTCAAGTTATCAGCTAGCAGATTGCCTTACAAAAAAGGGAGCATCTTCTACAGAACTTCATAAAACTTCAGATCAAGGTATCCTGAACATGTTATAAAATAATAATATATCTTTATTGTTCTAATTTATGCTTTCAAAAATTTCTTTTCATTACATCAATACATCAGGGTAAGCAAAGCGATAAGCAATTTGATTGGCCGAGACTTTCGAACACAATAACTCTCCTTCTAATTAAGCTAGAATTTTCAAACTTGGTGTAGGTGTTTATTGGGTAAATGCCTTGATGGAGTTCGAAGATGAGCATTTTCTGCTTAGGGTAAGCAGAGATAAGCAATATGATTGACTGATGCTTTGGGACACGATAACTTTAGTTCTAATTAAGTGAGAGTGATGAAATTTGGTGTATAGTTTCATTACATCAATACCTTGACTAAGTTCAATAATGAGCATTTAAGACTTTGGAACATAACAAATCTTTTCTTTTAATTGAGGTAGAATGTTTAAACTTGATGTAGATGTTCATTAGGTGAATGTTTTGACTGTATTCAATGATTAACATTTCGAACCAAAGCTAAGCAGAGCCAAGCAATATCATTGGTCAATGCTTTGGGACAAGATTCTGATAGAGAGGGATGAAACTTAGTGTATAGTTGATAATCAGTTTGATTGCTTGATACTTTTTTTTTTAAAAAATGTGCTATCAATTAATATGAGTCATTTATTTATTTTGGCATTTCAGCGGGGGACTTCAGCCTCACTGTTGGCTTGTTATTTTTATAAAATAGTGGAGATTGTTAATCTGTATAAATATTATGTTTCATGCTTACCTTTGTTTATATGTGTGACTTCCTCCACTGAGATTTGGCAGGTTGTATAGATGGCAACCAGAAAATAAAGTACGTTAGAAATTATCAATTTTGACAGCAGGACAGAAGACCTGGCAAGAGACAGCCTATAGTCGTTTGGATGGGAAGAAAAACCGAGGTCCCTTGAACATTCGCAGCACGTAAAAGAAACGTTCGCAGTTAGAATTCGAAGTAAGAGTTCCGCTTTCCGGAGAGATTTTCCCTCATAGCACACTGTATTAGCCCAGTTGGTGCAGTACAGTAGGGCGTTAAACCCCATTTCACTTCTTTTCATTTATCGGTTATAATGGCTTTAAATTGTAATCGCCCGTATTTAGTATTGTTTAAAGGAGCTATACCAGATGTATTTTAGCGAATAAAAACTGGTTAATTATCTGTAACTATTCAAGTTACTGATGTGAAATCCTCAAACGAGACTTTATATGTCTGATCTTATATGTCTAACCTTTATAATCGTATCATTAAGTCCAGTATATAGTTTTGAAAGATTAAATGTAACGTCATGAATAATGTCCGGGGAACAGAAAATTATAGACTCCCGGTAGTTAGGATGGTGGATATACGTCATGTCTTATTAATTATGTATATTTACGATAGACATGTATGTGTGGCCATTGTGTTTTAAACCGCTGATATTTTAGAGGTTTCAATTCTCTCTTCGGATATAACCATCCTCGGTATCCCCAATGTTGTCATTCCGTTCTACTCCACTATACCCTGGGTTAATCCATAGGGTTTCCACGATTTCAAATTATCTGCCCTGGCCTTGGTTGTAGCTAAAGTCTACGAACCAATAAAAAAAAAGTTTACAAACCAGCCGTTTCGGCCTCGTTTTTATAAGGGTAGATAACCATTTACTGAATGATTTATGTAAATAATGTATATATTTCTAATTCATTTATATTTAATTGTATTATCAAAATCTGTGTATTATTATTGCTGATTTCAAATATGTATAATATCTATATGTTTGATTTTTGTTATTATTATTACTATTCGTTTTTTTTTAAACAATGTTTTTATTCATTAAATCTGAATTTGGATTGCGGAACAGGCTATGCCTATGTATAACCCCCTCTCTGATTTAGATACATGTACACATTATACATACATACATAATATACATAATTACATGATTACATAAATATAGATCATATACGTGTATGATACGTAATGGATGATATAGAGACTTAGATGATTGTACAATGATCGAGGCTTGAAATAACTTAAGAGTTGTTTTACGGAGATTTAAATCTTTTTGATAAGAGGATAAATTGTTGGACTTCTTGGAAAAAAAGTGTATGTTTATCTCGGGACTAAATTTTGTAGACCCATACAACAGACAACTGATTGTTTTATGATTATGTTGAAGGTTATGGATTGTCTGTTTTCTTGCATCTGAATATAAGTAGCATACGAGTAAATAGTGTGCAGGGCTATCATCGACGTGTCTGAGGAATTTATGGCCTTGTAGATTTGAGCAGCATGATCTTAGTTTACAGTGGATTATATGTAATTTTCTTTTCGCTAGATAGTAATTTGATGGCACGATGGTATCTAATTTGTTTAGTGAATTTCCAAAGATAGCAAGGGATCGGGAGTTTCTAATTTCAAGGTTAAGTTTGTTCCTTTCTCGTATACTGGAAGGGATCTGGTTTCCTTTAGTTTATCTTTGTTTCTAAGAGTATTATGTATGACGTCGACGTCTTTCCGACAGTGGAACAAACCCGGCCTCTTTATAGAGTAAGGCATGACTGGTACCTCTAACCGCCCCACAGATAGTGCGTAGTGCATCTAATTGTAGGGATTCTAGTTTGTTAGCTAAATAATCACTGCACCCATCCCAGATAATATCGGCATAAACAACGTGTGGAAGGATAAAAGAACAGTATATTGTGTTTAAAGATTTTCTATTCAGTCGATATTTTAGAGAGCGAAGGCAATTTACTAGTTTGGATACTTTGCTTACAATGCTCTATATGATTTTTCCATTTACAGTTAGTTTGAAAGATAAATCTAGATGTTTATGTTCATTTACTTCTTTAATTTGTACCAGGTTCATAAATAATGATGGTTTAACTATGTTGAGTTTAGTAGTAATAGTCAGTGTCTCTGTTTTTAGGGGGTTAAAAGTTACCAGTCATGTCTCAGCCCAATTTGATTCAATTTAAGCCATCGTTGATGGTAGCAGCACTTGCCTCTGGGTCTTCAATTTTTAAGTATAAAGAGGTTTCCTCAGCAAATAATCTGATGTTTGAATTTATATTTTTCACAATGTCATTTATGTATATTAAGAATAAAAGAGGGCCTAGTACAGATCCCTGTGGAACACCAGCAGGGATGCTTCTGAGGTCCGAGGAGGTGCCATTGATGGTTACATTGTTGTCTATTTTTTAAATAATCTACGAACCAGAGCAGTAGTTCTCCTCGAACTCCCGCAACATCCAGCTTGTCCCGCATGCCAAACCCTGCCAAAGACCTTGCTGATATCACAGAAGACTATTCTAGTATATTGATGTTGATCGATCGATGGCTCGACAGAAGAAGTGTGTTAGGTCGATTAGTTCTTTGTCTGAAATGTTTCATTTTATTATGTTTATTATTGAACTTATACTTGGCAATTTGATTCCCAATAGCTTGTCTACAATATCACGTGGACGTAAAACTCCGCGAACGAACGAACGATTCTCAATAAATCTAAATCTCTCGAACCTACATATATAATATTATATACTTTGTTGTTAATAAATACGCATTTGGAATAATTTGGACTTCTCTCATTTAGGTTAACTCCCAACTCTGTCGGGTGAGAGTTACTTCCCTTTGCCACCTTCCTTTTCAATTAACGATTGGTGGGATTGGTCGATAAAATTAGCACAATCATCAAGGGCGGATAATTTGAAAACGTGCACACCCCCCCCCCCCCGATTAACCAAGGGGTTAGTGCAGTAGAACGGAATGAAACCACTTGGGATACCGAGGATGGGATATAATCGAATGATTCTTCAATTCTTAAAGTTACAATTTCATATTTTCTAAGAAAGTCAAAACATAATTATTTCTATGTCTTTTGCCCAATAGGTTGTCAACTCACTATTATACGATCATAGGTTATCTTTCTTACACTTAAAAATCTTCACACCGGAAATAATAACACAATTACCTCCCAATTACACTGGTAACCTCTAATAAAAACAGCAGTGCATTTCCGCAGTTGTGTATTGTAATATTGTTTAAGTATTGTTACAGAATATAAGATCATACCAAGAAGAAGTGAGTTGTTGAATTATTGTATGTTCCATCTTACACACCCAGCTAGATTGAACGTGCAACCCATCGGCGAAGCCTGTATTATAGCAAGAAACACAATATGCTTGTTAGCGAAAGAAGTCTGTGATGCCTGGGTGATGGAACTCATCATCATCTGCCCTGCTCCGTTAAACGAAGCGGCTGAGGAGTTCATGATAGACGTATTGAGGGAGGACTGTTTATAAACGCACTAGGATCGTATTATATGCATTATTAGAGACTTTTCGCGTCGGTACGAAAACGAACACCGAAGCGAACATATGTCCGTTTACCTTTTCGTTTTCGTATCGTCTAACACGCGGTTTCGCAATCCGACGTACGATACTAGATAGATGGCGATAATTTCCACTCTATGATATATTCTTTGTGAAGGCAATATTTTCAATCGAATTTTTGGCAGATATACAACAAATCAAGTAGAATATTGCATTTGATCACATTCTACACAATCAATAATATACACAAGGCGTCGAAAAATTGTGGAAAATTCAATATATGAGACAAGAAACATTTTCGTTTGCATACCTACGTGAATTCAGCTCCACACCGGCAGAACACGCATTACGGGTTGACGTCACAAGTACACACAAATCGATGACGTTTTCTTTTTCGTATTCGTACCGATGCGAAAGGTCCCTATTAACAGATTGTACACCGATCACAACCCGTTTTACGATTTTCTAGGTCCTTTTCCAGAACATAGAGAGAATTAGTTTGGTATGACAGGGGCATTTTAGGCAAGCAGTGGGACGGGTAGCAAAAACAGTTAAAAGAACAAAAACACATACTTTAAATGCGATTCTCATTATATTACTGGTCGAATACCGAACTTGAGAAGTTGGAATCGGATTAACTCATCTAATCAACCCAGTTCAATACTTTCTTTTGGCTCAAATTAAAAAGATTTAGCTGCTTTAAAGATTCGTTATGTAAGACCTAAACCTGCCAATTGTAGGTCTTTTCTGGCTTCAAATGTTATATAAGTTATTATTTAGACATTCATTAACTCTCTGGGCCATCGGATGGCTCCGACCATTTAAAGGACAATATTGATGTCAGCCATTATTGCATGTGACAGAACTGGTTAAACACATTCCAAATATAATGTTAACACAGAGATCATTGCTACGATAGATGTGTAACAAACACTTGAAGAAACGGGAAGTGAGGACAAAAATGACAAACACGGGGTACCCTTCTATATAATTGACTGAACAAATTAGAAAAAGTCTGTGCATTACCGTGTTTTTATTAAGTACAGAATGAAACGGGATTTTTCTCGTTTTCTCCTATCTAGTGACAGTCAATTCTATTTTTGAATTGTAAGATATCCTCTCATCGTCTCATATAACAACTTTTCATCTTCAACGGTATTATCAGTGAAATGAAATCCGACCGTGTGTCTGTTATCGCTCGTTACTTCCCGTTTCTTCAAGTGTTTATTACATGTCTAACAATAAAATAGATAATCAAGACTCATTGTCAAATACCGTTGCTGCGATAATAAATAATCTACGCTATATTTTGTCAAAACTTCAAACGCTTATAACTTCTCACAGAATAAAGTATTTTGACTGAAATTATCAATATATTTATTTTTCATGATTTATTTTTATTTAATCTATAACACCAAGAACGGGATACAAATATTAACATAGTGCATCTTTAAAGAACAAGTAAATAAAGTCCTTAAATCTGAATGGCAATGAAATCCAGTAACAATTTGACAAGTGGGTCTTTAAACATTTAATAACACTGAAAGATTCTCTTTAATTCGATTTGGACCTAGCTATACATAACCATTGTTTAGAGACAATATATTTTGCCAAAAACAACTTATCTTACGGGTTCTGAGTAACGGTTTATAGGGAAACGAAGAAGAATGCAGTGTACGCTGTAAACACGAGAGAGAGAGAGAGAGAGAGAGAGAGAGAGAGAAAGAGAGAGAGAGAGATGGTTTTAACGTCCACTCGACACAAAATAGGTCATTTCGGGACTAACACATGGCTCAATTTTATTTCAATAATTCACTTGCGCGTAGGGGTCTTTAGCAGTGGCTAAATGGTTAGCTCGTGCGCGCTGTATCATAAAGTCTGTCACTGAGTCAACTGGCGTACTTTCGAATCCCCGGTTGTACGTGACAAGGAGTAGGGTCGCCTGTCCAACCTCGTGGGTTTTCTCCCGGTCCTCCGGTTTCCTCTTACTGCTAAAGACCCCTACGCGCAAGCGAATTATTGAAATAAAATTAAACCATATGTTAAACCCGAAATGACCTAGTTTGTGTCGAGTGGCATTAAACCTCATTTCATTTCATTTTACGGGGGGTATTTATCTTATATATTTGCTTTGTATTTGGTCTTTTATGATTTTATATCAAGGCACGTAAACAAGGGTGCAATCCTCGAATAATCACTGAATTGAAATTGTATTAACTAATCTACATCTACATAATAATCATAGGCGTAGGAGCCGGGGGGCAGGGGGGGGGGGCAAAATTTATTTTCGGGCAATGAAAAATTCGACGATCTTTTTTTTTCTATTAACGTTTAGAGAAAAAATATAACTAACTTATTTCTATGAGATCCACACTGCCCGAAAAGTATTTTCTCGTCTTTTTCTTGTCCACTGCATATGCCCGAAAATATGCCCGAAGCTCTCTTATGATACGTATGCCCGAAAAAACGGTATTGCCCGAAAATAGGTATTGCCCGAAAAACGGGCATCAGGCCGGAAAGCGGCAGAGGAAACTAGCAGTAAAACGCGTTTGCGACCGTCAAATATTCCAAAATTTTCTTGGCGGGTCATTCGCCTCTCAAAGAAAACCGGCGCCGCTGTCTATATAAATCCGAAATTTTTCGGGCATTTCTAGTTTTGCTTCCCTAACTGTCATCGAGCCCTAATAAAACACTAATTTTACTTTTCTTGTAATTGAATATCACGAATTTGTTCTGAGTTGACTATGGATTAAAACATTTTGTCTGGATCCACTCTACTTTGTGCGACATTTTTCAGGCATCGATTATTATTTGTGAATGCAGATGCAACAGTCTGATTGGATGGTTAGAATTCAGAGTGGGATTTCAGTTACAAAACCATTGGATACTTTTGGAGTTGCTTACACGGGCTAGAATAGCAGAAAACGCATTTACGGTGATTAAATTTTCAAATTTTTCTCCGGGAGGGTAAAGCCTCCATATACCGCGCGACGATTGATTGGTTGTTTGGAATTCGGGTCAGCCAGGTAGGCTATATTGGACCAAATTGAAGTTGGTCCCGTCTTCGTTGACTGTAAACGATTGATTGGAATTCGAGTCAGCCACCTTAATAAGGCTATAATATATATTCGTCCACTTTGTTCACCGGTTGAAATAGCAGGAAAACGCGTTTGCGACAATTAAATTTTCAAAATTTTCTCCTAACGGTCCCGTCTTCGAGGACTGTAAACGATTGATTGGAATTCGAGTCAGCCACCTTAATTAGGCTATATTAGACCGCTTGAAGTTGCTTTGTTCACTGGCTGAAATATCGGGAAAACGCGTTTGCGGCAGTTAAATTTTCAAAATTTACTCCTAACGGTCCCGTCTTCGAGGACTGTAAACGATTGATTGGAATTCCGAGTCAGCCACCTTAATTAGGCTATATTAGACCACTTTGAAGTTGCTTTGTTCAACGGCTGCAATAGCAGGAAAACGTGTTTGCAGCCGTCAAATATTCCAAAATTGTCTTTGGGGGGGGGGGGGGGTATACAAGGTCGCTGCTGTCTGTAAACCCGAAATTTTTTCGGGCATTTCGGGTTCTGCCCCCCTAACTGTCATCGAGCCCCTACGCCTATGATAATAATTACTTTATTGGGAGGGGGTTGGACCAGGATCACCACGTCTCTTAATCCTAAAATGATGCTTAACACGCCATATAACTACGTTGATAAATGTGTTGTCAATATTGATAACACATGATATATTGTATGGAATACTTAAAAGATTTTAATTCCTTGAGGAGTTTCGACGAGGATTCTCTCGTCTTTATCAAGCAAATAATGGCAACCATAATGCAGTGATTCTGAAGATATATATTATCATGGAAGATATTGGAGAATGAAAACATTAATACGAGAAATAATCCCTTAGAAACCATCTTCACTGTACTATTGTGGTCATTCTTCTTTGTTTGATAAACTCCCGTCGAAACGTCCTAAAAATAAATCGTTTAGGTAATTTGTATTCCAAATTAATTGTGTCATGTGCTATTCTCACCCAGTCACTAAATGCCGCTTGAACAAGTCATTATTGATGGTAGCCAAAGAACACAATTTCCAGGAGACGCGGGATCCGCGGTTGCTCAGTGAGTAAGGCGTTAGCTCGCTAACCTTAAGGTCCCCAGTTAGAGCCTGGTGTTGGCCGAGAAAGTTCATGGGAATTTTCCAGCTTGGTCCCCCTTAACAGTGATGGAGGAAAGCAGGTCAGGAATGCGACAGCATATCGTCGCCGTGGGACGAAAAACTGGGGTCCACGGTACACATTGGCGTGCATGTAAAGGAACCCTTGCCAGTTGGTTTTCGATATAAGAATAAGCCGTAGCACCGTTGTCCGGGCAAAATTTCCCTCGTAGCACACTGTATATGCCGTCTTCATTATCCCATTCGGAGCAGAACAGTAGAACGTTAAACACCATTTTATTTTATTTTTTATTTTTTTTTAATAAATCCACCGTGCATCCTATAACTGTTGTGTAAAGATATAAAGTCACCATTCCCATGAGTTTTCTTTTTATACAATACATCCATCATCTTTTCCAACTCTTCACGTATATAAATATTTAATACATTTGCTTACTTCCTGGTCTCACACATAACTTAATATAGAACTTCAGAAAGTATGTTTTTCTTGGAATGGCGTTCATTTTGATAATTGAATAAAGACTAAACTGAAAACCCATTTTATTTATAGACTCTTAGAAGAATCAGTTTTTTATATTTTATGACAACTTTTGTATTTATTTTATGTTAAACAAATTTTTTTATGAAATAGGTTTTTATGTTTGGAACACGGATAAAACCTTTTATTGAGTACACATGTGCCGATATTTGACGAAATGAACACAATATACTACTGATATATATTTTTTTTTGGCATATGTTTTAATAAAGATACATTATGTAAAAGCTACATCTGTCTATTGCAGGTGGGGGTAGGGTGGCCGAACGGTTAGCACGTGCGCGCTGTATCATAAGGTTTGTCATTGAGTCAACTGGCGTGGTTACGGTTCCCCGGTTATAAGTTCAACCTCGTGGGTTTTCTCCGGGTCCTCCGGTTTCCTCCCACTGCTAAAGACCCCTACGCGCAAACGAATTATTGAAATAAAATTGAACCATATGTTAGTCCCGAAATGACCTAGTTTGCGTCGAGTGGACGTTAAGCCCCATTTTTCTCTGTCTCTCTATTGCAGATCTTTATTCTGGTTTCAATGTTATATTAAGTTATTATTCAGACATTTATTTACACGACTAGCCCATAACCAACCAACCAATGACTGAGATATTAAGTGGATCATCGAGACTACATTTATTATCGTAGCAGTGGTACTTGACATTCGAGACATTTGACATTCATAACTTCAATATATTCATTTTTCGATATCTATTTTAAACTAGTATTGCAAGAAAATAGCTTTATCTACATCTTACATAATGCTTCTCTGTAAAAAATTTCAAAATCGGCTTGTGGCTTTTTTAATTTTCGCATGATTTGCATGCGCCGAGTTTAACTAGACCTGCGACGCAGGTATGACGGGTGTCATCGACGCCCTTTGACATTCTTTTCCCTACCAATTAACAGATATCCATACAAGTCTGTCAAAGATTAAAATTTCGAAGAGTTCTAATGGCTCTGGCTTGCACAGACGTCTCAAAATAGCTTTAATCTTTTCGACACGCCCACTTTTCCATAAACGCTTAAAATTTCATAGCGATCGCAAGAGTAGTTTATGGATAAAAAATATTTATCGGGGTAGCTATTACGGGTCTCACTGGTGCCATTTAAACTTTAGTCACAATAATGAAGATGGGCGTATGCATACAGTATTCAACGAGGCTCATTTTGATAATTCTAACGTCTGGAGGATCGGTGCGAAGGGTGGTGAGTGGCGAGGGGGGTAGGGTTCTATCAAATTGGCCAAAAAAAAAGACCAAACGTTTTCTAGCGTATTTTTATGTGGAATACCACAGGATTGCAACAACAGCTTGGACTAGCATAGAAAATTCGCATAGAAAGTTGACATAGAAAATTGCTGCATGTTGTACAAACGAAACGTGTAATCTCACAGAAACTTTATCAAATAATTGTAGCCAAGAAACAATGTCAAATATTGTCGTTAGCAAGAGAAAAGTTTTCATTGTCAATGACGATTTGCCTGTGTAAATTGAGCTTTAAGCTTGTACAAAGTTTATGCAAAATAACACATGTCTATTTTGGGCTTTTAATAGATTTTTTCTTCTCTGCACCAACACAATAATTATACAGGGCTGTAGTTCTATAAATAAAGAGGAAAGTAAGCAGTTGCTATAACAAATTTGACGAGTGTGGTGTAAAATGGCCATTTTCTTTTGTTGTTACAAACGACAAAAAATCATACTTCAAATCTGGGTTATAGCCATGGTTTTCCAGACTCAAGTATTTGGTCACAAACCTCAGCGGACACATGGAACATTTCCATTTTTTTTTTTTAAACGCATGTCCCGTGTAGACGTTGGTGTGCACGTAAAGGGGACCTATGTAGTTGGGAAATTAATTGCTGTTCTTGAACCATAAGGTCTGCCATTGAGTCAAGTGAATTGACCAAGAGTAGGGTCGCCTGTCAAACCTCTTGGGGTTTCTACAGGTTCTCTGGTTTCCTTCCACTGCTAAAGATCCCTGCGCGCAAGCTACTTATTCAAATAAAATTGACCCATATGTTAGTCCCGAAATGAGCTAGTGTGTGACGAGTGGACTTTAAACCCCATTCCTCTCTCCCTCTCTCTCTCTTGCAAAATGTCCCTATAGCACACTTTGTGATGTATGCCCCTCTTGATTATTCCGTTTGGTGCAGAAAAGTAGTTCTCTAAACCCGTTTCATTAATGTATTTAACAATCCTGTACGGATTCATTTAAACAAAACTTGTTTAAAATGTCCGTAAAATAACACCAGTTTATGATTCCAGCGAAAGCATCGGGATCCAGGGGATCGCTCTTTAGTCGGTTTCTTGTCTCAGATCACTGGTTTCTAGTTTTCGAAATTTGCCGGAGGAAGCCACTCGAAATTCCTGGTTTCAACTGTGACATTTTATGAGTTACGAACTGAATAAAATATACTGAGCGCCATTGAAAACGCATCACTTAGTTTTTCGTATAACAAAATGATCCTGTAAACATATCTTATTTATTTTGCTTCTTATTGTGAACAATATTCAAATGGGAACACATCAATAACAACACATTTGTACACTTATGGATGTTTAATCTGTAATCAAGGGTACAAAGTCAGAGGGGTCAAACCCAAAAGTACGACACAGATGTCAGTAGCGCGTGTGTCCTCCACGGGCCATCATCACGGTAGGCTACAGCATAAACGCGACCCCTGCAAATGTGTAGGGCGGTCCGGTGATGAAATGTGAAGCCTCCCCACACCATTACACTTCCCCCACCCCATCGATCCGTTTCGAAGACGCAGCAGTCTGCAAGACGTTCCCAAAGACGTCTCCACACACGTTGACGGCCATCAGCGTGATAAAGATGAAAGCGACTCTCATCACTGAAGAGCACACTTTGCAGTCTACTCTTCTCCATGTCTGGTGTCCTTGAGCCCATATCGAGCGCCGCTGACGGTGATGATCCCTGGGGATAGCTCCAACATAAGGTCGTCGTGCACTGAATCCTACTTCTCTTAGACGACGTCTTACGGTGTTGGCACTTACTGGTCCTTGTCTTCCGACGACTGCTGCCCCTGTTCGAGTCGCTGGGCGGAATCTGTCACGCAGATGAGTGACCCGGATGTAGCGGTCTTGAGCCTGGGTTGTAACGCGTTGTGGACCAGGACGTTGACGGGCACGTGTTGATCCAGTAACTCGAACACGTTCCACCAACCTTACAATAGTGGACTGATGACAATTGAAGTGTCTGGCAATAGCACGTGTAGACATGCCAGCCCTGGACATTCCCATGGCTTCATTCCGTTGATTTTCAGTAAGTCTCGGCATCTCTAGCTCGATTCCTTCACACGTCCAACAACAAATTACGACAGATTGACGTTTCACAGTTGATGTACTGCACATTAAGTTGAAAACATGCTTTTAAAGGGCTCACACACAATGCTGCACGTGAATATTGGGGTTTTCATGTGCATCTCGTGCAATTTTTTTTTTTTGCACACGGGCCGATATTTTTTGTGTTTGGAAGCATTGTGTGAAACAATAGTTCATAGTACTACATAATATTATACATACAAAACCACCTAGTAATAAAATATTTGGGAAAAAAAGTGATGCGTTTTCTATGGCGGTCAGTATATATAAATCGGCTGGTGAACTATCTCCAGAGCATACATCAAGGCTAGGACTTCTACGACGATAAACAAGTTTGAAATAGCAAACACGTCAATATTTCTAATTCTGTTTCAAAATTAAAAACACCAAAATTATGAGTAACACGTCACGAGTTATTCGAAAAGAACTATTCACCGTTTAACGACAAAATGTTATTTTTCATGGTACGGTCGATATTTAACGATTTTTATACGCCCACATTTTCATGATGACGTACATAGTTGTCGCCCCTCTCCGTCTGGACGTCCGTCCGTCCGTCCGTCCACAGTTTGTTTGTGGACACTCTACAGGTCACAATTTTTATCCAATTATGACGAAACTTGAAATATGATTTATCTCCCACAGATCTGGGTTTCTTTTGAAATTGGTATGTATCGGACCATCACTTCATGGATTATGGCCACTGATTGTACGAAAAATCACGTCTTTGTCTTGTGGACACTCTAGAGGTCATCCGATTTTGATGATTCTTGAAATGCAGGTTTATAACCCGATATTCACGCATATTAGATCGTAACTTCCTGAATTATGGCCTTTAAATGTACGAAAAATTACAATGATCCCTCTAGAGATCATAATTTTTATCCGATTTAAATGTATCGCCGTTACACCATAATGTAGGTTGAGTTCGAATTTAGTGAAAATCGGACAAAACTGTCGGACAAAATGGCCGCCACTTGTACGCAAATACTGTAAAAAAAATATGGTTACAATTTTCATCCGATTTTGATGAAACTTGAAATTAATATTTATAACCCAAAGATCTTGGCTCCTTTCCATATTCGCGCATATCGGATCGTAACTTCCTGATTGTACGAAAAATCGCGTTTTTATCTAGTGGTTCCACTAGCGGTCACAATTTTTATCCGATTTAAAAAATTAAAAAAAAACGTTCAAATATCACAGTTACACTATAATGTCGATGAAAATCAGATCATACTGTCGGATAAAATGGCTGCTCCTTGTACACAAATAGTGTAAAAGTATGTAATACCAAGGTTGTGGACCCTATAAAAGTCACATTTTTATCCGATTTTGATGAAACTTAAAATATATCTTTATAACTTAACTCAACGATCTCAGTCCCTTTCGATATTTGCGCATTTCAGACCCCAACTTTCTGGATTATGTCCCCTAGTTGGACGAAAAATCGCAACTTTTTTTAGCTTGTTCTCTATCCATCCCTTGCAAAAGGTGGGCGTATCTTGCCTGGCAAACGCTGGTTTTCTGAGCCTACTGATCCATTTCAGTCTATAATTAAGTTGTCTGGCTTTCGGGTTGCAGGCGATGAGTCGATTGTTGTCAAAGTAGTACCGGGTGTTTCATAAAGGATAAGCATACTCATCCTCGCCCACGATGCTCGCCACTTCTGTAAGAACATATACACATCAAAATATACCAACGTTTCGGGGGGTGGGGGGCCGAATGGTTAGCACGTGCGCGCTGTATTATAAGGTCTGTCATTGAGTCAGCTGGCGTGGTTTCGAATCCCCGGTTGTACGTGACAAGGAGTAGGGTCGCCTGTCCAACCTCGTGGGTTTTCTCCGGGTCCTCCGGTTTCCTCCCACTGCTAAGGACCCCTACGCATAAGCGAATTATAGAAATAAAATTAAACCATATGTTAGTCCCGAAATGACCTAATTTGTGTACTCCAATTTGAGCCTTTTGTGTAAAATGTGGCGTTGGTTGCGCTAGTAACACAATTATAACTCATTTTAGAGGTTTACTCATAACAACTAAAGTATATATATGATTTTAGCTTGTATACTCTTAAAGACGTGTAAATGTCTCAAAATAAATGAATAAACAACATTAAGTTCTAAGGATATGTGTATTGATTTTTACTCATGATTTATATTCGTTATAATTTGATACAGATTGTCTAATTGCCCAACAGCAGTTGAATTTGAATCAGTCTGATGGGTATTTGTCAATTTAATGTCGTTGTAAAATGAAGCGAAGTAGCCTGACGGTCTATATGTAATCTAGATCCGGCTATAACGCCCTATACTAATTATCATAGAGACCAAATCGGCTAAAAATTGTGACCTCTACACTGTTCACGAGCTCAAAACGTAATATTTCGTACAATCGGGGGCCATAATCCATGAAGTTACAGTCCGATACATGCCAATATCGAAAGGAACCGAGATCTTAGGGGGATTAACCTATATTTCAAGTTTCATTGAAATTGGATAAAAATTGTGACCTGTAGAGTGTTCACAAACAATTGTGGACGTCCGGACGGACGGACAGAGCCGACGACAATATACGTCCACATGTAAATGTCAGCGTATAAAAATGGATTCAAATATTACATAAAGTACCGGTAATAATATGCTTATTTAATGAGATGTAATATCTACAGCAACTTCCCTAAGCCAGGCTATAAAATATCTTACACTATTTTACTCATATACTTTGACATTGACCAATTTCATGTTATCCAATTAAATGATTTTGGACCTTTTTCCTGGGGAGATTAATATTCATAAGTAAAATAAGCGTTGTTGAGCACATTATCTTTGTATAACTCTTGCCAGTGGCATTTTACATTCATCTATGCATATTTATTTCCATAGAAAAGGGCCTATTGAGCCATCGTACATGATTATATGTGACTACAAGGTACAATACTATTTACAAACTTATCAATTATTATTAAAGAAAATTTGATCCAAAAATATCTTATGTTCGTTCAAAAATATGAACATTTACGGATTTTTTAAATACAGGGAGAGGTTACCCCAAAACAATTATTTGTTATTTAATATACAGCTTGAATATGAAATATATTTGGAAACAGGCGTTGCCAAGCAAGAGACGCCAACATTTTGCAAGAGATGGACAGAGAACAAGCTTTAAAAACAAGTTTTTCGTACAATCAGGTATCATAATCCAGGCTGACACGGTCCGAAGTATCGACTGGAACCCAGAACTTTGGGCTATAAACATATAATCGGACAAGATAAAAACGTGATTTCTCGTAAAATTGGGGGTCATAAGACGGGAAATTAGGTCTGATTTGCGTGAATATCAAAAGGAACAGAGATATTTGTCGGTAATGAAATATTTACAATACACTAAAATCTGATTAAGAGTAACAACTCGTTATGTAATTATCAGAAAATCATTGGAATTTGTTTGGCCCATGCTAACGTATATACAAAACACTTAATGTCATGTATTTAGCTGTTCAAGTTATCAAAAATCATTGAAAATCAATATACTTGTTCGTCTCAAGACCTTAAACTCTGTGTATCAATCTAAAGTCAATCGAAACTATTATATATAGGCGTAAACACGGTGTATGAATATAAAATCAATCAGTTGATAACTATCTGGCAGTCATTATCAGAAATCGTTGAAAATCAACAGGCTTCTTCGTCTGATGACCTTAAAGACTGTGTATATATTTAAAGTCAATCGGATATTAACTTTAGCCCCTAGAACGTCCACCAGATTTTTCAAAGTGATAAAGGGCGATATATGTAACTCTGGCAGTAATTATCGGAATTTGGTGAAAATCAATAGGATTCTTTGTAAACACGGATATTAATTTAAAGTCAATCAGATATTAAATTTACCTCTAAAGAGACCACAACCTTGTATTACATACTTTTAGGCTATTCTTCAAGTGTCATATTTAGTAATTTGTATATAATAGTGTTAAGCTGTTATCTATCAACCTCATCATCGATAATAAATATGATTTATATAAAAAAGAGCTTTTTATTTTAGAAATTAAAATGTTGTCATTTGATACTCACAATGGCAGGTTTATAGCTATCAACACTTATCTAACTGGACTATTTATATCAGCAATAATGCCACACAAGTTGGACATATTGTTTAGATTAGCATTCCAGGCAATTAAAAATCAGTGAACCGGGCCAAACCCAAACATCCAAAATTTAGCTCTTTTTTCTAGATGGTCTTAGGACTGTATCCAGCCAATTTCAAGTTTTCTGAACTTAGACGTCGTTGGCTTGAAATAGATATCCAACAAAACAAATTACAACCGCGTTGGTATACTAATTAAAATGGAAGTGTAATTTACAAACCATTCTTGGGGAGTAATGCTTATAAGTTCTACCTTAATATTTTTTTAACTGTGTATACTGACCTGCCATGCCCTGAATAAACCATACCAGCTTTTATTGTATACATCGCATTAAACCATGTGATATATTTCCCCATTTAGAGGGGCCAAAAAAGCAGAAATACGTCCACTTCGCCTAGCTCCGGAGGGAGAGAGTAGTATTTGGAAAACGTAGTATTTGCGACCGTACGGCGACCAGAAAATGCACAACGTCGCCGGCAAACGTGAACACAACGCCAGAAAATGTCCCCAAAAATTACAAACTGGAAAAAGCCGCGTTCTTACCGCGACCTGCGCGATTATACCGCGTTCTCACGGCGTGCCAGTCACGACTATATTGGGATCTATTGGCGTGGCAATGGCGATCATCAGCGGACCCGCAGCGCTTTAACCACGCCCATCGGGTTTTTACCACGCGTCTTTTACGTGTATCACGACTGTGCGTGCGTTTCTACCGCGTGACCAAGGCAACTATACTAATGTCCAAAAGAAAGTATACACTGTGCATTTTGTGCTGCATCAACCAAAGTCGTTTTTCCATGGTATACGGTATTTGGGTAGAATGTCAATTTGTTTCCCATTTTTATTTTGCTTTTAAATGTTGAGTTTGGACACAAGAGACAAACTCAGTAACGCCTTATCTTTTTTTTAATCTAAACAAAACTTAGTCATACTTTTAGTGTGTATACTTTCTTTTGGACATCAGTATATATAAGCTGGTCAGTTTTTTGGAAATTTCAAGATGGTCATTGTGCAGTCATACACACGATGAACTTTGAATCGCCTGTTTTATAGCAAGTCGCACATGAAAAACATGGTCGCCATGAAAGCGTAATGCAAGCTTGGTAACCGCGCCATGGTCGTATAAAGAACTCCATAAACGCAGTGGGAACCCCATAAGATCGCCATAGGCGCACTGGGAGCGCTACGAGGAACTGGTGCAATCGTGCGACATTGGTGAAATAATGGTATCATCGCCATGACAACGCCATAAGGACTCCGAACGCTTGGTGGGGTCGTGGTGAAGACGAAATGCTGTCACCGTTGCAAATGTTACAATTTTCGCAGCGTCTTTTGATGGTGATGTTACCACGCTTGTCTCGCGACCCCACCGCGTTCTCACAGCTTTCCAGGTCAAATCGCAGACTAACCGTCCTTAGTCCGAGTTATGGTCGATGTATAGCAAATCACTATAATTACTTGATTTTTGGCACTCCCCGAAACCAATGTCCAAATGTTAAACAGCCGTCTTGTGTTATCGGTGACAGTCCATTATTAAGAACATGCAATTCAATGGTACTTTTCAGTGCTAATGTGTCACCTAATGCGTGCTTTGAAATTATCCATATTGAAACCTTTTAAAGAAAATCAAACATCGTTGATCACCATAAAAATAACTTCGCACTGAAAGGAGATGTCAAAAGTTTGTCTGAAAAGAGCAAATGAAAACATAAAAGATATGAATTCAATTATTTGGCGTCGTACATCTAAGATGAACACAGAAATCTTTAATACTACAGTACAAATCTTCTAGTGATTCACAGATCCGCCATCTATAGTGATTGGACAATATTTATTTGATTCTGTTTTCATTAACGTCAGTTATCAACATTGACAAATAAACAATTGAGGAATTGGTGCAAACTGACTGATAGCAGTCGGGTGGTTGGATGGCCGAATGGTTAGCACGTGCGCGCTGTATCATAAGGCCTGTCATTGAGTCAACTGGCGTGGTATCGAATCCCGGTTGTACGTGATAAGGAGTAGGGTCGCCTGTTCAACCTCGTGGGTTTTCTCCGGGTCCGCCTGTTTCCTCCCACTGCTAAAGACCCCTACGCGCAAGCGAATTATTGAAATAAAAAAATTAAACCATATGTTATTCCCGAAATGACCTAGTTTGTGTCGAGTGGACGATAAACCCCATTTCTCTCTCGCTGGTAAAGTCGTTCTTGTTGAAGACTCCTGTGGTCCTGCAACCACAGAACCACCGCGGCTGTCAGATAACTGTTTGATGCCTAACTCTGGTCCTTGTTGAATTGATTGATTGGTTAATTGCTTCCTTTTTGGTGCTTCAAACGGGGGCCCATTTTGATGTCAGAAGACTACTTCAGTTACCCTTACCTAGTAATGAGAAATTGTCGTGAAATGTTAAACTTTATGAACGTGTCTGGCAGTTTATTAATGGATTTAATTCGGTAGTTTTTTGATATTACTCTACAGTTTATTGAGTGCTTAGTAGGCTATTGATTGGTTTGATGCAGTAGGTTAATGGTTGGTTTGGTTCAGTAGGTTATTGGTTGGTTTGATTCAGTAGCTCATTGATTAATTTGATTCAGTAGGTAATTGATTTAAAAATGGGTTATGCTTTGAATGCTTTAACTGATTTCATTTGAAGGAATTTGCTCTATCAATATTTTAAAAAGATATAATAAATATTGAATGTTGTTGGATGATGAAACTATCGGGTCTATTCACTCTTTGTTCATCTGAATTATAGATACCACCATCTTCAATAGAAGACTTGGTCTGGCTTTAACTAAGTACATCTTATCAAAGCCTTCACGTAATACCCTGCATATTTCGGCACTAATTTAGATTGGGTATAAGCCCAGCTTGAGAGCCTATAGATTCCTCGATCGTCGCGAATACCAAGTCTCGCGCTTTCAAGCTAAAATGTCTACCGGTCATAATGAAGTTGCAAAGTTCAAGGTTCATTCAATGTCAAGGTTTCCGTGGAGGTCGCGATGTCACAACCTCTGATTGGACGCTACTGCTCACGTGTGTGTAGATAACATAGCCATAAGTTCGGGAATTGTGAAGTAAACAAGCAACGTCCCGATGTCGTAAAACTCACAGTCGATATCCACATTTAAAGATACTTTCCCGCGTACAAACTGTGTGATTTGATGGTATATTTGGACTAAAAACATAATTCAAACTAACTAATTTATCAAAAATTTGCTTCAAATACTTCTCAAAACTTTGTCACTTGGGGGGATGGGGGGGGGGGCTTGGTGGTGGATGGCCGAATGGTTAGCGAGTGCACGTTGTATATCAATCATAAAGTCTGTTGCGGAGTCAACTGGCGTGGTTTCCATTCCCTGGTTGTACGTGACAAGGAGTAGAGTCGCCTTTCCAACCTCGTTGATTTTCTCCAGGTCCTCCGGTTTCCCTCCACTGCTAAAGACCCCTTACCAGCAAGCAAATTATTGAAGTCAAATTGAACCAAATGTTAGTCTCGAAATGACCTAGTTTGTGTCGAGTGGACGTTAAACCCATTTCTGTCTCTCTCTTTTTTTCTTGTTTGTCACCTAAACTGATTAAGGGCGGGTCCATTTTTTATAATGAATTTGTCATTACTTACTGTCCATTTTTCCGCCGTTTAACTTTAGAGTCTGTTATACGTTGACACCCCTAAAGATTCCCAAAACCGCCTAAACCAGTCGATCAAGAAATAACAACCGCTCCCTCAGTCATGCTAGCATAAAATAAGCGGCCGGACAAGCCGTCGGGTTGCCAGTTAATGATACCCTGACATTTTTGCCAAGTACTTGCCCCATGCATAGGTGTTTTCCGGGTAATCCAGTATTTTTCTAGTAACATTTTTACCTTCCATATATACCAGATTTGCTATACTTTTATTGGAAATAACCACCCGATAAATACTTTCGGGACAATGTATCTTTAAAGTATTTAAAAATAGTAAATAGATCATAAAAAATCATTGTTTGTTGTTTATTTTAAAAGGAACACGGATCAGGGGAATCCTTTTGGTACACGTTAGTTGGTTAATTTTAAACTGTATTTGAACCCAACCTTTTAGAATGGGGGTATTTTCAACTGCGCGTGGGTCATTTCATAATGTACATGCGTGGATAGCTTACTCAACCTACTTGCAAAGCCCCATATTCAGTAGCCAAATGCCTTTTAAATACTCAAAATTGACGATGTCTATGCAAGTGTCAATCATTTAGATTTAAATAATTCAAAAAACATTCTGAAAGAAATATTGGAAATTTGAAATATCATAGCGTTTTAAGGGTGACTTTTTTAAAAACGAAAAAAGACCGACCGAAGCTAATATTACAGAAACAATAAACGCTAATTCATGAAACTGCATGGTAGCAAACAGAGTTCAAGGTGTACTTGAATTGTTACGATACTGTTATGCTGTTCCTACTCTAAAAGTTATGATCACTGCAAACAATATTTAGACATCTCGGTGTCCTTAAATCTAATACACAATCTGCTCCGTTGTGTAATTGTTTCATTGGTTATATTTTAGTTGATAGATACTCTAATTGCATATTTACCCAAGGGGAAATGGCGGGTCAACTACTCTATTCAAGATAATGGAATGTTCACGGCTCTGTTCTTGGTACATTATTAAACTAAAAATATGCAAGATACCTAAAATGTAATGCAAATGTATAAATGTACACAAATCTTGTGAATCAAACCCCATTATTGTGGTCTGATCACGCAGTTATGTGCCCTTGGCCTACACGGGTTGCTACTCCGTTCTACTTTCCGTCATATTACCACTTACCACGGTAGAGTTTCACAAAATCAAAGCTCAAATCATGCTATAACATACTTCAGGCTATTAAAAAAATATGTTAATATCTATCACTCATTTCGCCCTAAAGGAAATATACCCGACAATTCTTTCATAAATATGAGTATGATTAGTTAACGTGGTTCGGGTATATTCCTTATTAAAAAGTGCCACATGATCCAAGTTTTGACCTTCGGAATATTCTTGAGACCCCGTAATAGAAACGGTACTTTATTGGCGTAACGTTTTTTAGCAGCCTTAAAGATACATTATGGGAGATAAGATAACGAGATGGCAGTTCTCGCTATAATAGTTAAAAACTAGATAGTGTAAAGGTAATTTGCTGAATATTTCAGTCAAATTGATCCACTATGAGCCGAGAAAGAAGCGGGTGAAATTTTGGCATAGTCTCGGTCATCATTACTAAAAGCATTAATATAAACAGCTTAGTCTCTATTATTCACTTTTATTGATTTAATTATCAATAGCCGTTAGCGGCATATAGGAATCTAATCCAGCCAACATCGAAGGCTAGCCTTGATATCGAGAGTTTATTATGGTCTGGATAAGTTAATTAATGTCTAATTGATAATTTAGATAACATTTCAGGCCTAAAGAAAGACTTGTAATAAGCAGATTTTGCTCTTGCATAATGCATGTTTAATAGTTCAGCCAGTGACCCAATCGTCTTGTCTGCGATATCACCTCAGTGGAAGCGGACGTAAAATACAACTAACTAACAAACAAACCCAATCGTTCTTTGGCATTGTAATATTCAGTGGTTTATATCTCTGTCGTTATGTATTTGCCTACTAAACGACTATTGTTCCCAACCACACGGAAATCTGCGTTTTGCACTGGCATATTTATAAAACAGAAAAACAAAATAATTTGTCAATATGTTCCTTAGATGATATATACTGTAAGTTGATGAACTGGTTTGACCAGATTGTTGAAATTTTCTTTTCATGAACAACAGTTCCATAATATATATTTTCATATCCTGCAGCATTAAAATTCCAACTTTCTGGTAATAACTGCAGGACGCTTAACCTAGAAACTATACCCAGAATAGACATTATTGAATCAATTACCCGATTTCATCAAGACAAGTTGTATATCATTAATAGCCTTGGACTAGTTACTATAATTACTCGTATATCGGGAAATCGACCATTGATCTATATGATTGAGAAAGTTATTCGATATATTATAGATAATTAGGTCCTGAGTATTGGGTATCGTAGGCCTACGACGATTCAACTGATGAGTTCTCATGGCAACATACGCCCACCAAGTGCTTTATCACAACGAATGTTTCTGGAAACAGAGGGGAAAAGAAAGTCACAAACTGTTTTAATGTAACAAGCTCTATGACGTTTGTTTTTTCTCTAAAAAAAAATATTTAGAAAAGGTTAACAAAAATGTAGCTTCTGTCTCAACAATAAATCTATTTTGCACAAACACGCCTTTTCAAAAATTTTGTATCCGTCCATTTATCTCAATAACTTAATATCGAATATATTTTCTTAAAAAAAAAGACATCAACTCGGCAAATATTTAGTCACCAGAAATAATGCAAAATTAAGTGTTTGTGTATATTCTCAAGGGATAGAATAGTTGAAATAAGATAGGCGCCATTGTCTTAATATGTAATGTAACCGACGGACATTAAAAATCTAAAATTAATGCATATGCTTTTCTTTCGAAGTAAGTCATATCCAAGCTCCACTCATTCAGTATGTGTTGGCCGAGATAGTTCATCTGGTTTTCGCACGTTATTTCCTCTTGTCACTGGTGCAAGACGTAGGGCCTTTCAAGGGACTGCGTCTAGTGGTACGGGTGGTACGAAAAGCCGAGGTTCCGTATACACGTTGGTCTGCACATAAAAGAACCCTTGGCAGTTGGAATTCAGAATACACTGTATGACGTATGCAGTTTTCATTGGACGGATTGAGCAGCAACGTAAGATGCTAAACCCCATTTGATTTAATTTTTGTGTCACATTTAAGCAAATACTACTAACCCCACTCTTCCACACATTTACTCCGAGGTTATATCATAAGATCTGCCATTGAGTCAAGTTGTGTGGTTTCGCCTGTCCAATGTCGTGGGTTTTTTCGGTGCCCTCCAGTTTCCCCCACAGCTCCTACGCCCAAACGAATTATATATTAAAAACAACTGAACCATATGTTAGTCCCGAAATGACATAGGCCATAAGTTAACTAGTTTTCAGTGCGTGATCATTGTATTCCGCCCTTGATGTTTGAGAGCTGACATGCACGTTCTCGACGTTATTCGTTATGACTTTCTATATAGAGCTACATTTGATGTTGTACGATAAAAATCACAGATTAAAATCCATATATGTATATAATTTGCTGTGCCTTGCTCGTACGTCTGATATAATAGGAAGCGTAACTAATGACTTGGCTATTGCATTGTTGTACTTGATCCGAATGAGGCTATATTATCAACTACTAGATTCTCTCCTTTGAGCGGCATTTAGCAACTGACACGCGTAATACACAAAAATAGGGAACACAATTACTATTTTAATGAAAGCGACGTTTCGTTAAGGGTTATCTTCGTTTTCAAGCAAATAATATACAGAAGGTTTATATTCAAGAAAGAGTAACAACTAATTAACCATTTATCCTTATCGCTAGGTTATTTGGAGAAAGCTTCTCTATGATCGGGAAGCCTCCTGCTCAGCATTAAGTTCTAAGCTTGCCTCTCGTCTTCAGGGACGTCAGTGATCACTAATGTCTTTGCATACTTCAGCTCCGTGGTCAACATGGGATGAAATTTATGGTCCAAGATGTTTAGACAGTAATGTCAATATGTCTGCTGATCGAGAAACGTCGCCCATCCCCCACCTTCTTGAACAGAACCAAGCTCATGCCCCATCTTCTCTTTCACGACGAATTGGTATAATCGCCTATTCATTATTCGTTTTCACTTCGCGGAACGAGTTCTGTGCTCCAGCCCAACCATCTCTTTCAGTTCCTCAAGATTGTCCATCATCTGGAAATCGATCTCTGTGCGGAGAATTCTAAGAATGGTGTCCGCAGAATTCTAAGAATGGTGTCCGCAGACTCCACATAATCTCGTTCATAATCAGTATAACGTTATATTTGTTGGAATAATGGCACAAGCCGACTTTCACACATTAACCTTTGTGCGTATACAAGGGGTATTTCGGGGCCCCATGACCATATCCTTAACGTTTGTGAGGAACTGGTTCATAATTGTCTAGCGAGAATTTTATACATTGTCAACTACTTAATGTCGAGTATAAAGCTGCAAATAGAACGGAAGTGGGGCAGTGCCAACATTCATCATTTGACAAGAAACTACGAATATTACATTATCGGACACAAGGGGTCTTGTAGACCCCCCTCCCCTTTCCTATCAACATTTTGCTGGTTACTCTGAGTGATTATTATTCAGTCTTTATAATATGACCTGTAGTTTGATCGCATTTAATAAAATAATGCATCCAAAAACCAATTTATGCCTGGGGTCTTAGATTACCCCTTGTTGCCGACAATGTTTTTCGTGCGACGTGTCCACACAATGGTTAATCAGTTTTATCCAGTAAAATACACCTTGGGATTATGATAAGCAACAAGCTGCCAGCTGAACCCCAAAGTTGTGGGTTATTTTGAAAATTATATAATTTTAATGCATTTTATGAATCTGTAGTGCCCGAAAGTCTCACAATCGTCATGTTGATACATTTTACCATTAGCATCGATATGATTTTATTACATGTTCCTCGGGGGAAACCATACATAAGTAATGGTATGTTTGATTTTTAAATGTGAGAACTTCGATTATAACACTTGTCTACAGTAAACTCGACTGGTCAAAGTGGCGTTATTCTGGATTATTTTGTTTCATGTATATGACATGAGCTATCGCCCAATCTTGTATTTCTGTTTGGTTTCCAACCCGGTTCCGGGATCACGTGGCTAAGTGGGTAAGACGCTGGCTCGCTAGCCTGGGGGTCGGGTGTTCGATCCCTGCATTGGCCGAGAAAGTTCATCCAGATTTTCCGGCGTGATTCTCCCTTGTCAGTGATGCAGGACGGAGGACCTTGGCAGTTGGGATTCGATATAAGAGTAGGACGTAGCGCCGCTGCCCGGACAAAATTTCCCTCATAGCACACTGTATGGTGTATGCCCGTCTTCATTAGCCCAGTTTAGGAGCAGAACAGTGGGACGTTAAACCCCATTTCATTTTTTTTCATTTTTGTCGATCGAGCTTAAATCCAGCGACGTCCTTTGTGTTAATCCTTTGTCCTTAATTAATATATAAAACAACCATGATTCCTCACTGTCTGTAAATTTTTAAAATTCTATTTGTGATTTGCCGTGTTGTGTTGAACTATAAATAATTGAACATAAACGACTTGAAATGTGACATTTTAAATTAATTACTTCCTAAAAAATTCTGTATTTATTAGATAGATATTTAGTTAAGGTTGGCGTGTGGCGTAATATTGACCAGAAGAGTGTTCCAGACGTATTGATAGTTATGAAATCTGTAAATTGTCGTGTTAAAGCCACGCTAGCGACAGAACCAAGCGGATTAACATGACAGATCCAGGGTGGGAATCGGCCACCGGTATTTGATCCGTGGAGTAAATGGAGAAGTAGGGATTATTGATCTATATGTGATTGTAATAAACCCCAAACGAATACATTTGTACAAATCAATAATGACAAAGAATTTGTTTTTATGAAATAAAGAAGGACATACTATGGATTTCTAATGCTTTCAACTGTTGTGCAATACAATAGATTCATTGTGGCTGTAGCGAAGAATTGCTTAATTCTGTGTCTATTAAGCGGACGGAGTGTTTGGATTTGTGAATATTATATATATGTTTCTAGATAACATTATTAGATGACACGATTCCGGAATTTTAGACCAATAATCAAGTTGCTACACGTGTAATTAATATGGTTATCGTGAGCAGAGTACATCCGCGAGAAAAACTGGTCAGTTTGTGTTTTATATTAAGTTTTTAATTAACATGGCATCCACTTATCCCGTTTTCATGGACAGACGCGCCGTGGTGTGATTAATACCACTTGAATGTAAGGTGCTTTACGTGATGATTTTACAAATAATCTCTTGATCACGTTACTGCATAGTCTAAGTCTTTTATAACAAAACTATAGGGTTTATTCCGAATAATTAGTTTTTAAATTAAGGTATACTACTTGCATGTGGAAGAACGTATAATTCTTAACAATAAAATTACATTCTTTATAGAGAGAGAGAGAAATAGGGTTTAACGTCCACTCGACACAAACTAGGTCATTTCGGGACTAACGCATGGTTTAATTTTATTTACATAATTCGCTTGCGCGTAGGGGTCTTTAGCAGTGGGAGGAAACCGGAGGACCCGGAGAAAACCCACGAGGATGGACAGGCGACCCTACTCCTTGCCACGTACAACCGGGGATTCGAAACCACGCCAGTTGACTCAATGACAGACTTTATGGTACAGCGCGCACGTGCTAACCATTCAGCCACCCAACCCCCCACATTCTTTATAAGAAACAGAAATAAGTACTGTGGTGGAATTCATATGTATTACGACGTGGTAGATTTCTAATTTATCTGCAAATAAATGAAACAGTGTTTCTTCAAGCATTCATTTTTTTTAATATCATTTCGTCTTGACACCTCACTCCACTTGTGATTGTGACATTATAGATTCTTTATCAAGAAACCTCGCAGTGAAATATTGTACAGTTACTGAACTCTAGCGTGCTGAACAGTTTATCGGCGAGAAACGATCTTAGTAAAATTGAACTATTTCTGAATTCATCTTCGCATCAGGACAGGTCATCAAGTTTCGGTCTGCTTTATAAACGTTTCAGTCATCGTTCTAAAGTGGTAGCATTTTACACCCGAAAATATAGAAGTCAAAAATGTATTGTCTTGAAACAAGACGTATACAAAGGATGAAGTGACATAAAAAATGATTTGACTGACTAGCTCTTATTAATTGATATTGCTTTTCATCAGATTTAAGGCAATATCCGTGCTTTGTAGTTTATGCAAACAAAAAATGATAATCATTACCATTAAGTCAGTTACAGGGTTGGACCAGTGTGCAAGCTGAGACGTTTAGAACATCAACTGGTGGTATTTCTAGAAATCCGTTGAATAAACACAAGGATGAATTTTACGAATTTGACGGGTGTCATATTCCCTCGGCACTCGCCCGTAGTGCCAACGGAACATCGGGGTGGCTTTATCAACAATGAAACGGCCAAAATATTTTTGGAAGTGGTAAACTGTGGTATCTTGCTCGTGCTCACGATCAGCGGACTCACTATGAATGTCATTAGTTTTGTGGTGTTGGTTTCACAAAGATATAAAAGTCGAGCGAACGTTGTGCTTCTCGGTTTGACTGTTTCGGATAGTATGTTTCTTTTCGCAACGCTTCTCCGAAAATTTTCTTGTATCATTTCTAAATTTGACTCAATAACGGGACTTAACTATGGAAGACTTATGATGCCACAAGTATATTTTATTGGAATAATGTTTGCACGGATAACAAGTTTGTTGACCGTTCTGATATCAACGGAAAGACTAGCTGTTGTCATGTGGCCATTACGAACCCGGATGGTTCTCACATTGTACCGCATTAAGACCATGGTGTTTGCAATTTTTATTTTTACATTTCTGTCTTTCTTGCCGCTCTTTTTTGTGTACGAAACTTCGTCGAAATATAACCCGACTTTAAAGAGGTATTTGGTTGTCATGAACGCTACCCAGTTTTACACCGGGCATCGAACAATCGTCGACTATTACACAAATCTAGTGTTGAATGTTATATTCCGGTTTTTGCCCTGTTTGATTGTGTCTGGAACCACAACTGCCTTGGTTCTGTACCTCCGACGTCATATTCGATGGCGAATTCGATCAACAAATTTAAACAAAGCGGATTTAATTTTGGAAGAGCGGAGGGTTACAAAAACTTTGATAGCTATTTCTACGCTGTATGTGATCTGTCTGATTCCCGGGACCGTGATAACTATTGTCCGTCTTGTGACCAGTGACTTCGACTGGAATGGACAGTACCGTAACTTGTTCTCGGTGGTCAGTGCCATTAATATAATCCTCGAATGTAGTAACTCTTCGTTTAACTTTATAATTTATATGCGGACGAGTCGTTCCTTTGCCTCACAATTTCAAACAATTCGTAGATGGCGAGAATGCAAGCGACGTGATGAGTCCAACCCATCCCGCCTTACTCACTTATGACTAAGGTGGAGAGTAATATGTGATCGTGAATATTATGTTTTGCGTAGATTCGTCACTGACAATGTGAATCAGGAATCTAATTCTGAAAAATGAAACATCAATGATTTCTTTCGTTCAACGATATTGCCCTGATTGTATTGTTATATATTTATATCAATGACTGGATTGTTATATATTTATATCAATGACTGGATTGTTATATAATATTTATATCAATGACTGGATTGTTATATATTTATATCAATGACGGGATTACTATATAATATTTATATCAATGACTGGATTACTATATAATATTTATATCAATGACTGAGGTATTATATAAATTTAAATCAATGACTTGATTATTATATAATATTTATATCAATGACTTGATTACTATATAATATTTATATCAATGGCTGGATTTTTATATAATATTTATATCAATGACTGGAATTTACGGCGTCAGTGTGCAAAATTTCCGAATCACGCTTATTTGAGGACTGTAGAAACAAACTTTTCAACTGATATAGGAAGGAATTCCTACAGGTCGAATAGACGTTGTAATTATTGTAAATACTCAACTTACTGATCCGTTTCGTTTGAATTCTTATATTAGACTTTAATTTGTGTATGTTAAAAGTGGTGACACATAGGTCCACTGGGCCGGGTGTTAGTATTTTTATTTTCACATGTCTTCTTAGTATAACACATGTCACCGAAATAAACTTTACTTACTTATATGATATTTATATCAACGACTGGAATGTTATCAATGTATCTGTTTTGTGATGGCAGTTTAAAACAGTGACTTTTATTTCGAAGTTTAGTCCTGCTTTTTTACGATTATCCAGATGATATAAATCATTGATCTCTTGTTTACAATCTGATTAAAACACACATCCCATTTCGTTTCGTTTTTATAGTTCAAAATTTCGTTTTACTTGTCTTAACTACAAAAGGATCTGGAAGAGTTGTTATCATTGACGTGTTCTGGATGATGTGAGTGATTAGCCAATGAAACGGTCTGTTACCGGGAGTTCTTGGCCTTTTGATGCACGGAATTGTGGGTAAACCACTAGAGACGTCAACGCTGATTGATTAATTAATGTCTGACGTCATAGGGCCAAAAGCTGCTCGTTTGACCCCTGACTTGAACTCCCACTATAAATTGTCAGATATTCATCATGTGGTGTAGGCCATCGAAAGTACATGTATATATAAAAAAAACGAAACGAAATATAGATCTGTATTTTAATCAGATTATGGATAAAATGAAATGATATCTGGTTTAACGTCTTATTTGCACTAACCCGGCTGATGAAGATGGAAAACGCCCTGCACATACTGCACGCAGCGATTTAATCTACTTCATAATTCGAGAGCTAACTGTAGACAGGCAGCCTAAGTTTGAGATGCGCCCTGCAGCGTGCTATTCTATAAAGGTAATTTGTTCCGAACAGTGACGAATACGGGTGTTCTATGTGGGCAATTGTTGACTAAATGTTGTAAAACGCCCGATCGTTAACCTGGAAATCCCGGTGCTGGACGAGAAGGGTACTCTGGAATTTTAGGCGTGGTCTCTCCTTGTTAGTGATGCAGGACTGAGGGCCTGGCATTGAATATTGTCTCAGACGAAAAACCGAGTCCCATGGACACATTGGTGTATGCCCGTCTCCATTAGCCCGGTCGGTGTTAAATTAAGTTCCTCTATTGTGTGTCTGTCTTGATTATCAAAATGTAAGCCGATTTCATATAACGCCAAGACACATGGGTGCCTTTTAGCGGTTCATTATGATATTTGCACTTGTCTAACTGCTACTCTTTAGACTAAAGGTAAGGAACGAGCGTTGTTTATTCACCGTTGTATGGAATACCAAACAGCTCTTTACTCAGGGTTCTTAATTCTTAGTTCTTAATACATTGTCCTTAATTTTTAGTTCTTCATTTGTTGTGGTATTTCGACTTTTGTACAGTAAAATTAACATTTGTGTCTTAAAATCAATATTTGTTTTACAAATTAGACATTTGTCAGATCAGATTTGTAAATTGCATCTTTGTTTATTTAAATTGTATTTTTAATATAATGATAAAATTTCTTTAGAAACATACAACGAAAAACATATCGCGAACAACAAATATCGAAATACTAATCTTACAAAACCAATGTCAAAAAAAGTTTCTCCAAATTGATCTAACCGGAATATAATGACATCGGACGCTAGTGGTGAGCTGTCAAGCGGCTCTACCAACCGATAAAACAATAGTTGTACTATGCGGTTCGTTGATGATATACATTATTTATATAATAATTATATAATAACCCTTTATATAATTCTAGACGCTAGTGTTATTTATAATTGTCGATATTCAGCGCTCTGTGCCCCCACCCACCACAAGAAAACCTTATTAACGCGATAGAGGCTACAGTCGTTAGCCGATTTTCTTCATATTTGGTGTGGTCACGGGAGGGTGAACCCGATCGATATTCAGCGTTCCGCATCTTTCAGTTACGGCGGTATCCCCATCCCCATTTCGAAACCGTGTTAAAAAGTATGAGTCTATAGTTTTTAATGGGATTTATATAATTTAGCGTTCGTTTTTTTTTTCGAAAACCTTGTTAACACGATAGAGGCTATGGTGTTTAACGGATTTATTACAAATGTTCTTTTTTTTTTTAACTATTTCATTTGAACAATTAATATTCATTTTGTTTGTTTCATGTATTTTTAAAGATACGAATAAACCATTTTTCTAATAAATCAAATGCAATTTCTTTCCTATTCTGTCTCTCCATATTATGTCAGGCCTTCTTTGCGTCGTACAATAAACAAAATGTCATAATTTCGACCTAATCTGGACGGTACCCCCCCCCCCCCTCCGCAACTGGCCATAGAATACTGGCCGTACTATGACAGTTTAACCAAGAAATAAAAACGGAACTAAATTTAATACTATAAGGGACTGTGGTCAACGGAGGGGGAAAAATTCACAAACTTTATAGTATTCGGAGAGGTCTTAGTACACGTAATAATACGCTTGAACAGGTTTGGTTGAATCTTGAATTGATGTGATTCAAATGGTTGATTTTCAAAAACACAGAGGCAAGAAAGTTCAGAGATTGCCAAAGCCATGGTTTCTAAGTGGGTAAGACGCTGGCTCGCTAGCCTGGTGGTCGCGGGTTCAATCCCTGCATTGGCAGAGAAAGTTCATTGGATTTTCCGACGGGGTTTTCCCTTGTCAGACGGAGGATTTGACAAGGACAGCTATCTAGTCATTCGGATAGAACGAAAACCGAGGTCATGTGTATACATTGGCATGCACGTAAAAGATCCCTTGACAGTTGGAATTCGCTATAAGAGTAGGCCATAGTGCCGCTGCCCGGGCAAAATTTCCCTCATAGCACACTGTATGGCGTATGCACGTCTTCTTTAGCCCAGTCGGAGCAGAATGTTATGTCCAATTTCCCTGAGAAACAATCAAACGATAGGTCAGTGGTTGGGGTTAAATGAAACATCAGTATAGGTTTGATCAAATCGCTCAATCCAACAAAAATTCGACTGACCGGATAGTCTGACATTTAATTTACTTTCTATGTGAAAGTTTGTTAAATGCGCCGATTAGGTGTAAAAAATTCTTGTGGCTAGAAATAGGTGAAAAAAACCATGCGATCACCCGATCAAATCGCACCTGGAAGTGATTAGGCGATTTGGGTAATCACTTCGGATATCGGTGTCAATAAATTCGCTGATTAAGGTAATCAATTTGAATTAGATGGAAATTTGATTGAATGCAGATAAAGTTGTCTAATCAGTGGTCGATAAAAATGCTTACACTAAAATCCTCATAGGAAATTCCTGACTAACAGATTTGTGTATCTTGAAGATATAATTACAGAAAATTAACATATTCTTAATATTTATTTAGATTGTACAAAAGTTCATGACCAATAAAATGCGCTTGTTTTTAATTTATTTGTTTTAATCATACATAAATTCATGATAGACTCACTTTTTTTTTATCTGGAAAGAAATAACTGAACAAACACATACATTGACATTTTCTTAGAAATACACACTTAAAGAACTTCTATGCTTATACTAATGGTGACAAAAGTACTTCAGATCTAAAGGTCTGTTTATATGGATGACGGTCGAAATCTTTACAGAAAACTGGCTTGGTCTTCTTCCTTGGATATCTGCTCATCGTTTGACATTTAGCAATCCAATCTAAAAATATTATCAAAAAAAAACCCATTTATTTTTGTTTCTTAGTTTTCTAGAGAAAAACTAAGTAGGCGTTATAAAAATGTAATTTCCCACGAGTGCGTTAAATAACTATGGCATAGCGTGTGCTCTTAATTTCGTGGCAAATAAATGCTTTGTTTTGGGGAATCAACACACCGTTATCAATATATAGGAAGTGAAGGCTCCCCATTACTATATCTGATCAAATCTAACCGATCCCAAAAAACTCTGACTTGTCACACCTCCAGAAACGGGTAAACTGGTCACCCGGCCATTTGGGCAATGCCCCGTGGCCTGGGAATGGTCTGAGATAGCTGGGCTGTTGTAAAACTCATTTTGTCTATATTCTAAGATATGCAAAATATTAATGAATAATATACCATACAGTTCTTGAAGGATGCTGTGGTCGATTTTACGACCCAGCTCACTACTGACTTCATGGAAGGTAGGGAGCAGTCGCTAGAAAAATACGCCCGTGTATCGTATTGGGGATGGCAACAACCAAACAAGAAAGCTACTTCATTATATGAGAGTGAATTGTGTAATGTACGTGTTCGAAAGCTATTTAAAATTCACAATCATCCGAGATCTCATAAAGTATAGCTATACAAGATTTCATTCAAATCGGATATTTCATTTTGGCTTAAATTTACATTTGACGTAAGGGTAATAAGTCAACAAATAATTATTTATGAACTGATAACTCGAACCAATCTCAGATTGGACATAAAACCACATGAACAATGTTAACTCTATCGCGTTCAAAACTAAGTGTGGACGGACGGACCAGGGTTACAATAAAATAATGTGGGCGTATAAAAGAATATGTGAACAAATTCTTACAAATGTCCTACGATCACTACAAATGCCTTGCCATCGATAAAAATGGCTTGTGGTTGCTGCTAAAAATGTTGCAAAAGCAAGATGAATATGCTTTCCAGGCGGAGAGAGAGAGAGAAATGGGGTTTAACGTCCACTCGACACAAACTAGGTGATTTCGGAACTAACATATGGTTTAATTTTATTTACATAATTCGCTTGCGCGTAGGGGTCTTTAGCAGTGGGAGGAAACCGGAGGACCCGGAGAAAACCCCACGAGGTTGGACAGGCAACCCTACTCCTTGCCACGTACAACCGGGGATTCGAAACCACGCCAGTCGACTCAATGACAGACTTTATGATACAGCGCGCGCACGCTAACCCCCCCTTTCCAGGCGGACTTTAGGAGCATGTTCCTAATATTCGTAACACCGCAATTAACATGACCGCGAATGCTCACGAACACCTACGAATGTCGGGCGATCACCTTGTGATCATTGCCACTGTGTGAGACCAGCATGAGAATACTATTTTGTGATTTTGAAGCGTTTTGTTGATAAAATTGTTGTTTACAATTTTATCTCTAGTTATCAGTAGAATCATCCTTTCAGGGGTTTAGGAAGAGAACATATGACATATTTGAATTGCTGTATTTGCTCGTCAGATTCAGCCAGAACATTGACGGCAACAAACCTGCCATGCGAAAGTTACACATACACGCAGCTAATTGACCACCGCCATTTTAATTCCTAAATCGACGATTTTAGTCAAAACACTAAAAAGTATACTTCGAGAATTTTTAGAAATGTTTATTCTGCTTCCATTAAAATTTAATAAAATGGAAAGTGTTTATTTAGTGTTTGTGTGTATGAAAGATGTAGCGGTAATTCAGGGCAGAGATCTATCCTCCAAGTAGATAGTTCTCTGTGTGCAAAATGAAAATCTGCTAGAAGTTACGTGGTATTAAACTTACATTGAAACCATTAAGTTGTCGGGTTGATTTAGGTAGTTTCTTTGTGCTGTTTATTAGTATTGACGTCATCTGCTGACACAAACTATATGGTAGAGAAATGCCATGGACGCTATTATCTCGTTCCCATAATTTATATATAGCTTTATCTTCTGGTTTAGCTTGACTGTAAATACAATAACAGAACTATTACCAATTACAGATACAAACTGACAACTTAATCCATAAGAAGGCAGTGATGAGATAAGGTTGTCCCACGGCATGATTCCTCCTTGACCGAAATAATGCAGAAATACTTTACTAAAATCATAATTATATTTTATTTATATAATGGTCGGATGTAAAAGCTTATAACTTATGTTTTTCCATGATTTGATTTGATTTGAGTCTAGACTAAAGACAATCAGATTTATAGGATTTGCTTTTAAAAGTAGTTTGTGACATGTGTTGTTTTATTTATATACAAACCAGCCAGACAAACATATCGTTATTACTTACTTACATATTACTTACTTACAAACATGTAATATATCAATACATTTTGGTTTAAATTTTCATACAATTAATCACTTGTACTGTTATCAATAGACAATATATGCCCAATGATCTATCTAATACAAATAAATGGTAAATGTCACTCATTAAACATACATTATGTAAGAGCTAAATCTGCCTATTGCAGGTCTTTCTTTAGGCCTTAAATGTTATCTAAATTATTATTTAGACATTTATTAACAAAACAAGACCATAATCGACTCTCAATGGCATCGGATCTCGAGATTTTAACTAGATTATAATGGTTCGCCATTTAAAAATTTAATTTAAAAATGGGAAAGCGCGGCTAAGTCCTGATTATACCAGTGACCTGGTTACCACTGTGCACGCATCTTGTCAAAACTACAAACAATTATAACTTGGCTGAGAATGAAGTAATTTGAATGAAATTTTCAATATTTTCTTTTTTCATCATCTATTTTTGAATTATTATAGCAAGAATGACCAACTCTTTATTAAACTCTTAACTAATGTATCTTTAATGAATGTACCCTATTAATGAAAATAGACCTAAAAAAACAGGATGCCTGAATTTGTTGCTAATTTAACTAGGTTAAAAAAAACTAAGAAGTGATGGCAAAGGCTTGTGTGGAAACTTTTAACACTTGTCTCCAGAAGTTGTCAATACAGCAACTCTTATGAGACTATTGCAATCCACTGAATCAATATGAATTTGATTGTTTGCACACTTTGAACAGGCTAAGATCAAGTATCCTTCAACCCAGAGTACATACAAATTTAATAAGCTATAGAAAAACAGAATATTAAGACAAAAGTTACATACATAATAGAGCATCGTGACATCATGCATATAGATTTTACCACTATTATGGTGTTAGAATATATGGGAAAAGAACATTCAACTTCAGTATAAATAGGATATTGGTAGGTATTCCGATTAGTCAGGCATATTTAGTCTTGAGCTGTATAATAATAACGCACAACAACAAAAAAGATTGGTTGCCAGACAAAAATATACCGAAGAAGGTGGTCACATTTTTATTAATCCATATGATAATCCATTACCTGGAGTAAGAATCTTTCTAACCTTCTAGAATAATATTTATGTTGTAACACAATTTGGAATGTATAAGTTGTTACATGATTTGGAATGTATAAGTTGTTACATGATTTGGAATATATAAGTTGTAACATGATGTGGAATATATAAGTTGTAACATGATTAAAATTTTATATGCTGTAACATGATTTGGAATATGTGCATTGTAAGTTGTAAAATGATTAAGAATGTGTAAGTTGCAAACTAATTTGGAATATATAATTTGTAACATGATTTGAATGCATATGTTGTAAACTAATTTGGAATATAAAAGTTTTAACATGATTTGAATGTATATGTTGTAGTTGTAAAATAATTTGGGTGCTATTTTCAGGTCCTAAAATTATGCTAACTGTTAACATGAGATAAATCGAACACAACATTAGATACATTTGTCTATGATTAACATGCTTCCTTCTCATGACAAGTGTCATGACTTTTTCAGGTCACTTTAAACTTTGATCACATCTCTAAATAGAAGCCCTGCTATCATACAGAATACACGTTATGTCTGTTTTCTTTTACTATAAAGACAGCCATGCAAAGAATGAAAATATGACCATAAAACAGCTATGTCTTGAAAAAAGAAAGCCGTAGACAGCAGCTTATTGTAAGGGATGTTGGATGTTGACCAAATTTCAGCAGTATCCTTCATGCCTTCATGAAGTCGGATCTCTATCTCTTTCACAAGCTTTAACAGACACACATAATTCTGGAACAGAATGTCCAAGAAAACTGAAAAATAATTGCTTCACATGAAATTTGAGAAAAATCCATTGAACAGTGTAACTCTTATCACATGGTTTTTCAAAATGGTGGCATAATTGTGTTACAAAAGAGAAGGTCAAACAATGCTGAAAATCAATAGTGTTTATTCTTTTAGCATCCCAATGCATCACAACAAATTTGAAACAAAACTGTTAAATACTGTGGTCTCTATCGCATTCAAAAATTTTTCTTAGAAAAACTCCAGAATACAAGGCTGAAAATTGATAGAATTCATCCTCTAGCTTCACAATGCTTCCCACCAAATTTGAAAAATAAAGCCCTTTTAAAAACTGTAGCCTCTATCACGTTCACATAGTTTTTAGGAAAATCAGGCTAAAAAAATCTTGATTCTACTGGGTAACAAACTAATGTGGGTGTAAAGTGTCATGGTGGGTGTATAAATATACATGTAGGTAGAAAATCAATAATGTTATTTAAAGGATGTTTTTATTTCATACAAGTGTTTACATTTTACATAGACAGATAATTGAAACAATATTTAATAACACTTTAATATTTTGTATAGGTATTATCTTACAAAACTATAACTCAAACATTAACCCGAAAATGGTTTATATTTCAAATTCATATTTGCAATGATAAATTATTAATATTTTGTAAATATTGTTAAATACATAATAGTCCGGTTGTTTATGAAACATTTAAGACTTCATTAATGTCAGAATGTTGACATAGATTTTCATTTGGAAGGAAACCATTGTCATTTGATGTAGAATATAAAAAAATGGTGTTATGATACATGAAGCTTTCACATGCATCAGATTTTCTATAAAATACAACTATAACTAGAACTCCAAAGAGTACTGGCGTGTTTTGGTACGCCAGGTCACGTCTTGTCATGTCAACAATCAAGTTACACCATGCATTATTGAGCATAGTAAGAGCCAATACCTATTAAAGTGGTTAAATCTGTCATTTTGAACTCTTAATAAAACCAGAAGTTATACTTCAAGACCGTACATTTTGATATTATTTTTTAGTAGAAATGACCCAATTTATATTTAATAAATAGATCCACTAAGGCCAACAACGTCTACATTGGCAGAATGGCCTTCCAATTTTTCCCGTACATGAATAGTTCTCTCCATTTTAAAAATAGACCAAAAAATAGCATAATATGGTGGCATTAGCCCCAGATATTATCTTCCATTTTCAGAGACCTTGTTTGATAAAATCTTCAACCATTTGGCTGCCATATTGGATTTTACAAAAAATCTTCAAATCAATATTCAGCCACCATTTTTTTCCGATTTTCGAAAACTCTTTTTTGTTTTGAACTTATTCCAAATGGCAACAATTGTTAGGGAGCTGATTTTTTAATTTCGATTTCATTTACTTCCGGTTTCACTTTGAATTTTGTTCAACTGTTTATTTCTATCTAGTGACCTAACCTTTTAATGACGCTTGACCTTTTCATATATGATGACTCTCATGTCGACCAACAAATTAATATCAAAATGTTCGACATTGAAGTATAACTTCCAGATTTATTAAGAATTTAAAATGACAGTTTTTTTCCACTTTAAAGGGCCAATCCCGATAACATTTTGGAGAATAAAACTGCTTAATTTTGTGTTAAAATCCCATAAAACCCTCTACCTTAGGGCCGAGCAGCTAACTCATTATATGTGATACGTTTTCAAACAACTTAAACCTGTCAGTCTTCATCTGGAGATGGAGACTGGTCTCCCAAGCTGTATTATGCGGTGGCTGGATAAAACCAGACTTTTATTTTATAAAACTAATGCCTAGGTGGAACTTACCTTTCGTTATCAAGTACAGCACATGGGTCATTCATTGTATAGATCCGTAAAAGAACGGGAATCGGTTATCAGGCCACCCAACAAAAAAACAGACCCGAAATCTTAAAAGGGTTACGTGTCCAGATAAGCAGTTTTGTGGTTCACGTCTAAACACGGTAAATACACCATTCCTCTATATTTTGGCACTTAAATTTCAAACGTACTCAGACTTTTATTTTTGAGACCCTGATCAAATCGGGATAGTCCCTTTAATAGGTATTGAATGTTACTATCTTACTCAATAATGCATGGTGTAACTTGATTATTGACATGACAAGGGGTAACCTGACGTACCGAAACAGGTCTCTACTCCTTCGGAGGTCTAGTTTATTTTGAAATTTATTTCAAAAATAGTTTTAACAAATTAATATTGATGACTCTTGAACTTACTGCAGCCTCCTGAGGAAATTTTGAAAATTTAAGTCAATATCCTGGCCTTAGAGGTCATTGCTGGGAGCAAATTCTTGTGAACGAGAGGATCAGAAATGAAAGTCAATGGGACAGAATCTCAAGATATTCCTGTCAATTCCATCTGTTTTGTGAGCGTTCATAGAACATTTGTACAGTCTGTCACCCTACGCACTAGTGGTACTACTAACTAGGCAGTTAACTATGACCGTGAATATGAGAGTGATGAGATAGTATAAGACCACACAGGAGTGGAAGAATGATGCCATAATAGAATTGAGCACCGTAGGCACGAAAATATTTCAGATAGCAACGTATAATATGTACCTGAGCTTTTAATTTTTGAGACTGGGCCTGAAAATTTTAGTCAATTTCCTGGTATTTGAGTTCATTGATGAGAGCAAATTCATATGAACGAGAGGAGAAGAAATGGGAATCAATGGGACAGAATCTCGAGGCCTGGCTGTCAATTCCGGTAGTTTTGTGAGAGTTAATAGAACATGTGTACAGTATGTCGCACTACAACCCTCTCACTAGTGGTACTACTAACTGGGTGATTCACTATAACCGTGAATATGATTGTGATAAGATCGTATAAGACCACAGAGGAGTGGAAAAATGATGAAGTAATGGAATCGAGCGCAGTAGGCGAGAAATATAATATAACTGAGCTTCTATTTTTTGGGGACTGGGACTGGGCCTGAGGGGCGCCTACAAAGTCCCATATGGGTGGTGGGTGGGGGGGGGAGTTGAGCCCCTACCCCATAAATTCTGCACCTGTGAATAACATTCATATCATCTGAAGTGGTACTCATCTAAGAACAACATTTATCATAATTGTAAGGGCTTTAGAATTGTTCATTGTCTGTTTTCGAGTAAATTGAAATCTCTGATCTAAAAGGTTAAATAAATGAATAAATAAATAATAGATAATTACCTGGATGATAAAATACACCTATAGAGTAGTTTCACACAGAGTACAGCTGGTATATCTATCACTTGATTAATATTACTAGTAGTTTCACATACACCTTGATACACTTCAATATTCTCATCTAACAACCAAACCTACAAATAACAACCAATTACATCATACTTTCACATTAAACATCCAAACTTACAAATAACAACCAATAAAACGATACTTTCTCATTAAATAAGCAAACCTACAATAACAACCAATTACATCATACTTTCCAATTAAACAACCTTTAGACCTACATGTACTAATAGTAACCAATTACATCATACATTTTCACCAAACAACTAAAACTACAAATGACAACTAATTACACTTTCTCATTAAACAACCAAACCTACAAATAACAACCTATTTATGATACTTTCTCATTAAACAACCAAACCTAGAAATAACAACCAATTACATGATACTTTCTCATTAAACATCCAAACCTACAAATAACAACCAATTACACGATACTTTGTCATTAAACAAACAAACCTACAAATAACAACCTATTCATGATACTTTCTCATTAAACAACCAAACCTACGGGCCAGGAGAGCAATAATATAGATTTAAGAATCCCCGCACAACACACTTTATTTAGAGTAGAGACTTTTTTTAATTATATGACTTTCGGGTTGCAGTACCCTTTTTCATTAACGATATATCATTAAAAAATCTCTACTCTAAACCAAGTCTGTTGTGCTGCTGTTGTGCAGGGATTCTTAAATTTATAAAATGTACATTTGTAAAACATATATTTCATCAGAAACACATACTAATAGTAATTGTTATTTGGATTTCTGTTGCTATCTACAATATTAATGTGGTCCTGGACCTGTAATCATTACAACCAAAATAGACTGACTTTAATTCTAGTGAGAGAAATGAGGTTTAACAACAACTCAACAGAAACAAGGCCATTTTGGTTCTAACATATGGTGCAATTTTATCTCAATAATTCGCGAGGTTAGACAGGCAGACCCTACTCCCTGTCAATGGGAAGTGTGGGATCGAAAATCACGGCAATTCACTTGTGTACGTATTAGGTCATACGGCCACCCAATCCCCCTAGATTCTACATGTAATATGTCAAATCTTACCATAATTTTAATAGATAGGTTGTGGTTATCAGTTGATGATATAATAAATCTAAAACTGGTATATAGTTGACTTTCTTCTTGTAATAACTGACTTAAATAATACTGTAATCTATCTTCACAGCTGTAAAATATAAATAATACTGTATAAATAATTCTCTCGTCTTTATCAAGTAATGATAAAATATAAAATATGATGGACCATTATATAGATGTAGATATAAAAACAATACTTAGTGACTTGTCACTTAAAGGGACAATAACACTCTTGCTGGCTTGAAAGCTCCAGAAAATAAATAATATCTCTATCTAAGTACTAGATGTTTAAGTGTCCTACCTGTTGTGTAAATTATCCATTACATCCTATTTTACTTTTAAATCGAAGTTTCATTTGAAAAGGTTTACGTTAGACGTTTCAAACCATTATGTTGAATTTTTCAAAATTTTTAAATAAGGTGTGTTAAGATGAAATTTGTATCATCAATTAATTGAAATATTCTAAAATAGTACAATTTGTTGACCAGAATAAAGATTGGGACATATTATTCAGTTACACCAAGAGTGGTATTGAGCCTATAAAGGCAACCCGACAAATATATTCAAAATCCATGATTTACATAGATAACAGATCTTATGATCACATGCGTTAAAATACTCAACCACTCAATCCCTCATGGCAGATTGAAGGAAGGGTGATTCTTATACATGTACATAGAAGTAACATTTTTGGAACATGGAACATGTAATTCGTGTACAGTGCAAAATATAGTACTGTCATTTTATTATTGACACTGATCAGAACACAAATAAAATATACTAAGCAGCAAAAGAAACGTCAGGTTGGTATGTTACTCTGAATAGACGCATTGCATAAAACTTGCCAAATGTTATTATTGTATATTGGTTTGGGGTGGAATTGGCCTGAACCAGAGAGTGGGTCCTGTGGTGTTCCAAAATCTTGGTCCAGGCAGAAGAGACGGCATCACAGCAGTGCACTACATCGATCAAGTTCTCAGACCCCACGTCATACCACATTTCACACTTCATCGATACAACATTTTTCAGCATGACAGCGCCCCCTATCCACACCACCAGAGTTACTCGGGACTTTCTACAGCAGAACGGTGTCAATCTTATGCACTGGCCAGCCCTTAGTCCGGACTTAAACCCGATTGAACATCTTTGGGATGAAATTCAGGGGAGACTTAATAACGGTGTACCGAGACCAAACACAACCAATGGATTGCACCAGGCTTTTCTGAGAGTGTGGTTCCAGGTACCAAAGGTGTTCCTCAATAGTCTGGTCCACTCCATGCAGATGATGCGCTGCTGTTATTGACACTCGTAGTGGACACACCAGATACTGATGTATAGACTGTGTACAGACTCTAAACCTTCACGTAATGTCTTGGAATTGTGATGAATTAATCACTAATGTGTCAACATATTGTTCACAAAAAATTGCTTTGATCCATTTAGTAAGTCGTTTTCTAGAATGATTTGATTAAAGTGCCTCTCTGATTTTGAAATCGTACTGACGTTTTGTTTTTTTGCTGTTTAGTAATAAATATAAATACATGTACCTTTGTTTGGAAGTAAGTAAATCAGACGTATCGTCGGTTTGTTGAAATGTTGTTGCATGAAGATAAATTTTGTAGGTATCTTTAGTTTCTGAAATAAAAATAACAGACAAATCATGAAAACTGCACAACTAACACCTTACACAAAATCATAATAATGGGACAGTGTTAACTCTAAACCCAATTTTCAAAGATAGTCCATTGAATCAGCCATGTCACAACCTCATGGCCCCCTCTCTGACAACAAATAATAATTCAATTTAAAGAGATTACTTAATTTTCAATAATACAACAGTAACCGGATTGTTACCTGATGAAAGTCATCTTATATAAAGGTGCTCATTAGACGTAAAAAGGTTATGTACAGGTACTCATGAGTCATAAATGTATACTAAAAGAAAATTTATCAGATGGTCATATGTCAAAGGAGAAATCCCAGGTTATTTCATTAAATAATGCTGTTTGAAGCCCTGTGCTACTTCTTCAAACAAATACCAATGATTATCTATACATATGTAGGTCAGATATGCACACAGCATTTGACAACTTCAAGAATACAGTGGTTTGGGTTTTTACAGCGAGTAAATGAATTTGCAGGTTATTTAAATCTTGGGATAGGCCTATTTTACTGATAACATTGAATAGTCGCATTTATCAGGTTCATGTAACCCAAGAAATAAATGAAGAAATCTCTATAAAGTACGATTTCCAAAAGGCTCAATATTTTGACCTGAAACTTTCAAAGACAGTTAAAAGCGTATTTCTGCACATGTTAGCATTTGATTTGCATAACCAAACAAACTTATTGGAGACCAAGTGAAAGTTAAGACTTCACCTTTTAACGACTAACAAGATATATGTACTTTAGTGTGTTGTTATATCCAGTCAAAATGGTATCAGGTGATCAAAAACAAGTAAACATACACTACTTCACACACAACACCCATCAATTCAATATTAATCTTTTATAATTTATTACCTTGGTCACTTTGTTTGTGGGTTAAAGATGTACCTATGCACACTCCACATCTACTACAAACCAGTTCATCTTGATGACTGTTCACAGCACCAGACTGGATGTGTCTTGAGTTGATCATAATGTACGTTGTACCCACCAAACAATCATTGGCTTTAGGTGACAGTGACGGAGATGGTTTAGATTTTTGTTGATCATGAGTGTCAGTAGTGTCATGAACATCACTTGCACCATGAGAGTCGTGTCGATGACAGAACCACATGTCAGCGTAATCTGACCAATTTTCCGATGGCAGAGGCAGAACTCTGTAGAAACTACTGGAAAATCAAGATATTACGATATAATTTGTATATAAGTGCACAAACACAGATATGCTAGTCTTCTAAACTCCACGAATATGTATTTCTCACTAAGACAGAGTGATGATGCCAAAGTTTACATTTACAGTAACCAAATTTATCCTTCATAAATTATTATTATTCTGATTATCAATTATATTTGTTCAACTACATATACTGTACAACTATATTCTACATATCAAATGCTTTGAAAATTATCGGCAGGTCATCAGATAATTGCTGGGGCATCATCACCAGATGATTAAATTCATACCAATCTTTCATCTAAAAGGGCAAAAAGGGAGCCACGTTTTCTCAGAAAGTTACAGACACTGATTCACTAACCAAGATGACAAGAAACATCAAAGTGTCATGGAAGTTGGTAGTTCAAAAATTCAATTTTGACATAATGTATGCACATTATTTCAGACAGTGCTGAAGTTTAATAGTTCATTTCCATGAGGTAATTCATATTTAACATTATCCTATTGTAAACTTCAGTTTCCAAGATGCCACAGTATGGGTTACTATAATGAAGGCCTCCAAACGTAGCTAAAAACAAGCACATTCAATAGACCAATCTTTTTAGGTTCGTGTAGTTAACATGTACAGAAGGTGTGGCATGAAAGATGTGATCCTACAGTCAGTGAGAGAGAGAGAGAGAGAGAGAGAGAGAGAGAGAGAGAGAAATGGGGTTTAACGTCCACTCGACACAAACTAGGTCATTTTGGGACTAACACATGGTTTAATTTTATTTCAATAATTCGCTTGCGCGTAGGGTTCTTTAGCAGTGAGGGGAAACCGGAGGACCTGGAGAAAGAGAGAGAAATGGGGTTTAACGTCCACTCAACACAAACTAGGTCATTTTGGGACTAACAAACGGTTTAATTTTATTTCAATAATTCGCTTGCGCTTAGGGGTCTTTAGCAGTGGGAGGAGACCGGAGGACCCGGAGAAAACCCACGAGGTTGGACAGGCGACCCTACTCCTTGTCACGTACAACTGGGGATTGGACCCGGAGAAAACCCACGAGATTGGATAAGTGCCTACAGTCAGTACACTTGTATTACCTGTGTCTGTGTAATATTCTGTTACCACAACTAATACAGAAGAGGTGATTCTGACATATCTGGATTTTTTCCACTAATTTAGACTGATTAATATGAGCTGCATCTTGTCGAGCAGGTTGAATAATTACATCTTCTTTTGTCTCTAAAGATCGAAGAGTCATTTGTAAATCCTTATGTCGATTTAAAAGTAGTCCCCGGCATGACAAGGGAGATAATTCAGCATTATGTAAACGGAAATTAACCGATGTATCTCTATCTTCTAAACATACAGAATTCTGATGAACAGATATGGTGGGTTTGCTATCTTTTTCTTCAAACCTGAAATATGAAAGTTGAATTTCAAATAAGAAGATAAAGAAATCTCATTCATTCAGCTGGTTTTGTTTGAAATTATTGTTGTTTTTACTTTTTTTTGGTAGATATAAGGCAATGATTTCAGAATCTGTCCCCCAACTTTTTCTAACGCTACACCCAGGTACCATATTTGATTATTTCTGCAGATGGTGAGAGTTTGTATTAAAAGGGGGGGGGGGGAGCAGCGTAGTATTTAAACTATGTTGTTATCCATTTTATTTAATTATCAATGTATACTACATTATTTGCTTGACCCTTGATAAAGTTCAAGTTCAAATAACTACCAGTACTTGAAACTTAATGGTGGTAAACATGCTTTTTTTTTAGGTAAAAAAAAAAGTATTCAACTGTGGGGATCATTTATAGAGATGGGGTATATAAGATTAAAATTTTTGTTTTGAAAGATTTTGTGGATATCAGTTTCTTCACAAATTTAAGTTTCATTCCTTACTTACTGCACAATCGGTTATATCTTAACATATTGGCTATATCTATAGACGTAAGGGCTGTCTTTAATCTTAAGATTAATAGTAGCCTATTCAATTAAAAAAAAACAAAGAATTGAAAAAATAACTCTTACAAGTTAAGGAAGACATATTTTTTGTGATAAATCTGTCTTTCTATACATTACTTTATTCCAATGTTTGCTATGTCAATGGTATGGAATTGATTAAAGATGCATTATGTATATTAGAGCTAAATCTACCTATTGCAGATCTTTATTTTGACTTCAAATGTTATATATACTATTATTTAGACACTGATTCACATGACAAGCCTATGTAATCAACTCTCTAGACCATCAGATGGCCAAGATTTAAATGAATTAGAACACAAACAAAACTTTAAAATTCAACGATAATAAACAATCTACGCTACATCTTCGAACACTCATAACTTCACTGAGAATAAGGTAATTTGAATTAAATTTTCAATATATCCATTTTTCATCATCTATTTTTGAACTATTGTACCAAAAAAGGTCAACTGTTTGGTATAAAGAATGGTACATTATTCAATATCGATATAATTAATATAAATTATTGTCAGAAGTTGAAAAAATGGTGGATTTGGGTAGATTTGGGTAAATCTAGATGCAATATTTGTAGCCGTCATAATTCTTATTCACAGCTACAATTGATACACTCTATTTGAGGCTTTGAGCAAGTAAAATTAGGTTCAATTGCAAAATTTTCAACACATATCGGGATATATCCTCACAGTTTGCATGGAAATAAGTAATTATGTTACAAATAGTGAAGAGCAGAACACTGAAATCATAATCTGTTTTTACTGTATTTTCGAGTGACATGAAATCATGTGATTATGGTTCGGCGGCCATTTTAAAATGAACAGAAATTTCACATACCAGTTGGGTTTAATCAAATCATATAATTATACGGTAAGGTTTCATGTTTATTTCAGTGGGAATTGTTTATTATATGTTAAACATACATTATGCAAGAGTTAAATCTTTCTATTGCAGGTCTTTCTTTAGGCCTGAAATGTTTTCTAAATCATTAATTAGACATTAATTAACTTATCCAGACCATAATCAACTCTAGATGGCATCGCTAGCCTGTGATCTTAAGTGGATTGTGAGCTGATTTACTGCATAACTTTCCTTCTCGATTAAACGATTAAATGGATAATCGAGACTGCTGTTTATCATATTGACTTTAGTGATGATGACCGAGGCTAGGCAGAAATTTCATTCACTTAGTTCTCGGTTCATAGTGGATCAATTTGAATGAAATTTTCAGCAAATTGCCTCTACGTTATCTAGTTTTTAATTATTATAGTGAGAACTGCCAACTTGTTATCGAATCTCCCATAATGTATCTTTAAGCTAGGTACAGTACAGTTTGGGGTCAGTGTAATTGGAAATTAAGGGAGCATAGGCCAGTCACTTTTTTCTAGTCAAATGACTACAAAACTTGCTCAAAGGAAGGCCTTAGGACAGTCCACTACTGTGGCTGGAGCAAGACGGAAGACATCAGTAGTGAAACCATTTCTAGGGTAAATCGTACTACCGTCCACACGTACTGCACATATGTGGGGAGATTCTGGTATCCAGACATACAATGTTTTTCAGGACACAACCTTCTAGTTACATAAATAGATCACAAAATGAAAATCATTCTTCTTTCCAATTTTCATTTAATTCATAAACAAACAGCAAATCATTTCATTTCGATCACTAATTCACTATAACTAATACAGAATTTTGAAAACCGAAAACACACCTTGGGGGCAAACTAAGTATCATACTGACAGATGAAACCTGTGGCTTCTTCTCAGCAAATAAACAAAACATATTTACTAAACCACGTTTATTTGTTTACTTCGCCATTGCCGAAACTGGAATTTCCCTTTTTGTCGCGAATATCCATAAGTGAAAATCAATATCATGTAAAAGTGTCTGGATATTGGAGTATTTAGCCAACGCAGAGCCGGCCTTTATCATTTATGCTTGTGGTGTGTTTCGTAATTGCATTCAATAATATCTGATTTCAAGCATTCATTTTAAAAAGGTGTTGAACTTCTCCTATGCCATTCATAACAAAACTCTGGATTGGAGTCTCTGCCTAAATTCTCAGGCAGGGTGAATTACTTCAATTATAAATAATGTTTCAAGGGAGGTAAATCCATTTTTAAACATTCCAAGCAGACGGCGAATTGAATGTTTTAATTAAAGGGTCAATACCACTCTTGTTGTAACTGAATAATATGCCCCAATCTTTATTCTGGTCAACAAATTGTACTATTTTACAATATTCCAATTAATTGATCATACAAATTTTATCTCAACACACCTAATTTAAAAAATTGGAAAAATTCAACTAAATGATTTGAAAAGCTTAACGTAAACCTTTTCAAATGTGACTTGGATTTTAAAATATTTTCGAACCCTCTGGACAAGTAAAATAGGATTTAATGGATAATTTACACAACAGGTAGGACAATTAAACATCTAATTCTTAGAATAAGGTTATTTATTTTCTGGAGCTGTCAAGCCAGTAAGAGTGTTATTTATTGTCCCTTTAAAGTAGCAAAGTCCGTAACTCAATATCATCCAAAATCTTCGACATTGAAAACACGATTTTTTTGCAATTTAAATCAGCATTGGTGTTTTGGTCTTAACTGGAAAAGATGGGCTTCTGATATCCAATATTTAAAACAAAATAAACATTTTACCATTGGTACACGAATCGTCCATAATGCATTTCAGCGCCATTTGTAACAAGGTGCGTGCTCAAAGAATGAGGCTAGACATATTCCACAAGTCATGTCAAACGGTAATGCCATATTCTTATTTGGAGAGCATGCACAATATATACTATCCAATATATACTATCGGTGTTGACTGGAATAACCAGACGCTAGAAACTGTCTTTCGGCTGAGACTTCTGGCGTATTTCGCCGAACATAACTGATGACAATTCACAGTAAAACGGAAACGATTAAATGTAAAACAGTTTATATAAATTCACATTACAGTAGTCTATTATATGTGTTGCGACCCATATGTGCCAATTTCTAGGCCCAAAATACTAGCGATTTAGCTCCTTTAAGCCTTCTTTCGTGACTTGATTTGTAGGCCTACATATAACCAGTATAAAAGCTAAAATGTCTCAAGGAATCTCATTGTTGAAAATCTAATCCTGCTTATTAGGATTAAGAATACTGTTATAAGGCTGCTTATTTTTTATTTGTTACTTTCATAGTTTAAATTCCATTCTATCTCGACCAATAGCCTGGTTCCTGCAAGAAATTGGTCTTTTTACTTTAAATAATACCATTTCATTTTACATAACACCAGGCTACAAGAGTACCATCCCAATTTGCAGTAAAGTTGATTGACTATGATCGTAGGCCTAATATACTATTCCAAAAAAGTAGGGGATATTTGATTTTTAAGTGTTATTAAAGTCACCTAATGAAACTGACGAAGAAATAAATGAAAAAATGAAATGAAGTTCACATTCATCGATTTATTCCAAATGCTCGTTAGACTAAGTAAGGCACAGACTGACCATTATAAGGGTAAAATGATACCCGGGGTCAAACAACAAAGTTACCACAGCATCACAACCAAGTCAGTAACGGGTAAATCCTCCTCTGTTTGCCAAACAAGCATTGATCCGACGTGGCATACTCCTAATGAGACGTCTAAGGTCATTTTGGTCCAGATTGTCCCATTCCTGTTGCAACGCAGCAGCAAGTTCTTGGACATTGGCAGGACGTTGTTGACGTTGACGTAACCTCTGTCCAAGCATGTCCCAGACATGCTCGATGGGGGAGAGGTCGGGACTCAGTGCTGGCCAAGGTAATGTGGTGATGTTCTGTTGTTGGAGGTAACCTGTAACGATCCTGGCCCTGTGACATCTTGCGTTGTCATCCTGGAAGATGAAACGGCGGCCATGACGTCGTGCGAACGGCACAACATGGACCTTCAAGATGTTGTCCCGGTAGTACTGGCCTGTAACACTCCCTGCAACAACATGTAAAGCCGTTCTTCCAGCAACAGTGATGCCTCCCCACACCATAACAGAACCACCCCCAAATCGATCATGTCTGATGACGTTAACGTCTTGGAAGCGCTCGTTTCGACGACACCACACCCTCCTACGTCTGTCCAAAAAATCAACAGTGAACCTTGACTCATCTGAAAACATCACATTGCTCCAGCGTCGATTATCCCAGTGTTGACGATCCCTACACCAACGACGTCTTGCCTGAATGTGATGATCTCTCAAACAAGGGATCACGCGAGGACGTCGGGCGCGAAGGTGACCCCTATGCAGTCGATTCCGAATCGTCTGGCCACTCACTCTCACACCAGTGTCTGTTTGAAGACAAGCGCTGATCTGATTTGCTGTGATGACACGATTTCTCAAGGCCAAGGTACGGATAAATCGATCCTGGGCTTGAGTTGTCGCCCTTGGTCGACCTGAGCGTGGTCTGTCCTGTACAGATTGTGTATCACGGTATCTGGACCATAGCCTGCTTATGACAGACTGAGAAACATTCATCGTCCGCGCCACAACCGCCTGTGTTGTGCCGATCTGTAGCATGCCAAGGGCACGTAACCATTCATTTTGGGTAAGCCGACGCATATCAAAATTTGTTTTCTGGTCACTAAAACAATTAAACTGATGTTTCCACCCTGGAATTCAATGCCACAATGACTGTAACATTCAAAGTCAGAGTCGTGCAAATCTTGGGTTGGACCCCCATGATGATCCCAAGCATCACCTGCATTCCATGCGGTAGCTATTGGTGCGTTTGGGCGTCACATGTAACTGGAAATGTTTCTTCTGTTAGGTTCTATATTGACTTTTTTCGTAGTCATTTGCATATTTTAGTATTATGCCCCCAAAATCAAATATCCCCTACTTTTTTTGAATAGTATATAAAACAAAGCCATGAAAATTATCAAGCACCATAGGCCCCTTTTAATTTTAATCCCCCACTTTTTAAAGTGATTTAAAGGTATGCTATTTAGTCCCCCCCCCCCCCCAAATCAAAAGAAACAGGCTTAATGTTAATAAACTTGACAAAAAGCATAATGATGGTTTACAAAAATTTATTTAATGACCAATAGTATGTTATGATACTGATACATGCAACTATATGAAAACTACTTTACATGAATATTTCTACATTCATTTGATGCTAAAAATGATACACTGGTACACAGTGTGTTTCCTTTGAAAAAATATTCTGTACTGTCATTAGGTTTTACAAAGTCGACTGTAACTTGATTGTCCACCAATGAGTTGTAAGGCTATTACAATATAAACATATAGCTTGATTCCAGGAAACCATCTGTCAACATAGATATTTTTTCAAAAGATCATTGTGCTGTTAACAAACATGAACCACAAATAAGTGATTACTGTACAATAGTGCTGGCATGATATATTGTTGAATTGATGTATTGAGATTCACCTTCTCACGATTCGCGTATTGAATCGTGGGACGCTGAATCGATGTGTCGTGAAACTTTGTTTTTATGTTTTTTTTGTCGCTTCAGTAAGTAACCCATCACTCTTAATTATCCACGTTACACATTATCCATAGGTATACAAACACTTTTAGTCTGTTTTGGTCCACATTTTGATCTACATGAAATAAAACAGTTTTATTTCTTCGACATCGGCAGGACTAAAAATACCAATTATTCATTTATCCTGTTTTCTTGGTAAATATTGACCTGGTATGAATCGTGATTCGAATCATATCATAGCACCTGAATCGCAATATCGTACCGTATTGTGACTGCAGAGACAATACCCAGCACTACTGTACAATAAGAAATTAATGCTCCAGTTGCATTCATTTCGATACATAGTTTTGTTCTCTGACATAAAATGATGTTTATTTATTTATTAAATCAGGAGTATACCAAAATATCACTTAAAACAGTACAATTTTGATGATAAACTATTTCTAAGTCAAAAGTAAGATACAACAGTTGTATTACTTTCAAAACACATTTAGGTAAATTCCCCTCTATTAACAACAATTTTATGATGCATTCATTTCTTGTCTTGCAGTATATCACAGATTCCAAAATGGCTGGATATCAAACAAGCAAAATCAAACAAAGATTAGTTTAGATATGTAAAATTGTAAGAGAAGGCACATTTGTTTAGGGACAAACTGATAAACTGGGATAAGTTACAACTGAAACCAAACTATTTCAAACAACCCCGAAGGTGCATGTTTACCAAGTACAGGTACATACTATGCTGTCCATGTACAATTGTTACAATTCATTAACATTTTCTATGACAATTACTTAGGATAAATGAAATAGTTACATTTACCTCAATGTATTTCTTTAATTAACATAAAATATTTTACTAGTCATTTAATTATAAGAATTCAAATCAAATGGGTACATATATAAAGCCCAGATGTAATATGACTTATATGTCACTGTGTGATTTAATTCTATAAAATCGATGTTACAACCCATTAATATCGAACTAGATAAAGAGTTGAAACCAACATTTAATAGGACATATTTAACATGATTTTTAAAACGACTGTTGTCATTTGAGAAAGATGGATCCAAGTCCAAAAATGGATCAATTTCGTTCAGTATTTGCAAAATGATGTACTGAAAAGCACTTTATTTAATTTGATTACATTATAGCACTGATTAAGCTATGAATTAAGATATTTTCAACAAAATGCGTATAATGACCAGCAGGTTTTATTTTAATAATAATGTGGCTTAATAATAAAATGTATTTGTTTGTAGTTGTAGTAATTCTGACAATTACATCATTCAAATTATATTTTAAAATCTAATTTTGACATAATAGCAGGATGCCCATTTTCTTGATGCTATACCATGTATTTCAAACATTTATTATATCCTGAGAATTTATGAATAAATGGTCTTGAAACAGGATGCTTTTATGACAAGATGATGTGATTAATGATATTTATGTATTTCTAATGCCCAATGCCTGTTCTAACTCCACTCTTCTTTGTTGTACCTAGAAAAAAATCAAGAGATATACATAAATTTTATATCTATTTTATATCTGAAAGAGAGAGAGAGAAATGGGGTTTAACGTCCACTCGACACAAACCAGGTCATTTCGGGACTAACATATGGTTTAATTTTATTTCAATAATTTGCTTGCGTGTAGGGGTCTTTAACAGTGGGGGGAAACCGGAGGATCCGGAGAAAACCCACGAGGTTGGACAGGCGACCCTACTCCTCGTCACGTACAACCGGGGATTCGAAACCACGCCAGTTGACTCAATGACAGGCTGTATGATACAGCACGCATATGCTAACCATTCGGCCATCCCCCTCCCACCCCCTTTATATCTGAAACTGGGATAAGCTATTAATACTAGTAAGAAGCAGGGTTGTGTTCACATATATGCAGTATGAGATTATGGTTTGTTAGTTTATGACAAATGATTTCAATCATTTTTCTCTCAATACAAGACTTTTTGAATAATTACGCTTGTACAATCCCATTTGGGAATTTTCGGATTGTTTACTTGATATTTGGAAATGAAAAAAAACCATGAAAATGTTTTAATAGAATTCCCTCCTTTTAATGTGGGAAACATAAAAGAATAAATGATGAAATAACAATAGGTCTTACAGTCCTTCATAGGTGATACAGCAGTATATGAAAACCAGAATATTTTTTTTATATGGCCTAACATGTTGAAATTACGTTAAATTTGAGTTGCCGACCTCTCCTATCTCATACAAATCAAGTATTTCCGTTTCTTCAGTTACAATTAAATCTGTAGTTTAAATGCTTGATCTCATAACCTGCATGCATCAGAAATAATATCCTCAAACTAGCTGTGGTTACTATAAGTACAATATAGCGAGTATTTACCTTTCCATAGAAGTAACGACACACAGCTTCCTGTGACCATGTTTGATAGAAGAAATCAGATCTTCTTTCTTCTTCTGGGTTTCCTACCACATCTGTCATTGTCTAAAAATTCAAAATAAAATTTAATAAAATAATATGTAAACAGACATGTAAGAATAACTACAATGCACCTCACTATAGAGCACTTTATGAGGTTGGGTTACCTAGTTTTAAAACAACATTATAGTGAAGCCCCAGTTTATTGCCTTTCTTTAGCATACTATAGTATAAATGTACATGTATTTCATTATTTACTTGCATTATTTCATTACAGGAAATAGCATTTTATTGGTCGGTAAAAAATAATGTTCAATCTGACTGTTCAAATTAGATTGTATAATTTGAAGCCAATCTGACAAGCCAACCTTGATTATTTCAACTTGTAATTTATGAAAGGTACAAATTTTTGGTACCCTACTTTAAAGGAGCTAAATCGCTAACATTTGGGACCTAGAAATTGACAAAAGTGGGTCGCAACGCATATAATACTGTAATATGAATGTATATAAACTGATTTACATTCAATGGTTTCCGTTTTAACTCCAATTTCAAATCAGTTATGTTCGACAAAATAAGCCAGCAGTCTCAAGTGAGTGCAAATTTCTAGCGTCTGGTTATTCCAGTCTACATAGGCCGTTTGATTTGGTGCAATGTGTCTAGCCTCGTCCCTCGAGTCTCTTGATACAACTGGGGCTGAAGCGCATTATGGTACACGATTCGTGTACCAATGGTAAAATGTTTATTTTGTCTTAAATATTGGATATCAAAAGCCCATCTTTTTCCGGTAAGATCACAACATAAATGTTGATTTAATTTGACAAATAAATCGTGTTTTCAATGTTGAAGATTTTGGATGATATTGAGTTAGAGACTTGGCTACTTTAAGTAGGTCAGTTCTTCAATTTTCGATAAAATGGCGAGACTAAGATTATTTTGAATAGATTTTATTTTTGGGTAATAGTGATTATATCCATTTAAAATTCATGTTCCTGAAGCAACGACTGCGAGTTTTACAACACCTGGCCGTTGCTTGTTTACTTCACAATTCCCGAACTTATTATAGCTATGTTATCTACAGACACATGAGCAGTAGCGTCCAATCAGAGGTTGTGACATCGCGACCTCAACGGAAACATTGACATTGAATGCACCTTGAACTTTGCAACTTGATTATCACAGGTAGACATTTTAGCTTGAAAGCGCGTGACTTGGTATTCGCAACGATCGAGGAATCTGATAGGCTCACAGGCTGGGCTTGTACCCAATCGAAATTAGTGCCGAAATATGCAGGGTATTACGTGAAGGCCTTGATAAGATTTATGTAGTTAAAGCGAGATCAAGCCTTCTATTGAAGATGTTTAAAATTATAAATCTTGTGTTAATATCCAGTATGCTTTTCATGTTGTTAGGTTTGTTGTTATTTTTTATTAATATAGATGAGAAAACCGAAGAAAAAAATTACACACCTTTAAATCTCTTGTCTGCGATATCAACCAATTGTTGATAAAATCTTGTGGATCTTTAGCAAAGCCCAGGAAAAATTCTCTATTAGTCTTTAACTGATTTATGGTCTCCACAGTTTCATGGATCTGAAAAATATAATGGAAATATTATTTAAATTAAGTCATCTAACTACCCCAAAGCCCTTTAATTTGATAAATTTCCAAATACAGCATGGTAAATGTTGTCTTCAGTACACCAATATTCTATCAACATACTTAGAACTGTGAGATGATTTTCTGTCAGGAATATTCAGTTGGTTACACCTAAGAGTTGTGTAGTTTGAAGATATAAATGTACATTTATGCAGTGACCTATTTAGAATTTGTGCCATGCCCACAGTCCTTTTGGTTCATCAAAACAATTTATTTTATCCAACTACCACAATGACAGACTTCATCAATAAAACCAATACCGTTTTTTTTTCTCTACAAATCAGAGGTTTTTTTATATTTGTTTGACTAGTCATAAGGAGAAACCTCCAGGATTGTTTGGGTAGTTATCAGGACAAAATCAGTTGAATTTAGATTTGCAGATGCCTAAAACATGCACTTTAGATCGTGAGGTCTGCCATTGATTGATCCCAACCTAACCACATGGGTTTCCCTAGGGTTCATGTCACCATCTTGTTTTCTCTTGTAATTGTCTTTCGACATCAAACATACATTTTTCTTGTCTAATTTACTACCTAAAGAACACTATTCAATCCTTATTTTTGTTCAATGTAAATCACAAAAATATTAAATGATCTGCTGCTTCATGGCACCTTAATTGCAAAAAAGATTCAGTATAACCACGTTGTTAAGTCATTTCACTAATACAGTATTTGTATTCAACCATAAATGGTTTTATCATGGATTGGTAAGAATTAAATATCTATGCTTGGATAGAACTACAACAGGAATTATGTGTCTGATAGTATCTGGTATATGTTTAATTCATGTTATATAAAGATCAATGATTTATTTCATGTTACATATTACACTTACAGTAAAATCATGAGTGATAACTCGAGTAAGTGCTGGATCTTTTCCTTTCGGCTAGACCAACAATATAAAACATAGAGGGAATTAGATCAAAATAGGTCAGGGCCTCATGCATTAAGGAATCAAAATGCCATACATGTGCATGCAATGCCAATTATCTTGCTTCAAAGTGTATTATGTGTATCCTTAGCATACGGTAAGGCTTTAAGCAATTAATTAGTATCTTTTATTTGTAAATATATTTATGAAATATGTTTCGTTTACATTCAGGGATAATTTGTTATCTAGAAAAATATCTACTTCTTTGAATTGATAAATACTCAGAAAGTAATTATTGTAATTTAACCAAACTTTCTTGATATATAATTAATTATGAAATAAAAACAATTAAGCAGCAGTATGAAATAAAATGGGATTTAATGTGCTACTATTTTGCTCCGACTAGGCTAATGAATAGAGGCATATGCCATACAGTGTGCTATGAAGGAAATTTTGTCTGGACAGCGGTGCTACAATTAAGCAGCAGACTCTACAATTTATGTAAAAATTCCCACAACACTTCCTTCTGTAAGATAATAAATCTTACTTCCTAGAATAACCATGAATTAAAATTGATGATTTAAAACCCAACCTACTGGCATAACTTTACAGTATTAGCTATGAAATCCACAACTTTTAAATTTAATTCATTTATCATCCATATAAAAATTTCTTTTAGACTGTGAATGTTATTTTTGTGTGGAATTAAAAAATTATAATTATATTTTTTCGTTATGTTGGATTTGAGAAAAGTGGAGTGAATATAAATGTATTTTTTTAATAGATAAAGGTTGTTTGATTTATAGTTTAAGATTTAAGCTAAATTTTGAGGGGACAGTAGAATGAATCAAATGACTGTCAAAATGAATTTCTAAAGATAGATTTTAATTAGAACAAGTAAAATGATTTAGACATTTCTCTAGGACAGAATGAAGTGTTGCAGTAATTGTTATCTCACCTTGTTATCTAGATTAGATATCTCTTGTTGACTCTGGGTAGATAACAGGAAAGAATTCATCTGTTGTTTTAATGTATCATCCTGTAAAATACATCATTATTGTGTTTCAATGTAATCATGACAAAAAAACAACACTCACTCCTAAACTGTAGTTCAAAATACAAATATTGAGTAAATCTAGTTCATTCTATAGTTTTTTTCAAACATCTAAATAATTGTAAGGAGTTTATTACTATAGTAATACAATCTTTATGTTCATAGGTGCAAAAGACTGAAAGAGTTTTCTAAAAAGACAATTTGTAATTGACGTAATGATCTCACCACTTCAACATCTATATCATAACAAGCTGTCTTCTTAGCATCTGGTCCTTCTACACTGAAATGTACACAGATGACAATACGATGAAGCAATAAAATACAGCAACATAAATATCACAGTCACTAGCCTGATTGAGTCCTATGAACAAGCAATTAAATGGAAGAACCCCCGACTTCAAAATAATAGAAATATAAACAGCAAAGTAGAACTTAAACTACTAACTATAGTAGAGTCAGTTGCATGAAAAGTCATCAGGATGAATACGCGTTTATGGATTCAGAAAATCTGGGGAAAATGGGCCTGAAAAAATGAAATGAAACAGGGTTTAACATCCTACTGTTCTGCTCCAACTAGGATAATGAAGACAGGCATATGTCTTACAGTGGCCTACTCTTATATAGAATTTCAACTACCAAGGGATATTTTACATGCATGCCAATTTATACACGGGATCTAAGTTTATTGTTCCAAACAAATGACTTGACAGCTGTTCTTGTCAGGCCCACCGCTCTGCACCTCTGACAAGGGGAAACCATGTTGGAAAATCCTGATGAACTTTCTCGGCCAATGCACAATGCAGGGATCGAACACCCGACCTCCAGACTAGCGAGCCAGTGCCCGAAAAATGAACTTTACATTGCACTTGGTGAGTTTTTACTAGGTCATTTTAATTTGCATTATTATGTAAAGAAAATATGCATTTAGAATCATTGCAAGAGTACACGAAATTATCCTATCTAAAATGTGGCAGTTTTAGCCATTGTCTTGAGAAGTTGGGCTTTATAGGGATAGAAAAGGGAAAATTCTTATTTTTATGTCTCTGATACCAACAAAGTTTGATAAAAATAAATTACGTGATAAGATGATTAATAACGATCGGATCTGGTGGCATCATTAATGGATGTAATTTGGCTGGAATCTCAGCAAACTTCATTCTCTTACATTCAAATATCTAAAAATTAAGACAAAAAAATAATTAGTATTTTCTATAATCTTCATACTCTTAGAGTTTTTATTACTTAAATACAAATAGAATCTGAAGACTAAAGTGAGATAACTATAATAAAGTTTATTTGATTTAAAGGCCACCAACCTCTTTTAAAAGGTCTTAAATTCATGAATAAAATATTAAAAAACTGTACCTTGTTTCAGGCAACATGTTATTTTATAAGGTCATTATAATCCCTGGCCATAAATTTGTAGCTCCCATTTGCTTACATCACAAATGTTATGGAAAGGAATACCACGCATCAGAAAGAAGCTATCGACTGGTGTCCCTTGATTTTAATCAGAAGACTAAATGGGAGACAACTCTTCACATCAATCGTTTTTACTCACCTGTTCAAGATACTTGTCACAGTTGATGTATTCCCGTTCATTAGAATCCTGTAGTTTGTGTGTTTTGATGTACTGCCATAAAGCATTGATAATTACTGGTCGCGTCTGTGTATGAATACCTAGCAGACGAGCAAGCCGAGGATCCAGTTTAAACTGCATTGGCTGAAAAAAGTACAGTACAATAATGACACTATGTAGTCAAATGTCTGAGAAATTATTTTCAAGAATAAAATTTTTAAGGAGGCACATCAAGATGTAAATTTGACCAGCTATTCACACCTAGCCTATACATACAAAAAAAATAAGCTCTCTGCTCAGTAATATTCACAAGTCCCAACTGAGGGAAATGAAACCGACCAGCTAAAAAATTTTAAAGACGGTCACCTTAAAACACCACAATTACAATTTCCAATGGGCAAAATCAACCAAAACATTAAATCTGAGGCCACCTAGAAAACTGTATTTTTGAATTGTTTTCTTCTTAATGTCAATAGAGTGGAGCATGTGGCAGTATTTATTAGGGGCAGCACTGTCTGAGAAACATACAGATAATTCTATCAATATATCATCAACAAAATACAGGAAACATTGAAGTGGGAGGTAGCTTACCTGATAATCCAACATAAGTAAAACAGATATAACTCTTACCTGATAATCCAACATAAGTAAAACAGTGCATTTTACATTGTTATCACCTGGTCTTTTAACTTGAAAACCATCTGTCTCTTGTGTATTAGGAATACGATGCCACTAGAAGAAAATATTCATTTATTTATATTAATCTATTTTATCGAACATTACTTAAAACCGTTGATCGTCATTTGAAAGTTCAATCTCTAAAAGGAATATCAGTTCAAAAATGATTCAATTCCGTTCAGTATTCACAAAGATATGAATATGATGAATTAAAAATTTCTAACATTCTGCAGACAACAAATATGTTGGGTAAAATCTTATGATGGGCCTCTTTTTAATCCAACTGAATCCATGCTGGGAGATTATGTACCATTGATATTTTGGTATTGTTTTCTTAATTAAATCTTAGGTAATCAATTTGAGAATATTTTAGCTTGGATTAACCCATGAGAAATAAATATTTTCAAAAAGGGCAAATGATGATTATTATCTTTATTTAAATAAAATGAAATGAAATTGGGTTTAACGTCCCATTGTTCTGCTCCGGCCGGGCTAATGAAGACGGACATACGCCATAAAGTGTGCTATGAGCATGAGGGGTATTTGCCCAGACAGCAATGCTATGGACTACTCTTATATCAGATTTCAACTGCCAAGGGATCTTTTACGTGCACACCAATAGCTTTAATTAAAACTCAACTTCAAGTTAACAACCCTCTTTCTATTCTATAGTCAAATCACAAACAACTACTATCTTTAGTTAACAATAGCATCCATTACACTTTTTTAAATTTCTCCTAAAAGTGACAACTTACAGGAGCACAACATAGTGTTAACTGGGTTTTTTTTACTGACATTTATTTTTCCAGATTGCGATGTACTGGTACCAATATCAACATAGCGATAAAATGGAAAACCCATCTCAATAGAATTTGACAGTATGCTGCTTTAAAGGTAAGCTTACATATATCAAGGATATGCATAATCATATAACAAGTTGAAATCTTAAATGAAACCAAAATATTAGTAAAGTAAATATTGACAAACCTCAACAAGATGGTTGTCTGGACCATACAGATCTTTATCTAACTCGATTACTAAAGACTTAAAGAAAGATGAAAACTTTCTCTTTATCTTGTTGGCATCACTCAACTTGGCAGTCGCAGCCTGAAATTTAAATTTATAAAATCATAAATTTTCAAAAGATATTTCACTAACAGAGTTCAAATATTACTTTTTACACTGTACTATATGATTATTGAGTAATTTTAACTTCAAAGCCATAATTGGCTTAGCGATTCTTTTGTTTATTTACTGTCCAAATTACATGTACTATCCGATAAAAAGTCATGAAAGTAAAGTCATTTTACCATTAGAAGAGATCAAAATATCTCTATTTACCTGACCACAACGGAAGGAAGTAAGTAATTTTATTTACATTGACAGTCATTTTAATATTTACATGTTAGAGGTAAATTATGGCTTATAAATGTCGTGAATGGTAACAACTTTCGTTTTTCCAATTTTTTTAGCACACAGTTTTATTAGTCTATATATATTGTTCCTCTTTGAGTGCAGCATTAATTTATATTCTTGAGAAACCTTCTCCATTGCCACAGAAGCAGGATCAAGAGTTAAGTAGACAGTGGGTTTTAAAAAATAAATATGTAATATTTAACTTTAAATATGTTGTGTTAGGCCATACCAAAAAAAATATAAATAATCTGGTTCTTAGACAATGTTTTTTATATGCCCTTAGATAATGAATACTTGATGTGTAAATTTGGCTTTACACAAAGTTGTATTAAAAACAATCCTTACATCTTCCAGTAGTCTGCCTTCAACACGAAGTTCCCAAGATGGTATTGACTCTTCTCCATCCTACATTAAAGAATAAATATTGATTTGTTTTCACCCAAGATAACAGTCAGAAACGAAAGTTGGTTAGTAGAGTGGGGATCAACCAGACTCAACTTTTTTATGAGATGGAATATGGAAACAAACATTATACCGAATGTGATCACAATATGGTAGGATCTATAGCTAAATCACTTGTGTAGCAGTGAGAGGTAAATAAAGAGGTTTAGCTCTACCAATTGTCACAAAGGATCACAGACCATCACATACAAACACAATTCATCACAAATCATCACATATAATCACATAGACAGAGGCTTGTCACACTCACCCAGTAGCAAAGTCGCTCTAAAATCAATGCCTACAAATTTCAAAACTGTGTTTGCTTCAATTGAACAATTTCATAGAAAATTCTGACTGGATTGCATTTTGAAATTTGACAGGGTTCTATCAACAATTTCAGTGAGAAACTCTCTCCTGTTCACAAGATTTCAAAAGTCTGAACCAAAGTAGGGAGACTTTCTGAAGTTACCTTGACCAGCAGATAGACAAAGATGACAACAGTTCATGTCCACATTAAATGTGGGTCGCCTATATAATAGCCAATAGCACATATAGAATAAGAAAGTCTAGGTAAATTCCTAGTCATACCTCTCCTTCTGGCTTTGGTGGGTAAAATGTATTGGAGATAAAAATTCTCAATTTCCTTTTCTGTTTCATTGGTCGTTTTAAAGCTTCTTGAATGTCCAATCTTTTTCTCATTATAGTCGCATCAAGTTTACGTTCAAATGCCAAGAGATCCATGTAAGCTTGGGATTCTGGAACTAAATCGCGCACCTAAAATAGATAATGTTTCCTTTAGTGAAATTTATACTCCCCAAATAAGCCACACATGTGGAATCCACGATATAAAGAGATTAAAAAGTGTGATCAGAGTCTGTGTAAAAGATATAACTCAAACTTTCACATTACACTCAAATGTGTGATCCGAGTCTGTTTAGCAATTTTGTTTGTATATTTTTGTGAATAAATGAATAAGGTTGAAATAACACAACATGAACTCTTTTTTTCTTTTTCTCATTGCTTTGTGACGCTCAGACATTCCACAGGATGCATCAAATATACCTTACAAGAAAAAAATAAAGCTAACACTTTCACATTGACAAAAAAATACCCTAATATTATTATAATTTGATTATCTTCAGTAACAAACAGGGTTTTTTTTTTTAGGTGGGAGGTGGGGGTCAAATATGAACATGCTTGAACCAAGGTCTCTCAAATTCATTCCAGCTTCTCAATAGTATAAAAGTTAGCATTATTAACAAAATTGTAATACAAAGTATAATACAGAGAAATATTCTCTACGTTTTGATACATACCCTCTGTGGCAAGATTTTGTCAGCAATCTTTTTCTTCTTCTTCCTATAAAAATACAAAAGTAAAATGCCGGTAAGCTAAATCGATTTAAAAGACCAGCCTTCATAACCCATTTGGTTCAGTCGATTTAAAAGACCAGCCTTCATAACCCATTTGGTTCAGAAAAGTAGGAAGTTTAACCCCATTTCATTTCATTTTATTTAAAAGATACAACTAATTTTAAGACAAGAATCCATTTCATAAAGAGCGTACGTCTGCAGCTCTATCAATCCAATTTTGCCCAAACAAAATTAAAACACTGACTGTGCCCATCTACATACAAACCTAGAAAGGAGACAGACACCCTAGTCATTCTTAAATGTTTGGAAAATTGGAGGGGGGGGGATATTTGGGGGTCCATGTTTTATACGCATACAATATATATTATACGAGTTTAAAGTTTTCTTTTCAGATAAGAAAATAATTATTACGCTTTCAATTGCTGTTGCTGTGCTGATCTTGGATCTGGACCCCTTTTTCTGTCCATTGGTGTTCCCATTCCTGGAGGTGGAGGGGGCATTCCTGGTGACATACCTGGTCGTGCCATACCTAGAAAACACATCAGCTATAAATAAACAATGATTTAACAAATTAAAAACTGTATCTGATGACACTTCATTACATTAAGAGACCAGGATGTATTTTTCTCCATCAATTTACCAGGCCCGTAACTAGGGGTGGGGGGGGCCTGGAAAAAGTTTCGGTCCTCCCCGTGAAAAAATTGTCGACAATAAAAACAAAAGATATACATTGTCTGTCAATTTTATAGCACCCCTAAGAACAATTCCCGCCCCCCTAGTTGCTCTGAGCTAGTTACAGCCCTGCAATTTACACAGCACATACTTGTACAGTAAGGCTTGTTTTGTCTTAGTAACACTTGATGATTGAATATGATCGTTTTTTGCCAGGACAGCAAATACTACAATTTATATTTTACATAGGCTAAGGTGCCCAATTTGTCCAGGGCCCAAATTTGCCGGGACCCAAATTCGGTGGCCTAAAACATTCATGGGCGGATCATGGCAACAAAGTGTGATGGGCAAACATACATGTACACACATAACATACACACTTTGATTTAATTTATATAGATAACAATAAAAACCACCCAATATTTTCCATGAATCACCAATATTGTTTTATTCAATGGCCATATTTCTCTTTTGTATTATTGTATTAGGTCAGATCATACATGTTTTCATAGAGCATATAAATTCTAAATACAATATATTATATGCCAACACATGCTTAGCTTGACCAACACATCAACTGTATCAAAAATTAGTTACTAGTTGCAAAAGTTTGTGAATGATAATAATTGACTGACAGACGGTCATATGGATGGACCGCTATATATATCTGCTGACTACTTCAAAGTGGGGGAATTTAATATAGTGGAATATACACACTACTTGGTAGCAGACAAATAATCAAATAATTAAATTAAACTACATTAAATATCAAATGTTTTGAAATTAAAAATTAAATTATTTGGACATTGACTCCAAGCTGTTGCTACAATAAGAAATGAAAAAAAATAAATAAATATAAGCGTACACAACATATATACAAAGCCAGAAAACTTTGCAATTGACCTTATTTAAACATACATGTAGCTTGAAATTATTGTAATAGGCCATAATATTAATCAAAATAATAAACATATAAATCAGATAGCTTAACGAAACAACAATTGATTTTAAGTTATGAATTGACCATAGAATTCATAGGAGTAAAATGATTACAGTTTTCAACTTTGAATTGAAGCTCTATTAGATTCAAACGAGTCAATAGTGAGGCCGATGTTCTTCGACGAAATCCCCCCAAAAATAGATGACACATACAATGTACTAATAAATTGCATATTTATCTTTTTGAAAAGTATCAAGCAAACAAACTGATTATCTTCTTAGTCTTAGCAGAAAATGTTCACGATCGTGGTTTTGAAGTACTTGGTAGTGAAACTATACACCAAGTTTTATCACTCTCCATCAATTAGAACCAAAGTTATTATGTTTCAAAGTCTCAACCAATCAAATTGCTAATCTCTGCTTAGCCTTCGTGGAAAATGCACAAGACGGAAAACTGTCAAGGCATTCACCTAATAAACACCTACACCAATTATGAACATTCTAGCTCAATTCGAAGAAGAGTTATATTGTATCACAAAAAATGTGACGGACAGACAAAAGGACAAACAGACCAATTTTAATAGTTCCCTGCTTTCTTCAAAAGGAGGGGGACAATAAAATCCACAAAAACTTATTTTTAACAAAGTACTATTTCATAACATAACATGCCAAATGAAGTCATTTTAAAGTAACAAGGCCACGCTTTTGATGGAAGTTGATATGACCACAAGGGAAGTTATGCTATTTAGACTGAATTTAATTGGTACAAGTATTAGAATGAGATAAAATGTGGCGTGCAAGTATTGCAAATGGTGATAATTTACACTTTTTTACAATCTTGTCATTCACAGGAAGTTACAAGTAGCTTGCTTAAAAGGTAATAGGATTATCTGAGAATCAGAATATGTTTTTTATATGGCCCAATACTTTATAGGTATATTGTCTTTTAGAATGATTTAAATTTTCCTTGAAGTCAAACAAGACTTACAACTTCTGTAATCTAATCCTGATTTCGTTTGTTTTCCATAGCAGTGGTTTGTGTTGCCTAAAGTAGAAGTAGATCCTAATCCTAACTTGGTTTTGTACTGCATACTCATAGAACAAGTCGGAAAATGAATATATATTTGTTAAATGTAGTTTACTTTTTAATTACAAACGTTTAATCATGCTACATTGATAAGCCCTCTCAAAGTTTTCAATCACACACAACAAAACAATCATACATGTCATTCTATCTCCATCCTTTCTTTCCCAGCAAAGGCTATAAAATAGGGCACTGCTAACTTCAATTCTGACAAATGGTTTACCATGTGCCAGCATCAGTCTATTGTGCAAGCCCTATAGAAATGGCTACCAATAACGACAGCAAATGATAAACCAGGTAGTCAAGAATAAGAAAACTGCAAACAGGTTCTGCAATAAATAAACAAATATCTTAAGCCTTGACCAAGCGAGACAATCTACATGTATCTATCTACTTGTACAGGATTATACCATGTCAAAAAAGTTCTATATGAACCTTCCCATCATGCTGCTGTTTCTAGCGATACTTACTAGAAGAATTCTCCTTGTTTTTAGAGCTACCTGAAAAGTCATTTTAATTCTTTATGTAATTAATACATCACATAATGCCCTACAAATAGGATGCTTTTTGAAATTCCTGTTTTCAAATTTCAATATATGTACATATGTGAAGAATTAGAAAAGCAAGTAGCCCGGACGCATTCGGTTTAAGATTGTGGGCCACCATTGAACCCTTTCCTGTTTGCACATTATTTATTTACTTCTGGTCTTTAGGTGAGTTTTTTTTTTGTTGCTACATTATGTAATTATCATTTAAATTATAATTAAATAAATTTACTAAATCAAGTTTCAAGACTGTATCTGCATAACTCTATTAAGTACAGAAAAAAAAGGCAGAGCACAATGATGGCTGATCAGTTTTTTCCATAACATTTAGACAATATCTAATTTTCTACGCATATTTAACATTTAAAAGAAAACAAAATCAATGGTAGATAATCTCTTGGCTTGAATTTAATCATTTAAAAAAAATTGATCCCCATAAAAGATTTATAGGTGAAGCTGGCTTTTTCATATTTTTTTTATTATAGATGAAATGGCCTTGAAACAAAACAACCATAACTTTTAGTCAAAAAGGCCATATTTATGTACTTAAAAACCATAAAACATATATTTAAAGTTGGGAAAATGCTAAAAATGGTCATATTCTTTGGAAAAATTATCTTGCCAATTTGAAGTAATCTTAAGTGAAAGCCATGCTTTGTAAATAATGCAATAATTATCTATCTATATGATTATTTTGATCAAAATAATATATAAAATTAAGCTAATTATACAATTCAATTATGTCATCAATAAACACACCAAACAAATAGCATGGCCATGCAGTGATCATGTAGACAATCTACCTATAGATTAGTATAACATCAACAACCCCGTTTTTTTTTATAATTGAGAGATAACCTAATATAGCAATTTCTTTATTTAGATACAGTTGCATTCCATAAGGTGGTTCTTCCTGGATACAATGGAACTTAGCATGTAGTCCTGGAACAAAGATGAACCTAGACTGGTTTCTTTCCAGTTGTCTGAATATTGATAAAAGTTCATAACTCCCAACTTCATCAGCCTGCTAAGTGCAGAAGAGTAAACCTGACTTCATTCATGTCATAATTTAGCTGAAAATACCATCATTTTTAACGGATATAGAGTCCCAATAGGAGTATAGACCCTTTTTGATGCATGTTTGAATAGTTTGACAGAAGTATAGTAATTGATAATTTTATAAAGAATTCCATGTTTTAAGAGTATGCGGGATTTGTTTAGTGATAATATAGGAATATAAATTTTCACACTAAAGGTGTCCTTGCCTAGCCCTTCTAGATTCAAGTACATGTACTTACAAAAGCCAGAAATGATTAACTGTTTATTCTGGCTGATGCGAATGGACAGAAGTGATGAGAGAGAAAGCACATACATGTAGGGGTTTAGCAGTGGGAGGAAAACGGAGGACACAGAGAAAACTCACATGGTTGGGTCAGCAACCCAGCTCCATGACACAACTTGACACAATGACAGACCTTATGATATAAAGCGCATGTTAGACCACTCGACCACCAGACAAAAGTGATAACATAAGCAGGCTAAGAAACATGCATGTCTGTCAGCTGACTTGGGAGTTATTTTTATTAAACAACCTTGATTTGAATTTAAAATATATTAAACCAAGATAATACATGAACTCAAAAAAGACCATTATTTCTTATACATAAGTTCAAAAGATCATTTGATAATTGAATTTTACAGATAAACAATTTTGACTAAATAAATCCATAACTGATAATGATTTATAGAATGTTTTCATTCTATTCATGTTAAGATTGACAAATACAGCACAATTTTATTTTTATTCTCCTACTTGTAGATAACCCATTTTAACATCCGCCCAGTATTAATCTTTTATCTATAAGTTTCGATGGTATATATTTCATGGTATTTTATAGACTTAAATGGAGCAGTCCCAGTTTTCATAGTCTTGGAAATAAGTCAAATGCCAAAATGTTGTGGAAATACAATACATAAATTGGTGAAAATTGTGGACCATCTTCTTTCAAATATTGATTCCAGTGGCTGTCATCATTATCAAGGTGGATCATCTCCTTTTAATTAATGATTTAAGTAGCGGTCATTGTTATCTATTTATTGCTAGAATATAGAAATAGATGGACCATCTTGTTTCAAATAATGATTTGGTAGCTTTCACTGTTATCTATTGATTGTACTTGTAGGAATATAGAAATAGGTGGACCATCTTCTTTCAAATAATGATTTGAGTAGCTGTTATTGTTATCTATTTATTGTTAGAATATATAGAAATAAGTGGACTATTTTCTTTGTACCAGTAGGTTTCATCAAATTTCACTAAGCTACACAACGAAAATACATGCAGCAACAACTGGGCATTTGTTGATGGGTTTTATTACTGCTACATTTGTATGATATTTGAAAAGCTTACAACACCATTACTCTCTATATAAAACTAGCTTTAATAAATTATTTTATATCACATCTTTATTTATAGTACATCTTTCACGGAAGCTGATTTGCATGCTTGGATAGCATACTTACTTGAGGAATCCTTACTTTTAGAACTACCTGTAAATTGATAGGAAATAATTTAACAAAATCACTTATTATTTATGACAGTGTGTATATCACATTTTTTTTTCTTTATTTTATCAACTTAAGGTCAAGATTTAAGTTCTTAAAGGACATACATGTACACCTTGAAATTATGTATAATTTCTGAACAATCAGTTATCCAATAGTTACTCCATTGCAAAGATCAACCCTCCATTATACAGTTTTTCTTACCTGAAGGGTCTTTCATTTTAGATGCACCTGAAAATTGTATATGAATATAAATGTTGAAATAATTGATACTTCATTAAAGATGCATTATGTAGGTTTTAGATAAAGAGCTGGCTGTTCTTGCTATAATATTTCAAAAATATATAATAAAAAATCAATATATTATATTGAAAATTTTATTCAAATTACCTTATTCTGGGCAAAGTTATCAGTGTTTGAAGTTTTAACAAGATGTATCGTACCTACTCTACTTGACAATCAAGTCTAAGTCTTGATTATCCATTTTATCAAGTGAATAAATGTCTAAATAATAGTTTACACAACATTTGAAGCCAAAAAAAAGACTTGCAATAGGCAGATATAACTCTTACATAATGCATCTTTAAATAACCAAACATAACTTTGTTCTTACATCTATCTATATGTGCAGAATGTATGTGTAGCTATTGACAGACTTATTTGATAGTGGAATTAAAGCCCTTTGAATTGATTTATAGCATTAAAAGTTTTTAAAAAGTCAATAAAGTAAGCCAAGAGTATACAAGAACTCTGTCTTTAACATTTAATGCTGCATCAATGAATATTATGTCAAGCTATAATTTATAAATATGTACCACAAAGATAAATTGTAGTAAACCATCCACAGTTGAAATCAAAATGCAATTTAGTTATGCTTTTAAATTTCTACCATAATCTTTATTAAATGTAAAACTGTATCAAAAATTACATCCTATATATACAGTAGTGTTTTTTGTTCAAGTACGCTTCAGTATTGCCAGAATATCATGGCAAATTTAAGTCCCAAGAACATAAAAAGCAACCCAAATCTAATACGGTAATACAATTAGTAAGCCATTGCAAGGTACATGTACACTAAGGGCTATTTCAAAACTGCAAATGACATTCTAGTACCATACTTAAATGTACTTAGCTACAGTATAATTCTAAAATGCAGCTTCTTTGATCCATATTGAGCAACAAACTTACACCTTATGCCTTATAAACTAATCAATACCATTCTAATACCAGGCCAGCATAATACACTCTATCTAATATGGCAGGGATATCAAACAAATTGTTCTAATACTTTTGCATATTCTATTAATTTGCTAATAAAATATGATTAAACCTGAAAGAACATTCACCAACCTATTACATGTACTGTACATATACAAATATATTCATAAACACTACTGGTCCCTTTTCATTGATGGAAAACCACTCATCAAAAAAGGCATCAAGAGTGTTTTAAAACGAACATAATGTACATGTACTTACGACCAGTACTTGTTATTACTTTCTGTTTTCTATTTGAAATGCTGCTAATGGCGCTATGATAGTTAATTTCTGCCCACTCCACTGCATGTGTATTAGCTATATGTACTACCAAGTGTACACAGAACATCAGGTTTTTGACAAAAATATGTACATTTGTAAATAAAACTACTTGTTCTACAGCATGCCACAAATCTGAAAGCATGCTAATTAATACTAGAAGCCTAAAGATCTTCATCATCCAGCTATTATAAAGTACAATAGGATGCTCTAAATTATATTAAGATGAATATGAATGTCTAGTTATTAAATGATTTACAAAATTTCTTATATAATTTCTAAAACTACATGCATCTTTAAATTTAACAATGCAAAAAACAATCTCCTACAGTAACTAACTACAGGTATTTGATAGCAAATTTAAACATGCAAGAGCTAAATCTGCCTATTGCAGGTCTTTCTTTGGACCTTAAATGTTATGTAAATTATTAATTAGATATTAATTAACATGACAAGACTATAATCAACTTGTGATGCTATCGGATGGGCTTGAATCTAAGTACATTAGAATGGTTCAGCATTTTAATGATTAAATTTAAAAATGGATGAAATCGAGACTTTATTATCTTAATAATGGTAGCAATGACAATCGAGGCTACTCTGTTCTTCTAACGACGATAACTTGGCGTAGACTGAAGTAAATTGACTGAAATTTTCAATATATTCCCTTTTCATTATCTATTTTTTAACTATTATTATAGCAATAACTGTCATCTCTATATCTAATCATACAAAATGCTCCTTTAAAGTAGCAATGTGTCATTTCTACATTAGTGTATATTTGTAGTATTCAGCTTGAACTTCTGTGCTTGCAATACCATGATGAAATCAAATTAAAATCTCATTAAATGGTTCTTAGAAGATTTTTGAAAATGGATTTAAGCAATATCTTATTGCAGAATTAATATGATAAATATAGGATATAATAAGCTGCTCTGCTCAACGTGTCTGGAATAACATAAGCCCTTTGAACCAATGGCTGAGGAGCTAAAAACACGCTTTCATTTTACAAGCTACAATGTATGGTCTACTTTTGTCCATAAAAAATTCTTTTTACTTTATAATCATTAAGTGATTAACATGTAAGTATAGATAAAGAACTACAATAGTTCAAAAATAGATAATGAAGAATGAATATATTCAAAAATGTAGTGCAGATTGTTTAATATTGTAGCAATTGACAGTACTTGAAAATTTAGACAAAGTCCCCATTATCCATTTTATCATTAAATTTTTAATTCTTGCTGGTGTTCTAATCCATTTAAATCTAGGCCATCCAAAGAGTTTTATAGGCTTAGCAATTGTCATATAAATGACTAAATAATAATCTATATTTGAAGCCAGAAAAAAGATCTGCAATAGGCAGATTCAGTTCTTATACAATGCATCTATCAGCTTATCAAAAAGACCTCCTCTGCTCATACTGAATAACATTTTTTTTTGCTTCAGTAACACTTATACATGAACATGCTTCTCTTTAACTAACAAAGTTATTCGAATACGGTCAAGTTTAATCTCTTCCCTGTCTAGCCTTTACAAATTTTCAGTGACCTAGGCAGTGATTCTTTAAAAAGTCATTGCATGATTCTGAATTTTAAGAGGATTAGTCCTTCAGACTATACAAACAATTCCTGCAAGTTTCCAAAACATCTCCATAGGTCTCACCTGTTCGGCATTTACATGACCAATAATTTAAGGGTTCTTCACGATAACTAGCCAAACAATCCCAGCAAATTTGAAAAACAATAATCTCAAAACCTCAAATGTAGAATGTTTATAAGGTTTAGTTTTAAGATTAGAACTATGTGTAGAACCCAATAAATTTTTCTTTTTTTTTAAAACCCCAAAGTCTTAACTTCTAGAGTGTTTACAAAAATTGTGCACATGGGGCTAACAAAAAATGAAATGTGGGCATATAAAAAGGACAAACTATTCACTGTAAAAGCTTCGCACATAAAGCATTACTACTAGTACTAAGCAAGCACATTTATTAATCCACAAAATTTTGCTGCACCAAACTTAAGATTCCTGTTGAGTTCTTCAAATGAAATCACATTTTATATATAAACTGAAACTGAGGTTAAACTGCTTTAAAGATGCATTATCACTTTCCCCACAATAGATGTAATTCATTCTATATAATAATCACAAAAACCTTTGACTTTTTTGAATAAAAAAATCCAAACCCAATTTTCAAGTTGTGTTCTTTTGGTCTTATAGTAATATACCTTCGATATTATTTACATGTATATATAGAGCAATGTACATGTATATTGAAGGGTTTTCATATGCCCTCCTTGAAAAGTTTCAAATCTTTACAAATTCAATACAAATTTACAAACATGACTCAAAATCTGAACTTAATTTGTCTCAAACCTTGCACAGAATATAATTTGTTAATATTGATTAAACTGTACCATCAAATCATTTCTAAGCCAAAAATAATATCTTAACAGAGTGATAGTACCTCTTTAATACTGGCTGATTACAACAAGTTTACACATTTAAAAAAATTCAAATCATCGTTTTTTTCCGTTTTGCCTCTGTGTACGAAAAAAATTTGAATTTTATGGATTTCAGCTGATTACTTACTAGATGTTGTTTTAACAGAGAGAGAAGTAGCAGATACAGAAGATGGAGAAGCTAAGAAAAAAAATAAACATGGTTAACATTAGAACATTAGTTAAACAACAACAATATCAGACATATACTTTAGTCAGTTAGTAATGATGGTTAGAATATAGATGTTAGAAATTTAGTTAGAAGAAAAATTAGACATTAGAAACTTAATTAGAAGAAAGATGGGTTGCCAGGCAAGACAACATACAACAACATTTGTTAAGTCATCCGAGCAATCCATACCATACATGTAGTTACAATTAGATGATAAAATTAGCTTAATTGACACAAAAACATCAACTCCTACGCACGAAAAATAGACTAAGAATGATAATCGATAGTACCACACTGCTATTGATAGTGCTTTTCTGGCACGTCTAACTGATACCATCGAATTACATCAATATTTTAACAGGGCTAGAAATTCACGCGAATCTCTGAATCTAATTCGTGCAAGGATTCTCGCAATGGCTTACGCTGCGAATCTACAAGGATTCGTGTAAAAAATCTGTAAAAAATAATAAAAAAAAAACCTCGGAGAATTGTCGAAACTGACTATTGAATGTCAGTTAGGGTGTTCTGACTCAAATTTGTATGACTTACCGGTACTTTATAGAATACTACATGTATAATAAAATAAAATATTTGTTGTGTATTTGTTTTACTTATAATTTTGACGAGTTTTTGACTGGCCATTGTCTATGGCTTGTGTGTTTATGTTATGTAATGAATTGTATGGAAAATTCCCTGATCACGTCACGGTGTCTTGTAGAAGTAGACCGTTTATTTTAATCCCTATTAAATAATATTTAAAAGAAACTGCTTTAGTAGGTCAGCCTTGAAACCAAATAATTTTGGGTTCCATTTTATCTTTTCGAGCGATTTGATTCTGCTACATGTAGTTCCACATCAATATAATGGGGTTAAATTGGGTCATTCCAATTCTATTCTGTCAAAGTCGGTCACTTGTTGTTTTTTTTTTCACTTTTGTTTGTGTGGACATAAAGAGAGAAATGGGGTTTAACGTCCACTCGGCACAAACTAGGTAATTTCGGGACTAACATATGGTTTAATTTTATTTACATAATTCGCTTGCACGTAGGGGTCTTTAGCAGTGGGAGGAAACCGGAGGACCCAGAGAAAACCCACGAGGTTGGACAGTCAACCCTACTCCTTGCTACGTACAACCGGGGATTTGAAACCACGCCAGTCGACTCAATGACAGACTTTATGATACAGCGCGCACACGCTAACCATTCAGCCATCCAACCCCCCTTGTGTGGACATAAACTATATTCCTTAATTATAATACTTTGTGCAATTATCATTTGAATTTTTAGGATATTGACATTGTTGTATTTTGGTGTTTTAGATTAATACAATAAACACAATTTTGTTTTTTAGACCGTATTGTTAAGTAAGATTGGAAGGATTCACGCAGATTGCATACATGAGAATCCTCTTAGATTCTCGCAAAAAATGACAAATTTTTAGCCCTGTTTACCCAGCACTAATATATCTCACTTCTTATTTGGTTTTTTTATGCCTAAATATTTTCTCTTCTAAATTTATCTAAAGTGTGTCTCATTGTACCATTCACTATCAATAAATCAACACTACTACTACTACTAAATTTAGATAAAATCCATCAAGTGGTTTAAGAGAATGTCAAGTCAAAATGACTTTTTCCCTTCACGTATGGGGACAAATGACTTTTTACAAATCCGATAAGTATCACCAAATCTGCTTAAAATCCATCAAGATCAAGCAGAGCACTAACGATGCCCCTGCCCCATTCATATATGGTCTAGCAACTTCAATAGAATAACTGTAACCATAACAACATTCATACACATTTTTTTATCAAATTCACTAAGTCAAAGTGCCTTAAAAACATATCAAAAATGTTTAAATTTGTGAAAATAGGAATAATCTCAAGCCCTGTTACTTTTGAGATTACTACAATTGAAGCCAGCATTTCAAAAACAATTCTGCAAGGAAGCACTAAATTATGCAGAAATATAAAAATGTCCCTAACACTCTAGCAGTTTCATTTCAATTGTGACATCATTTTTTTTCTCCAAACATTTTATGTGTTCTAAGAATTTGCATACAGCTATCATACTTTAGTGTTTCTCTAATGTGTATTCATCAATTTAACCCTAATTATTCAATATCATGGTAATCTAATTTTTGTATTTCAGAAAACTAGATATACATGTACTCATCCAACCATTCAGCAAATATTTTGAACAGGATTCTTATTCAATGAGATCGCATTTTAATAATTTTTAAATTTCTTCTAATTAACATTTCTGTCTATATTAACAATAAAACTGAACTTCTTAACAAAACAAACATTACATGAATACAGAATAGACCATCAAAAGTTTCAAAATCATTACATGTATCTATAAAGTACTTTTCTTTTTCCACTAATTGTCAATTACACTGAATAGTAGAAAGAGCTAATCTTAATGTAGCAAAGGACTGTTATGTAGAACTAAAACTTCTGATCAAAAAATGCAGAATGGACTTTCAGTGAAATTAAAAACATGATACATGTATGGTATCCTAAAAACAGTATACTATAAAGTACATGTAAGAAGTTAATATAACATCATAAACAAAGCACTTTGTTTTTTAAAAAAGGACATTAAAATCTGGCATTTTAATATTAATCTAGTTCTGAGACATTATGTTGAGAATTGTTTTTTTTATTCAATTTTATAATTTTGCGTACTCTTCCATTCAAACTGATACTACTTAACTTTCGGGTACTATTATTTTGATAGATTCCAATATAATGAAGTCCACTTACAATTTACTTATGACTTTGTTTTTCAATTTATGGACTTTTTGCATTTGATTACCTCTTTGGATTTATGTACAGTATTTGTATTAATCTTTCTTTTAGCTAGTAACTGGATAAAACAATAAACTATAAACACATACTTATGGAAAACAGCTACTAATTTTTATTTGGGCAACGTTTTCTCAATGTACTTGCTTGATAATGTTGAGAGAACATTCTTCGAAACGTCACTCAAATAGTGTAACTGGTACTTTTTCCAGGTACACATACATAATAATAGGTAATGATAACCAAAAATGTGCTGAAAAGTATGCTTAATGCCCTTTTACAAAATAACAAGCCATTTAATATGATTCAATAACATTTTAATAATAAATCTTAAAAAGTTTGTAGGCCTACATGTACATTATCTTATTAGCTTCGAACACTAAGGTGTCTTTTTACAATATTTATCTTTCAGCTTCTCTAACAGTAACATTAAGTTGTACTCGTGTTACAACATTTACCCACTCATTGAATCATTTACATTGAATTAATATATAAAACTTCAATAGCCCAGACTTCAAGACAATAATACTTTAATAATATATAATAGTAATGTCTTATTGTTAATATTTACCATAAACTGGATGTGGTATCCCTCCCGGCATCCCCATTCTTGGTGGACCTCCTCCCATCTGTCCTGGTGGTGGACCACTACCATACTGTCTTCCTCCCTAAAAAAAATATTTAAAATGTTTTAAAATAGTACTATTGCTCCAACAAGTACCCTTTATAAGTAAACTCAAGCTTCCAATTTCTCTGCACATTTATCGATTTAGATAGTCAAAAACATTTAGGAACATTATCAAATTGATCGTTTAAGAACATTATCAAATTGAACATTTAGGAACATTATCAAATTGATCATTTAGGAACATTATCTAATCGATCATTTAGAAACATTATCAAATTGATCATTTAGAAACATTATCAAATTCGATCACCAAACTTAGTTTTATTTAAAAGAAAATATAACTTAGCAAGGCCAATTAAAACCATATTTTGATTTTTTTTCCTGTATTGAGGCAGATAACTGCAAAAATTGTTCAAATCTGGATACAAAAGCACTAAAATTTGCATAGGTGTCCGATTAGGGTCATTTGTTACAAAATCATGTTAGCTAAAATGGCTGAATGAAGGATCAATAAAATTGGACAATTAGGTGTAATTTTATCGCAAAAAAATATATTTCGGTGCCTGAAAGTCCACCATGATGGCTAATCCAACAGGATTTTTCAAAAGAGTAGTCCTCAAGAAGTACAAGTATTTGTGCAAATTTAGATACTTGTATCATGTGCCATGTCACAGAAGGGTTGGGGCCAATGTAATCATTAAAATAACTTTTCATTTTTAGCATTAATTACCATTGCTCATAACATTGAAAGTGATCAAAATTACCCATTATATACTTTATGGCATTCCATATGGAACGTTTTGAATATTCATCAGTTTAAAAAATAAATCCTAGTAGATGGCTATGACAAAAAATGTTAAATATTTCATACCACTGAATAGAGGAATTCAAGATCTTTCCAAAAATATATACATTTGTGTGATTTATTCTTCAATTTAACCAGCGGCTGCCAGGCAGGATACGCCCACATTTTCGAGAGATGGATAGAGAACAAGCTAACAAGAAAGTGATTTTTCCTACAATCAAGGGCCATAATTCAGGAAATTACAATTCGATATGCGTGAATATCGAAAGGAACCGAGATCTTTGGGTTATAAACTAACATTTCAAGTTTCAACAAAATCGGATAAAATTTGTGACCTCTATAGGGTCCACAACCTTGATATACCATATTTTTACGCTATTTGAGAACGAACAGCGGCCATTTTGTCTGTCAATTTAGGGCCGATTTTCACGAAATTCGAACTCGGCCATCCTTAGGGTGGAGCGGTGATATAATAATACATTTTTTTAAATCGGATAAAAATTATGACCTCTATAGGGTCCACAAGCTAAAAACACGATTTTTCGTACAATCAGGGGCCATAATTCAGGAAGTTACGGTCCGATATGCGCGAATATCGAAAGGAACCGAGATCTTTGGGTTATCAACTTACATTTCAAGTTTCAACAAAATCGGATAAAAATTGTGACCTCTATAGTGTCCACAAGCTAAAAACGTGATTTTTCGTACAAACAGGGGCCATAATCCATGAAGTTTTGATCCGATACATGCCAATATCGAAAGCATCCGAGATATTTTGGAGATAAACCTATATTTCAAGTTTCATCAAAATCGGATGAGAATTGTGACCTGTAGAGTGTCCACAAACATTTGTGGACGGACGGACAGACAGGGGCGACGGCATAATACGTCCACATGAAAATGTGGGCGTATAAAAAGTTACAGGATATATTAACTATTTACTTTTCCTAGTCGAAACCCCAAAACAATCCAACGTTTAAAGGGTTAAAATGACAACCTTATTTTTTTGCCCTGGATCAACAACGAAATCGCACTCAAAATAATCTTTGATAATCTATAAATTAATCTTTGTTGTAAGGAATTGTTATCACATCAAGGCAAAGGAAAATTTTCAAGTGTGCAACGTTGTGACAAAACAAAACTGTTGATGTAACTGTGTGGCTTTAAGGTATTGTTAACTAGAACTTATCTCAAGTATTAGATAAAATTCATAATCAATCCAATTAGTTTGTATCTGTAAACATTGCATAATTGGGAAATTATTCAGTTTGACTGTAAAACAATATTTCTTTTTTATTTAGTAACCATAAAATAATTGGTTATTTGAAAACCATTGTTTGTTTTGCCATTTACCTTGAGATTAACATTAATCTGTAATAGTACTATCTAATTGTCTTTTAATTTAACTGATTGAGTGATGGGAATGTTAATTAACACTAATCTTTGATTACAATCTACATCTATTTGGAAATCAACTTTGTTTAAGTTTATATGTCTGAAAAATGAACCTAAATAAAAAGTAATAAAAATAATAGTTATACCTTCTTGTTATGTTTTTATAAAAATAGATGTAAATCTTACTTTTTTAATTAAATTAAATTCAATTTTTGTCAAATTATACTTAATGTACTTTTTATGCTAAAATTTGAGGCTTGTCATAGATGAAAATATTGATACATGTATGTGCCATACACTGTAATTGAAAAGTAACTGAAATGTAATTGACCATTACATGATTTTTGGAATGTAATTAATCACATTCCTTTTTCCATGACCATTACTTCAAATCATGTAATGATTTCATTCCATTACCATTACTTCAAATCATGTAATGATTTCATTCCATTACCATTACACCAGTCCTTGCCATGTGTAGGACATGAAGCACTTACAATGTGCAAAATAATTTTCACATTCATATTTATCACACAATGTCAATTCTTAATCACTTGTTACAATTATTTAATTATCACTCTAATGAAAATTCAACAAACTACTTATTTATTTTATGAAATTCTCTATTTTCATAAACTTACAAATATTATTTTTTACATGAAATGTGTCAAATATCAATTAATTTTCCAATTGCAAAAGTTTTCGTAATATGCATGTTTAACTTTTACCCTAATTAATAAAATACACCATTTTTAATTATCACAAAATAGTTTAAATCTTGTTAATTTTATGTAATCTTTCCATTTATTCTTTCAATATCAAAGAGGAAATAATTTATCTTAGTCACATGTAGTTAACATATATAAATTCTGACCTTATATTTGGATAGAATATGTACTGGGTCCCCTCACATTAGTTTGAGTGTAGTGATCTGAATAGGGGACAGCAGACGCGTGAGGTAGCTGACACACATTGTCAGAAGTGGTATATAACTGAACATGTTTTTACTTATCACATGGCAGGATTCAGTAGCAATAGTCGGTCATACATGATATATGTACAGGACAAGCAAACTTTATTTTTATCAATGATAAAAATATATGTGCCCAAATTTCATAAGGCCTTTCAACACCTAATGTAAATGGTTATAATGAGAGTCACAGATGTACATGTAACTGTGGATTTCTGTATGCAAATCAAACAGGAATATGTGAAGAAATAGTCCAAATAATGGCTAATCTAATGGGTTTTTTCAAAAGCTGAGTCCCCAGGGAGTATTTGGGCCAATTTTTATACGTCCACATTCATAATGTGAACGTATTATGCCGTCGCCCCTGTCTGTGTGTGTGTGTGTGTGTATGTATGTATGTATGTGTGTGTGTGTGTGTGTGTGTGTGTGTGTGTGTGTGGGCTGACGAGCCATCCCATGTGAGAAAAAGTGTGTGCTGAACAGACCCCTAAGAGTAAAAAATTCTGAGAGAGGATTTCCTCACAGTGAAGACCTGATCATAATGCCTAACAACCCCTTAGGAGAATGTTTTTGGTGGTCATAGATTTATCCTCACGAGGCTGCACTCATAACATATATATGTGCACATGCACTTAACATTTTACACACATTCCCATGCTAGCCAAGTTTTATTTGGAGTAACTTCCCTTATCCAATCATTTTGTCTAGAATATCAAGACATTCTGTACATTGGCCCTGTAAGGGAAATATATATCTGGATGTGCAGGACTACCCGAATTGCTCACACACCCGGTTTTCATTTACGTTCATATCCTCACCTGAATTTCTCACTGTCATTTGAGAAGAACTCACACAGACATTTTTCTGAGTACATGTAAGAAAATTATTACTGTTTTATTCCTACAAGATGTCTTTTATCATATTTTAGCTATTGATATAGTCATTTCCGATTCAGCTTATGAGCATTGAAGTCCTCTTGAGTCCGATTTTTCCACATTGGACTTTGTGTCATGGTCATGATGGTTCCGTGGATAGAACAGTTTGCCATTCCTCCATCTCGCGTGTCAATCTAGTCAGTCATTAGCATTTTGTCTAGGCTAATTTAGAGCCTATATTTGGATGATCAGTACAATGAAACCTTACATGTTAATTTTGTTTTCTTTACAAAGTGTCATTTCCGTCATTTGTGACTTGTGCATTCTATTGTTGGATGATGATTATGCGAATCTTTTTGCTTATGTCTCAACATATATTCACTGTGTGTACCTTATGATTATTTTGCTCAGAGTTTTTATGCAGATCAGCTCAGATCAACCAGAAAACTGAACCATTTGAAGCCAAGGCAACTAACCAGACTAGTGATGGATAAGTTTCATGTGAATGATAAAGTATTAGTAAATTGTGATGGGATATGGTGGCCTGGCTGGGTATCTGAATCAGAGAAAGAGAAATCTATTACTCATACTGTGTCATTTTTTGATGAGGAAGAAATGTAAGTATGAAAAAGTTTGATGCTAGGCCTAGATATATTGCAATAGACGTAATCCGGAATGACGTCAAATGGGTTGTTATTATAATACGGCCACTTTCAAGTTTAGCCTAACGTAAATTAGTAACTAAGCTGACTAAACGATATTCTTGCGAAACTTGCAACAGTGATAGCAGATATAAACGTAAAGATTATGTGAGATCGGTGTTACTTTCCTTCCGTTTCTGAAGTCGTCAATTAACATTGAACGATGTAGACACCGGTTAACACAACGCGGGCGTCCTCATAATGACCTTTCTGTAATTTTGATACACTGACACCATTCTGTTTGTTCAAAGTTAGACTATTTTTAAAGCATCAGCATTTTTGTCTCGCACATTTAAACAAATAAAAATATCCAGAATTAGTCGTAATTGAAAAACGATTAAAAAACAGAAATAAATATAGTATCTGATCCCACGGGGGCATAGCCAACTTATTCCAATAGGAATTACACAATAAACATAAAACACAACAGTTATGTGCAGCATCCAGAAAATCATACACCACCCTCAAAAAATAAAAGGTGCAAATAATGATCCTGCTTCAGTTATGTTTATTGTAGGCAAAAAATTGGACCTGTGAATTTTACTAAATTTTTGCGATTTAATAACAAAAGTGCTGATGCTTTAAAAATAGTCTATTTACATCTGAACAAACATAATGGTGCCGTTTTATCGAAATTACAGAAAGGTCATTATGGTGACACCCGCATTGTTTTACCCAGTGTCTAGCCTACATCGTCGGCATAGTTATTAATTTACGTTAGTCTAAACTTGAAAGTGGCCGTAGTACATGTTTAATAACATTGGCGAACGTTACTGATTGTACCCCGTCACATGAATTTCCATTTGGAAAAACCCATTGTGACGTCATTCTGGAGTAGGTCTATTAATTCACTGGTGAATTTTGCCTGAGCCTTAAAATTGCTGTGAACCCGTCACTCATGTATGTCTGTCATCACTTTGCAGGCACACCTGTCACCTTTCCATTGTATGATGGCACAGGCAAACCCTTAGATATGTGGGATTAGTGGCTTCTTTTGCCCTGCGGTCCTATTGATTGTTGGACTGAAACAAGGCTAATGACATAGGAATCGGTCTTGTCAAAACTTCAAACATTCATATCTTCGCTCAGAATAAAGTAATTTGACTGAAATATATTCATTTTGTATTACATGTATCTATTTTTAAACTATTATAGCGAGAACGACCAACTCTTTATCTAAATCTTACATAATGCATCTTTAAAAAAGCAAAAAATGTTACTGACTGCAAATAATATATGGTAGACACACGTAATAGCTATAACATGTACAAAAATCATGACATTTGGAATAAAATTGAGAAAGATATGAGCATTATTCCAAATGTTGCGATTTTTGTACAAGTTATAGCTATAACGTGTGTCTACCATATATTATCTGCGGTCATTAGCATTTTTTGATTTTTAAGTAGATATTATCTAAGGACATCGTACAATACTTCAAGATTGTGCACAGTAAATGCTTATTTTGGTCAGCCCATTTTTGAGATGAAATGGGGTTTAACGTCCTACTGTTTTGCTCCGAACTGGGCTAATGAAGACGGGCATACACCATACAGTGTGCTATGAGGGAAATTTTGCCCGGACAGCAGCACTACGGCCTACTCTTATATTGAATTCCAACTGTCAAGGGATCTTTTACGTGCACGCCAATGTGTACACGGGACCTCGGTTTTCCGTCTCATCCGAATGACTAGACAGCTGTCCTTGTCAGGCCCTCCGTCCTGCATCACTGACAAGGGGAAACCATGTCGGAAAATCTGGATGACCTTTCTTGGCCAATGCAGGGATCGAACACTCGACCTCCAGGCTAGCGAGCCAGCACCTCACCCACTTAGCCACCACGATCCCCCAGGAAAATGAAGCCACTGTGAATCATAATAATAAGTAATGGTTCTGACTCTGACTTATGTTAGGCCTGTTTAAATTTTGCTTTTTATACGCCCACATTTTCATGCGGACGTATTATGCCGTCGCCCCTGTCCGTCCGGACGTCTGGACGTCCGTTCACAATTTGTTTAAGGACACTCTTGAGCTCATAATTCTTATCCGATTTTGACTAAACTTGAAATATAGGTTTATCTCCAAAAGATCTCAGCTGCTTTCGATATTGCCATGTATCTGTTCGATACTTCATGGATTATGGCCCCTGTTTGTACGAAGAATCACGTTTTTAGCTTGTGGACCCTATAGAGGTCACAATTTTTATCCGATTTTGTTGAAACTTGAAATGTAAGTTTATAACCCAAAGATCTTGGTTCCTTTTGATATTCGCACATATCGGACCATAACTTCCTGAATTATGGCCCCTGAATGGACGAAAAATCACGTTTTTAGCTTGTGGACCCTATAGAAGTCATAATTTTTATCCGATTTAAAAACCTGTATTATTATATCACCATTACACCCTAAGGACGACTGAGTTCGAATTTCGGGAAAATCGACCCAAAATTGACTGACAAAATGGCCGCCGTTTGTTCCCAAAAAGCGTAAAAATATGGTATATCAAGGTTGTGGACCCTATAGAGGTCACAATTTTTATCCGATTTTGTTGAAACTTGAAATGTAAGTTTATAACCCAAAGATTTCGGTTCCTGTCGATATTCGCGCATAGCGTACCATAACTTCCTGAATAATGGCTCCTGATTGTACGAAAAATCACGTTTTTAGCTTGTTGACCCTATAGAAGTCATAATTTTTATCCGATTTAAAAACCCACATTATTATATCACCGTTACACCCTAAGGATGACTGAGTTCGAATTTCGTGAAAATCGACTCAAAATTGGCAGACAGAATGGCCGCCGTTCGTTCTCAAATAGCGTAAGAATATGGTATATCAAGGTTGTGGACCCTATAGAGGTCACAATTTTTATCCGATTTTGTTGAAACTTAAAATGTAAGTTTATAATCCAAAGATTTTGGTTCCTTTCAATATTCGCGCATATCGGACCATAACTTCCTGAATAATGGCCCCTGATTGTACGAAAAATCGCGTTTTTAGCTTGTGGACCCTATAGAAGTCATAATTTTTATCTGATTTAAAAAAACGTATTATTATATCACCGTTACACCCTAAGGACGACTGAGTTCAAATTTCGTGAAAATCGGCCCAAAATTGACAGACAAAATGGCCGCCGCTCGTTCCCAAATAGCGTAAAAATATGGTATATCAAGGTTGTGGACTCTATAGGTCACAATATTTATCTGATTTTGTTGAAACTTGAAATGTAAGTTTATAACCCAAAGATTTCGGTTCCTTTCGATATTCGCGCATAACTTCCTGAATAATGGCCCCTGATTGTACGAAAAATCGCTTTTTAGGTTGTGGACCCTATAGAGGTCATAATTTTTATCCGATTTAAATAAAATATTATTATATCACCGTTACATCCTAAGGACAGATGAGGTCGAATTTCGTGACAATCGGCTCAAAATTGACAGACAAAATGGCCGCCGTCCGTACTCAAATAGCGTAAAAATATGGTATATCAAGGTTGTGGACCCCATAGAGGTCACAATTTTTATCCGGTTTTGTTGAAACTCGAAATGTAAGTTTATACCCAAAGATCTTGGTTCCTTTCGATATTCCCATATATCGGACCGTAACTTCCCGAATTATGGCCCCTGATTTTACGAAAAATCGCGTTTTTAGCTTGTGAACCCTCTAGAGGTCATAATTTTTATCCGATTTAAAAAAAATATTATTATATCACTGTTACACCCTAAAGACGGCTGAATTTGAATTCTGTGAAAATCAGCCCAAAATTGACAGACAAAATGGCCGCCGTTCGTTCCCAAATAGCGTAAAAATATGGTATATCAAGGTTGTGGATCCTATAGAGGTCACAATTTTTATCCGATTTTGTTGAAACTTGAAATGTAAGTTTACAACCCAAAGATCTCGGTTCCTTTATATATTCCACATATCAGACCGTAACTTCCTGAAATATGGCCCTGATTGTACGAAAAATCGCGTTTTTAGCTTGTGGACCCTATAGAGAGGTCATAATTTTTATCTGATTTAAAAAATCGTATTATTATATCACCGTTACCCCCTAAGGATGGCGGAGTTCGGATTTTGTGAAAATTGGCCCAATTTTGTCGGACAAAATGGCCGCCGTTCTTTCTCAAATAGCGTAAAAATATGGTATATCAAGGTCGTGGACCCTATAGACGTCACAATTTTTTATCCGATTTTGTTGAAACTTGAAATGTAAGTTTATGACCCAAAGATCTCATTTCCTATTGATATTCGCGCATATCGGACCGTAACTTCCTGAATTATAGCCCCTGATTGTACGAAAAATCGCGTTTTTAGCTTGTGGACCCTATAGAGGTCATAATTTGTATCCAATTTAAAAAACTGTACTATTATATCACTGTTGCACCCTAAGGACGACTGAATTCGAATTTCGTGAAAATCAACCCAAAATTGACAGACAAAATGGCCACCGTTCGTTCTCAAATAGCGTAAAAATATGGTATATCAAGGTTGTGGACCCTATAGAGGTCGCAATTTTTATCTGATTTTGTTGAAACTTGAAATGTAAGTTTATAACACAAAGATCTCATTTCCTTTCGATATTCGCGCATATTGAATTGTAATTTCCTGAATTATGGCCCTTGATAGTAGGAAAAATCACTTTCTTGTTAGCTTGTTCTCTATCCATCTCTCGAAAATGTGGGCGTATCCTGCCTGGCAGCCGCTGGTTTCATTCTGCTCTACATATATATCACATATAATTTTTCACAGTATTCATGTTACAAGTGCCTCGAAGATAAAAAGGATTAATGATCTTTCTGAGAGAGAATTTTCAGAATATATCAGAAAGGGTGAAGGTATTATTAATTAAAAAAAAAACGTCTGTTCTGAATGCATTTGCATTCACCGAATCTTTTGCCTGTTTGATGTTGAGAACCTGCGTTTTAATTTCAAATTATAATTGAATCCCCCAATTTGATTTAATTGTCCCCCACCTTTTGAAGAAATGGGTCTGTCCGTCAGTCTGTCTGTCCGTCACACTTTTTGGGACACAATAACTAATTGAGTGTAGGTGTTCATTAGGTGCATGCCTTGACTGAGTTTGGTGATGAGCATTTTCTGCTTGGGTAAGTAGAGACTTCAATCTGATTGGTTGAGACTTTGGAACACAATAACTCCCCTTCTAATTGTGGTAGAATGTTCAAACTTCGTGTAGGTGTTTATTAGGTGCATGCCTTGACAAAATTCGGTGATGAGCATTTTCTGCTTAGGGTAAGCAGAGATAAGCAATTTGATTGGTTGAGGCTTTGGGACACGATAACTTTGATTCCAATTAAGTGAGAGTAATGAAACTTGGTGTATAGTTTCATAAGATCAATACCTTTACTAAGTTCGATAATGAGCATTTTCTGCTTGGGGTAAGCAGAGTGATAAGCAATTTGATCCAGACTTTGGAGCTCGATAACTTTCATCCTAATTGATAGAGAGAGGTGAAACTTGGTATATAGATTCATAACATCAATACCTTGACTAAGTTCGATGGTGAGCAGTTTCTGCTTAGGCTCAGTAGAGACTTCAATCTGAGTGGTCGAGACTTTGGAACACAATAACTCCACTTCTAATTGTGGTAGAATGTTGAAACTTCGTGTAGGTGTTTATTAGGTGAATGCCTTGACAGAGTTCAGTGAAGAGCATTTTCCACTAAGGGTAAGCAAAGATAAGCAATTTGATTTTTCAAGACTTTGAAGCTCGATAACTTTGATTCTAATTGAGTGAGAGAGGTGAAACTTTGTGTATAGTTTCATTACATCAATACCTTGACTATGTTCGATGCAAATTTTCTGCTGAGGCTAAGTAATGATAAGCAATTTGACTGGTTCAAGACTTTGGAACATAACAACTCTGCTTTTAATTGAGGTAGAATGTTCAAATTTTGTGTAGATGTTTATTTAGTGAATGTCTTGAATGAGTTCACTGATTAACATTTTCCACTAAACAGAGCTAAGCAATATTATTGGTCTATGCTTTGGGACACGATAACTTTGATTCTAATTGAGGGAGAGTGATGAAACTTGGTGTATAGTTTCACTACATCAAAACCTTGAATAAGTTCAATCATGAGCATTTTATGCTTAGACAAAGTATAGATAAGCAGTTTGGTTACTCGATGCTTTATAAAAAGATCAATGTGCAATTAATTAATGTGTCATCTATTTATTTTGGGATTTCGGCGGGGGACATCTGCCTCACTGTTGGCTTGTTTTCTTTATTTTATATTTGTTTTGGTTTGTTCTGTTTACCTTTTCAATATGCCAAAAAGTATTTGGCATGTCTTTCAATATTTAAAAAGGAACAAGACAGACAAATCAGTTGCAATAAACTAATTGAGGCGTTTTTCTCCTTAAATGAGACACAATAGTTAATTTAGAAAAATATTCTTGATCAATTTCTTGACTTCTTGTACATGTATAATCATGTGAGATTTTTTAATGATAATCCTGGTCTCAAATTTAAAAAAAAAAAAATAAATTTTTTTTACGGATGATCTGTCTTGTTCCTCTTGTTAGTGTTACCATATTTCATTTGGATGAAAGATAATTATCTGGGATGGGACATACAAATAAATTACCGGTAGTTGATAGTCACTATGTCACAGTAACGGTAGCCTATAGGGAGTTCAAATTTGCAAAGGTATTTCAAAATTGACATGACATGTATATTACAAGTCAAAATTTCATAGGAAATCGCAGCATTTTAGTGATACAAAGTAGAGCTGGAGTTTCTACCTCTCCACTTACTTAGTGGTAAATTCTGTTTATTTTCAGAAAAACTGAAGAAAACTAACAGACTAAGACATCTGTTAGTAAAATTCACCAGTGATGTTAGTTTAATCGAAATAAAGGATTTCAACAGCCAAGACTATCTAGATGAATTGGTTCAGAAAATTGAATGCAAGCCTTACAATAAATTATTTGCAACAGATGATGATGATGATTCACTACCACCCCCACAAGCTGAAGAGAGAGAGATCAAGCCCATTCCTCCATCTTCACAAACCAGGATGATTGATGATGATGATCCACTACCACCCTCACAAGAGCCCATTCCTCCATCGTCACAAACCAGGATGACTTATGATGATGATCCACTACCATCCTCACAAGTTAAACCGACAGAGGTCAAACCAATTCCTCCATCTTCCCAAACCAGAATGATTGCTGATGATGATGAAGAGGATGATCTACTACCACCCTCTCAATCTAATCGGAGAGAGATAAAGACCATTCGTCCATCTTCACAAACCAGGTTGATGGATGATGAGGAATCACTACCACCTTCACAAGCTAAACCGACAGAGGTCAAACCCATTACTCAATCTTCAAAAACCTGGATGATTGATGATGATGATCCACTACCACCTTCACAAGCTAAACCGACAGAGGTCAAACCCATTCCTCCATCTTCACAAACCTGGATGATTGATGATGATGATCCACTACCACCTTCACAAGCTAAACCGACAGAGGTCAAACCCATTCCTCCATCTTCACAAACCTGGATGATTGATGATAATGATCCACTACCACCTTCACAAGCTAAACCGACAGAGGTCAAACCCATTCCTCCATCTTCACAAACCTGGATGATTGATGATGATGATCCACTACCCCCATCACAAGCTAAACCGACAGAGGTCAAACCAATTCCTCCATCTTCACAAACTAGTGTGGTTGATCATGATGAAGAAGATGATCCACCACCACCCACACAAGCTAAACGGAGAGAGGTCAAGGCCATTCCCTCATCTTCACAAACCTGGTGGATTGATAATGATGAAGAAGATGATCCACTACCACTCACACAAGCTAGAGGGAGAGAGGTCAAACCAATTCCTCCATCTTCACAAACTAGTGTGATTGATCATGATGAAGAAGATGATCCACTACCACCCACACAAGCTAAACGAAGAGAGATCAAGGCCATTCCCTCATCTTCACAAACCTGGATGATTGATGATGATCCACTACCACCATCACAAGCTAAACGGAGAGTGATCAAGCGCATTTCTCCATCTTCACATACCTGGATGATTGATGATGATGATCCACTACCACCATCACAAGCTAAACCGACAGAGGTCAAACCAATTCCTCCATCTTCACAAACTAGCATGATTGATCATGATGAAGAAGATAATCCACTACAACCCACACAAGCTAAACGGAGAGGGATCAAGGCCATTCCCTCATCTTCACAAACCTGGATGATTGATCATGGTGAAGAGGATGATCCACTTCCACCCACACAAGCTAAACCGAGAGCGATCAAGGCCATTTCCTCATCTTCACAAACCAGGTTGATTGATGATGAGGAATCACCCTCACAAGCTAAACGGAGAGGGATCAAGGCCATTCCTCCATCTTCACAAACCTGGATGATTGATGATTATGATCCACTACCACCCACACAAGCTAAACGGAGAGAGATCAATGCAATTCCCTCATCTTCACAAACTAGTGTGATTAATCATGATGAAGAAGATGATCCACTACCACCCACACAAGCTAAACGGAGAGCGATCAAGCCCATTCCTCCATCTTCACAAACTAGTGTGATTGATCATGATGAAGAAGATGATCCACTACCACCCACACAAGCTAAACGGAGAGGGATCAAGGCCATTCCCTCATCTTCACAAACCTGGATGATTGATGATGATGATGAAGAGGATGATCCACTACCACCCTCACAAGCTAAACAGAGAGCAATCAAGCCCATTCCGCCATCTTCACAAACCTGGATGATTGATGATGATGATCCACTACCACCATCACAAGCTAAACCGACAGAGGTCAAACCAATTTCTCCATCTTCACAAACCTGGATGATTGATGATTATGATCCATTACCACCCACACAAGCTAAACGGAGAGAGATCAAGGCAATTCCCTCATCTTCACAAACTAGTGTGATTGATCATGATGAAGAAGATGATCCACTACCACCCACACAAGCTAAACGGAGAGCGATCAAGCCCATTCCTCCATCTTCACAAACTAGTGTGATTGATCATGATGAAAAAGATGATCCACTACCACCCACACAAGCTAAACGGAGAGCGATCAAGCCCATTCCTCCATCTTCACAAACTAGTGTGATTGATCATGATGAAAAAGATGATCCACTACCACCCACACCAGCTAAACGGAGAGGGATCAAGGTCATTCCTCCATCTTCACAAACCTGGATGATTGATGATTATGATCCACTACCACCCACACAAGCTAAACGGAGAGAGATCAAGGCAATTCCCTCATCTTCACAAACCTGGATGATTGATGATGATCAAGAGGATGATCCACTACCACCCTCACAAGCTAAACGGAGAGCAATCAAGCCCATTCCTCCATCTTCGCAAACTAATGTGATTGATCATGATGAAAAAGATGATCCACTACCACCCACACCAGCTAAATGGAGAGGGATCAAGGCCATTCCTCCATCTTCACAAACCTGGATGATTGATGATTATGATCCACTACCACCCACACAAGCTAAACGGAGAGAGATCAAGGCAATTCCCTCATCTTCACAAACCTGGATGATTGATGATGATCAAGAGGATGATCCACTACCACCCTCACAAGCTAAACGGAGAGCAATCAAGCCCATTCCTCCATCTTCGCAAACTAGTGTGATTGATCATGATGAAAAAGATGATCCACTACCACCCACACCAGCTAAACGGAGAGGGATCAAGGCCATTCCTCCATCTTCACAAACCTGGATGATTGATGATTATGATCCACTACCACCCACACAAGCTAAACGGAGAGAGATCAAGGCAATTCCCTCATCTTCACAAACTAGTGTGATTGATCATGATGAAGAAGATGATCCACTACCACCCACACAAGCTAAACAAAGAGCGATCAAGCCCATTCCTCCATCTTCACAAACTAGTGTGATTGATCATGATGAAAAAGATGATCCACTACCACCCACACCAGCTAAACAGAGAGAGATCAAGGCAATTCCCTCATCTTCACAAACTAGTGTGATTGATCATGATGAAGAAGATGATCCACTACCACCCACACAAGCTAAACGGAGAGCGATCAAACCCATTCCTCCATCTTCACAAACTAGTGTGATTGATCATGATGAAAAAGATGATCCACTACCACCCACACCAGCTAAACGGAGAGGGATCAAGGCCATTCCTCCATCTTCACAAACCTGGATGATTGATGATTATGATCCACTACCACCCACACAAGCTAAACGGAGAGAGATCAAGGCAATTCCCTCATCTTCACAAACCTGGATGATTGATGATGATCAAGAGGATGATCCACTACCACCCTCACAAGCTAAACGAAGAGCAATCAAGCCCATTCCTCCATCTTCACAAACCTGGATGATTGATGATGATGATCCACTACCACCATCACAAGCTAAACCGACAGAGGTCAACCCAATTTCTCCATCTTCACAAACCTGGATGATTGATGATTATGATCCACTACCACCCACACAAGCTAAACAGAGAGAGATCAAGGCAATTCCCTCATCTTCACAAACCTGGATGATTGATGATGATCAAGAGGATGATCCACTACCACCATCACAAGCTAAACTGACAGAGGTCAAACCAATTCCTCCATCTTCACAAACTAGTGTGGTTGATCAGGATGAAGAAGATGATCCACCACCACCCACACAAGCTAAACGGAGAGAGGTCAAGGCCATTCCCTCATCTTCACAAACCTGGTGGATTGATAATGATGAAGAAGATGATCCACTACCACCCACACAAGCTAAACGGAGAGCGATCAAGCCCATTCCTCCATCTTCACAAACTAGTGTGATTGATCATGATGAAGAAGATGATCCACTACCACCCACACAAGCTAAACGGAGAGGGATCAAGGCCATTCCCTCATCTTCACAAACCTGGATGATTGATGATGATGATGAAGAGGATGATCCACTACCACCCTCACAAGCTAAACGGAGAGCAATCAAGCCCATTCCGCCATCTTCACAAACCTGGATGATTGATGATGATGATCCACTACCACCATCACAAGCTAAACCGACAGAGGTCAAACCAATTTCTCCATCTTCACAAACCTGGATGATTGATGATTATGATCCACTACCACCCACACAAGCTAAACGGAGAGAGATCAAGGCAATTCCCTCATCTTCACAAACTAGTGTGATTGATCATGATGAAGAAGATGATCCACTACCATCCACACAAGCTAAACGGAGAGGGATCAAGGCCATTCCCTCATCTTCACAAACCTGGATGATTGATGATGATGATGAAGAGGATGATCTACTACCACCACCCTCACAAGCTAAACAGAGAGCAATCAAGCCCATTCTGCCATCTTCACAAACCTGGATGATTGATGATGATGATCCACTACTACCACCATCACAAGCTAAACCGACAGAGGTCAACCCAATTTCTCCATCTTCACAAAACTGGATGATTGATGATTATGATCCACTACCACCCACACAAGCTAAACGGAGAGAGATCAAGGCAATTCCCTCATCTTCACAAACCTGGATGATTGATGATGATCAAGAGGATGATCCACTACCACCCTCACAAGCTAAACGGAGAGCGATCAAGCCCATTCCTCCATCTTCACATACCTGGATGATTGATGATGATCCACTACCACCATCATCTTCACAAACCTGGATGATTGATGATGATGATGAAGAGGATGATCTACTACCACCACCCTCACAAGCTAAACGGAGAGCAATCAAGCCCATTCTGCCATCTTCACAAACCTGGATGATTGATGATGATGATCTATTACTACCACCATCACAAGCTAAACCGACAGAGGTCAACCCAATTTCTCCATCTTCACAAACCTGGATGATTGATGATTATGATCCACTACCACCCACACAAGCTAAACGGAGAGAGATCAAGGCAATTCCCTCATCTTCACAAACCTGGATGATTGATGATGATCAAGAGGATGATCCACTACCACACTCACAAGCTAAACGGAGAGCGATCAAGCCCATTCCTCCAACTTCACATACCTGGATGATTGATGATGATCCACTACCACCATCACAAGCTAAACAGAGAGAGATCAAACCAATTTCTCCATCTTCACAAAACAGGCAGTCCTCTTCACTGCAATCTGAAATCCTAGATGATGATAAGGACTCTTTTATATCGGACGAAATGTTTGATGATTCACGGGACAGTGATTTTGTTTTGAATTCCAATTCAGAGTCTGATTCTAGTGATGTTGTCCCAATAATTGACATAGGTGCTTTTAAAACTGTAAAAAATGATCAAAATGACAAGATATTCTTTAAAGATATGCCCTTGGTTTACTTCAGAGGGATCCAAAGAACAAAAGTGGGTAAAAATGGACAAATTAAAAAAAGTGACCGCGTTTTTAGTAACAAGCATAGCTGTTTATATTGTGGAATTCTTGTTTGTAAACCAGTCGATCATATGGAGAGAAAACATGGTGATGAAAAAGAGATAGCCGATCTTCTTGAGTTAAAGCCAAAGAAAACTGACAGTTCTCAAGTGCGTAAGAAAAAAAATTCTGTTCGCCAAAAACAGCTGGAAACTTTACGTAATCGTGGCAATCATAGACATAACATGGAAGTCAAGCATTCAGGTGAGGGTGAGATCATACCTTTAAGAAGACCACCAGGAAAAGGAGTATTTTATTTGTCTAGATTTGGGCCTTGTCCAAATTGTTATGGATGGATAAGTGACCAGTCGAAGCATCGATATCGCTGTGTAGCTAAGGGTAAAGATATCGAAAGTAAGAGTAGCTTGACTGTAAAAAGTAATCTACTTATGGGACTGTATGAAAGAGCATCCACCACCCTGACAAAAGAAGTATTACAAACTATGGTAGTTGATGATTGCTCCAAAGTTGCTACAAGTGATCCTCTAATTATGGAATTGGGTGATGTGTGGTTGCGAAAATCTTGCAAAAACAAACTGAGGCGTGCAAATTACACCAGCACAAGAATGAGAGCTGCAGCTCGTCTTTTAATGGAGTGTAGAAAACTGGATGAAAATAAGAAGACAATGATTGACTTTATATCTCCATCTTCATTTGAAACTGTCATCAAGGCCACTATTAATGTTGCAGGGGGTGAAGAATACAATTTAAATAAACCCTCCACAGCTTTAAAGATTGGGCATGACCTCCAAAGAATGGCCAATATAAAAGAAACAAAAGGAATTATTTCTAAACATGAAGAGCATGTCCTAGACGCCAAGAATTTTAATAAATTACTTAAGAAAAACTGGAATCAACGAATAAGTTCAATGGCATCCTCAACACTGAATGAACGCAGGTTCAATAAAATAATTGAATTACCTTCAGGACATGATTTAAATTTATTGTCAGACCATCTAAAAAAGGAGTTGTCTACGATAGAAGAAATTGGTGATAAAACAACTTTTCGACGTGCAGTTGAGTTGGTTGAAGCACGGTTACTGACGTTTAACAAGAGACGTCCAGGGGAGTTGGAAGCTATGAGGTATGTGTAGGTTTTGCAATCATCCTTCTAGTAACTTCCAAATGCACTATGTTGTGGAAAAGCAGCTTGGTGGGCACAATTTCATCTTGATTAATCTGGGATGTTTATTTTAGATATTCTGATGTCTTATGAATGTACCATCTGTATTTTGTAATGTGTACTTACATTTTGATATTTTGATTAACAAAATTATCAGAAATTATTTACTAATTGAGAATCAAATGATTGTTTTGTCTTTCTAGTGTGGAGTCATATACTGGAAGAAGAGTAGATGCTGCCCTGGATGATTTTAAAAAAGATCTGACTTCTTTTGAGCTAGAACTTTGCAAGACGTATGAAGTCGTTAATATTAGGGGAAAGAGAGGGCGAAAGGTACCTGTACTAGTACCACCAGAATGTCGCAATGTTATGGATATGATTGCCAATGAAGATGTTAGAGAGCTAGCAGATGTTGCCAACAGTTCATTTCTGTTTGCTAATTTTGGTTAGTACTTCTGAATATCTTGATTTATACATGTCTTGGTACATTGGGTTCCTTTCTGTCAATTAATATTTTTCCTTCTTGTGTCAACCATTCCTTATGAGAGGCTAATTTGCATATTAAAATGGTTCATCTGTTATTTTCCAAGTGCTAGTGTTTCCAGTTAGATAAATCTTTGATAATACATACTCACTATCCCTATAATATGAAAGCATTTCAATACAGTTCCAGATCAAACAGTTTGACTGCTGGTAAATGTATGAACATTGTGATCTCCTCTTTAACTACTTCTAGGTAAAGGAGCTGTACGTGCTTATGATGCGTTAGAGAATGTCTTGAGTGAATTAAAGCTAGAAAATGCTAGTTTTATCAAATCAACACTACTAAGGAAATACATTGCTACAACAACACAGGTAAGTCAGACCTGGAATCATATGTGTATCATATGAAATTTAAAGATGCATTCCCACAAAAGCATTTATCGGGTGGTTATTTCCAATAAAAGTATGGCAATTTTGGTATATCGAAAGTAGAGACACCCAATTTTACAAGAAAAATACTGGATTCCCTGAAATACACAAATGGAGCGCGCACAGGACAAAAATAAGAGGGTGTCACTAAGTAACTGAGATTTTTTGTGTATCATATGACATTTAATAGAAGGGGCTGATCTCCGGTGTTCTTGGGCACATGGTTTGGACTTAAAAGTGAGCTCCTTCCATTCAAATACAGAATATTTCTATTTCGGTAAAATTCCCCTTATAGCCTTTGATCCAGTTTGATAAAATGTCATAATGATAACACTTAAGAAGTTTTTATTTTTATTGAATATTTGCAGGTGCTTAATATTTCTGAGAATCAACTTGGATGGATTACTAATCATTTAGGACACAACATCAACGTACATAAAGATTTTTACCGAGTTATGTCTTCCACTATTGAAAAAACGAAAGTAGCAAAATTATTATTGCTGGCAGATAGTGGTTCAATAACCAATTATTATGGGAAGACGATTGACGAAATAGATTTTGAAAGCTCTGCTGGTGGTGAGTTTTAGTCTGTAGTACCTTGTTAATCTAGATCAAACAACCCTTAATACTGATAATTACATGAGCCGAGGTGGCTCAGTGAGTAAGACCCTGGTTCACTAACCAGGAGTTCTCAGGTTCACTCCTGGTGTTGGCCGAGAAAGTTCCTTGGGATTTTCCGGCATGGTTTCCCCTTGTCAGTGGTTCAGGAGGGAGGGCCTGGCAACAAGGGGTCCAAGCAGATTCAATTGACCGACGTTAACTCCAATTAACAAAATGTTAAAGACCCATGCTGTGCACGTAAAAGAACCCCTGACAGTTGGAATTCGATATAAAAGTAGGCCGTAGCGCTGCTGTCCTGGCAAAATTTCACTCATAGCATGGCATATGCCCATCTTCATTAGCCCAGTCGGTGCAGAAAAGTAGGACGTTAAACCCCATTTCATTTCACTGATAATTACTGGGTCGAGCCATGTAACCCAGCTCCTGTTTGACAATTAAACCAAGTCCATGGTGTAATGTTTGTATAGATTTTGTTGTATAAATGGTGGATTACATCTTGAAATTATAATTTAATATTTCTATTCTTTTTCAGACTTTCTTGTGAAAGATGATGAAGAACAAGATATTGTTGATGATGAGATTAATATTAATGATAGATTACAGCCACTTGAGAAAAGAAAGAGTAGTAGTCTAGAAGTAGTTAAGAGAAAGAAACAAAAGAATGAAATTATTGAAGGTGAGAACAGAATTTAGATATTAATATCTGTGTCGCGAACTTTGATTCAAATGAAATTTTAAAAGATTTTATCTCTTGACTGACCCAGACAGTTTGACATCCAAACACCCATGTCATAACAATGACAGCATAGGTCTTTAACATTTTGTCGATTGGAGTTGACGTTGGTCAATTGAATCTGCTACGGACCCCTTGTTGGATATTCTCATGTAAGCATTGTCCAGTTTGTCTAAAATCCTGAGACCATTTGACATGGTCCACAAATTTGTCATATAAATCATAATGTTTATGTTTGACTGTTGTTATTTTGCCTTAGAACTTACAGTATGAAATGTTTATTGTCTTTTCATTCCAGGACCCACATGTAGTAACGATACACAGAGAAATATGTTGCAGATTTCAGATAATAGTAAGTAGTTTTATTCTCTTACGATGATTTCCTCTTTATGGTAAAATCATTCCATTCCTTCACCATAACTAAAAACAATGGTTACTCGTCTGGTGATACTGTGTGCATTCATTAACGAGGATATCCTCTTTAGGGTTCACTTCTTTCTATAAGGGCTCTCTCTCTCTCCCCCCCCCTCCTCAACACTTTTTTATTATCTTATCAACAAATTGATAAGGGAATTGGGGAACAAGCAAGCTGCCTATGCTAAACCCTTATCCCTTAAAACCAGAAGAAAGCTCTTTATTGTGTAAAGTGCATACAGTCCTACCTACAGACATATCTTTGACTTCACAGGAAGTTGATCTTGAACTTAAAATAATTCCCCAAAGTAGACGTATTTCGTCAGTTGTCCTTCTGCAAGACTGCTGGTTTGTGAGAATATCTGCTTTAGTTAGAATCCCATGAAGTTCTCATATGTAGAAGATATTAATTTTACACAATGTCAGCACAACATCAGTAATGACTGGACAGGGACTTTAATTCAATTTATGGTACCAAATTTATTGTAGATGATGAGATTGGATCACAGCCACTTGAGAAAAGAAAGAGTAGTAGTAGTCCAGAAGTAGGTGAGAACATAACAGAATTAAAATAATACTGTGTTTTATTTTGTGTCTTTAAATCAAAGTATATTTTGAAAATCCTAATTTTGAGCTTTAAATGAGAGAAAATGTCAAATTGGGTCAAACAGTAGACTTTCTCTTAGCATTATATCAATTGGTTGTTATGTAAGTGATTAAATATGATTGGTTAAGTTCAAATAATAAACTGCAGGAAAATTATAGGTCAAAGATCATCTTAAGACATTTAGAATATTGATTCAGAGAGTATTAAAGGGATCCCCCATCTTTAAACAAGTTGAATTGAATGCTTATTGCCTGTTCATTCCAGGAGGACCTACATGCAGTAACGATAAACAGACAAATAGGTTGGAGACTTCAGATAGTAGTAAGTAGTCTTATTCTCTTAGGATGATTTCCTCTATATTGTAAAATCATTCCATTCCTTCATCATAACTAAAAACAATGGTTACTCGTCTGGTGATACTGTGTGCAATCATTAACGAGGATATCCTCTTTAGGGTTCTGGACTATGGATTTGGAGATGACTATGCACTATTTACTTTAGAGAATTTGCCTTTAAATCAATGTAATGTAACAAAAAATCACAGATTACCCCGTCTTCTTATGAATTTGTGAGGATTATTTTTACATTGTTGGTTCAGGGCTTTCTAGATATGATTCAAAACATCATTTTTTTTCTTTTAATATTTTGTTTGCAACCACACGACCAATTTCTAGTTTGGCTGAACAACACTCAAACTTAAAAGTCTACAATATATATACTTTTTTTATCCCCATGTTTTCCTATGGAGAAATTTGAAGAAATATGGATATTTCCTTTTGATAATACTTGATAAGGAACTGTTGTGTCAGTATTTGTTCATTTTTTTGATTTCAGATGTTTGGAACAAAGAAAAGAGAGGGGCCTATAATGAAGTGTTTTTTAAACTTGTCCAATTACGAGGAAAAATGCTGAAAAAAGAAGAAATAGTATCCCTCAAAAACAAGAACCCAATTTTAAAGAAAATGACCTATGACAAAATTAAAAATAAAATAAATGCAGATGTACAGAAAATAAGACGAAATAAAGACAAAAACTAAAAATAATTTGCAGATGTACAGAAAATAAGACCAAATAAAGACAAAAACTAAAAATATTGTTTTTTAATTCTTTTGCTCTTATTCCCAAAGGTAATAGATCATGACAAAAAACGAATTTGGCTCATTAAAGAGATTAGGCTTTTAAAACTAATATGCAAAATATTTTTCTTGATGTCTTAAAATAAGAGAGAAAAACCTTTTGTAAATTTCCTATGCTAAAATATCAAAATCATATCTAGACCAAATTCTCCTATCTTATGCTCTATTACCTTATATGTCTCCATTCTAAACCGGGCCAGGGAAAGATGTCGCTTTATTTGGTAAAATATTTATTGTAATTACATAATGTTAAAAGATAGGTTTTAATGTCTGTACATCACTGGCAAGCATTGAAATGGTTAAGAACACACTTTAACTAATGCATTGCAGTGATTCATGACAAGTCAAGTATAAACTTGCTGAAAATAGTCTCGATTTCCCGTAAGTTTGGACGCTTATTCCATCAAAATTTACTGTTTTCTACATACTTTTTTTCCCCCAGGTTTATCACTACCCATTTTTATACGCCCACATTTTCATGTGGACGTATATTGTCGTCGCCCCTGTCCGTCCATGAAGAATTTAATTCTGATAATTACATGTAGATATATCATTTCCCAGGCCCAGGCAAGATTCTTTGAATGGACACAAATGATTACCAGCAAGATATCTAGAGAAGCTGGTATAAAGGAATGATCTGTATTAAGTGGATATTGTGTGTGTGGGGGGGGGGCGGGGGCGGCGGGTTGTTCATTAAAATATGGATCTGGTAAAAGATGGAATAATTGGGTATGAAATGCAGCAATTGACCGAATGGCAGTCTGAAAGGCAAAGCACATGGATGTGAGCCGAATGGTGTTTTGGGGGATTATCCTTATAACTTCCAGTTTTGCACTTAGACCGATTTTGAAAGTCAGCTCTTCAATTGAGGTCACAGGAGTGACAACCTAGATGAGCTGCACAAAATATGTGCAACATTTTCAACCAGCGGCTGCCAGGCAGGATACGCCCACATTTTCGAGAGATGGATAGAGAACAAGCTAAAAAGAAAGTGATTCTTCCTACAATCAAGGGCCATAATTGAGGAAATTACAATTCAATGTGCGCAAATATCGATAGGAACCAAGATCTTTGGGTTATAAACTTACATTTCAAGTTTCAACAAAATCGGATAAAAATTGTGACCTCTATAGGGTCCACAACCTTCATATACCATATTTTTTCGCTATTTGAAAATGAGGAGTGGCCATTTTGTCTGTCAGTTTTTGGACGATTTTCACGAAATTCGAATATCGAAATGAACCGAGATCTTTGGGTTATAAACTTACATTTCAAGTTTCAACAAAATCGGATAAAAATTGTGACCTCTATAGGGTCCACAACCTTGATATACCATATTTTTACGCCATTTGAGAACGAACGGCGGCCATTTTGTCTGTCAATTTTGATCCGATTTTCACGAAATTCGAACTCAGTCGTCATTAGGGTGTAACAGTGATATAATAATACGTTTTTTTTTAAATCGGATCAAAATTATGACCTCTATAGGTTCCACAAGCTAAAAACGAGATTTTTCTTACAATCAGGGGCCATAATTCAGGAAGTTATGGTCCGATATGCTCGAATATCGATAGGAACCAAGATCTGTGGGTTATAAACTTACATTTCAAGTTTCAACAAAATCGGATAAAAATTGTGACCTCTATAGTGTCCACAACCTTGATATACCATATTTTTACGCTATTTGAGAACGATCGGGGGCCATTTTGTCCGCCAATTTTGATCCGATTTTCACGATATGCGCGAATATCGACAGGAACCGAGATCTTTAGGTTATAAACCTACATTTCAAGTTTCAACAAAATTGGATAAAAATTGTGACCTCTATAGGGTCCATAAGCTAAAACCGTGATTTTTCGTACAAACAGGGGCCATAATCCATGAAGTTTCGATTCGATACATGCCAATATCGAAAGCAGCCGAGATCTTTTGGAGATAAACCTATATTATTATTATTATTATTATTATTATTACAGCATATTTATAGTGCACCCTTTCATATAACATGTTCAAGGGCACTTTACAAAGTGACAATGTAAATCACACATAAACAACAAGATTATGGGCATGTTAACAATTATATACAGAGTCAGTTAAAAGCCTGATTAAATAAATGTGTTTTAAGTTGTTTTTTAAAAGAATATAGAGATGTAAAACATCTTAAACTAAATGGTAGATTATTCCATAAAACAGGTGCTTGATAACTAAAAGAACGCTGACCATAAGAGACTAGTTGAACAGTTTTGGGCTTTAAAAGTAGTTTATCTGATGTACGTAATGTTCGGCCAGGTGTATAAAGTTCTAAAAGATCTGAGAGGTAAACAGGAGCTAAATTATTTAAACATTTAAAATTAAGTAATAAAATCTTAAAATCAATTCGATATTTAACAGGTAACCAGTGTAAATTATATAAAACAGGAGTTGTGTGGTCACATTTCTTAGTTAAAGTAACAAGTCTAGCCGCAGTATTCTGTACTTTTTGTAATTTATCTATAAGCTTTAAAGGTAAACCAACTAAAAGTGAATTAAAGTTATCTAATCGAGAAGTGACCAGAGAATTAACAAGTGACTTAGTGGCCTCTACAGTTACACATTTACGTATTTTACCTATATTTCTAATATTAAAATAGCACAATTTACAAATATTATTTACTTGAGCTCCCATAAGCATAAAACTATCAAAGATAGCGCCAATATTACGAGCAGAATAAGATGAAAATATATCACAATTACCAATTACAACAGGGGGGTTATCTTGTGCAGATTTACTTAATTGATGCCTTGATGGCCTAATAACAAATATTCGGTTTTATCATCATTCAATTTTAGAAAGTTCTTTGACATCTATTTTCTAATTTCACTAATACAGTTCACAAGTTGCAATTTTGATAAATTGAAAGAAGATGGACAATTAGGTGTAAATGAAATATATAATTGAGTATCATCGGCATACAAATGAAAGCTGAGACCATATTTTCTGACAATATCTCCTAATGGTGACGTATATTTCAAGTTTCGTCAAAATCGGATAAGAATTGTGACCTCTAGAGTGTCCACAAACAATTTGTGGGCGGACGTCCGAACGGACATGGGCGACGGCATAATACGTCCACATGAAAATGTGGGCGTATAAAAACCTCATAAGGCTGTTTAAAGGCTTGCCTTTAGAAAGTCAGCTCTTCAACTGTGGTCAAAGGGGAGACAACCCATTTTTTCCTCTTAATGGATAGATGAGCTGCACAAAATGTGTGCAAACTGGAAATTTTTAAAAACCTCATAAGGTTGTTTGAAAGGCTTGCCTACATGAGGCTGTCCTCCTTAGTCAAATTCCTCATATGGGGTCTCCCAACAAGGACCCTTCCTCAGATAGGTACACCCGTGGGTATGTGTGTGTGTGTGTGTGTGTGTGTGTGTGTGTGTGTGTGTGTGTGTGTGTGTGTCTGTGGTTCGCCTACAGGGCGCAATTCTTCATGGATTTTCTTCAAACTTGGTATACTTATTCCTTATACCCCAAGGAAGATCCCTATTGTTTTTGGTGCATGCCCGACCCCCCGGGGCAGAGCCACGCCCATTTCTAGTATTTGTTTGTTTGTCGTCTACAGGCCACATTTCTTAACTAATAATCTTGAAACTTTGCATACACATTCTTTGTACCCTAAGGAACATCCCTATCGTTTGGGGTGCATGCCCAACCCCCAGGGGCAGAGCCACGCCCATTTTCTTTTCGTGTGTCTTTGTGTCGCCTACAGGGCGCAATTCTTACTGGATTTTCTTCAAACTTGGTATACTTATTCCTTATACCCCAAGGAAGATCCCTATTGTTTTTGGTGCATGCCCGACCCCCAGGGGCAGAGCCACGCCCATTTCTAGTATTTGTTTGTTTGTCGTCTACAGGCCACATTTCTTAACTTATAATCTTGCATACACATTCTTTGTACCCTAAGGAACATCCCTATCGTTTGGGGTACATGCCCAACCCCCAGGGGCAGAGCCACGCCCATTTCCCATTTTCTTTTCGTGTGTCTTTGTGTCGCCTACAGGGCGCAATTCTTACTGGATTTTCTTCAAACTTGGTATACTTATTCCTTATACCCCAAGGAAGATCCCTATTGTTTTTGGTGCATGCCCGACCCCCAGGGGCAGAGCCACGCCCATTTCTAGTTTTAAAAAGTACCATATCAATCAAAGCAGGAATGTGGACGTATATTGCAGCGGTAGCGATGCTCTTGTTCATACTTGTATCCACATTTGAACGATTTCCCAGTTTTTATGCAGTTATCTGCTGCACTAATACATGTACACAGAAACCATCTTTTAGATTCATACTCTGCAAAGGTTTGGATATTGATCAGCAGATAATCAGCAGACAATTTACCAACCATATGTCATGTCACAGCAGGGCTGGGGCCATTACATTACCATTACTTTTGAAATGTAATCATTCCTTGAGATTAACATTAATCTGTAATAGTACTATCTAATTGTCTTTTAATTTAATTGATTGATTGGTTGAGTTATGAGATGTTAATTAACACTAATCTTTGATTACAATCTACATCTATTTGGAAATCAACTTTCTTTAAAGAGATAGAGAGAGAAATGTGGTTTAACGTCCACTCAACACAAACTAGATCAAATCGGGACTAACGCAATGTGTGGAAAGACGTTCACTCAGCATCTATGTCTCAACAGCAGATTATCGGAAAGGAAAACTTGGATGTTGAATAAATTGAATAAGGATCTAGCATATTTCAAGAAATCTAATCTTTATCTGTTCACATTTTTTTTTATATCTCTGTGACAGCAAAATTTATATTTTTTAAATTCAACAGGGGTAATCCTTGTCGCGGAACACTGAATATCGAAAATCCGTTAAAAATGCAATTAACAAGGTTTTCAAAGAATGGAGTGTAATTCCGGGACGGAAGATTGCTAAGCGCTGAATATCAATAGAGTTCATGACCACAATGCTTCACACAAAATTTAAAGAGTCTATGACGTTAACAAGGCTTCCTGGGAGAGGGGTGGTTTTTTTTTATAGGGTCCCATATTTGAAAAATACAGACAAAGAGGATAACTCTGGAACAGAAGTTTGCAGAGTACTGAAGCTCGAAAGACCCCAGTGAATCACAACACATTTGAAAAACAAAACCATTCCCCCCCCAAAAAAAACTGTAGCCTCTATTGCGTTAACAGGATTTTCGGAAAAAAAGTGTGGGGGGGGGGGAGAGATAAGACTAGAGAGTATAAAAATACTCAAGATCTCGGGAAAATTTACGCAGGATGTCAAGATATTAACCTGAATTCTCGAGGTCATTAAAACAGGATGGGAGAATCTCGAGAGAATTTTTAGGAGCAAGTATCATCAGTCCACAGGATCTCGAGGTCTTCTACAAAATTTTGCATGACCCCTATACACTTCCGTAGCTTTTCATAGAACTTTGGAAATATTGATATGTGCCATAAAATATAATTGTAAAGTAATTTACCATTACATGGTTTTGGGAATGTAATTAATTAGTTTAATTACATTTCATGTAATCATTACTCTTGAAACCTTCCATTACTCATTACACGACCATTACTTCAAAATAATGATTACATTTCATTATCCATTATGCCAGTCCTGGCCATGTGCAGGACATGATGCACGCAGAATGTGGAAAATAATTTTCACATTCCTATTGATCACACAATGTCAATTCTTAATCACTTTTTTTTGTGGCACTTGTTACATTCATTTAATTATCACTCTAATGAAAATCCAACAAACTGCTTATTCATTTGATAATATTCTCTATTTTTCATAAGCTTACAAAGTTTTACATAAAATGTTCAAATGTCAAATACTTTTCCAATTGCAAAAGTTTCCATAATATTGCATGTTATCTTTTACCTTAATTCAAAATAACTATTGCTGGTTTATTTATTACAAAATAAGTTTTTTTTATAATCATTTTTATTTATTCTTTCAATGTGAAAGAGGAAATAAATTGCCTGGTTAGTCACCTGTGGTTAATGTAGATAAATTATGACCTTATATTTGGATAGCATTTGTACTGGGTCCCCTCCATTAATTTGAGTGTACTGATCTGAATACTGGATAGCAGACATGTGAGGTAGCTGACACACATAATCGCAAGTGGTAACTGAACACGTTTTTACTTCTCACATGGCAGGATTCAATAAGTAGTAGTTAGTCATACATGACAAGCAAACTTTATTTTTACCAATGATAAAAGATAGGTTGCCTGGCAACGAAACATACGCCCACAGCAGCTAATGAAACATTTATAATACATTAAAATCTGATTAAATGTAACAATTCATTAATAGTAAGTGCAGGGGGGCTGCACCACACATGATTTAACCAAAACAAATCTACGGACAAGACACAATACACCTGTAGAGCATCTGCAAGATTTTTCGGAGTAATCAAGGGCCATAACTCTGGCAGTAATTATCAGAAATCCTTGAAAATATATTGGTGTCGTCGTCTCATGACTGTAAACACTATGTATAACTTTGGTCAGTGATCATGGGCCATAAATCTGGCATTAATTATCAGAAATCATTGAAAATCAATAGGTTTCTTAGTCTCTTGACCTTAAATACTGTGTATTAATTTAAAGTCAATCTGATATCAACTTTAGCCTCTAGAGCGTCCACAAAGTGATCACGGGCCATAACTTTGACAGTAATTATCAGAAATCTTTGAAAATCAATAGGATTCTTCATCTCATGACCGTAAACTCCTTAAAGTCAACCAGATATTAACTTTAGCCTCCACAAGATACAAATGACCAACTTATCAAGAGCCATAACTCTGACAGGAATTATCAGAAATTGTTGAAATAGGCTTCTTCAACTCATGACCTTAAACACAGTCAATCGGATATCAACTTTAGCCTCTAGAGCGTCCACAAGCAAATGTGGACACTGGACAGACGGATGGGGGCGACGAAAATGTAGACGTATAAAAATATGTGGCCAAACCTCATAACCTATTTAAAGGGAGGCCTTTCAACAATTAATGAGCTGTTAGGAAACACTCCCTAGATTTACCTAATGTAACTGTTGCTTAACTCATTTAACAAATTTTCACCTTTCAATTACATGAGTGACTTTATAATAGTGGCAATCACTAAGCAGTAAAGGTTTAGAAAAATGTGTGGACACAGTTATTCAGGCAATTGGGGATAGTGTGGTATTTGCGAACTTATCACTAATCTCAAAAGTATCACAGTTTTACATGAGTAGAATAAATGTTTCTTAAGAGTCTTTCACATAGAATTAACCATTTTTATTGTTTTAATAAATATAACTATTCATTTCTGTTGATTGTTTTCCTTATCCAACAGATACTCTAAATTATAAATTTGCTAATAATTTTTAAACATTTTCTGAGGAAAGCCCCTGCACCGCTTACTGGAAAATCATGGTGCCACCGCACGTTAAAATTTGTTTTATTTCTAATGTAATTCACTGAAATATCTCACAAGACATGTTATTTACCAACAAGTATTTTTTTTCTTGATACTTATAATATATTATCCAATCAATACTTATGTATTGACTTATGGAAATGCATCTTTAATATATGTGAAAGAAAAATCTGCTAACATAGGGAAATAACCAGTACATTTTTTCTGTGTATTTATATTCAAATGAATGGGCGTAAAATTGAATCATTTTGGATCAAAATATGGTTAACAATGGCCTATCAAAAGAAGGTGAAGTATAAGCTTACAGCACATGTCATAATACCCCACTAGACATGTGCCATTTTGTCATGTGTAGCCCTCCAGGTTCTTGTCATACATCAGTGAATGTTTACTGTCTGTAGTGAAGACATTTTGTTATTATTAGAATTATCACATGAAATACTATGTGATATATGTTTAAACTAGTACACAACTGGTTAGGATTTGTTTTAGAATATCAGTTGAATGGATTAAAAGTTAACACACTTTCTTATCATTATTATTTGTTAAAAACAAATTAGAACATTGCACATAACTTTAAATTGTGCCTAATTTCAAACTAGCAAAACAAATTAATTGTGACATTGCTGGCATGACACTATCACCCATCTTTCAGTTTGCAAACCTAAAAAGTCAATATAATTTTGTAAACAAAAACATTAGAGATAATTATTATACAATCTACCCATTTTGAAAATCGATAGGTCTCTTCCTCAAAGTTATACACTAATGAACAATCTACATAAGGAACCTGTAGTGCGGGAGTAAAAAATATCACAATTTTGTTGATGAACTTGAAATTCCAGTCGCTGCCAGTTGAATCAAGACCATCATCATGTACTACTCCTACACCTCCCACACCCAGAAACTTTAAAAAAATACCTAGGATCCTAGGGGTTTTTTTGGTAGAGGGATATCAATATTTTAGTAAGCAATCTAAAAATCTGTGTCCCCAGCACCCCCTTGGATCTCCTACACACGCCACATGCTTACATAAACCAGAAGTTGTATAAATACTTAAAGATGCATTATGTAAGAGCTGAATCTGCCTGTTTCAGGTCTTTATTTTGGCTTAAATTCAAATATTGCCAGTTGACTAATGAACCATCATGTAGTAAGTAATCTAAAAATCTGTGTCTCCCAGCACCCTCTTGGATCTCCCGCACACGAAACATGCTTACATAAACCTGAAGTAGTATAATACCTAAAGATGCATTATGTAAGAGCTAAATCTACCTCTTGCTAGTCATTATTTTGGCTTTAATTCAAATGTTATATAAACTATTATTCAGACATTTATTAACATGACAAGCCTATAATCAACTGGCTAGAGAATCAGATGGCTGGGATTTAAATGGATTAAAACACCCAGGATATTTAAAAATTTAACAATAAAATTGATAATCAAGACTTAGTCTCGATTGTCAAATACCATTGCTTAAATAATAAACAATCTACCCTACATCCTCAGAATAAATTAATTTTCAATTTATTCATTTTTCAATATCTATTTTGAACTATTATGTCAAGAACAACCAGCTCTTTATCTAAAACACTGGTACTAAAAGGCTTATGTTCTGGTAATAAATAGACTAATGTTTTGAATGTAGGATAATATTGTCTTCTCTTCTACCTGTGTGGTTTGTTCTTGATTTTAGTCATAAAGTTATGAAGAGGGTGATCTGACACTGAGAACTCTTTTCTGGACAGACCTACTTTCTGTTTATTGGACAATCCTTCAAAATTGTTTTCTGGGACAAGATCTTGAACTTGAACTGCTTTTAGGATACATGTACTTCATTTATCATGCTGTGTCCTTTTAAGAAAAAATGATCTGAAACAAACCCTTGAAATGTCATTCAATCCATCTTAACCCTTTCCCTACCAGTGGCAGTGTCTCGTATTAAACTAGCTGTATCATCAATCTAAATTATACAAAACACTTGTGCAGACCTAAAAGTATTAGTGTACAACACTACTTTTTTTTTAGCTATTTGACATTCCAATCTTTTCACAGAGACTGTAAACAAAGGAATCTTAAATTAACATCAAATACCAAACTGTGAAAATTTCAAATCAAAACATTCAACTACTGTCTAATGAATATATAAACACAGCCAGTAAATTTTGGACCAGCCGAGTAAATTGGAGTAACATTTATTTTGAAAAAAACAGGGATTGGTTCAGGGACCTGTAGACTCCATATGAACAAAATCTTAGTCTAAAACATGAAGAAATATGTTTATCTCCCACAAAGTTAGTAACCACTCCCCACTCCAATAATACCTTATTTTCTCTAGCACCTACTCTACTCCACTCTTTTAAGGCTGGCCACGATAATGACTATAGGATTTCAAAATTTCATAAATTATTCAAAATTACTTGCATTTCAAAAAACATAATGGATTATATCTAAAATCATGGAGTCTTATGTCAACACTGACCAGGTCATTTTGGTACTAGTGTTGTATCTTTATTCAATAATTTTGCTTACGCAAGGGCGTGTTAAGCAGTTGGAGAAAACTGGATAATCCAAAGAAAAATATATGCCATTGGGTAGGTGTCCCTACTACTTGTCACAAACAGGCCTGGGATAAATACCACAATGCTTGACCAAATGACAGACCTCAGACCTCCACCCTATAAATGATTAGCCTGATTATCCAAATGACTTATATCTAAAAAGAATAGAAAATAATTAAAAACAATTTTGTGAAACCAGTCAGAATGAAAGGGTTAAACCATAACAATCCAAATATCTGAATGAAGTTTCCTGGTTCACAACGACATTAAACCTATTCAAGCAGTTGACAAAAAAAACAAATAGACCGTGACCAGTTCATAACTGTCTTATCACAATAACCTAATATAGAGGAGGCACGTGCTACATGTAACCTTGTCCTTCATTCATAAAGCAAGCTCCACAACATGCAAGGTAAGGCAAATAAGGTATATAAATGATTTCATAACAAGTGCCAAAATTATTTCTCTTGAAGCTGTTGATTGGGAATGGAGACAACTTTTAATTATTTTTCTTAAGCAAAATTTTTATATTTGGTTTAGGAGTAATAATTATTTCACAAATAGCAAAGTATTCTCAATTATTAATTTTATTCTAAAGACAAATTCAGTACAGAAATGAATAAATTAATTAATTAGTTTATGTGCAGGATTAAATTACGATTGCAATAAAATCTTAGATTTCAGAAATTGTGAAAATAAATTTCCAAATATTTTTTTTATAAATTAAAATGGATATATTATTAATTCTGTCAATTGATTAAATGTCCTTATTGAGAAAATTTTTTTATTTTAACAATATTCAAACTTAAAAATGGGTGAAATTTTTATTTCTTAAATTATTAAAATAAACATGTAGATGAAAATTATTTTCTTTCAGACAAACTTAACACAGGAAAAGACGAAATATCTATCTAATAAATTTTAAAAATATATTTTAAGGAAATTTGGTTTAAATGTTACTAGTGGAGAAATATAAAGTATACAGTAAAATTATTTTTAGCCTTTACCTACATCTATTTTTGCATAAAATGTCAATTTCTAAAATTATTATTTAAAATAAAATAAACTTCAGTCATTAAATTATTACATTAAATGACACAAACTTTTATTTAAAGAAACTATGAAATTAATAATTAATCTACATATATTTTTGACATTATTCCTTAGGTGACCAAATATCAATTCAAAACAATAAAAGAAACAAATGAAATGTTCAATCTAAATAATATCATAAAATTTGATTGTATGTGCTTGGAAACTATAACATTAATAATTAATCTACTTGTAGATATATTCCTGGTGTTATTCCTGACCAAATTTTAATTTTAAAAAAAAAGAAAGAAGATCTAAAATTGTGATTTATGCGCTCGGTAAATCTGAATTTCTAAAAAAAATATACTTAATATAAGTAAATATGTAATAAAATGTGTATTTAGACCTGTGACAGTGGGGAATAACCATGAAAAAATAATTTTTGTTTTGGTAGTACTAGATACAGTGACACAGAAAAATATATCAAAGATTATTTTAAAGGAATAGATGTTTATTGTCATGGAACTTATAACTTGGGTAATGTCTTTATTTATTTTTTTATTCATTCTACTTCATTCATTTCTTTAAATTTCATAAACATTTTTGTAACATAAAAAGCTTTTTTTCAAAAGAAATAATGTTAAGTCAATATTTTATCATTAATTCTATCTTATTCAATTTTTAAAACATTTTATAATTATTTTTGCAATTTGATCTCTTTTTTACAAAGTGATGATCATCATCCAAGATTTCCTTTATTCTAAAATTCAGAACAATTTCTAAATTTTACCACACTATTCTAAATAGTGTTTATTTACAAAGGAAGAAATATAACTAATACTATTTTCATCATTTTGTCTTTGCTATTTTCAAAGTAAAAACTCATTTTTAATATCATTAAAAAAAAAAAAAGGAAACATGGTAAGCTTTTTATAATTTTATAAGACAATTTTTTCCATACTAATACAAATATCTTGATTCCTTATTCATCATCAGTGCACAGCAATATGTCCACTGTTCAATTATAAATTCAGAAAGGATGTTACAATTTTTAAAATGTTTTGTAAGCAGGCAAACCTTTTTTTCCACTAAGTACAAGGAGGTAAAATTTTAAAAGTATGCTTTGTAGTGTAGACATGTTTAGGTACATTGATCAAAAATGAGCAACAAAAAAAAGGAGTCTTCGTCTTATACACACCCACTAAGTCTTGTTTTTTGGGGGTTTTTTTTACTTTCGTTTTTTATATATCTAATATATGTCAAATTTGTTTTCATAATTTTCATTTGAAAAATTCTCGTTAATACATAAATGTTTTGTAGACCATAAAAGCTGATATTGTTTTATATTTTTTTTTACAAGTCAAATGTCAGCTTCAGACATTTTTCCAATAAAATAAAATTGGTTGCCAGGCAACTAATCTACTAAGCAGCTGGCATAGCCTGTTGCATTGCAATTCTTTTATAGATCACAATAGTTATATGTACATGTACAAAATACCAAAATAGATCATTTACTCAATTTTAATTGGTCATCAAGAGCAATAACTTGTGATGCAATAACAGTTCTACATGTAAATCACTGAAATTGCATTGCGATTCTTTTATAGTTAACAATTTCACGTACAAAATACTGAAATAGATCATTTATGAAATTGCAATTGGTGATCAAGTGCAATAACTTTTGATGCAATAACAGTTCTAAATCACTGAAATTGCTTTGCGATTCTTTTATAGTTAACAATTTCACGTACAAAATACTAAAATAGATCATTTATGAAATTGCAATTGGTGATCAAGAGCAATAACTTGTGATGCAATAACAGTTCTAAATCACTGAAATTGCTTTGCGATTCTTTTATAGTTAACAATTACATGTACAAAATACTAAAATAGATCATTTATGAAATTGCAATTGGTGACCAAGGGCAATAACTTTTCATGCACTAACAGTTCTAAATTACTGAAATTGCATTGCGATTCTTTCATAGAACAATTTCATGTACAAAATACTAAAATAGCTCATTTATGAAATTGCAATTGGTGATCAAGGGCAATAACTTTTGATGCAATATCAGTTCTAAATCACTGAAATTGCTTTGTAGTGTAGACATGTTTAGGTACATTGATCAAAAATGAGCAACAAAAAAAAAAGGAGTCTTCATCTTATACACACCCACTAAGTCTTGTTTTTTGGGATTTTTTTTTACTTTCGTTTTTTATATATCTAATATATGTCAAATTTGTTTTCATAATTTTCATTTGAATAATTTTCGTTAATACATAAATGTTTTGTAGACCTTAAAAGCTGATATTTTTTTATATTTTTTTTTTACAAATCAAATGTCAGCTTCAGACATTTTTCCAATAAAACAAAATTGGTTGCCAGGCAACTAATCTGCTAAGCAGCTGGCATAGCCTGTTGCATTGCAATTCTTTTATAGTTCACAATAGTTATATGTACATGTACAAAATACCAAAATAGATCATTTACTAAATTTTAATTGGTCATCAAGAGCAATAACTTGTGATGCTATAACAGTTCTACATGTAAATCACTGAAATTGCATTGCGATTCTTTTATAGTTAACAATTTCACGTACAAAATACTAAAATAGATCATTTATGAAATTGCAATTGGTGATCAAGGGCAATAACTTGTGATGCAATAACAGTTCTAAATCACTGAAATTGCATTGCGATTCTTTTATAGTTAACAATTTCACGTACAAAATACTAAAATAGATCATTTATGAAATTGCAATTGGTGATCAAGGGCAATAACTTGTGATGCAATAACAGTTCCAAATCACTGAAATTGCTTTGCGATTCTTTTATAGTTAACAATTACATGTACAAAATACTAAAATAGATCATTTATGAAATTGCAATTGGTGACCAAGGGCAATAACTTTTCATGCACTAACAGTTCTAAATTACTGAAATTGCATTGCGATTCTTTCATAGAAATAATTCACTTAAAAATACTAAAATAGATCATTTATGAAATTGCAATTGGTGATCAAGGGCAATAACTTTTGATGCAATAACAGTTCTAAATCACTGAAATTGCATTGAGATTCTTTCATAGTTAACAATTTCACGTATAAAATACTAAAATAGATCATTTATAAAATTGCAATTGGTGATCAAGGGCAATAACTTGTGATGCAATAACAGTTCTAAATCACTGAAATTTGATATGCTTTTTGTGACTTTCTACCCGATCTAAACACTGAACATGTATAAAGTCAATACAGATCAAATTATAACTTTATGTTCTAAATTTTCATTAATTGTTAAATTAATTAAGGACCAAAATATGGAACTATTTTTCTTAAAATTTATTTACAACACTGTACTTTATTACATAGACACTACAAACAACACTTGATATTTTACAAGACAGGAATATAAGACCACACAGCAACTGAGTTCAACAAGTGCAATAACTCTGAAAGTTATCAGAAATCGATAAAATTGATAGATGCATTATGTAAGAGCTAAATCTACCTTAAGCAGGCCTTCTGGCTTCAAATGTTATATAAATTTTTATTTTAAACATTTATTAAAACGACAAGCCCATATCAGATGACTCAGATTTTCACTAGATTAGAACACTGTGACCATTTAAGAGTTTAACCATAAAACAGATATATGAGACTTACTCTCGACTGTCTAGTACCGTTGCTACAATAATATACAATCAATGCTACATATTGTCAAAACTTCGAACACAGGATAAAGTAATTTGATTGAAATTTTTAATATTTTCATTTTTCATTATCTATTTTTTAACTATTATAGCAAGAACGGTCAGCTCTTTATCTAATTCTTACATAATGCATCTCTATGTAGACATCTCCATCTGATAATTGTAAACAATCTAGTATATAAATTTACAAAATTAATTACAATTCTAGCCTATAATTATAGCCCAGACAGTGGGGTTTCCGCTGACATCCTAATAATATCCATAGAATTCCAACTGTCAAGGGTTCTTTTATCTCGGTTTTCCGTACCCTCTGAATGACTATCAACTTTTCCTTTCCAAACTCTCTCTTCTGCAGCACCTATAAGAGCAAACCTGGGTGCAAAATACTGATGAACTTTAATAGGACCTCACTGGTAAACTCTAATGTATCCATGTATAATAATCTATTTACTGTTATTTTTTCCCCTCCTGCCTTTTTAAGAAAAGGAGAGAGAGAGAGAAATGGTGTTTAACGTCCACTCGACACAAACTAGGTCATTTCGGTTCAATTTTATTTCAGTAATTCGCTTGCGCTTAGGGGTCTTTAGCAGTGGGAGGAAACTGGATGACTGGAGAAAACCCACAAGGTTGGACAGGTGACCCTACTCCTTGTCACGTACAACCAGGAAATGGAAACCACGCCAGTTGACTCAATCACAAACTTTGTGATACAGCAAGCATGTGCTAACCATTCGGTCAACCAACCCCCCTTTTGAGAAAAAGATAGTAAAACAATAAAGAAATTTTGATCTAGCCAAATGTACAATTTTAAATTCATTTAATTTCAGGGTAGTGTTTTTACAGCATCAATAATTATATTATTTATAATATCCTTGTTCCAAGATGTCTACTGTTACTATTGGCTACACATGCCACCTGGACCCTGGTCTTTACCGGTTATTGGTTCCATTCATCAGATAGATCCTAAGCAACCACACAGATCCTTCCAGAAACTGTCATTGAAATATGGCGGCATATTGAGTGTCCGAATGGGATTAAGAGATAGAATTGTGTATATAACTGATCTCGGATTAATTAATAAAATATTCTTCGACCGATATGCATCTGATCGTCCGCCATTAAACGTTTTTAAATATTTGACTAAAGATGTAGATGGCATTGGTTCTTCATCCTACGGAGAAAACTTTAAGAAACAGAAACATCTTATAGTAAATGCCATAAACACAATTCGAAACACTTCTGCTCAACACAAGATTGAAAAAATAATGAAACAATACTTAAGAAGGTATGATTACAAATACTTTTTTTAACATTTGTAATTTTTTACTCATAAAGATGCATTATATAAAAAACTAAATCTACCTATTGTAGGTCTTTTTTATCACATAATTAATTCCCTAGGTCGCCTGATGGCCGAGATATTAAATGGATTAGACCACCTTAGCCAGTGGTAAGCAAATGGCCACCAGACCCTTCTACTACATATAAAAATTAATGAGTAATTGTATCCCTAAATGAAATAAACCAGCGGCTGCCAGGTAGGATACGCCCACATTTTGCAAGAGATGGATAGAGAACAAGCTAACCAAAAAGCAATTTTTCGTAACATCAAGGGCCATAATTTGGGAAGTTACAATCCGATATGCGCGAATATCGACAAGAACCAAGATCTTTGGGTTATAAAGATATACTTCAAGTTTCATCAAAATCGGATCAACATTTTGACTTCTAGAGGTTCCATAACCTTGATATACCATATATTTACACTATCTGCGTACGAATGGCGGCCATTTGGTCTGGCAGTTCTAGTCCGATTTTTACGAAATTCTAACTCAGCCGTCATTAGGGTGTAACGTTTTTTTCAATCAGATAAAAATTGTGACCTCTTGAGTGAACACAAGCTAAAAATGTGATTTTTCGAACAATCAGAGGCCATAATCCATGTAGTTATACATGTCAATATCAAAAGGAACCAAGATTTTTGGGAAATAGACCTATATTTCAAGTATCGTCAAAATCAGATAAAATTTGTGACCTGTAGTGTGTTCACAAACAAAATGTGGACGGACGGATGGACAGAGACAACGACAATATACATCCACATAAAAATGTGAGCATATAAAAATTGATAATGTAAATAGAATATGCTGAAAATTTCAGTCAAATTGCTCCACTCTGAACTGAGGTATTAGCTCTTGAATTTTAGTCTAGCCTTGATCATAATTATTAAAGTCGGTACGATAAAAAACGAACTCTGATTATCCATTTTTACGTTTAATCATCATTCAAAAAATATATTTCAATCTGCTAAATATCACAGGCTAGCGATGGCATGAGAGTTGATAATAGTCTGGATAAGTTAATTAATGTCTAATTAATAATTTAGATAACATTTCAGGCCTAAAGAAAGACCTGCAATAGGCAGATTTAGCTCTTGCATAATGTATGATTAATGTATGATCTAAGATAAAAGATGCTTTGATAATCACTTTCAGACATTAAACAACATGTAATTGCAACTTGGTTTTTACTTTTCAGCATGTCTGAAACTGCAGGTGAATCTTTTGATCCCAAACAGTCCATTATAGAACTAACCAGCAGTTTGTTTTCATCATTAGTTTATGGTTCTGATTACAATGATTTTAATGATCCTGAATTACAAACTATTATATCCAACCATAAAACTGTGATGAACTATATTAGTCCTTTTCACCCGCTAAATATTATGTCGATGTTCTGGTGGATTCCAAATAAATGGCTGAGGGAGTTTTACAAATGTATTAAGGTAATATTTGTGTAAAAGAAATGTTATATATTTAATGAATTTTATCTAAAAAAGACTATTGACCTATCAAAATCTGCAGCACAAAATCAATAATCCAAAGATAAACAAGTCAACAGTGAGGTTGATGTCCCCTGCTGAAATCCCAAAATAAATTTTCATGACACATATTGATTAATTGCACATTTATCTTTTTTAAATGTATTGATCAGTCAAACTGATTATCTATACTTAGTCTAAGCATAAAATTTGAGAATAATAGGTCATCAGCTAGATTATCCGGTCTTTTACATTATCATAGAGACAAAGTCTAAGGGAGGTAACTACTAAACTAGTCCTTAAACAAGATGTTGACGCCATGAAATTAATTTAAGAATGCCATTTCAAAAAATCCATTTGATATATATGCTCATTATTGAACTTAGTCGAGGTATTGATGTAATGAAACTATACACCATTATTGAAACTAAAGTTATCGTGTCCCAAAGCATGTTCCAATCAAATTGCTTATCTCTGCATACCATGAGCAGAAAATGTTCATCTTCAAACTTCAAGGTATTCACCTAATAAACACCTATACCAAGTTTGAATATTCTAGCTCAATTAGAAGCAGAGTTATTGTGCCCCAAAAAGTGTGATGGACAGACAGACCCATGATACAATTGAGGACATTAACATGTACATGTGTACATAATGTTTAATTCCTTACCACCAAGGGCAACCGACACAACATTGCCTGAGCTTATCCCGGTTTCTAAGATCCTAGTAATAACTGATAACCTCCCTGAGTCCTTTCTGTTGGTTCAATCATGTTACAAGTTAAGAATATATATACATGTAACATGTTTTTTTGTGTATGTTCATACACCATTCTAATGGCACCCAATTACAGCTGTTAAGACTAGGGACATGGATAAGTATCTTATTCGAGAACTGAGGATCGAAAATGCAACCATTTCAATAAGATTTAACTGGCTAAGAGCTGTGACTTTTCCCTCCATAATATATCCATTTATTTCTAAAAGTTCCACCATGACGTTGATTTGTCATTAACTACATACAAGTCAGAAAAATTACATTTTCAGTACTAGTACTAGTATTTAATTTGCTTTTGGTTTTGTAGGATAGGAATAATATTATAACAAGAAAATGTTATGAGAGTAAGAAAATAAAGTCTGAAGATAAAAATCGTTGTGAAAATATCATTAATATATTACTAACTGAACATGACATCCATGAAAAACAAGATATTCAAAATCTCATCATGTCAGCATGGACCGTGTTCTTAGCAGGTAAATATGATCAAAAAATTCAGTATTTATACATTACATACATAATTAGTACATATAGGTAGGAACAAAAAATATTGTCTTTGCTGAATTAAGAAATGTTCATAATTTTTATTAGGAGATCTGCGGTAAGGAATTTTTAGTCAAATTACAGTTCTGCATGCCCGCGAATCAAGTAATCATGAATCTCAGCAGTTGCAGTTAGTCAAAATTGGCTCATAATTTGGTATACAAAATCAATTACGGGAAGGTTTGCATAAAGTATGGTGCATTTACACATATCTTTTGCTTGACAAAGTATTACTTTAAAAGTACCATTAGTGTGGCACTCAACCTGTAGACAAGACAAACTACACAGACATATTAACAACAAATATCGAAACAAATGAATAGATCCAGGGGCATCTGTAAGCGTCCACTGAGCTGTAAAGTCCCGAGTCTGTAATTATACATGCTTAATTCAAATTGATAAACAAAACAATGATTAGATTTGATTTACAAGAAAAACATAATAGCAATCACAATAACTCCACTTGGTTTTTTAAATTCAAATTTTGTTTCCTAGTGTCTTGTACATGTTCATGTACATGTACATGTAAGCTTACATTGGAAATAAAAAATCATAACAGGGATGCAATAATGATAGTTGGCATTGAACAACTTGATTTTTCTGTTGAAAATGAATAAATATTATATTATCGTGATAGGGTCAGAGTCAGTACGGAGTCTTTGTCTATGGACATTATTAAATCTTGGATTACACCCTCAGATGCAAAACAGAATTTACCATGATATACAAACTGTTGTAGAAGAAAACAGCTTTCCTAATATACAACAAAAACATCAGCTACCTTATACATGTAAGTTTTATTTTCTGCATGTATATATAGGTATTTGGATATATTTATAGACTTGTCAGTGTATATGAATCCATCCTGTATCTAAACCTGGGATAATCTCTTTTAACTGACATTGAGCATCACATTTTAGACTGGGTGGGCTTAGTGTTTCATGAATACCCGATACCATTTCTCATGTTCCAGATAGTGAACACACTTTTGTTGTGTCTCCTTTAATAGTTTATGTATATTTTATAATTGTTGATATAATTTTAAGTGCCAATACTGTTTCATAATTCAAATTAAATTACCGAACATTTTAATACTTAGTCTCTTTTATTTGCAGGTGCTTTTATATTAGAGACAATGAGAGTCTGTCAAGCTAATGTACTTGGTATACCACACTGCACATCTACAGATATACATATAGACAATAACTTCATCCCTAAAGGTACAGAGAATTACACATTATCCGTATATATGAAATATATCAAACAGTTAAAAGGTTAAGGAAATATATGCAGAACTTTCCCATTGTCTTTGCTTTCCTCTTCTAAATGTAATGGAGTCACAGTGTTTCAGTGAGAAAGATGTCGGTTCATGAACCAGCAAGTCTCAGGTTCGTTTCAAGTGTTGTTGACTCAGGAAGTTCCTATGGATTTTCTGGTGTGCTTTCCACTTGACAGTGGTACAAGACAATGGGTCTGACAAGGAACAGTGTCTAGTCATTTGGATGGGACAAAAAAAACGAGGTTCCATGTACACATTGGTGTGCACATAAAAGAACCCTTGACAGTTGGAATATGAATCAAGAGTAGGCTGTAGTGCAAGTAGGGCAAAATTTTACCTCACTTCACACTGTATGGCGTATGCTCGTCTTCATTATCCCAGTCAGTGTGAAAAAGTAGGATGTCACATTCCATTTTTTTCATTTCTAAATCTAAATATCTCAAGGCACAAATTCAAGCACCCCTAACACCTGGCAAGTTATATTCATATTAATTCTTTTTAGAGATATAATAATAATGTTTTATAATATAAAAAATAATATGCATTCAATTTTATATATTATTTCAGGAACAATGATTATGCTGGGATTTTGGGAGAATTTGAACAGTTCTAAACAATGGGCAGAAGCTACACAATTTTATCCCGACAGATTCCTGGATGAAAATAATAAATTAATTAGGTACCAGATGTTGAACTCATTCATTGTTTTTGGGAAAGGACATCGAATGTGTCCAGGGTCGAGTATAACTCTTGATTTAATGTTTTTATTTGTTACAGCCTTAGTGAAATGCTACCTTGTTGAACTTCACTTGAAAGATGGGGAAAAAATTGACAGAAACGGTCAGTTTTCTTTTGGCCTTGAGCCCTCGCCTTTTAAGATAAGACTAACCAAACGTAATAATATAAACTTTGAAATTTTTTTATAGAACTCAGCAACTATTTGTGATTGAGTTTTTAATTGTCGAACTTGCAAACCACAAACCAATCTCCATTATTTCAAAATCTGGATTGACTGGTTCTGCAAACAAACACAAACTATAAATGCGATAAGACTTTGTATCCATGACAGAACCCAAAAATTAGACACAGTCTTTATAATCGTTTTAATTACAAAATATTAAGATAATAGCAACAATACATGTAACTGGTAAAACATTTTACATCATTGGTGATGATAATACAACCTGCCTTATACTGATATATGAATCATGTGTGTATATAATTATTTCATGTTAATTTTTACTAAGTATCAAAATTTTGCTTGACAATTATTATAGGGTTTGACTGTTTCCTATATAAGATACCAAGTATCGAAATTTTGCTTGACAATTATTATAGGGTTTGACTGTTTCCTATATAAGACTTGAAAAAGAATAAAGCCCCTTCTTCTTATCATTTATTCCGAACATTTCAGAAGATTAAAAGGTTCTTGAAATTTTTTAACAGATTATGACTATGACATGCCTTACTATACATAGTGTGTATGTACTGGCTGATAGCTGTATCATTTGCCTTTCCATAAAAGGAATTTCAATTGTATCAGTTACCAGACAATCATAATATTCATACGATCATTTACCATTATATATGTAGACATGGTTGTCAGGTACTAACAAAGATTGTATTTTGTCAAAAAGTGTCAGTATATATTTAGTCAAAATGTTAGATTGTATATCGCAAAAAAGTGTTAGATTGTATTTTGATAAAGAGTATGTCAGATTGTATTTTGTCAGAGTATGCCAGATTGTATTTTGTCAAGAGTATGTCAGACTGTATTTTGTCAAAGAGTATGTCAGAGCTTCAGATACATGTAGTTGCATAGTAGTACTAGGATAATATTATCAAATACATACCATATCTAATGTAAGCATTCAGTTACTGATTCAAATTAGCGAGTCTCAACGATAAGGAAATTTCCCAATGCATCAATTTATAAAAGGTTTTCGGTACTTAATATCAGCAATAGTGATTATAGAAGTGCATACAGAACAGATCAACAATACTGTTGTTAGTATTAATAAATCCTTAGTGCATGTTTTGTATTAAACAGGCATTATGTAAGAGATAAATCTGCCTATTGCAGGTCTTTCGTTGGGCCTTAACTGTATATAAATTATTAATTAACATAGGACCATAATCAACTCTTGATGCCATCGTTGGCTCCGATTTTAAGTATAGATTTGAATGGTTCGGCCATGTAATGATTTCATTTAAAAATGGAGAAGCAAAGCTAAGACTTGAATGACCAGTACGGTGGTTATGATCAATGTACACATTCTGTCAAAACTACAACTATTGATAACTTTGCCCAAAATAAAGTAATTTGAATGAAATTTTCAATATATTCATTTAGCAATATCTTTTTTTGAAATACTATAGCGAGAACGGCCTGCTTTTTATCTAAATCTTACAGAATTCCCCTTTAAGCTTATTTCTAGTGTATGTTTTGTATTTTTTTGTACATTTATTTTCTTGTATCTTTTACATGGATACTAATGCAAGTATATGTTTCAGAGCAAATAATGTTGATCTAATCTATACAATAATTATGATACAGTACAGTTTTTTTTCTCTGTAATTGCTAATAAAATGTTTTATTTTTTATCTATGAATATCATGTGTTATTTTTGGGAAGTGACACACTTGGGGACAACAATGTGATACACATTGTACAATACATTATACATTTCAACAATAATGAAGTGGAGAGAAGAATCTAATGTCTAGCCTAAAAAAAATGTTGACTGTGATCAATCAAGTAAAGTTTCAAATATACCAAATTAAATGCATTTGCTCAGCATTAAGGTGTGGACTGTGAGTGAAAAAGATGCATACACTGACTTTATCACCATTAAATTAAGGAATGGTACAATGGTCAAACATTTTAATAATCTGAATACATGAATCTGTCACAGGACAAAGCAAGATAGATTTAGAACAAGGCAATAACATACTACATAAACGCTTGTTCAGATTACACAAACATAAAAACATATTTTAGGCTGCTTGAAAATGAACTGAAACACTGTTCCCAAGTCAATTTACCCCACTCCCCTACTCAACATCCATACGCTTTTAAAGACCATGTCTTTTATGTTAGACTCAACAAAAAGACCTGGTTAATGTCGAGATGACGCTTGATTTACTGCAATAGTATATCAGTATGGAATTAGTTAAACATGTTTCATATTTTTCATCATTCAGTGCTTTTCTGCGGAAAAGTACCTACAGTGTGGCCAGAAATGTGGGATCTGAATAATCTGATCATAATAACAGCCATTATTTCAGTCAAAACAGCCAATTTGGGTTAAAATGTATAATAAAATAATAATTTATTGCTTAAAAATATGTTTGACAAAATATTATTTTTTCTTTGATGAAAATAGAAATTGACTAAAACTTAGGCCCACAATAAAATCTACATGTAAGTCAAAACCTCAAAAAAATTTGGATCAAGGTTCAGCTCATACACATAATCAGGCCTAACTTAGACACAGAAAGAATCCTAGGTCATTTCGGGACTAACATATAGTTCAATTTTATTTCAATAATCGCTTGAATCGATGACAGACCTTATGATTTCATGTGCATGCGTTAAACTACTAGAACACCCTACCCTCCAGTAGGCTTACTTAATTAGGGATTAACCAATTAGTTGATTAATAAGTACTCACGCCTTTCTTTGAAAATCAGCATGCAATTTTCAGGGTCGTCAATGATTGAATGAGACTTTAAATTCATTGTGTTGATTAGTTGAAACCATGTTCAAAATCTTTAGATTTAGGTATTTTTTATTAAAGAAACAAGCAAGATACGCCTACATATTGCAAGAGATGGACAGAGAACAATTTGGATCTAAACATATATTTTAAGTTTCATCAAAATCGGATAAAAATTGGGACCTCTAATGGGGCAACAACCTTGGTAACATATTACATACATGTAATGTACTTACACACTTTGCGTACAGTAAGCGTCCATAGAGTTTCAGTTTGATGTTCCCGAAATTCAACCCCAACCGTCATAATAAATATTTTGACTAAATAAGCTTACTAACTAAATAAGCTTACTACCTTATTATTGTTAAAAATTGACAAAATACTTTAATTACACTTTAATTAGCGCTCCCGAGCAACTAGTTTGTTGGATATTCAGCCCTTTATAAATAGATTATTATTATAAAAAAAAGTTAATTGGCAGCATTAGGAAATTTTTTACAATAAACTGGAATGTTTATTTAATAGTATAAGTAGCCAGTAACTCAAGCGTCTGAAAGACCAACCAGATATCTCCAAATTCTAACAGAATACTACAAAATACAACCACATGCTACCTTATTTTTATCCAAAACTGAGAAAATTCTTCATTTACATCAATATTAATCAGTTAATTCCAGAAAAAAGTACAAAAATTGAACGTCATCTGATATATCTATTCATACTATCATAGTATCAGTGATAAATCAAAATGGAACTGCAAAATACATTGAATAAGTAATTTATTTTTCACAAACTAACATTATTATTCAATTAATTGTACTTTTCTCTCATTCTTTGGTAGTATTGGCACATTATTTTACAGAAATGGATCGATTTTTGATCGTATGGGTTAATAATATTTGAAAGTATTGGGTGATGGGTGCGTATCAGTTCTTCCCACGACCGTTTCACCTTGGGCGGTTTCATCCCAACCTATTTTTTTGTCGGGCTGTTTCATCCCCAGACTGTTTCATCCCCGGACTGTTTCATCCCCCTTGTTATTAGAACAGCAGTTAATTTTTTGGTAGTATTGGCACATTATTTTACAGAAATGGATTGATTTTTTGATTGTATGGGTTAATAATATTTGAAAGTATTGGGTGATGAGTGCGTATCAGTTCTTCCCACGACCGTTTCACCATGGGCTGTTTCATCACAAACTATCTTTTTATCAGGCTGTTTCATCCTGGGCTGTTTCATCCCAGCAGTTAATTAAAGATACATTATGGGAGATTCGGTAACGAGTTGGCAGTTCTCACTATAATAGTTAAAAACTAGATAAGGTAGAAGGCAATTTGGTGAAAATTTCATTCAAATTGATCCACTATGAACCGAGAACTAAACGACTGAAATTCCCATAAGCCTCGGTCATCATTACTAAAGTCAGTATGATAAACAGCATAGTCTCGATTATCCATTTAATCGTTTAATGAGAAGGAAAGTTATGCAGTAGATCGGCTTACAATCCACTAAAGATCGCAGGCTAGCGCAGCCATCTAGAGTTGATTATGGCCTGGATAGGTTAATTAATGTCTAATTAATAATTTAGATAACATTTCAGGCCTAAAGAAAGACCTGAAATAGGCAGATTTAGCTCTTGCATAATGCATGTTTCCGTATGCTCTATATTTAGCCATTTTTACATCTGATTACTTTGAAATTTTCCCCAATGCTATTGATCACGTACGCAGCTTTGAGCATAAATGTTAATATCACGTGTATTATTTAGCAATAGTAACTAATAAAAATATTAATGCAGTGCAACGAAAATATTAGTCTAAATAAAAAAATATTCATTCATTCCTTGCGCTGGTTTACGCTAGATAGAAGTTACTTCTTGGGTTTACGGGATACAAGTTAACACTGTGTTTAGACTTCCCGCAATGAAATTTATTCATAACGAACTAGGTCACGTATATTCTCACTTACTGATTGGTTCAATAGCAGTAGATTATCAGAATGAGGCAAACGACCTTAGCGGAATAAATGTTAGATGTTTTTATTTTACTTTTTTCATTCGTGTTGATTGAGCAAAAATGATAGGTGGGAGGGCCGCGGATTACAGGAGTCGTTATACACAAATTTATTCTCCTCACTGATTTTTTGGGATATCATGGATAATCTTAATAATTGCGGCTAAAGGTAGGCACGTTTTTTTCTTCGCGGCTCAAACAATTTGCAAATCGAAAGTAAGATTTCATACTCGGCATACACAGACACTCATAAACCCTTTTTGTGGAATTCCTTACCCCATCATCTTAAAACAGCTCCATCACTTGAATCTTTTAAAACAAAATTAAAAACTCATCTATTAACCACTGCGTTTTAGTTGGAGTGGATCAGGATTTGTGTGTAAATAGTGACCATAAAGTACATAGTACGTGCCTAGAGCATGCATTTGTGGATGGATTGGCGCTTTACAAATATACATTATTATTATTATTAACATTGAAATAAGTAAGAAATTATGAGTATATAAACTTTTGATGTGATTTTGTTCAAGAATTTCACGTTTCCGAATTATCCTATTATTCGGATAGCAAACAAAAGTATTCGGATCACAAATCTTGATCCGATTTTCAACACTAATCTTTATAAACCAAGAAGTGGTAAATCCATAAAGTTGTGTTATTATGAATATTATACCTCTACTTCTAAATGTCATTTAAGGATAAAATCATTCTCATTATTCATAAATGGTCCAGTAAGTTGCTCTATGAGCAAATAAGCCACATGGCAATTGAAGACGTTCCCGGCTTTGCGAACCTTGGGATTCGCGCCGTGTTCGACGCTCAATCGGTAAGAATTTCAGGTAGATTAAAATAATTATTAGATTATACATTTAATGGTTTTAGATTCACTGACCAGTTGTTTGTTAATTTTAAATCTCAATTGAATATTATCCTCTGATAGAACACTGAATACACCAAGAAACACATTAATAATATAGAGCAAAGCTCTAAAGCATAGCACGAAGCTCTTATCCGGTAACACAGGAGCGTAACTGAAGTTGTCACCCACAGACTGTTGATTAAAAAAAATTCAGACCGGAACCTGATACACTGGGCAAAACAGGCAATGCGCATGTCAACTTACCAAATCTCGCCCAATCGAGATTACCCGCCTCATCATACATAGAACTATTTCTATGACGCGTCTAATCAATGACGTCACTTATTTTTGACGTCAATGAAAATAATTCTCACACTTTTTTGTTCTTTTTTTAAAAACAAAATTAATGTATACAATTTAGATCTAAATAAAAATCAATTTGGAAAAACTAAATTATTTAACATTTTTTGTATCACTTGAGAAAATTAATTATGAAGGTTTTATATTTGACAATAATCAGCTTCGCTCTACTCGGGCAATGCCTGTTACATATTATTTTTTCCAACAGAATCTCAATTCCGAATCGCTATGACATGTATCCCTGCCTATATGAGACGAGTATGACATGTAATGACAATATTCAATGTATCGGTTGGAATTAGGTCAATAAATCAAGCCATGAATAAAAACTTTGAAGATACCTGATAGACAAAAACAAATATTTGTGTCAAATATGAAGAAATACCAAAGACTATCTCATCTGCTAGTCTTGATTTATTATTGATAATGATAGTGAATGATTAAATTTTTCTATTCTTTGTTTTCTGTTTTTTACCAAAAAATCGTGAAATGTCACAGGGAACGGGAAGGAGTAAAGTTATACGTACCGGTGGGTAATTAGGTTGAGAATAAGGAGGACGCATAGGTGGTGGACCGGATGGATATCGTTGAGGTGGCTGCTGCTGCATTTTCACTTACTATCAAATTGTCAGACAATGATTAAAATTTTTACAAGAACGCAGCCATTAATTTTAAATCTCGGGAGAGTTTGCGAGATTGGTGAAACTGAAAATTAAAAGATTATGGGATACGTCCATAAAGAGAATGTTGTAAAATAAAAACACAAAGTATGAACAATACTTTATTTATGTATGTAATATAATTACTAAGATATTGAACTTTGTATATCGATTCCTATTTATTTATTTTTATTAATTCCACTATCTTTCATTTCGTTATTGTTGCAAATTCCCAAATTTTGCCCAGTCCAACAATAGACAAGAGTTATCCCCCTTCGATGTTTGTGTTTTTCTTTTTAGAAGAAATAGGGCCTACTGCTCTCTTTAATTAAAATATAATCTTTCATTATTAGATCTATCGCGTCTATTTAAAAAAAATGCAGGCCTACGAAAAATTAGAAAAAATCGGCGAAGGTGGGTATCTAGCCTAGTTCCTTTAGGAACGGTCTTTGATTGGACATCATCCGATCAGACTCAGACTCAGAGTCAGAATAGACTGAATAGTCAGGAACAGTTCATAACTATGTTTGATTAAATGCTCAGTCACAGATTCACACGGGTTACAGACGTAACGGCCCTAAACTATAAAGGCCAGAATAGTTGGTCATACATAACTGCCAAAAAAGTTGGTCATAACGGTCATACAAATTGATCATAACAGCCATAGACATTGGTCGTAACGGCCAAAAAAAACATACCATTTATTACATGTTACGAAATGATATTTATTAACATAAATATTACATAATACTATAATAGATAATACCATAATATAAATGCATACATTACATAAACATTAATTTAATACGTAAATTTACATAGACGTTTAACATAATACAAACTATAATATTTCACATATATTATATAATACATTGTATAAAACATACAAAATATAAAATTTATTTCAATAATATTTCACATACATAATACATCTAAATACATAATTTACAGTGTTGATAAAAGGGCTTTTTCACGATTTTAAAGTCCCATCAAAAATGAATCGCACAGATTTACGTGTAGCAAGCAAAGCCAACTCCCTTGTTGTTGAAAACATGTCTTTCTCCTTTAACTTCTATATCAGGTATTGCATCTTCATTTACCTCTTCCTTTGAATTACAATTCACATGTAGCACCACATCGATGTTTTGTTTAAATAATATTGTTTTTCATTAAATTTTAAAATTATGGCCGTTATGACTAAAGTCTTTTGTCATTATGACCAAATTTATTGGCCGTTATGACCAAACTGTTTGGCCGCTATGATCAAACTGTTTGGCCGTTATGACCAAACTGTTTGGCTGTTATGACTAAAGTAGAACCGTTTTGACCAAACCTGTTTTTGGCGTTATGGCATAGGGCCTTTATGACCACATCCCTTTCACACACTGTGACAGTGACACTACCATTGGTTCAAAGATTAAGGGGGTGGGGGGTAGCATGATTTATCCAAATCTACCCAAATCCACCATTACATGTATTTCAACTTAAAAGACAAAAATTTATATCGATAGTTGATAATATTATTAATATAGAGTTCTTATAGTTCATGCCAAAAAATAGTCAATTTTAATTTACAATCGTAACGTTTTTGTGTCAAAATGACCCTCAAAATACGAATTTTTAGGCAAGTTTGGAAGTTGTAACCAAATCCACCATTATTTCAACTCATATGGATTACAATAATTTATATCGATATTTAATAAAATACATTAAAATACTGTTCTTTATGCCAAATTGTCATTTTTAATTGAAGGTCACAGAGTTTTTGTGTCAAAAATGCCCCTCAAAATTCGATTTCCAAGCAAGTTTGGAAGTAATTGTGACCATAGGACAATACCTGTGTATTGCACAAAATCACTTGCTTTGAAATTGCATTTTGAGGGTCATTTTTGAAACAAAAACATTATAATTTTAAATTAAAATCACAATTTAGCATAAAGAACAGTATCTTATCAAATATAGATATAAATTATTATTATGAGTTGAAATAATAGTAGTTTTGGGTGATTTGGGTAAATCATGCTACCGAAGATTAGGGTACCATACTATATTTATATTTTATTCAATAAGAATAGGGTTGAGGAACAGGCTAGACCTATATCACCCCTGCGTGTTCATAATAGTAGCAGTACTATGTTCGTAATAAACTAATCATATAATTTATTATAGACTGAATAATCTAGCACACCTTCGTTGATATGTCGCATAGCAGGGACTGATGTATAGACGTCAACCAGTCTTTAAAGCACACGGAAAATACATTTTTAGACCATATTTCTTTGTGGCACATACAATAAATCAATCATTTTTTTAGCCCCCTTAGTGTCTTTACGTCGTGCTACATTGGATTTTAACAAGTGAAAATGCAATTAGAAAATCAGTCAACCAATTAAAATGTAGTAACATATAGCACGATGTAAAGACATTGGGATGTGTAAAATAAATGATTAATTTTATGTATAACAAATGATTTTGGATATAAATACTCTACTAAACATTTCTATTTCATGTGTGTCCAAATTGACTGGTTTCGATACATAACTGCCGCTACTGACTTCAGTCCCTGAATCAACCAAATGTTGATTGAATAACATACATGTATCTTCAAACATCTGTGTTAGCGTGTTAGAATACGTTATTCTCAATCCACAGGAATGACCTTTCAGATTATGACTTCTTTCAGTTTATGAATTATAGCCATCACCTCAAATAAAAGATTTGCACTGTACTGTAACTTTTAATTTTGAAGTAATGCAAAGACACTTTAACTACAACCAAAAGGTTACTAATTTAAAGTGTTCCTAAACAATTTGTAGGACTTGAGCATAAGTCGTAGAAATGTCGGAGACCTATCTTTGGAAAGGTAATGGATAAAAGATTGAGCTTTTGAACAGTATAGATGTAAGTTCAGTTATACACATGTGTCAGAGATGAAATGATATGTGAAAAAGGGGGGGGGGGGGCAAATTGTCTACTCTTACTTAACATGTGATTTAGATCGCAGGTCTGTCCATTACACAAGAGGCATAAATTTGATCCCACACTTGTATGTCAGAAGGAGTTGGGTCAGCTGCCTATTCTAAGCTTGTTGGTTGTCTCCGGGTCCCCGGTTTCCTTCCATTGCTAAAGCAAAAGACCATACATGCAAGCGATCAAATTACCGTACTTAAATCAAATTGTACCATATGTTAGTCCAGAGAGCCTGACTCAAACAGAACCCTATCTTTCTGATTCTCTCCAGGCCAGATAAAGAGTCAAACATTTTGTACTAACCAAAATTACTATAAATCTAAATGTATACATGCTTTATTTCAGGTACCTATGGAACAGTATTTAAAGCTAAAAATAGAGAAACCCATGAAATTGTAGCACTAAAAAGAGTACGACTGGATGATGATGATGAGGTACCTGAATTTGTCTCATTGATAAGTTACGTTAAGGCTTGATGTCTCATTTAGCCCTATAAGAATTCCTTGCAAACTACAATATTGTTAAAGTTCGATCTATGCTGCTCGAGCGTAATAATATGCCAACATCTTTTATTGGTAGCCCAGAAATCTGAATAAAGTGCGGAATAAAGAAAATTTGAATTTGGTGTCAGCCATTATTACATATTTGACAGAACTGGTTAACACATTTCAAATATAATTTTAAAACAAGAGAAAATTGCTACGGTAGATGTGTAACAAACACTTGAAGAAATGGGAAGTGATGACAAATATGACAAACATGAGTTGTCCTATATAACTAACTGAAGTAACGAGCAATAACAGACAGCTTGTTGAATTTCATTTCACTGATAACTCCGTTGAAGATGAAAAGTTGTTATATGAGGCGGCAAGAGGATATCTGACAATCCAAAAATATAATTGGCTGTCACTTGTTTTTATTCATTCTGTCCTTAATAAAAACATGGTAATGCACAGACTTTTTCTAACTTGTCAGATATGTAATAATGGCTAATACTAATATTGTCCTTTAAATCAAAGCAAAATAATTAAATCAATTCTTTTTTTCTTTTTTTTAGGGTGTACCAAGTTCTGCATTGAGAGAAATTTGTCTACTAAAGGAATTAAAACATACTAATATAGTCAGGTTGGGGTTATAAGTTTATAAATTAAAAGATAATTTCCTTTAAGATTATGAGCTATAATCTGTTGTGTAACATATGTGTCTAAACTACCAAAAATATAATTTTTATAGGTTATAAATTCAATAACTGGCTAGAAACAGTGGTTTGTATTTTAGATAAATTGTTTCAAATATTCTCCATTTACCGTTTTAAGATAGAGAATCATGACACCATGACACACATTCTCTCATGCTGTCTTTGATGATTTCCATTCTCTGTCATGTATAAGAATGTATGGTCCACAACTTTTAATCTTACTACATTTTGTTATCAATCATGCATTTTTGGTGGCAGCACAATATTGATAAAAATTTATTGGTTTACATGATAGTTCTTGTTCTATTATTTTAGTGAAAAAGAAATCTGATTTATCTCTAAACTGTGCATATTTTGTTTGTCTGTTTGTTGAAATCTGACAGTGAAAACAAACAAGTGAATTGAGTTTTTGAATTTATTTTTTGACATAGAAGAGATAATTTGACATATGTTTGAAACAGGCCCTATTTGGGACTTGTGTTTTTATAAATTTTAAGATAAACATAACGCTTTTGTTTACAGATATATTTGCTGCAATTGTTGAAACTTAAAAATTAAAAAAGAATATATACTATTCAAAAAAAGTAGGGGATATTTGATTTTTAAGTGTTATTAAAGTCACCTAATGAAATTGACGAAGAAACAAATGACAAAATGAAATGAAGTTCACATTCATCGATTTATTCCAAATGATCGTTAGACTAAGTAAGGCACAGACTGACCATTATAAGGGTAAAATGATACCCGGGGTCAAACAGCAAAGTTACCACAGCATCACAACCAAGTCAGTAACGGGTAAATCCTCCTCTGTTTGCCAAACAAGCATTGATCCGACGTGGCATACTCCTAATGAGACGTCTAAGGTCATTTTGGTCCAGATTGTCCCATTCCTGTTGCAACGCAGCAGCAAGTTCTTGGACATTGGCAGGACGTTGTTGACGTTGACGTAACCTCTGTCCAAGCATGTCCCAGACATGCTCGATGGGGGAGAGTTCGGGACTCAGTGCTGGCCAAGGTAATGTGGTGATGTTCTGTTGTTGGAGGTAACCTGTAACGATCCTGGCCCTGTGACACCTTGCGTTGTCATCCTGGAAGATGAAACGGCGGCCATGACGTCGTGCGAACGGCACAACATGGACTGCCAAGATGTTGTCCCGGTAGTACTGGCCTGTAACTCACCCTGCAACAACATGTAAAGCCGTTCTTCCAGCAACAGTGATGCCTCCCCACACCATAACAGAACCACCCCCAAATCGATTATGTCTGATGACGTTAACGTCTTGGAAGCGCTCGTTTCGACGACGCCACACCATCCTACGTTTTTCCAAAAAATCAACAGTGAACCTTGACTCATCTGAAAACATCACATTGCTCCAGCGTCGATTATCCCAGTGTTGACGATCCCTACACCAACGACGTCTTGCCTGAATTTGATGATTTCTCAAACAAGGGATCACGCGAGGACGTCGGGCGCGAAGGTGACCCCTATGCAGTCGATTCCGAATCGTCTGGCCACTCACTCTCACACCAGTGTCTGTTTGAAGACGAGCGCTGATCTGATTTGCTGTGATGACACAATTTCTCAAGGCCAAGGTACGGATAAATCGATCCTGGGCTTGAGTTGTCGCCCTTGGTCGACCTGAGCGTGGTCTGTCCTGTACAGATTGTGTATCACGGTATCTTGACCATAGCCTGCTTATGACAGACTGAGAAACATTCATCGTCCGCGCCACAACCGCCTGTGTTGTGCCGATCTGTAGCATGCCAAGGGCACGTAACCTTTCATTTTGGGTAAGCCGACGCATATCAAAATTTGTTTTCTGGTCACTAAAACAATTAAACTGATGTTTCCACCCTGGAATTCAATGCCACAATGACTGTAACATTCAAAGTCAGAGTCGTGCAAATCTTGGGTTGGACCCCCATGATGATCCCAAGCATCACCTGCATTCCATGCGGTAGCTATTGGTGCGTTTGGGCGTCACATGTAACTGGAAATGTTTCTTCTGTTAGGTTCTATAGTGACTTTTTTCGTAGTCATTTGCATATTTTAGTATTATGCCCCCAAAATCAAATATCCCCTACTTTTTTTGAATAGTATATTATAATTCATATCAAAATTGTTGACAATATTGTATATAATTTATCTTCTATAACCTAGATCCATATGCTGTATTTTATTTTTTCCAAGCTGTAATTGCCATTTACATGTATATTTTCCCGAACACAGCTAATAATTTTCATGTCATACAAATAATGTATCAGACAGTTTATTTATCCAGAAATATCCCCAATCAACCAGTGCATTGGATATCTGCTATCCCTGTTTAAGTCTTAGAAAGAACCCCAACCCCAATTTTTTTTATAATTACATATTAACCATCTTATTTGTTCCCAATAACAACTGGCTAGGTTGGAACAAAGAAATGGATGTATCTTTACGCAAGGACATGAAACTCAACTCCCAGTTCTGGTGTCACGAATTTGCAACTTTTGATGACACGTCTTGCGCTGTAATATATGTGTCTAACTCCACCATTTCACCCACAGTGATTTTGAGGTATCAATTTCGTTACAGTAATAGTTTGTTAAGTGAAATTCATAGAACAAGCTTTGCCTGGGTATCAGCCCTGAAATAAACCTTTTACTAAAAAAATGCCCAACAAGTGGGTGTTTTGTTTGTGAGAGCTCTTCAACTGTAACTAAATTTATTTAAATATACACTTGAAAAGAATTTGTCATCAGTGTTTTGGTTTGCTCTAAAAATCCTACTATGAGATTCCATGCATTTCCAAGTGTGAGGAAACTAAATATATAATTTAAATTTGTTTAATATAGATTACATGATGTGTTACACAGTGAGAAGAAACTGACTTTAGTGTTTGAATATTGTGATCAAGATTTAAAGAAATATTTTGATAGTTGTAATGGAGAGATTGACCCTGATGCTGTTAAGGTACATCTTCATCTTTAATTCAAGTTCATCTCAATCTTTTATATAAATATTTTTAAAAATATTACTCCAAAAAATTATTATGTTTCTTATCTCTTATTTATGGACATTTGAAGTTAACAATAATTTCTTTTAATTGCATGTCACTATTCAATATTTAGTTTGTAGTAATAAGAAGCAAATTTACTGACAATTATCATTTGGATAATCCATAATCAGCATTTATAAAAAGACATTTTATCTACGATCATATTACAAAATGTTTGTTGAAGAAAGTTGCTGGGCTCAAACAACTGGCAGATCTAGAGACATTTTGTATTAATACCGTACCAGCATGGATATTGATAGCCTAAACAAACCTGTTCAGGGTGAATGAACCCACTTGTACTTTTGTTTCTAATGTTAAATGGTTTTTTTTCCAGTCATTTATGTATCAGTTATTGCGAGGTTTAGCTTTCTGTCATAGTCACAATGTTCTTCATCGAGATCTAAAACCTCAGAACCTGCTTATTAATAAGGTAAATATAAGGATTTTCAATGACATTAGATAGATAGGCATAATGATGTCCAGAAATTGGTTGATTCATTTTTGTAATTTTTAAAACGGGAGTTATTTTTAAAGTCTTCTTTAATTAAGCACATTAATTCAATTATTTGTTACTTATTTGGATAATGGAAGGAACCAGTTAGAGTAGCTAAGTCTCTAACTCAATATCATCCAAAACCTTTGACAATGAAAACAAGAATTATTTGTCAATTTTAATCAACATTGGTGTTGTGATCTTACCGGAAAAAGATGGGCTTCTGATATCCAAGATTTAAGACAAAATAAACATTTTACGATTGGTACACGAATCGTGTACCATGATGCGTTTCAGCGCAATTTGTAACAATCGACTCGAAGAACAAGGTTAGACATATTCCACAAGTCATGTCAAACGGTGACCCCATATTCTTATCTGGAGAGCATGCACACTAAATACTATCGGTGTAGACTGGAATAACCAGACGCTATAGATTGTCATTGGATTAAGACTTCTGGCGTATTTCGCCGAACATAACTGCTTTGAAATTAGAGTGAAAACGATTGAATGTAAATCAGTTTATTTACATTCATATAACATTATTATATACGTTGCAACCCATTTGTGTCAATTTGTAGGTCCCAAATATTAGCGATTTAGCCCCTTTAACCTAGATCCTTTTGTTATTGCTACAAGTAGTAGTTGTCTGAAGTGAAAGCATCACCTGACATGACATGCCTTTTTTGCTCAGTCCATAACCTTTCATTGTCATTCAAGTTTTTCACTTATTTTTTTGTTGGTAAGTTAAAAACAACTTACATTCTTTCAAGCCAGAGGTGAACAGGCAAAATGTGCAGGCCAGCAGATGTCAATTTATTGGAACAAGTTTTGTATAAGGGGGATAACTCTATCATGTGGTTACTGGATTCAGACTAGTGATCCTCTCTCCATTGACTCAGTATTAAATCAGTAACATTCCTTGGCCTATAATATTTTCTTCAACATACCTATGTTCTTAATCTTTATAATCACTAAGAACCCAACATGTCACAATCATCTGATTAAAACTATTAAAGTTGGTGGATGGAGAGAAAGAGGGAATTCCTATAAATAGACAAACTACAAATGGGTACCAAGATAATTCTTAGTCTTATTACGGTTTTGTCTTGATTATTTTACAAACTTTATTGCAAAAGTGTCATATTTTTTTCCAATTTAACCAAATTTGGTCAGATTTAAAGGGGTACATTTTCTCCCGATCTGAATGTACATATATTATGTACTTTCTGACACAACTGATGAATTCTGAGCAAACTGTTTTATCAGATAATTTTGTATTATTTAATTAAGAATGTCTATTTTCTTTAGTGTAGGCCTGTTTTTTTTTGTTTTTTTTTAGAATGGAGAATTAAAACTAGCTGATTTTGGTTTAGCCCGAGCATTTGGTATTCCAGTTAGATTTTATTCCTCGGAGGTATGTAATGGACTACTATATATATATAGAAGTAAAGAATACCTTTCTTATTCCATCTGAAGTATGATCAGCCAGTTAGTATCGACGACCTGATATTCTATTTGTTATATATTTAGGTTGTTATGTTATGGTATCAACCACCTGATACATTACGGTATCGACCACCTGATCTTCTATTTATTATATATTTAGGTTGTTACATTATGGTATCGACCACCTAATGTTGTATTTATTATATATTTAGGTTGTTACATTATGGTATTGACCACCAGATGTTCTATTTATTATTTATTTAGGTTGTTACATTATGGTATCGGCCACCGGATGTTCTATTTGGTGCTAAGATGTATTCAACATGTATAGATATGTGGTCTGCTGGCTGTATATTTGCAGGTTTGTCACCTATAGTAAAGTTCAATCAATGATCTTGTATTGATGAATTGAATCAATCAAAATTATTTTGATTTAGGATGCATAATTTTTATAACCCAATAAAGTTCAACATTTCAAATTCTTTTCTTATATTTACATCCATCAATATTTTAATGATGATATATTTTTTTTAATAATATTTGACATTTAAATCAGCTAAAAATAAGTTTCAAATTCTCTTTAGCAACACAGCTGTTGAAGTTTAATTTATTCATTTAAAATTTAGAGAAGTAATGTTTCTTAGTAAAAGCATGTTTTGTTTGCAGTGGTTGTGGTATGAAAACCAAAGACTAAATCAATAATTGGTTTATTTTTGTAAATTTTTTTTGGTAGAATTAGCAAATGCTGGTAGACCATTATTTCCCGGTAATGATGTTGATGATCAGCTGAAGAGAATATTCAAGTATCCTTGATAAATATTGTAGGAATATATTGTAATCATTGTTATAATAACTCTTATTATTAGAATTGTTAGTTCCAATAACGATAGGAACTCTAGCTGCCAAGAGATCTTTTACATGCACTGCCAGTTGTGAGTTGACTCCATTGTGAAATAATATAAATATGGCAACGTATTGAATGTATCCCAAGGAACTTTCTCGGCCAACACTGGAAGCAAACTATAGACCTCCTGATTAGCAGACCAGCCTCTTACTCACAGAGTCACCACGGGTCCCCATTTATTATAGAACTACCTGTATTATTATTCTCTTTAATCTGCTGTAATTCCACAAATAGATGCTATTTGATTTCCCCTGTCGTTAAAATTTGTCAACTCTCAGGGTCATGTGACAAGCTACAGTTATTCTCTTTTGTCAAATTCAGTAGGCTAGCGGTTTGGTCATTTTGTTCACAGGACCTTGTTTTTAGGTCCCATTTGAATAACTGGTTAATCTTTTATGCAGTCCCCTAAGCATTATAAGTCAGCCAAATCAATTAAATAAAATTGTTATCTACTATATCTGGTATTAACATACCTCAAAGTTTTATATTGTTACTGACTTTGTCTTGACTAATGAAACTAGATTATTAGGTACACCTACTGAAGAAATCTGGCCAGGTATAACACAATTACCTGACTACAAGGTAAGTAGTTTGTTAGCCAAATTTGTAACCACATAGCTGTCTCTGTTCTGTCATCAAGCTGGGTGTCCAAAATTAAAGGACAATATTCATCTTCGAAGGAATTATCTGTGAGCATAAATTCGGCTGTGTATCTATTATCGCTCGTTACTTCAGTCAGTTATATAGAAGGATAACTCTTGTTTTCCATTTTTTGCATCACGTCCGTTTTTCGAAATTTTTGTTACACATCTATCGTAGTAATGATCTCTGAGTTAGAATTACATTGGTATGTGTTTAAACAGTTCTATCACATATGTTATAATGACTGACACACATATTGTCCTTTAAGGTACTTGGGCACATTTAGAACCTAGTAAAATTAGTATGGCATGAAAACTTTTAAGCCAAAAACAACATAATGGATTTTCTAAGAATAGATTTATATACCTCTCATAACCCCTTTAAAAAACTCTTTTAAAATTTGCAGTCAAAAAATGAGGTCACAGTCAAATTTTATGTTAGTAAATTCCATGACCACTGCATGTCATGTGCTTGGAGGGAAAAAGTCAGCTATTGCTAACCTGAAAACCAAACTTCTTCTGAAATAAGTACAGTCATTTGTATTTGATATATGGTTAATTTATTTCACAGTCCAACAACATGAATTGGTAATCAGCAATCTGATTAAAAGACAGATCCTATTTCGTTTCGTTTTTTATAGTTAAAAATTTTGTTCTACTTGTCTTTACTACACTAGGATCTGGAAGACTTATATATCCCATGTTATGGATGATGTGAGGGATTGGCCAATTAAACAGTCTGTTACTGCGAGTTTTTGGTGTGAGGTACATGGAACTCTCCTAGAAATATCAACGCTGATTGGTTAATTAAATGTCTGACATCATAGGGTCAAAAGCTGCTCGTATGACCTCTGATGCCTCCTTCCACTACAACCGGTCAGATCTTCGTGTAGTAGAGGCCATCCAAAGTATAAAAAAAAACGAAACTAAATATAGATCTGTATTTTAATCAGATTGGGTAATCAGGAAAATTTTACCCAGACAGCAATTTTACTGCCTAATTGTCTTTGAATTAATGAGGCAATGAAATTTAGTCTGAAGGTAGGAAGGAATTTATTATATTCTATAACAACTTTTATTTATTTTTCAGCCCTTTCCCTTGTATCATGTGACAACAACATGGCAGCAAGTAGTACCGCAACTTAACGGAAAAGGTCGTGATCTCTTACAGGTTAGTTGATTAGAATGTCAGACATTTGATATGATTCAAGGGTGAAAATGTCTCTACATTGGGTCATTACGTGTAGTTAAAAAAAGATCTATTGAACCAAGTACATCATTAAAGAGAGAGAAATGAGGTTTAACATCCACTCGACATAAACTAGTTCATTTCAGGACTAACTTACAGTTAATTTTATTTCAATAATTCGCTAGCATGTAGGTTTTTTTAGCAGTGGGAGGAAATACTCAAGGTTAGACAGGCGACCCTACTCCTAGTTGCGTATAAGCTGGGAATCAAAACCACACCACTTGACTCACTGACAGACCTTACGATCTAAATCAACATTGACACTACTTGGTAAGGTATAAGCAATACCATTAGATATCTGTTCAGATTTAATACATAAATCACTAGGGAAGACTTGTTAGTTAAAATTTTAATGGGAAAATGTGTGAATATCATTAGCATAACTTCTCATGAAGGACTTCATAGTAGAATATTATGGTCTAAAATGGATTTTCCCCCATTAAAAAATGACAACCCTGTAAATCGATCAGATTTATTTTTATTTTGTGTGTCAGACTTAACTATCAGTCATGTTTCTACTCTTTGCAATTGACAATCGCTTTTCTTATTCGACTAGTTACATTAGGAACATGATCTTTAATTTTGTGTTATATTTGTAAAAGTTGATTCTAGTACCTATAATCATTATCAATTGTTGTACAAAATACAGGGAGCTGCGATTAAGACTCTGGCTCGTTAACCTGGAGCTCTTGGGTTTGCTATCTGTGTTGGCCGTGAAAGGCCCTCGCTGTCCGTGCAGAATTTCCCAAAAAGCACCTTGTATGGCATATGTCTGTCTTCATTAACCCAATCTGAGCAGAACAGTAGTAGCTTAAACCTCATTTCATTTATACAGAATACAGAAATAAGTGGACCGTCTCCTTTAATGACATAGGAATTTCACAAGTTACAGCACAACTAATGCTATTTATGAACCTAATATATTTGATGTTTTATAGATCATTTTAAAATATTTTTTCACTGTCCAGCAAAGTTTACCAGTGGAGTCAAATTATCAAAACATCTAAACTGTTGAAATTGATCAAATATAAGAATCTGCATGTGATCCTATCTTTAATAGGTCAAGATATGAACATTTTTTGCTATCTATTTGTAGCGTTTGTTAGTTTGTTATCCAAATGGTAGAATATCAGCAGATGAAGGACTACAACACAGCTATTTCGCTGACCTTAATCCGGCCATTAAACAGGGTTAATCATTTATTTCATGGACATCATTATTTATATAAAAAACACATGGTAATCATCGGTAGTTGTGTCTCATTACATCAAAGACAAATCAAAATTTATTTAATGTTAGGGTTTCACCCATTTTGATTCTGGCCAGATTAAAAGTCTGCTCCAATATTTGTTAATATATATGAACACTGCTAATATTTCTGAAAGTAAATGTAATATATTATTTACTATATGAAACTATTGTTAATGGAGAAATGGACTGTAATCTGGTCAGTTTAAACAAGTTTCACTTATCATATTCATACATATCAAGACATTTTAAAGGGCATTTTAATTCATTCCTGATTGATTTTATTTTTGTGTTATAACTTCTTAGACATCTTTTATTAATAGATCGACATGGCACAGTATTTGAAAAGCTGAGAATTTATGAATTTTGTTTTATGATGTTCATTCTTGGAAACAGAAATCATGTCTAAAAAAGGATTTGGGGTATAATTTAAAAATCATGTTCAATATTCAATAAATCCTACAGCTATATTGGGTTATGTAGAATTTGGTCGTACTATAACTATACATGTGGTTTAATGGTTGAGAGTAATATAATAATCCTACACGGGGGCATTAGCCTAAGTGTTGTTTCAATATATTACGCAATGTCTTGCTTGAGACCATTAAACAGCTTAAAATACAGACAATATCCTGCATCTGCCCTATATTTCATCTAGTAAAAAATAATGTACATTAGCACGTTGCCCGTACATTATTTGAAATAATGCTATGCCAAAATCAAAGGGTGACATCACATCTGTATTTTAATTGTACACAGTACTTCTGTATAAAGATTGTATGTATATATGACACTTTAATTTACTGGTTGAATCAAACCTAATCTTAGTGTTATCAAACAATCACAGTCACGCTTCACTTTTATGAGAAAGAGACAGAAATGGGGTTTATACACAACACTAATTAGATCATTTCGGAACTAACATAATATAATTAATCTTTATTCAATAATTTGCTTGCATGAGGGGTCTTTAGAAGTGGGAGGAAACTGGAGTACCAAGAGAAATCACAAAAGGTTACTGGCATCCCTTCCCTTGTCATGTATAAGCCGTGGATGGAACCCATGACTTGCATAAATAACAGACTATGATCCACAGAACAAGCATATACTACATCCCCACCACCCAAGTTATTTTTATATGTGGACGTATATTGTCGCCACCCCTGTCCGTCTGTCCACAATTGTTTGTGAACAGTCTACAGGTCACAATTTTTATCCGATTTCAACGAAACTTGAAATATAGGTTTATCACCCTAAGATCTCGGTTCCTTTCGATATTGGCATGTATGGGACTGTAACTTCATGGATTATGGCCCCTGATTGTACGAAAAATCACGTTTTTAGCTTGTGAACACAGTAGAGGCCACAATTTTTATCCGATTTTGTTGAAACTTGAAATGTTAGTTTATAACCCAAAGATCTCAGTTCCTTTCGATATTCGCGCATATCGGACCGTAACTCCCTGAATTATGGCCCCTGATTGTACGGAAAATCGCGTTTTTAGCTTGATGACCCAATAGGGATCATAATTTTTATCTGATTTAAAAAATCGTATTATTATATGACCGTTACACCCTAAGGACGGCTGAGTTTGAATTTCATGAAATTCAGCCCAAAATTGACAGACAAAATAAAATGGCCGCCCCTCGTACTCAAGTAGCGTAAAAATGTGGTATATCAAGGTTGTGGACACTATAGAGGTCACAATTTTTATCCGATTTTGTTGAAACTTGAAGTGTAAGTTTATAACCCAAAGATCTCGAAAAGACCCCACAAAAAAAATATTTGTATGTATTGTGTGTGTGTATATATTTGTATGTATTGTGTGTATGTATATATTTGTATGTATTGTGTGTATGTAAATATTTATATGTAAATCTATTGTCTGTGATAAATAAGTAGTAAAAAAATCAAATTTGTTCTTGTATTTTCATAGATTGACAAGTCACTCTATCAATACACTAGTTCATTAATTCACTAGTGCCACATAATTAAGCTAATGTTTAGGACTACAGGTTTGTTACAGGAAGACCCCACAGAATTCAGACCTAGAGTAGCTGTTTTATGAATCATAGATTTTCACATGATTGTTCAAGGTGCGTGATTTCCTCAATCTTCTTGTATAAAAATAAAATCAAAAATGTATGTATGTTTGCCCATCACACTTCATTGCCGCGGTCCACCCCCACATATTTGGTATCAGATTAACCAACATAACTCTGTGAATGTTTTAGGCCATGATTTATGACGGTCAAGATCATTTATTAGTTTAACACAGTCAAAAATCAATGTTGGACTGTACCTGCAGCCGAACTGTTTTACTGGAATTAATGGGAGGTAACTCTGTTTATTAAGTTTAATAATATTAACGATGATGTAAGCTAGTAGGAAAGCGTGCAAGAAAGGATGATGGTGAGTAAGTAAGTTAACTAATATGTAATACAAGAGATCTAAAGGACAGTCAGTGGAAATCTTTCTTAATGAACAGCGTGCTTTTTATATGTCCTCAATGAAACATGGCTGTACACAATCTGTTTCACAGCTGATCAGTGTACATTGTTATTATTACCCCTGGCTGTTGTCCACAATTACTTGTGGATGCTCTTTAGACTAAAGTTAGCACCCGATCAAGAAACAGTGCTAATTAAATGTGGTCGACACCCATTCAAAAGTAAGCAGGTCATTTTCGGACTAATATGGTATATTTTTGTTATTTCAATAATTAAGTGTGCGGACAGTAATCTTCAGAGGTGGGAGGACACTGCCAAAAAACACAAGATGGGCCGTTTATCCTAATCCTTGTCACATGCAAATCTAAAATCCAACCCATGACTTGCTATGGTACAACATCATGATCTACTGCTGCACGTGTTAACCACTCAACCAACCCCACCCTATAGAAAGAAGGAAATATAAACTTCTTCATATTCCCATTATTGACTTTGTTCTACTGAATGGCATATTATACATGACTTAGACAAATAAATAATTAAAACAACCTTTTATTCTAGAAAATAGTTTACATACAAAATCATGTTGAAATATACAATTCATATATAAAACTGAATAACAGTTGCTAAATGATAAAATTTACTATCATGATGCAAAAGTCAAGAATTAAAAATGCTTGATGAAGAAACCTCAATGCTATTAGTATAAAGTAATGTTTAGAAAAATAACATGGACACAATAAATGTAAATATTGAAATCAATCTGATTAAAACACAGATCCTATTTCGTTTTGTTTTTTATAGTTTAAAATTTTGTTTTACTTGTCTTTACTTCACTAGTTATTATATAACCCACATTCTGGTTGATGTGAGTGATTAGCCAATAAAACGGTCTGTTGCGGCGAGTTTTGTGGGTATCCAACAGAAACATCAACACTGATTGGTTAATCAAATGTCTGACGCAACCTTCCACAACAACAGGGAAGAGCTTCATGTAGTGGAGGCCATTGAAAGTAAAAAAAAACGAAACAAAATATAGATCTGTATTTAAAAGGCTCAATACCACTCTTGTTGTAACTGAATAATATCTCCCAATCTTTATTCTGGTCAACAAATTGTACTATTTTACAATATTCCAATTAATTGATACAAATTTCATCTTAACACACCTAATTTAAAAAATTGGAAAAATTCAACTAAATGATTTGAAAAGCCTGGCGTAAAGCTTTTCAAATTTGACTAGGATTTAAAAATATTTTTGAACCCTCTGTACAAGTAAAATAGGATTTAATGGATAATTTACACAACAGGTAGGACACTAACACATCTAGTACTTAGAATAAGGCTATTTTTTAATTTCTGGAGCTGTCAAGCCAGCAAGAGTGTTATTGTCCCTTTAATGAAATTGTATTAAAATGTAAGAATCTGTGCTAAATTGAAGTTTGGTCTACGAAATATATCTATAATAGATATTTTTTTTTTATCACAGTTTATACATAAAGACTGTATCATATAGCTTGCCACCATGATACATAACAATGAACTGGATATAAAGCATAGACTATAATGTAAATGGATAAAAGTTTATGTAACCATATATGTAGCATATAGATACAATATAAATTCTTATAAATACTTTACCTGAATATGTACCAAAGGCTAAATACGGTTAAAATAAATTTAAATAATTTTTAATAATAGTAATACTGATATATTCAACATTCAAAATAGCTAACACTGGCCTACACAGGGTAATGCATTTTGTATGAGCAATTTGTCTCGCATTTAGCACACAATCTAATTTAAACATCCCTGTTGCGCTGGTATAGTTAAATATATAGTAACTGTATAGTTAAATCACATCAAATTAAAAATATATTTTAACAAGATCTCAAAGTTTGAGTACCAGAAGATCGATATGGAACATTAATAACTATTAATCAAAGTGAACTCTACATACCAACACCTTGAAATAATAACCAACTAACAAACAAATCATCTTTAATACTAGCACAATCCATTGAAAGATATTTCATCAAGATACAATTTCATCACACTATTAAATGATTTTCCCTTAGATTCACTGTAATTTCCAAAACTGTTTACTAACTGCTAAGTGCCATCATGTGCAATAAAACATGCTGTTAATTCTAGTTATGATAAAATACTAGCTAACAAAATATAATAGAAATATTGCGCATTGTGCTAGATATGATATCGCCTTACCTGCAATTTCTATTCAAACAAGCCAACAGTGAGGCTTACGTCCCCCGCTCAAATCCCAAAATAAATAGATGACACATATTGATTAATTGCACATTTATTTTTTTCAAAAGTATTGAGCAATCAAACTGATTATCTATACTTAGTCTAAGCATAAAATGTTCAAGATCAAACTCAGTCAAGGTTTTGAAGTACCTGGTAGTGAAACTATACACTAAGTTTCATCACTCTCCATCAGTAAGAATCAGTTATCTTGTCCCAAAGCATCGACCAATGAAATTGCTTAGCTCTGCTTACCTTTAGTGGGAAATGTTAATCACTAAACTCAGTCAAGACATTCACCCAATGAACATCTACATCAAGTTGAAACATTCTACCTCAATTAAAAGCAGAGTTGTCATGTTCCAAATTCTTGACCAATCAAATTGCTTATCACTACTTAGCCTAAGAAGAAAATGCTCATTATCCAATTTAGTCAAGGTAAGCTATACACCAAGCTTCATCACTCTCACTTAATTAGAACTAAAGTTATCCTGTCCCAAAGCGTCAACCAATCAAATTGCTTATCTCTGCGTACCCTAAGTAGAAAATGTTTATCGACGAACTCTATCAAGGCATTCACCTAAAGAACACCTACACCAAGTTTGAACATTCTACCTCAATTAGAATGACAGTTAATGTGTTCCAAAGTTTTGACCAATCAAATTGCTTATGGCTCTGCTTACCCTGAACAGAATATACTCATTATCGAACTTAGTCATGGTTATGATGTAATGAAACTATACACCAAGTTTCATCACTCTCACTTAATTAGAACTAAAGCTATCGTGTCCCAAAGCATCAACCAATCAAATTGCTTATCTCTGCTTACCCTACACAGAAAATGCTCATCTTCGAACTCCATCAAGGAATTCACCTAACAAACACTACACAAAGTTTGAACATTCTAGCTCAATTAGAAGGAGAATTTTTGTGTCCCAAAAAGTGTGACGGACAGGCCCATTTTAACAGTCCCCTGGCAGGGGACAAAAAATATATAAAAGTTAAAAGATGATCATATACTAAGAAAGGTGAAAATAAAAATAAAATTTTATACTATATATAACAACAGTTTAATATAAAATCCAGTTCTAATATTTATATATTCATTTCAATAATTCTACTTTTAAAGCCGTCTAAAATTTATTGAATATTTCTGAAACAATTGTTTTGTTGAAAAGGAGAAAAGTTACATGTAGGTAAGAACATTTTTTGAAAATATCTTTGCAATGTATATTTTTATTTTGTTGGGTTTTCTCAACTAGTTATTCAGGCCTTCACGTGAATCAATTCATACAATTTATTTTATATGGCCTATATTGAAATTAATAGGAAATTATGTCTGCCTATATCTGTAATATATATATCTGCCTCTCTCTTCATTTTTTACTTGTATATTTTTCTATACCTCTTTGATTTATAACACAAATATGCTGGAAATAAATAAATATATACATCCTTTAATAAAGCATGGACCTAATTCAGTTAAAAATATTTCACTTTGCATATAATTTTAACATCCAAATTTTGTCCACCAAATGAAAATAAAGAAAAGACTAAGAGATAAAATAAATTAGCAACAATTAAAGATGTATTATATAAGAGCTAAATTTGCCTATTGTAGTTCTCTTTTGGCTTCAAATTATCATTTCGACATTAATTCACATAAAAAGCACACAATCAACTCTCTAGATCAGCAGATAGTTGTCATATTGAATGGATTAGAAAACCTTCACCATTTAATAATTTAATGTTAAAATGGATAATCAAGACTTTGTTTATCATCATAGCAATGGTTCTTGACAAGGGAAACTATCTTGTCAAAACTTCAAACACTCATAACATCGATCAGAATAAGTAATTGGACTGAAATTTTCAATATATTCATTTTTCAGTATCTATTTTTAAACTATAATAGCAAGAATGGCCAGACCTTTATCTACATCTTACATAATACATCTCTAGAATTATCGAATCCACCTTGTAAGCAATAAGGTAATAGGAACTAATGTGCCTTTTATGGGGACTAATAAGCCTTTTTTAAAATCACATTTCTTTGTAAAGGGCACTCTTATGATTAGAATTTTCTTTTCAATAATTATTTGTTCAAAGGTCACCAGAAAAATATCATAAAATATTGTTATCTGGACAAAAATTGTAGAAGTCAACTTAGGGTAGAATGTACCATTGTTGTCCACTCCTGTGTAAATCATAACAGTTTATTTTCTGAAAGATTATTTATTGAAAAAAAAAGATGTGGCTATGACTTCAATTACCAATGGACCCCACCAATGCTACAAATTTTCATTAGCTGTAAAAGTATACTTACACTTAAATCTCTGAAATATTCATTGTAATCTAAAGCATATCCTACAACAAATTTATTTGGTACTTCGAAACCTAAATCTGTAATTTTATAAAAGAAGAAATAAACATACAATTGGTTCATGGCCAGCAAGCAATATCATAAGAGACAGAGAGAAATGGGGTTTAACGTCCACTCGACACAAACTAGGTCATTTCGGGACTAACATGGTTTAATTTTATTTCAATAATTCGCTTGCGCATAGGGGTCTTTAGTAGTGGGAGGAAACCGGAGGACCCGGAGAAAACCCACGAGGTTGGACAGGCGACAATATCATAAGAAGTAAAGAATAAATATTTAGTAAATGACGCATCTGGACAACAAACTTTACAGTAGCTGATCATGGCAATCATCGGCTTACCATTTTACAATCATGGACATGTTTGACAAAGTGCTCTATAACTTGTATCATATTAAAACTATATTTTATACATGTAAAATATTTAATTAGATGCATCGAAACAATTTGAACCCCACATGTGCGAACCCATTGAACCCCACGTTATCGATCTACGATATAAGCTATACTGTCCACTACATATATACATATTCACTACATATATACACATATTATTAAAAAGAATTTGCACAGTCAGCTATACGAAGTTATGTTAGACCCTGTGTCAGAGACGAGCGTATGGACTCACCCGAGTTCAGCCACTTCCGTAGAAGGGCGGAATGGTTGTCATTATATAGTAATGTTCTGTGTTCATGTAATTCAATTGTTTATGTTCCTGATGTATTTAAGTTCCTGTTTGGTTAACGTTCCTGATATATTTAAAGGAGCTAAATCGCTAACATTTGGGAACTAGAAATTGACACAAGTGGGTTGCAACTCATATAATACTGTAATATGAATGTATATAAACTGATTTACATTCAATCGTTTCCGTTTTTACTCTAATTTCAAATCAGTTATGTTTCGTGAAATAAGCCAGCAGTCTCAATCGAATGCAAATTCCTAGCGTCTGGTTATTCCAGTCTACATACGCCGTTTGGTTTGGTGCAATATGTCTAGCCTCGTTCCTCGAGTCTCTTGCTAGAACTTGTGCTGAAACACATTATGGTACACGATTCGTGTACCAATGGTAAAATATTTATTTTGTCTTAAATATTGGATATCAGAAGCCCATCTTTTTCCGGTAAGATCACAGCATCAATGTTGTTTTAAATTGACAAATAATTTGTGTTTTCAATGTTGAAGATTTTGGATGATATTGAGTTAGAGACTTAGCTACTTTAAGTTGCTGTTTGACTATGTTTCTGTGTGTTTATGTTCCTGTTCCTGTTCCTGATGTAAATATATCCTATATTTAAGAAACTGATCTTCTGTTATCACTAATAGTGTTACAAATGTCCGGGATATATCAAGACTGTCCAAAGTCATGAATCATTTGTTCCACAAAATTGTATCCTCGACTATGGACGATAAGCCGGGGAATACATGTATATCATTGTCTTTTCAAGCTGAACCACTTCATAATGACTAATCAAAAAATTTTATGAATATCTCTAAATATAAAGGCTGTAGATAACACCAATTGTTCTGGGTGAGGAATCCAGAGTGCTTTAAGGTTTACAAAGCTAGGGTGCCCCACCATGAATAAATATCTCCAAATATTTCGACAATTATATCACAATATTCATATATGTGTAACAAGCCTTAAACATGCATTATGCAAGAGCTAAATCTGCCTATTGCAAGTCTTTATTTGGGCTTCAGATGTTATAGAAACTATTAATTAGACCTTTATTTACACGACAAGCTTAAAATCAATTCTGTAGACCCACGGATGGCTTGGATTTAAACAGCCTCGCCCATTTAAAATTAAATCAATAAATGGCGGACCAAGCTAACGTTTACCGTTACTCGCTGATGTCACAACCGGAAACTGGTGATGAAAAGCCTGCCAAGTGAGGCTACCATAGCCATTGAGCATGTTACTTGATAATCGAGAATATGTGGGTGGAGTTATCGTTTGTCAATCAAACGATCGCCAGTTCTCATAGACGGTGAAGACACAATTGATGGCTATTTCTAGTCCAAACTTCTAACAGTGACAATTCCGTTTAGATCAAAGTAATTTGACTGAAATTTTCAACATTTTCTTTTTTTTATCATCTATTTTTGAATTATTATATAAAGAATGGCCAACTCTTTATAAAACTCTTAACTAATGTATCTTTAACTTAGTTTCTTACATTTGTAAATAAAAGGTTGTGTTGTATTTAACAAGTTATAACCATTAAAACATCAATAAAAGAAATAGAAAAGGTTAACGAAAAGCAACCATTACATCCAAGCATTTTGAGTGCACAACAGGTAACGTGCCCTTGGTTTGATTTTGGCCCGCTAAACCAGTCTACCGACCGTTATTCGGCTAATTATCAGGCCAGGATAATCAGGACTTTTTCCTATGAAACATTATCAGAAAGCTAGATTCATAAATCTTATTAGGCAACTAAACAATCGTTTTGAGAACCATGTAAAAGCAAAAAGAAAATACTACTAGTATTTTATTGTTGCCTAACAAAGGAGCTTCGGAGATATTAATTATATGAAACCAAAAGATGCCAATCTTAACAGTATAGTTAAAAAACAAAATGACCAAAAAGCTAAACATTACTGTTATTCAGAATCATTAACAATAGATTTTTTATGGGTTTAATAGTTGATAGATGTGTAGAAATTTTCACATGGCTAATAGAATCTACTCCGGGTTATGCATGTAGTCCGTGTCTGCCCTGTAATCACTTGGCAACTTGACATTTGTGTGTGAACATTCGCTGCGGTGAGTTCAGATTTTAATAGAGCAAATTTTGACTGTGTGGTGCACCCTGACAAGAGTTCACTCCCATTAAGGTCTCGGACCACTAATTGTGGTGGCAATATACATGTAGTTCATAATACACGTACAACATAACTATACTTACAGTCTGGTTTATATACACCATCTCCTGGTCTTCTCTTTGTTAATAAACTATAAATACAAACCATATGATAAATAAATTATACTAACATTTAATAATTAACTACATACAACTAAATAATAAAATGGGGAGTAACGTCCTACTGTCATGCTCGGACAGGGCTAATGAAGACAGGCATATGCCATACAGTGTGCTATGAGGGAAATTTTGCCTGGACAGCGGCGCTACGGCATACTCTTATATAGAATTTCAACTAGCAAAGGATCTTTTACGTGCACTCCAATGTGCACATAGGAACTCAGTTTTTATTCCCATCTGAACGACTAGACAGCTAGCTGTCCTTGTCAGGACCTCCGTTTCTGCACCACTGACATGGGGAAACCATGCTGAAAAACCTCGATGAACTTTCTCGGCTAACACCGGGAGTGAACCTGCGACCTCCAGGCTAGCAAGCCAGTGTCTTACCCACTTAGCCACCATCGCTCCAACAACTAAATATCAACTGTAATGCTTTGTTATCGCTTTCACTGAATAAAAAGCCAGTTTTTAATAGTTCAACAATATTATAACACTATAGGCCTACTGTCTCAGGGATCCATCAAAAATACATTATGAGTAGGAGTGTAGATAAGACATTTACCAAAGACAATTGGTTAAAGAATTGAGATAATTCAACAAAATATATACTTTTGATTTTTCCTTCTTCAGACACTTAACACAGAAACCGCTTCCCCACCCTTACTAACCCACGACTTGATAACGTTGAGAAAATACTCATCGAAACGTCGCCTTAAATACACTAGTGTAGCTGTTTTCTATAAGAAAAGTCTGTGTTTTTGTTTCTAATCCACAAAAGTTATTTTTTTATCAATACGACAATCAATTATGTAGTTGTAATATCTATTAACAAAGTGTAAATTATATCTTGAGTAGTACTACATTATGGCAATAAAAAGGTTATGTACCAGTAATGTTTAAAGACACATTTATCAATGTTATTTCCTGGATTAAATCAATTAAATCAATGAGACAATCAACTATTTAAAATACACTATAAATACAAATCATGATCTAATAAAATTTTCTTAAAAATTTACAGTCACAATATTTGTTCTTTGTACCAATACTTTTTTTATCATGTGTGTCATAGATCACACATCACAAATACCTTTGTTTATCATATGTGTAATAGATCACACATAACAATGCTTTTTTTTTATCATTCGAGTCATAGATCACACAATCAAATAATTTTATATCCCAATTTTTTTGTTACTGGTAATCAAAGTCTATTGTATATAGTGGACTTATTTCAAGATAAAACCTTCTATATCTTTTCTGGTATAATTATATCTTTCATTACTTTGTCGAATACACTCATGGTTTTAGTGTGGAGAGTTTCATATCTACACATAAACTATTCTGTGTAACAGTTTGCATATTTAAAATCCCCATTTGTTGAAACTTGCCAATTAAACATGCGTTACAAAAACAAGCTCAATACATGCAGTCTTAAAGGCAATCTTTGATCAACCCATGTAAATGTTTCACTGCAATTGACTGAATTAACCATCAACAAAAACAATGGAAAACTTCATCACAATGACATATGGTTGGTCATGTGTAATTTCAAATACACATTTATACATCCATTCCAACAGTAATAAATAAACTTCACAACATTTGCCTATCATAACCATTGTCAAGGCAACATTTAGTTAAATGTATGTTGAAAATACACGACTTACCTTGCTACTTTAATAGATTTAGGATTATGTTTCTGTAAAACTTCTAATAATTTTTTCATTGTTTTACCAGTATCTATTATATCTTCTACAATTAAAACATTCTGAAATAAAATACAGTAAACATTCCTCAAACGCAGTGTTCTTATTCGCCTTTAATATATTAGATTGTTTAGTGAAGTAGAGAAAACACAGTTTCTGCAAGACATTATGTGACCTGGGATAGTTCAAAGTTCAAAATATTAGAATCTGTCTATTTCTGGATTATTTTGTATTAAGTATGCATTATGTTGAAAATTTCAATCAAATTTATTCTGTGCGAAGTCATGAATGTTTGAAGAATTGACAAAAGGTAGTTGACCAAGTCTAGATTATCTATTTTATCGTGAAAATAGCAGCAGTGTTGTAAGCTGGTTCATATTAATTCATGTAACATCTGCAGCCAGAATAATGACCAGTAAAAGGCAGATGGAGCTCTTACATAATGCACGTTTAAGTGAAGGAAACAGGAGACCAAGTTTAGCAACAATAAAATGCTATTATGTGATTAAAGTAGAACTCTCTTTATTACCACCACCATACCTGTGTCTAGAATATTCTAAATTTTGTTTTATGTTCATAGGTATAGACTTATCTCACCTTCCCTGTCAGATGATCCAGATTATCTATACCAGTAACTTGTAAATCACCAGAGGTTGTATCCTAATTATTAAATAGAAATATGGAATAAGAAGCTATTACAACATAGTTTAACATTAGGTAAAACTGATTTTCATTATTACAGCAACCTTATCATGGATCTTGACAAAAATAAAATGTTGTTTAACATCCTACAAATCTCCCCCAAACAGGATAAGCATTCAGCATGGATTGTGCTATGACAGGAATTTTGCCCAGACAGTGGCACAACTGACTAGTGGAAATCACACCTGGAGCATTCTGATTAGTGAGCCAATGTCATACACACCAAACCACAGTGACTCTGGATCTCTACAGGATTATACTGAAACCCAGTATGTATGGTTGATGGATCCCAACAAACACTAGTGTATTCTTCATAAAACCATAACTTAAAATTTTAATGTAATGAAATGAAATGGGTTTAACTATACTGTAACTGAGTTTACATTAGCTGACATTCTTTAAATAAGTTTTTTTTTTGGTCATTCAAATAAAAAAAACAATTTACACAGATTTGACATGGAAGCCATAAGCCCCATTTACTTAGTAAGGACCCCATTTCCATTAAACACAAATACATTGTAGTAATCCTTCTATAAAGCATATAGATATAAATCAAAATTAACATACACTTATCAAACATAGAAATAAGGCAACTTTCACAGATATTATCAGACTGACAGACACAAATTCAAGATGGTGCCTGTCATTTTGTCTGGTACTGATTTGTCTTTTTCCCCTGTTTATTATTAATACTATTAATAAATATCTCATACAAAATGTTAGGTACTATTTCAGTAGTGTGTGTTATTTTATCAGATGCAACTAAAACCTTTATTTTCAGGCCTGTACAAAATATCATTTAAATCCAATAATTCTACAATGTATCCTTAGAAGTTTGTATCCGGTTTGTTAGTCAGGGACATTCAGTTTCCTGACTCAAGTTGCTTTCCAAACACAAATACACAGCTTGAATACACAAGACTATGCCTAAAGGGCAGCTATCATCTAATGTCTTTAGCAATATAAATAATAATTATTCTGAATTAATTTCTGTGCGGGCTGAAGCCAGTCCAATAAAACTGATACAGTTGCTCATGCTTACTAAGCCAGAACAAACATAATATAAACAGTAAATTTGTATATTTTGATTTTACTCAAGTATGTAATGATGTATGGACCATCATGCATACAGAAGACAATAAATACAATAAAAACAATTTTAAATGAAAAACAAAAAAATATTTAAGGTAAAAAGATCAGATAAAAACTTAATTAATTTACCAAGACCATAATCAACTCTCGATGCCATCGGATGCCTCCGATTTTCAACAGATTTGAATCAGATATGCAGTTCAATGGTAATTAATGATTAACCGTAAAAATGGATAATTGAGACTTTGTTTATTATCGTAACAACGGCAACAATGACAATTGAGGCTACACACTAGGATACAGTGTTATTAAAATGCAGTTTCCTCGGCTCAGAGTGAAGTCTACTGAAATTTTCAGCATCCTTGACATTATCTATTTTTATAAGTATAGCAAGAACTGTCATCTCATTATCTGATCTTCGATAATGCCTCTGCTAGTTAAAAAAAAGAAGTAAAAAAAAACATAATGATGTTGATACGATAAAATGGAATTAGAATATTAACATGATAAAATGTATTAAAACACTAGCAAGTCTTGTTTGTGAATCATACAAAATGTATGACTACAAACAGCACTAAAACTAAAGGCCTATAGTTAACACTATTAATAGTGTATTAATTTTTACCTTAATAAAATGTGCTCCATTACACTCAAGTTCTCTCTTTCATGTAAATATACAAAACAAAGAAACGGAACACAATTACAGTTCATGAACGTATAGAACAACTGAACTGTACTGTAACTGAGTGGAACAATCAACTGGAGGTTAATTTATCTCAATACAATTTGTTTGAAGCTCCAAGTTGATCAGTGCAATATAAATTAAAACTGTTACAATACAAAATAAATTAAAACTAATCACACATCACAAGCACAATACAAATTACCTTCTCATTTGAACTAACCTGGCCAATCAAAAGAGAAAAAAAATATATATATATATATAAATCAAACCGCAATCCATAAATGTTGATCTATAAATGATTTGATGTACATGTATTTTAAACCCAAACTGTGTTTGATTATCATGGTAACACTGTTACCAGGAAATCAATGTGTGCACAAATTTGGAGCCATATAAAAGAAAAATATTCTGTTTTAATACAGTTTTAAAACATTAATATGCATGAGAAACAGGCTGTGCCAAAATTATCATAACAATTTCAAGTTTACATTTTTACAAATATCTTGAGAAACTACTACTGTCACAGCAATAAAATTTACCTAAGACTTTTGCACAAACTGACAACTAACAGTTAGAAATAACATTGATTTTCATGTATCATTTGTAATTGCAGCTTAGGCCACAAAAAGAAGTATAAGTTGATCGTTAGTCAGTTTAGATGGGACAATGTAGCATAAATAATCCTAAGAGAACAGAAAAGCAAAGAGTTTGTCATTGCCAAAAATATATACAGATATAAATAGTATGCATTGTAAGTTAAATACACATGGATAACAATAAAGTATATATAATCCCACTCCTTTATTGCAAATTTCTATCATTGAAAGAAACTTACCGTATAACTCTTGACTCTAATAAAATCTACAGCCAATGGAACAGATTCTTCACTATTACGATTTAATGCTTTAATTTTATCTAAGAGATCTGTGAAAAATTTATAACCTCCCTTTAATACACATAAACCAGTTAATGCTTCATTTCTAAAGTCTTGTATAATATCTCTGGCTAATCGTTCAATTCTGAAATTATAAAGGTGGACACTGAATACTGTAAGTTAAATAAAATTTAACTACATATTAGCAATGACATGCCAGATAATGTACATGTGGCAGACAAACAATGCTAATTATTTCTAGAACAACTGACAACATTTAAAGGCTCAATACCACTCTTGTTGTAACTGAATAATATGTCCCAATCTTTATTCTGGTCAACAAATTGTACTATTTTACAATATTCCAATTAATTGATGATACAAATTTCATCTTAACATACCTAATTTAAAAAATTTTAAAAATTCAACTAAATGATTTGAAAAGCCTGAAAAGCTTTTCAAATGTGACTTGGATTTAAAAATATTTTTGAACCCTCTAGACAAGTAAAATAGGATTTAATGGATAATTTACACAACAAGTAAGACACTAACACATCTAGTACTTAAAATAAGGCTATTTTTTATTTTCTGGAACTGTCAAGCCAGCAAGAGTGTTATTGTCCCTTTAAGTTTCTACATAATTAGAAGAACTTATAAACTATGTATTTATTACCTGGAATGGCGTTTAAGGACTTTTAAGCATGCAAGTTTCTACATTAGAAGAACTTGTAAACTATGTATTTATTACCTGAAAGAGTAGATAAAATCTCACCTGTCGTTAATTAAACCAGCAGGTATTAAAACATGCTCTAAAGAATCCTCATAATGTTTAGGTATACAAAACATATCTAATGGATATCCTGTATAATCATCCTCAAGCTGTAAATATATAGACAAAGAAAATAATCACATTTCATGTAAAACTGAAGGCTCAAAGTGTATGAGTATAGAAGCTATGCCATATACTTGGGTCCTAGGAAAAAGGGTTTTCTAACCATTTATTTAATACAATACAGAAACCTTCACATCCATAATAGAATTCTATTTGTGAACTTCATACAAAAAAATTTATGTAAATTTTTACTGTCTGTGGAGGAATTTTGCATTGAGGCAAAAGGAAGAACATCATCCAAATTCAAAATATTTTCGATAATAGACCAGAAGTAATATTCATGACTATACTTTAAGATTTAAATTTTGTGAATGTGATACTGTGTGATTTTTCCGAACTTGATTAATTGTAGATTATTTTTAAACCTTGCTATGACACTAATCGTAGAATTAGCATGACCAGTATTCCTGGTGGTTGGTGTATCTTACTACAGAGACAAGCCCATACAAATCATACAATCAATTCACAGAAAATGTATCAATATTTCATTTTTTTTATCAGTACAAACCATATATTGCTAATTAAATTTATTGATTCAGGACTGAATGAAAACTACTGCATGGGTTTTATTAAAACTTCAAAATGAGATACACATGTCACATGTAAATTATACATGATATTAATAAATTAGGTTATAAAAACATATTATCTAAACTAATGGAAGACAGACATGTTTATATAATCAATAATTAAAATAAAATTTATTCTGACATGGCTTAATATATTCTTTATTCGACCTACATTCTGGTACAAGTACATTATTTTATCATTTACAAAGAATTTGACTCTTGTTACTAAATGAAGTCTATACTGGTATCAAGAAAATCAAATTAATTATTTATAAAGTAATCAATCCTTGATAATTACCAATCTCCTTTAAAGTATATAGCAGATTTATTTGATCCGTAACAAGGTTCTAATAGCTTTTCCTGACATAGATTGTGCATACATGTATAGGACGGCCAGCGGGGGGTCAGAAAATTTAGACAAAGACCCCAGTTTGGAAAACTGGGCATTGTCCAAGAAGTGACAAGTTTTCTCCAATTTTTAGGACGATGTAAGGTATAATATAATTAAGGCTCAACAAACCAGATCTTTCACATAAATTTCAAAAGTAAAATATGCACAGTTTGATGTGAAGTCACTAAAAACTTCACTACGTAATTAATTATATCTGTGTTGGCTAAGCTTGCACGAACAGCGGCTATTATATTTTTAGCCTTCAAAACAGATATTTTATTCAAATGAGTCTGATTTGTATTGTTTTTAAAATTATGATTTTTGATTCCAATCAACAAATAGATTGAACCCACACGATCATACAACCACCAAAAAATGGTTTCTAACTTGTACGGTTGCAGAGAAATAGACGATTTTCTACAAGTCACTTTTCAAGGATTTTGGTCTATATTATAAAAAGGGGCAAATATTATTCGATTTACATAAAATTTTCATTAGTGATGCCTTATGCTATTTCTGATTTCATGAAACTAATTTAACATTTTCATTATCACCGGAAGTAATGTAATGTTGTCAGGATCACTTACATGTAATGAATGTATACAATGAATTGATATTGCCGGATTTGGTTGATTCTGCGTGCATTTAAAGTAGCTAAGTCTCTAACTCAATATCATCCAAAGTCTTACACGTTGAAAATACGAATTATTTGTCAATTCAAATCAACATTGATGTTGTGATCTTACCAGGAAAAGGAAGGCTTCTGATATCCAAAATTTAAGACAAAATAAACATTTTACCATTGGTACACGAATCGTGTACCATAGTGCGTTTTAGCGTCATTTGCAACAAGTGACCAGAAAGAACGAGGCTAGACATATTCAACTGGAGAGCCTGCTTAATAGACTGGAATAACCAGACGCTAGAAATTGCTATAGGGTTGAGACACATGCTGTATTTCGCTGGACATAACTGATTTGAAATTAGAGTCAAAAAGGAAACAATTGAATGTAAATCAGTTTATATACAATCAGATTACATTATTACAATGTATATGCGTTTCGACCCATTTGGGTCAATTTCTAGGTCATAAATATTAGCGATTTAGCTCCTTTAATGTGATGTGTGCAATGCTTAAATGGAAACCTGTTTAACGGTTTCATCGGTACCGGAAGTGACATATCGATGGCTGAGTATGCAAATGTTACATGTCCAGTTTTGGTCAAAATGATGTTTTGACCTTTTTGAATAGCATAAACATGCGCCCTTCTACTGTGTAAATGCTGTTAGTCCAGATTAATTAGAGTATCATGTTATTGCCATGAAAACATATAGCACATTTCCCCATTTAGCAAAAGTTTAGTATGCAAAAGTGATATTTGTGGACATGTAACTTTTGTCTACTGAAAGCTCCTAACACTAAACAGGAACCAGTGGACTTATCGCACACAAAACACTCTGTCAGGGGTCTAAACATTAAAGTTTGTGTAAATGTATTTGTATACGCTCACATAGAAATGTGGACGTATATTGCCGTTGCGTCCGTCCGTCCGTCTGTCCACCGTCCACAATTTCTTGTGAACGCTCTAACGCCAAAAGTTATCCAATTGTTTTAAAATGGATATACATGTATGTTGTTTAGATTAGTGAGATGAAGGAGTCTATTTAATTTCAATAATTTCCGTTTATAACATCTAGAGTTATGGCCATTGTTTCACTTTGTTGAACCCTGTGAACGCTCTAATGCCAAAAGTTAACATCCGATCTTTGTGAAATTTATATGCAATATTTAAATTAGGGAAACGATGAAGCCTATTGAATTTCAGCATTTTCCGATTATTACTTCTAGAGTTATGGCCCTTGTTTTACTTTGTTTAACCTTGTGAACGCTTTAACCCCAAAAGTTATCATCCTATCTTTCTGAAATTTATATGCATTATTTAAATTAGTGAAACGAAGAAGCCTATTGAATTTCAGCAATTTCTGTGTGTTACATCTGGAGTTATGGCCCTTGTTTTACTTTATTGAACCTTGTGAACGCTCTAATGCCAAAAGTTAACATCCGATCTTTGTGAAATTTATATGCAATATTTAAATTAGGGAAACGGAGAGGCCTATTGAATTTCAGCAATTTCAGTTTATTCCTTCTAGAGTTCTGGCCTTTGTTTCACTTTGTTTAACCTTGTGAACGCTCTAATGCCAAAAGTTAACATCCTATCTTTCTGAAATTTATATGCATTATTTAAATTAGAGAAACGAAGAAGCCTATTGAATTTCAGCAATTTCTGTGTATTACGTCTAGAGTTATGGCCTTTGTTTCACTTTATTGAACCTTGTGAACGCTCTAACGCCTAAAGTTATCATCCGATCTTTCTGAAATTTATATGCATTATTTAAAGTAGTGAAACAAAGAAGCTTATTGAATTTCAGAAATTTCTGTTTATTACGTCTAGAGTTATGGTCCTTGTTTCACTTTATTGAACCTTGTGAACGCTCCAACGCCTAAAGTTATCATCCGATCTTTCTGAAATTTATATGCATTATTTAAAGTAGTGAAACAAAGAACCTCTTTGAATTTCAGAAATTTCTGTTTATTACGTCTAGAGTTATGGCCCTTGTTTCACTTTATTGAACTTTGTGAATGCTCTAACATCAAAAGTTATCTGCTGATCTGTGTGAAATTTATATGCCTCATTTAAAGTTGTAAAGAGAAGAATCCTATTGAATTTCCGTTTATTACTTCTAGAGTTATTGCCCTAGTTTCACTTTGTTCAACCTTATTAATGCTCGATTGATGAAAGTTATCGTCCGATATGTATGAAATTTATATGCATCATTTAGATTAGTGAAACGAAAAAGCCTGTCAAATTTTAACAATTTCTGTAGATTACTTCCAGAGTTGAGATCCTTGTTTCAATTTGTAGAACCTTGTGAACCCTCAAACGGCAAAAATTATAATCGGATCTGTATGGAACTGTCTTGTAAAGGCCCCCAATTACCTACAAAGGAATAAATATGCAACCCTTGTCGACCGCTCGGACGATTTAGCCGCTGTGGGCGTATGTTTCGTTGCCTGGCAACCTATCTTTAAAATGCGTCATTACATGACAGAGTACACAATAGCTCAATATTTCTTAAAATTAAACTCATTCCTGTGCATATAATATAACTAACGTGGCATTATGTCCATCAAAATGTGGACCTGTTTTAAAAGTTCAATTTGCATAAACGATATGTCCACATGGAACCAATTTGCCAGAAGTCAGGAACCAATTTCATTCAAATGATCATCTCGATTTGTGTAGTACCAACCAATATATAACATATATAAAGTACATCATGTTCGCATAATTCCCTGATTTGAAATAGGAATTTCAAAAGTTTAAAATGCGATTTTCTCGAAACAAGAAAAATGGACATGTAACATAACATATGCATACTCAGCCATCGATATGTTCAAGGGTAACGGGGCACCGGTGAAACCTGTCATTACTGCATCGCAGTCTCAATTGTTTTTGTTAAGAATATCTGGCACATTTTTGTTAATGAGGATTGTATCAGAAAATAATTTTTACCATTTAATTAATTTAAACCTATTCTTCTTACCTTAAAAGGTAGGCCTATAGGCTAATTATAATCACAAATTTGGGGATATTTTTTTAGTTTTATTTCTGAAAATTCCATGTACGTAGTTAGGGCTGGGTATCGATAGTGATTTTTACTATCGATAATCGGCAATGAAATGTCGGTCGATAATCGAAAACAAACTTATTTTCACGGTCGTCATCAAAACTGGATACAGTGTAAGTTCAAAGTTCAAAACCATACGAAGTTGCGACAGATCGTTTGCTCCTGTCTAACGAGATTTATTTGGAAAACATTAATAAAACTTGTTATATCACGTATATATACGTAAATTGATGTTGTTTATTATTAAAATAATGCAGCTGTGGTTCCGAATGAAGAAATATCGTAAATAATTATGTTAAGGGACCAAAATGAATTTGTTCCGATTCAAAACATTGCGTACGTGCGCGCGAAAATATCAATATGGCAGACGAATTCTGAAGCTTGCAAAGGGAAATAACTCTAACTTTATTTACACATCCGGGTATCTCCGATTTAGCGATATTCAACAATAATTTCTTCAAAACTAAAGTAACGTTTCAATGAGAGTGAATTTATGAAAACGGCTGTTCAATAAGCAGTCACAATTTTGTCATGTTTTACATTGATACTTGATAGTAGTTAAAGTGAGCGGTGTATTATGATTAACTGAAAGAAAACATTGACATTTCAGACGCAAGAAAAATAGACGAAGAGCGATAATCGATAGATAGTGCTTTTCTGGGCCGTCCAATCGATACTAGGCCTATCGATATTTTACCCAGCCCTACACGTAGTACAACTTCCTTTTACGTGCATACATGTAAGATCTACTACATAGTACCATCAATCACTCTGTACGTTCTATGATGGATTCACCTATGGTTTTCTGTTTTGTTCTTTCCCACAGTTCCTGATTTGAGATGTGATCTGGCTATGCATGTTATATACACAAGACCCATAGAATCTGAGACAACTATTGATGAATACCTCTAGTTTGTGCCTTGATGTTCGTAGTCTGCCTTCACTTTTCCAACCATAAATTAATAAGCACTTGATAAACGAGTTGAACGACTGGACTGTCAATATCAGCTTTAGAAATCTTGACTGTGACAATCTTTTAATTTCCTCAGTTGATAAATGTTTGATAAATTAAAGAATTCGGATGAGCAATGAGCAAAGTCATGATTAGGAAAACATATTAAAGGTCAACAGACTAAAGTGTACCAAGAGTCAAGATCTGAATGGGGGGGAACAATGAACATGGACATCGGGGGTCAAAGTTATTCCCCCTACGCCAAATATGATTATTGGGGAATTCTTATGAGAAGCTGTCAATAAACTATGATGGGTCATAACTAGAACCTATCACAAAACCTAATTCAACTGACTAGTCTCTCTCATTAAAGTTACAATTTCATATTTTTAGGTTATATTATTAAAATGTATTAAAATAAAGCCCTTAAATAGATGGTATCTATAAACAGTCCTACCTTGTTAAAGAATAAACCTATTAATTCTATAATTCACTATTGCCAGTTGAGAAATTGGCAAAAATATCATTTTCAACTTCAAATTCAAACGTTTGAAGATAGCTATTCCGTGGTGGGGAATAGGAAAACAAAGGAGGTAATTGGGGGGTAATTGTGTTATTATTTCCGGTGTGAAGATTTTTAAGTGTGAGAAAGATAACCTATGATCATATAATAGTGAGTTGACAACCTATTGAGCAAAAGACATAGATGACTTTCTTAGAAAATATGAAATTGTAACTTTAAATACAGAGTTTCAATTACTACAATCAACAGATATGTATGTAGTACAGTAAAGCCTACATATTATTAAATTTTTATACAAGGCCTTCCATTTATGTTAACAAAAGCTCTAAACATGTGTATATGTTACAGTCAATGTCTACAATCAGGCAATGTGTACAATGCCTGAAATAACCAGTCAATGTGTACATTGCCTAATGAGGCCAGTCATTGTGTCCATTGCCTAAAATTTCCAGGCATTGTGTACATTGTACACATTGACTGATTGTTGAAGAGCGATTATTGAGAAGACTAGATTACCACAGGTTTCGTTCTGTGATCACATAGGCTTCATTTCATATTACTTACTTTATTTCATATTACTTACTTTGATTTTAAAAATGACTTTGAAAATAAAATCACTTGGAAAGGAAATTACCACAGAGAAAGAAATTGGACTTAGACAAGCAGTTCAAACAGAATCAAAATGCAGAGGCCAAGGTTATACGAGGTGTAACTGTTCTAAAAGTGGGAAACAGTGTGCCACAAATAAGTGTAAATGTAACAGCCGGTGCCACAACAGCATCAATTGTCAAAACAAAAATTGTTGACATATTTCATGGCCACTTATATCATGGTTGTAATCAAGTTGACATGTACATGTTACCATTTGTCTGAGTATTTGAGTATTTCACATGTATTCTATCGGGAAATCAGAAATTCATGTATACTATTCAAAAAAAGTAGGGGATATTTGATTTTTAAGTGTTATTAAAGTCACCTAATGAAACTGACGAAGAAACAAATGACAAAATGAAATGAAGTTCACATTCATCGATTTATTCCAAATGATCGTTAGACTAAGTAGGGCACAGACTGACCATTATAAGGGTAAAATGATACCCGGGGTCAAACAGCAAAGTTACCACAGCATCACAACCAAGTCAGTAACGGGTAAATCCTCCTCTGTTTGCCAAACAAGCATTGATCCGACGTGGCATACTCCTAATGAGACGTCTAAGGTCATTTTGGTCCAGATTGTCCCATTCCTGTTGCAACGCAGCAGCAAGTTCTTGGACATTGGCAGGACGTTGTTGACGTTGACGTAACCTCTGTCCAAGCATGTCCCAGACATGCTCGATGGGGGAGAGGTCAGGACTCAGTGCTGGCCAAGGTAATGTGGTGATGTTCTGTTGTTTGAGGTAACCTGTAACGATCCTGGCCCTGTGACATCTTGCGTTGTCATCCTGGAAGATGAAACGGCGGCCATGACGTCATGCGAACGGCACAACATTGACTACCAAGATGTTGTCCCGGTAGTACTGGCCTGTAACACGCCCTGCAACAACATGTAAAGCCGTTCTTCCAGCAACAGTGATGCCTCCCCACACCATAACAGAACCACCCCCAAATCGATCATGTCTGATGACGTTAACGTCTTGGAAGCGCTCGTTTCGACGACGCCACACCCTCCTACGTCTGTCCAAAAAATCAACAGTGAACCTTGACTCATCTGAAAACATCACATTGCTCCAGCGTCGATTATCCCAGTGTTGACGATCCCTACACCAACGACGTCTTGCCTGAATGTGATGATCTCTCAAACAAGGGATCACGCGAGGACGTCGGGCGCGAAGGTGACCCCTATGCAGTCGATTCCGAATCGTCTGGCCACTCACTCTCACACCAGTGTCTGTTTGAAGACGAGCGCTGATCTGATTTGCTGTGATGACACGATTTCTCAAGGCCAAGGTACGGATAAATCGATCCTGGGCTTGAGTTGTCGCCCTTGGTCGACCTGAGCGTGGTCTGTCCTGTACAGATTGTGTATCACGGTATCTGGACCATAGCCTGCTTATGACAGACTGAGAAACATTCATCGTCCGCGCCACAACCGCCTGTGTTGTGCCGATCTGTAGCATGCCAAGGGCACGTAACCTTTCATTTTGGGTAAGCCGACGCATATCAAAATTTGTTTTCTGGTCACTAAAACAATTAAACTGATGTTTCCACCCTGGAATTCAATGCCACAATGACTGTAACATTCAAAGTCAGAGTCGTGCAAATCTTGGGTTGGACCCCCATGATGATCCCAAAAATCACCTGCATTCCATGCGGTAGCTATTGGTGCGTTTGGGCGTCACATGTAACTGGAAATGTTTCTTCTGTTAGGTTCTATAGTGACTTTTTTCGTAGTCATTTGCATATTTTAGTATTATGCCCCCAAAATCAAATATCCCCTACTTTTTTTGAATAGTATATTTTTATACTGTGTGAAAAAAAGTCAATTGATCCTTCAAAGTGTATATGATATTTGTCATTTATTTAGTTAAAAACAACAACTCTAGTGACAATCCTGTTATTAGGGTTTCACACTTGAGCATATCTCAGAAACTACTTGTCGGATCGATTCGATGTCTTCTGTATTACTTGGAAAGTGGGTTTGACTTAAATTTTAAAGCTATTTCTAACGTTCTGCGACAATGCGAAATGTCCGAAATCACCGAAGTTGTCGTTTTTCGAAATTTTGCCGTAATGTTATCAATAATTGTCGGATTGTAATATTTGATAATTCTTGACATATCTGGCGACAAGGCACATAGCTACAGTTCTTTACATTTTTTATTTTCGACGAATCTTCGGAGATATTAGGCACCAAATTTTGAAAATTTAAATTTTTACGAAAAATTTTTTTATTAATGAATATTTTTATGTGGTGTTTTACCTAGAGTTAAAGAGTCGTCTGATTTGACCAAAAATGGCAACATTTTTTGTCACCGTATTTTTCCTTGGCCCCCATTGGCTAATTCAGTTTTTCAGTCCTGGATTGATTATTTATTGTTCGATTTGTATAAAACAAAGTTCATATGATCCGTGGTCCAAAATGTCATTTTGTTTGTTACCGGTACATTTTCCCTTCGATAACGGAAGTGACGTAAATTTAGCAAAAACTGCAATTTTGACAGTTCGGTACCACTTTTTGAAAGCAAATAATTTTTTTTTCAAATCTGGTAGGACTGAAAGGGTGTGCCCTGTTAAGGCGCAGAAATCATCTCACTGTGCCCACTTTTGATTAATCCAATTAAGGTCTAATTAGGATTAGTGTATTAAGCGGATTAGGATTAGGTGTTATAGGTAATTAGATGGAAAAAAACAAATATTGAAAGTGACTAAATATTCAGTCTTATAATTGGTGAGATGAACTCACTGTAATCGTTAAAGTGATGAATTTTATTCAAAAAATGACACTTGAATATAATATGAATTATGTTCAGTAAGCCTACACATTACACGGTCTTTATAAGGACACACAGAAGTCAGTCTGTCATATTTCATCATGGCAAACGTTCAAGTAAACATCCAGTGCATCCCCAATGCTCAAGGTGGAGAAAACTTAGTCCATGAAGAATACAAATTCCGAATGAAGAATAGGAAGGCAGAACGAGTATACTGGAGATGTTGTATAAAAGGTTGTCCAGCAACCCTGAACACCCACCAAGGCTTTATTACCAAATATTCCAGAAACCACAACCATGTTGCTAACCCACACAAGGTGGCAGTCGACAAATTTCTCGTTGCCATGAAAACCAAGGTGCAAGAGGAAACCAAACCAGTCTGTGCCATCTATCAAGAAGAAGTATCAGGTATGTATTTATCTCTAATGTTGTGTGCCGTTGATTTAAATGATTCAACGTTAAAGCATACTGAACATGTTCTTCCGTAACAAACCAATCGAGTGTCTGGTCGAGTATTAATGATATAATAATATGTATAATAAATATTTTCTTTTTGTTTGTTTACAGCCCTTCGATCTGACCGTGACTCAGGTGAGATGATCAGAGAGATTCCAACATTCTATAGTTGCTGTGCTTCCCTGTATAGAGCCCGAGCAAAGATCCTCCCAGCACTTCCTCAGACCCGCAACGATATCCAGCTTCCAGATTCTTACACCAAGACCACATCCGGAGACGACTTCCTTCTCCACGCAGCAGCCGACAACAGGTTTCTAGTGTTTTCCACACAAGAAAATCTTTACCATCTCGCCAATGCAGACACTATATACTGTGATGGAACATTTAGCATGAGTCCTACCTTATTCACCCAGATCTACACTATACATGCTTTTGTACACAATAAAATGTTCCCTTTGGTGTATGCACTATTATTACCCGATAAGAAGGAGGCAACGTATGTTGAGTTCCTCAGATGTGTTAGAGACAAAACATTGGCACTTGTCAATGTTAATCTTAACCCAGGCCATGTGTTTACAGATTTCGAAGTTAGTATGCAAAATGCTGTGAGAACTGTGTTGCCGAGGTCAGAACTAAAAGGTTGTTTTTTTTCACTTTGGTCAGTGTATTTGGTGCAATGCGCAGAAATATGGACTACAAGCAGATTTTTCTCGGGTGCCAGAAATCAATAAAATCGTCAAGCAAGCAGCAGCATTACCATTAATTCCAATACAGCAGGTTGAAGATGTATGGCTGCATGCCCTTGATGATGCACCACTCCAAGATGCCAGAGTGTTGCAATTTGCAGATTACGTAACTGAGTTCTGGGTGGAGGGGCAGCATGGCAGAATGATGTGGAACCATTTCCACACTGAAGGTCCACGCACAACGAACCATGTTGAAGGATGGCATTCCAAGATAACATCAATTATTGCCACCCCTCACCCAAATATTTTTAAGTTGGTGGCTTTTTTTAAGAATGAACAAGCTTACTCAGAAGTAACCATTCTCCAGTTAGGTGCCAACGGAAAATTACGGCCTAAGAGAAGAAAGTACAGGCAACTAGAAACCCGACTCCAAACTCTGAAAACAGATCTTCAGAACGGTATAAAGACTGTATTCGAGTATGCCGATGGCGTAGCCCGTTTAACTACATTGTAAATTTTCATTGTTTATCTTGTTTTTGTGTGATGTATGATATACCCATGTATGTTATACTTTTATTACATATTTTATATATAAAACATCGAAAATTGTTATATTTTCATTAAATTATAAAGTGCTAATGTGATGTATGATATATCCATGTATGTTATATTTTTATTACATATTTTATATATAAAACATCGAAAATTGTTATATTTTCATTAAATTATAAAGTGCTAATGTGATGTATGATATATCCATGTATGTTATATTTTTATTAAATATTTTATATATAAAACATCGAAAATTGTTATATTTTCATTAAATTATAAAGTGCTAATGTGATGTATGATATATCCATGTATGTTATATTTTTATTAAATATATATAAAACATCGAAAAATAAAAAAAAAATTACATAAAATATTTGGGTTTTTTTTCCATCTAAAATATTTGGGGTTTTTTTCCATCTAATTACCTAATCCTAATCCGCTTAATCCACTAATCCTAATTAGACCTTAATTGGATTAATCAAAAGTGGGCACAGTGAGGACACACCGTGTACATTGCCTGATTAATTAGCCCAATTATTGTACACATTGACTGATTGTTGAAGAGCGATTATTGAGAAGACTAGATTACCACAGGTTTCGTTCTGTGATCACATAGGCTTCATTTCATATTACTTACTTTGATTTTAAAAATGACTTTGAAAATAAAATCACTTGGAAAGGAAATTACCACAGAGAAAGAAATTGGACTTAGACAAGCAGTTCAAACAGAATCAAAATGCAGAGGCCAAGGTTATACGAGGTGTAACTGTTCTAAAAGTGGGAAACAGTGTGCCACAAATAAGTGTAAATGTAACAGCCGATGCCACAACAGCATCAATTGTCAAAACAAAAATTGTTGACATATTTCATGGCCACTTATATCATGGTTGTAATCAAGTTGACATGTACATGTTACCATTTGTCTGAGTATTTGAGTATTTCACATGTATTCTATCGGGAAATCAGAAATTCATGTATTTTTATACTGTGTGAAAAAAAGTCAATTGATCCTTCAAAGTGTGTATGATATTTGTCATTTATTTAGTTAAAAACAACAACTCTAGTGACAATCCTGTTATTAGGGTTTCACACTGCGTAGCCAGTGTGAAACACTATTGTTTTTGTTCGGATTCTTCTTCTTCTTCTTATTATTATTATTTTTCGGATTCTTCTTCTTCTTCTTATTATTATTTTTCCACTTGAGCATATCTCAGAAACTACTTGTCGGATCGATTCGATGTCTTCTGTATTACTGGGAAAGTGGGTTTGACTTAAATTTTAAAGCTATTTCTAACGTTCTGCGACAATGCGAAATGTCCGAAATCCCCGAAGTTGTCGTTTTTCGAAATTTTGCCGTAATGTTATCAATAATTGTCGGATTGTAATATTTGATAATTCTTGACATATCTGGCGACAAGGCACATAGCTACAGTTCTTTACATTTTTTATTTTCGACGAATCTTCGGAGATATTAGGCGCCAAATTTTGAAAATTAAAATTTTTACGAAAATTTTTTTTATTAATGAATATTTTTATGTGGTGTTTTACCTAGAGTTAAAGAGTCATCTGATTTGACCAAAAATGGCACCATTTTTTGTCACCGTATTTTTCCTTGGCCCCCATTGGCTAATTCAGTTTTTCAGTCCTGGATTGATTATTTATTGTTCGATTTGTATAAAACAAAGTTCATATGATCCGTGGTCCAAAATGTCATTTTGTTTGTTACCGGTACATTTTCCCTTCGATAACGGAAGTGACGTAAATTTAGCAAAAAATGCAATTTTGACAGTTCGGTACCACTTTTTGAAAGCAAATAATTTTTTTTTCAAATCTGGTAGGACTGAAAGGGTGTGCCCTGTTAAGGCGCAGAAATCATCACGCTCAGTTTTTTTTATTTTTATTTCGTTTTCGGATCATTTCGATTTAAAGGCGAAAAAAGGTGAAAAAATGAGCTATTCACAACCCATTCAGATTTTTCATATTTTAATATATTTTTTCGAAACTTTCATAAACTAGTAGCAATAATCCATACGAAGAAAATGTATGTGAAACTTAGTTTGTAATATGAGAAGTTGCGGAGAAATGGGCAATTTTGCATGAGTCACCCTTTACGCTAGTTTGCCTTTAAAAGAGTCAATTATTATTCGATTTTCATAAAAGTGACACCATTTGATGCGTAATGTCAATTTTAACAAGGTCAAACCAATTTAACATTTCCAATGTCACCGGAAATGACGTAATTTGGGCAAAAATTGTATTTATAGCCTTCAAAACCAGTATTTTATTCAAATGAGTCGTATTTGTTATTTGTTTAAAATTTTGATATTTAATCCCAATCAACCAATAGAATGAACCCATACGATCATATAGGTATCACAAAATGGTTTCTAACTTGTTCAGTTGCGGAGAAATAGACGATTTTCAAAAGGTTTTTGGTCCATAAAAGTGTCAATTATTATTCGATTTTCATAAAAATTTTCACCGTGTGATACCTAATGCCATTTACGATTCCATACAAGTAATTTAACACTTTTACTGTCACCGGAAGTAATGTCATTTTTCAAAAACTGTATTTTTGGCCTTCAAAACGGATATTTTATTCAAATGAGTCTAATTTGTAATGTTTTTAAAATTATGATATTTGATTCCAATCAACAAATAGATGAAACCCATAGTCATACGATCATACAGATACCCAAAAATGGTTTCTAACTTGTACGGTTGCAGAGAAATAGACGATTTTTTACAAGTCCCTTTTCAAGGTTTTTGGTCTATAAAAGTGGCAATTATTAGATGAAACCCATAGTCATACGATCATACAGATACCCAAAAATGGTTTCTAACTTGTACGGTTGCAGAGAAATAGACGATTTTCTACAAGTCCCTTTTCAAGGTTTTTGGTCTATAAAAGTGGCAATTATTATTCAATTTACATAAAATTTTCTCCATGTGATGCCTTATGCCATTTCTGATTTCATAAAACTAATTTAACATTTTCATTATCACCGGAAGTAATGTAATTTTGTCAGTATTACTTACATGTAACAAATGTATACAATGAATTGATATTGCTGGATTTGGTTGATTCTGCGTACATTTTATTTGATGTGTGCAATGCTTATGTGGAAACCTGTTTAATGGTTTCATCGGTACCGGAAGTGACATATATTCAAGGGTAACGGGGCACCGGTGAAACCCGTCATTACTGCGTCGCAGTTCTAGTATTAATATTTTAATCATGAAGTACATTTTCCTTTCAAAGTCATTTTATTTTCAAAGTCATTTTTTAAATCAAATGATAACCGACAAAGAACCTATTAAAGTATCTTTTATATGAAATGAAGCCTATGTGATCACAGAACGAAACCTGTGGTAATCTAGTCTTCTCAATAATCGCTCTTCAACAATCAGTCAATGTGTACAATAATTGGGCTAATTAATCAGGCAATGTACACAATGCCTGGAAATTTTAGGCAATGTACACAATGACTGGCCTCATTAGACAATGTACACATTGACTGGTTATTTCAGGCATTGTACACATTGCCTGATTGTAGACATTGACTGTAACATATATAAGCTTACATCAACATTACACTAATGTCAAACTTACCAACCTTTACCGTATGAAGAACATAAATAAATGGGGTTTATTCATCTGAATATCTGGGCATATCACGACTTAAAAATCCTGATGGACCCGACTCTCTAAAGAGTTCTATCTCTAGTATCTATGGCAAAATAAAATTCTAAATTTTACACCGGGATTCTGAACATGACTTTAAAAGGTCAAAACATTTGATCATCGGCTGGTATGACACATGTACCGAATTTGATAATAGTGGTACGAAAATTGACTGCACAAGATAAATCATTCAGGAATCAGAAGACAAATGCTTATTATCGTATTCGATTTCGTATCTATTAAAGTAGCTTAGTCTCTAACTTAATATCATCCAAAGTCTTCGACATTTTAAACACAAATTATTTGTCAATATAAATCAACACTTATGTTGTGATATTACTGGGAAAAGATGGGCTTCTTATGGCCGAGTTACGTAAATTTGTGTGTTACCCTATATAGATTTCAATGGCTTCTACCAAGCCGTTTAGCAGAAGGGGACATGTTTTTAACAGCATGTTGTGTCGCAGATACTGATTCTAGTGAGGTAAGCAAGGTCTTATTTTCTCACTAAAATGTTCTTTACATTGTACAGGCGTTGACATAGACTGACACTCGACCATTTAGCAGTAAAAAGTTGCCCAGTAAAATTGACTGGCGGCCAAAACTTTTTCGACAAGGATTCAATAGGGCGGTTCCTGAACATAGAGGGCGAGTGTGATGAGAACTATGCTCAGAACTGAACTATGTCAAATGGTGAGGGCATATTCTTATCTGAAGAGCATGCGCAATAAAAACTATCGGTGTAGACTGGAATAACCTTACGCTAGAGAGATTTCTGGTGTAATTTGAAATTAAAATAGCTAAGTCTCTAACTCAATATCATCCAAACTCTTACTCGTTGAAAACACAAATTATTTGTCAATTCAAATCAACATCGATGTTGTAATATTACCGGGAAAAGGTAGGCTTCTGATATCCAATATTTAAAACAAAATAAACATTTTACCATTGGTACACGAATCGTGTACCATAGTGCATTTCAGCGTCATTTGTAACAAGTGACCAGAAAGAACGAGGCTAGACATATTCAACAACTCACGTCAAACGGTGATGCCATATATTATCTGGAGATCATGCGCAATAGACTGGAATAACCAGACGCTAGAAATTGGCATTCGGTTGAGACTTATGCCGTATTTCGCTGGACATAACTGATTTGAAATTAAGAGTCAAAACGGAAACAATTGAATGTATACAATCAGATTACATTATATGTTTTGCGACCCATTTGTGTCAATTTCTAGGTCCCAAATATTAGCGATTTAGCTCCTTTAAGAGTAAAATTGAAATGATTGAATGTAAATCAGTTTATATACATTCATATTCCATTATTATTTGCGTTGCGACGCATATGTGTCAATTTTTAGGTCCAAAATATTAGTGATTTAGCTCCTTTAATTTACATGTAGGCCTACAGTGTAGTACAGTACATATAACCAAAGGAATCTGACCTTCTATCCGTATATATATGCATACACCATACTCAACTAGACAATATATTAAAAAAAGAACAGGAATGCAATGCCTGCTGAAGCCTTGATTTTACCTACTCTCGCTTCGGCTCGTTTTTTTTCAACAATTTGTAATGTCAATTCACTCTGATATGTTTTTTTCAATCTAGCCATTTTGATTTGCATAAATACTATCATAGCCACTTGTTTCCAATATTTACATGATGACAGACATTAACGAATGTAAATATTGGAAACAAGTGGCTATGATTCGTTTTGTGGGGAGTATTTAAAACTATTTATGCAAATCAAAACGGCTAGGCTAGATTGAAGAAAAAACATATCTGAGTGAATCGACTGAGGTTTGATTGCCTGACATTACGAATTGTTGAAAAAAAACGAGCCGAAGCAGAGCAGGTAAAATCGAGGCTTCAACAGGCATTGCATTCCTGTTCTTTTTTTTATTATATTTATTGTCTAATTCGGTCTGGTGTATAACTGTATATAAGAAGGTCAGATGCCTGTGATTGTGTGACAGAGTGATACCCTACTGATATAACCATCGTGGTCGTTTCTAAAGATATTCTTGGAATTTCGTTTATCTCTATTCTATATTACAGATAGACATACTTACAACTATGTATTTTTGACTAGACGCCATTCTAAATAACTGTACATTCACTTAAATCAATCTAAACACTGAATGATCTTCAAATGTTTTTGATCGTAACAACAGAAATTACACCAAACATGTGCAATTCGATCATCGTTCATTTATTATCTTTATTTCAGAAGAGTAATTTTTGATTGGTCAAGATAATTTTCATCTCACAGAAAGGGTTTTGATTGGATGAAACTATACTCGGTAATTTCTGTATACAGACAGTGTTCTACCACAAAGTATTTTTACTCTGTGGTTCTACCATAGATAATACCGTATACTGACGGTGAACGTATAACGGTATCAAACGACACACACGTCATTCAATACTGGGAGTGGGACTCGACATATCAATTACGTCCCGACTCATACAATACTACAATAAATTCCGGTGACCATAGTTCAGATCGAGGGCAGATAGATATAAATTTTGGATCAAGCATTATAATTAATTGTCAGCAGGTTCCGTTGCCCCCCAGAAAAAAATGTTTTGTCCCCCCCCCCCCAAAAAAAAAATTGCCGACCATAGCAGGGCTGTCAGGTGTGGCTATTTTCACGTATTGATGGCTACACGAAAAATATATGAATGAATATAGGCTATATAAAAAGTCCTATAGAAAAAGTATAAGTTCCTATAGAAGTTTGTGGGATTATATAGGCTACATTAGAATGCTATAGAATACTACTATTATAGGAAAACGAATTCATTCTGTAGTTTTTTTCACTTGACTATAAATTCAAAAACATTTACTATAGTTTTGTGTAGGATCGGTAGATGAGTTTTTCCAAGTGTAATTTCCTATAGAATTCTATAGAATAGGCCTACCGTAAGAAATTATTGGAAAAAACATAAATCTATAGATTCATTGGCACTGCTATAGAATTGGTGGTAAAAACTATAGATTTCTATGGAACTAACTTGTATCTTGGAGTCAGTTGAGTATTCCTATAGTTTTCTATAGCCTTTGTGGTAAAAACTATAGTTGACTACAGAACTAACTTGTATTCTCAAAGCACTTGTGGTTCCTATAGATTTGGTGGTAAAAACTATAGTTTTCTATAGAACAAACTTATAGTCTCAAGCCAGTTGTGTAATCCCATAGTTTTCAACGACATTCTTTAGAAAACTATAAAAAAATAATTTATTCTATAGATTTTGTGGAGAAACATATAACAGATGCCTTCTATAGTTTTTTGTAGGTAGAATTTATATGTATATGGTACTTAAATCAATTTAACAAATACTATAGTTTCCTACATAATACTGTAACTATATATGTTCTATACTACAGACTTCATAATTTGGCGTTGCCTTAACTCATATTATAGTTTACTATAGAATTTAGTGATGCACTTGTGTGAATTATGTAAAAGTTCCCAACAGAATTTTCCTGGATGCAGTTTTCCTTGCTTTACTATATATGTGATACCAAATGACAAACTAAAAAGCTTACCATGAAAAAATTGTACGAAAAATCGAGTTTTTACCCTTATAGATCACAATTTTTATCCGATTTTGATGAAATGTTTAGGCCTATGTCCCAAATTTTTGGATAAAATCGATTTTGGTTTGGCATGTCGGACCGTAACTTAATGGATTATTGCCCTCGAGTTTTTACCCTTACAGATCATCCGATTTTGATAAAATGTTTATATCCCAAATTCTTGGATCAGGTCGATTGCATGTGCAGGGTAGCACGATTTACTCAAATCCACCCAAATCCATCATTATTTATAATATCGATATTTGATGATCGTTCTTTATGCCAAATTGTCATTATCAAATATAGATATCAATTAACATTATATGAGTTGAAATAATGGTGGAGTTTGGTAAATTGTGCTACCGGGATTTTTGGGGAGTCGATTTTGGCACGGTAGCCCGATTTACCAAATACCACCCAAATCTGACATTATTTCAACTGATAATAATAATTCATTTGATACCAAATTGTCATTGTTAATTTAAAATCGCATATAAATATGCGATTTTCAAGCAAGCGTCCTTGATTATTGCTCCTGATTACAAACGAAAAATCGTGTTTTTTAGTTTGTGGAGTGTAGACCTTCTAGAGGTCACAATTTTTATTTGATTTTAAATATCGTTCTTAAAAATATATTAGACACTGTTCAATTCACAACAATCGCGGGTGAGTTCGAATTTCTCAAAACTCCAATGGAAACTTCCCGTCAAAATTCTTTCTTTTTTGCAACTCATTATTAATGTAAAGCTACAAAACATATTTCATAATAATAATCACTTTATTGTAACTACAACTCGTATATTAAGGACAGCTATCTAGTCGTTCGGATGGGACGAACAACTGAGGTCCCGTGTACACATTGGCGTGCATGTAAGAGATCCTTTGGCAGTTGGAATTCGATATAAGAGTAGGCCGTGGCGTCGCTGTTTGGGCAAAATTTCACTCATGGCATTCTGCATGGCGTATGCTCGTCTCCATTAGCCCAGTCGGAGCAGAACAGTAGGACGTTAAACCACATTTCATTTCATTTGAACTCTATACAATGAACTAGCAATATAACTAGTTAGTGGCCTGACTTCAAATTGATCGATAGCTTTTAACAGGATTGGTCTCCCTTCTCCTAGAGAAAAACTAATGTGATATTTATTTTTAAAACTCATTTTAATACTTATTTTGTAATGAAAAAAATTTAATCATCTACATTAATAGCTAAAATCTTCCAAGGTACTCATACTTTGTATTTCGAATAAAAGATTATGGTGAATTTAAAAAGCGGTTATTTAGGATTATATACCATTCAAACATAAATGGTCCTATATACAGCTGAAGTAAGATGAAAACAATTATAATTTGCCTAAACCAAAAACCATTGTCATACGCATATTAGAAAAGTAGAATAGGTACATTTAGGACAATAACGATTCAAAGCCATGTATCTACGTATTACTAAAACATAACTGTATATAATCAACACAAGGATATAAAAAAAAATTGCAATTTTCTCTCACCTTTTCAGTTGAGCTTTGTTTAAACACCAATTTTCTATGTTACTCAGATTTATAAACAAAAGAGAACACAATAGAAAAAGGTGTAAGTAAACTAACAACAGTTTGGTCGATGTCCCAGTTTGATCCAGTTCCTTAGTAAACATACACAAGAACCTTGTTACTCTTTTTTTCAAAATTTCAGCACAATTATGTATATTTATGTTGACCTCGTCTCCATTCACCCAATCGGTACAGAACTTGAGTAGGACGTTAAACCCCATTTCATTACATTATGTTGACAATCAAATTCGCACAGATATTATATATGTCTTACTATAATTCCCATACTATAATTAAATCTGTGTATGTCCTAAATCATTGTTTAACAATAACGCCGTCTTGTGGCATAAATGATACAGTGAAAACGGCTATGCTAGAGCTTTTTCATATTCCGTGTGGGTTTTATAGTCGACATAACTTATTGTTTAAGAATCTATACAGGAAATGCTCTCAGAAAATTTCAACCCAAGAAACTGCGATAAGATATTTGTTTGACCACATGTATTCGCTATCCAAATCTAAATATATATTATTACTGTGTCGTGTACTAAACAGGACATGTATAGTTTGCTATATGAGATAGTTTGCTCTGACAGCGGTGTTAAGGCCCTTAAGGGCTATGTTTAATTTCTATTTCAAACTGTCAGAGGATCGTTAACTTACTGCCAATAGAAGAATATACTGGGTTTTTTTTTCGTAAAATCCGAACGATTATATTGTGTGTGGCAAAGTTCAAGTTCTAATATACAGTCTTAAGATCAACTAGAAATCAGCCAGATTTCTTCAAGTTTGGGAATGTGACCTCAAAGATTTGTTGAAGAGAATCCTGTCATCAACCTCTCAAAGACAATAAATTGTAGCCCAATTACTATCTATTCAGATGGTGTATTGTATAAGTGTCATATTACACTGCTCTGTATTTAGAATGTAAAACTAAAGCTAGATGGGTTTGGAATCAGATTCTATGAAATTTGAATAAGAGAATAAGAAAAACTAATCAAATTAAAGACAGAAATAAACAAATTTAATAACAATTTAATAAAATTAAAAAAAATTGATTCAAATATTACATAATGTAATAATAAGCTTATTAATTTGATGTAATATCTACAGCAGCTTGTCTAAGCCAGGGTATAAAATATCTTACATTATTTTACATTTTACTCATATACTTTGATATTGACCAATTTGATGTTAACCAATTAAATGATTTTGGAACTTTTTCTTGGGGAGATAAATATTCATAAGTAAAACAAGGGTTGTTAAGCACATTACGATTGTATAACTCTTGCCAATTATATATTGATTTCTATAGAAATGGGCCAATATCGAAATATTAATGGCCTGTTGATCCATCGTACAATACTATTTACGAACTTATCAATTATCAGTAAAAGAAAATTTGATCCAAAATTATCTATTTTGGTGCAAAAATATGAACACTTACTGATTATTTACATACAGAGAAAAGGTCACCCCAAAACAATCTACATGTATTTGTTATTTAAAAGAGCTAAATCGCTAATATTTAGGACCTAGAAATTGACACAAATGGTTCGCAACACAAATAATAATGTAATATGAATGTACATAAACTGATTTAGTATTTATTGCGCATGCTCTCCAGATAGGAATATGACGTAACCGTTTGAGTTACTTGTGGAATATATCTAGCCCCGTCCTTCGAGTCCCTTGTTATAAATGGCACTTAAAGGCATTCGTGAACCAATGGTAAAATGTTTATTTTGTCTTACAATCTTATGGAAGCCTATAACTACCATTCATGATTTCTACTTTTCGCTCCTTCAAAACACGAAAGTCGAAAAGTGACCTTGAAAGTAGAGACCACATCAACTTCTGAGGCGAAAAGACAACAGTACGACAGCAAGCCAAAATCAAAGGTCGTTAATATCGCCATCAATACTAGACTTTATAAACTATTTCGTTAACGCGAATTTATTGTCAATGTCAACAAAACAGTACACCTTTAATAATGTATTATAACAATATTACTTATATTCTCTGTCACCACAGGAGATCACGTGGCTAAGTGGGTAAGACGCTAGCTCGCTAGCCTAGAGGTCGGGTGTTCGATCCCTGCATTGGCCGAGAAAGTTCATCCAGATTTTCCGGCGTGGTTCTCCCTTGTCAGTGATGCAGGACGGAGGGGCTGACAAGGAAAGCTGTCTAGTCGTTCGGATGGGACGAAAAACCGAGGTCCCGTGTACACATTGGCGTGCACGTAAAAGATATAAGAGTAGGCCATAGTGCCGCTGTCCGGGCAAAATTTTTCCTCATAGCACACTGTATGGCGTATGCCCGTCTTCATTAGCCCAGGTTAGGAGCAGAACAGTAGGACGTTAAACTCCATTTCATTTCATTTCTGTCACCACAGAGTTCTTGATGTGGAAATTTACACGGAAATATTTATTTATGGCTAGGGATATGATATTTACACGGAAATATTTATTTATGGCTAGGGATATGATATATCACTAGCCATAAATAAATATTTCCGTGTAAATTTCCACATCAAGAACTCGTAGTATTATTCTTACAATTTCTCGTACAATAGGGGCCACAAGGCAAGAAGTTAGGCCCGATATACGCGAACATCAAACCGAGATCTTTGATACATAAACATATAATATTAAGTTTTTTTCAAAACCGGATACAAATCGTTAGAGGGACCACAGCCTTCGATCCGATTATCACAAAATTCAAACCCAGGGTGTAACGGTGTATATTTAAACGGTTTTTAAAATCGGGTATAAACTGTAATTTTTGGTACACCCAGGGTCCATAATCTAGGAGGTTACGGACCGATATGTGCGAATATGGAAAGAAACAAAAATCCGTGGAATATAGACATATATTTTAAGTTTGATCAAAATCGGATAAAAAAATTGTGACTTCTACAGTGTCCACAACCTTGGTATTATATTTGCAAACGAGAAGCGGGCAGTTTCAATCCGATTTTCATGAAATTCGAACTCAACCATCATAAGGGTGGAATGGTGATATGTTAGAACAGCTTTTAATATTGGATAAAATGCCAATATCGAAAGGAACCGCGTGTCCACAAATAAATTGTGGGCTGACAGGGGCGACTCAATACACGTCCACTTGAAAATATGGGCGTACAAAAATAGCTCAGCATGATAAAACTTGGTTTTTGGAAGACTAAACAACTGATATCAAAGACTTTATATGAAACGAGATTTTTATTTTAGAAATTAAAATATTAAGTTACTTGATACTCCCACTGGCCGGTTAATAGTTGTCAACGCTTATGTAATTTATATTAGGGCAATGCTACTCAAGCCGGACATGTTGTTTAGATCAGCATACCAAGCAATTAAAATCAGTGAACCGGACCAAACCCAAACATCCAAAATTTAGCACTTTTTCCTAGATAGTCCTAGCACTGTATAAGAGTTAGCATCATCCTGGGTGCGCGGTAATCGAGCGAAACTGAGTAATTCCAATCTCAGCGTTGACCGAACATAACGTTCTGGGATAAAGTCTGTTGGGCTGACTTGTATAGAAAGTGTTTCCTAGTCGTTCGGATGGGCAGAAAAACCAAGTCCATTCGTGTACAATCTGTCGTGTGCGTAATATAGGTGTCTCTTTTGATGAATAGAAGGCAGAGAGAGAGAGAGAGAGAGAGAGAGAGAGAGAGAGAGAGAGAGAAATGGGGTTTAACGTCCACTCGACACAAACTAGGTCATTTCGGGACTAACATAATATGTTCTTTTTAATTTTATTTCAATAATTCGCTTGCGCGTAGGGGTCTTTAGCAGTGGGAGGAAACCGGAGCACCCGGAGAAAACCCACGAGGTTGGAAAGGCAACCCTACTCCTTGTCACGTACAACCGGGGATTCGAAACCACGCCAGTTGAATCAATGACAGACCTTATGATACAGCGCGCACGTGCTAACCATTCGGCCATCCACCCCCCCCCCCCCCGAATAGAAGGCAGTGTCACTGTCTGCCTGAAGGGCAAAAGGTTTCGTCGCCAAACCGTTGACAATTCCCTCTTCCAACACCGCTTGAATTCAATACAACCTATAATCAAAATTAGATTATAATTGCGTTTCGTTTATTTTTCCGATTGTGCCAGGACATTGCAATTGTATTGTTAACTTTCTAACAACGCGATGTTCTGCCCACCTGATTATAATGATAATTCACGCCCATTACATACCATATTTGTATTAACTCTACTAATGGTATAAAAAAATAACTTGATAAACCCCATAATATAGTATATAGTCCTATATACATGTAGTAATCGATTTTATTTCATATCTTAGCGCTAGAAAAGAAAAGAAAAGGAGATATTTTTTATGGCCAAGAAATTATATCAGTTTTCATATCCACTGGGTTATATTGGTTGAATACTGGAAACATAATATACCTAAATCAATGGGATAAATTGACCGTTGTTTATATCCACTGGTTAATAATTGACAGTGAAAAGCCAAATTGTGGTATTTTGTTGCACGGGTGTGATATACGGTGTAAATATAACCCAGTCATAACTATGGTATAAATGGTTTGGTATATCTCGTATTTCACAGTAAATTATTGACCAATATTGAGCAAACATACGTCGCAACGGTTCTACTTGTATATTTATGTTTCTTTGTGCGTGCACGCGTTGTGCATTGTATGTCGTAACGTCACGTCATTGATTTTAAAAACGTGCAGATGTTCCATTCTGGTGTATGACATTGTCATTGCGTCTTTAACGATGTCACGGATCAGTAATTTTCATAGTAAATAATTAAATGATCAAAAGGGGTACAGTCCCAAGCACTACAGCTGCATATGTTGTCAATTCAAAGTAAATGGGTCCTATAGAATCGATTCTATCGTCTGGGGCATGGCATCATTATGCGGGTCAGAGGTCAACATCCGGGTTCTTGGTGCTGGTTCTAGTGACCTTCTGTGAGTTGAGTGTAGCCGGCAGCGCGAGACGGTGTTCTAAGATGACATGGTGATAAAAAGGAATAATATTTATGTGTTGATATATTCTCCGGGTCGTCTGCTCGGATCTTAGAGTAGACGAACAAAGTAAAGTTGGATTAAAATTAACAGAATCAGGTAAGAAATATTTGACACAAATGCGCGAATCGCACGCGCAAAATCGGCATGAATGACTCAGTGTGTATTAGTGACTAAAAATAGAATTTCTTCTCATGGCAGCAGTGGTCAGAACCTTATTACTGCCCCAAAAAGACCCAAGTGTATATATTTGTTAATTTTGATAGGAGCATTTGTCTCCCATTCAATTCTTTGAGTACGATGCTTGAATCGAGTGTTATTCTAGTTTGTAATAGGCATTGTTTGAACCGCCTCCCTGTACGCTGCATGCATGCTTGCTTGGCCTATACGACACACAACCCATAGAGCTTTCATCCCACTCACTCTGCCTACGCTACTTACAACACGAACTTCCCTTTTTCAAACACATGCAGTCAAACAGCTCGATTTACAAAACTTGAAACCAACAGATGCTAATGTTTTTCACCACTTGCTAATAATGTAGAGTTATATGGAACCGTTTGAAAATGAGAGATAAGTGAAAGTCTAACTAAATTAGCCAGTAAACCCCAGTTGCAAGAGCCAGTATAGTCTACTTATTGCCAAGGTGCCATTATTATTGTTAGATTCTATCGTAATAGATGGGATATTTAATTGTCATAAAGAGTTAAAAAAGTGGTTATTTATTTAAGGCACATTATGACCTTGATGAAAACAAACCAACCAGCTTTACAAAGGTTTATTCATGCATGTTTTGTCTACATGTATGGGTATTAAAATAGAACAAAGAAATTTTAATGGGTATTTAAGCCAAAATAGGTCAGATGGTCCACAGATATTTTGGTTACTAAAAAAAATATGCGATAGTTGTTACAATCAAATTTAACAAACCAAAGATTAAGCCATTTTGTATAATGGTCTGCCTTGTACATTGTATAATATGATATCAGAATTGGAGAGAGAAAAATTGGGTTTAACATCCACTTGACACAAACTAGGTCATTTCGGAATTAACATATGGTACAATTTTATTTCAATAATTTTCTTGCGTATAGGGATCCTGGAGAAAACCCATGAGGTTGCGCAAGTGGCCCTACTCCTTGTCACAGACATGTACAATCTTCATGCCACTTGACTAAACGACAGACCTTATGAGCTAAATCGCATGCATTAAACAACTCAACCACCCCCACTGTATGGACAATATGGACAGCTCAAATTGGATGAATCCACAGACAAATCAGACATAATACCTACTAATTAAAAATTTGGTTGACTGACAGGATAAGGTGCTTGGATCGCCATTTGGAATCTGTTAAAAGATGCATTATGTAACAGCAAAATCTACCTATTGCAGGCCGGTTTTTAGGCTTCAATGTTATGAAAATTATTAAGAACTGGTGGGCATTTATTCACACGACAAGCCAATAATCAACTCTATACCATCGAATAGCCATGATATTTAATGGATCAAAACACTCGCGCTATTTACATGTAATAGTTTAATGATAAAATGGTTAATCAAGACTTTGTTTATCATCGTAGAAATGGTACATGTACATCGTACTTGACAATCAAGACTATCTTGTCAAAACTTCAAACATTTAAAATGTAATGTACATTTAACTTCATTATTAAAATCTTACATCATGCATACATGTAACACCGTTCGACTTTCAGGGAATGTAGCTCGTCGACGGGTGTTCTTTAAAGGAGCTAAATCGCTAACATTTGGGACCTAGAAATTCATAAAAGTGGGTCGCAACGCATATAATACTGTAATATGAATGTATATAAACTGATTCATATTTAATGGTTTCCGTTTTTACTCCAATTTCAAATCAGTTATGTTCGGCGAAATAAGTCAGCGATCTCAATCGAGTGCAAATTTCTAGCGTCTAGTTATTCTAGTCTACATAACTCCATTTGATTTGGTGAATGTGTCTAGCCTCGTTCCTCGAGTCTCTCAATACAACTGGGGCTGAAGCGCATTATGGTACACGATTCGTGTACCAATGTTAAAAAAATTATTTTATCTTAAATATCGGATATCAGAAGCTCATCTTTTCCCGGTAAGTTTACATCATCAATGTTGATTTAAATTGACCAATAATTCGTGTTTTCGATGTTGAAGATTTTGGACGATTTTGAGTTACGGACTTAGGTCCTTTAAGTATCAGAAATGAATACAGATTCTTGGAATGGATCTTCAACACTTTATTTCAGCAGCAAATAATTAACAGCAACAATTTAACAACTTATAATTTCCTATGTATCGGACCTCCAACTAGTATAGGTTCCCTAAGCTGGTCTCTCCAACTAATGAATATCTTCTTACATACATTTGTCTATTTATAAAAATCAGTTACTTAGAAAGTGTTGACATAAACATATAATTATCGAAGGATTAAGACCTAAGGCATTTAAAACAATAGTAAGAAGAAACTTAACAGATCAACCACTTAGTTGCCAGCATGTCATAATTTGACTGACAGGTTAATTGCTGTATGACTAACCAAGCATCAATGAAAATTAAAATATATACTTGAAATTTAAAAAAGAATTGACAAATAATAAAATAACAAAACAACATATGACCTAGACATCGGTTATACATGTATTTAAGTATTTACAAAGATACAGGGAATTGAAAATTTCACAAACTGGCGCTATCATCTGTAGGCAATATAAACAAGCCAGCACCACTTATACATTATGTATTAGGTATTTATTTTGATGGGCCTCTTTTTAATCTGTTTGAATCAAATCCAGGAGATTATTTACTGTCTATATTTGGGTTTTGATCAATTAGATACTGTCTGAAAAATGCAAATGACAGTCCGCAGCTTTTAAGAGAGGGAGAGAAATGGGGTTTAACATCCACTCAACACAAACTAGGTCATTTAGTGACTGACATATGGTTCAATTTTATTTCAATAATTAGCTTGCGCATATGGGTCTTTAGCAGTGGAAAGAAACCCGAGGACCTGGAGAATCCCAACGAGGTTGGACTGACGACCCCGCTCCTTGTTATGTACAAGTGGGGAATCGAAAACACAAGACTTGACTCAGTGACAGACCTTATTATTTCACGTGCACGCGTTAAGCCACTAGTCCACCCAACGTCCCCTTTCAGAAAGGATGTTTAATGTTAAATACATATGTATATAATGTAATTGGTTAAGAATATGGTGTTCGAAGTAAGGTTTGAATTACTGGTCGATACACATACATGTACATGTATGTGTTATTTTCATCAGTTTAAAGTCTGACCATTAACTTGTCTGGCACTAACATAAAACCCCAGACATTTGTATTCAACTAATCTTTGAATTCAGGTTTCATTTCCTGCAAGAAGACTGCTGTTAGATTGGTCTTTATGTGTCAATAATAGCATGCTAGAAGTCTAATCCTTCATTGACATTTGTAATGGTCATGTTATGAAATTTTATGTCTGTAGACAAAATAATAAATTATAAAAAGCCACAGTAAAACACAATGTCAATGATGACTTTTCTTTGTACAACATTCTGAAAAACAATGAGTATCTAAAAATTGACAACTTCCAGACTTTGTTTGGGAGTTGTCTAGGAGACGCTATAATGAAATAGACCATCCAGAGCCCACACTACACGCATATTGGGTTTAATAATCAAGATTTATTAGGTCTATCATATTTTTGCTCCAATCAGATTTTAAAATTATTCATTTATTTAAGTACATGTACGTAAGCTTATATTCAAAATATCCAAGCAATGACAAGTTTAATTTGAACACATGAATTTAAAAAGGCATTATGGGAGATTGGATAAAGAGCTGACAGTTCTCACTATAATAGTTAAAAACTAGATAATGTAAAGGGGATATGCTAAAAACTGTATGTTAGTCAAATTGCTTCACAATGAACCAATATATTAGCGATTGAATTTTACGCTTGGCCTCGATCATCAATACTAAAGTCGGTACAATAAAAAACATAGTTTTGATTATCCATTTTTGGATTTAATCATCAATGAGTGTTGGGCAGCAGATCGGATTCAAATCCAGTTAATATCACAGGCTAGCGATGACATCCAGAGTTGATTATGGTCTGGATAAGTTAATTAATGTCTAATTAATAATTTAGATAACATTTCAGGCCTAAAGAAAGACCTGCAATAGGCAGATTTAGCTCTTGCATAATGTATGCTTAACTAGATATATGGAGTGAAATCCCTGATAATTAAAAACTGATTTATTACCAACTGCTGATGCTTGATTTAGCAAGGTAAATTATGTTTCTAGATATACCTGATTGAACGCTTCAGAATTAAATTATCATAACCCCTCGAAAGATGTCAGTCAAGTAAACAAGAGAATTTCTGGTGACAAGGCAAGCACTAACCAAATACATGTATGATACTATCTCGAGCAATCGTCATAGCTGAAACATTTGGTTATGCCACTATTCTGCTCACACAACACCACGTTTGATTTCAGAATTGTCAGAACTCTGACAAGACTCAATTCCAGGTCACTTGATTGCAGTTCTGTCACTGCGGAATGTTCAGGATTAACAATCAAGCTCCACCAACGACCCATAATATATGACCTGCTCTAGCTAAAGAATCCGCATGTTGCACAGCATCATATTTCAGTACAAAGTGCTGTGGGACAAAAATGTACATGTAATGTTGAGCTTTTGGGACATGAACCTAGAGACATTAAACATACATTATGCAATGGTATAATTAGACATTAATTAACTTACATATATATCCAGATCATAATCAACTCTCGATGTCAACGCTAGCCTGCGATTTTTACTGGATTACAATCAGATTTGCTGCTCAACTTTCATTCATGATTTATTCATGAAGTGGATAATCAAGACTATGTTTTTTATCGTACTGCCTTTAGTAATGGTGATCGAGGTAAGGCCGAAAATTCAATTGCTAAAATCTCGCTTCAAAGTGGATCAATTTGAAATTTTCAGCAAATTCCCTTTACATTATCTAGTTTTTAACTATTATAGTGAGAACTGTCAGCTCTTTATCTGATTTCCCATAATGTATCTTTAATGTATTTTTTGTTGAAATCTCAAATTCACAATTTTCGTCATACAGCACTTCTATACACTGTGCAACATGCAGATCCTTTAGTCAGAGCGGGTCACATATAGTGTAGGCCTACATGTACATGGATTGAGTCAATAGACTGGCTTGTCCATCAGTTTGTAAACAAACACAGAATGTACATGCATACACCATGAACTTGAAATTTGTTTACAACAAAACTAATTAATATTGATCTTAGAAACAGCCTGCTTGAAGTTCTCCCAATATTTATTGTAAATCAAAGGAACGACCAAATAAAAAAAAAGTATAGAAAAATATACATGTATAAATGTGAGTGAAAGAGCTTATTGAAGAATATCTTATTCTATGATTCATGCAGTTATTGATGTTTTATCTGAAATCATAAAATCGCTTCAGTCAGTGTATAGAGTTTTATTACCACCACTGCCATTTTATCCTGTCCTGCCTATACCAATAAATTCTAGTTCACTGAAGCCGAGGGAAATTGGTCTTAATTCTTCTGTACATAAGGTAATTGTGTAGTGAGATAAGACTTTCATCTATTATATAAATATTACGTTAATTCTGATGCCTGGATATTCTGCCGACAAGTGATCTCGGGACTTGTTCTAAATCAAATAATCCTCACATCATTAATCAGCTAATATGTGATTGTAATCAAATAATCTGGGCTTGAATGACAGAAGTTTGAATTAAAGGAGAACTTAACTGCATTAAAATGTGTCATTATCAGACAAGCATTCAATCGGATTAAAACACAGAACCTACATGTATTTCATTTCGTTTTTTATAGTTCAAAATTTTGTTTTACTTGCCTTCACTGTACTACACTACAGATTAGCCAATGAAATGGTCTGTTGTGGCGAGTTCTTGGTGTGTGGTGCACGCAACTATGGGTAGACATTCGCAGCGAAGACAAAGCAAACGTTGTATTTCCAAATACCCACTTGAAACATTAACACTGATTGGTTAATCAAATGTCTGATGTGATAGGGCCAAAAGCCGCACATATGAGCCCTGACGCGACCTCCAATTACAACTGGTCAGATCTTCATGTAGTGAGGCCATCGAAATGAAAGTATAAAAAAACAAAACGAAATATAGATATGTATTTTAATCAGATTTATGAGTATTGGAACAAATTGGTTGAATTAGACTTTTTGACTCATTATTGGAACAAATTGGTTGAATTTGACTTTTTTTATTGGAACAAATTAGTTGAATTTGACTGTTCCCTGTCTAATGTTTTGAAATTGTAACCAAAATCTGTATGAATTGTATGAAAATGTTCAATCTGTAGTGAAAATGATATAGTTTGTTTTGTTTTTATGGTTCTGAATTTGTACACTACATGTACATAAGAGCTAATGTATTCAGATCGACTGCCGTCTTATAATACATAATACATGCATGAAGAGCCGTATTTTCATTGGTTGTTTACAGTACACAAGCAATAACATGACACATTGTTAAAACGGAAAACAACTAGGAAAGTATCTGATTTTAATCAGATTTGTTATGTGCTTGTTCTCACTATTACATACAATGTATATTGTTTTATTCATAAAGAATCTAGAACCAAATTTTATAAATTATCTTTATAAATTGAATGTAATTCAGTCTACAGACCCAATACATGTACAGTCAGACACTAATCTACAACATGTACACTTGTTTCACCATAAAGTAGATATACATGTATCCATTGTTCTAATCTTAATCCTTTATTAATAGTTTATTATCAGACTAAGCTCACTCTATATACCGTTACATTTTATGTCATCTTTATAAATTTAACATTATGTATTATTTTATGTAGTGTAACTGTTTTGTTTAGGTCCCTACTGGAAAAGGAGCAGAACAGTAGGACGTTAAACCCCATTTCATTTCATTTCATTTCCCTACTGGAAACACTTTGGCATTTCTAGCATGTTTACAAGCAATTGATATAGATTTAACTAAAAATTGTATTCAGTATACTGTACATGTATGGTATGTTAGTTTTACTATCAAACGATACACAACATGATGTTCATTTGATATTTGGTTCATTGAATACATTTTGCCGCTGTTAACATAAATCATATTCAGATTTATGTGTGTGAAATAGCTTTAATTAAATGTGCTATTCCACTGAAGTGTTACATATTGTGAGAGTTCACAATCACCAATTATGCCAAGCACTATCTGCTTCAAATTGCCAGCTTATCAGCCTCCTAGAATGTGGTTTTCATCACCTTCTGGAATAACAGTCACCTAGCTGTACCATATGTGCATGCTATTGACCCACAACATCAGAATCTTTGGTAACTTGTGTTTGTGGTCTTAACAGCATATACATGTAAGAGTTAAAGACACACAAACAAAATTAAAACCTGACTAGGAACACAACAAGACATTGCAAGCTTCATGTACATGTATTACAGAACTATCAAAGGACCGGCAAGAAAAAGTGCCTAGTCGATCAGATCTTACGAAAAATTTAGGTTCTGTGTACATGCACGTAAAAGAAAACTCAACAGTTGAAATTCGAAATCAGAGTAAGCTTTACCACAACTGTCTGGGTAAAATGTCCCTCATACATGTAACACACTGCATGGCTTATGGCCATCTTCATGAGCCCAGTTGGTGCAGAAATGTACATGTAGATCCTTACACCCCCTTTCATTTCATTTCATTTATCAAATGGAAAAAAAAGTGATGTTTTGAGGATAACCCTTCTATCACTATCAAGAATAATTCTATAGTATATTTCTTTTATCTTTTAATTTATTATTCTTTATTAATTATTAGAAAATATACATGCAATTTGATTTTCTGGTATAATGTTGCTAGGAAATTTACTGTGGCTTAAAGGACAATATTGGTGCCAGTCATTATCACATGTGATAGAGCTGGTTAAACACATTCCAAATATAATTTTAACACAGAGATCATTGCTACGATAGCTGAGTAATACAGGTTTCCTGAATCGGAAGTGGCGAACGCCAAAGGAAAACACGAGTCATTTCTCTATATAACTGACTGATGTGACAAGTGAAAACGGATATACGGGCGAATTTCTGCTCACTAATAATTCCTTCGAAGACCAAAAGTTGTTGTGTGAAATTGTGAGAGGATATCTGACAATTCATAATGATGAAGTTCCATGTATAGTGGGTGGTATGAATCAGTTATTATTCACCAGTAGTCAATGTTGATTGATATACATATGATATATAGGAAGGGAAACAGATGTATATGGTACCTCTATTGAGTTGCCAGTACTAACACATAAGATCAGATTTTATTGTATCTAAACACCCCATGAGAGGCAGCATCTCCCGTCCCCTAATTACGTGAGTAATATAACAGAAAAATGGTACAAATTACACATGGTGGCGACATATCAAAGGGTTTTAATGGTAACTCAAGTCAAAATGTTTTTAAAATCTGATTTGATGAACACATCACTTGAAGAAACTGAAAAAGTGTCATGTACACTGGAAAATATGATACACATAATTCGTGCATGTTAATTGTTCTAATAGGCTGTTGAAAACTTTTATAGCTCTACGTGAATTAATTGCCAATTATGTAGTACTGTATAATTTGAAAGGAAGGAAAAATAAATTATAGTAAAATGGCTTCATTGTACTACAAATCTACATGTAAATAGGCTGCTTTCAAGATGGGGATGCAGAAAAACACATGTGTATTGCATTTATTTTGGTTGTCTGCCAAATGTTAATTATAGTGCATGCCTTTAGATTTGTACTCATGCACAGCTTGCGTTCCTCTCACTCAGAAAATAGTGCCACAATATTCTGATAGTCTTGAAGGCAGAGTCAATAACTAAGATGATATTGAGATTATGTCAGTTATTCTGAGACTTGATGACGTGATGTCAGCTTGACATTAATATAAAAAGCTAGCTAAATAAATTCACCAGCACCATGTACATGTATGTAGTTTATATGAACCGTATAAGAAAAATACACTGTACATATATACATATAAAACTGTTGAGGGGAGTAAATATTGGCTCTAACAGGCAGTGCATTTTTTGACAGATAATCAAATCTTACATATGCTTATTCAAACTATGGAAGTTTTAAAACATGGGTGTTACCCACATTGGATGTTAAAAAGGGTACCGGTTCATTTTTGTCAAACCCATGGCCATTTAGTCATTTACTTAGTTGTTCCAGGATGGCTTACAATATACATTGGCAGTTCAGGTAAATGTGTTGTCCTGGTTTCCTCTCTCTTTTTGTTGTTGTGTTTGATATGGTCGTCCAGCATTTATTGTTCATCATTTACCTTAAGTGAATAATAATATAACTATTTTTATGCAACCCTTTTGAAAATAAGTTGGGGATACTAAATGTTACTTTAAAGTATCCAAAACCAAACTACATGTACATTTCATGTCCAGTATTTTGAGAACCGGTCTAGCAGAGAACAGGAGGGCTGGGTGGCCAAATGATTTAACATGCACTTTAGATCATAAGGTCTGTCATTGAGCCAAGTTTGGTGGTTTTGATTCCCCACTTGTCCGTGAGAATTAGTAGGCTCGCCTGTCCAACCTCGTGGGTTCTACTCTGGGCCCTCCGGTTTCCTTCCACTGCTTAAGACCTCTACACTCAAGCAAATTATTGAAATAAAATTGAACCATAAGTTAGTCCCGAAATGACCTAGTTTATGTCAAGTGGATGTTAAACCCCATTTCTCTCCACCTCTCTGAAGTAGAACAGGATTTTCGGAAAAATCTTTTTTTTTGCAAATACAGGTCGCCTACAATGTACATGTACATTATGTACATGTACGTGTACCAACATCAATTGATAATTTATATACAATGTACATGTATAATGAGATTCAAGCTAAGAAAAAAAATATATTTCAGCACTGCATACAACAAAAGTGAAAGCAAAAAAGTGATAAAAACAGATTTGAAATTTCAATGACAGAAAAACTGTACACTGGAAAAAGCTAGAGAACGTGTGAAATGACGCAGGTAGCATGTACTGAACTCTATATAATTCCTTACAAATGATTTAATTATACAACATAGTTAGTGTGGAGGTTAGATTGTGACCAAGGAAGCAGTAATAACAGGATGACTAATACTCCAACTACTATATAGAATAGTAGAATTAATCTATGACTAATGTGATTTACCAATACTTTTATTGTCATCAGTCATTTATACATGTATTAGCTAAGCTTAGATTAGTCATTTAGTCAACTACATGTAATTAGCAAGATACTGTCATAGATATGTTAACTGGCCTCATCCCAGTGTATTCTACAAACTGTTGGGCTTGTCATACTGCAGATATCTCTCAAACTCGCAATAGGCATCTTCTAACAAGAATAAAATCACTTATGGTGTAAACTGGTGCAAAATATTTTTTTGAACGATCAACAGCTTCCTGTTTTCAGAATAATATTACATTTGTAAATCCAAAATATGGAAATGACCTTAGCAACATTTCTTTTAAAGTGGCACTGCAGAATTTAATAACCTTGAGAAATGAAATGAAATGAAATGAGGTTTAACGTCCTACTGTTCTGCTCCTATGCTGGGCTAATGAAGATGGGCATATGCCATACAGTGTGCTATGAGGGAAATTTTGCCCGGGCAGCGGCACTATCGCCTACTCTCATATCGAATTCCAACTGCCAAGGGATCTTTTACGTGCATTCCAATGTATACACGGGACCTCGGTTTTTCGTCTCATCCGAAGGACTAGACAGCTGTTCTTGTCAGGCCCTCCGTCCTGCATCACTGACAAGGGGGAACCACACCGGAAAATCTGGATGAACTTTCTCAGCCAATGCAGGGATCGAACACCCGACCTCCAGGCTAGCGAAATAACCTTGAGATATTTTCTATTGCTTGCATACTCTACAGAACAATCATAATGAATTTTTTCGTTCTTACCCTGACAAAACTTTTATACTGGAGATTGTCTGTTCAAGTAGCTAAGTCTCTAACTCAATATCATCCAAAATCTTCAACATTGAAAACAAAATTATTTGTCAATTTAAATCAACATTGATGTTGTGATCTTACGGGGAAAAGATGGGCTTCTGATATCCAATAATTAAGATAAAATAAACATTTTACCGTTGGTACACAAGCATTTCTGCGCCATTTTTAACAAGGGACTCGTAGAAAGGGGCTAGATATATTCCACAAGTCATATCAAACGGTGACGTCATATTCTTATCTGGAGAGCATGCGCAATAAATACTATCGGTATTGAGTGGAATAACCAGACGCTAGAGATTGCCATTGGATTGAGACTTCTGGGGTATTTCGCCGAACATAACTGATTAGAAATTGCTGTAAAAACAGAAACGATTGAATGTAAATCAGTTTATATACATTCACATTACATTATTATATACATTGCGACCCATTTGTGTCAATTTCTAGATCCAAAATATTAGCGATTTAGCTCCTTTAAGCCTTTGATTGAGACAACTGTTTTTAATTTTAACAAATCATTATTTGGGTGAAAACTTAAATAAATATCGCCATGTACATGTAATCATAAAAGCTATGGTGAAAAGGGGACGATGTAGCTTATAGCCCATGCATTAATATGTGCATACAAAATTAAATGAAATGGATTTTACCCAAGGGCTGCCTGGGGTCTGATGAGCATGGCCCAGTGATTGAGGCCCCAACTCTAATGGGAAGGGGGTAAATGGTGCTTTCTAGAGTATATTATCCTAATGTTTCTAGCTTTAGCCCATCAAAAACAACATAAATTCAAGATTCAAAAGGTCCCCTAAAGTAAAAAAAGCCCCCAAACTATGTGAGAGCATTAATTTCTTTTAGGGCACCTCAGCCTACCATACTTAACTTACTAGAATAGACAGAATAAACCATTATGTTGTTGGATGGGAAGCTGTTCCTCCTGACTTGTGAGAAACAAGCTAGGAAACTTTGACATCTGAAAGAGTACAGGTACAGTATTTAGAGTACTTTAAATGTGAGTGAACCCTACCTCAACCTGAACTGACTGATATATTTTATCACAGAGTTAATGAAGTGTGACGACAGTGTGATTAATTTACTATGGTACAATGTACATGAAGATAGATACTATGAGTATGATACAATGTTTTGTCAAGTTATGGTCAACCGAATTAAGATGCTTTTGGTTTAATTTACATTGGAATAGATAAAGTTCATTATTTACATGTACCCATACACATGTAAATCCTTTTCCAAATGTCTGCTGTGTTAGAAATTGTGTAAACCTATTTTTTCTTGAAGAAATGGGGGGGGGGGGTTGCTATGTTGCCTTTCATCTGTTCAAGGTGTCAAGTCTTGTATGTACAATATGGTCCTACATTTAATCTGGAATTTTAGGATTTCTCTGGGTACTCCAGTTTCCCCACACTCTTACAGACTCTTGTAGACAAGTGAAATATTTAGATAAGAAATATACTATATGTTAGTCCCGAAGTGACCTAGTGTTGAGTGATGTTAAACCTCATTTCTATCTCTCTGAGTAAGTAATAATTGTGTTTGGCTTGCTCAAATTTTGGTAGTGAACAGTCAAAATTCTTATAAATAGTCAAAATACTGATGTACTTTGAGCAACAAAAGTAATACTTAATACGTCATGTACATTGGGATGGGGGGTGATGCAGAGTCAAGGATGTGTTATCACGGCCAGCTACAAATGGTTGAGTTTCAGATTGCTGTGGTCGGGAACCTTTATTCAGGAAAATCAGATAAACAATTGTTGCTGTGGTCGGGAACCTTTATTTGGGAAAATCAGATAAACAATTGTTGCTGTATTCTTCGTCTACATCATCAATTCATTAACAATTTACATGATGTTACTAGTATGAATGAATGAAACATATTTTGTATTTCATTATAACATTACATCAATATTGTGTCATTTGGGCAAAAAAATAATCAATACTCTTGAAAGCCTCATTGTAAAAAGGCAATTATTTTCTCCATACATGAGCTTGTATTGGCTTGTATTTAGGTGAAAATATGTAGGAGTCTAAAATGACTCACTTAGTAGGCAAAACTTCTGGGACAAGTCAATCAATGAAAATTCATAAATTGTTTTTGTTGTGTATTCATCAATGGCTCGATTGATGTTTTTTTGTAGAATTATCTACATGTAGTAAACCAGAGTGGGTGGAGGTGACTGAGTGGTGCCTTTCATCATTTTGTTGGTTATGGTTTCAATTCAATGTTTTTACAGTACATGACAGCTTATAGGGACTACTGCCTTATCCCAGAGTTTTTCCCCCAGATTCCTCAAACTGTTAAAGTCCATGGCACACAAGGAAAATATTAAAATAATGTTAGTCCCAAATTAACCTATTTTGTTTTCAGTGAACGTTAAACCCTATTTATCTCTCCAATTAAACCCAGTCTGAGCTTTGGCTTATGAGTATCAAACCAAAAGCAAACAGAGCAGAGTGTTTACAGGACTGCTTATTACTATTTATTACACCAAAGAGGCCATGAAGTTGAGTGTTCAAACTATAGGGGTATTTCAGGAAATAACATCAGCAAGGCTGACAAGGAAAGTATGGATGTTTTTCGTATGGGATGAAAAATCCCAACAAGCTGGCCTTACATGTATGTTCACACCTGACTTCCACTTCTAACAACCCTCGAGTATACAGTTGGTAGTAAAATAAAGTAAAATGACCCAGGTAAAATGTTGACAAGATGCTAAACCAGTTTAATTCTCTCTAATTTTTTTGAATTTCCGGATGCTGACTACGTTCAAATAAATAGACAAGACAAGACATGTATTTCCCTGTATTATAATAACTTAAAATTTCCATGTACAGATATTATGACTCATTTAGTATGATCTATAACAAAGGATTTTTCAGGTAATATCTGGATTAATCACACCTTTTCATGGCATCAAAGTGATTGACAGGGGAGATACATGTAGCTTAAAGCATAAATTAACGACAATATGCCTACATGTGCATAATTTAATTATGATTAATAAAAAATATGCAGCGTAATTATTCATCAAGTTGTGCATACATGTATGTCAGAGAAATGAATCTGCAATAATGTATTTTATAGCAAACTTGAAAATAGTAATTATGCTGTAGTAATATATGCATAAATATAATTTGTTTATTGTACAGTAAAAATGTGCAAAAACTGTAAATTTAAAGACTAAATCAGTAACAAAATTGTTTTTAAAGATGTTTATGTAAGATTTAGATAAAGAGGTATTAGTTCTTGCTATAATAGTTTAAAAATAGATAACGAAAAATTCATTGAAGTTATGAATGTTTGAAGTTTTGACAAGAATAGCGTAGTCTTGATTGCCATTGCTATGATAATAAACAAAGTCTTGATTTTCCATTTTAACATTAAAAAATTAAATGATGCGGATGATCTAATCCACATAAATCCAAGTTATCCGATGATATAGAGTTGATTGTGGACTTGACATGTGAATAAATGTCTAAATAATAATTTATATAACATTGAAGCTAGAAAAAAAAAGACCTGCAAATAGTCAGATTTATCTCTTAAGTAAGTTTCTCAAACCACAGTTATTGTAAATTGATTGCCATTATTGCTCTTTTGTAATCTCCCCATCCTATATCCCACATTGTGTGTATGACATGCATGTAGAAAAACATCAAGTAATCCAAATCATGAACTTTTTCCAATAAGATAGAAGATTCCTGGAAATTAATTTGAGTTCCAAATACTGATATACATGTAACCTTGTAATCACAACTTAGCTTAGAAAATCTGAAAGAGTCTGTGTGGAATTCACCGTTTACACAGTTGACTTCAATCTTATAAGCAAAGTTTCATTTCCTTTATACTGTACATGTATGAGCAAAAGATCAATAATTTTAAATCAATTTTATCAACACAGATGCAGGTATAAATATTTATTCAGATTTTCTTAAAACAATATATTAATTATTTTCATACGTACACTTTGTTTATACCTACATGTACATGCAAGTATATAAAATTCAGTCAAGCGTGACAAATTGATTATTGATAATGTCATCAAAGTATTTGTCATTGTTCTAGATTAGCCACACCTGTTTCATACAGCCTCGTCGCATACCAAACTACTGTGCTGTCGGAATACAGTCAGAGATGTCTCATACTCATAAATTGATCTTTTATTAATTTCAAAACATGATTATACGTGTCAGCATTCTTGTACGATGATTTGATTGGAACTACAGCAGTTTGATTCTGCTTTGTGAACCATTAGGCGACGGTTTTGACCATTATTTCGATCTATTGTGATTCAAAAAATAGTTTTCTACTCTACAATCTAGGAACAAAATTTTTCGACCAGATTGGATATCTATGAAATTGTATGTGATAGTGTTAATTGGAATGACAGATGTTGTAACAACTAAAAATCTCTGATACAAGGATTTTATTTGCCATGCACATGCCATGCCATTGGATAATTGTTGCTGAACCTTTGTTGCTGCTGCATTTCAACATAATTAATAAGCAAATTTGAATGGAGAGTCGAGGATCTCTATTCAAATGGCTTTAATTGTGTGATTATTCTATAATTGTGATTAAAAGCTATTGTCCTGTTTCGATTTCGTATGGACATAAACTTTTTGGTACAATTTTCAATCTTGTCAACACCTTAAAAGGATTAAGAATACGTACATGAATAAGGATATTAAAATGCCGCCATCTAATAAAGAAAAAGCAAGTATCCTTGCTGGATCTAACATGAATGTTTGCAGATTGATTTATTTTAAAAAAAGGTAAAATATCAACGAAAACATTTCTTTTCTCTGTTTACACTAATACAATATTAACATTAATAAATACAAAAGTACATGCTGCCTTGTGCACTTACATTTTATTCTGGGACTAATTATTTTTACATATTGAATATAAAAATCTATATTTCCCGGAGGTTTGGTGGCCAAATGCTCTAATGTATCCTGGAGTTTGGGTGGCCGTATGCACTTTAGATCATAATTAAGGTCCTTCATTAAGTCAAGTGACCTGGTTTCGATCCCACACTTTAGGGTGACAGGTACATGTACATATAATAGAGTCGCCTATCCAACCTTGTGAGATTTTTCTGGGTCCTCTGGTTTCCTCCCAATGCCAAAGACCCCTACATGCAAGCGCATTATTGAAATAGAATTGTATCATGTGTAGTGGAAGTTAAACCCCAATTCCCCCCGGTGGACATAGAATTGGACAACCTTGTGATTTGTAGCAAATTGCATGGTATGCAGATTTATATGTAGCTGTAGTCCAGAGTTTATTTCATTTTGATTTAATTTTTTTTATTTCTTACTTGGCCTTATTATTATAAGAACTGTACATGTATCTTTTGTGCAGGGAAGGGAGTTTGATGGCCGAATGGTTAGCATGTGCGCGCTGTATCATAGGGCCTGTCATTGAGTCAACTGGCATGGTTTCAAATCCCCGGTTGTACGTGACAAGGAGTAGGGTCACCTGTCCAACCTCGTGGGTTTTCTCTGGGTCCTCCAGTTTCCTCCCACTGCTAAAGACCCCTATGCGCAAGTGAATTATTGAAATAAAATTAAACCATATGTTATAGTCCCGAAATGACCTAGTTTGTTTCAAGTGGACATTAAACCCCATTTTTCTCTCTCTCTTTTGTGTGCATGGTTGTGTTTTACTATCGAGATTTGGTAAAAAAAATTACCTTATTGGTTTTGGTTAATTTGGTATGACTGATGGAAGGACCAACACATATAATAATTGCAAGCCATGTCTGACAAATAATTATATTGTTCCTGTAGCTTGAAATTGTACATGGAGGTCACATCATGATTATGGACAATTCTACTTCTCCAGACAAAAAAACTATCAAATTAGTACATATACATGAGGAGATAACTAGTATAACTAGTATTATCTGTAGATTGGCGGCTAGTCTAATATATGGTTGATTTAAAAACCCATTTTCACTCTCTTACTGAAATGGGCCATGAAATATTTCAATATCCTATATTAATATGAAAATTGATAAAAAATAAAATAGCTCCACTAATTTGATTTATTGTATATTATAGGATGGAAGAGGATGATTATAGAACAGAGAGTGAAGTTGAACCAGACAGTGATCATGATGATCAGGAGGAAGAATCACAACTCAGTCGCTGGTTGGCCAATACAAATAATTTCTCTACGGTCAGTTTTCTACTTTTATTTTACACGAGCAGTATATATTTCACAGCATAACATGCATGTAATCAAGCAAATTCACAGTCAACCCTTGTTCTGAACTCGATAACATCAAAGGCATTGGTTAACAACTTTAAGTAGAAACTTACCTTGATATCTTGCTTACTATTTATCATTGTATAATATTGTTCCCTGGAAAGAGTTCAGATGGGTCTCTCTAAACCCTTTTTGACCGAGAATGGTGACAGTACCTGTATGATGGTGATTAAAACAAGACATCAAATAACGCATTAATTAAGGTTACAATACATAATTATAAAGTATCAACTAAATGCTGGAGGGGTGGGGGAAGGAAGTGTTTCCAAAGGCGCATGGATCTAGGCTTTATTCTTGCCTAACCATTTTATTCTGTATTTATGGTTCCTTAGAAGCAATGTTTTGGAAAACATGCCATCAAAATGTTTGGATCTGGCTTGGTGCTAAAATCAATGATTTTTACCAGGTGAAAATGATATTAGACTTGTAAGATGTTTACATACATGTATATGATGTAGATACATTTGTGTAAATTGTAATGTAAGTTATTCCTAGTTTATGACATTTACAGCCCCCTGTAGTCGTCAATTACACATATATATACATACATATTCTACATACCCAGACACAGTAATAATATTTATAAATATATGGTGAGTTTGAGATAGACTAGCTGTGTAGTTATCTATATAATATCTATACCAATAAATTATATTATATGATAAACTAATTTTCTTCTCTAATATTATCTGGTCAGATCTCAGCATTGTATAGACAATAATATATAAATAACTACTCATAATGTAGATTCTATTAATATTTGATGAGAAGTTATTAAAGCAGATTAATGCTGGCAAGATCTGATTAACATGCAGCAGAATTGAAATCGATTAGAAATTAGGAGTTTAAGAACAAGAATTTTTCTTATCTTAGAATTATTTTACTTTTACTTACTCCAATTTTCAAATTTTTTTTTTTTAAACCATATTTTTATTCATGTTGACTGAATGGGATTGGGGAACAGGCTTAGCCTATATAAAACCCCTCTCGCCTGTCCAACCTCATGGATTTTCTCTGGGTCCTCCAGTTTCCTCCCACTGCTAAAGACCCCTACGCGCAAGCGAATTATGGAAATAAAATTGAACCATATGTTAGTCCCAAAATGACCTAGTTTGTGTCGAGTGGATGTTAAACCCCATTTCTCTCTCTCTCTCTATCTCGTGCACCACAGGTTTTAGATTGTGAAATCTGATTGATAGAAGAAGCCAATCAGCTAACACATCATCACCTCCACCAAGTTAATGTTAGTTTCGTGGTGTGTGCTACTCTCCTCTCTGGGGACCCATAATATGGGACTCTTAACACATGCGTGTACATGTAGTTATAGTTGGATTGAAATTGATTTTACATGAAAGAAAACTAGATTCTGATTTTATTTATCTGAATGAACTTGGTCTGTCAGCCATATAAATTTAATTGCAATTAAAACATGAAAGTGTAACAGTAAAAAAATAGATCATTAATTATTGATTAGACTGAAGACATATGGTGTTCATGTTGCTAACACTTGAAGTTAGTCAGGTAGACAGAATCATTTCATACCATTGATCAAGGAAATCATTTCTATTATCTTTGGAGTTATTTTCCATTATTACACCCATAATTAATCAGAGTAAGAGCTCTTCTCATTGGCTTATATATCCATGGTTATTGTCGTCAACGAGAGACTTTTGTTGCTATTTGATTTGGATGAATAATTTATCATGAGTAATATGTGTACTGTACTTCTAAAACTTATATTGATTGGTCGAATAGATTCTTAGTCATGATAGCAGCGACCTAGTTGTGTTTTTATCTGGGATTGATTTTTCGTGTTCTAATAATAAATCATTTTTAATTGGTACTTGATGACAAAATGTCGACCTAAATCTGTTATTTTTTTATTAATGACCTGAATATATTTTTAATTGGTTTGTTAATTAATAGGCTATTTCCTATTGGCTGTTTCCTCTTGCAGGAGTTGACCTACTTTGACTATTGATTATTTTGATTGGTTATTTATTCAGAAAGTTTTTATGAGGAATATGGCTAATATATCACATTGGTTGTTGCTTACCAAGAATTGTGTCTTTTATCGGCAGTAGATAAATTTGATTGGTTATTTGTGATTTGTTTCAGAATTGCAATGATTGTCATTGGTTGTTGATGTGTGATTGATAGGTGTGTGTATATACATTTAGATGTAAATGATTTATAAGTGGAGAGACTGTAACACCTTTGCCATTGTCTGCGATATCACCTCGGTGGAAGCGGACGTAAAATACAACTAACAACAACAACAACAACACCTTTGTCTTTTATGCTGTAACTGTTACTGGCCACTGGTATAAGCCCCAGGACAGATTCAAATACATTGAACATTAACCACATGTATCTAAATACACAAACAATTACATAATTAATCTTGTATGTTTAGGGTTACACTGTTATGTTTATACTCTAATGTAAACTGAATTTGTAAGCAAGCTTTTTTACATGCAATGAATTTTACTATGTCGATAGATTTAATTAAACTTGTTCAGACTCTTTCATAGGCGTACGCGCTGGGCCCCCCCCATTTTGGGCACCAAATGCTGGGAAAATTTGGGCACACAATTGTACTTTGTAAAAGTTGTATAAAAAAAAATATTGTGTTCTTGAATGTGTCCAATTTAACAGTGAATTTATTATTATTATGTAACATATTAAGAACTTAACTACATTTTTTGGGCACCAACCACCAATGCCCCCCCCCCCCACCCCAGTCAAAAATCTCCCCGTACGCCTATGGACTCTTTCACTAATGAAGTTTCACATTTTTATTAGAAAGTTGAACAATTCTGGACTTGATCATTTATTATATTTTTTACAACTGTGAATTAATTAGAAGTCTGACTCATATACATGTATAAGTTACATGTACTCTACTATGTACAATTATGATAGTTTTATTAATGGAACAAATAAAGTTTCTTCCACTAGTAGTAATAAATGACAAGAATGTTGATTTATATAATTTGATATAATTTATGTCATATATTAACGAATTACCCATGTTTCTGGATTAATTATTCATTGTATCCAGCTGTACTCATTATACATATACATGTAATTACAAAGTATATTTACACTATATAGAAAATTCAGAGAGAGAAATGGGTTTTAACATCCCCACTGAATACAAACTAGGTCATTTTAGGACTAAGATGTGGTATAATTTTTATTTCAATATTAATGCAAATGAACGTCCTACTGTTCTGCTCCGAACTGGGCTAATGAAGATGGGCATACGCCATACAGTGTGCTATGAGGGAAATTTTGCCCGGACAGCGCCACTATGGCCTACTCTTATATTGAATTCCAACTGTCAAGGGATCTTTTACGAGCATGCAATTGTGTACATGGAACCTCGGTTTTACGTCCCATCCAAATGACAAGACAGCTGTCCTTGTCAGGCCCTCTGTCCTGCATCACTGACAAGGGAGTATCACGCTGGAAAATCTGGATGAACTTTCTCGGCCAATGCAGGGTTCGAACACCCGACCTCCGGGCTAGGGAGCCAGCGTCTTACCCACTTAGCCAAATAATTAATGCTAAAATGATTCTACCCGTACTATAAAGCAGAATTAATACACCAATAAATTGTTGTTAACTATCAGTACAAAAATCATTGGCATACACGTATATCAAAGTTAAAAAATCACACAGATTCTTCAATAAATTAATGAATCCATGTAGTTTAATCAGAATTTCCTTCTTCAACAGTAATTTTGTTAAGATTTAGATTAGACTACAAGAATCTTTGTGAAATTCTATGTTTGTCACATTATTGGCATTAATAAAACATTTCCATTTATTAATTTAATTTTACAGTTCATGATAGTTATTACATTAGTTGGTTACAGTTGCCATTAATCAATAGAATTCTTGTATAAAACATTATAGGAGGTCTGACATGGCTTATCCTAAAGTGGGTCTAACAGGTTAATGAAAACTCAACAAATTACCCAAGACAAAAAACATTTGTTGCAATAGATACTGGTAGGTTCAAGGTTTACCTTTATCTCACTTGGGCTTCCCGAGGTTCTCAATACCTTACTTATCTTTAAAAATCTTGTGATCGTATACAAATTATTTTTGGTTTATTTCAAAATTTTCAATTTAATCTTCCATAAATGGGTCATATGACCAGTTTGTTCACATGTGTTTCTCTAAGTGGGATTTTTTTTGCAGAGGAAGAGTGTTATGTTTGATGATGGTTACACACATGGGATACAGTTATTAGGTTGTGTCATCTGTTTATTTGAAGATTAAGGCTGGGAACGTCAGCTTCACTGTTGACTTTTATTTTACAGAACAGAAATTTGAATGGAAATTAGTGTGACTGGACATTGGTCACATTAAAATTTAACGCTTTAATTTCTTGCTTCTCAATAAATTTGTTGTTTTACAGTGGCAGATGTGGTTATTAAAATCATTTCACAGGATAAAAATTAAATTTATCATTTGCATTGCAGATGTTTGCTTTATATCATTTATTAGCAGTTTTGATATTTTCAACAGTTTTTAACAAGATTATAACTTCTTTCTTGATTAATGAATTTTGGCCCACCTTTATACTACTGATCATCATTTGCATTTTTTGGGACAATATCTTACATCATAGCTTAAAGATACATTCCCGCGTACAAACTGGATGATTTGATGATATATTTGGATCAAAAACATATTCAAGCTAATTAATCTATCAAAATTTTGCTTCAAATCCTCCTCAAAACATTGTTTTTCGCAAGGGAATACCCCTACTATAAAAAATCTATTAAAAGAAGTCATGTTTGTGTCACATGACTTGGTTGACTAGCTACCTAGCAATGGGTGCGAAGCCGTAGGAGAATCCATTGCATGTACATGTACAAGACAATGTTGTCTTTAATTGCTATCAATTTATCATAGATATTGAAGCCTAATTAAATTCTAAGACTATCCACTGCCCACATCTTTTTCTGTTCTTTTTTATCTCAGAAACTGTTGTACATTTAAGCTCTTCATCAAGTTATCAACATATACATCAAGCGCTCACAAATGCTGAGAGATCTGACAATCTTTGCGTGCAACCTTTGACGTCACAGGAGCAGACATTCCTAATCATTAGGGAAACACTTACATTTTTGTCCTGTATGCGCTCCATGGGTATTTTTTAGGGAATCCAGTATTTTTCTAGTAAGATTGGATGTTTCTACTTTCCATACATTTCAAAATTGCCATACTTTTTGGGGAAATAACCACACAATAAATAGTTTTGTGGGAAAGTATCTTTAATCAATGCTAAAATGCATACAAATTGAATAGTAACACTTTATTAAAAAGACTATATCAAAATATCAAAATTATTTAATCTGGCGATTTCAATAGGATTAAGTAGGTCATGCTTGTTTATATCGTCTAAATGATCCAGAATGTTCTCGTCTTCTAATTCAACAGGTTTCATTAGCTGCCATATACAACTAGAGTCTTAAAAACCAGTCTTATCACAAAGATTTAAACCAGAATATTTCAATGTAAAAGAAAAAAAAAGGAAATTTAAATTTCTAGATACTCGAGATAATATTTCACCATGATAAACAGCAGTGTATCTTGATACGAGAAACAAGAGGCCACTCAAATCCATCTAAATTAAATTATTGATATAAATAATGTTTCCTGTATAGAAGATATATACATGTATACATGTAGCAGGCAATGTTTCTACGGGAATTTTATAAAGTACATAACATGGACAGAAGTTTTAATGTATGTGCGTGAATTGATAATATTTTTGAACCCTGATAATGTATTATGGTAACCACACATGGTCCATTTATCTTTAAATATTAGGTTTCGCTCATATTTCATAATGGGCTTTAAATTTTGTCTTTTTTTTCTGAGAAACTGAATATTTATGTCAAGATAGTTGTGAATATAAATATATGATACAAGTTTGTTTTATGAATTTAACAACCCAAATTTGATCCCTGTACAACTGTTTTTTTTTTTATGTATTGAAACAATCATACAATCAATCTTTTACTATCATTTCATTTTACATACCGATTTATAATACAATGTAAACTTATACAAAGAAATATATCAGGGTGTAATAGAGGAGTTGTCTCCCATGTATTACTTACTATATATATATATATATATTACAATATATACATGTACATGTCCATGTATAAGTCTCATTTTATCCTAAATCCAAATGGATTTGAATGGCAGCAGAGAGTATCGTTATGTACTGGTGGAAGACAGATTTTGGGGCCCCTCCCACAGCTGTTCAAGGACATTAAGGTTTAATATATGAAGTACATGTACATGTAATGTAGGTAAAAATCTGATAAAACTACTGTCCAACTATCCCATTCCCCTCCCCCATCTACTTGGGCCTGTGCATTGGAATAAGATGGGGGCAAGGTGTAGGGGTATTAATATGATAACTCAATGTGTGATCTACTTTTAGCCCATCAGAAATAATTTGTCGCTTGAAGTCTGGTACCAATGACTGGAAAGAAATTACAAGGAGACTAGTGTTTGTGTTGGTCTGTAATTGACTCTTATTTTATTTTTCAAAGAAATGGAAGAAAGCAGTTTCATGATCAAATTTTGAACTATTATAGCATGAACGGCCAACCCTTTATCTAATTCTTACATAATGCATCTTTAATGGATAATCCAGAGCTGTATCTATGAATCTTCTGTTTTGGTCCCATCTCAATTGTACATGCATAATCTGAACTAAAATTTATTCAATTCACATTTTAGAAAATACCTCTTTTTTCTTTAATTTCTAGTAGGTTTTAAATGGAAATAATAAACATATTAGATTTATCCTGGCATTTACATCAAAGACATTTTGAAAATATTTATAGAATGAATGATAAAATTCCAAGCTCTCCCTATTTATATTGTATTATATATCGTACCTTTTACCTGAAGTGGAGAGGCTGAATAAGTGTGGAACTCTCTTTTGATCTATGGCAAGAATGTTGAGTGTAGGCATAATACATGTAACTGTGTTAAAAGAAAGTTGTTTCATATGCACTTACAGTCACATTGAATAAGGTGTTTTGAATGGAACGAGGTTTAACATCTCAACACTTTACTGCTTAGTGAAGGGGGAATTTGCCCAGGCAGTACCATTTCTGCCAATTAATTATTTTTAAATTTCAACTCCCAAGAGATTTCTTATTTGCATTTATTATTTGTGCACAGGACCTCAGTTATTTTTTTATCCTATCCGAAAATCTAACAAAAGCACTTCACATTTGCCATGTCAGCCCCATAGACGCCTCCGTTGTCCAGTGAGAACTGGGCTTGAAAAGACCTGAAAGTTCTTCTTGATCCACCGATAATCCAGATTTATTTGATTAATCTATTTTAATTCAGAACAACAATTAAAGTGAAAGCAGAGAGAGAGAGAGAGATTATCTTATAACTATCTGATTATTGTGTTGGGGTGAGAAGGTTAATCCAACCCATTCCTGCCTTTCACTAGATATGGTTAGACCTTCAGAAATGTGTATGATCACATCGGATTGTATGTATGAATGAATGAAAGGCTATAGTTTGTGTATATCAATGTGTTGTATTATGGTGCCAATATTTCTGTGAATTGAGTGTAAGGGAACCTATACCTCCATCTTTCTTTCTTATACCAAGAGTCTCAAGTTTCTCTGGTAACTTTACTACATATCAATACCGTAATGTACATATTAACAGTGCTTTCACATAAATTAAGATATATGCGAGGCGGTAGAAGATGAAATTCTTGTCTGATATCCTGCAGAAAAACATCCAGACTAATTATATATCAAGAACCACTTTTAATGAATTAAACGATTCCACAACAATTTGAAATATTAATGTTGGACAAAAATGTAGAAGTATCAAAGACTTGGGAGCTTTTTTACACCAATCATTTACATTATCGTAACTATATCTTTGTCTTCCCATAGCCATGTTTGTATACATGTAGTTTATTATAATTAGTCATGTATGCACATAATCGTGTGAGGTTTTTTTTATGGAATAAAGTTTTTTCTTCTATTTCTATAGAATGAGTGAATGAGATATAATATAGTATCTGTCAACACAAATCTTGGGAGAAGATTTCAAGGGCAATAACTAAATTCCAATTGTCAAGGCCTAAGGATCTTTTACATAATCAATCTAAAACACAGGACACACACTTTCACTTGAAGAATAGGAAAAGAAAATCCTCTTATTTTGTATTAATACCATTACGATAAGTTTGTCTGAATCTTGTACATGTATATTGCTCTTGAAAAAACAAATAATAGATGTGAAACAAAACATTATAGCAATTAATTATCTTTTTAAAAATATTAAAAAAACTTATGTTAGAATTCTTATTCCATGAATAGGGGATCACGTGGCTAAGTGGGTAAGATGCTGGCTCTTTAGCCTGGAGGTCGGGTGTTCGATCCCTGCATTGGCTGAGAAAGTTCATCCCGATTTTCTGGCGTGGTTTCCCCTTGTCAATGATGCAGGACGGAGGGCCTGACAAGGACAGCTGTCTAATTGTTTGGATGGGACGAAGAACCTAGGTCCCGTGTACACATTGGCGTGCACGTAAAAGATCCCTTGGCAGTCGGAATTCGATATAAGAGTAGGCCGTAGCACCGCCGCCCGGGTAAAATTTCCCTCATAGCACACTGTATGGTGTATGCACATCTTCATTAGCCCAGGTTAGGAGCAGAACAGTAGGACGTTAAACCCCATTTCATTTCATTTCATTATTCCATGAATAAGTTTCCTCCCACTGCTAAAGACCCCTACGCGCAAGCGAATTATTGAAATAAAATTAAACCACGTGTTAGTCACGAAATGACCTAGTTTGTGTCATTAAACCCCATTTCTCTCTCTCTCTCTACTCTGTATTTATAAAATCTCACTGAAAGAAGAATGTTTATTACATTATGTACAGTATTAACAGCTTGATATTATCAGTGCAAGCTGTACAGTGAGTAGAATCTGAACAGTTTGAAATACACAATAGTTTTACTGCTAACTTCTGTACTAATCACACACAGTAATACCTTGAAGGAAGGGAACAATTAATTTCTTATATTTCCTATGAAGGTAAGAAAAATCTACAGCATATATAGTAACAATTTACTGATTGACCAGTTTATGAAGACAGATATTACTAATTAATAAGAGTCTTAAGAAAAGGGTTGGCTTGATTGACAGAAATGGTACATCAAGTGGATGACTTCAAATGCTTATACTACCAGTAATGTAAATTTTGTTAGAGCATTATTTCAGCCATCATCTTTAACCAATTTAAATCTTATAGCTTAACATTGTGATGAGGGAATTGCATAAGGCAGGGTATATTTGTTTTTTTATTGATCACATGATCATCTTACTGATCATAATGAACATGTATCTAATGGTTTTGCAGATGTTGGTCTGTGGTCATGTAAAATTAGGGCTCACTGTCATGTTTGAACTTAGTATTGTCAATTAGATTCCCTGGCATTTAAGTTGTATCTCTGTTGTGATAAATCAACAAATTGATGCCAAACATGTCTAGCCTGGGGTTGGGTGGAGTGGTGGGCACTATTGAGCAAAAAAATTCTTTTGCTGTGCACTACACCCACCCGCTTAATATCAATTTAAATTTAAATGTCTTCTGACTTCTCCCTTCGTGAACATCATGCATACACGTTCATCTACACTATTGCTTAATATGACAAACATTAAAAACGAGCATACCAAGCAAAAGACAAATATAAATGTTTTACCCTCATTTCATAGCTAACACAATCGATTACATTTAATACGTAAGCCATAATTATTAATTTAATACTAATACTTATGGCATTTGAAATATGTCATTCAGGGGATGAGAGTTGGTGTACCTTTGTTGAATCAACCTCCATTTATCAATTACATGATTGTACAAGAGACCATGGTCAAGAAATCTTATTTGTGATTAGGATGTTTACAAAGATTAAATATGGAAGATAGCCATTTAATTCTACTACTGCTCTAGCCAAATCACTAACTTTGCAAAATCAAATGCAAAATATAATTTCTGAAAGTCTCAAAATTATACACATCTCAGCTCACCTTTATTTATCAATTTATCTTGGCTGGTTTTAAGGTGTTCAAAATTTTTAACTTTGATTTCTACAGAACATGTACTGATTACTACATTACAGCCAAAAATAAAATAACATTCATGTTAAAAATAGCCACATTCCTGTTGAGATCATGAAGTCTGAGTTTTGATCCAAAGGTTAAAAATACATCAAGATTTTGATAGCATAATCATGCTTCAAATTTATTTAAGATTTCGTGATTTTAGTTCCTATGGAACCTGGTGCCATAGATGCTCAAAAAAGCAACATGGTACTGGAATAGTGCCAGAATAAAAGAACACATGTGCATAATTGTCGTCTGTGCGTGTAAATGCCAGTAGATGCGTGTGTGTTCAAGTGTAATGGGATTTCCTGTTCTATGTAACATTAGACGTTTAACAAAACTACAGGTATACGGTCTACCGGGGAAGAAATATAGATGTTTTCACCTGGACTATGTACTTGCTCCTGCGTCATGTGGCGATGATTAAGCCCACGTTGAACCCTTTGATGCGTTTTATATTACAAATTATTATCTGTGCATGTCTCTTTAAACTCGTCTTGATATAATTGCTCATTTTACAACATGGGAGCCACGGTGGCTCAGTGAGTGAGGCACTGGCTCACTAACCAGGAAGTCTGGGGTTTGATCCCGGTGTTAGTCAAGAAGTTCCCTGTGATTTTCTAGCGTGGTTTCCCCATGTCTATGGTGCAGGATGGAGGGCCGGGCAAGGGCAATGTCTAATCATTCGGATGGTACAAAAACTATGTCTCTTTAACTATAGTAGGTGGCTCTTACCATGTACAATGTGCTTCTTTCTAGTACAGAACAATCCGTAAGTTAATTTAAAAAAAACTTTTAATGCGAAGACAAAAAAAAAATTTGTGATGTCAAGACCCTGCTACCAAATGCTCTAAAAACAGTAATTATACATGAATTGTATATACCAGTATACCCAGCAAACAAATTTGTTGGATATCAATTCATATTGGTATAAATATTTAATTTATTTGTTGAACTTTAGAAAAATGATTTACCAATACAATAAAAACAATCCTAACAAAAGCTTGCATGTAGGTAAATGAGAATGGGAAGTTTTCTTGAAGAAATATTTTTTTGCATTAAAAGGTCAGAAAATAATTAAACAAAAGTTTGTCCGACCTGAAGAAAGGTGACTAGTAACGAGGTGTTACCTAATTAAATTAGGTTAATATATTGTTTATTGTTAGCTTAATCGACTTGACGCAAGCCAATCGAGACACAGTAATTGGGTAAAAAAATGTATGTCTTAAAAGGGCGGGTATAGAGGCACGTGTTTGTTAGAGATTAAGGTTATGAATGGATTGTTAGTTTATCCTGTGTAATAATGTTTGTATGTTAAGTTCTTGTGTTAATTCTTGCAAGGTTAAATCCTCAGATTGTTGGCTTTCCTTCAAGTTTTAACTACGTCTTTTTCAAATTCCTCGCTAATTTTCACCATGTCATGTTTTTTCGTACTTTTTAAATCTGCAAACATGGCAATTGAATTTGATGTTGTCAACAAAAATGAAATTTTGAGATTCTTACTTTTTATTTTGAAGGATATTTTAAATTCTCAACAATGTAACAAATTCTAATAATACAATTAAATACATTGGTATTTTGAAATTTGCTCACATCTTTTTTGTCCCCCGCCTTTCGAAGAAAGCAGGGGACTATTAAAATGGGTTCGTCCAGGGGACTATTAAAATGGGTTCGTCCGTCTGTCTGTCTGTCTGTCTGTCTGTCTGTCTGTCTGTCTGTCTGTCTGTCCGTCCGTCCGTCCGTCCGTCCGTCCGTCCGTCCGTCCGTCCGTCCGTCCGTCCGTCCGTCCGTCCGTCCGTCCGTCCGTCCGTCCGTCCGTCTGTCTGTCCGTCACACTTTTTGGGACACAATAACTCTCTTCCTAATTGAGCTAGAATGTTCAAACTTGGTGTATGTGTTTATTAGGTCAATGCCTTGATGGAGTTCGAAGATGAGCATTTTCCGCTTAGGGTAAGCAGAGATAAGCAATTTGATTGGTTGATGCTTTGGGACACGATAACTTTAGTTCTAATTAAGTGAGATTGATGAAACTTGGTGTATAGTTTCATTACAGTAATACCTTGACTAAGTTTGATAATGAGCATTTTCTGCTCAGGGTAAGCAGAGCGATACGCAATTTGATTGGTCGAGACTTTGGAAAACAATAACTCTCCTACTTTGATTGTCCCCCGTCTTTCGAAGAAAGCAGGGAACTATTAAAATGGGTTCGTCCGTCTGTCTGTTTGTCTGTCTGTCTGTCTGTCCGTTCCGCTTATGGTAAGCAGAGATAAACAATATGCTTAGACTATAAGTAAAGATATACTGTTTGATTGTTCAATACTTTGTAAAAGATAATTTGTGATAAATTTATATGTGTCCTCTAATTATTTTCCTATTTCGGCGGGGGACATCAGCCTCACTGTTGGCTTGTTATTTTGAAAGTGACAATCAAAAAAATTAATGAAACGGAAATTTTGAAATGTTTGATCGACAAAAAAAAGAATACTGCTCTTATACATCTGTAATAACAAGCTAATTAAAAACGTTTACTAGGGGTTTTATTTTTCAAATCTATTATAAACATAGGTTTTTGTGGGGTGGAACTTTTAAAAGTGATTAATTAGTGATTTGCTGATTTCTTCATTGCTTTCATTTATTTGGGGTTTTTTTAAACAATATTTTTAGTCAAGATATCTGAATTAGATTGGAAAATAGGCCTCTATGTACATGTAAAAACCTTCTTCTGTTCCAAAGTGGGTTTCTGAAACTACATGTACATCCAAAGTTTTGTTATCTTTGGACATTGTTATTTTGTTTATCTTTGAACATTGTTATTTTGTTTATCTTTGGACATTGTTATTTTGTTTATCTTTGGACATTGTTATTTGATATGAACAAACATAATGTAAGCAAAAACATTATTTTTGGGAAGAAAGATACCAACTGTTAAATCAGGTGGATATTCGAGGAGTTAATGAAAAGCTACACTATAATGTGACCCTCAACAGTTTGAAGAGAGGGAGTTGATTTTGTGGTATTTTTGTTGAAAATCGTGATTTTCTGATAAAGAAAACGAATGTACGTCATCTTTTCAACTTTCTGTTTTAATTCTTACAATTCATCGTACAACATATAGTGGGGACTGCAAACAATTCCGTTTAATTTACAAGCTTTGTGCTAATTATGTTTACAAAGTGTCTGTGTATGTATTGTTAAAACATGAACAGACTGCGGTATGTAATCACTTCTTACTCTAAATACATACTCCTATTTTTATTACTTTACCAAACAAAACGGACATTTAACAGCCAAGCTACATGTATGTCTGTCCAAAATAGTCTGTATCACTTGTACATATAGGTAACTGATGCAAAACCACCCGAAATATACAGTAGACTATTTTTAATGTGATATTCCACAAGTAAATTGATTTGTTTGTTCAATTACAAAGAAAATAGTTTTAAGTGAGAGGTGGTATTAGGTGGTATAGAAATTAAGCATACACTGACTCACACATGACACCTGTCATCAACAGTAGCTTACTGAAGCAATAATTGGAACTTGGGTTTTCAGAAGCTGAAGTTACTCGTACTGGCTAGAGGAGCAAGCTCAGGGAGGGGCCACCAGCAGGATCATCCATCAGCCCTTTAAAAATTTGTCTATCAGTTGTATCTTACATAAGCTTACTTAAAGTTATTAACTCATAACAATATTGGTAATGTCAAATTATGTACATTAGATACTCAGAAAATATTTCATGGATAACACTCCAAAAATATTTTATGGGTTGAATGATACTAAATACTCCCAAAATGTATGTACCGGTATAGGATATGTAAAAGAGTGTAATTTGGTTTAAATAAATAAGTAAGAGTTTGGATGCCCGAGGGGATTGTTGTTGACAATTTGTATTTGTAAGTACAACATGATGTCTCTGAGTTTCTAGGCATGACACAACCACAGTCTACATACACAGCAGAACGGTAACATAACGTTTATACGGTAAAACGTTATCTAAATATTACCTAAGCATTGGTTAGTTAGAATTCACACAAACAAGAAAATCTGTTTACTTAAGACTCGCGTGGAGCAATGTTATTCCTTCTAAGCTTTCTAAATCATTCGTCTAAAATACTCCCCCAAAAGTGTTGTGTCGTTTTTTGCTCAGTTGACATTGGCTAAAAATTTTCTTTAAACATTGTTGAAGTTTAAGGATGTTTTTTTATGTAAGTCGTCCAGTTTTAGCATTGAAAGTTGCTAAGTCTTTTTCATCTGGTGAAAAGGAATTCAAAATATCTTAAATTTTTGAAGGAAAAAAACCCTTCTATATTGGGTGTTGTGTGTTGAATTTTTTAATGATTTGTGACACATACATAATATTTACTTATCAGCTTACTATACAATTTGTTGACCAACTTCCAAAAATTGTTTTGGTTTACGACATTTATTTAATTCATTTTCTCAACCAGTATGTAAAATTAGACTGGTTCTTTTTTTTTGGATGGTAGTTCTGTAGACTATAGAATGCCTTGCTGTTATACAATGGGGATACCTGTATCCACTTCAGGATGCGAGAATAGATAACAGGAAAAGAGCCTTGTCTAGATCAATTAATCACATATATTTATGATATTGGTCCAAATATGTGACCAGTTCTGGCTAAATGTTAAAAAAAACAGCTTCAATTTTATTTGTTGAAACTGACAGAAATATACAAAAGTTTTGATTTTTATCATTGTGATGATCTCTTGCTTTGGTTGTGTTAACTATTTTCTGTCTCTTTTTTTCTGAAAATGAATGTTATGGTGTCCAACCATTAATACATATACATACCATTAACCATTTTGAAGTTTTTTGAATACAGAATTTAAATTGATGCATGGTAAACTGTGTTTTGATTTTCAATACCTGTGTGTCTCATTTCACCAGATCTAGTCACAAACATGGTAAATATAATGGTAATGTAATATAATTTAATCACGAAACATCTGTTTATATCTACTTCAAATTATGAATCTTTTCTTTTTTTAACGAAATTTACTTTATTCTTCATGAATAACAATAGATATTGATTTCATTTATTCTATTTACAAGAAAGAATTCAGATTACGGTCTGTCAAACAAAACAGTCAAATTATCCTGAAGCAATCTGGGAATACCAATAAGAGTTTGAGTCTGGCCAATTTACAGAAAGAAAATGATCACCAATAGCAGGATAATATAAGGTTATGAAAATAAAAGGAAGTATGAAAAGACAATCATATTCATTTGTAAGATCGATAAAACTGTACCTACATAGCTATTGATTTGACTACAACAGAAGGCATGTGTACATTGTTAGAAATTATACAATAACAACTATTATTACATTGAACAGTGACGTTTTAGGAGCAGCATCTTGGCCTTAAGATCTGAATTGAGGTTCTGTCTATCTTCGTCGGAAGGTATATTTATATACTAGTCTGTCTTAGATGGGTCAGTCAACTACTAAAGGATAATCTATTTCTTTTATTCAGCACTTTTTTTTCTGCAGATTCTTGATGTCTTAGATAGTTCAGTCAACTACTGAGGGCGAATTCATTTTTATCTTTGAACATTGAGTTAAATAGGGTGTCTACACAAATTGATATATGTATGCTTCTTCATTCCTGTCTAAAATTCCTTTCTAGATCACTGCTTGATTAGTCCCCCCCCCCCCAAAAAAAAAATAAAAAAATAAAAACCCAAACAAAACCAACCCCTCAAAAAATGCCACACTATCTTTCAGCGGTTATTTGTGTTAAAGTTAAATAAGGAAAATGTTTATTGGCCTCCTGATGTATTGATGTAGATTTAATGAAGATGTGTATTTTTCACATGATAATATATTATAAATGTTGGAATGGTCTAAACAAGTAATGATGATAGATTGTCTTGTGTTATGGTAACCTTCGAAATGTAACTACAATAAGTTGAAATAATTTAATTTATTTTATATGTATGGCTTATTTCACCAGCATGTAAAATGTTGATGCAATCAGACTACATATATAAAATATATATATATATATATATATATTACAGTGTTAGATAGTGTACTAGGCGTCTGCCATTCTTCCTTTTAATTAATCTATCAGTCTGATCTTATTATTTGGTCTAAACATAAAAGATACATTTAAATTGAGGTTCTCAGAAAAATCAGGGCAATCACTTATTGCTGAAAACTGGAAATTTATCTTTGTATTCGATTTGTTGCGATGGTGGTAAATTAGATGGATTGAAAAATTTGAGACCCATCTGTCAATCCATCTCTGAGATGGACATTTTAAGAATTACCTCAAGTTGTGCAAGTGCTTTTTCAAGGAGTTTTCTCTTTGAGTTTCAATAATTGTCAAGATGCATATGTGTTATTCTTTAATATTAATTATCTATGTTCTTGTTGAAAGTGAAAATTGTACGAGCCAAATTGGGATGAATGTCTTTTAAGTAGTCTCAGTGTTAGCTAAACAGCTAACCAATATGTGTACGTAGAACCATAACCAATATGGATAAGCTGTACGGTTTTGGATAAGCAATACAGGTTTAGATAAGCAATATGGATTTGGATAAGCTATACAGGTTTGGATAAACATTCCAGGTTTTGAAAAGCGATAGCGATTGCTGGTGCTCTGACAATAACAATAATTAAAAATAAAAAGCAATGTACCTGGTATAATTGTTCAGGAAGCGGTTTAAATCGGTTTATATCATTGCATGGATGTTTATTTGATACGCTCAAGAATAATCATGATTAATTTGTTGTTTACATAAAATGCACTTTAAATTGTATACAGTTGATATTACAAAGTTAACATGCTTGTAATTCCCCCTTGCTTCATGGGAACAGCTCGTACAAGCATGGCGATTTCACTATTCATTTGATATCAATAATGCTAGCATGCTTTATACACTTTACGATATTAAAAAAACAACATGCGAGCTTAGAAAGCCACCTCTAGGACAGATAATTAGCCAACATGCAGACATGTTTCGATTTATTGGCTTAGATCGATTGCTCCTCACCAGGATGGCAATGGCTTGTGTTATTATCCGAGCAGCGGAATAACTAAACTAAATGGGAAGAAAATTAATTAAATTCTTGATGCTGGGTATTTTCAATATTTATTGAGTGAAAAGATAATGGAGTATTGGTGTTGTTCATATTGTTCACTATAGGATATCATTCATTTATCTGGCTGGATTCGACTTAAACAACTGAAGTCGTGGATTACTTGGCAATTATATTTTATTTTATTTGGCAAGAGGAGCTTACATGTACATTTGGGCAAGATTTGGCAAATAAAAATTACCCCTCTGAATTGTAGAAATTGTATTACTTGACCAACGTAAAATATAAACTCTTACATTATAAGAATAACTCTTTCCCTCTCAGAATATCTGGAGCACATTCATCTAATGTCTATTGTAGTCTAGATTAACCTCAAAATAGGAAACTGCACATTTCCCCATAGAATTCCCCACTATACAGTTAAAAGAAGCCTTGGCAGTTAGAATTTGATGAAGAGTAGACGGAAAGTCCACTACCTGGGCAAAATTCCTCGTATAGCAGTAGCACACTGCATGGCATATGTTTGTTTTTATTAGCCCAATTGGTGCAGAAAAGTAAGACATTAAATCACATTTCATTTCTTTTGCGGCTTACTTTATGAATTCTAGTAGAAGAAAGTTTATCTAACTGCTTAGAAAGAGAATATTTTGAGTGATATTTTGTCTGTACATTATGGTATTTGTAATGTTATATCTTACATGATTTACAAGTATAATGTTCTAAAACAGACGTGATGTATATATTATATATATTTAAAACAATACAGCTGCTACCCCAGGTATATACACATCTATATACACATCTATATTATATACATGTAAGTATGAAGTATGGTATCTTTTTGAAGCCATATTGATATATGTGTCACTGTATTAAGATTAACATGCTAAATTTGGTTCTATTACTGATGTCTAATGATTCAGAAATTGAAAATTTTCATTAATAGTTAAGAAGGATATTGATAAACTTTATAAGCAAATTATCAGAAGCAAATACTACATGTACATCGGGATCAACAATTGCAAGGACTCTGAACGGATTAGTCTAATATACAACATCCTAAAGATCAGCAAACTGCTTTTTATCTGAAGCAAATTATGTGAAATAATGGAATAACACTAAGTGGATGAGTATCTGAAGTTAGTGTCAAATACAAATGTTAATGTGAACAAAACTGATGTATTTAAAGATATTAAACCATATTCTTTACTAGGATTTAAGATATTCATTGATTTAAAGGCAAAGGCCGAAAGAATGTCTTAATGTTGTTGTGAATAGAAGCTTCAAGCAATGTTTTAAAAATGTTTATAAAACGAGTATATTTTACTATAAGAATGTGTATGTGGGATCTCGATTTTTCGTTCCCTTCGTACTTCAGCACTCCACAAGGGGGGAACCAGACCAAACATGGAACCTTCAGGTTACCCACTTACTGGTTCACAATAATTAAACTAACAATGTTTTTTTTTATCAAGATCAAAGAGGTGTCGCTATTCTAAAGAGACAGTGATTTTATGAGTACATTATTAGTCAAGTATATGTGTTTGATAATAAGTAGTGACTAGATTAAATGACAATATTGTCTTGTAGCAATGTAACATAGATGTATAGGTTGTCTCTTTAAACATATGACGGTCGTAAGTTGTTGGTCTAGTTGAGTAGTAAAGTCGACCAGTCTGTCTTATAGTTTACATTGTATCTACACCAGTAGAGCAAAGCAGAGCACATTGAGCTACGTGTATGTGGTTACTTAATAACTCAGTCTGGACGCTCTAGCCTAAATATTGAACATCATTAAATCGCTCCCTGCCTCTCTTCATTAGGACATTTAGGAGGAAAATTTATGTCTGAGTTCAGATTGTGGTTTTTAATGAACTCTTATTTAACGTTCAATGGATTTTTAAGGATAATTTCTGAAGTTTACATCTGAGCAGACGACAGTACTGCCATAACATGGACACCTTTTTTTTGTGTTATATAGATTATATTTAAAAGCGTTGCTAATTAGTTGATGTTTGTGGATTTCATTTTGCCAATAAATTCCTGAAAGTTAAAGACATTTTTGCCATTTCAAAATTTTGACATTGATACATTTGTGAAGAAAAGATTGGAATTTAAATGCAAGATATATTGGATAACAATCATTCTGCTAAAGTGATTTAATTTTTTCGCTAAATTTCTAATACTATTATTGAATACTGATTTAATATGGAATTTTTTTACCAGTTTTCCATTTTAAAAAAGATCTTAAAAGATATTGGAAATTGGACCATGTGATGTACATGTATATGAACGGTTTGACTCTCTCATTTAGAGCTGGTTATTGATCAAGTCTAGTGGGTTGTGTTTATTTGAAAATTTTCGAGTTTTGTTTATAATGGATATTAAAATGGCAAATTGGATAGGAAATCGAAGTGAAAGATAAGAAGAATGGAAGAAGTTCTGTGAACCCAGATATATAGTGTCTTTCTACCAGTTTGAAACTTTTATACGTTTACAGCAGCACTGGAGTGGATATAGTTTTGTTTCAAATATCCAGTTGGACTATATTGTTAGAAAAAAGAATCCTTAATGAAATAAGGGTAAGGTTTTAATTTTTGATGTATGAAAAGGCTATATTTTTTTAGTTTCATTGTTTTAGCGACTATTGTAATACATGTATATCCCAGTTGGTTTATAGGGTCATTAAAACTCTTTATTCTTTGATGACAATGACTCTTTAATTTTCATGGAAATCTTCTTTTAAACATGGCTTATAACATCTCTTTTGTATGATGTGTTTGTGGATTTTGCACAGCGATACCTGTGTGTTTACTTTAAACATTTTTAAAATGGTCTTAGAAGTTTAAAATGTTTTTAAAAAACTAACAAAGGCTTTAACCGAAAGGTCAAATAACAGCTGGTTCAAAATGAGAAAACCTATCGGTATGCGTCTGATTGAAAACATTTATTTCTTAATTTAGTTTTTATCAGAAGGGATCCAAAATCGTATTGTATTCGATTGGATTAAAAAGGGGCCCATCAACAGATTTGAGCAAAGATTATAGGTGACGCTGGCTTGTTTTGTCCACATCCCATTTATATTGTCTGCAAAGGATGCTAAATGTTGACAAATTTTCAATTCATCATATCTTTGTAAATATTGAATGGATTTGAACCATTTGATATTCATTTTAGACATTTAACTTTCGCAATATTTTAGCTACCATGTGATTTAAAAATCTCTAAAGGACTATCATAGACTTTGAAATTATGTTAAAATAAATTGAATTGTCCATTTTTTATGTCATTTTCTGTTTCTTTTGATTGATTTTGGAAAGCTTTCTTTAAACACAACACAATGTACAACCATTTCTTTACTTGAGGTGTAGCACACATTACATAAGAATATTTCGAACAAAAATATCCAGTTTGTTTCAACAAAATTAGTTGTACCTGAACTAACAAAGATCTCAGCTATTTCACTAGTGTAAAGTTAACTTTCTTAACATTTCTTTCAAAAGTTAAAACTAGGAATTGTATTTAGATGTTGGTATTCATTTAAGTCATGAACGTAGCTTTGGTGTTCTGAAGTCGACTTTTTTGTAAAAGGAAACGTCATTCAGGAAGGTTATTTTCATTCCTTTTAGATGTGTCTATGTAAGAATAATGACAAACTTTTATTTTCAGTACGAACATTTATTGTATGTAGCATAATGAAATATAAAGTAAGAATTAATTAGATAAAATTCTATTAAATGTAAGAAAAATCCAACATAGACTTTAATTCAAAACATTTTTTAAAGAAAAGATCCTTGATAGAAAAACAAACAAAAAGTTAACATGACTTGGATGACATACTATAATATAAAGGTACTAAGAACTGCATGGTATTGAAGAATTTAAAGATACATTATATAAGAGCTAAATCTGCCTATTACAGGTCTTTTTTCTGGCTCAAATTTTATATATTTAGACATTTATTCACATGACACGCCTATAATCAAACTCACTAGACCATTGGATGGCAAGATTTTAAAATTTAACTATAACATGGATAATCGAGACTTAGTCTCAGTTGCAAAGTACCATTGCTACGATAATAAATAATCTATGCTACATCTTCAAACAGTCATAACTTCGCCCAAAATAAAATAATTTGAATGGAATTTCATTATCTATTTTTGAACTAATAGAATAATGTATATTTAAGCAAAGTTTTAAAATTCTGTATGGCATAAGCATTATAAGCCAAGGATCATTTACCAAATTTAATCTAATATACCACAAACATTTAATGTAAAAAGGGCCATTGTCTTTATTGAGTTTCATTTCAAGTCTTTTGGTTTCTAAGACTTCTTATAGTACTCTCTTCTTTGATACTTTAATGTCTTTATTTAGCACTGTGCTATTGTTCTCTAATGTGGTTTGGGTTTTTGATAATATGTTCCACAGTTGCTTTTTTGTTCACTTCCATTTCTTTAGTTGTAGATTTTATGCTATTTTTGCCTTACTGATAATGGGTGGCATGTTTCCCCTATATACATGTATGTCAATTTACAGTTGCATTGAATTTGGCTAGAAAATATATTCAATGTAGGTCTATATCTATAATTACTGTCAGTGACAAAGATATTTCCTGGTATTAATGTATCACTTCAGGAATTACCTGACACAACCCTTCACAAGCATGATTTAGTTTTACAAGGAGTCATGCAAGAGACAGGATATGCTTATTCCTTTTGAAACACATCAGATGAACTTATCTGAAGGGGATCCCAAATATTATCTCTTAAAGTTCATGCAGATAACTACTGCTTTGGATTGACTTTGGCATTCTGTGTTGACACTTTATGACATGTTGTTTTATGTGTTGTGCTGTTTGCCTACATTGTTTGTTAGTGCAGGGGGGTTAAGGGGGTCAAGAGATATTATATGGTCTGTCATTGATTCAAGTGACATGGTATCTATCCCATGAGTATAAGTGATATAAGTAGGGTCGTCTGCCTAATATAACCTTGTGGGTTTTCGTCAGGTTCTACAGTTGCCCCCCCCCCCCACATGTAAAAACCCATGTTTACAGACAAATTATTGAAATAAAGCGGAAGACCCATGTGTGCAGAAAAATTATTGAAATAAAGCTAAAGACCCATGTGTGCAGGCAGGTTGTTGAAATAAAGCTATAGGATATGCTAACCCGAAATGACTGTGTTTGTGTTGACGAGACGTTAAACTGCATGTCACTCTCTCCGTAATTAGTGCACCAAAATAGTTACACTAGGAATGACTAGATTTATTGGTCAAGTTCCCCCATCCAATTCCACAAAAATGACAAAAATGTAACCAAAGGCTATTGAAATGGTAGTTTTTAATTTTGGTTAAATGAATGAAACTTGACTAGTTATTCTGGATGATCTTTTAATAAAAGACTTTATCATGAATATAGGTTGATGGAAGTACTGATAACTTGATAACCAAGTCTAGCAGCTTCTTGTCATTAAGGGAGAGTTGAGTTTTGTTATTTCTATGACAACCATATGTCATTGTCACAACATATTATACAAATGCACCAATGACGGTTGATCTTTTAACTTTTCAAATTTCCACTGGAAACGTGAAGGTAGGTAGAACAGTAAAAAAATATATACCTACATGTACATGCAGTTAATTTCTCAAACTAGTTTGAATAGAGAGTGAGGAATAGGCTTGTCATCATGCTCAACATAACTGTTTTATTGTGCGACTAACAAATTCAATTTATTAATTCTTGAGATCACTTATAGAAAATCCACAAGGGTAAGTAGATAATAATAATTGTCAATCCTGAGATTTTAAAGCTTTAGTTTAGACTATTATTAGCAATCCAAGTAAAGACCCTGAAATAGGTACTTACTGTGATTTTGAGTTTTAGACAATTGTAGTATAATGGAAATAACACTTTAATTACAAGACAAACTTGTGTTTGCAGAGAAAGTTCATCTGGGTTTTCCAGCATGGTTTCCCATTGTCAGTGGTGCAGGGGTGAGGGCCTGATAAGGACAGCTGTCTAGTCATTTGGATGGGATGAAAAACTGAGGTCCCATGTTCACATTGATGTGCACGTAAAAGATCCCTTGACAGTTGAAATTCAATCTAAGAGTAGGCAGTAGCACCGCTGTTCAGGCAAAATTTCCCTCATAGCACACTGTATGCTGTATGCCCTGCTTCATTAGCCCAGTCAGAACAGAACAGTAGGATGTTAAACCCCATTTCATTTTAATAGCATAGGTGTAAAATGGTAAAAGTTTGATGAATACATCACTAACATAATGTTTACACCAGAAGTACCATGTTAACAGAAGTTTACACCTTGCCTTCTGTCAATCTTTGAACTAATTATAAGGATATCTAGAAGACAGATAACTCTAATTATACAACTGATTATGTCTGTCAACAGTACAAATTCTTGTTAATCTTCCTAGGGTCTGGTGTAAAAATGATTAGGTATGCTTACACTTATTCAATGGATGTCCAAACTATCACTTTATGTATCTGTATAAAAGGGTATCATGTAAAAGGCTTAAAATAATAAAAAAGCAAATCAATAAATTTCTCTACCAACTGCATTTATTAATTTTATCATGATATTTTCATAATACAATGTTATAAATCTATTGTTTACTTTTCCGGATATCCTTTATATTCTTTTATTTAGATTATGCAATCTGATATTTGTTGTCAACTTATGCAATTAACATTTTTCAGTTTCACTTAACAAGTTCTTTACTGTATATATGAGATTGTTTTCTTATATTGTTTTCCTGTAACAACCAACAATAAGTACTTGTATTGTATTTTGTTTCCACCTTTTACTTTCAAAATAGAACCAGTATTGTTCAAATCTTCAAATGAGTTGTTTATGTAATTATAAATTCTATACATATTTCGTATTTTACAAAAGACAAGCTTACAATTTCAAAGTAAAAACCTTTGGTTTCCTCTCTGAATGTTAAAGACCTCAGCATGCAAGTAAATTATTATATTAAAAATTTACCTTGTCGGTCACACAGTGGCCTGGTTAGTGTTGTGTGGATGTTATACCCCATTTCACACATTCTGATTTGTTTTTGTTTTATCAATGTTTAAAATACTGAACTCTGGTCTATTCTGAGCAAGATCAGTTTTGGATTACTTTGGAAATGTTTTAAAACTGTTCAGTTTTAGGAATGAAAAACATTAAAAGCATTATTTGTGTGTGTCGGAACAAATTTTTTTTTTTTTTTAAAGTTAGTCAAAAAAAGTTTCCATCTAATGTACAATTTAAAATGTTTTTTCCTGATATAAAAGTAACTTTTACTGGGTCTTTTCATAGTGACACTCGGTTACTTTTTAATGGTTCTGTAAACCGACTGATCTGTGAGTACAATAGCCTAACCTTTCTAGGAACGGATATACTGGGGACATTCTACACTTTGGCCAGGAAAATAATTGAAACTAGATGGCAACAGGTTTATTTTAGTTACTTCACAAGTATGATGTAAGTATGAAGACTCTAATTTCCACACAAAAAGAGTTTGGGAGGAAACCTTGTGTATGTTGTCGAGAAAACATGACTCACTCTTGATTTGAACTCAGTGTTTTACTCTTTGTCACAAATCGTCTGCACTTTTTTTTTCGATTTTACTTCACTAAAATCGCAATTTGTTGAGAATTTTGAAGTGTGCTTTAAAGTTGCAAATCTAGAAAGTCACATTCGTCATGTATACTTCAAAGTTCATACAATGTACCAGTTGTATAACAAAGGTTGAAAATAACATTTAAAGTGTGACAAGCCCTATGAAATGCAATATACAGTACTGAGGTAGTATCATTCTGGATATCTTGCTGATAACAAATGTTATTTAATGAGTTAAAAGGCCTAAATTTCCAGACTTTGTGACAAATATAGACTTTCAGAACACACAAACACAAAAAAAAGTCTTAAATGTATATTGGTCCAAATATTTATTGAAATCGATGGATCACAACCATCTTTAATTTCTTGTGATCATCTGTGGAGATCTAAATGATAAATCATTTCTTTCCGCAAACATTAGGGGTCGAGATCGTACATCTAACCTAGTTAAATGCACTTTTCAGTTTTCACCCATTACATTTATATTTGGAAATTGAATTTCATCTTTAAATTGTATTAAATTTTGTGATTTCCACCTCTTTAATGTTTTTGTTGACAAAATAAGATCAGCTACAACTTCCCTTTCCTCTTTTAATGTGACTATTATATACATGTATATAATATAAACAGTTCATCCCAAAAGGCTTATAGTGCAAATTAATATACTTGAAAGAACTTGTATATATTTTAATGCTAGAGGTCTGATACAGTAGAATAATAAAGACATCTAGATAGAGTGTTTTATAGGTATCTGGTACCCACTAGATATATAAACAATATAAATACCTAACATTCTTACTCTGCTTACTCTGTATATATAAGGTATATGTGGAAGTGCCATATGCATTGGTGTCAGCACTTGTAAACAGACTCGAGAAATATGACTTTTGTTATTGCCTTCTATAACATACTTTTGTAATGATGTGTTAGTTTAGGTGGTAGACCAATGTTTCAGTCAAAGTCCCAAATGGATGTAAACAAGTTAGAGTCTGAAACGTCATACATTGAGTTTTAGACCTACCTACCATTCTCAAATTCTAATTAGCCTTTTTTTTTAAATCTCCATCCAAGCAAACTGATTGTTAATTAATCTGTGTTATGGAAGGAACTTGCCTACCTGTAATAGTCTAGTCTGAAGAAAAGGTTCTTCTTATGCTCAATTGATTTACATGGAAAACAAGACAACTCAGTGCCGGACAATATTGTGACTGACAAAGCCTGAATCTGTATCTGACATTGTCTCTGACAGGTGCCTTATCTCTAGGCTTGCTGAATAGTCTATATTTTAACAAATCTTGGCGACTGAGTCATTCTGAATATCCTATATTTTGACTAATGTTGGCTGTTTTTGTGTGGTTTAAGTTGGGTTTTATTATTTGTGTATAACATTAACTTAGGCCCACATGTGGTTACCGTAATAACAGGAATTCTAGTATCCTTGAAGCAGATGATTAATGGCTTAAAAGATTTTCTAGCTACCAGAAGCAACAAGTAGCCATTTATACTGATTGTATTGATCCTGCTTAGTCAAACCTATTATCATCCAGTCACAGAGAAGAGTAGAACGGAGTACATGTTATAGACTGGACGCTGGCCATCATATAGAGAAGAATGGACACTGGTCAGTCAATGAGTCATGGTTAACTCAATGTTTAGTCAGACTATTGACATCAATAACAAAATACTGACCCAGGCTGACCTGACATGACGGCACTTAGTAAACATGACATCTGTATTATTGACACTGTCGACTAACAGTAGACTGGTAATATATTTTACCTTTGTTTATATACAGTATTGGAGTTAATTAAATGAGGGGTGATTTTTGGTGACATTTCTAATCATAGTTTTAGCAGGGTGTTTTGTTGTTTGTTTATTTACATAATGAAAGCAAGGGAAACAGCATATACATGCATGGACTTTTCTTCAGTTATTGAATTTCTATTAATATTTTTAAAATCAATACCCCTGATTGTCATTTAAAGAATTTTGAATCCCTTTCAAAAAAGTCAACAAAAATAGACATTTTCCAAAAAAATAAAAGTGACAATCAGCAGTTGTAATAATGAATTAAAAATATTTTAGGTATGAAATATTTGAAATCTACAATTTTTTATTGAAATAAATTTTTCTAATATTTGAATGATAAACATAATTGTTTCCCAGTAATGCAAATAGAAAACAAGATAAACACGTATTGGTTTTATTAATGAATCCAGATGTAATGAGATTGGGTTTAATGTCCAACTTTTCTGAACTGACTGGACGGACTAATGAAAACGGGTTTACGTCATAGTGTGCTATGAGGGAAATTTTATCCTGACAGCAGCCCTACTGTCTACTCCTATTTCAAATTCCAAATGTCAAGGGTTCTTTTATGTGCAGATGGGACCTCGGTTTTGCATCCCATCTGAACGACTAGACACTGTCCTTGCCAGGCCCTCTATCCTGCACCACTGACATGGGGAAACCCCAATGGAAAATCCTTAGGAACTTTCCCATCCAACACTGGGAGTGAACTCAATATCTTCTGGTTAATGAGCCAGCATCTTACTCACTGAGCCACAGCAGTTCCCTATTAATGAATCAAAGGTATCTTTTTATGTAATGTACTGACTTGTGTGGGTGTACCTTTTATAGGTCATCTACCTCAGCCAGGTGTAGTCTTGTATAGATAAAGACAATTTTACCAGAGCTGGTTTCAAACAAGTTAACCAACTTTTCTTTCAAGCTTTTGATAATAATGTCTAATTATGTTTACGTATTCATCAATTCAATATTTTTTTTTATTTTGTATATAAAAACTTTATTTTGGACTACATTATGCATTGTTAGCTGTTTTAGTTTGTAATGGATGGCACAATGGGTCTAATTTGATAGCTCAATAGGACTAAATACAAGTTGACAATTCTTTTATGGTTTGCAGACTTCAGGACTTCTAAGTTTTAGCTCAAGGTTTTGTAAACATTAGTCTTTACAAACAGCCCTGCATCCACCAAAATAATGGTGTTTAGAGTTATTTACATGCTGCCTTTAATATCTAAAATGTAACTAAAGTACCTTATTCTCTACCACCCTTTCAGAAATCCTTAATATGCCACGGCAGTAAGTCAGTTCTGGTAGTTATGAACAAACGCCTAATTTAATAATGGAGGTAGTAATAAGTGTACTAGATAGTTTGTATTAAAGGATGTTAGAGATGATGAAGACAGGTAAACTGACAGGTGATAACATGATGATTGACAAATGACATGTAAAGGATCATGTTCAAGTGACATGTTACAAGTACTAGAACTCTCTGTTATCTATGTAACTTTGTTAATAGATACATAGACTAAAGTGCCGTTATCCTTTGAAGATGGGAATATTTAATTTAATTAATTACTCTGCAGTTTTGAATATGGTACACCATACCATTTTAAAATTCTCTTAATGTAGAAATTTAATTTAATTACCTTAAATATGGTACACTTTATCCTTTCCAAAATCTCTTAATGTAAAAATTTAATTTAAATACTCTGTAATCTGAATATGCTATGCCTTACCTTTTCCAAAATCTTTCATTGTAAAAATTCCACAATCTAACGGAGGAAGTCGGTTTTGAAAAGTTATCATTTGACTTTGATATATATGTGACTGAACTTTTGAGGAAGATAGATCTACAGATCAAGGAAGTCTGTGTGTTTTTGCTCTTAGGCTAGAAACTGAATTTAATGGATTCCATTTTCTTAAACAGGAAGTATTGGAAGGCATTCTGTATTTTTATTTAAAAAAATTGTGAGGTCACAAGAAACCATGAGGAACACAAAAAAAAGATACGATTCAGAAAAAAATATTTTTGGAACATTTTTATCCTGATGTTGAGATATAAATTCCATGTGGGTCAAGTATGACAGCGGGTGGAAGTATATTTAGGTGAGGAAGTTACAGAGAAGTAAAAAGTGTAACAATATATTCTATATCATTGATTACATCTCTAACAGTTAATAGGCTCAACAGATGGGGTACCAATCATAACATGACATGATGAATCAACTTCAACCCCATTCCAACCAGGTCATCATGGCAGTATGGAGCGATTCTCTGTAGATTTACCATTATCTCTCCTCTCTCAACACTTAATTACTGCTACTTTGACTATTGTATAATTATTATCTTAGCCAGATAATCAAGACTAGATTGTCTTGAATTACAGGTAGTATTTTTATGTTTATACCTCAATGTTTATCATTGATCTTGTGCTATTTAGAGCCTAATGCAAAGAAAATAGTTTCAGAGAAAAGATTATGTTTCATTAGGGATTCTTTGGTATTAAACTGAAATCTTATTTTAGATGAAATTGTAACTACATGCAGATGCCAGAATTACACCACAACAAACAAGGGTTAGTTTTAGTGTTAAAATTTGGTGCACATATTCTGAAAAGGCTTTGCAATTGTTTTGTAAATCTTTTGATATCCAAGTTGAGCTAGTGTATAGTGACTATAACAAAATGGAGAGAAAATACTAAAATAATTAATTAACAGAGATTCACCTGTCAATCTATGGTGGTGTGTAGAATGCTCTTTGCCCTTCTGGGTTCTTGGTCAAAATAGATTTCCAATCCTAAAGCAAACGCCTGATTGTTTCTTTCTCTACTTAAAGAAAGTACAACAAAAACTTGTACCCTTAAAAAGATAACTGAGAAGTCATTGACATTGTCACAGTAAGCGTACCCTGCCTCATATATAACTCCAACTATACAATAGTTATTCGAAATGGAGTCATAGTTGGAACTGGTCTTCAGAAGCCTACTACTGTTCAATAAAATCCTAAATTTTTTATCCTTTCAGTCAGACTTGTTATCAGTGTCTATTTATTACACATCACTAGTCATTTTCTGTTCCTTATCTTTTTCTCACCATTCACTTCTTTATTTCATTCCTTCTACCATCTGTTTATCTCTTCTAATATAGTACAAGGGCAACTCAACCTTTTCCTAGTGGGGGGCCTGGTTGGGGGGGTGGGTATAAAAACTTTCATTTTTTAGTCATTTTTGCACATTTGCACAACAACCTAACACTCTAAAGTGAAATCTTCTGACACTTCTACTAGCACCATTCATTATTCAGACGTATGTGATGGAGTTAGCTTGGTCTACAAATTCATAAGTTTGTGATGGAATTGGAATTCGACATTTCAGCCTTTTTAGGAGGTGGTCAGAAATGTTAGTGGATCTTATAATTGAGCCATTGCTGATCAACATGCGAATGACTAAATGATATGTAGTCAATCGTATTCACATATTTCTGCCGACATGAATACAATAAGCCAAGCTTATCTATAATTACTGAAAATATTTAATTTAAATCTAAACCACAATTCGCCCCACTTTTTTAAAATTTTAATACATTCTTACTTTAACCTGTATAAAAGGTTGAGCCTCTCTTTATTTGTTACCTATATAGCCATCAGGTATGTTATTCATCATGAAAGAAAATACCTGTGTTATCAAACATACACCTCTGAAACTCTCATCATGGCTATTTCAGGAACATATCTACACTCTTATTACTCTTGATAATGGTACAGAAGAGTTTTAGGAAATTCAGCATTCCTAGAACTTTTTGGCAATTAATTCAAATTTTGTAGAGTTGCCTTAGGGGTAGAAAGATTTGATAGTATTGAATTATAAATTAAGAATTATATTTGGAGAAATGCCATATTTCTAAGATTTAATTGGGATTGGATTAATTCAGCATTCTTAGAAAACCAACTGCATGAAACTTGGAAACTTTTAGAAAGATATATAGAATCCACAAACATCATTATTAGATTCACGAACAAGTGATCTTAGAAATCAACATTCTTCAGAAGTCAATCCAGGAAATAATTAAAATTTTATTGAGTGGCTGTCTGGAACTTGTTCTACATATTCTAAATTTATAGTGTAACCTGTGTTTCAATATTATATCTACCAATAATTTGTGTCTACATACCGTGCTTAAACAATTTAAAGCGATTAATGTTGTGCTTCTTTATCATTGTTCGGAAATTGAAGAGACTGAACCTGTGCAATTTTAAATCAGTTCAGCCTGAATTGAATTTCTCAGTTCAGCATATGAAACCTCAAAAGCAGATCAGGTTTATTCTTTCGGATGGTTATGTTCTCTTTTCAAATGTTTTGGACCAGTATATTTGTAATTTTAATCTTGAATTCACAAAGATTTTCATTAAAGTTTTACTCAAGATATTGAATTGAAAAAGAAGTTGAAAGCTGAACTTAAACTACACTTTCATGACTTCTTTCTATCAGTAATGACATCATGTGAAATGTATTTAAATTGAATGTGAGGTTTAACTTTTAAAGCCGACATATTCTGACAAGTTTACATTAACTGCTAAGCAAATTTATATTTAAAATTGATTTTTAGCTTCAGTTCATCAAAGAGTGAATTTGTACAACTCAACTGAACCGATTTAGAATTACTTGTATCATCAAGATTTTGGTTAAAATACAAATACTTGATTGATATTCAACAGAGTTTCTATCTCTGAACATTTGTGTATTTTGTTCTATTATTTTTGAAACTTGGTGAAATCCAAGATCAGGAAAATAGTGTTATCATAGATGAAAAAATTTCCCAAGTGTGTATAAGAGTGTCTTGTATATATCAACACATCAGAATTGATGATATATTTTCTGGTTTTCTAAAGTTACTGTAAAGTACAGAGAGTTGCCATAGTTCTGGTATATTATGGATACTGAGTGACTTATTTATTAACAGCTTTTGTGACTTTCAATCATGGATTATCTGATGTTTTAAATTGGATTAAAGTCTACTTCATCATACTTAATATTCTCAGACATGTCAGAAGTAATGGATATTTATACAAACGTTAGTACTGCTCTATATAATTTTAATTTCTATTTATATATAAGCAAACAATTCTTTTCACCCTCAAATTGACTCAAATTTATTATATTAATAGACTGGTTCGATCTCGGTGTTAGCAGAGAAAGTTTTTCGGGATTTTCCAACCTGATTTCCCCTTGTCAGTGGTGCAGATTAACTGAACATGGCAAGTAACATCTAGTTGTTCGGATAGGACAAAAAAACAAAATCTGCCTGGGTATTCTTTGACGAGCATGAAAGAGAACCGTGAAGAGCATGCAGAATGTTTCCCTCTGTGCAGGTTGCATGACCATCTTCATTAGCCCAATTTGTGCAGTAGGATGTTAAACCCTATTTGATTTTCTATTAATTGATGATAAAAGTACTAATAAGATGATATTTTTATTGACTTACTGGTAATTACGCCTATCTTAAATGTAAATTTGAATAAAGTCTAGCTGAGTGAAAATAAATAGTGCACCTGCCATCTATTATTTGAACATGCACATATGTTCCTAACAGAAGCTACAATAAAATATCTAAACCAAGGAATAAAAAAGGATCTCTGGAAATAAATCAGAGACCATAGAAAAGAAAACTTCCAGTAACCAATTCTGTGTAAGATATTAAAGAAGATTTTGTAGTGTTAATGTTAGAGGTCAGAGGTTGTAGTTCATCAGACGGAAGTAATCAATCTAATCTGGTCAGACAGTTTATTCAAGCGCTATAGATCAGTAAGATAGTAAAGTCTAAGATTGATCTGAGAATGGTGCCACTATCAGAAATATAACTTTGACCAATATTTTATCTATCAAAGCTTATGGTACTAATTGTAACTCTTATGAAAGCAAACTGTTTTTCTGAGACCAGTATAGTAAGAATTAAATCCAATATAACTTGATGTGAATTAAAATTGATCAATAAAATATGCCTTGTGACTTTTGCTGAGCATGATATTTCATAGCGAAATATTATACAGTTTGCATTCACATTGTTACAGATCAAAAATAATTCTACCCTTATTTTAGCTGGAGTATTTTAATCCAAACCTTTCTGTTTATTTTGGGAAAATGTGTTAATTGCCACACTATTTCCTGAACATGGTGTGAACTGAAGCCTTAAAGGGACTGATTTTCATTTAAAGGATTTTGAATTCCTTGCAAACTATGATATTGTGAAAGTTGGATCTCTTAACATGAATATCAATCAAATTAGAGTTCAATTCCATTCAGTATTTACAATGATACAACGAACTGAAAATTTTGCGACATTCTGCATCCTCTGCAAATAATATAAACAAGCCAGTGTTGTGTAAAAAATTTTGATGGACCTCTTTTTAATTCGGCTGAATCTAAGCAAGGATATTATATATGATTAACATTTTGGTTTGGTTTTAGCGTGACAACATTTTAGCATAAATTAAGAAATGAAAAACTTAGATTTTTCTGAAAAGAAGGCCATTAGTTTTAAAGTACATATCTAGGTACTATATATCAGTCACAGAATGTTGCTTTTCATTCTGTCTATTTCAAATCAGCTGCCGTCTTTTATCTATAACAATGTCACCTAATTAAAGTGCTTTTCCACAAATGACACATTAAAGACCTTTCAATTTATTCTCAGTCTCATGATGAAAAATAGGACATTAATTTAAAGCCCATTTCATTACAGTTCTATGGCCTACTTTGAACTGTAATAATAAGCACTTATATTAGTAGACCTGCAATGTCTCTTGGATTTTTCCATTTTTACATATTAAATCAATTAATTAGTACATTTCAAGTCATTAATTGAAATGATTCCCAAATATAAATTCATTTCGACCTCCCCATTTAACTAACTACTTTTAATAACCCTTTGGATTATATAACCCTTATTGGTTTTTGATGCAACTTTTAACTTTGATCTTAACACACGATTATTGACCCAATAACCTAGGAAAGGAACCTTCCACTTAATGGTACTTGAAACTTAAATATGATCAATTCATAGAATAGAGTAGTCTACAAGTACACAACCACAAACTTGACTAGGGATTTTTTCAGAAAAAAAAAAAGTTTTATAATGACATTGTAAATACACAAGAGATTGTATTTATATGCAGACGCAGAAAATATATACAACGGTAATTAAATGTGCAAAACAATAGGAGAGCAGAACAGTGGAAACTACATGTGTTTATACCATGGTGCCAAAAAATCCTGAAAGTCTATATTACATTCAGTGTGTCATTTATTGAAAAGTTTACTGGAAAAACAAACCCCATTTACGTCATTTATGAATCGTGACGTCCAACAGTTAATGGTTCTTCTAACTGTACAGCTAGATATATTAGTGTTTTATATTTTAAAACATGAATAATTCCATAGTTATTTTCTTGTCTCATGGAATGAGAGCCTGTTTTTCGTGAATGATAATATACATGTACTTTGGATTTCCTCCATCGATACCAACATTGACAGATTTATTGATAGAATATACTGCATGTATTTATAAAATTCTTCTTATTGTATCTTGCAGGAGCTGGACTCCGACCAAACTGGAACAGTTCGGCGCCGAAATAAAACGGTGGTTACCCCAAAGATGGCCATGGAAAGTTTCAGATTCTCATTCCTAAATAATGAAGGTAAGTTTGTTGGATATATTATTTGGATAATTATTTCAGCAAGGAACAATCGTATTTAAACACAATTTTCTTACACATGTATATTAATAAACTTTTAACTTGTACTCGTAAGTGGTATGATATCCTTTCAACCAAAGCTTAGCAATAGGAACAAATTGATCAATTTTAATAATCTTTGGACCAAAATATTTTTATAAATATAGACACTTATTTTTGTGTGGTTGCAAGCTCCACATTTTATTAAGTCCTTTATTGCAAGTTATCAACATGCGTGCATCTGTAATATTTGTCTTGATATTACACTCTAAATTGATTTTTTTTATCATTAACGACAAATAGATTACATTCAGATACTTCAAGACCCTAAATTCATGGGATGCAGGGAGTTTAGGGAAGGTCTTTACAAATAGGGAGGAACTAATTTATTTAGCATCGTGTTATTACATGCTCAATTAAACATGGTTATGGTTGGAGATAATTGAACCTCATAGGAAACACATTCTGTGGCTTATTAGACAGACATTGTCGATATTTGATGAATCAACATTATGTACATGTATGGTTGAAGGTATCTAGGCCTAACCATATTTTCATAATTTCATACTGCTCATACTGTGAGAATTAATGAAATTTTCTTCATATTATTTTATGCCTTCCAAACAGTAGGTCTACTTCCATAAAAATTCCCCATTAAATTGTATTTCCCGAAAGATATAGCATGTAGTAGTAAACGTAGTTACTGTTACTATCCACTATCCGGGAATTAAAGTCGAGATTTTGATTTAAATTAGTAAGAGAGAGGAGTTGTAAAAATTGAATGGAATAGGAAATGAGACTGACTGGTATAAGGAGAAATCTGAAATAATCTTGATGTAAGGGGGAGAACTCTTTATTTTGAAGCTGATTGTTTCTCCAGCAGTTTGTATTAGTACTGTAATTAGGCCTCATGCCGTCTGATCAAATTACTTTACTTTTAGAAAAAAGAAACATCTGGGCTACCAGGCTATAGGATGTCAAGGTTGCAGATATTTTGTTATTTAAAAATAGACAATGTTGTGTTTTTATGTATATTCTTTTAGAATAGGCCACAGCACCAAGCCTTTAAACCATACATAGGTCCTAACAGGCAGCACTGTAAATATGTAGTTCTGCATACAAAACTGCTACCAAAAATTGTTAGATATGCCATGATAAATCTTAAGGTAGAAAAGATTAATGGCAAGAATACATGTTCAGTGCAGAATAAAGAATTGCACACATTGTAACGTCAGATTGGAGTAGCCATCACAATCATTGATATTGCCGAAGACTAAAGAAGGGTGAAGGGTCCAAATTGATCAGTTGAAAAAAGTTGGTTTATAGTTGATAAAAGCTTAAAGGGACAATGGTGTTGATTTCTTTGTTAAAATTGAAGTATACTCAATTTATTATGAATAATAAAATGTATTTGAACCAGATTGGTTCAGTATTGAAAAAAAAACAAGAAAAGCAATTTCATACAAACTTGTCTCAGCCTCACCATTATGGTAGATTATTTGAAACAGTAACACATTTTACCTCCTGGTAAAACAACACCTCTGCAAGAATTATCCGTCACAACCTTTGAATTTCCAGGGTGACCTTTAATATGCAGATGTCAACATTTAAAAAGTGTGAAACCTTTTAATCTCCCCTTCATTAATAATTATTTATTAGGTACATGACTAGGTTCCCCCCATCATTAGAATGTTGCTGCAATCGATAGAATGAATTAAAAGACTCAAGAGAATTTTGGCGTTATGATGATTTAGGGAAATTGGACCAAAATAACCACAAAGAGGGGGTTGGATGGCCGGATGGTTAGCATATGCGCGCGGTATCATAAGGTCCGTCATTGATTCAACTGGCGTGGTTTCGATTCCCCGGTTGTACGTGAAAAGGAGTAGGGGCGCCTGTCGAACCTTGTGGGTTTTCTCCAGCCCACTGCTAAAGACCCCTATGTGCAAGCGAATTATTGAAATGAAATTGAACCATATGTTAGTCCTGAAATGACCTAGTTTGTGTTGAGTAGACGTTAAACCCCATTTCTCTCTCGATCACGACCAAAAAGAAATCATACACTATTTTTTTATGCCAGGTTTCTACCATGATGATGCGTGCTATGATTGAAATCATGGTTTTAATCGTGGAGATCCTATCAGGTCTTATCATATATTGCGGTCAGTCATAGAAATCTTGTTGATCGGAATGAAATGTATGTGAATGCATCTGCATGTAGCAGATTGTGTACTCAATATGGACAATCCTATTGTAATGCATCGCACGGCAGTGGGAACCTCGCATTAGTATTTGCAATTATTTTTGTAGGAGATCTATTAACCTCTACTGCTAGGCTTATGAATTATGAAAGATTCTTTTAAAACTATTCATGCCTTGTTTTCTTTGGTGTACAACATTTTTTAAAAAATTTTACTTAGTAACTGCATGTGCTGTTCTATAATTTATCCCCTTTACCATATCAAGGGTAAATCTGATCTGTGTCTGATAAAATCTTTTTAAAGAATTTTTGACGCCATATCTGTGACTGTTCTATTTTGTTTATTTCAGAAAATCAAGATATTAATTTTGATGCCATTTTAGGTGAATTGTGTGAACTAGAAACACAGCTAAGCACAACACAATCAGAACTTTCCAATAATTTAAAGTTTCCTCCGGGCATGGTTAGTGTTGCAAGGGAGGAAACTAAAGATGGCGGAAGTGACACAATACAAGCAGAGTTAGATGCCTTAGCAGCGGAAATAACACAAGGTTTAGGATGTAGCCGAATTACACATTACAATTTACATGGAAATATGTCTTCCCGCGAGTGTTATGACGCTGGTGAAACTGACTCTGCCTTTTCAGACAATGCTTCCCTTCCTTCATCCGAATCATTCACTTCCATGGCAACAGTTTCGTCTTCAACGGATACTACTTCATCATCTTCAGGAGATACATGCAGTACTATGTCATATGTTCCTGTCCAATCAGAAGTAAGAATTTTTTTTTTTTTTCTGACCACTCATTTTTCTAGAATTTTTTTAATGTTTTAAATTTATCAACCATTATTAGTTATTTTTCGCTTGACTTTAACCATGTCTGTGAGAATTTAATGCATATTAATTTGTATGACAAGATCTTGTGAATACACCCTGCAGAGATGTTTTAGAGAGATTTCTTGAAATAGACGCACATGTATAGTTGCTCCTGAAATCTGAAGAAAGAAATATGAAGGAGGAAGAATTTAGAAAAAATTATTCTTGAGAAATAATTTAAGTATGAGTTATAATTCATGTCATAGAATTTTGTTCTCATTCCTGTGTATTTGAAAGAATTTTGAAATTACCCCTTAAAAATTCAAGACAGTATTAAGAGAATTTAATTATGCTGCAGATTTACAGTTAATAATGGCCCTCCATGTCTATAAAGAATAATAATGTGTCTGTGAATATGTCCTTTGCACCTTTCTCCTCCTCTTATGTTTTCTGGTTTTAAAGAAATGAGGGGGGTGGGTTGGTGGCCGAGTGGTAAAAGGGTGAGTGTTTGATCACAAGGTCTGTCAATGAGTTAAGTGGCCTGGTCTCTCTCTCTCTCTCTCTCTCTCTCTCTCTCTCTCTAACTTGACCCCTTAAATCTGAATAATTAAAGTAAAATTGAACCGTATGTTATTCCCAAAATGACCTACTCTCTCTCTCTCTCTCTCTCTCTCTCGAAATAGAGTTTGACCTCTCTCTTGATATTATTTTGAGACCAAACTGTGAAACTTTTAATATGGTAAGGATGTGAATTTTGGCTGGACAGTAATGCCGTCATGTACTTTTGTTCAAATTCTAACTTTCACTGGATCCTTTAAACAGGAGACTTGTTAATAACTTCTTTTGTCTTATCTACTGTTCAGGTTTTGATTTTGTTTTCTTAATGAATTAAATATGAAACTAGATTATATGAAACTACATAGACAATTTTACAGTAATAAATACTGTTAATATATTGAAATTTTCCTTGTCTGCTTAACACTTAAAATGCTACACAGGACTATTTTTTTTATACCACCCATACAACTAGACACATTTTTGTTGTTGACCCCACAGATGTTTATCACAGATAGACAAGAAAAAAATATTATTGTACTGCAAGAACAAGTTAACCTCTTGAACTACTTTTGTCTGTAAATTGTTTGACCTATTTTAGATGGTTACAAAATAAGCAAGCTTATCTTTAAATAAGACTCTGATAAATATTGGCACTGGGTTGCTCTGATATAATGTCCATTTATTATCTCTCCAAAATAATTTTAATGAAAGGAAAATGAATGTTCAGGTTCTTGTCTGGAGGGAGCAATTTCATCTAATCTGTTTCAGATAAAATATATTCACTTTAAATTAAGTTTCAGTTAGAACTGGAAGTGGTAATAATACTCTTTTACTCTACTTGTCTAATAAATCTACAGTTTGGCAAATTGTTGCTTGGTTAGAATCTTTAGATTGTATACCGATGCAGCTGCTTCTAAAATGTAACTGTTGCCATGATTGATCTTTGTGGGGGTATTTTAAAGAGAAAAGAATTAATTCAGTATAAATTTGAAGATACATTTTAAAATTAAAGAAATCTTTTACAGCTGCTTGTTAGGGAAAGGTTGCGAATTTCAGCTGAGTTAACCATTCCTTGGTAATATTTAGGGTTCTTCAGGTCATGTAAAGTTTATCCAAGTGGTCAGTTTGTATGCACATAAGGCCGGGTATGGGTACCCTTTTAAGAACAATTAAGTGCTTCAAATGCATACTTTTTATTTGCAAAGTGTACAATGATAATGGTTTCAGTTGCATCAGTTTTTATATCACAGGGGGGTTGGATGGCTGAATGGTTAGCGTGCGCGCGCTTTATCATAAAGTCTGTCATTGAGTCGACTGGCGTGGTTTTGAATCCCCGGTTGTACGTGACAAGTAGTAGGGTCGCCTGTCCAACCTCGTGGGTTTTCTCCGGGTCCTCCGGTTTCCTCCCACTGCTAAAGACCCCTACGCGCAAGCGAATTATTGAAATAAAATTAAACCATATGTTAGTCCCGAAATGACCTAGTTTGTGTTGAGTGGACGTTAAACCCGATTTCTCTCTCTCTCTCTTTATATCACAGAATATTGTTGTCATACTTCTTCAAAATTGTCAGCAGATGTAAAAGTACCATTATAAATTACAGATTCAAAATCTCAGAAATACATGATGTGAGAATTCTGTTGAGTATGAATTGGCACCAGCAATAATAATTTCAAAATGGACAGGAAAGAAAAGGTTATAAAAATAGTTCAGATAGGTACATGCTTGGAAACGATTAATTCAAGAAAAATGAACTAAATTTGAGGTTTTTGACCTTTCCTGACATTGAAATATGATGAGTTTGTATATATATAAAATAGGAAAATAAACTTATAATGTACTAACATGTGGTTACTGTACTAACAGACAGTAAATTTTTGGTGGTAATAAATGTTTGACCTAAAATAATATGGTAGGATTCGTAGGCGTGGTCTCAAAATCGTGATAAAACAAAGGAAGTGAAGCTATTTTGTCTGCAACAGAAGCTGATAAAAATCTGGCAGCTATTTTTAGTAAGGCGACTTAATGTTTTCATTTGGGTTTTAAATATCAGCTGCATGACTTGGCAGACGTAAACAAGCACTTTACCTAATCCCAGTACTTTTACCACAAATTGGTACAATCTTGTTTCACCATGAGTTTGGTTATTTACCGGTACTTCAAATGTACTGTAGCTAATTTCATAAATATTTGTCTTGTGGTTTAAGACTACTGAAGGTGACCTTTGTTTCAAGTTTAATAGATTTTATGTACATTCTTGAATTTTTCCCAATATATGTATGAAATAAGTTTTATTTTCATGGATAAATTAGACTGAGTACCGTAAGTCGAAATAATAAATTCAAATTTATGTACATTCTTGAAGTTTTCCCAATACGAAATGAAGTTGTTATCATGGATATATTTTCCCAATATGAAATAAGTTTTTCTATCATGGATAAATTAGATTTGAATATGTCAAAATAATTTCTTTTATGGGAAAGCCTGAATGATGTGGTTTTTAATGTTCATATTTTGTTGGCCATGATATTTCTAGATATTCTCTGTAAATGTAATTATTCTTTTTCTGTGGCATGATTACCAATCATAACATAAAATTTACCTTTCAATAGAACCTAGCTCCAAGGGTACAGTAATTTATTGATATGGAGTGAACCACGTACAAAGATATTTCATTCATTACCATCCTGTTACTCACAGTTTATTGACATCCAGCTAAAAGCTATTGGTTACCAAACCTTGCTAGCATGATATATTATTGCGATGAAAACATGAAATCGATAGGAAATGAAATAGAAAAGTTATAGATATATTACTGTGATAGTATACAAGATAGACTTCTGCAAGACCAGGAAACGCGATTAATTGACTTCTGGTCTCCCCAGGAGTTGATGAAGCCAGCTGGATTAGATTATCATTAGATGTTATTGAATTTTACACTTCATTCTACCGCTCAATTAATTTACCCAGTTTTGGAAAGTTGGAACAAACATACACCTATCCCTAAATAATTACAGTGATGTATCTGAAAATTATTTTCCGATTTCTTTGTACTTCGGTTTTCAATTTACTTCTGTACATTGTCTGGTTTCCTACTAAAGTTAATGACTATTCAAGACAGAAAAGCATTTTATTGCTAATTTCATTATATGCTTAGAGAATTAAGTTGAAATATCTTATTAATATGAACTCTTAATAGAACAATTTGAATGAATTACTAGCATAACTCATAACTGAATATATTCCTGTATATTTTTGATTATGACAGTCTGCATATGTCAGAAAGTAAATTCAAAAGTGAAATGTCACATAAATGGTTTAAACTTACATCAAACCTCTGGGTGTTCCCATTTGCTTTCATCAAAAGACTGCTTTCCCTTTATAAATCTGTGTGGTCGAAAAACTAAAATAGAAGTAATAAAACATTTATAACTTAAAACAATATATTTAACAATGAATTTAAAAATTACAAAATATTTAAAGTGAAAAGAATTTAATATTGAGCTTGTAACTATTATGTATACTTGACCATTATTATGATATCGAAATTGGCATTTAACTTTAAGGTAGATTTTGCTTATGTTGATAGATGTTAGTTTGAGGTGAAAGAGTTCAGTGCTGTTTAATTCAATTCCAGGAATTTTATTGTTCAGAGATCAAAGATCTAGAATTCTTTTGTAATTGAAATGTTTGATGGTTTTTTGTTTGGCTATTTTTTATGTTCTGTGTGTTGACCTACAAAATAATTCTTATCTCCGGCATCAACGAGATCTCGACAATTTCTATTTAAAAAATGATCAATCAAAACCTTTAAGCCAGGACGAACAAGAAATCAATAAAAAATACTGGAAATGGAGGGGAAATATCTCAAAGTTTTACGTCAGAACTGTCTCACAGAACGGATCAATTTTCTTATTACAAGAACCTTCATTTATGTAAATATCAAATAAGACATGTTCTTTTCAATTAAGGAGTATACTCATATTTATGCTAAATGTGTTTTCCACGGTAACCATTATTGATAATTCATTGAATTCAAGAGAGTTTTTAATAAAGATTTTTCCTTTTGATTAGTTCGAGGTCAGCACATATGTCAGAAGGTTGTTTTTGTGTTTTTATCCTATGTTCAAGTTTTTCTTGAGAGGCATCATGCCCTCTGCCATGTTTATACATATATAGTAAGTGGTTGAGCTCAGCCACACCTCATTTATAGCAATCAAATAAAACCCCAGAAGATCAACCTGTGGACAAGACACATCACACAAACAATACACAAACACTAAGCAATAAACCATCCAATCAAGTGAATGGATCTGGTGGCTGATTGTAAGCGTCCACTGTGCTTTAGCAGTCACAAATTTACAACAATGGAGTCAACCCAAACATTGTATTATTCTTGTATTGGCTGTGTGTTAAGTGGGTAAGATGATGGCTCACTAATCAGATGGTCCCAAGGTTGATCCCATTATTTTCCATCATGTTTTCCCCATGTCCGTGGTGTACGAATGAGGGCCTGGGAAGGAAAAGTGCCTAGGTTTCGTGTTGGCAGTTATACAGATGATAAGAGTAGGTAGAGACACCACTGTCCAGACAAATGAGAAGAGTAGGTGGAGACACCACTGTTCAGACAGATGATAAGAATAGGTGGAGACACCAGATAAGAGAAGGTGGAGACATCACTGTTCAGACAGATGATAAGAGTAGGTGGAAACACCACTGTCCAGACAAAATTCCCCTCATAGCCCACTGCCTGGTGTATGTCCGTCTTCATTAACCCAGTAGGTGTAGAAAAGTAGGACGTTAAACTCACTCTGATTCATAAGTTGAGTAAATTCTATTGATGGGAATCTTTTTAATTCGATATAATCCAAGCTGGGATATTATCTACCTCTGATATTTTGTTTTTGTTTTCTTAGGTGGATCTAATCATGGATTAAGTTGTTAAATATTAGATATTGTCAGAAAAATATAAATGACAGTCAGCAGATTTTAATAATATTTTGTCGTTATGTTTTTTTGAGGAATTGACCTGTTTTATTTATTTATTACATAAGTATTAGTAGATAAACAAAGAACAAATCAGACTGTAAAACACTGAAATATAATTTGGAATCCCATGCATGTTTAAGAAATTAAATTCGCAACAGATTCACTAGTAATTTGCGTTGAGAGATAATCTACATTTTGTCTTGAAAACTACTTATTCATAACCTTTTTTAAAGAGATAAAAATTTAAGACAGCTCTAATGTTTTCAGGTAATAGAGAAATCAGAATTTAATTATTATATCTGCTTGGTTTGGTCCAGCGCCATAAATTGTTAGTAGTCATTTAAGAGGTATGAAAGTAATACATGCTTAGAAGTTAGACTAGCGATTTCATTCTGTTCCGGTAGTCACTCCATATTTTATTACCCTACAAACCTGTAGCAATCAGATATTCAGCCTATAAGCGTGCTGTATTCTAACAGCAGATCTCTGTATATACACAGAGTAGGTCTCAGTTCTTATAATACTCTCTATAAATGTTATAACCTGGCTCAGTCCGCTCTAGGTAATGGATTGGTTTCGAGGAAAGGGAAAGATGTGTCTTTTGACTTGTTTGTAATTTACAGAGGAAGGCAGCTGTGACAGAAGTCTGCTTATAATATCATATTTCTGCACACGCTAATAGCACATGTAATGAAGGATTTGACATTTACTTACCATTTTGGTTTATTTGGATTTTAAAGGAACATTTGGAAATTGAGTGCCGAGTGAAAAACACTTGATTTTTTGAGGACATTTCGTTTAAATGGATAAAGTTCGAAAATTAAATGGACAAATATCTTTATATAGTATACAGCTGTTTATTAACTCTTTTACAATTACTGTTACAAAAGCCGAATATTGCTAATGAAACAACATATTCTTGAAATTTTTATTTCAACTTATAATGTGGGACAAAAAAGTGATCATTAACTTCTATTGATTAATTGACATATTGACTACATGTCAGTACTGCCATTTTAACAAAAACTAAAATCGTGCTGACAGTTTATTTTTTTTTTTGCTTTCAATGGTGTTTATTTTTAATGAACATGTTAATTCGGTTTAATTTTGTGATAATTGAGAACACAATGAAAGTCACTTACTAGTTATTATTAGATCAATATAAAAAAAGCTGGACTGAAATAGACATCAAAAAAGGTTGTTTTGCTATTATTTGTGTGATATGATTTAAGCCTTAAGGATTATTTCTTGTCAACAGTGGTTAGTTGCCGTTTACTTGTAATGCTGAAATATACCAGGAACTATTATGTAAAGACTTTGACATTTAGATCGTGATTCCTGGAGAACTACTGTGATCATGTTGTTTTTGACAAGAATTGGAATCTTAACAGCAAATTATTGTCCTTATGCTTTTTGACAGTTTTGTTTCAAAACTCAGTGATTCAAACTCAAATTCATCAGGTCTCAGAATTGAGATGACAATCATTTTCGTTTGCTTCTAGGATTTGGAATTGTCAGCATATTGATAGTTTGACTTCAATTTACAGGAACCATTTTAAAACCATTTTAAAACCATAATATTTATAGACTTGAGAATATCTTTTCGGATGGAAATAGAATATGTTTAAATTCTGTTTTCCTTTTGATTGTGCTTTTTTGTGATGAGTGTTTACAATGTATTTATTGAAATAACAGGTTGAGGAATAGCTGTCCATTTTCTGAAAAAAGACAGACAGTTTAAATTCTGATATAATAAATGTCATATTTGGAATAAAAAAGGTTCAGATGAAAATGGATGAATAAGTGACATGATTATATGTCTTTAACTCTGGAATATTTTTCAATTACCAGTACCTGAATTTGATGCCATTTTATGTCTGGGATAAAATTATTAAATATCTGCTGCACCATGTCTCTCAAAGACTCTATTGGAATATTATCTACATTGCGTGTTTTGCAGCCATTCAGGCTGTGAGGTTGGCGCCAAATTCTTGTAAAAAATATTGGTATTGTTTAAGAATAACTGTCAGACCACAGGCATAGCATTTGGCTCTTATATTTTTTCATTGAATGTGTTGCTGCTATTGAAAGAGTTCAGAATTTATTGACGTTCAATTCACAAGTTAACAAGATGGGGCTTTGGGAATTCCTAACTGGCGTTATTGTAAGTTCTTCTTTCTTTTCTTTTCATCTATGGTGTGTTACTAAAAACCATTTTTGTCTTAATGGAGTTTATCTTGATCTTTAGTGTTTATTTTAATCAAGATAAACCGATAAAGGTAATGTTCGTCTTTTGTAATAGTGTAAAAACCTTTCAGTTGGAAATAAGTTGGGTTTGGCAGAAATTTATAACATTTTGAATCATTTCATTAATTGGGTTTAGAGAAAGCTAGAGGTTATATTCTTTAACTTAATAGTCTTTATTATCTTCAACATTAAAAACATGAAATAGAATTTAATAATGGTATATTTTAATCAATTTTGTTATCTTAATTTGAAATTATTGAAGACACAATGAACTTTTTAAAATCGGTCTGCATTGTCATTTTCTCTAAGCCCTTGGGTTTTATTTGTAATAAGACACCTTGATGAAAGAAGCAAAACCTCAATACGGAATTAAAATGTCAAACCATGTAAATCAGTTTATATAACATGTGCTTTTAGACCCATTTTCGTTTATGTTAGGTTCCAAAGTATAGAGATTTAGCTCCTTTTAACTCATGTACAATTATATATTGGAATACCAAAGATTTTTCTGATTTCTGAATATACATTTTGAATAATTGATTTAATTTTTTTAAAAATTGGCTAGACCTCTGGTATTTTGGTCCAAAATTTTATTGGATTTTTTAAGTCAATTTGTTTTGTGGTACAACAGTCTGTCTTTATTGAGTAATTTAGATCTATATATGAGTAGTACAATTATGCATATAGAACTTCTCCCATCACTGATTGTACTCGCATATAAGATCAACCACAAAGTACAAAAAAATAAAAATGTCAGCTGCATAAACTACTGGTTTTAGGTGTTCTAGAGACAATACACAAGAGCTGTCTCTTGCTAGTATCTGTCACTAGCTTTTGAATAGAAGGTAACTTAGGAATATGGTTCGCAAGTTTCTGGATGCGGATAGTTTACAATGATCAATATCTGTCATCAATGATTGAATCATATTGTAATGTCAAACTCAAAGAACTCTTTTATAAGGATTCAATAGCTACGTTATTTAAGATCTCTCAGAAAAAATAAATCGGTAAAATTTACTAATCAACAAGATGAAAGTGGAAATAGACAGGCTGGCCAATATGTGTCTCTAGTGTTTTGGATTAAAAAAAGCAAACCTATGTTTTAGTCTACCTTTACAGAAATTTAAATCTCTATTTTTTATTCTCTGCTATTTAAATTTTAATAGTTTAAAGTATCTACCATACCCCCCCCCCCCCAAATGTCAATATTTATTAAACCATCGGTCAGTGAGAAGGAAATATGGCCTATTCCTGTCAGTTTTCAATTGTCTACGGACATAGTCCAAACATAGTTTGCCAGGGTTCCCTGTTGTACAAATAATCCTGGTTCTGTGCTTGAAGTATCCACAAAACATGCTGAATGTTTCAATAACCAAAATATATCACTTAATGAAAGGCTAAACCTGTTTCCTTAATTTTTGCGATTCCGATTATTCTTATACAAAAATATAAACAAAAATATATAATCTGTGATGAATTAAGTTCCAATTATATCTGTCAAGGTAATCTTAAAAACAAAAATATGTAATCTGTTATGTGGTTCCGGTCATATCTGTAGGGATAATCTTATATACAAAATATGTAATCTGTTATGCGGTTCTGGTCATATCTGTAGGGATACTCTTATATACAAAATATGTAATCTGTGATACGGTTCCAATTATATCTATAGGGCTAATCTTATGAACAAAATATGTAATCTTTGTTTCGGTTCTGGTTATATCTGAAAGTGGAATATCATCAAAAAAATATGTACTGGCAATCTGTGATGCGGTACTGAGTATCTGTAAGTGTAATGTCTCTAATCTTATCAACAAAATATGTTATCTGTGATGCAGTTCTGATTATATCTGTGGGGGTAATCTTATAAACAAAACTCAGACTGGTAGTTGATCAATAAATCCATTATAAGAAAAACAGAGATTCCCCATTATCTGTTTTATTTGTACATCAATCTATCGTTCACTGCTGATGCAATTTTAGTATAGAATCATTTGTAGAATACTGATTAATCCATAGTCGTATACACACAGACAGAAGAACTCCATACATCTCATCATGTCTTTGAAAATCAATTGTTTTAAACTGTCAAGATGGATCCAGCTAATTAGAACAACATTCTTACTTTGGCTTAATAAATTACGCTTCAGAGTTGTCAAGATTTTGAGATCCAGACAAAATAAGCTTTAAAAAAACCAAAAAATCTGTAACTTTTAAAGACCTTTCTCACACAAAATCAAATTTGACGTGGGAGGTAATGGAATTACTTGTGAAAGGACAGGGATAAACTGGATTGAATTTATCAAACAAAATAATGTTGTTTTAATCCCCTTACCCATATTCCACTTTTATATCAAGTAAAGGAATTTAAACATTTTGGAACCCCAAGCCCCCACCTCCCCTTTTGAAATTCCTGCACTTACTACTGATGGTAAAGGGGGAAAAATTTGTCTGCCACAGATTTAAGACTAAACTACTGCACCATGGTCCAAATTGTTGGTTTTAAAGTGACTCTTGTATATAAACTAAAAATAAAGTTTAACCATGTTTTCTTATCAAGGTAATCAAGTTTAACAAGTTCTCAGTACAAAGCAATCTAAGTTTATTTTAAGATATTTTCTTTGTTTTAAATTACATTTTAAAATGTCTTGCCTGATTGTCTAGTTGGAGCCAAAGATAAATTAGTTAAGATAATTAGAAAAAAAAAAGATTTCTTGTTTTGTCGCCAAGGAAACAGTTTGGTAATTTAAAGAATCACTTAACCTTCTCTGCACCTGATTTTGTCTAATTTTTTGCGTTGTAGACTTGTTGTGCCTAGCTATTGTAAAAATAGAAATAAATGGTCATTGACAAATATTCTAAAATAAGATGTATTTTCTATCTTTTAACCGTTTAAAGATTTGAAATTGTGAAAGGCACAATTATTAAGAGGTAAAGCTGTCTTGGCAAAAGTTTCCCCAGTTGCAGAAATTAAAATAATGTGATGACTTAAAGTGTAGAGTAATTATTGGAAATCGCTGAAAATCAATAGGCTTCTTCGTCTGATGACCTTAAACACTGTGTATAAATTTAAAGTCAATCGGATATTAACTTTAGCCTCTAGGGGGGCGACAAGACTCTAAAAAACCCCACAAAATCTGTTATGGTCAAAATGACAGGCACACGAGGAACTGTGCCTGACAGAGCCTGAATTTCTGCCTGACAATGTCTGTAACTGGTACCTTATTTCAAGCCCCCCCCCCCCACAATTTGTTTTCTTAATTGTTTTGGTATTACAATTAAATTCAACAGCTTGATCACAAAGTCAGTAAAACTGTTTACATGTAATATTTATGTTAACAGAAATCCTTTACTAATAGCATATCGCACTAAATCAACCAGTAACCTAAGAATTTGCTAATGGAATTATGGGAAGGAATCAAAAGATTCTTTTAAAGTAAATCTTTAATTTAATTCGTATAATTGAAGGCTTAGGGTACAAAATGAAGGAAATTAGAGATTTGCTGTTAAATGTCAATGAGTACTTTCTGTACAAATGTAACTTTGAGGTATAGACGTCAGTGGCAGCCTGGATCGAGTTGAATCAATAAAACTAAAGTTATTATATCAACTAATGATGTCCATATTTATAAGCGAAATGTAATTAATACGACCCATGAATCAATAGCAATCATATTTGCCTTTATCGTTACTATTGATTACAAACACCTTTTATTACAGGAGGAACAAAAAGCAAGACTGAAAGCCGAGAAAATACGAATTGCCCTAGAAAAAATCAAAGAAGCCAAAATAAGAAAGGTAATTAAGTTCTTTAATAGATTTAATAAAAGTTGATAATAATTGACAGTTATCATGTGGTAGCATTAATATGGTGTTAATAGAAAGGTTGAAGAAACCCATAAAAAACATTAATTATTATATATTATAAGGTTATTTGCAAGTGTGTGTTTTATATTATAAGATTATTTGTAAGAATGTATTCTATATTTACAGTTATTTGTAAGAAAGGGTTTTATATTTACATTTATTTGTAAGAAAGTGTTTTATATTTACAGTTATTTGTAAGAGTGTGTTTTAATATTAAAGTTATTTATGAGAGAGTGTTTTATATTTAAAGTTAGAGTGTTTTATATTTACAGTTTTATGTAAGAGAGTGTTTTATGTTTAAAGTTATTTGTAACAGAGTTTTTTATATTTCAAGTTATTCTTAAGAGATTGTTTTATATTTCAAGTTATTTTTAAGAGTGTTATATATTTACAGTTATTTGTAAGAAAGTGTTTTATATTTATAGTTATCTCTAAAATTGTGTTTTATATTTATAAATATTTGTAAGAATGTGTTTTATATTTACAGTTATTTGTGCGAGTATTTGCTGAAGATGGAAGTAGTAAAAGTATATTAGTTGATGAGAAGATGACAGTAGGACAAGTGACAGGAGTTTTAGCAGATAAAAATCACATCTGTTTAAACAGTAACCTTGCTGTTATAGAGCACATGCCAGATTTATTTATGGGTAAGATATTGTAACATTAATCAAGTTAACAGTCTTTATCTAAATGGAAGTTTAAAACCCCATTTCTGCTTCATTTGACAGAAGCACACCATCTGAATCCCATATAATTTGAAGAAAAAACTCCCAACATATTAAACTTGCATGAATAGTTTTTTGCTGTTAAATCCATATGCTCTACTTTAAGTAGAAACCATATTTGGTCTAAGGTACATGTAAATTGAAAGTTTGAAATCTTGTTGCTAACATTGAAGGTGCCATTAATCAGGGCTCGATATTAATTTGTATTTTTACGGTTAGTTTAGTGGACTGATGAGACAATCATCAGCCCAAAACATTAATCTAAAATTTAATGTAAGGGTGAAAAGAATCAAAAGGCACATTTAGGTAAACTCCAGTCCATTATTCAAATAAAATCATGGAATTTGTGGACTAATTTATAGAAGAACAGTATCTGTATTGTTGGTTCAATAAAAAACGTTTGTCTCCGAAGACTAAAAGACTAATGCAAATTTAAAACTTTACTAGCTCATTTTTATCCTGTTTGGTTCCTAATAACGTTGCACGAGCAATTTCTAAATTTTCTTTTTTTTTCATCTGGTTGAAACATCATCTGCGAAATCTGCCATCTTGATGTTTGCAATCTCAATCTTGATTCATATTTTTACTGAAAATACAGAAATTCTAGAAATCAGTATTTTATATTTATTTTGATGTACGGCCAACTCAATCCTTGTCTAGAAAATCAATATCATTTCATTTACTACTTAAGCCACGAACTTCTACTAATCTTCCATTAATGAATATTTTCTTTGGCTCTGATGTGGTTAGGAAATATAAAATATGTTGTAATAGGAAACTAGAGATAAAAATGATTAGTATCAAATTTTTAAAACATATTGAGATATAGATGTCAACAGGGAATACACATGACTGATCTAAAAACAACATCAGCCATTAAATCTTCTGTACATTTATTTTTTAAACAAAAGAAATTTATTCCTCAAATATTTTCATTAGATAATTACGCAAGTTTTGATGAATAAAATAAACACAAGTATTTTTAATAGGTTTAGGAGCACATCTTAAATTTGAATTGTCAATAGGTGTGCTTACCCTGTGACATAAATTCAGGAATATTGTTAAATCATTCTGATCATTGAGAAAAGGAACTTTGGTCATGGATGCACAAGGAATCCATGTTGGCTCACCAACCAGGAGGCCCCTGGATGGTGGCCAAGAAAATTCCTGCGGATTTTCCAACCAGGTTTTTCCCTTGTCTGTGGTGCCGAATGAATGGTCTGGCAAGGAACAGGATCTAGTCTTTCAGATGGAACAAAAAACCACTGTCATGTTGTAAATGAACCTTTGACAGTTGGAATCTGACATGTGGATGCCTTTCTTCATTAACTCCATTGGTGCAGAACAGTAGGATGTTATACCCCATTTCACGAGTACTCAGAATGCCCCCTGTAGCCGATAAACCATACCTATAAAAGTATACTTTATAATATCACATCTTGTAAGCCACAATAGTCATATTGTAGTTCATATTAGGAAGTTCATCAACTAAGTTGACAATGGAATTTTATTTCAACAGAGTTCATTTTTTTCTTTGCTTCCTACAAAACGAGGAAAATTGTTTTTCATTATATTAAAATTATTTTGGCACTAAATTGAATTACTGTCATGGTGGAGAACTATATAAATATTTCATAATGATGCTTTTCATGTACCTTAAACCTAATTAAGCATTATATCTGATAAAAATTGCCGTAAGTTATCTTTGATAAAATCTGAAATGCATGGTCTCATTTGATCGATTGACGTAAACATTTTCCTGGCACTAGGATCACTTATTCATCAATAATGATTTTTTGATTATACGCAAAGATGTTTGAGCCTAATGTTGGGGTTTATGCACTGAAATTGAATTTTTGCCTGATGATGAATAGAGACAAAACTTTATGAGTATGATCAAAGCGTTGTTAATTAATGCTTTGTGAAGCATATTTCCAAATTATAATTATATAGAAGTTTGAGAGGACTTTAATTAATCGTCTTGGTATAATTTATTTTATATTCACCTGTTTATACAGACTTACCTTCCAATCAATTTTGATAGCTCAAAATATTTCCCGTTGTTTTGGGCTGTGGATCAATACGATTAAAAAACTGACGATACTTGTGAAACAACTTTTGCCGTACTTAGACGTTTCTAGTGAATGGCCTAATCTTCACAATATATATCTATCACTGTACATGTATACCTTAACAGCCTTTAACAGAATATCTTTATTACATAGATGTTAATCAGTAAAGAAATAACATCAAGTTATTTAAAGATGCATTATGGGAGATTAGATAAAAAGCTGGCAGTTCTCACTATAATAGTTAAAAACTAGATAATGTAAAGAGAATTTGCTGAAAATTTCAGTCAAATTGATCCACTCTGAACCAAGATTTTAGAGATTAAATTTTGGGCCTAGGCTCTCTCATCATTACTAAAGTCGGTACGATAAAAAAACATAGTCTCGATTATCCATTTCATGATTAAATCATGAATGAAAGTTGAGCAGCAAATGGTATCCTAATCCAGAAAATATCGCAGGCTAGCGATGACATCGAGAGTTGATTATGGTCTGGATAAGTTAATTAATGTTTAATTAATAATTTAGATAATATTTCAGGCCTAAAGGAAGACCTGAAATTGGCAGATTTAGCTCTTGCATAATGTATGTTTAATCACACTATCTGTTACATATATTAATGATGTTACTAAAGTCAGCCATTGTTCTATTGACATTAACAAGGTGTTATTAATTTAACCACATGTAGAATTGTAATAATTATTCAGCTTGATATTAGAAGTTGAACAATTGAAAATATAAGAAAATTAGGTTGAGGATTTAGATGTTAAATGACTTAACGTCTCAAAATCATACAGCCAAATAAATGAGTTAATTGTTTGGGCTAAGCCAGATTGGATGGTTAAATGATTTAGAAAATGAACAAATTTATGAAAGAGTGTTGGATTTAAACTTTGAACAATTTATAGTAATAAGACAGTAATGTACATCATGGCTATATAGTCTTATTTAGGTGGATTATGATTTACTATTACACAGGATGCTTGGTGTCTACTCCATATAACCGTTACAGTATTTACATGGGACTACTTTAAAATGGTACTGATAGTTATATCAATAATCAGAAACTTGGTAACCAGTCGTACTATCAAGAGGAAAAGCTTAGTTAGATTTGAATTCGTAATATTATTGAATTACATTAACACTTACATGATGACAAATTATTTGATTAAGAGAAATAACTCCTTTTAATCATCAAATGCTGGATTTAAACTTGATCTGTTATCCTGTATTGTAGCCTAACTGTAAATACCTATAAAGACCTGCTTTGATTTTAAAATGTCCCTTACTTAAAAGTGATTGAATGACAAGAGTTAAATACATTGTGATAGGTTGCAGATGTTCATGTTGTGATAATTATTTGTGAACATTTTGGATTTTGTTATTGATTTCCGTGTAATGTTATGTAACTACTTTGAAGTAGCCTTTATACACAGGACCTGGATATTTATAGCATTCCCAACCCCTAAACACAGCAGTTTCCTTATCAGCCACACAGCTGGTACCAAGACAAATAGAAACTGGGCTTGAAACTCTAGAAAGGTTCTTCTCTGCATATCGCCAGCAAGGCACTGGTAAGAATTCAGGATAAAATAAATATAAAACACAACAAATCTGATGCCAAATGTTGAAATGCAGAGAATAAGATGCTATCATGTGGACCAAGATATTGAAATAATATGTTAAAAGATCATATAAACTCAGTTCATGGAATTAATGAAAATTGCCATAAGCATGGATCAAAAAAATGACAGCAAGTTCATTTGGAATTAAAAAGAAAATGATGTTTTTATCCGCCTACAGTTTTGTAAAGTTTAAAGCAACTAGAAATCAAAATTGCCTTAGGTAAGAATATAATGAGAGGCTGCTAACCAGTTGTTCCATTTTGTCAAAGATTTAAAAAATACAAAAATATCACGGATAAGAAAAACTTTTACCTTCATCTAATGAGAACTGCAGACATGGAATTGAACAAACTAGTAAAAGTCAGACATTAATGTTGCATGTATTTGGGGCAAGATTCTACATATGGTAATCTTTAAGGTGTGATGTAATGCTTGTTAGGTAACTTGATCAGGTGGAATCTGTTAAAATCTCAAAAGATTTAAATTTTCTACCTTGATTAACTGCTTCAATGTGATCAGAAGGCAGCAATAAGGAATAGTGACTTTACCTCACGAACTATTGGTAATTACACTTCCCGAAATGTAAAACTTGCTTGGTATTTGTTAATGATTGTGTGGGTGATTAAAAAATTATTCAAAAAAGATGGTGCTTAATTGCTTTGATGAATTTTAGAAAAATAAACTAAGGGTGCCTTCTAGTAACACTTTAAAGCCATTTATATAGCTTAGGCCAGCCCTTATTAAGTTTTTGTTATTTGGGATCTTGATCAATAAATATCCACACAGGAACAATATTTTGAGAAGAGCAACCATATGCTTTGTTTTTGAATTAGTTATTTTTAACGAAGAAATAGGAAGCAATATTTTTATTGGGTGTTCTTGAAGAACAAAAATTCAAATGGATGTGGCCATACTTTAGATTTATCTATCAAGATAGGTAAACAAATGTTGTTACAATTTTATGTTTGAAGGATGTGAATAAATTTGTTACAAGAGGGATGTACTCACATGTTGTTATTGTATTTTGAGAGAGTGGGTGCTTATTGAAGTTATTACATTGCATTATGAATAAGGAAAAAAAAATGATTCTTTTAAAGTGCACATAACATGGGTTTGGGAACTTTTGGATATGTGTAGCCAATGGTTACTATATCAACTTTACGGCAAGTTCACACCAATCTGATTGAAATTAATTCAATTATCTTCACTCAAAGTCGTAAAAATGGACCTCCCGTGAAAACGACTTTGCCAATTATCGAAAACACTCTTAATCCCCTCAGACGCCAGTGACGTCACAGTGACCGAATGCATATTCGGAATGTTTATTCCTTAATTACCTATATACAGCCGGCGTGTGTACTCATTAACGCCTTACTGATTCCTTAATCTCCCTTAGTTCTTAATTAAATAAAACAATTGACTACGAAATAATTCGTTTTGTAATTCATTTTAATTTAAGATCCAATTTAGATTGCCTACAACTTTTAAACTTTGAAGTCTTGAACTCTTAATTAATTTTTTACAATATGGAACTTATTGGACGAACACTTTTAATATGTAAATAATATACCGGTCCAGCTATGTGTTTTTTACTGCGAGCACTTCGCTTTTCCACATAAAGTGTAGTGTCGTTAATATTTGTCATTAATTAATCAATCCGACTATAAAAGTTATACAGGCATGGGAAATAATTTAATTTACACGTCGGTGTTAGCAGTGAGTGTTAGTGGGATTAAGAATGTTGATTAGGTAATTATCTTTTTTTACGCCGGCCAGATCAAAGACATCACTCTAAGTGGAACGTGTGCATAATACCTCATGAACGAACTAATGGTAGAATCGTACACCCACACATTAAGTTTTACTCATCAGTTGTTTATAATTATTATTTACCCAATAATTATTGCTCACTAGTGTTTTTGTAATCAAGTAGCCTCGAATTATTTGTTGATTGGCGTTTAAACAACAATCATTTATCTTCTTTTTAATAAAAGTATTTTACAATTGCATTGACAGTTTAATCACTCACCAAACGGCACCAGGAACTCCACGTATGATCCTGTGCAATTTTCGTGCCGAAGTTTAACCTCATTTACTACACCCGTAGTACATGTAACCGTAAATGGTAATAAGATTCCCAGCGTTGATTGGCTGAGAAATGAGGGCGATCTATTGTACATGTTATGCATAGTCATCGGAAAATTCCATATTCACTGTAAATTTCAAATGGAGTTACGATAAAAGTTGTTCTTTATGTATAGAAATGGTTATTATTATTATATATAGCTAATAATGAATATATTGACAAATGACTGGCGCCATTTGTATTTCTGTACTTAATATATCAAGTATTACGGGGTTATCCAAATTACCGGTAAATGTGCTAATTTCTTGAGTCGTCTTCATTTGACACATGGCCTATTTAAACAAAGGCAGCTTAAATGGATCTACGGCATGATACAGCATTTGAAATTCACTCTAAAATATTCCAATCACAAATGATTCGGTGATTATGATTAGGCCAGTCACGTGGTAATTGGACCGTCAACAGACGCTTGTCAACTTGCCGTGTGTATTGATAGTGCTATATTGTACAGACGGTGAGATATTGTATAGATAATGTATATCCTATGTGTAGTGCCTGTGACGTCACCAGCCAATCAACCGGATTAAGGTCGTAATTGAAAAATTGAAAAGCGTTTTGGCGTGTCGGACACTTAAACGTTAACAGCGGACTTAATTTTAATCAGATTGGTGAGAAGTTGCCGTAAAGTTGATATAGTAACCATGGGCTATACATACATGTAATTTAGATTTTTGATCTTACGTGGTCTTTAAGATAAAATTATTTGTTCTATTTTTCAGAGAGAATATTAGAAGATCATGATTCATTGGTAGAAAATATGGTAATGTGGACACGAGATTCAAAAAATAAAATATTGTTTGAAGAAAGACAACAAAAATATGATCTTTTTAAACAACCAGAGGTAAGATCTCAATAAATGTAGGATTTGAAAGAACCTTTCTCCCTAGAATAATCTGTGCTACATGTTACATAATATACTTTAGAGTATACATGTAACTGGCTAAACCTGTGAGGAAACTCCCTTATCCAGTCCTGTGCAATACTTTGTTTAGAATTCCCCCATTTTATTTTGACGGCTTTGAAAGAATAGGGGAGCAATATAAACTTTATTGGATTTTTACTGATAACGTTAATTTACTCTTTTTTTGACGATTATCATCCAACACAAAGAATTTTAAGGAAATAGAAATATAGATCAGGTCCTACCTCTTTTGAATTTCGAGTTACGATATTAATGTAACTGTAACCAATTTCCATGGTGCATCTCCTCCCTATTCTCCTTCCCACTTTTGTTTTCAATTTGTGAATCTACACATTTAATTAAAAACATTGTAAGTAATAAAGAAAGAATCTTCTTGAAACCCACGATCAAGTTGTCTTACTTTTCTATGGTGTCCTTGTGGTTATGGCATGAGATTTTTCCAGTTGTATGTCTGATCTTGTACTTCCTTGGTTGTGTTCAGTGCAGTCTTAAACCGTAATCATGTTTGTGATCAAAATTGAAAGCCAGACGATTAATGTAATATTTTAGAACTGCAATGAAAAAAGCATTGATTTTAATTTATGATAGGCAGCTGTTGGAGAGTTATAAATATCTATTAAACAGTTTGTGATTCATAATCACTGATTCATGTAATATTAGCTCTCTTAATTCTAAGATTGACTAGTCCAGTATATATACGCCTTTATTGACAGGAAAAGGGAAAATATATGACTGTGTTTATTACAAAGACAGGCTTTTATGTGTTTATAAACAGGAAATTATTTTAGTTTCATCGCGTACTTGAGTTCATTCATTCTGTTAGTGAAACTATCTTATAGAGAAGTTGCATACATCACATTTATACTACACAAGTAGGGCTTCAAGTAGTTTCTGCTTTAGTATATATAATTATATATATTATGTGATAGGGAAATGCATTTGGAAATATGTCGAAGGAGATTAGTTGTGTTTATTGAAATTGTGATATAATTTGGTGTGTTTGCTTTGTGATGTGATAAATTTCATGGAAGCATGAGGTGAGTTATCATTGCAAGACTTTATTTAAATCTGATTAGTCTCTCTTTTCTCTCATTGCAAATTGATGATGGCACAGTGGTTAGCAAGTTAGATAAGTGAACATAATAGTAAGTGCAGGAGAACTGCACTACACACAAACAAAATCCATAAGACAAACCCAAGGACAAATGGATCCAGTGAATGAATCTAGTGTATCCACTGTGCTTTTACAGTCCCAGGCCTGCAGTGATACATTGCATGTTCCATGAATGATCTGAATAGGTACACTTTATCACACTGTTCAAGTCTACCCAGCTGTAATTGGGTACTTTTCTTATGACATATGTACAGGATGGGTTGAGAGAATTTAATATTAAGCATGATTATCAGTGGTAAGCTCTCTGTAACTGATAAAGAGATTTAGTTGTTTGGATGGGATGAGAAACAAACAACTGGCTTATCTTGGTCATCTGAATGGGTCATCTTAAAATTACCTGTTGCATCTAGCTTAGATCATGCCCATTTCATTACTTTTAGTGGAAAGTTTTGCTTTCAAAGTGATACATACACATTAACTGTAGTCTCTAGTAAACTGTTTATGGTCTATGTGAATGCAACATTTTCTCTGAAGGGCATATTAGATAATAAAAGGTTGGCTACCATCATGGCTTTGATGCTTGTGGATAGAAGTAAGTTATCATTTTGATAGCAGTTTGAAATCAATAGAAAGGTTAAGTTCAGATTGCCATAACTTGATTTGAACAATTTATGGACCAATTTACTTTCTTTTTTTATTTTCCATTTATTCAGGAATATTGGTGATTTATATTCATTTTCCTTATTTATTTATGGAATGACTTTTGGGAGTTCATACATGGTGTAATACATATTTAAGTAAAAATGTACAGAAATGTTCATGATTTCCTTAAAATTAAATGATCAATTGATCTGAAAAACAAGTACAAAAATCTAGCCTCTTTGATGGCACTCAAGCACTCTGTTTATAATTGATAGCTTGATGAAATTATCGGTGCTTTAATACAAGAGAACCAAGTTGTTCGTCTAAGTTTGTGTTCTGAATGATTGTTTGGATAGCAATCATTCCAGTATAATTAATTACGGAATAAACTGCCATCAGATGCTCAAGAAACGCCAACCTTATTTTGATTCAAGACATTATTAAAAACACATCTGCTTAAATGAAATGAAGTAAAGTTTAAACCTTTCTCTTCTGCCCTAACCGGGCTAATGAATATGGGTATATGCCATACAGGGGGCTATGAAGAAAATTATCCCGGAAACCAACACTACAGTCTACTCTATTTTTGTATTCCAACTGTCACTGATTCTTTAACATGCACACAATGTGACGAGTACACCGGACCTCAGTTTTTCAATCTATCCAAACAACTATGTAGCAATGAAATCCTGAAACACAGATATCGAACACAGGACTTCCAGGTTAGTTAGCTGCTGCGACTAAAGAAGATTATGAGACATAAAAACTATCATAGTGCTGCTTAAACTATTTTGTCTCCAGATGTTTTGTAGCACTATGAACATAACCCTATTTTAATGGAATTCTGTGCATTACAAGCGAACTTTTATTACCAATCTGTTTCTTTATGCTTTCGATGGGCCTGCACTACATGAAGATCTAGCTGGTTGTAGTGGAAGGTTGTGTCAGGGGTCATACGAGCTGCTTTTGACCCTATGAGATCAAACATTTGATAAACCAATCAGCGTTGATGTTTCTAGGTGGGATACCCACAGTTCTGTGCATTGCACGCCAAGAACTCGCCGTAACAGACCGTTTCATTGGCGCATCTCTCACATCAACCAGAACGCAGGTTATATAACAACTCTTCCAGATCAGTGTAGTAAGACAAGTAAAATGAAATTTTGAACTATAAAAAAAACGAAACAAAATATGATCTGTTTTATCAGATTGTTTTATGAGATTGTTTTATTACTGTATTATTATAGAATTATCACTAAACAAAACAACAATGATGAAAAACAGAAGTAAAATAAAACCATAATAATGTTATTGTTCTCATATTTTATACTAACTAGTGTTAATTGACAATAAAAAGATCCTCCACCCTTTTGGCATCCATGTTTATCTGTGATATAAATGGGCGTAATATGTAGTAATTTGTATGTAAAATATACTTGGACACCTTTGATATATTATCTTAAAACGTTAGAATATGTAAAAAAAGAGGATTGCATTACAAAATTGTTCAGATAAAATTGGTTTTCAGTCTCCAGATGGAAAAAACGGCTAGATTCTTTTTTTTATATTGTGATGTCTCAAACACATTTTTCCTCAAAAATGTAGAGCATATTGGTTTGTGGTGTGTTATGGCCCAGAGAATTATTTTAAGTTCTGTGTTAAGAGATAAGTTGGTAATATATTATGGTGATTTTTGATTGTTTACATGAAAAACATCCAGATAATATATTGTTTTATTGAGATGTTTGAACCATAATTTACTCCAACCAGAAATGTAGAGCAAGTTGATTTACTGGGCCCAGCAGGATTCCAAAAAAAGAATTTTGTGTTTGGAATAGATACGTGAGCTTTAGATATTATATTCTGTGAGTTATGATTTGATTATGAAACCTAGAATGGATATAAAGTTTATTTGTGGTAAAGTTAAGCAATAATTATGTGATTAAAGTGAAGAGTGCTACAAGCACGGATAATTAATGAAGGACTGTCCAAATAGTTATACTTCCTGCAGAGATCATAAACATGGCACTTAAATGGTAGAATTATGGAAAACAATTACCGGTAATCATATCAGGATTGTGTGGTCTTCTGGATACAGTTAAACACTGTGTAGGTATTGGAGAGGACTCTTATTTCAATCATATTCCCCAGCAAGTGAAATTGACAGGCTGGAGAACCCATTTATTTTTTAAAAAAATAGGATTATGCTAAAACCATGGACCTTAAAATACATACCGGTACATTGAAAAACATATCTTGCTAATCTGAGGTAAGCAAAATATGTCAAAATTTTTAAAAGTGAAAGCACTGGATATCCCAATGACTGATTATGATAATAAAAGAACATAGTATCTCCACTTAGAAATTATTATATATATATATATCGGCAAGAGGGTATACCATGATATGTTTATGATAGAAGTCTTGTACACTTCAGTCCAATTGTCTCCACCTTGACTGCAATTATGAACATTACTCTGGACAAAACAATGTGAATTGGTAACTGGCAGTTCCCCAATAATACCTTTCACTTACAGAATATCTTACAGGATATTATGGTCATTTTTCCCCTCACCCAATCAAAAGATATGACATAATCTTTATATGACTTTTGACCATCGTACACAGTTCAAACTATTAATTTGTACAGAACAATATTTGTTGTAGTCTAAGTGGAGATAATTTGTCCTGGAGCGATCAAGACTAGCATCACACATGTTACTATTTATTGCTATATAGAGCTAGCTTCAACGAGTATATTCTGTGATCAGATTGTGGGAAAATGGTACTGTCTATAGAAACAAAAATAATTGAAACAAAAAATAGAATTATTTTATTTTGCTGTCGACAGGATCTTGTTATCTAGCCAAAGGAGTTTTATAAAGGGAAATATTTATTTGTGATACATTAAATCAATATTCTGTCAAACATATGTTCAAAGTATTAAGTTACTCTCAGGAAATATTTCTCAAAGTGAACTTTGTACTAATGTTTTATTTTGTCTGAAAAAATATCTTCCTGTTTGTCAATAATAGATATGAATGCTGCTTTATGTTAGTCATTGTATGCTTTTAATAAACACATGAAAAAGATTTGAAAGCATATACCGATAACATACATTTTTTAAGTCTTTCATATTCTTTTCACATATGTAAAACATGCCAAGTTCTATAAATTATTCTGTCCTATACGTTTTTGTTTATAAAATTTGAAAGTGGCAAAAACATACAATGGTTACAATCTATATAATATTTTCAGTCTTAAGATTTTATTGGCAAAATACAATACTGATTATGTTATAGAATCTTGTTAATAGCCCAATGATATTTTATAATATAAAGATTTTGCTTTTTATTTACCTAAATAATCACAATGTGACAACCTTTAGGGACTGCTCAAGAGTTCTGGCCTGATATATTGTTGAATTGCATATCACGATTCACCTTCTAACGATTCGTGTATTGAATCACAAGCCTCAGAATCGATTTTTTATGATTCCTTTTTTTATGTTTTTTTTTTTTGTCGCTTCAGTTTACTGAATATTAAGTAAAAGTTAGTCCACCAGTCACAAGCGAAATGTACGTTTACTTACTGCCCGTCAGACATAAGAATCGACCACAAGTAGACAAACGAACATTTTAAGCTCTGGACAGTGGACATTAATTGCAATTTTTGACTCCCAATAAAAATATCAATTATTCATTTATCCTAGTAAATATTGACCTGATTATGAATCGCGATATGAATCATATCGTAGTACCTGAATCGCAATACATATCGTATCGTATTGTGACTGTAATTGCAATAGGCCTACCCAGCACTACTGCTCAAACCACTCAACTGTCTTCAGGGTGTATGTTTCATTGCCTGCCAACCTATCATTAATACCTTGGGAACAGAAATGATGAACAATATTTTCACCTTGGACATAACTGTTTGAAAAACATATCTTGATAACCTGAGATAAGCAAAAGACGCCAAAACTCTTCATAACTAGGTTGTCCCAGGTTTTGTCCTGTATACATATTTAAGAATCTTTGGCAGTTGTAATTCGTCGAAGTAGTCTGGAAAAGATTCCCCCATAGCACACTGTATGACGTATGCTCATCTTGATTAGTCCGGCTGAAGCAAAAATGCACCAACCTGACTAATGAAGACAGGGCTCTAAGACAAACAGCAGTTATTACATGCAGCTATTTGGACATTTCTTTCTTTTTCTAACATTATAAATTGGGGAGAAAAAGAAAACATGAAATAAAAACTATAAAGATTAGTGTTTGACAGTATTGATTTGATGAAAGTATTATGGCAATGTGACCTTGTATCATAGTCCGGATGTTGAAAGACATCTTTGATTATAACCAACTATTAGAATTCTAGAAAATACTATTCTGTAATGGAAATGTGCCATCTTTTATTCCCATTATTTCAGAGTAAAGATGTTCACTCAAGGTTGATGACAAGTTTTAAAATCATTCATTTGTATATTTTTTTCTGGACATTATATTTAACCAGAGCTCTGATTTCAGCTACATTTACCAGTCTTAACTGACTGAAGTTAAAATGACCAATTGGAAAACTTATCTTTCACTCAATTTATATGCCATATAACATTAGAATCGCAAATAATCCAGTCGTTTCCATCTAAGTAATACTACCATGGTGAAATTGTCTGTGCACTCTGTAGCCTGGATGAAAAAGTATTGAACAATTATTCAAGGAAATATTTGCATTAAGTAATTTGTTCAGTAGGTTTTATCAGTCAACAGTTTCTACTCTATCATTTGGGGATATTTTTATCTTTATGATTCAGTAGTTTAAATATTGCTCATTTCATTTATCAAGTAGATTATACAGAGGTTGTTTCATATAGCTGTTTGTATGGTTGAGATTTGCAAATGGATATGTTTTTGCTGAATGTTTAATGCAAAATGAGTTTGAGATATCGGGTATGGAGAGGTCTAAATACATTACAGGAAAAATAGTGTCTGATGTCTGAAAATTATTCTGAATTTTGCACAAGTTAATATTTAGGAACTAAATGTGGATTTTTAGATCTCATAAATTTGGAGTCATTCAAGTCTTAGAAAATAAATTTTCTTTGAAAAGTGTTATGTTGTACCCATTGGATGACACATAATTGTGGAGGTGCACCTTAACTGGAATCTTAGTAGTAGTGGACGACGCTTTATTGGAACACCTGGTACCACTTTTGAGATAATATATGATGGTTAAATTCCAATAACCCTTACTTTATTTTGTTTAATTCGTCCGTGACTTTGAGCCTCCTCGACTGATAATAATACATCCTCTGATGTGTGACACATGAGTTAACTTGCCGTTTGCTCCTGGTTCACATTATGACATTTACGGTTATTTAAAGGATATCATATTTGAATTGTCATGCTGTGTTGAATAAGTTCCTAGCTCAAATTGTTATAAACCTAATTAGATTTTCGATAATTTGTTCACATTTCCAGTAATTTTTGTAGAAGTGAGAAGACAAAATCAATGTGTTAAGCTGTTGGAATCATGCTTCAAGTTTTTCAGCTTAAAGTCACAATCCCTGTCTGATTACAAGAATTTCCTTTTTCCTGTGGGAAATATTTCACCTGTTGTATATGTTATTGTAACAAATGTGTAATTTAACAAAATTAATATTAATTCCTGCTATTGTTTTATTTTTTGTAGAAATATTTATTACATGGATCTACATCAGAGAAGAGTGTTAGTTTAGCCAGTGGACAAAGAGATAGATTATTACAGGTCAGTGATGTATTCTGTTCTACCAGGCGTGTGTCCCTGGGGTGGTGGTGGGGGTATATCCCACATTCATCGAAATGACGTCAAAAAAAACTAATGAGCGAAGTATTACCACAGTTTTGGTCTCACTCATCTCTAATCCTATTATTCTATCCATCTAAATGAGCAGAAATATTGCCTCAGACCTGAAAAAAAAAAATTGAGGGTAATACCCCCCAGACCTTATGCCAAAATTAACATTGTGGCCCTTGCCATATGTCTTTACGATGTTGGGTAGCAAAACATGGAGGACTAGTTCAGACATTTCAATTAACGCCTAGGGAATTGACAAGCAGTAACAAATTGATCACCCTATTCACATTGCCTAAGATCCTTTGAATCTAAAAGTATTTTATAGAGAATAAGGATTTAAGATTAATTTCTGTGAAATATCTGCAAGAATTATACGGGTGTGAATCAGTTTCTCCTTAAGTTTGTAGCCTCCACAAATTCTTATCCATGGTTAATTTCATTACAGTCGCATCTAAGGGGATATTAGTATTAAAATTTCCGGTTTTCTTCACCATGTCTTAGACGGTGGGGAAAATAATTTGAAAACAATAACTACTTGGTTCCTCTTCTGAAAAGCTTTTAGTTCCAAGTTCTGAAATTTTGATCATGAGACTTGAGTAGCTATTTCTTTATCAATACACTGATTAACTAGAACTTAATTTGGTTTGGCCTAGGCTGAAAAATAATTATATCAGGGGTGTTTAATTTTGAAGAAATGAATGTTTGTCTGGAAAGTTGTAATAAAAACTAGCAAATTGTTAAAAAAAAAACCCACAGAAACACACACTGTTGAGAATTTGTAGCAAAATTTCTGGAATTGGATTTTTATTTTTCATTTTAGGAGTTCTATTCACGAGGAGGATCACATGCACCTGAGGTGGAAGGAATGTTGTATCTGAAGGCAGACGGAAAGAAATCGTGGAAGAAATATTTCTTTGTTCTAAGAGCATCTGGTCTGTATTATAACCCAAAAGGAAAAATTAGCAAGGTAAATCTTTTGTTACTTTTTATTTTATGATAATTAATAGATCTTTAAAATATTCAATTTAAATATAGCAGGGGTTGAGAAGATCCTTCGGTTCTATCTTGTCTGGGATGACACCTGTAGGGTTGACAAGGAAAATATGTCTAACCATACAGGGATAACAAACTGAAACCTGGTGTTCAAATTGTAAGGCCATGTAAACTATCCCTTGGCATTTGGAATTCGATAAGGAGGAATAAAACATTATGGAGGGATAAAATGTTATTGAGGGATAAAACATTATGGCATGTTCCATATCTAAAAATGCAAATTGCATGAAGATACCTAAAAGAGTTATCTCCCCTCAAATGAAAAGCAATGGTCTGTATGAGCTTTGTAAATGAATTGCATTTTCCTTGGAATACTATTATCAATGTATTTTTCAGGCATCTAAGGATTTGGTTTGTTTGGTTCAGTTTGATTTTGTAGAAGTCTATCACGGATTGAACTGGAAGAAAAAATATCATTCACCTACTGATTTTACTTTTGCTCTCAAGGTTAGTAATTACACTACTGGCACATGGATGAATCACTAGTCACTTATAAGAACTCATTAAGTTTAGTGGACCTTTATTTTGCTTTAATTGAAAAAAATGATAGTAAACATACAGATGTAAATAGATCTGAGAGAAGAAAAGAAGTAAGTGCAGGAGGACCACACTACACACAAAATGATGCTGCATTAAACACAATTTGTAATCAACAGAAGGCTTGGATTTTTAAAAAAACAAGTTACTGGTACTCTAATTTTATGTTCTTAAAATATCTGAAAATCTCAAAACAGTTCTCAAGTTATGTGATGGTTGTTTTTTTAAATCAAATTTTATTCTGTTTTTATCCAGCATCCACAGATACAGAAAAAGACATCAAAATATATCCGTTATTTCTGTGCTGAGACAGATCATTGTTTAGATAGGTGGATTACTGGTATTCGAATGGCCAAGGTAATATTTGTCTTTAGATCAAATCTATATGTAAATGTCATGTCATACAATCAATTTATATTGTGAAATCAACAGCTGAACATACCATAAATATATAATTTTAAGATAATGTTCAATATTGTTCTTTAATCCTATAAACTTAGCCCCTACAGGTTTAGAAACAATCTTACCTGCATGGCCATGACTGATATGATGTTTTGCAGCACCTCTTTGACAGATACCTCTGAGTGTAGGGAATAGGATCGACTTCAAATTTTGTGCATAATCTGATATCAAAATTTTACAAATCTACCCTTATTAGCAAAATATTTTGCTCTGGTATTGAAAACTTGGTGAAATTTAAAATGAAACATTATATTAATTATGTTCTCAGAAGATTGCTACAATTCTCTTTTTGTTGTATTTTTCAGTTTGATAAACAACTTCAGACAAATTATGATAAACTTCTACTAGATATCAGTACATGGGATGAGAGAGAAGAAACAAACAATCAGTTATCAGAAATATTAGATCAACCATTATTGAAAAACTTGGGAAATTTACAAGACAGTCAAATGTCCATACCTGAGCCTGGTTCTCGACATTCTATAATAACAGTAGTCAACGCGTCATTAGTTCGTGATTCTTCAGGTAGCGATAGTCCTAAAGATGTTGTTGGCTTTGACGCCACGCCAGTACCGCAAAGGAAAGGCTCTGCCTCTGCTTCTTCAGAGTCGCCTCAACATAAGGCACCGGTTAAACGTGTCTCTTTCAGCAACACTCATTCAGTCATAAATCCTACAACAAATGAAGAAATGCTGACTCCATTACGGCACCGTGACTCTATAACAAGTGCATCAACTGACTCAAGTGAGGATTCCACATCAAGTGGAGAAGGTCGACATGGCTTTGCACCACGAAGTAAAATCAGAGCCAAATTGCCAGTGACAACAGAAACCACACGTCAGTTATCTGAAATGTTTAGTGCTAGTGTTGATTCACCAACTGGAGAATGTAATTTCTCAGAAGAGAACAGGAGATCAGTTATCATGAACAATTCTGAAAGACGGCGATCAGCATCTTCATTGACAGAGAGAAGAGGGTCATCAGATAGTGGTCACAGTCGTGATCGGCGCGGATCCTTCGGCAAAGGTCATTCATCTTCATCTCATTATTCTTCAACAAGCAGTCGACATTCTAATTCTAGTGACGTTAATCATTACGCTGCTATTCAACAGCCAGCTCTGAAAGCAGGTCAGAGTTTCTACACTGCAGGACACTTAAGCAATGGAGGTTCTGTGGATGAAGATCTATATCAACAAGTGTATGAGGATCCATTTCCTCCTCCGCCAGTTGAGAATCCTGAGGAACTTTACACTCAGGTTGTCAAATCTCAAGCTCCACCTCCAGCTGTACCTGCAACTCATATGAAACCCCCACCTCCTAAACCACCAATCAAACCACCTTGCGCTCCTCCTGCACCTCCATCACAACACACACCACAGGAAGAAAACCCATATCAGGCATCAGGATATCAACAATCACAACATTTTCAGTATCCGACTGAACAACCACAATCTCCAGGTTATTCACCACAAGAGGCAGGATATCCTCAACATCTACCACAAAATATCCAGCAACAAAATCATGCAAATCTTCAACATCAACTGCAACAGGATCATCATCATGCTTCTCAATCTCCACCACCTGGATCTCCAATAGCCAAAGCTGCATCACAGAATCTTCCACAAACACGACCTCCATGTGCTAATGTGCCACCACAACCTCCTTCAGCTGCTGGAAAACCTCCTCTTAAGGTCAATGGAAATGCTCCCCCACCACCTCCCGTTAAAACACCAGCCATGGCACCACCTGCACCTCCAGTAGTTGCCTCTTCACCATCAGCCCCACCTGTAGCTCCTAAACCACAGAGCAATTCCTCTCCTCTAAATACTATGCAGAAATCCCAGAATGGACCACCTACTCCTCCAGCAGTGAAGCCAAAGCCTATGTCATCTCCTCTTAGTCCACAACTTTCACGTGGACCTGAAGGACCTAGTCGTAATCAAACTAATAATTCAGCAGCACAAAAACCTCCTGCAGTAGCTCCTAAAGGGCCAATCAAAATTCCCAAACCAGCACCCTTGTCTGTGGCTAATGGGAACCATGCTGGTCCTAAAATGAATGGTTCTCCTGTATTGAGAAATGGACCCCAATCTCCAGCATACAATCGTGCCCAGGCTTCACCCAAGGCACCAACCTCTCCTTGTGAACAGAAACCGCCGAAAATATCCCATGTGAAATATCCATCGACAGGTTCTCAGTACATTACAAATAACAACAACAGTGGACCAAAATCACCGACATCGCCTAATCAACTTCCATTTTTATCAGAACTGAACAAAAATTCACAGAATCGCACACAAGGTAATAATAGTTCGACTGCTGACGTATCACACGCGGTTCAACAATCACCAAATACACGCAATCATAGACGTTCTGCTTCCGCAGGCAATGCTGTAGTTAAGCAAAAAGACGGTAAGAAAGCACCACCTCCTCCAAAACGTAGTCAACACACGCGATTATCATCAGACTCTTCTCGTGAAATAAAATTAGAACCCCAAGTGATTGATCCAATATATGAGAACTGTGAAGGAATTATGGATATCAATGATCTCCCTCTTCCTCCACCAGAACTATTAGACAACTACCAAAATCCTTTGGATTTAAAAATGGCGACTAACGGAAATAAAGTCAAACCACCCCCTCCCCCTCCTAAGAGGAATCGAGAAACTCAATTGACACCCCAATGATGAACATTTTTCGCAGATGTCAGCTGTGTTTATATGTATTATATGACTGTGTTATTTTGAATGTTGTCACTGTAAGCATCTAATGTTTACAGTCAAACATAAACAACAAGTGTTTTAGATTACATTTTTTTTTCGTAAACTTCATGTACAAAAGAAAAGAGTTTTATTAAATTGTTTTGATAAAGTGAAATAATTATAGTTGTCAGTCAGGAAGTGAAATGATCAGATAACTTTGAAAAGGTTTGTGTGTGTGTTAGTGAAACAATGATCAAATAGTGAAAAGATTGGATCAAACCTTAAAGTGTTAGATTATGCACATAGTTGCTACACGTTAATTGAAAAGTGAAAAACCAAGGATTCATAGCAATTTTTATACCAATAAAGTGGATTTTTATTTTGGAAGTGAAACAATTAAAATGTAAAGTGATTTGATGAAGAAAAACCATCAATTAAGAATTAAGTGAAATGTTAAGAAGATCTGGTGTTGATGATTGTGAATTGAAAACTTTGATGAACAGATAGATCTAATAAATTACAATAAAGATTTAATACTTACTAATTTTATTATACATTTACAATTTTTATCAACATCATAAATTATGTCTATATCTTCCAATTGAATACACTTTTTTAAAGATATATATGTAAATAGCCATTCCTAAGTCCAAAACTTAGAATCATAATATATAAATATATACATATAAATATAATATATTCCGCTATGTTTTTATATGCTACTGCTTTTTTTATCTCGGAAAGTGTGTGCCATGTGATTTTTTTTCCAATTTTTTTATGCATGTACAAATGTGTTCTCTGGTAGAAAAAATTATAACATTTTAAAGTGACTTAAAACTGAAACACTAGTTCCAAAATGATTACTGTGAATATTGTTAGGTTATTATTATTGAAGGGGTAATTAAATAAACATGTACTCTATGTAGGACACAAATTCACTGAAATAAAAAGAAATCATCACCAAATTATTTTATCATATTCAGCTTTTCACAATAACATAGAAGTTATTGCGAATCTCATGTTCACATTTTCAAATAATTTACATATAAACCAGAGGGTGTTTGAGCTGCTTATGGTGTGTGACATTTTAATATTTATACAATTTACTGGAATGTGGTTTAAATAAAAAAAATTCTCAAATTGATTTTCTTTGTTTGCTTGGTTAGATATATGATGGTTGCTATGGTTTTATTAGATACATGGTTAGAGTAATTGTGGTTTCTAATCACAACTGTGATAGGGACAACAATCACTGGTTTATTGGAAATTGCAATTTTTAAAGATAACAAAAATATTATATGCATTTTTTCTGAAAATAACCATATTTATATCATAGTTCAGGTTGCCATAGCGATTATCTTAGATCTAGCCAATGAGAATGACTGTCTCAATATGGTGTACTGTTTATATAATTATTGTAACAATTTTATCAATGTTCTTGGCGAGTTATGAAAAGCAGTCTGATAGGTTTCGTTTATTATATGTAAATAAATTATTTATAAATGAAATAAAACGGGGTTAAAAGTCCTAGGCTAATGAAGATGGGAAAATTATTTTGAACTTACAAGGCAAAATTCAATTTTCGTGTTTTTAGCTTGACAAACAATAGTCAAAAGGAAATCACATTGTTAAAAGGTGTGCCAAATATTGTATTCTCACAAAAATCTTATAGAAAATTCTGAAAAAATTGATGGCCATAGAAATTTATGTACAAGTAACATCAGATGTTCCAAAAATGAAAATGTGGCACCCCAATATGTGATTTTAGTAAAACAGACTATTATTGTACATGTATTTAATTTTAAAAAAACACCCAACAACATTATTAGGTCCAATCAGTAAGTTATTTAATGGGGAAATCGAGGAGAGGAGAGGGTGCAGTTCTGGTGTCGATTTCACTAAATGGCATAAGTATAGAAAATCAGAAAAAATACAAATGTATGATAGAAAAATATCCAATCAGTGAGTTATTTAATGGGGAAATCGAAAGAACCGAAAATCATACTTAAGTACAAATCTATAAGAAAAGCCATAGTTATCTTCAGTTAGTGAAATTGGCTCCTAATGCAATATTATATGGCAGTAAAGGACCACCATTGTTTTAGCAAAATAATTAAGGGACAGGTGAAAATCATGTGATCCACTCTTGTAATTATTTGTGCATCTCAAAGTATAAATTTTATAGTAGCTGAATACAGATTGGTTCTATTTCTGTTTGTTTTGTTATTGTTTTAGTTGTTTTGTTACTGATGTTGTTATTCTCTAGTCACTCTTATATATTTATATTAATGATCCCTCAGCAGTTGAAATTTCAGGGATACTGCTTTGTACATTTAAATGTTGCTTTCTATGTCCACAAAATCATCATGCAATTATTAAATATTAAAATATCATTATTTTTTGTAAGTTAAAGATATAAGTTTGGGTCTTCTGTTGGTAAAACCTGATTCACCAAAGCTTTTTTGTCTCTAGAACGTGAATACATTTGGAATGGAGACGCTCTTTGGTATATGATGGTTTGTTGTTGGGAATATCACTTATAATAAATATACAAGAGAAAAATTAAAATTGTTGATTAAATTCTCCATTTGTTTGTAGTGCTGTAAAAGGGTTATTCAAGGGTTTTATGAGGGTATGTTTAATTTAAAGCATAATAAAATAAAAGACTTTATAGTCAAGTGTTTACTGCATAATATTTAAGTTATTTTATCCTGCCAAATGTAAGGGAAAAAGATCTAATGTGGAGTTACAGATTCAGATAATTTTATATTTATTTACTTAATGGTTTTTAACCTTAAAAATGTCAGATACAAAAAAAAGTATCATTTGTACATTCTTTTGTTGATTTTAGTGGATATACAAGAATTTTTCATTTCAAACATTAAGCAATTATGTATAATTTCAGATTTTTAAAGAAAATGTTTTTTTGTTTTGCAATATCGGTATATTCTCTTACTTTACATTTTCTATGACGATATCGTGCAGAGCTGATTGATTCTCGGTAGAATCCTAATTTCTCGTTAATTTTATTTATTTTGCGGGTTTGTCTCAATTGGCAAAAGTGTAACTATATAACCTAAGATTGTATCAACCAGACTGTCCATAATCTTTAATTAATAGAAGAAGTATAACGTAGTCTTTAATCTTTTTAGACTTTTTCAACCTGTCATTTTATTCATGATAAAAGAACTGTATATGTATAAATCTTATTGTTAAGAAAAGACTATTTAATCTAGTCACTGTGTTTTTACTGTTTGTAATATATTTACTGAATAAATGTGTACTAATAATATATAAGAAAACGGCTTGCTTGTTGTCAATACGAAACATCCAGAAAACCGTAAGCTATATTTTTGACAAACTGTTTCATACTGTTCTTTCAACACTGTGTCGATGGCATCATGGTCAAGTGGTCTAAGGAGTGTGATTTAGATCATAAGGTCTGTCATTGAGTCAAATGGTGTGGTTTCCATCACAACCTTGTACTGTCGTATGGCAAACTTCGTAGGTTTTTTCCAGTTCCTTCTGCTGCTAAAGACAACTTCATGCAAGTGAATTATTGAAATAATGACCAAGTCTGTGTGGACGTTAAAAATCATCTACGGATCTGTTTATGCTTTTGAGTCGAGATTAGTAAAGCCTGATTTGCACTGGCATCAATCAAATCAATCAGCAGGTGGAGTGAAATCGCTATATAAAACAACATCTTGATGGGTTGAATTATAGAGAGAGAGAGAGAGGGATGGGGTTTAACGTCCACTCGACACAAACTATGTCATTTCGGGACTAACACATGGTTTAATTTTATTTCAATAATTCGCTTCCGCGTGGTTAAATTATAATAACATAAAACAAAACTGTTCCTTGATTGACTGAAATTTAAATCACTGTTTTTTTTAATATCAGTCGCCTATTTTTATTATTGACACTGTAGGTATTTTGAATGTGCCCCTTTCAAATCCCATGGATGCAAGATAGACAAGAGCCATCAAAAGATGGCATATCCTCCTAGCTGCCACAAATTTGTACAATGAACATCCATACTAGTCTACCAGCAAGGATAAATGACAGTATTATACTTAAATTCTTAATCAGTTTTATCATTTCCAGTGAAGTTTTATATTCACAATAAAAAAAAAATCAACATAACAAAATATAAACTGAATAAGGACAGACCAACAGATGGATCAAGGAAAGATTGTTGTGTGTATTAAAATTTCACATAATATTGAAAACCGGTAGTTGTTTTTCGATCTGCTCTGGAAAAGAAGCCCTCCAGACTAGTAATCATCTTGTATAGTAGTCAGCAGGCTATGTCAACATTTTATTTATTTTGTGAAGTAGGTGGTATGGTAGGTCTACCTGGATCAAGTCATTACTCTTAGCCATATAATGGAAAAACATACCATATTCTATTTTTAGAAATACATATTGGTTGATTTTATTAGATAAGTGTCAATATGGATATCTATTAGATAATAAGTTTCTGGAAGAATTATTGATGTGTCTGCAGTGAATGGGGTAAGCCTATAATGATCATGCAAAACTTGCTCAGCTACCAAAATGCATTGTGTTTTCCACTCTATCCTTATGAAATTGAGAGTTCTGACATTCACTAGTTTGAAAAGTTGTAACATTAACAGGGAGGTAACTGCTTTTAACAAGACTAGAGATTTCATAATTTTGATATTTTTTATTGAATATTTGTAATGTTTTTTTTTCTTCACACTTTTTTCAAAAATGTATTTCTTTCCTAATAAAACAATTATACATTTACTGAAGACACACACATAAATAATAATTATAATGAAATAAAACATAAATTATCTTGTAAACATTCTACAACTTATAAATAAAAATAATATGGACGGTTTTGTTGAAAGTGAGGAATGTCATTTGCATTATAATAAATCTTGTTCAAGGCCAACATCCTGTTTCAGGTGATAAAGTACAGAATGTAAACAAATCCACAAATTCGAACCAATCTGAATGGCAAAGAGTACAACTGGCTCAAATTGACTATTAAACATAGCCTACATTACCTGAAATCTGCAATTTAGTTCTATACTAATGTCCAAAAGAAAGTACCGTATACACACTAAAAATATGACCAAGTTTTGTTTAAATTAAAAAAATGTGATAACACTAGGCCCTACACTAAACATGTCTTGTGCGTCCAAACTCAATATTTCTAAGCAAATAAAAGGCAAAACAAATGGACATTGTACCCAAATACCGCATACAATGGAAAAACGACTTTGTTTGAAGCAGGACGAAATGCTCAGTGTATACTTTCTTTTGGACATACTTAGAGGGAGATAACCCCAAAGATACAATATGGAGGCAGACAACCCAACTTTTTTCCTGTTAATTTTTTCAATGTTTATTCTTGTAACTCTAACTTTCTTTACAAATGTTAGTTGGGGTGAACACTCTGTATTGAGATAAAGGAAAGTAGTTGTGGGTCTACCTTCATTATGTTTCTCAAGTCAGCAATGTCTCATGAATAGTCCTGACACAAGGACACTACCTACCGTACCCTGTATTATATTTAGATGATGTCTTAAAAGTAATCATTAAATAAAATTAGCAGATTGTTTTCGCATCATAAACACACCATTGTGAGGCAATGAATATATGTCCACCAGAAGCAGCCGTTAAGCATTATATGTTCATAAAATTGATGGACGAATCTGACTATAGATATTGGTTATGGATATACCAATATCTGAACAATTTGTGGAGCTTGGAGGAAAAACATCTAAAAAATTCTCATTTGTAGATCGCTTGCAAGGTTTCGGTAACAGTTAATCTGAAAAATATCATTGGGCTACTAATTAGAAATAGGCGGGCAATCCTGGCAAGTTTGTTTTTTAAATCTCAAAATGACTCTAAATTGTGATCCCAACAAGTTTTTGAAAAAGAAGTCTCAAAAGCTCTTGACCAGACACCAGTCGGACAAGGGTGACAACAATATATTCCAACATAAAATGTAAGTGTATATATAAAAATGTGAAATACATAGAAAACTGGAGCAAAAATATACACTGTATAAATAATATAAATAAAACCTAAAATATGTAAATCTAAATATAATTTTACAATACAAAATAAACACTGTATTGTATAGAATGTACTTGGCATTGTTATTGACCTTAAAACTCTACTCCACTCCACTTACAACAACTGTTGATGCTAAACAACTTCCTATTTTTTCAAGGAAAATTAAAAACTTCATTTGTTTTACTGTTTAGGTCACACCAATTTAATTTTCTGTTCTTCAGGGTCTTGTCTTGACTCAAAAAATAGCCACTTGAATCATATGAAAGCTGTTTTGTTTAAAATTTCAAAATTTCAAAATTTGGGAATAAAAGCTTTTGAACTTTTGGTTTTTAAGTAAATCTTTTTCTCAAAGAAAATTTTTACAGGTGCTATCGAAGAGCAGAAAAGCAAATTGGTGAAGCCTAAGGATGTTTGAATGCCCTGTATCTGAATCTAGGTTAATATAGATACAGATTTTATCTATGGCACATTGTCATGATAATGTAATTAACCCATATTCAGATAAATCAACCAGTTGTTTGTATTTGAAGTATCAGTCTTGCTTTAAGTTCAATTCATGGCTAGGATTTAGGACGGAATGTCAAAAATTATTATCTCAATATTTCTCCATAATTAGAATATATCATCGGCTAACGACAATTCAATGTAGTCACTATATATATAATACATTATTACAAACTAAAATAGTATTTATATTACAATGGATCTCATAAATTACCATAAATTAATCACTATAAGACATTACATACAATCTAAGACCGAAAAAAAAAAATTCCTGTGCTTACGGTTACTTGGTCTTGGCATGATTTTCTCTCAACAATTTCCAAGACTGAAATTTTGGTATTATTTTCAAGAACATTACTCAGTAATTAAGCTATAAATGCTTACAAATAGATAACACAAATAGATAATAAATATTTTCTGACAGACCATTTGGGAGGGGGGGGGGACAAGTAACCATAAACACAGTTCTTTTTTTCTTGACCTAATTGATAATATGAATAAATTAATGGATATACAGGATGTCCACACTCTGTATGCCCCAACTTCTTCACGCAACAGGCCGATCCTCTGAGGATTTTGGATTCAGTTCTTTGCCAATCAAGGTTGGCCAATCATGCACAGACCATGGGGCATATAAATGTGGATCTACATTATATTACATTTTTAAATTAAATAATTAACATATATTATACATTAATATATACTTTAATTATGTAATTAACAATATATACATAAATTACTATACACACTTTAATTAGCCATATAAATTAATTTCTTTATTTGAAATACTTAAATTAAATAATTAACATTTTTTATACATACTTTATCTATGTATCAAATACTTAAATTAAACAATTAAAAATATGCATGCAAATATTTTTTATACATGCAAATATTTTTTATAAATACTATATTTATATATCAAATACTTAAATTAAACAATTAAAAATATACATGGCAATATTTCACACTTAAATTTAATCAATCATTAACAATCTTTATGTTAACTAATTATATATCTTATTAACAATTATTATAATTTTATGTAAAATCTACTGGAGGGATTCACTGTATATAATATACACACAAAAATAAATAATACTTAATACACTCACTTATAATTACAAGAATTACAGGAACTGGATGGATATTCTTATATATTAATACAAAAAGTTTATAGACTTGAGACAATTACAACAGAATTTACAATAAAACAGACACTATTAATATTAGCTGTATAAAGGCGTGGTTATAGAGTCTCACAGATAAAAAGTTTTTTTATGCACAATAAACAAACAAAAAAAATACATTTTCACACATTCACACTCATATCACATTAATTTAAAACATCAAACCCAATGTATACTGGCCATCGTGTTTACATTAAAGCATCACAAAATATTTTCATTCAAACAGTAACAAAAAATTGAAGTATCATGTACATAGAAATGGAAACTATTTCTTCAGAAGAATCAATGATGTATGTTACCCTGATATCTGATCTGATAACATTAAGAGAAAGGGAGATGGGGTTTAACATCCATTCAACACAATCTAGGTCATTTCAGCATTAACATAGTTAAATTTTAATTAAAATATATTGCTTGTGTTTCTGAACCCCGGAGAAAACCCATGAGGATGGGCAGGCAATCCTATTCCTAGTCACATACAAGCTCCGGATCGAACCAGACCACTTGAAACATTGACAGACCTTATGACCTAAATCGCACTCGTTAGACCACTTGACCACCAAACCCCTGATAACATTAAGATAAGATGTATGATAAACATGCATGTAAAAGAGGCTACATTTAATTCATTCATTGGATGACAATCAGCTGTCAAACCACCAAGGTCCAACCTGCCATTCATGCACATAACAGAAGACATGTAGAATTTGAGGGTAAACTAACAACAGTACTACACAATCAGGAAATAAAACATAACATACAAAACATGTACCAGGAATATAAAATATTAAGCCTGTGGTTTGGTATATCTTTTTTATGTCAGGGACTGTTGTAATGGCTTCGCTTGTTTTCTTTCTTGTTCAGAGATCAAATCTTAATTTATTTCAGGAGTTTTTTTTATCAGTTTCCAGTGAGATGACTAAATGGAGATGTCTTCTAACTCAGTTTTGAATGTATGATTGACTTGAAGTTTAATTATTAAACAGTTAATTCAGGAGTTTCTGAGGCCACGTCTGGTAAGAGGACTAATTGGAGGAGTTTTCTCCCTTTGTTGATATCCGATACTGTAATAACCACTGGAGCTCAGAGTTTTTTCAATTAAATTATTTAATTGTTCATATGTGATACCCATTTCTGGATCATAATTACTCGATCCTAGAAAAAATATAAAATATTAGGATGACTTTAAAGTCCTGATGTGCCATTTTAGCGCTATAGGAATCACTTGCCAAGTACAATATTATGAAAGATGAATATTTACTGGCAACATCCCTCCAAATTTGTTCAATTACGTTCAATATTTATTTGGAATTGAAATTTCATCAGTCTATGTTGCTTCGATATATAATGAGCTGCAGCCATTTTGTTGTCTGCAAAAATATATTAGTAGGTCTGTTTTAAATCTAATTGAATCCAAGCCAGGACATTATCTAGGGTTAGTATTTTGATTGTTTTCTTAATTAAATGTTAAATAATCAATCTGAGTACATATTAGCTTAGTACTAGTTTCATTTGAACAATATTTCAATTCATATTCCTGACTGAGTTTGGAATATCTTACCTTTAAAAACTCATTTAATTTACTACGATCACATAAGTGTTAAAACATTCTGATTGCTATTAATAATAATACCAACCTTGTTTGGAATTGGAACCTAATATATCTCTTTCTAAACCTCCAGATCGTGGTCTATGTGACATGACTCCTGGCATTGATAAAACATCGATCATATCTGGTGATCCTTGCATCAACTAAAATTAAATCATGCATTAATACATACGAAAATATAATTTGTAATTAATGCATAAACCAAGATTCCATTTGTTGAACATGAAATCTGTTATGTGTGATATTAATGAAAAAATTTCGAAAGACCAGAGATCAAATGTATTTCATAACATATTAATATATACTGTTAGTTTAGTGGAATCGGGTAATGTTAACATTGTGGTTAAAGATTTTATGTATAATGGAAAAGGTAATATTATTATGAGGAAAGTTGACATGTGTAAAAGGAATTGATATTATTATGGGTAAAGTTGACATTATTGGTAAAGTTGACATTATTGGTAAAATTGACAATAATGGTAAAGTTGACACAAGGTTGGACAGGTGACCCTACTCCTTGTCACATTCAAGCGGGGAATTGAAACCACCCAACTTGACTCAAACTGGGTAAAATTTGTATTATCATTGGGTAAAGTATGGGTAATGTTGGTATGATTATTGGTAAAGTGTCAAGTTGATATTAATTTACTTACTTTTTTAAGTTCTGACTTCAGGTTAATAGAGTTGCTATGAGGAGAGAATAAAGCTCTTTTAAACTGATCAATTTTTCTTCTTTCATAATTAGGACTTAATGTTGGTGGAAGCTGTAATACAAGTTAACAATAAGCTAAACACAGTCCTACTCACAGGCTGGAAAATTTACACACGCTGAGTTTCAGAAAGACTTCTACTGCTGTCAACATAACCAGACTGCAGTCATACACCCTTGTTACTATAGCCAACTAGCCATAACATAGACTATTATCAAAATTTGATTTTCTTTGAAAAGTCCACGAAGTTGAAACTCTTGAACGTATGACACAGCAAAAAGCCTGCCGTAAACACCAGAGTTTTACACCCCCCCACCACCTCGGCAGTGCCTCTTGAACAAGGTGGATGTGTTATTTAAGGGAATAAAAATTTAGTTTTTCTATTACTTTCAATGCACAAAAGATCAATGACCTTCGTGCAACATGGTCCTTATCCTTATAGCCGAGTCAGAATTGCATGTCCCTGTCATTTATATAATATAATCATCATTACATTAATTTTCTAATTATTTTTGTTTTGTTTATGGTTTTGTGGAATAAATCAATATAAATTATTTTATAATATTTTATAAATAAATCTATTATTTACCTGTGTAATATAGATAATTTTATGTAGCTGAACCAACATCTGAACAATTGGATCGTTTATTTCACGTAATCTGTTAGGTGACATGGATAATGTTGCTGTACTCCCTGAAAAAGAACCCCAAAACAATTCATCAAATAAAAGTAAGTAAGAACATAAATACCAAATACAGAATTAAGACCAAAATATAGAAATATTAACACTATTTTCATTCAAGAATTCAAGTAAATATATCCACATTTTTTGTAAACTTAAATTAATCGAATTGGTATAGTTAAATCTATAGTTATTGTAGCAAACCCATTATCTCCCACAAAACACATACCGAAAATCCTCGAACTTCAAAACCCATTTCACTTTTAATTGGCTTTACTACCCCTTTTCTCCCATTAAAACTTAAATCTCCAGAATGTAATAATAATAATTAATTCCATTATTACATATAGAAAAGATAATTATTTCAATTAGTTAAGTAACTAAAAACTTAAGACAATAGACTTACTAGATCTTGCTTCCAGGAATTTTGATCTTGGAGTAATGGTTGTATCATTGGAGCTCTGTGATCGGATTAAGTATGGACGACTGTTTAATAAATATTCTACATCGGGACTGGCCAATATGTCCTCCGTTGTACATTGATGACCTGGTGAATTATTCATGTTTGGGGAAGGATCCCCAGAACTTAGCCCTGAATCACGACTTGATTTGGCTGCAATTAAAAGATAAAAATATATTGAAGAAACCAAATTCTAATTTTAATACTATCAGTGGCAGTTTTAATTTTTTTAAATTCTGTTTATAGCCATATAGAACTCACAAATGCAAGCGCTTTGCCTTTGAACTTTAGCACCATTACTTTACATCCCGCATAAAACCCTCCTACTGCCACTGTTCTTCCTTTCAATAGGATAGACAATCACTGTAAATTTCATAAAGTTGGATCATAATTAAAGTCTCTATGGTGCTAACAAGATTTCATAACACAAAGAGGTAATAACCATGAAAGAGATTAACTGTCTTATCTTCATTTGCTTGGTTCGTGTAGAAAATTATGATGTTAAACCCATTTCATTTCCTATCATTGTACCATTTTACATATTACTGCAAATTTGTTTGTCTTACCATTAGACGGTATATTTAATATAAGTTGTGACAGAGGTTCGTTTCGACCATATGGTTTTCTATTGTTATGGGATAAAGGTAGACGGGGTTTGCGTGTTATTCTGCCCCGGGATCTGGTGCTACCCGCACTACTTCCTCTACTCTCACTACCACTACTAGGATTACTTTCATCATCACTTGTCCAGCCTGAAGAGAAAAGAAACTGTGTTAAAATAAATGAAAAATATGTAACATAGAGATTTCTTATTATCAAAATATAAAATGTTTAAAAGTTTTTGGAAAATACTTTGAAGGGCAAAATAGCATCTTAATTCAGACTTCATATATTGATGGCTGGAAACTTGTTACTTTCATTGCCAAGAAAATAAAAACTGTCCACAATCGCTGATAAATAATTTGTGAATGGCATAGATTATCTTGCAAACATATTCATGAATGAGGAAAATAATAAACTACAACATAAACTGCTGTATGAAATTAATTTAATGTTCCAACCTCTATCAGCATTATCTTCACCTTCTGTTGATAGTCCATCCGTTGAACTAGAACATGTCTTAAATACATCATTATCATCTCCGTTCTAAAATAGTAAACATATACATATTATACCAATATCCCTGATCCAGTTTAATGTGGTCTATTACTCATATTCAATAACATGCTTTACTAAGCATTCAGCTACTCAAAAATATCTAACAACTAAACATTCATTCAACAACTAAACATTAAGCCAATCAATAAAATCCAACAACTAAACATTCAGCTACAACAACTAAGTGGATAAGACACTGGCTCACTAGCCTGGAGGTCGGGTGTTCGATCCCTGCATTGGCCGTGAAACTTCACCTAGATTTTCCGGCGTGGTTTCCCCTTGTCAGTGATGCAGGATGGAGGGTCTGACAAGGACAGCTGTCTAGTCGTTCGGATGGGACGAAGGTCCCGTGTACACATTGGCGTGCCCGTAAAAGATCCCTTGGCAGTTGGAATTCGATATAAGAGTAGGCCGTAGCGCCGCTGCCTGGGCAAAATTTCCCTCATAGCACACTGTATGGCGTATGCCCGTCATCATTAGCCCAGGTTAGGAGCAGAACAGTAGGCCGTTAAACCCCATTTCATTTCATTTCATTCAAAAATCAGTTCAGTCAACAGTTAACCCTTAACCGGCCATTGTCGACTATAGTCACCACAACGTTATACAGCTAAGTGGTCACGGTCGACTAAAGTCGACCACAACAAGAACCTTTTTTATAAGCCGCATTTGAGTATTTAGTTTCGTATTTAATTGATATGGCCACGCATGCGTGTCAGGCAGGAACTTGTCTTGTCAAGGGCATTGAGAAAGACAGGTCTTTGTTCAACATTTTTTGACGAAAAACGTAATTTAACGATGTCGGGAACGATAAAGACGCTCGAAGTGGTTGAAATTCTTATGAATTATTCTGACTCGGATTATATCGATGACACCGATTCTGAAGACGATATTTCTGATGAAAAGAATCTAGAATGATTTGCAAATTATAGATCAACTTATCCCCTTCAACTTTTTTATTGGTGTCAAGAGTCTATCACTTATAATTATTCGGCAGTAGTCTATTGAAATAGGCATACAAAATATTTGACGTCAGACTTTAATATTTAGCCTGACCACTTAGCCTGGGTTAAAGTTTCAGACATCTACACAACTATCAAATACAAACAGTCATCAGTACACTTAGCTAGACCACCAATCATCAATTTTTCCCACTACTAACCTTTAAATGAGAAGAGGCTTGTTGTAAAAGTCTATCATATCGTTCTTCTGATTCCAGGTATTTCTGCATATTCTGGTTTGATTTTATCACATGTCTGTAAAGATTAAATAACATTTGGTATATTGTGATATCACAAAGAACAGTGAATTTAAATTCCTGTTCTTACTATTTAATAAATTTCTAGTTGTCCCTGGGGTGTTTATTGCACAAGCAAATGCAATTTTTGACCCGTGTGTTAATTTTTTGTCATCTGCTTTCAATTAATGTTTACTGTCATGTATGTATCTGTCTTTTCTTGTATATAGATTTATCCATTTTTCCATCCATATATGGCACTTGGACTATCCAAAACCACCCGTAACTAGTGGTCTGTAACTAAAATTCTTAAATGAACAAGGGTAATGCTAAAGGGTTAAAGTAATAATCTGCAAATAAAACTTACTTCTGTGTTCGTTTTCTTTCTCGATCTAATTTTTTCTCCAAACTAGATTGATTTGTTCTCAGATTATCCATATGTATTAATATCAAGTCAACCACCTCAGCACTTATCTCTAATATATCTGGCCGATTTTCTGGTTTTACTTTTATTAAACTGAAACGACATATTCTACGGTAATTTACACCAAACATGGCCTTATTTTTCTTATAAAAATAAGAATAAATATTTCAGTTATGTCAAACTTAACAAATAGATTGGCAAAAATTAAGTAGGACAGTGCTTGGATTTTCAATAATTAGGCCAAATAAAAAATGCCTGCGTTTACAGTTACTTGGTCACAAAAAATTTCTTTGTGGATTAAGACTGGATAGAACTAAGTGAACTAATAAATTAATCTTTTAATAACTACATTGATACTTGCAGTCTATAGCCTTTGTGATGTTATCTTAAATACTGTGTATATTATACATTTCATAGTATTTCTAGCTTAATTACTGAGTAAAGTTCTTTAAAATAATGCCGATTCCGATTGTCATAATACCGAAAGTGCAATGTCTGCAGATAAGTGTGCAAAGACCGATTTATAGGACCTGGGAAATCAAAACAATTTAGGGGCAGCAACTTTGGCTAAAATAGGGGCCGTCAGGTAACCACAAACTCCTAATTTTATTTTTTATACTGAATATATTATATACAATTAGTTATAGATTTACATTTATTTTATTGTTGAAATAAAAAGACTGATGAGGCTGTACCTGTAAACTGTATTAATAAGTCTTGAAGAGTAGTCTCCTTTAGGTATGGCTTCATACTTAGCTTCAACAATCTAAAAAACATACAGCCATTTTATGAAATAAATGAGGAAAAATAAACAATAATCACAATACATTATTGACTGAAACTTCTGTAAAGATAGGGGCAAGGTGTACCTAGGAAAAGAGAAGAATGATTATGAACTATGGGTGTGGTTTACAATACACATAATTCATAGTTTATATTATAAAACAGGTATAGCCATCCCTGTACCCCACACAACACCTTTCAATGTATTTATCAGATACATGTATTTAACTGTGAGAAATTTAATGTCTACCAAATTTGTTCAAATACTAAATAGTCAAAATTTGAGAATATTTTTGGGGGTAACAGTAAACCTCTAGTTGTGTAATTTCCTTCCACTCTTCCAACTGATCAAAACATTAATTTGTGCAAGAACAAGTAAACACCAAATAAATTAAACCGGACTATACCTTAGTAACAAGTGATAACATATTAGCACTAAAAAATGGTGGTTCTAATGTACAGAGTTGATACAGAATACAACCAAAAGCCCAGATATCTGCCTTTTCACCATATGGTTTATGTTGAACAATCTCTGGACTGAAAAACACAAAGAAAAAATTAATTGCATTATACCAGTATTTCTTGAATGGTAGTCTACTACTATTTTGAAGCCCTTTAAATCTTTTATGTAAATTGTTGTCTCACCTCGACTAAAACATAACATTTTTGGCTTTGAATGGCTTTGAAAAGTGTGGATCAACGTGACAACTGAATTTCTGATCGGAAGGTCTTTTGTTTGGGAAGTCCAGGAAGCTGCTTTATTTCTAGTATCAGTCCTATTTTCTTATTCTCATTGAGAAGTGATGCTTAATGAATTTTACTCACCAAGAATATAAAATAGTTCCAACAACAGAAGTCATTTTACTACAATCACTTCTCTTCTGTTTCGCTAAACCAAAATCAGCTACAAGATAAATAAAAACAATGTTCTATATTAATTCATAGTGATAACTCCAAAGGACTTTTGAAACAAAAATTGTTCCCTCATTATTCATTTGTAAATTGGAACCCTTCTTTTCCAAACTCATACGAAATATACTTTACATGAATTACTGGCAAATGGTAACATTATAAAAGATATATTGTAAGAGAAATAAATATACTTACTAATAGTAATTTTATCATGTTCATCTAACATAATATTACTAGGTGTTAGATCTCTATGAACAATGTTCTTCTCTTTATGTAAATATCGTAATGCTAACACCATCTATAATTATAAAACATCTAACATTAATATAAGATCTCTCAATGAATAAAGTGGCATGGTTTTGACAAAAGACTATTATGTAATGTCTATGTATTTTCAGGTGTTCTCCTGGATTCCTTCAACTGCTAAAGACCCCTATGCAACTGGCAAATTATTGAAATATCAATGCATCATATGTCAGTTTTTTGTCCTATCTTAAAAACTATGTTCACTTTCCTTGTCAGCATCACTGATGCCAACCCTGACATGTGATGATGAGGCCTGAAAAATTGGGGAAACACAATTGGATCTCAATTTGGTTCAAATAAAAATGATTCATTACCTGTAGAAAGATATTCCACACTCTGCTTTCATGGAATCTTTCTTTCTTCTCTTTCAACGAATTAAAATGTTCTAAAAGTGGTGCTCCCTCGATCAAATCCATTACAATATACAACCTCTCAGCTGAATAAATAACAAAACAAAAACTAATACCAAATTTAAAGTTATTATAATACACTAAAGATAGTTTGCCAGGTGGATTAATGACCATTACCCTGTTATTAATTAAATGTAACGGTACCATCATCTCTTATATCAATATTGATCTTGAAAATAACAGTCTAAAGTGAGGCACATATTAGAGTGAGAGATAATAGAACAACTCTATTCTAATGTTCAATATGGAAAATCTTCACTATTTCTGACAAGTTTAAAAAATTATATGAACTATTTCAGGATAGGCCAACCTGTGACACAAGAAGCACATTGTATCTCATGATAATAGTGATCATTAGAAGTAAAACAAGTTTGTGTTCTAAAGAATTCTTTGCTAGTCTTGATAACTTGATATTATACTGAATTAAAAATCTTAGTGAGGTAAATAATGTTTTTGTCAACATGTTTTTCTTAAAGATGCATTATGTAACATTAGATAAAGAGTTAACAGTTCTCTTTATACTAATTTAAAAATGGATAATGTAAAGAGAACATGTTGAAAATGTCAGTTAAATTACTTCACTCTGAGCCGAGTTATCGCCTTTACATGAACAGTGTAGCATTGATTGTCATTGCTATGATAATAAACAAAGTCTCGATTATCCATGGTTACACTTAATCATTAACCTCAAAACGTATTTAAATCTAGCAAACAATTAAGTGGCGGACCCTTTCGGACTATATCTTATCGTTATTTAAATCTGTTGAAAATCTAGATTATCCGATGTCATCAAGAGTTGATTATGGTCTTGGTTATTTAAGGCATAAAGAAAGACCCGCAATAGACAGATTTAACTCTTACATAATGCCTGTTTAAAGTTTTATGCAATCTGGTTAAAACACAGATCCTATTTTGTTTCGTTTTACTTGTCTTTACTACACTTGGATCTGGAAGAGTTGTTAATGGTGTCAGGGATAAGCCAATGAAACGGTCTGTTATGGCGAGCTTTAGCTGGTTTTGCACAGAACTGTGGGTAATTCACTAGTAACATTAATGCTGATTGGTTAATCAAATGTCTGACGTCATAGGGTCATAAGTCGGTCTTTGGACCCCTGACGTGACCTATCACTATAACTTGTCAGATCTTCATGTAGTGTAGACCATCGGAAGCATAAAAAAACGAAACGAAATATAGATCTTTATTTTAATCAGATTGAGTTTTACCGTACATCTGACTATAGATAATATTTGGAACATGGAACCTAGTAGGGATTGGCCTGTGCTATTTGATCAACAATAACAGCAAACAGGATAATGTGACTTACAACTCCTTCCGTGAAAAGATCAAAATATTCTATTCCTCTGACCTTGTTGAAAATTTATCAAAAACGGACTGTGACAACACCAACATATGCATCCAAATCAATTTAGCTGTGTGAAAAATCAGCCACATTGAAATTAGGACTTTGCTTCGAATTGATATAATAAAATCTACAATAGTACTTAAACATAAAGAGATCTATATGTTCTATCATAAATTAATTACCCACCTTCAACAAAAGTTTTATAATAACGAACGATATTTGGATGTTTTAGTTGTTCTCTCATAATCTGTAATTCATTTGTTATTTCACCAACACTAGTTTCAACTTCTAGACTGTTTTTACCAAATGCAGGATTCTGTAAATTCAGCTGTAAAAGAAACATTATAAACTTTAAACCCAACAATACAAATTAGAGATGCATTATGTAAGGGCCTAAATCTGTCTATAGCAGGTCTTTTTTCTGGCTTGAAATGTTATATAAATTATTATTGTTTTTCAAGGGACACCATCCATACACATATGTAGTATAAGACCACTAGAGTTTATTAGGTCTGTGTTTCCAGTCTTAAAGAGTGACACTACATTTGTTTTATTATAGAATCTGCATTATGAATAACCATTGACTTATATAAAGAATAAACGTTTACAGTTAATTCTTTAATATAATTGAATCTGATATACGGTACTGAAAGGTGTGTGCTATTCTCCATAATTTACCAGTTAAAAATTCATCTGCAAAACAAGAAATAAATGAAAATGAAACTCACCTCTTTTAAAGCTAGAAATGATGACTGTTCAGCAGATGTCTTTTTAACTTTATAAACAGAACCAAATGCTCCACTGCCCAAAAGTTCAAATACAGAATATTCCCCAATATACTTGGATGGATTACGATTTTGATTTGTTTCAAATATCTTATCTTTTATTTCATCTATCTTTGATTTCTAATAATTAACAAATGTAAACAATTTATAACATTAACATAATAATAACATAAGGATGACATAATAATATAACATAACTATCACTCCCATAAACTAATGGTAGTACATCAGGCTGGGTATGCTTACTTTTTCCAGAACACATCATACCAAAGTCTATCATTTGAGGAGTTAGCATGGGTAAAAGAAATTGGTGGATTTTTGTTAGGAAAATCTGCCACAAGAAATACAATACACAAAGCAAACAATATGTCTGATATTGTTATGCATCACAATGTGAAATGTTTGTTGTAACTTCCATACTCATGCTTGTACATGTAGTTGTGAATAAACTGTTATTATTATTATTATTATTATTATTATGTTATTTTGTATGGAAGATGGCAAAAATCTCAAGGACCTACCAAGGTGGCACAAACTCCAACTACAACCCGTCATACTAGTTGAAATACTGCAACTTAGAATAATCATAGTTTGTTATAGTTTATCATTATACTTACAGATAGTGAATTCATCATATCAACTAGTGGTTTATATGCTGATAAATCTTTATTATAGTGTCCAACATCAATAAACAGTTCAAATAATTCTACTGGGAATAATCTTTTAAATAACCAACGATTTCTCTCCATACTGAACAAAAATCGCAACGTTCGAAAGGCACTTCTCTGTAATAATAAAAACAAACAAGATATAAATACATGATATTATGTTACAGTAGAAACATATAATAGAAATTAATCAGTGTTTTATTTTTGACAACCAAAGCACAAATCAACTACCACCCTCATTCGGCAAATCTCAGCCGACTCCGGTACCCTACATCTAGGCCACCCTCGGCTTCTGAAGAATTTGATCCGCCATTGGAACTACTTCAAGTTTCCGGATTAAAAATGGCGGCGCCCATGAAGATGCCTGTGAAGGGTGTTTTTTCCTCAAGAAACTCTATATTGGTTGTTATGTAAATCAGACAGCATATGCTTACATTTCAAGTTTATCAGATTTTCTTTATTTAAACAAAGGACAACTTAATTTGCAATGAAAATTCCTCCTGTATTTACGACACAAGAGAGTAAGCTCCTGAAATTTACAGATCAGTAAAACCTACCTGGAGTTTATTAACAGGTTTTTTCTCTCTATTAGAAACATCTTGTGGTAAAATTAACAGCCCAAGGGCATAAATACCATTAGCTTGAGCTATTTGTTCAGCATTTGTATCATTTAACACCAGTTCTGTCAACGCTGCACAGCAAGCTGAAGTTAGAAATATTGTGCACGAGTAACATAAATTGTATACAACTGCAGCTATATACACAGCTTACAAAGCTAATGCAAATTTTATACAACTAGGGCTATACAGAGAATATAAAGGTAATGCAAATTGAGTTGTGGATACAGAACAACAATCACACAAGATTTTATTAGTTATTTATTACTTTTATTAATTATTCTAAAAATTTCCAAATGTCTGAGATCAGTATTTGAAATTTTTGTGATATCCAGTGTAGCACATTTGTCATGGAAATAATTATAGACAATAGAGAGAGAGAGAGAAATGGGGTTTAACATCCACTCAACACAAACTAGGTCATTTCGGGACTAACATATGGTTCAAATTTATTTCAATAATTCGCTTGTGCGTAGGGGTCTTTAGCAGTGGGAAAAAAACGGAGGACCTGGAGAAAACACATGAGGTTGGACAGATGACCCTAATCCTTGTCACATACAATATGGACAATAGAGAGTGTACAGTGGGACATTTAAAAATAAGGCCTATACTCATGTAAAGCAGAATATATAAATTAAATTGCTATGTTTTTCAATCTATATACAAAAAGAACTAGAACTTTATCTTTAGTCATTTTAATGATATTTACCTGATTTTAAAGAATAAGGTAGTTCTTCTTGCTGTAAAAGAATAAAAGAATGTCTTTTACAAAAATGAGTTAAAATTCTTTTCATATCTTATTTTGCAATGAGGATATTATAACTCAAATAATTTATTATTCTTTGAAAGAATGAGGTTATCAATCAGCACCCTTATTTCAGACTTGACAGACTGGTAGTGAAATTACATTCCAAAAAATTAGAATTTCGAAGAATTTTACCTTAAAACACAATAAATACAGATAAATCTATGTGTAAAAACTTAAAAAGATATATAAAAATTAGAATAAGCTAAGAAATTGTAATATTCTGTGGAAAATATATCTTACTAATCCAACGTAAACAAAATATGTCATAGTTTAATACCTGGCAAAATTTTAAAGTGAAAGCAATACTTACATCATCGACAACATGTGGTGTTCTACCATGAATACCAGCACTAGCTACACCTCCATTATTATCATTCTTCTCTGGTACAAACTTACGATCACTGTAATAAACAATTTCATACTCTTAATTGTTATAAACTTTTCTTATGCCAATTTTAAATTCAGACAGAAAGATAAGACTGGGTCATGTGGCTGGGTTCCGGGTTCGATCCTGGTATTGTCTGAAAAAGTTCCTCAGGATTTTCCAGCCTTGTCAGTGGTGTTAGACGGAGGGCCTGGAAAAGAATGGTGTCTAGAACTTTGGATGGGATGAAAACACATGTGCAACATAGACAGTTGCAATTTGATTAAGAGTAAGCGGAAAGGCTGCTGTCCAGGCAAAATGTTCCATATAGAAAACTGCAATAGCGAATATCTTTATTAGCCCAATTGGTGCAGAAAAGTAGGACATTAAACTCAATTTCATTGTCACATGTCCCTAAAGTTGAACAAAGTTTCATGTGAAATGAGAATTTAATCATTATTGAAAAAATTAACTCTTTTTTTTTATAAAACGTACAATTAATAAATCCTCAAATAACTTTATGTCTACATTTTTTTTTTTTACAAAATCATGACCATCAGACATTTCCAATTCTTACCAAGAAATTTTGAGAGACACACAGGGTATACCTGTGATTTGAAGCAGATTTTTAAAAAATATTGAAACTATGACTTACTGTAATAGAGACAGCAATAAGGGGATTCCCCCACATAGTCGTATTTCTGTACTTGTTTTAGAATCTTCACACAATTGAGCTAAACACCAAACTATGTGCCATAATAGATTCAAATTTTCACTGTTTAATTGACTGGAAAAAAATAAAACAAACAAACTAAAGCAGGAAATTTTTTTAGAGCAATACAGGAACAGACTGGGATCCATTTTCTATATTAGGTTCTAGGGAGAAAAGTCAAAAAACAAATTTGCAACACTCAGTTCAACATACATGATGTGCATTCTTTTCGGTTGGTCCCCATCCCTCCAGAAATTCCTGAATGGCAACGTTACTTGCCTATTACCCGACAAACCTTTTTAACACATGGTTTTGGCAAACCACAGTGGCTAAGTGGGTAAGACGCTGGCTCGCTAGCCTGGAGGTTGCCTGTTCGATCCCTGCATTGGCCGAGAAAGTTCATCAGGATTTTTCGAAATGGTTTCCCCTGGTCAGTGGTGCAGGATGGGGGGCCTGACAAGGACAGCTGTCTAGTCATTTGGATGGGATGAAAAACTGAGGTCCTGTGTGTACATTGGCACGCACGTAAAAAATCCCTTGGCAGTTGGAATTCGATATAAGAGTAGGTCATAGTACCGCTACCTGGGCAAAATTTCCCTCATAGCATACTGTATGGCGTATGCCCGTCTTCGTTAGCCCAGTCAGAGCAGAACAGTAGGACATTAAACCCCATTTTATTTCATTTCATAATTTCAACCCATGGTTGGAATAAAACCCAAGGTATTTGAGTCGTGATTTCAGTTACCAATCAAAGACTAATGATCTTCCCTGATCAATACTGTATTAAATGTCATTTTGGAATGGTTTCTTTCTGTATTTTCAGGGTTAGACGAAAATAAACCCTGTTCTGAAGATACATAGTGCACTGCAAGGTTTATGACTGTATTCATTAGCCCATTTGGAGCAGAAGGTGGAAAGTTAAACCCCATTTCAATCCCCATTTCTTAGCTTACCTAAGTAATACTGGTATTCCATCATAATCTCGAATTTTTTCAGCACTGGCCTGATCTCGACACAATAAACACAGTAAATTTGATGCTAATCTAAAATAACATAAACACAATAAGAGACGTAAAATTTTGCAAATGTGCAATATCTATGATATATTAGTAAAAATTCTTACTCGTTCACAATAAAGTTTAATTAAAGTGTGAATAAACTTGATCCCTCTTTAACAAATTACTGAATGGATTCTTACTTTTTAGAAACTGTGTCATATTGTTGTATAATTCTTAATAAAAACTCCACCGAGTTTAATTCACCAATTAAATATCTTGGTTTAGGACTGAAATTATAAAAGTCAAATTAAGTGAAAATCTAAATTAAATATATCAAACGATTTTTGATTTCTTTTTCATCCAATTTATCTTGATATGCATGTTTTGTACAGATAAGTTGGTTAAATTCAATAAACTATAACACATAATTATAGAAGAACAATTACTGATTTATTTAGATGACGTTTCAAAGAGTATTCTCTTAACGTTTTCGAAACATGGCCTAAATAAATCAGTAATTGTTCTTTCAGAAGTATGTGTTATAGTTTATTGCTCTATCCAGTTACTAGATACCTCTAAAAGATTGGTTAAATTCATTACATTATCAGTCAACTCCAGGGCTCACAATTCGGTCAAATGTGTCAGCTCTGACTTGACTCGCTGTGAAATTGACTGGATTGGAATATGACATGCCAGTCACTTCATGTGCCTTAAAATTAGGTGTTTTAAAAGTACATTGTCAAACAGTAAAATATAATTAAAGTTGTACGAAATCAATCTAAAACAAGTACTACATTTTGTCCGGACAACTTGTTTCTAAAGTTCACCATCTCTCCATTTAAGTACAAAAAAATTGAATTGATTGACAGGAAATAAATATGACGTTCATACCTTTGTGCTAATCCTATTAATGCATGAAGAGCACAATGTAATACTAATAGTTCATTGGCTGATAATAACTGTACTAATGCCTGAAATAAAATGAATAACTACTATACAAAATATTCAAATTATTGAACCAACATTAATATATTCTTCAAATAAATGCTAGAAATGTCTAATGAATAAATGGTTAAACATGTGATCAGTTCCAGACACTGTACGAATGTGGATATATTAAGTATATTTGTATATTTACCACATGAGCCTTTGATTGGACTAAACATTCTCTTTGTTCTACAACTACTGATAACTTCTGAAAGATATCTGAAACATAATAACAATATGGTGAGACATAATGGTGAGACAATATGGTGAGACAATATGGTGGAATAAAATGGTGAAACAATATGGTGGTGAGAATATGGTGAGACAATATAGTATGAAATAATGCAAGACATAAGGGTGAGACAGAAATGGGGATACATAACGGTAAGAGAAAATGGTGAGATCGAATCAAGAGAGAATGGTGAGACCAAATCATGAGATAAAATGGTGAGACATGATGATGGGAGAAAATTATGAGACATATATGTTATGGTAAGAAAAATAGGTGAAACGAAAGGTGGACTATATTGGACAAAAGGGTGAAATAAAATTGTGAAACATAATGGTGGGATGAATTTTACAATATCAACAGAACTATGGGACATAATGATAAAGAATAAAATAAAGACTTACTTGTCATTTCTTTAAGTATATCTATAACATATTGACCGACACCATCAGTTAAATATACTTCTGTTACTCGCTGAAAATACTGTAATAAAGAAAGATTTTATCCCTTTTAATTTCTACATTTGTTTTCTTTCAGGATATAAAATGGGGGGTGGGGTGTCTATAGGCTTCTGCCTGTTCTCTAATCCAGTTTCTGTGAATAGATATTTTTTAAAAAATAAAAAGGATATAATACTTGTAGTATCTCTCAGGAATAGAAATGGGTACAGCTTGAAACATCTAACCTCAGTCCTGTTAACTCACTCAGTGATTCTTGGATATATTTGTACATGTACTTACATCTGACAAGTATTTCACTCCATCCAGTTCGAAAAATATTGTTTGGAAGGAACAATCTCTCATCATTATACGTAAACATATTAATACCCGTAATACAGTTTCCTGTGGAGCACTGTTCAACCAATCACTAGAAAGAAAGCAAAGACTTTATAAGTATATACATGGAATCTCTAGGCCTGTGATTTCAATGGCATGAATCCAGACACAAATTTGCTTATAAAACCATATTTTTTTACCTAAAAGATAGTTAGTTTTACACTGTTTGAGAATGCATATTAAAAGGAAAATGTGAATAAATCTGAAAGTCGTCTTCAACACATACATGTACATATATAAAAGAGAAAAATAAAGGTTTCTTCTTTAAGACACTTGATGTCTATGGTTATCACGAGACACATTGTGTATGGTTCTAAGATCAATAACTGCATGTAATGGGGTCATTCCTGGTTTCACAAATGATAATAAACCCCCAATGACTTTATAAACGAGAGCGATTTTCAATTTTTTAAGGGGAGGGGAAAAAAACTCCCCTCGATCGACATTCAGGTGAGTGGCAGGTGCTCGAGAATGATCGCTCGCCTTAAAAAATAATGACTGCAATAAGTCACTGTGGCTCCCTGTTTACAAATAAACAGAAACAATATGATGGTGTTACACTCACCTGCAGCATAATTTATGTTTAGTTAAAGCTGTGAATATACGTTGTAATATCTCAAGATGTTTGTGATTTGAAAAATTTCTTTCATTCTGATATCGTAGACTGAAAACATACAAACAATAAACTAAAACCATATTAAACACAAATCACTGAACAAAGATTTCATATATAGATAAGTGAGAGGGAGATCTAAAAATGAAGTTTAAAATTCACTCAATATAAACTAAGTCATTTCAGGACTTAACATGATACATTTTTATTTCAATAATCAACTTGGTCATTATTTAGCGTTTGGAGCAAACCTCTGGACCTTGAGAGAACCCACGAAGTTAAGCAGGCATCCTTGCTCCTTGGATGGAAACTGTGCCACTCAATGACAGATCTCATGCGTTAGACTGCATTTCCATGCATGCAGACACATAATTACAGACCCAACACATCAAGTAGACGCTTACTGCTGGCCCCCCAAGATCTGTTCACTTGATTTGATATTTGTTGTTTATTTCTTACAATGTCCGTGTAGTTTGTCTTGTCCAAGGGTTTGTCTTATCGGTTTTGTTTTGCATGTAGTGAGGTTCTCCTGCACTTACTATAAATCTTTAATAGTAAAAGGTAATGTTTATCGTTACCTGAATTTATGGAGTGCTACAGCTTGTGATGTCTGCTGGTCTGATTCTGATCTAGAACGAATACCCTGACCTTCATCCTGTTGTGTTGTGGCACCGTTACCATGAACTATAGCTGGAAGCTGTAACATTATATAAATACTTTTCTACATTTCAAATAATCCAACATTAAAAGGATATTAGTAATGTTTTTAAACTTTTTAACAAATCGGTTGAATTTTAAGTCTGGGCTTTTAGATGAGAATTATATTAAAGTAAAGTACTGTAGTGTCATTTGCATTTTTTGCTAAAATATCAAATTTCTCATGGCTTAGATCGCATAAATTTCAATTCAACATAACTTTGTAAATACTGAACTGCAATGAACTATTTCACAATATTGTAGTTTACAGTTTACAAGAGCTTTCTACTGCTTAAACTGATGCATCAAGACTTTAATAGAATGTATAATAATTAGTCTACCTGTTGTCTACTAGGAGTAGTTGTTAATAACTTCAACAAACGATCTAATTCCTTTAGCTCTCTGAAAAAGAAAGTTTATCCAAATGATGATAATAAATGATTATCCTCATAACAGACTTCAGTGATACAATTAGCGATTGAGTCAAGTATATGTGTTGTACTGTAATTTTAGAAAATAATGTGCACATCCTTCTGGCTAGAATCCAATATCATTTTGTAATTCCATGTTGCAATATCAAAAGCTATTGATCTCGATCAGTTGGGAGGGGATAATTATTAAATTACTTATACTAATATTAAAAGGGGTTATGGGGACACAGCTGCCAGAGAGTTTGGCGTTAAAATTACCTGATTTGGGTCTAATATAAAATTGTTCATTTCACTGAATTTTATTTGCCTTGTGGGATGACAATATCTATGAATATTTGATGTCTATAGTGTTGAGATATAAATAATTTTGTTTTCCACTCAACTGAAGTTAGTAAACAAACTGAATTCCTTTTGAAACAAAATTTAGTTGCACAGAGTTTGACTTATCAATAATCAAAATAAAACATTATTTCAACCCAATCAAATACTTTAAATTGACATAAATCTACCACAAAACAGCTTTATTGGTACCGGTATACCCATAAATGAAAAATACCCCATTGACAGTGTCCTTCCATCTCTCCAATGGTCATTGCAAATCAGAAGCTTCAAAGATACTATCAAGATCTTAAAATGTACATGTATATAGAAAAAGATGATAGCCGATCAATATTAGTATCACGTACATGTAGATAGATATACATGCATAATATCACGCCCATTTAGAAATGAGATATAAAAATTCAAATAATGAGAATGAGTGATATAGATTAGATAAGACTGTTATGTACAAGGTAATGATAGACAGGCAAAATCTGTGTAATCAACACTTCTAACAGAATTGTTGACATAAACTACAGGTGGTAGGTGTGGTCTATTACACCACTTTATATAATATTATCAATCAGAATAGTTTGAAGGATGCTAATCTTATCTATTGTTACATCCGCATCACTTAACCTACATGTACCCTAACTTTTATATTTACTTTTAAAACAGTCACATCACTACAAACCGGATTCGTATACTAAGAACCTGACTGTTAGACTCTCACGACAAGAAAGTAACCAAATTTGAATTTACCAGTAAAACCAAAGCTTGCCTAGATTTACAAAAAATAACCGAGATATGGGCGATCTCTAATCTTTTTTTGCTACATACACATGTATGTAAAACACTACGAGATTTTCAGTTACACAATTCATAATCAATTGGTACATTTAGATTGATACATGTTGATGATTTTGATGATTTCTATGATGGCAGAATGTACAGATTTAGCTTTTAATTTTGACCAGATTCCCTCACCTTGCGCACCCAAAAAAGAAAGAAAAAAATAGCAGAAACTGACTGGTTTAAATATGTGATGCAGCAAAACCTGTAAAAAATCCTAATTAAATCAGCAGAATAAATATAAATTGGGAGATAGTTCTACTTACTTAACGGAATCAGATCGCTTAATTGGTTTGCCAGTCTGGTCGGATGATTTAGTCTTACGTTCGGTAGCTGGCATTATAAATATCTTTCTTTAAGATGGACGGAAAGATGAAAAAGGGCTGGTTGGTTATTTTTACTTTGTCTTCTCACATTTTTGTTTATTTGAATACTGTCTTACATTTTTAGTTCTTTAGGTTCAGCAAGCCCTAGTTAAATATTTCTGAAAAAAAAACCAAAACATATTAGTGCATGTTTGAATAGAATTTTTATTAATTTCATTATATCGTGAGTTCTTACCTATGCATTTGAACTTGGCCCGCATATTAATTTCATTTCATAAGGGGGATCCCGTGGCTAAGTGGGTAAGACCCTGGATCGCTAGCCTAGAGGTCGGGTGTTCGTTCCCTGCATTGGCCTAGAAAGTTCATACAGATTTTCCGGCGTGGTTTCCCCCCTTGTCAGTGATGCAGTATGGAGGACCTGACAAGGACAGCTGTCTAGTCGTTCGGATGGGACGAAAAACTGAGGTCCCGTGAACACACTGGCGTGCACGTTAAAGATCCCTTGGCAGTTGGAATTCGATATAAGAGAAGGCCGTAGCACCGCTGCCTGGGCAAAATTTCCCTCATAGCACACTGTATGGCGTATGCCCGACTTCATTAGCCCACGTTAGGAGCAGAACAGTAGGACGTTAAACCCCATTTCATTTCATTTCGTAACACATTTAAGTTGAGTCATAGTTCTTAATAAGATATGTTCCATGTAGTGCTTATCTAATTAAAACTGTTTAGTTCAGAGAATGATATGTTTTCATACAAATGCATTGTCTCATATTCCATGTTAAAATGCTTTAGTTGTCAGTTGGATTGAATCGATAATAGTGGTAAACTCAAAAATAAAAGAGCTAATTTACGTGTTTCTGTCTATATTTCCTCACGATCTAAAATCTATCATTATTTCAATCTTCCATCTAATGTCAATTCTGGTTGTGATAGACAAAATTATACTTGTCTTCCATGTCTTGTTATGACTATTTTAATGTTGTTTTTTTAGTACCAATTTAACAGAAAATAATGTATTTAGAACACAATGCTTTCAGATAGTTAATACGATTAAAATCAATGGGAATAATAATTGCAATATTTCATGATTTACACACTATTGGGCAAATCATGCTACCATTTCATATACACAAGGTAAATTCCTGCCTAATCAACACTATTTTTGGTTATTTTAATATTCCGCTATGACACGTAATCTTAAGACATATATTATCAATTGAAATACAGTAAAATGTCTTAAATACTATTGGTATATTTGGTATATCCAATACATGTTTAGACTATTGGTGGGGCTGGGAACGGGCCAAAATTAAATTTGCACATTTAAAATCTACGAATTAGTTATTTAAAATATTCTGATGACAAAAATAAATAATAATATCTGGAGTTTGTTCTATTATTGGAGCCAAATTTTAATTTAGCATTGGTCAATATACAGTACATTTGCATGCATGTATGAAGCCATATTTAACGTTTTGTACACGAACTGAAAAGTACCGTTATAAATGTGCTTACCGTTAGAAATGAGAAAACATATCAAATTCAATCATATTTTGATATAAATGATTACCGGTCTATAATAGTATCAAAGGAAGACATGATTTAGAAACCAAAGATCTAGAAATCTTCTTAAAATCGATAATCATTTTATGACCCAGGCCTAAAATCATTGCCAATGACTTCTGCTGACAGGGAAACACGGCAAGAATCTATTGATATTGCACGAAGAAATGACATGTCGTTTCCATTCAGCACATCACAGCGATCAATATAAATGTATGCAGATTAATAGCTAAACTCACCGATTTAATTCAGAAACAATGTAAAAAACTAAATTGACCATATATAGTACATAACTCGTAATATTTCTCCATTTGTCACAAAAGATAAACAAAATACCATACCTGTTCAACCTTGCATTTTCCACGAACAGACACAGCAGGTAAAATGACCCCTGATTGGTGATCTGATTGTCAGTTAACCAATCACAAGACGTTACACAAAGCTATTCCATTGTTAGCTGTCGAGGGTCTGAATAATCAGGTGCGTTGGACTTGACATAACTAGGTTAATTATTCTAGTTCCGTTAATTAGATAAGGATAATTGATTTTTAATTAGGTAGCGTGTTTTCTTTCCCCAATTGCTAGAGACAATAAATTAATGAATTAACGAAAATAAACAAACGGGATTTAAAATAACATTAATTAATGATAAACAATAACAGCTTTTCTTTCATTGTCATTATGTTGAAAAGACTCACAAAAAAAAAAAAAAAAAAAAAAATTCTTTGTTCATTTTTGCCTTTAAAAAGTGTACCACCTAGCTAAATATCGAGTCAGAAATGGGCATTCGCCCCGCGCTAATCAAGTTCTAAATATTAATAAAAAACAAAAACATTGCTGGTCTGCATTATGTATTCGTTAAAATTATATCAAAATATAATATTCTTTTATGCTTTATGTATTCGTGAAAATTATATTAGAATATAATATTCTTCTAAATTATGCGCAACATTAGTCACTGCATTTTTTCTTTCCGAATGACTTGAATTTTCTTGTGGGTGTGGGGGATCCGTAGACTCACCCACCCCACTCCAAACTCAAGTTTATGCTCGGGCGGTTCGATGGCCGAATGGTTGGCACGTGTGCACCGAATCATAAGGTCTGTCATTGAGTCAACTGGCGTGGTTTCGAATCCTCGGTTGTACGTGACAAGGAGTAGGGTCGCCCGTCTAACCCCGTGGATTTTCTCCGGGTCCCTACCACTGATAAAGACCCCTACGCGCAAGCGAATTATTGAACCATGTGTTAGATGTGTTAGTCCTAGTTTGTGACGTTAAACCCCGTTTCTCTCTCTCTTTCTCTCTCTCCAAGTTTATACTTCTTTGGTGTATAATAATTAATATGATGTATATGTCTATCCGTGTGCGCTAGGTCTGTCATTGAGCCAACTGGCGTGGTTTCGATTCCTCGGTTTTACGTGGGCTGTCCAACTTCGTGGGTTTTCTCCGGTTTCCTCCCTCTGCTAAAGACCCCGACGCGCAAGCGAATTATTGAAATAAAATTGAACCATATGTTAATCCCGAAATGACGAGTGGACGTTAACCCCCCCCCTCTCTCTCTCTCTCTCTCTCTCCCAAATGTATAGTAAATGACCTATGAACTTTCACTTTCAGAAAAAAAACATTCATTACTGATATACACTCCCCATTTTCGACCTTTTAAAATTTTCTTGCAAAATGTAACAGTATTGAAACTGAGTGGGTGAGTCACACTAGAGGTCTTTACACATCACATGGGTCATATTATAATGCTAAAACATCTTTAAATTTTGATCGTAGAAATTTTCATTATATTATGTATTATTTGCGACTTTAGAATGGCATGAATAAACAAATAAAGTAATTTTCATGACAAAAAAATAATATATATATATCAATCTAATATACCCAACCGTAGCCTGTGTTGTAAATCACCCCTGTTACTATTAGTAATTTGAATTGTAAAATACTGTAATTACTACGATTAAAGCATTTATGTACAGGCAATCTGCACCATAAACTGTATTTACCCAACAGTACCTATATAATTTATGCATATCCAGAGTTTGTACCGCCCGGGTCTATCATACCCCTAGCAGTGTTTCGTTTGATTAGACCTAATCCCACTCAAAAAAGGGATTTCTCGGGCCATTGCTTCAGGAATATGGGGTCAATGGTCATTGAGTTTGTCGTCACCCCATCTCAACTAAAGACACAACAGATACATCAAGCAAATTAAATTTTGCTCTAACGTCTTATATCTTGCTGCCCGTACAGTTGCCCTCAACCCTGTTCAACTACGCGACTGTATGCGTTGCCCCCCCCCCCCCCCTTGACTTTCAAGAAGTTTCTGATTTTGATCGCACCTAAGTAAAGTATTTTCCAATTGTGTAATAATATTGGTTCGCGATAATACCCTTACAAACTAGATTTTTCACAGGAAAGAGGAATTTGGAGGCCCCTAAACTGTATTATTTAACTAAGTACTCTAAACTCTTGATCGGGTCAGTCAGGTGGCCTCGGGTGCAATATATTAACAATAAATGGTGATTTGGAGTAGCGCTTAATTGATTTTTATTTACTTATCTTTTATCGCACAATGCCCTTATCTATTGGATCGTGTTAGAATATTTGGGACAAAAGGATGGGTGTTAGGACATGTTTCAGCATGACCGTCCTTTTAATAACCACACGTCGTATGCAATATTGTCTGCAAACAACCTGAGCGACACTTCGAATTACTGAATAAAACCCAATAACTATCCAATAACACCCAATAACACGCTCACTCGCGTGAAGGGAGATAACTCGTCTATGTGATTTGTGTAGATAAGATAAGATTTTTATTCTATCTAAACACCCCATAACCTGCCAGAATTGGAAAAAATGACGTCCCGGTAGGAAATAGGGCAATTATAATTTATAACCTCTCATTCCAGACTTCAACAAAAACAATTATTGGTAATGTTATGGAGAATGTCGTATTCTGAATATGCTAATATATGTGATTACCACAAAAAATAACGACAAATATATGGGCATTCTATAGCTTTCTGTAGAATTTAGATAAAGTAATACTATAGTATACTGCAGTATAATCTAGGAAAAATATTCTATTCTACAGATTTTATAATTTCGAGATCTTGTATTAATAGTATAGCTCACTATAGAATTTAGTGATGCACTATATAGATTATACAGATTACAGCAAACTAATTCACTTGTACCGGTATACCAAATGACCGGTACACATGACAGACTATAATAAGTTTACCATGAATAAAAAATAGAGTTTGTTTATGAATGATATTGGAAAATACTTCACCCCGCCCTTCAAAACAAATGTCAGTCTTTGTAGAGCTTTAAAGCAAAAGTAATCGCTAATACTTATTCTTTAAAAAAAAGAAGCCAATTAGGTCTATTATAGTCATAGAAATCAGGACCAGTTATATTACTAAAGTTTATTATGAATACAGCCTGCTTGGTAGGTATCTTGCTAGTTAGATTTTAATGACTATAGCAGATTATGTACTCAAATGATATAATATTTAATAATCATAACGTGGAGGTCATCAAGCCAACCGTGAAAACCTGCCAGTAAGTCACCCTTAACAACCAATTTATATAGTCTCTTGAAGTCTTTGGGTCATTGGCTGAATTTTAAATTCCAAAATGCAGAAGTATGTGTATAGCTACTAGACGTTAGTACTATAGCAAGAAATTGGCGAAAGTGCACATGGTTCACATCTCTGTAGGATCTGCAGATCTTGAATCAGAACATCTAATGATGAAATATCGGATTCCGATTCCGATTCCAATTTAGACATAAAAAGTTACAAAGAGTCAAGTTTGTTGGTATAGGTATGTTAGAACAACTCTGACAGAGATATGCTTTTGTCTGGTGCCTTTTTTTAAAAAAAAAAAACTGTAAAATTCCAACCATTTTCATTTATGATCAGTATGATCAGGATGTTGAAGCAGATTTTGCCTGCATGTTTTAAGACGTGACAACTCGCATTAAAAGAATTGTTTGGGGGAGGTTATAGTTTGTCGGAGCTGCTTTGATAAAACTGCACTGGTCAAGGTGTGGAATGAAAACCCACATGCCGATCGAGACGTTTATGCGATAATCTATGGTGGCTGATAGTGGCCATGTTAAATCTCGCCCATTTCATAGCGCGACAACACGACATCACGACAGTATTGACGCAATCATACGACACTTAACTCTGTCGTATCATCGTGTTATTTTTATCGTAACGTCGAGATGTCGACTTATTGTCCTAGTCTCTTTCTACAAGTCACAAAAATACAGCTGTACTCATTACATCAGATACATATAAATAGATACATATAAATAAGACTCGTCAAAAGAGATAATAGGAAAACGTTGATTCGTTTTCTAAAAAAAAATGAAACTTTTTGCGCCCAAAATTGAATTATATTTGGTATTATATTCAAAAAATCTAGAATTATAATAGCAGGACAAAATTGAGTCAGCTATGTTAATTCCTTGAATAAGAAGTGGTGTCGGTAGGTATCGAACAAGTATGCATTGCCTCGTGTACGACACCCACCAATACTTATAGATTACTGAAGCGATAGTTTAGAAGCGATTTCAGAAGATTTCCAATTTATTTTATTAGAGTGGGAAGGGGATTATATAAAACCTCAAATCAGACCACATAAAATCACCGCTTGGTGTAGCACGCCATCCTAATAAGTGCAGGGGAGGTTTTTTATGAGGTGAGGAAAGCGATTTGCAGCTGTTATTGACCTTATCTCATTTTCATCCGTTTGGCATCACTAATGGGATCGGGGCCTAGATGATTAAAAATAGGCCCAGTATTGCCTTCAGCTATGAACACACTCCGAAAGTCCTCTACGCACCCCCCCCCCCTCTTATTTTGTTTAACAAATAATTTCGGAATCAATAAAATGGTAGGTCCCTATCAATGATGTTTGATACGACTGGAAATTAATGTGTCTAAAATTGATTAAACAACATAGGGTAGTAAATATTACATTTTGAATCCGTATCAATGATACATTTACTCAAAATGGATCACCATTTAACTTGAAAACAAGGGAAGCAGCCGATCGAAGAAAAAAAGATTTTAAAAAACAAGTTTCAATATGATAGTAGTGGTTCGGTCATGCATTTACATCTGTGGGTGTCATCCTTTCTTTGAAAGTAATGATTGTGCCAGATTTGAACAAAGTCCATCTAGATTCGCGGCCAGTAGGTAAAGTGTTGACAGATAAAACGTAAAAAAAAAACCAGACCTATAAAAATATATTTTCTAAAACTATTTTAATTTTGAAATTATATTATTTTCACATGTGCTAAGTGTTTTAGTGAATAGTTATAGAAAGGGTCTTGTAGATTAAGACTATAAGGCATGTGCACTGTGCAGTTTTAAACTTCCGAGACGACAAGTCGACAAGTCGATGATACGACAGTTTCGCTTTTTGTCGTGCCGTCGTATCATCGACTTGTCGACTTGTCGTCTCGGAAGTTTAAAACTGCACATGCGCTATAGTCTTTATCTACAAGACCCTTCCATAAATATTCGCTAAAACACTTAGCACATGTGAAAACAATATAATTTCAAAGTTAAAAGAGTTTAAGAAAATATATTTTTATAGGTCTGGGGTTTTTGTTTTTGTTTTTTTTTACATTTGATCTGTCAACACTCTACCTACAGGCCGCGAATCTAGATGGAATTTGTTCAAATTTGGCACAATCATTACTTTCAAAGAAAGGGTGGCACTCTCGGAGGTAAATGCATGACCAAAGCACTACTGTCACATTGAAACCTGTTTTGTTTTTTTTTTAAAATCTGTTTTCTTCGATCGACTGTTTCCCTTGTTTCAAGTTAAATGATGATCTATTGGAAAGAACGTATTGAGTAAATCTACGCTATCACTAATACGGATTCAATATGTAATATTTCTCATTACTACCTATGTTGTTTAATCAATGTTATACATGTTATTTTTCAGTCGTATCAAACATCATTGATATCATTTTATTGATTCTGAAATTATTTGTAAAACAAAATAAGAGACGTGGGGGGGGGGGGCGTATGAGGCTATCATAGTGTGTAATCATCTAGGCCTCGATCCATTGTTTTTGGTGCTTGATATTTTGCGGGGGAGTCGCAGTGTCTAGGCAGGTAAGACGTTGGTTCGGTAACCCGAAAGCTGGGTGTTCGATCCCTTCATTGGACGAGAAAGTTCATCCAGATTTTCCGACGAGGTCTTGTCAATTGTGCTGGACAGAGGGCCTGGCACCTAAAATATCCCTTGGTAGTTGGAATTCGATATAATGGTAGGCCATAGTGCGCTGTCCTGGCAAAATTTCGCTCATAGTATGGCGTATGCCCGTCTTCAATATGACAGTAGTGGTTCGGTCATGTATTTACACCCGAGAGTATCATCCTTTCAGAGGATCGCGTGGCTACGTGGGCAAGACGCTGGCTAGCTAGCCTGGAGGTCGGGTGTTCGATCCCACACTGATCAGAAGTGAATATTCGCTAGGCCTCTGATAAGGATGACATCGATGCAACTTAATGAGTCCCCAATATTAACATTATTCCTCCGACAAATTTAATTCTAAAACATTTTTTTTTATGTATTAGAAAAATAAATAAAGACACTTGAAGTATTTGTAGGTAAAAAATATTTCCTATGTAGCGTAAGTGGGTATTAAAATGAGTAAAAGGTATCATTCTACCCGAAGCAGTTACGTCTTATATAAACAATGCACGCGCCATTGGTCCAATGATTGACACCGCGTGACGTGATTGCATGTGTTGAAAACAGTCATCTTTTACAGAGATATTAGACGACTTTTTTCACAGATTGGTTCGATCCCTGCATTGGCCGACAAAATTCATCAAGATTTACCGGCGTGGTTCCCCCTTGTCAGTGATGCAGGACGGAGGGCCTGACAATGACAGCTGTCTAGTCGTTCGGATGGGACGAAACACCGAGGTCCCGTGTACACATTGGCGTGCACCTAAAAGATCCCTTGGCAGTTGGATTTCGATATAAGAGCGGGCCGTAGCGCCGCTTCCCGGGCAAAATTCCCTCATAGCACACTGTATGGCGTATGCCCGTCGTCTTTAGCCCAGCTTAGGAGAGAACAGTAGGACGTTAAGCCCCATTTCATTTCATTTCATGCCATCCTGTCTTTGAAAGTAATGATTATGCTAAATTTGAACATCTAGTTCCGCAGTCTGTAGTTATACCAGAGGGTTGACAGATAACACCTTAAAAAAAAACAGATCTATGAAAATATATTTTCTAAACCTTTTTTTTATTTTGAAATTATATTGTTTTCACGTGTGATAAGTGTTTTAGCGAATAGTTGTAGAAAGGGTCTTGTAGATTAAGACTATGGCGCATGTGCAGTTTTAAACTTCCGAGACGACAAGTCGACAAGTCGATGATACGACAGTTTGGTTTTGTCGTATCATCGACTTGTCGACTTGTCGTCTCGGAAGTTTGAAACTGCACGTGCGCTTAATCTACAAGACCCTTTCTGTGACTACATGTATTCGCTGAAACACTTCGCACACGCGAAAACAATATTATTTCAAAATTAAAAGAGTTTTAGAAATATATTTTTATAGGTCTGGTTTTTTCTTTGTTTTTTTTACGTTTGATCTGTCAACACTCTACCTATAGGCCGCGAATGTAAACTGACTTTGTTCAAATTTGGCACAATCATTACTTTCAAAGAAAGCATGACACTCTCGAATGTAAATGCATGACCGAATCACTACTGTCATATTGAAATGTGTGTGTTTTTAAATCTTTTTCTTCGATCGCTGCTTTCCTTGTTTCATGTTAAATGATGATCCATTGGAAGGAACATATTGAGTAAATGTACGTTATCACTGATACGGATTCAATATGTAATAATATTTCTCATGTTTAATCAATTTTTGACATATTATTTTCCAGTTGTATCAAACATCATTGATACCATTTTATTGATTCTGGAATTATTTGTAAAACTAAGTAAGAGACGTGGGGGTGGGGGGGGGGTATGAGGCTTTTAGAGTGTGTTCGTAGTTGAAGATATTACTGGGCCTATTTTTACTCATCTAGGCCGCAATCCCATCAGTGATGTCAAACGGATGCAAGCCTATATGCGATAAGGTCAATAACGGCTGCGAATCGTTTTCTCCACCTCATAAAAAAAACTCCTGCTATTTGGGTGACGTGGGGGGGGGGGGGATGAGGCTTTTAGAGTGTGTTCATAGTTGAAGATATTACTGGGCCTATTTTTACTCATCTAGGCCTCAATCCCATTAGTGATGTCAAATGGGAGAGAGAGAGAGAGAGAGAGAGAGAGAGAGAGGGGGTTTAACGTCCACTCGACACAAATTAGGTCATTTCGGGGCTAACATATGGTTTAATTTTATTTCAATAAATCGTTTGCGCGTAGGGGTCTTTAGCAGTGGGAGGAAACCGGAGGACCCGGAGAAAACCCACGAGGTTTGACAGGCGACCCTACACCTTGTCACGTACAACCGGGGATTCAAAACTACGCCAGTTGACTCAATGACAGGCTGCGAATCGTTTTCTCCACCTCATTCAAAAAAACTCCTGCAACTATTGGGGTGACGTGCTGCACTATGATAATGCTGTGATTTTAAAGAATGTGACCCGATTTGGTTTTTTTACAATCCCCTTCCCACCCTGTCTTCTGAAATCATTTTTAACCTATCGCTCCAGTCATCTATAAATAGTGGTGGGTGTCGTACACATGGCAATGAATGCTTACTTGTTCGATACCTCCCGACACCACTTTTTCTTCAAGAAATTAACTTAGCTAACTCACTTTGGTCCTGCTATTGTAATTCTAGATTTTTTAAATATAATACCAAATATAATTCACTTGTGGACACAAAATGTTTCATTATTTTGAGAAAACAAATAATTAATCAACGTTTTCCTACTATCTCTTTTATATTTATCAAATCTACTACTTAGGCCTATATATGATGTAATGAGTACAGCTGTATTTTTGTGACTTGTAGAAAGAGACTAGGACAATAAGTCGACATCTCGACGTTACGATAAAAATAACACGATGATACGACAGAATAAAGTGTCGTATGATTGCGTCAATACTGTCGTGATGTCGTGTTGTCGCGTTATGAAAAGGGCGAGATTTAACATGGCCACTATCAGCCACCATACTAATCTGTCCCAAAATACAACGAAAGCATACATTATGTTTTTATCAACACAAATCACATACACGCGTTATCTCCCCTCACGCGAGTGTGTGTGTGTGTGTGTGTGAGAGAGAGAGAGAGAGAGAGAGAGAGAGAGATGGGGTTTAACGTCCACTCGACACAAACTACGTCATTTCGGAACTAACATATGGTTTAATTGTAATTCAATAATTCGCTTGCGCGTAGGGATATTTAGCAGTTGGAGGAAACCGGAGTACCCGGAGAAAATCCACGACGTTGGACAGACGACCCTACTCCTTGTCACGTACAACCGGGGATTCGAAATCACGCCAGTTGACTCAATGACAGGCCTTATGATACAGCGCGCACGTGCTAACCATTCGCCCCCCCCCCCCCGAGAGAGATAGAGAAACATGGGATTTAACGTCCACTCGACACAAACTAGGTCATTTCGGGACTAACACATGATTGAATTTTTTATTTAAACAATTCTTTAGCAGTGGGAGGAGACCGGAGGACCCGGAGAAAAACCAAGAGGCTGGACAGGCGACCCTACTCCTAGTCACGTACAACCGGGGAATCGAAACCACTCCAGTTGACTCAATGACAGACCTTATAATATAACGCGCACGTGCTAACCATTCGTCCATCAAACCCGCCTTCATGCGAGTGAGACTGAAGTTCCGATTTTTGGCACAAAACAGACGTGTCTTCAACTAAATTGCTATTTTGTGTTTCCAAAGTCAGCATTTTGGAGTTATTGGGTATTACTTTGGAGTTATTGGGTTTATTTGGGAGTTAATGGATAGTTATTAGGTGTTATTGAGTAATTCCACGCCCCCTATCTTATACATAGTGCATCTTTAAATTCAACATTATAGATTAGCTTACGTACTCCAATTTATACTGGGGAGTTGGATGACCGAGTGGTTAGCACGTGTGCGTTGTATCATACATTGAGTCAACTGGCGGGGTTTCGATTTCCCGGTTGTACGTGACAATGAGTAGGGTCGCCTCGTGGGTTTTCTCCTTTTCATCCAGTTTCCCCCCACTGCTAAAGACCCCTACGCGCAAGCGAATTGTTCGGAAGTCTTCTTTAATTAACATCCTTATGCTGATAGTCCATTTTGTTATTTATTATAAGGCCTCGTGGAAGTTTTATTTAAAGATGCGTGGGTGGATCGTTTTGAAAATTATTGAATACATAAGTAACATAACCTGTTAATTAGTAAAGGTAGGTAAGGTCTGAAAGGCCGAGATTTTCAGGGTGGCTTCCAATACCTAAATGATAGACACCTTTTATGTACCATTCTTTGTCACGTATTAAAATCGCTACTATTTATAACAGTGCGATCAAGTTTTATCCTCAATATATATATATTGCCCGCATTGGGATAAATATTGTACTGATAGGCAGGGGATCCTCATAAATTTGAGTGAAAACTCAAAAGAAATGTAGCCATCTTTGACTTTGAAATGACAAGGAAGCATAGCGCTTTTAAAGTTTTGGTCGTTTGGTCGGGAATTTACTCAGCGAGATTAACTGTCACTCAATTTGACACGCGTGGCAAAGCTTACTCGTGCTAAAATAATTTACTTTCGCTTTCTGAAGTCCTGATTAATTAGTTCATTCATTTATGGGCAATAGTTGTCTTATTAGTCGAGACTACACACTACATCAATGCTGATTGGTTGAAAACAAGACCGGGCACTGAAGTAGGTCAGCGGGTCATGTGAATAACAACACCAGCTGAGGTGAGCTTTCAAGGGGTATATTTTGTTATCAATGTTGTTTTGACATTATAAGCAGTTAGACATGAAAGTAGATCTGCATACGCATATATTACCAGCATCATGGCCAAACCTTAGAGAGGTAAGCAACGGAGCATCAGTTTGGTAACGATAACAGACTTGTGGATTTTATTTTCAGAATTAGAAAAACAAATAATTTTAATTATCAATGTTATTATAATTATGTTGTGTTGACCGTTTTTTTATGCGGTCAAAAAGACTTCCTTATATATCGTTTAACAAGCCTTTGTTATGCAATTTTGGTATCCGTTTAACATATATTTTCTTTACTGTTTCTCTGTATAAAATTTGTTGGACAGTTTATTGAATAGGCCTATTTATACTGTCAAATTTTGGATGAAATATCTCAAATTATTTTTTTTACCAGATCCATGCAATTAACATACATTTTATTTCTATTAGGTTTAATTGAACCATAGTTGCATATTTGGTATTTGGGGCTGCGGTGTTAACAATTATGAACAGTTGACAATGAAGTCTGTCCAACTGTTTTGTTTTTAAACAGAAAAAAAAGAAACTATATTACAATATTCTGACATTATTTATATTACAAACTTAACAATTCCCTGGCAAATTTGTAACATTTTATACAATATATGCAATAAATAATTACCCTCTGCTGGTCTCAAAATGAATTGAAAGTATTTATTAGTATATTCACCTAATTAGTGTTGTTTCAAAATACATATTCATGCTTGAAGAGCTAGCTCTTTTCTAGAATGATAAGATAAGTAAATGTCCATGAAGGACAGCATGCATACATATACACTTAGACATAGTCATATACATTCAATAATACATATTATTACATAGACAACCCAATACATTCATACAAATCGTATACTACATGTATATCAAATAGTAAGTGCAGGAGAACCGCACTTCACGCAAAACAAAAATCTACAAGATAAACCTGCGGACAAGACAGAAAATAGACATTGCACCGTGACAGGTTCTGTACCAAATTTGCGGGGGAAAAACAGGCAACATTTTTTTGGCAATTAATTATAGTATCTTTAATGTTATATAATTTGATTTTGAAAAGTGGAAGCTTGATAAGTTATTTTAGAAAAAAACAGTTCTTCATCTTGTAAACCTAATTACGTCAAACATTATGAAACCTAGACTATTTAAATATAGGGATGAGTGTGTTGGTGGGGGAGTTGGATTGTCTAGTGGTCTAATACGTGTGTGCTTTATAAATCATAAACTCTGTCATTGATATGATAGTGTCATTGATATGATAGTGTCATTGACATGGGAGCCATAGTGGCTAGGTGTTTAAGCCGCTGGCTCGCTAGCCTGGAGGTCGGGTGTTCGATCCCTGCATTGGCCGAGAAAGTTCATCTGGATTTTCCAATGTGGTTTCCCCTTGTCAGTGGTGCAGAACGGAGGGCCTGACAAGGACAGCTGTTTAGTCCTTTGGATGAAACGAACAACCGAGGTCCCGTGTATACATTGGAATGCACGTAAAAGATCCCTTGGCAGTTGGAATTCGATATAAGATTAGGCGTATGCCTGTCTTCATTAGCCCAGTATAGGAGCAGAAAATAAAATTTTATTTAGTTCCAAAATGACACAGTTTGTGTTGAGTGGATGTTAAACCCCATTTTTCTCTCCCTGTATTATAGAGATATGGTTATGGAGGATTTATACAGTTAGAACATCATTGTGAAGGTAAAGCTCGTATGATGAAAGATGATGTGTTCTTTAGAGAAATTGATTCTAACTGTTGGTCACCTGAAACCAGATTAAAAGAAATGGATAAAACAGGTTGGTCACTTTTAACTTTTAACAATACAAACCTGAAAATAATGATTTTAATTTGTACCGTATCTAAAAAAATGTCAGGAACTAATGAATTAGTACATATCATTTTGGTGCCAGATATGTATTATAAATATCATTAAAAACAATGATAAAAAAAAATTGTACTAAACAAAATAAGCATGCCTGAAAATAATGAACTTGTACCAGACATTTACAATGAATATCATCTACAAAACACTGATCAAATACACCAGAGGGATTGTGATTGAAAAAGCCTGAATCTGTGCCTGACATTGCCTGTGACCGGTGCCATATTTCATGGCTTGTTTGTAGAGGTGTTCCTTTGCTTTTATTGGTTCATTATGTTTTAACATGTTGAATAAATAAGATAACGTTTGGGTTTAGAGTCCACTTGATCCAGGCTAGGTCATTTTGGGACTTCCACATGGTTCAATCTTATTTCAATAATTTGTTTGCACGTAGGGTTCTTTAGCTGTGGGAGGAAACAGAAGGACCCGCAGAAAAACCAAGAGGTTGGATAGTCGTCTACTCCTTGTCATTTAAAATTGAGGAAGCAAAAAATATATTTTGTAAAATGCTACCCGTTAATATATAAATATTGTATAAAAATGACAGATAAGCAAAATAATTTCACCCACATAAACATTTTTAGGTCAATAAAATTATATACATATATATGTCTAAGAATATAATAAGGTTATCTACATATTTTAACAGGTGTTACAGTACAAGTCTTATCTACTGTACCTGTAATGTTTAATTATTGGGTAAGTGTTTGACATTTACAATTCTGAAATAACATTTGAGGTTTAATGCCCTACTGTTCTACTCCGACTGGGCTAATGGAGACGAAAATTTAAAAAAAAAAAAAATCCGGAGTTCTTGGATGGATCTTTGACAAAACATAAACCATATTAAAGGAGCTAAATTGCTAATATTTGGGACCTAGAAATTGACCCAAATGAGTCGCAATGCATATAATAATGGAATCTGATTGTATATGAACTGATTTACTTTTAATTATTTCCGTTTTGACTCTAATTTCAAATCAGTTAAGTCCCGTGAAATACGGCATAAGTCTCAACCAAATAGAAATTTCTAGCGTCTGGTTATTCCTGTCTATTATGCATGCTCTCCAGATAAGTTATGGTGTCGCCGTATGACATGAGTTATGGAATATCTCTAGCCTCACTCTTTCTGGTCACTTGTTACTAATGACGATGGAACACACTATGGTACACGATTCGTGTACCAATGGTTAAATGTTTATTTTGTCTTAAATATTGGCTATCAGAAGCCTACCTTTTCCCTGTAAGATAACAACATCAATGTTGATTTGAATTGACAAATAATTTGTGTTTTCAACGTGTAAGACTTTGGATGATATTGAGTTAGAGACTTAGCTACTTTAAGTATTACACATTGGCTTTGTGAATATCAAAATCTGGGGGTCCCAGTTGTATGGGTATATTTACTCTTTCTTGAACCCCTGATAACACTTGTTGTTTAGAAAAAGTTCACATAGTTCAGCTCTTGTTAGATTTCAAAAATAAGACAAAAAGAATCTGCACTAAAAATTCACTATTATTTAATATTGTATATTTGCCTTACATTGCAAGTCAAGATAACTTAAAATTTCCTTTCATTTTTGCATAACATTGTAGTACAACACTAGTAATCAAATAGAGGAAAACAGGCATGAGATTTTGATCCTAGATCATGTATCTGTTTCAATTTTGCTTCACAACCCTAACCCTTACACTTGAAGAAGACCTGACCAAATGTCTTATCTTGCCAGTGGAAAGTTCCCAGGGCTTGGGCAAACATGGGCTGCACTCTAAAAGTTCCATTTCATTTTTTTTTTTTAAAAAAAACTGTCAGCTTGTTCTTTGGGTTTCAACCAAGTTTGGTAGGCATGTTGTTTGGGTGGTAGTGGCACATTTAGATCATTTTAACTTTTATAAACTACACAATATAGATTCCAATCAAATTTGCTAGATATGTTTCTTCGTTCTAATAAAGTTGATCGACTTCATAGGAGTGAGGCAGAGGTGTATTTAGTCTTTTTCAAGGGATTCCAACAAAGGTTGTTTGAATGAATGTGTAAGGCCTCCCATGTAACCATGGATGAGACCTGGATTCGTCACGTTCAACCAGAATCCAAAATTCAGTCATTTTTCTAGTAATGATGATGTCATGGCAGTTGTGAACAATTTTTTTTAGGATGGCTGAAGAAAATTTCTTCATGTCTGGCATCCAGGTCTTGCTACATCTTTGGCAAGTGTGTATACCGGGAAGGGGAGAGAGAGAGAAATGGGGTTTAACGTGCACTCGACACAAACTAGGTCATTTCGGGACAAACGTAGGGTTCAATTTTATTTCAATAATTCAGTGGCGCGTAGGGGTCTGTAGCTGTGGGAGGACACCGGAGAACCTGGAGAAAACCCACAAGGTTGGACAGGCGACCCACTCCTTGTCACGTACAACCTGGGAATGGAAACCACGCCAGTTGACTCAGACCTTATGATACAACGCGCATGGGCTAACCATTCTGCCATCCAACTCCCCACCTCAAAGGGGACTATGTAGAAAAATAAATGGAAACCATCGACTTTGTACAGATCTTTCACAGATAGGCTTAGAACTTTTTTCAGCCAGCCCCCGTAGTTTGATTGAGAACAAGAATTTGCAAATGTAGACATTTTCTAATGGACAAAGATATTATTAATACTGTATATTGATAGTGGTTAAGCCCAATTGGGCTCTTGTCATACATGGTATCTGTTTCTGATACTCACCAATCAATATAGGTAGGTTAGTAAATGCCCCTACAATGGAATTCTAATTATTTTCCAGGCGGAACCGAAAGACACAGTTGATTTATCTCAAATATTAAACAATGATCTAGCAGCATCAGTTAAATCTCATCCACATAGATTTGTTGGACTGGGAACATTACCAATGCAAGCACCAGAACTGGCTGTTGAAGAACTACGTAGATGTAGAAATGAATTAGGTAGGTTTATGTGCCAAGAATAACATTCAAATTCAGAAATATATTTAATTATTTATTTCTTAATTTAAAAATAAACACGTTTATGCATTTTTGATTTATTTATTTATTTTGTGGGTTTAGCGCATAGTGTGTGCAGAGTTCCTGGTTGTTGGTTATTTGTAGGAAAACCAATTCAGGGTGTAAAACTCTAAATGGGATTGGTATATCAACTGCTCATGGCATGGTTTTTGATGTCATTTTCTCAAGTTGATAAGAAAATCAGTGTTATTTACAGTATTGGCATGGTTAATGATGTCATTTTGTCACAATGAAGTTGATAAGAAAATCAGTGTTATTTACAGAGGGTGGGCAAAATTTATGTTATTTACAGTATAAGATCCGATGGGTGAAATTAATGTTATTTACATTATTAGGCCTAGGAGAGCATGGGGAGAAATTAATGTTATTTACATTATTAGGTGAGGGTGGGTGAAATCAACATTATTTACATTATTAGCAGAAATTGGGTGAAATCAATGTTATTTACAGTATTAGGAGAGCGTGGGTGTTTATTACATTTCAAAGAAAAAACAGCAAGTGGGCAATTATTACATTTACTTTTATATAGCATACTCTAAAGATGGCCTTTGTCATTTTGGATGTGATGATAATTCAATCATTGCTTGATGGTTAAGTTTTTAATGAATTATTGATTTAATTGTTTGTATTTTTAAAATTGGGTTACATGTATTTTTAAAACAATTTTAGGATTTCCGGGTGTACAGATTGGGTCACATATAAACCAATGGAATTTAGATTCCCCAGAATTATATCCAGTGTTTGCTGTTAAGTATTTTATTGAATGTTTATTCACTAATGTAGACAGAAATCTTTCATGCGAGTCAAATTATCTCCATTGAAAACCTTTTCATCCCCTAATGTATCTTTAACTTAGAGCAGTGGTGGCGTAGTGAGGCTCGATGTTCGATCCCAGTGTTGGTGGAGAAAGTTCCCCAGCGTTATTTTCCCTTGTCAGTGGTGCAAGACGGGAGTAGGTGGGGGGAACAAGGGAGCCTAGTGCATTCATAACTTTATATCAGAGGAGTTATATACCCAGTAACTCCAGCCAGACTTGTCTTCCCCATTAAATAAAACTGTTTACAAAATTATCATTATATTGTCCTCATCCACCAATATGCATAAACTTGCAATATCTCTTTTTAATTTAATTCTCTGTCATTTTATATCTTTAACCCAGACCTACACATTATTTTAAAAATCAGCAATCCCTGACTGTTACATCTGCATCAAATATTTTAAAAACTAATGTGACTAAGTATAAATGATTAATTTAAAAAATACAAAATAGCTGGGAAGAGGACCCTATCAAAATTTCTCTGTTTCCTCCATCCCTGAAACCTTGTAAAAACTCTACATTTCATACCTGTTGTCATTGTTGTTTTATTTAGTCACATTCTGAATTGCCCTTATTACCTCCCTTTACAAAGATTCTGCTCCATTTATGTTTTAATGTTTAGTTTAGGAAAATAATTAAATGCTATGTGTTGCAAAAGTTAATATCCTAAATTGAAAATAAAGAAATGGGTTTTTACCTCTACTGTTTCGTGAATTCAGTATTATTATATTGCAGGCAGCTGAAGAATCAGAATGTTGTATATTTGTTCATCCGTGGGATATGGAACAATCAGGCCGAATGAAGAAATATTGGTTACCATGGTTAGTAGGTAGGATTTACTCCCTTTACAATTTGATATTGTTAGACACTTAGGGGATGCTCGTTTGTCAGTTGGGAATACCCCGAATTGGCAGAATTGCAATCGAGTGGTACAGCATTGAGTCCCATTACAATTCCGTCAGTCCTGTCAGCAGATTTTGTGTGAATAGAATCGTGACGTAAATAAACACGACGAATATGTTTCAGCTGTCCTTGTTGGTTGATATACTTTTTTATGGAGTCGCCGCATGCTGCTTTTCACTCGATTGTCACTATGTTTTGGATTGCGAAAATTCGACTCTAGAAAGTTTAATCAAGCTTCCCCTTAGATTTCCATGGAATTGGAATACTGTTACAATGTAACAACTGCCCTGCTTTATTCAGTAGACATAATCTTGGAATTGAGCATTAAAACGATACTAAACTGTGTTAATAGTAATAAATTATTCTTATTATTTCATTTATTTGCTTAAAAGAGCCCCCCTCCCCCCCTAATTCGAAATATTATAAATTATGGGTTTGGGCACTTATTATGTGAAAAAAAGTTATGTACAAAATCAACAGTTTCCAAGAACATATATTTGTGCATCGACCAGAGTATTTATTGCTGACCATGAATTATGGTAAGAGTCTGTAAATAGATAGTTGTGTACAGTTCAATCTACTAAAGGCTGACAATTTTAATTTAATAGCATACAATTTTGTTTTCAGGAATGCCAGCTGAGACAACAACTGCTATGTGTGCAATGATATTTGGAGGTGTTTTAGAAAGATTTCCTAGATTGAAAGTTTGCTTTGCTCATGGCGGTTAGTAGAATAAGTTTTTATATATGGTACTTTTAACTGCTAGGATCAAGAGTTCACACATATAGCATCGGCAATAAGTAAAAACAAAAGGCAACCTGTTTTTACTGTCAGGATTCGGGTCCCTTAGATTAATTAGAAATCTATGAGGAAATCTGTTTAAGGAATTATTAAATTTATTTGCCTCCCTTTAACTGTGTGGGGATGAGTCTGTTAATTATATGCATGACGTGAGTTTGGTGCGTGCGGGAGAGTCGAGGGGAGAGACGAGACATGTTGTAGTGCGGTTAGCTCGGCGATCAGCCAATAAGTAATTTAATGAAGTTGTGAGGCGGTTAGCCATATGAAACTCCTATACCTATATGTATATATATGCTGCTATTTAATGACGTTTTAAGGCGATGAATAAAGTTTCAAGTTTATGATGAATATAATTAGTCAAGTCCTATTTGTGACTGTGGTGAACGATACACCCTGCCGGTGACAAAATGGCGACTAGGATGGGATCCATTGATTTCAATGGATTTATTGTGAACTTTTGATGAAGCTGCTAACATTATTATTAACATTCGTGTCTGGTTTTGCATTCCACGGTATTTTGTGCGACAGTGATGATACTACAAGTGAACATTCAGACTTCAGATTTATAATTAATGTAGGTGTAGAGACTAGTAGAGAGTCTAGTTGTAGGCCTACCTGTGAAAATGTCTGACACTAACAGTAATAGATAGACAATGTCTGTACAACTATGCAGAATGACCTGATGATGTTTGTAAGTCTATGTAAAGTGGACAGTTTATGACCATGTAAATTTGTCTTATGATGTTGGTATGGCTATATAAATTGGTCTTATGATGTTTGTTGATGTATAACAATGTTGATTTGACTACATGGTATTTGTATGACTGTGGATTTCACTATGTCATGAGGTTTGTATGACTGTGGATTTCACTATGACACGATGTTTGTATGACTGTGGATTTCACTATGTCATGAGGTTTGTATGACTGTGGATTTCACTATGACACGATGTTTGTATAACTGTGGATTTCACTATGACATGCTGTTTGTATGATCATGGATTTCACTATGACATGATGTTTGTATGACAGTGGATTTCACTATGACATGATGTTTGTGTGTCTGTGGATTTCACTATGACATGATGTTTGTATGAATGTGGATTTCACTACATGATGTTTATATGACTATGGATTTCACTATGTCATGAGGTTTGTATGACTGTGGATTTCCCTATGATGTGATGTTTGTATAACAATGTTGATTTCGCTACATGATGTCTGTATGAGTGTGGATTTCACTATGATATGTTTGCGTGACTATGTTGATTTCACTATGATGTTTGTATGACTATATGGATTGGATTGATGATATTTTTACGACTATGTAGATTACACTTATAATGTTTGTTAGAATATGTGCATTGGACCATCACCTATTTTTATTTGGTTGTTGAAAATAAATAATTATTATTTTCAGGTGGAGCGTTTCCCTTCACAGTAGGAAGAATAGAACATGGCTTTAATGTTCGACCTGATTTATGTGCTACTGATAATAATATTAGCCCACGCCAGTATTTAGGTCAGATTTATACTGATTCTCTTGTACATGATAAACGGGCTCTGGAATTACTTACTGATGTCATAGGAAAGGTAGGCTTTATAACATTAAATTATTCCAGTCTTTTGAACGAGATGGATAAATGGTCAATTTGATCTAAAAACTGTAAAGCGTTTGTCTGTCGTCTATGTGGTTTATGTGACAAGGAGTAGGTCATCTTAATTCTGGTAGCTTATAAAAAAAAAATCGTATTCAACCCTGTATACTGCAAAATCTGCTAACTTGGTCAAGGTATCACATGTATGTATCCCGCTAACCAAGTCATGGTATAATATGTATGCACCATAACCTTGAAAAAATGCGATGTGTTAGACTATGTTGAGGAACTGATAAATTGTTCAGTGAATGTGTGAAATGCTCTAATAATTAACTTACTAAATTTTAAGTTTTGTTCAAATTTTTATTGTAGAACCGGGTGATATTAGGAAGTGACTATCCATTCCCACTCGGAGAACATCATCCAGGTGAACTTATAGAATCCATGCCAAATTTTACACAGGATTTAAAGGTTTGTAGCAGTCTTATTTGGACTTTACATGTCACGGTCCCTAATAAAAAGGTGTTCTTATCCATATGCACCACTTAACCTCAAATTTGCATTGGCCGAGATAGTTCATCAGGATTTTCCGACGTGGTTTCCAATTGTCAGTGGTGCAGAACGGAGGGCCTGACATGGACAGCTGTCTAGTCCTTCGGATGATATGAAAAACCAAGGTCCCGGGTATATATTGGAATGCACATAAAAGATCCCCTGGCAGTTGGAATTCGATATAAGAGTAGGCGATAGTGCCACTGCCCGGGCAAAATTTCCCTCATAGCACACTGTATGTTGTATGCCCGTCTTCATTAGCCCAGTATAGGAGCAGAACAGTAGGACGTTAAACCCCATTTCATTTCATTTCCTTTAACCTCAAATTGATTTGGGTCAAAAATTAAAGAGTTGCCTTCATTGAAAAATTTACGTCTATATATAAAAACAGAGTTGAGACTTGAGCTTTAAAAGATTTTGTTTTCCATTGTTGATACTGTAAGCCAAAATTTAAACTGACTTATGTTTAATCATTTGAAGTTTTTTTTTTAATTGCATAGAGTTTGTCCTATCACTAATGGAAATAACACATCATAACATAACCCAATTCAATACTTTGTTTCGATCTAAATTAAAGGGTTTTAACTACAGTATGAGACAGATTGAAAGGACGGGTTATAAAATAATGACTGAATATTGAAAGACTTGATGCGTCATTTAGCGCCTTTTGTAATCCCTTGCAAACTACAATATTGTGAAATATGAATCTCTAATAAGAATATCAGTCAAAAATAGTTTAATTCCATGCAGTATTTACAAAGTTATGATACATTCAAATTTCATCGATCTATGCTGCTGGCATGTAACAAACTGTCACCATCTGTGATTGGATAGGCCTAGTTTAACACTGATTGAATCCAACCTGGGAGATTATCTAACGTTGGTATTTTGATTTGGTTTTCTTGATTAAAGATACATTATGGGAGATTAGATAAAGAGCTGACAATTCTCGCTATAATAGTTAAAAACTAGATAATGTAAAGGTAATTTGTTGAAATATCAGCTTTGTAAATTTCCGCCTAGCCTCGTTCATCATTACTAAAGTTAGTACGTTAAAAAGCATAGTCTCGATTATCCATTGTTTTGATTTAATTATCAATCAGCGTTTGCAGCATATAGGATTCTAATCCAGTCGATATCGAAGGCTAGCCTTGACATCGAGAGTTGATTATGGTCTGGATAAGATAATTAATGTCTAATTAATAATTCAGATAAGATTTCAGGTCTAAAGAAAGACCTGCGATAGGCAGATTTAGCTCTTGCATAATGTATGTTTAAATGTTAAATAATCAATTTGAGTACATATTAAGCTGTGAGGAATGTAAATAGCTCATAATGTAATGTAACATAACATTTCTGGACAATTAGTCCATGGATTCCTAAAAATTTACCGCAATCAAATGTTAAAAATGTATTTCAATATGAAGTTTAAAAATGGATTGAAAGAAAATATATCATAAATAGATAGTGACTGGACATTTATTTATCTCCGTCTTTTTACAGGATCAATTATTGTGGTCGAATGCATTTGAATTTCTGGGTTTGGATCCAAAAGACTATCTTCCAAAAATTACAAATGGAAAGCACTAAGGTCTGAGAATGTGATGAATCATACATAAAGACTAAAGATGAATCATTGTGCTATACAGCAGATGTTTTTAAACAAGGGCAACAAGTTGTAGGTTCAGAATTTCTCCACATGTATACTATATAGTATTTTATTGTAAAGACTATTATTCTAATCTAATTAAGAACCTAGTTAATATAAACAGTGTTGTATGATTGAATAATATAAAATTGTTATTACTTTATTTACCTCATATGAATAAATCGATCGAAATGGTAAATTTCAAATAGTCATAAATTTAGGTGAATCTTCCATTTATTTATTTTTTGTATCAAAATGTGTTTGGTGAAAAAGAGTAGAGTACTTTTGATTCTTGATGATTATAACTTTAAGAACCTGGGGCCTGTTTCACGAAATTTTAACTAAGATAAAATCCAAATTTTAGTAATTTGATTGGATAATATTAGATTGATTTTAGTGCTTAGCCAATCAAAATTGAAGTATCTACTAAAGTTTGGATTTTATCTTTAGTTAAGATTTCGAGAAACAGGGCCCAGAACCTTTAAGAACTTTAAGATTTACATTTAGGTTTGATTTAAAATTGACAGGTGGAGTTGGAGTAGCTCAGAAAGCTAAACTTAAATTTGACTTTTTATTTGGTGATGGTGCTGGACATCATACTATCAAAAGAGTCATAATAGGGCTATGGACCAGGGATGCTATTTTAAAATTTTGCTCGTGGGACATTCTTAGTTGGGGTTAATAGAGGCCAGAATTAGGTCATAGTATGGACCCGTGGCTAAAGTAGGGATGGGGATGTACATATAAGGGAAAATTGTTTCCAGTGTTAAAAGTTTTAGGAAAAAGTAAAAATGCTCAGATTTGTCTATATAATTTTATTCAAATACTCTTTATATAAAAAGGCATACTCAGCAATAGTAGGCCTAGTTGTCAATAAAATCTAATGGGTGAAAATAAATACTATAATTGTACTAGTATTGTATTATATTTACTGTAGATTTTAAATAATAATGATATTAATAATGTTGTATGTACTCCTTCATTTTTATTGTCAAACAATTATATTAATCAAAAGATATATAAAAAGATCTTCACATGTATCATAAATAATAGTATATTTACTGTGTGATATTTATTTAGATTTAATCAAATGATGTTGCTTGTCCTATATCTGTGAAAAGATCCTGTAATTGACCTTCTGTATGATATACTAATGTTAGACACATTCGCATGGCTGCCAATATCACTGATAAAGATAACATCAGGGCAAGTAAATTATAACTTTCAATATTAATTTTTTTTCTGCTGGTTAACACATGCGTATTCAATCATAACGTCTCTCATGGAGCCAAGTGGTGTTGTTTCGATTCCCCACTTGTATGTCCAACCTCGTGGGTTTTCTCCGGGTCCTCCGGTTTTCTCCCACTGCTAAAGAAATGAAATGAAATGGGGTTTAACATCTACATACAAGCGAATTATATTGTAATTGAACCATATGTTTGTCCCGAAATTACATAGTTTGTGTCGAGTGGACGTTAACCCCCCCTCCCTCTCTCTCTCTCTCTCATATTTACGTGGGATCTACTTTTGACTGGCATCCATTAGCAGAATTTGAAATAAAACTTTCTTTCCTTTCTACATTTCTGGCACGACCAGGTATGATTATTGACATGATCAAATAGGCATCCTTAGGTCATTCTGACGTCCAAATGTATCTGCGAATTGGTCCCGTACGAGATAAGGCTGTTTTAGTTAGTGTTAGCGACTCTACAAACCCGTCTTCGTTAGCTCAGTCGGTACAGGAAAAAAGGGCGTTAAACCCCATTTCATTTTGAACCTACAAACTCCACCTGAGGGATTGTCTGAAAAGCAAAACTGGAAAAAGAAACATGGCGCACCTCGTTATCTGTTTCCGACAATTTTTTTTTCTAATTTGCCTATAATACCGATATTTAGACAATTGCCGTGTAGTGATGTCCTTCTCACTAGTTACAATGCCATTAATTTTGAATGTCAAAACTAATTATAATGATAAAAAGGGTCATTTTTAACGCAAATTATAACGGTTATTAAATGTCAAAACTAATTATTATGATAAAAAAAGGTCATTTTTAACGCAAATTATAATATTTATTGTAGTAATGATGAATTTATATACAATACATATCTTTATATATAAAGTAGAAGGTATTATTTTTAACATTATATATTTACACGCAATATGACCTACATGGCACCATCAGGAACTAGTGTAAATGAAATGAAGTGAAATGACATGAGGTTTAATGTCCTACTGTTCTGCTCCCATGGGGCTAATGAAGACGGACATAAGCCATACAATGTGCTACGAGCGAAATTTTTCCCCGGACATTTACGCTCGTCCTATTCTTATATCGAATTCCAACTGGCAAAGGTGCACGTCAATGTGACCCATCTGAACCATTATACGACGTCCCTTGCCATATCCGATTTTGACGAAACTTGAAATAATGTTTATGTATCGGACAGTAACTTCACGGATTGTGGTCCATGACTATAAGAAAACTCACGTTTTTAACTTGTGGACACTCTAGAGGTCACTATTTTTATCCCATTTTTATGAAACTTAAAATGTATGTTTACAACCCAACGATCTCGCGGTTCCTTTCGATATGCGTGCATATGGGACGGTAACTTCCTGGGTTATGACCTCTGATTATACAAAAAAATCGCGTTTTTAGCTTGTGGCCCTCTAGAGTCCACAATTTTTATTCGATTTTGAAAACCGTTCAAATATATCACCGTTACACCTGAATGACGGTTGAGTTCGCATTTCGTGAAAATTGGACCGAAACTGCCAGACAAAATGGCCGCTCCGCGTGTGCAAATAGTGTAACAGTATATAATACCACAACTGCCAGACAAAATGGCCGCTCCTCGTGTGCAAATAGTGTAACAGTATATAATACCAAGGTTGTGGACACTGTAGATGTCACAATTTTTATCCGATTTTGATGAAATTTGAAATTTATGTTTATACCCCAAAAATTTCGGCTCCTTTCTATATTCGCGGATATCTGACCGTAACTTCTAGGAGTGTGACCCCCGAATGTATGAAAAATCAGGTTTTTAGCTTGTTGACCACCTAGATGTCACAATTGTTATTCGATTTTGATGAAACTCTAAATGTAATGTTTATATCCTAAGATTTTGGTTCTTTTTGGTTTTGTCATGGACCATGGTTTTGTCGCATGCCGGGCTGTGACATCCTGGATTATGCTATGGCATCAGATTGTACAAAAAAAACCCCTAACGCTTTATTAGTTTGGCTTAAATATTCACACAACGTCAGTCTATATTTTCAACATTTACTGGAATGTCTACGGTGATCTAACAGGACTAGTCCAATGTACCATTGAAGGTGCCGAACGAATGGACGTTATGTTGGCAAACAGGCAAGAACGTTTTGTACTTTGCTTCAGGGCATTTTTCAGTATACAAAGTAGTGGGGCAATCTTCTTTGTAAAGAAATACGCTTTGGGGCAATACCTACAATTACGCGCTTTTGGTACGTTTTAGGAGAGGAAAAGTAGTATATTTACGTACTCTGAAATAGTCCGTAATTAAAAAAGTACCGCCTGTATGTGCCCTTGTTAATAGTATTGCATGCATTAAATTCAAGATGGTAAATTAAGACGGGGGTCTAGACGGCCCCCATGAACATGATAGAATTAATGTATTGAACTTTAAATTGTAATAAACAACAATGACGGTCCATTAACGACTTTTATTGATGCTTTCAGTATGCTTATATAATAAGTAAGAATACAGACTGCCATTATTATACCACAGCATAGATAGATAGATAGATATATAGATATATAGATATAACAAAATAACATGTTAAAACTGAAGTCATTTTACAATGACTATTATAGAATCGTATGTGCATAAGGAACGCATCCAAAAGGTTTTTATATGGTAAGCTAATGAAATCCCTTTCTTGTGCAATCTTAGTGGTTTTTAACGCTCTCGTCTTAGCTCTTCGAACCTTAATATGCTGGAATACAAAATTATGATTAAAATTATTTAGAAAAGCAAGCAAGCTTAAATACTAGCTGATAAACTTCATGATTTTTCTGATTGATGAACTTGAGTTAGATTGACAGGTTTGCCCACTGGATTACGGTAACGGGATTAATAATGGATGTACTATGGGGACGGGACGGTATAAGGATATACTAATGGGCGAACTAGTGCTCAAAGTTTATGTAAGCTGAGGCGGTTACCTATGGATAACTTTGGTGGATGGACTATATTATGACAACGGTAACGGATGAATAATGTTTACGTTTATGGGAATACTAATGCATCACTAGGATAGCGCTACTAATGGACAAACTAGAATAGCACTACTAATGGATAAACCAGATTAGTGCTACTTACAATAGATAAACTAGGATAGCGCTACCAATGGATAAACTAGGAAAGCACTACCAATGGATAAACTTGATTAGCGCCACTACAATATAAGCTAGGAGAGCACTACTAATAAACTAGAATAACGCTACTAATTGATAAACTAGGATATCGCTACTGATAGATAAACTAGGATAGGTCTACAAATGGATAAACTAGGATGGCGATACTAATTGATAAACTACATTAGCTCTATTAATGGATAAACTACATTAACTCTACTAATGGATAAACTTGGATATAGTTACTGATAAACTAGGATAGCGCTACTAATGGATAAACTACATTAGCTCTACTAATGGATAAACTAGGATAGCGCTACTGATGGATAAACTAGGATAGCGCTACTGATAAACTAGGATAGCGCTACAAATGGATAAACTAGGATAGCGATACTAATGGATAAACTAGGATAGCTGATTACTAACGAATGAGTAAACCCATTTAATAGGTTTACTATGGATAAACCAGGATAATCTAAAGCAACTGGTATTAGTGTCCTAAGAAACTATACCAAGTCATTAATAATCCAAGATGTGCACTGGACTTTCGGACAACCACTTTAAAACATTATTTGTTAAGCCTTACATTTTCAGTATTGTTGAACGATTTCCCAGCATCATCGTGACAAATTCTCTGTATCCAATAGTTCCATTGTTTTCTGTGTCCACTTCTGCGATTATCTTTTTGATTTCGAGATATGTCTTGGCTTGACCCAACATCTCCATCATATTTTTAACCTCCATCACATCTGGAAATATTTTTATATTCTACATATGATATTGATTTTCATTTATCATCAATACATTAGTTCCCAAATACGTAGCAGATTTACCTGTGATACAAGAAAACAAAACAAAGAGCTATTCGGATGGCACGTGTGAAATAGTGATCAGCGTGCGAAGACCATAATACATATATGTACTTTCCAGGAGAGCTAGGGATGGTTGTTAAGACAACTCTCTTGTCGCAAAATGTATACCAACACAACTACTGTCGCCCCATCTTCGAATACCCCTTCATCACACGGTCCGTTACAGACTGTTCAATGGATACTATTACCAGGGTCGGATTAAAGGCGATGGGGGCTGACTGGGTTGCAGCAAGGGGCCCACATATTAAAGCGGATCCCAAATTAGTTCTAGTTTGGAATTTAACATGGGAGGGGGGGGGCTTAAAATTTACGCAGATTCGCTAAGGCAACAAGGGGGAATGCACCGCCGCATGCGCCGGAATACCCACCCTTTTCACTGACCCATGCAGGCTTAACCCGGCCCTGGCTATTCCAGATACACGTTACTCTGGGAAGCCAAGGTGGCTATGTGGGTAAGACGCTGGTTCGCTGGCCTAAAAAATTCATCGAGATTTTCCGATGTTGGTTCACCTTGTCAGTGGTGCAGGAATGAGGTCCTGACAAGGACTGCTGTCTAGTCGTTCGAATGGGACGAAAAACCAGGGTCCCGTGTACAAATTAGCGTGCACCTAAAAGATCCCTTGGCAGTTGAAATTCCATATAGTGCCGTTGCCCGGGCAAACTTTCCCTCGTGGTACATTGCATGGCGCATGCCCGACTTCATTAGCCCAGGCGGAGCAGATCAGAAGGACGTTAAACTCCATTTCATTTTCATTTCATTTCCGTTACTCTGGTGAGACATGGACACATCTCACCAAATATTCCTACGCCGTCACCCAGGAAACAAGCGCAAGAGTTATTTTTTAGTCTTTCTCCCCCTTTCCCCCATTTTGTATGGCGATCTTTGTTGACCTTTTGGTGTAGAATTGAATAAAAGGGTTTGCATATACATTTTCTGTCAGGTTTTCGCGAAAATTCATGATTTTGAGGCGGAAGGATAGGTTGAAATGTAGGGCGGAAAATTGCGTGTTTATTTATGTCTACTTGCAGTTTGTGTATCTCAAGTTTTCCATTATAAACCTCATACTTGCTTTTGAGCAAGAGGTTGCCACATGCTGTACCACATGCTTAGAGATGAGAAATAACATAAAAGTCAATGGGGAAATTATTGTTGATCTATGACTACTTGTGTTAAGTTGTGTATATACTTGCTGTAATACTTACTTATATCCCCAGATTGATCAATATCATAACGTAAAAACTGTCCTGAAAATATATAAATAAGTCAACTATAATATTTGGTAATTTATCATGGTCAGCACTTGTTTTTCTTACTTCGTATTATAGAAGTTCATGAAACCAGTCGTGTGTATACTATTTCATGACATTTTATTTATGTGACCGCCATAAGCTGAAAATTATATCTAATTCCTTATAATTGTAGTATTTATCTTACTTTTATAACTTTCCAATCTCCCTATTAGATCAACTACGCCCCGCCAGTTTACATCGTTTAGAAATTCCTGCATGAAAAGAAAGAAATATGGATATCATCAATGTCTTATAAAGCTTTGAAAGATAGGTTGCCAGGCAAATACTCACATGTCCACTAAGTAATGTCTATATGTAATATCTGTGGTGCGTCGACAAGTTTCTGTATAAGTAATTATACAAAATTGTTGAAAATTCAATTCAAAGGATCGTTCCTTTCAAATAATTTGAATAACACATATTACTTTACAATAGGCCGTTATAGCGTTCACATGGTTCTACAAAGAGGTCAAGGGCCATTTATTTAGTTATGTGTTTCATTGGTCGTATGTGCATAAAATAATACACGCACTACCCATACAAAATGTATAAGAGATAAATTTAAAAAAAAAAGAAAAAAAGGAGATAAATTCCAGAAAACAAATGGCGTCCCACCCCAACACAGAATTTATATTTCAATGACTATTATGACCTGTGATGATTATCAATAAAAACTCCTTTAATATCATAAGATAAGAAAAATATTAAAAAAAGCCCTAAAATATTATGTCAGTTACCTCATTTATCCTATCCAATCTTGCTTCTATGTTCAACCTTTGGCCGCGAATATTACCGACTGTAATTAATAAAATTTAATTTAAAAGTTCATATACAATAAGACAGGCCGACAAAACAAAGATTTTCATGTTGGAAAAGGCTCCTTTCTAATTTTGTCTGATAGAGGAGGCGTAGTAATGTGGCTATGGGGTGACAAAGTCGCTGTGGACAATCTGCGCCAATCGAGTGATAAAACAACAATCAGACATAAATTCCTTAAATTCAGATAAGTCCCTTAGTTGAACTGTAGTAGAGAACTTAATATAAGATACAAAATATTGCCTATGTTTACGATGTGTATTTTATGAGAATTTATAATCAATAATGATCATATCATAGGGCGTATAATATAAATTCAAGTAATATATAATAGAAACAAGGCATTATAATTTTTGTAGTTATGAAAGTAAGTAAGTTGTAGGAATGATTTTTAAGAGGCATTTAGTAACTGGATAGAGCAATAAACTATAATACATACTTTTGGAAGAACAATTACTGATTTATTTAGGCGACGGTTCGAAGAGTATTCTCTCAACGTTTTCAAGCAAGTACAGTAACAAATGTGTAGGGCAATTATATATAGACAAGTAATAACAACAAATCAGAATCCATGCATGACAACAACAAGATCAAAGGCATGAAAACAACATGATCAAAGGCAAGGTGCATATGAAGGGTTAGTGAGACCACTGATAATTGGTATAATTAACATTGGAGTTATTAATAATTAAATATAGGGGTAAATAATTTTAATTAGACAACCAATAATGACAAATCATAAACCATACATGAGGTGAGGGGCTAGGTGAGGGTCTATCAAAGGAATAGTAAAAGACTGACAATAGGTAATAAAAATAACATAAAAAACAAACAAAAGGGAAACCATACATGAAACTAAACATCAGAGAAGTAGGAACTCCAGATAAACTAAATAGGGATTAAAAAGTTAGATCATAATTAAGTGAATTATAAAATATGAGTATTTAAAATGCACACAAGACAGCACAACCCACAAACTCCTAAGTAAAAATATTAATAATTGTCCTACACTCTTCCATCCGATTGTCACACACACACATACGTACAGGTGGGTAAAAGAAACAGTTAACTGGTTACTAAATGATAATTAAATAAATGACCATAATTAAGTCGTAGGAAGTGCATGATGTATTTTTAATTTGGCACTGTCGCAATTCTTTGTAAGATACATATTGTGTAGATTGAACAAAGTTCTCTAATCACAACTTTCCTGTCTTATCAAATAATTTAAATACCTGCAATGGATTTGTAGCATCTCTTGTCTATTAAATAATATATCTCATCTCTATTTATTGTAGTACTGATTAATTTATATACACTATGAATTTCTTCATATATTATATTTAAAAGATAGCCATGCAAAGCGACGATATATATATTATCTTTAAACGATAGCTATGCAAAGCGTGGAAATACACCCACGCATCAGTTTTGTCTCGAAAAAAATATTGCCATAGGCAGCAGCTAATTCGAAAGAAAAACCTGGTTGATCACCACATTTGATAAGGACCCTTTATTCATTCAATATATCTAAGCGGCGATTGCCATGCATGATACCCCACATTTTGCAAGAGATGGCCGGGGGTACAGGGAAATTAATAGGACTCATCCTCTTATTGTAACAATGCTTCACATTGGACAACTCTAGAACAGAAGGTCGTGGAACGCCGAATTTATAAATGGGATATAATCTTTAAAGACGACAAGCAAAATAACCGAAACAGAAACCATTTATTCGGACTTTCTCAACTACTTCATCCCCGTTGGCAGCTTTGTGTCTGATGACTGCTATAACTTACAATTAAAGGCAGGGCAAAATTTGATTATCATCACTATGAATAAATGCGGAGGGAGGATTGAATATGAAAGATTGATTAATGTGCATACCTAGAAATCAAAGAAAATTCCGAGTTATCGGTACAGGACGAAAGTCGGAACTATTCTTTCCGTCTTTTCTCGGTTTTCGTTTTACTCAGAAACTTCCAAGTGTGGAAAACTAACAAAATTACACAACATTTATTAATTAAGAAAATTGTTTCTAAACTTACCACAAATTGTACTGATCACAAGAGAGATAATAAATACAAATTCAATTTTAGCCATGTTGATAGATGTATGGAGACGACGTAAATTCTCTGTTGGTAGAATGTTGTACAAGCAGACCCTATCGTTTTTAATTAAGTCAAACCTAGCCCTTCGTTTGCAACGCATGCGCTGTGACCAGACTATTGTATTGACCCAACACCAGGAGCCAATGATCAAATAATAAGAGCCGGACGATTATAATAAATATATAAACTAATAAAGCTATGATATGATATAGTAAACGCAGATTCAGTGTATGACTGGTACATGTAGCCCAGTGGTTCCCAACCTTGTACTTTATAATAAGCGGGTGTACACATAAGGTCTCAGACTAGCAATTATTTGCCCATTGACTTCAATGTTAAATGGCTGTAACATCACAGGCTGTAGCTATTTGCTCAACATTCCGTTGGTTTCAATCTTTATAGGCACAATGGGGACCACATTTGGCAATATCCCCATCATAAATTTGTAGGGGGTTGACCATTTAGGTTTTTTGCTACGGGGATTTAATGTTGACAGGGGTGAAAATCTTACTTCCGACACAATGATTGCTCTGCAGAAAGACACTTTACACCCCCTATCCCTCCGCTGTAAGATCATCAGTATTACCCAAAACTGCTATGAAATTGCAAATTAGATCCCTTTTCTCCAATTCTAGACCAAAAAGTCAACCCAAAGATGCAGATAGAGGGGAGAAAAAAATTAAGGGAAAAATTGTCTATTTATAACACGCACTACAATAATTACTAGTCTTAATCCATAAGGGAATATTTTAGTCGGAAGTGTTTTCAATGCTCGCATTTTAAATAATAGTTAATATTGTATGTTCTCTTTCATTTTTCCATTATCAAACATAATGAATAAAAAGATATAACGAGGGAATGACATGCAAGATAACCCAAAAATTTTGCAATAGATGGACGGAGAACAGGAAAAAATCAACAAGACTCACCCCCTCGAATTGCCCCAATGCTTCACACCGAATTAGAATTTTTTTTCTAGCCTCAGTCGCATTCACAAAGAAAATGGGGGGGGGGGAACCTCGGAACGGAACGCAGAATATTCACTGGTTCGCCCTCTCATGACCGCAATGCTACACACCAAATTTGAAATCCGAAGATTTTCGACAAAAGCTGGTAACTCCGAAACAGAAGGTTGTGGAATGCTGAATATTGATAGACTCGTCTTCTTATGACCCAAATGCTACACAATCAATTTGAAATAAATCTGTTATAAACTGTACTCTATCGACAAAGGGGGGGGGGGGGTACCCGGAAAGCTGTTTATCGATCTGGTTCGTTCTCTCATGACCCCAATACACGTACTTTAACCAAATAGGTTAAAAATAATATAGGCTTTATTAAGCCAGCCAAAATTTCTAGAGTGAAATTTCACCTCCGGGTCCTCGTAACTAAACAATCTATAGCTTTTGAGAAAGCTTACAACACCAGGAACAAAAATCCGAGAGCTCCAAGAAAATGTTTGTAATAAATCGATTTAGGGTCTGGTGAAATCGTCACAATTGCTTTATTTATACTAACAATTCTGAAGTTGTCATAAAACTAAACATTGGCGACAATACTGTTGCCTTCATCCTTGGCAAAGAATATGGTATTGGTTAAATTTTGATTTAAACTAAAATGCCGAAAACACAAAGGACAAGGAACATACGGAATTTTGGAAATCCATTAAAGGTACAATTTATGGAAAAAATCAATAATTAATTGATCACGGTATTTAGTTTAAACAATTTATTTGATAAACTGAAAAGGATATAACAACAAGTTCTCCCTCAAAAAATCTTTATTTTCTGATAGGATTTGAGGCTAAAGGTCTAATTTAAACTGAAACAAAGAATCTATAAATATTTAGTTTTATCACTAAAAAAATAGATATATGGCCAAGACAGTCATACACGAGTTATATCCCTTTCCAATAGCTACTAATTCCGCGTCAAAGTCCGATTTTGACACAAATAGGGTAAGGGCCTATAATTGTAATCTAAAAATCAAATATTTGGCAACATGAACGTTCAAACAATGAAACATGGAAGTAATTAAAATAATATAAGTTGAAATACTGGTAGCTTTAGGTAGATATGGGTCTAGCCTTCAAAATTTCGATTCCGCAAACGCCGGTCGACAGATGCCGCAAACCCTATTTCACTTCCGACATATATTCATGGGCGCGCCTTGGCTAAATAATTCTTTGGGCGATTTTAATTCGAGAAAAGCTTAAAGTTGTACCCTTTGCAAATTAGACCTTTCCACAAGCACGATACCCGACCACTGCACACAGACGTTTTTTTTTATTACATATTTGGTTCTGTCCGATGGTCGAGTCACGAATAAGATTCATATAAACTGTTCAACATAACAGCAACCTTATTGTACAACGACAACCACTCTTTGAAAACTGAAGTGCAAACCGGCGCAGAAATACACAACAATCACATGTTTTACAATAATTTTTATTACGTCAGGTGAAAATCAATATAATACAGTATGTAATAAATAAAGGTCGCCCCATTACGGCTTTAGAGCACATATAAGCAGTATGGACAAGAGAGTAAAGTTACTATTGTTTTAGAAATATCATTTTAGTTTATTTTTCATAGCAGCACAAGGTGATGCACTGGTTGTTTGATATTGATTTCACGGCTTTCCTCTAATCGAGGCAACCAGTTCCTCGTAGGAATATTCAGGTTCGAAATGATGTCCTCTCACTGTTTCAAATGACAACCCATTTTCTCCTGAGCAATTATTAAATAGCTGAAAACCATATTTTAAGCTGTTGCCGCTATCTGCAATTAATTTCCTATTTTAGCGCCACTTTCGAAATTTTCGGATCGAGCTTATAGATTAACCGTAGAAGAGATCGTTATTTTAAAACTTCGTTTAAAACCTACCAATGAATTCTATATGTTAAAGTTGTAAATATATTTCCTTCTGAAACTGAAATCGCCAAGGGATTTTCTCACTTAGCTTGTGAAAATATTTCTTGATCTGAGACCAGATGGGCTTTTTATATTTGTATGGTTTCAAATCTGTCGTTTTAGCAGTGTCGTGCGCAAAAACTAATTTTAAACAAAAACATCACGATACATTTTTTTTGCATCATTACACCCATGTCAGTCCTTGCCTCAAAATGTCTCAATTATTAATTTAAATATATGTACATAATAGTTTTTATTAATCTTTATTGCTTATGTTTACCAACAAAAAGGTTTAGGATTCCACGTGTCAGTTGTGTCAAAGATCTTGGTTCTCTTTCATAAGCATGCATAATACCCATCATTGATACAGAAAACATAACAACGAATCCATGTGGTAGTACTAATAATGGTTTGAGTCTTGATTGTTTTACCAGGAGGTAAAATGCATAGAGAGTATGGGGAATAAGAAAAAGCGCGAGTTCTTTTCTTCGCGAAGCTCTTTCAAACAGTATTCCAAGTCCACAAATAAATCCAGCCACAACCGGAACTAGTGGTGGAATCGGTGGTGGTCTTCCACGAATATTTCTCAAAACACAAAGTCCATATTTAGCCAACATTACCATAGTAGCCAGAAAGGCACTTGACATAGCTAAATTCCTAACAAGAGTTAGCAATTCAACAAGAGGCCTGAAAAATATAATGCAACAAAGTTTTTAAAAATTTGAACTAAAATGTAGAACAGTCATATTGGTTAAAACTAATGTCATAAATTAAATAGGATCACACCAGAAACAGCTTGACATAGTTAACACATCCTGGCTAATGGAGATGGGAGGGGGGGGGGTCTCGACCCAGCACATTTTTTCCCTCTCAAGGGCCCTCTTACGCAGGGTCGTCGGAACCCGGAGGACTGGAGGAGGGGGGGACTGAACCCAATAATTTGAAAATACGTGTATGTCAGGGTTTTGACGTCGCAACGATGACAGAAACTCCCACCCCACCTCATATGAATTCGTTTCGATGGGCCTGTTACGTGCATGCATGCAAATGTGTACATGGGACCTCGGTATTACGTCTATTTGATAACGATGAGGTAATATGTGAAAGAATATTAAAAATTAATATCATCAGCCTAAGCAATATCGTTTAGGATTAAATCTCAAGAAGAATTGGGGCACGTAAAATTATGGAAAATATGTCATCTTAAAATACACAATTCTTCCAGTCGCCTAACCCAATGGAAAAAAAACTTACTTCTGAAAAAGAACCTTTCTTCTGAAGAGTAACATTGGGGTTGCATGGATTGGTAAATATAATTTAGCAAATGCAGGAAAACTGAGACAAAAATCTTTGAACGCGTGGTGGGTGCAAGATTCTTGATGTAATCCGGCTGCTTGACAAGAAATAAAACTTTCGGCTGGTTTGCGAAACAACAGGGATAAATTAGCATCGGTATAATCTCTTGACCACTTTAATATAGAATAGTAATATCCTTTTGACAAGAGATTTGGTTCTAGAGCTGTGCAATATACCAAAAAGGCACAGCTCAAACAAAACGATATGGTTTCACAGTAGGGTATCCTGGTGAGGTGACCACGTTTGACTAAAGTAGTCAATCCTGAACCAAGAGCTCTAGCTATAGCAAACAAGGAACCAGTTTTTCTTCTTAAATCGCTTTCAACTATAATAGATAAACCTGCTATTCCACCTGCTAGTCCATGATTCCAACCATCCTACAAACAAATGTTAAAATATCTAATATTCAGTCAAAGACTACCTTGTTTTATAATAACAATGTCATTCCAGAAATATTTCTCTCCCTTATCTAGCAACGATTTGATATTTTTATGCAGGGTCCCGTTTCTCGAAAATTTAACTAAAGATAAAATCCAAATTTTAGTAGATACTTCAATTTTGATTGGCTAAGCACTAAAATCAATCTAATACTATCCATTCAAATTACTAAAATCTGGATTTTATCTTAGTTAAAATTTTGTGAAACAGGCCCCTGTTCACTTGCTGTCGTTTCTCTCGTTGATTGGACACCAACCTCTCCTTAAGGATTTGTTTCATTTGATCTTGTTATTCAGCTAAAGCAGCTGCCATGAAGAATAATATTTTGTTCACAGAGCTAACAATGTTTGCTAAACTTTTCTGTTTTGTCAGACAATATCAGTAAATTTAGTTTTCAAAAGTCCAAGTTTAAACCAACGTCTCAGTTGTGTGGAGGGTGGGGGATGCTGCAGTATATTTCCTATTTCTATTTCATATTTCGCGCCATTGCCATTCTTGGAAAGCATCATAAGGAACACCATACTTATTATTTTATGCAGGGTCGGATGAAACTTAAATAGCGACCACCGTCTGAAAATGTCACTTTGCATCTACAGTAAAAAGAGAGCATATTCTGGTCATTGTCCGGCACACTCACACAAATGCAATTTGTTTGTATAGTAAATAGGACAGATTACTGGGCACAAATATATACACCATTCATAATAAATGACATATTTAGTTATGATACAAAAATTGTCTTTAAAAACTAATTTTGGGTCCCCTTTAATATTGGGCCCCCTGGCTGCAGCCCAGTCAACCCCCTCCCCGTTAACCATGATTATAATATGGACAATACTAAATACTTGATTTATTTGCGACCTTCTGATAACCAATTATTTAGTTTGTCACTTCTTGTTGCATGTTCTAAACCCCACCTGGGACACCGTTAAGAAATCGTATCCTTCTTTACTGCGACCAATCTGTTAAAACACAGATCCTATTTCGATTCGTTTTTTATAGTTCAAAATTTCGTTTTACTTGTCTGTGTTACACTAGGATCAGGAAGAGCTATTATATAATCCGAGTTCTGGCTGATGAGAAGGATTAGCCAATGAAACGGTCTTGTGTGGCGAGTTCTTAGTGCGGAGTGCATGGAACTGTGGGTATTCCACTAGAAACATCAACTCTGATTGGTTAATCAAATGGCTGACGCCATAGGGCTAAAGTTCGATCGTATGAACCCTGCGGCGACCTCCCACTACAACTGGTCAGATCTCCATATAGTGAAGATTATCGAAAGTATAAAAAAAAAACGAAACGAAATATAGATCTGTATTTTAATCAGATTGTGCTGTGACCATACCACCACCCATATCTAGAACACCTGATACCACCTCACATGGCTAATAACGTATCATACTTTTACCTTGGTTGTTCTCACTTTTTGTAGTAAATCAACAGATAGATGATATATACTAGGATATAAACCGAGAAATGTAGCAAACCTGGCACCATCTTTACATAGTATATCTTTTCCCAATCCCGGTAATCTGTTTATATATGAAATAGTATATCAGTCAGTTATCAGTACTAACATGATGTATTATATCGTGAATGGAAATCTATTGTTATTTCACTGAGAAGTATCTATACGTTTGTCGTATATAAATCTAGCTAATGCCACCATAGTCCAATAACGAATAGAAGACGTCTTTAGAATTGCCATATTTTAGGATAGCTACTTTCAGTATTATTGCGCTTGAAATTGACATTTATAAATTATAACACATAATTGCGTTTGGACTGGCGAAATATCGTCCGACCGACTTCACATTCATAAACTATAACACATACTTATGGAAAAACAGCTACTTATTTATTTGGGCGACGTTTCGAAGAATATTCTCTCAACGTTTTTAAAATGAAATGAAATGGGGTTTAACGTCCTACTGTTCTGCTCCTAACCTGGGCTAATGAAGACGGGCATACGCCATACACTGTGCTATGAGGGAAATTTTGCCCGGGCAGCGGCGCTACGGCCTACTCTTATATCGAATTCCAACTGCCAAGGGGTCTTTTACGTGCACTCCAATGTGTACACGGGACCTCGGTTTTTCGTTCCATCCGAACGACTAGACAGCTGTCCTTGTCAGGTCCTCCGTCCTGCATCACTGACAAGGGGAAACCACGCCGGAAAATCTGAATGAACTTTCTCGGCCAAAGCAGGGATCGAAGACCAACGTTTTCAAGCTAATACAGGAATACAAAAATGTGAGGCAAATATATACAGAAAACAGATGATGAAACAATACGACATGACAACAAGAAGATAAATGATAAATACTCTGTATCTGCGACCGACAAACCCATTTCGTTGCCTAATAACCTATGCTTGCTTTAAACTGGTGACAAGCAAATTACTCTGGGTGAAATGTAATGTAGATAGAAAATCAAAACAAATTTTAATCAAAGTAATACTTTAATGTTTCACTGAAATCAACGAGGTCACGTTCTACGGGTCGAGGTCAATCAAACCCCACATTGATAAAACTGGGATGATATGTTGACGTTATCTTATATTGCATACTGACATATACTTTGATGTCATATATTTTCTTTATAGCAAACATAACGATCAGTGCAGAGAGCCATAACCATCCATATATATATTATATATATATATATATGTAATATCAGGTATGCAACTATAGTTAGGGACGTACAAAAACGAGCACTCACCCTTTCCGAAAAGGATTCTTCATGATTGCCGCGACAACTTTAACCCCAGCATAGAGAGCTAGTCCACTTCCGAAACCCCGCACGAACTGCTGAAAGAAACGTTTAGACAACGCCAAACTACCGCTTTTAAGTTGGACTTCATTGGCTTCATCCTGAGAACTTTCGTGTGTAGTTGATATCGCCATTTTAGTTGATACAAGTATCTACATTCATTTATCACGTGCGTTTTTGTTTTTATTTTATCAATCAAGTCAGCTGACAAAACATTCATTTATCGAAAATTAGCACTCTTAGCCTACAAATTATGTATGATTTGAAATACACGATAAGCCCATGTTGTTAATTGAAATAACCCCTTTTTTATATCTGTACACACAGTATAAATACATGATCAGCTCATGTTGGTCATTGCAATAACCCCTTTTTTATATCTGTACACACTGTAGGCCTATAAATGACATCGGATGGATGCTATAAACATAGGTTGCCAGGTAATGAAACACACCCAAGTCATCTGAAGAGTGATGAACTAATTCGAGGCTAACAAGATTTTATAACAAAAGGGAATAACGCAGGATGTTATAATTACAATTACCTGGATATTCTCGAAGCAATGGCCCGAGGGAGCGAAAAGATATTTTGAAAAATATGAAGAACAAAACAGAAAACCCCCCAAACATTTTGAAAAATCACACAAGGGCACCATAACTTGGTATAAGGGGTTGAAATGGTGTTTAACGTCTTACTTTTCTAAACCTGTTGGCCTAAGGAACATGGGGACAGTGGTTCTTATACCGAATTCCAACTCAATGGTGCTTTTACGAGCACGCCAATGTGTAAACAGGACATCAGGTTTTCGTCCAATCTGAACAATTATACGTTATACCTTGTCAGGCCCCATGACGTGCACCACTGACGGGGAACCCGCGGCGGAAAACCCAGAGAAACGTTCTCGGCCAACACCGTGAGCGAACCCGAGACATTCTCGTTAGCAAGCCAGCGTGTTGCTCACCAAGTCACTGCGGCTCCCATGTATCAAGAAGTAATGACCTGAAAATCCAATCTTAATGAGCCTGAATTACATTGATATTTAAGTTGTGACAAAAACCTTGGAAAATTGTGGGGGGGGGGGGGGGTTGTGCTATGGTTTGTTAATGTATAATTTACATCACCAAAGATGGCACCGTCAGCAACAATAGAAAAATAGTAGTTTCTTCACTTGCTTTTATAAGGTCTCTTTGACTTGCCGTACTCACGATAATCTCGATAATCCAGCTTGAAAAAAGTCAGTAGACTGGTTTAGCATAGTCTCTATCATCCAGAAAAATATTCCACGAATATTAGTCTGGACGCGTTGAGAATAATAGGTCATTGGCTAGATTATCTGGTCTTTTACATTATCATAAACAAAGTGTAAGGAAGGTAACTAATTCTAAAACAAGATGAAATTAATTTAAGAGAGAGAAAGACAGAAATGGGGTTTAACGTCCACTCGACACAAACTAGGTCATTTCGGGACTACCATATGGTTTAATTTTATTTCAATAATTCGCTTGCGCGTAGGGGTCTTTAGCAGTGGGAGGAAACCGGAGGACCCGGAGAAAACCACGAGGAATTAATTTAAGAATGCCGTTTCAGAAAATAGAACTGGTTAAACACGTTCCAAATATTTTTGTAACACAGAGATGATTGCTACGATAGATGCGTAATGAAAATTTCAAGAAACGGAAGTGACAAAAAGAATAAGAAAAACAAGAGTTATCTTTCTATATAGCTGATTGAAGTGACAAGTGATAACAGATACACGGGCGAATTTCTGCTCACTAATAATTACGCATATATATGGTAGCAATGATCTCTGTGTTAAAATTGTATTTGGAACGTGTTGAACCAGATCTACCACATATAATATGTGTCAGTGATAATAACTGACACCAATATTGTCCTTTAGGAATATCCGTTTGGAGCACAGATTTGTCAATTCAGTCGGATTTGATATATATATCAGTCAGAGCTGGTTTCAGTTACGTCTTTTGTATTTTAAATATATGTAACATGGGGGAAACTAAGGTAAGTTTTATATATGTATATGAATATATGGTGGTATAATTATCGATATATTGAGAGATATGTATTTATCGTGGGGCACCCTAATGAACCCTCAATTAGCTTCCTCGTCTTAAGATCCCAAAATATCACGGGAGACCGAGAATTTGTTTACAAACCTTCCATTTGCTGTTCGTCAGGGAAGTATGTTGCGCTCTAATAAATCCTTCTAGTAGGGGGTATATATTATATTAAAGCTGATAAACTACAAGTACTTCTATTATTACGGTAGATAAATACATAAATGAAAATACGTCCAGGTAAAAAATTCAATTATGAGTCCTGTAACATAATACTTTGTATTTGTTTTGCTTTGTGATGTTCTTGTGCAAACGTTTACACTTTTAGATAACAGAAAATTTAAATGTATGTGGCTAATTTCCCTTTTCAGAATAAGACCAACCCCAGAATTAACACAAGGAAAGCCATGGTTATTTATTTAGTTTTGGTTTGGGTTGAAGTTCGTGGAGAAGACATTTCAGAGGTTAGCAGAAAATGTACCTTCAGTGAAGACGACAAATATCGCGGTATTAAAGTTGATTGTTCTCATAGGGTTTGTTCTACAGTTCCTAGAAATCTACCGATAAACACAACATCCTTGTATCTGAATAACAATAACATCCGGCATCTTTTAAACAATCAGTTCTCTGAATTACTTAATCTAAAATATCTAAATTTAAATTTCAACCCCATACTGGAAATCCAGGAAGATGCCTTCAACAACCTCAATCAGCTACACGAGATACAATTAAATGGACATAATCTGAACTATTCGGAAAGTGCACTGCCAGATAAATCCCTTAAACCACTGAAGTCCCTGAAACGTTTGAGTATCCGATCACATTTGAAGAACCCTGCGAACATTTTCTCAAGCAAAGGTTTTCGCCATTTAAGCAGTTTGGAGTCACTTGATATCGATGCAATTGAATTTAATGTCGGGTTTTCAGAACTAAAAAATCTTAAACAGCTTGATTTATCGGAAACATATATAGATGATGTTAAGTTTGATTGTCAGCTAGCCTACGTCACAAATAGCACTTTCACAGTATTTAAGACAGTTCCAATTTTAACCCTTAATTTGGAAAATGTTTATTATACGATATAGAACGGAATGCATTTGCACCTTTTTTGAAATTAGAAAATATTATCTTATCCTCAACCGCATCATCTTTACTACCATTTCCTAAAGTGCTTGAAACGTTACAAGTGTTTAAAAACAGAACACTCAAATCTGTAAAAGCCACTGGGTTTTCACCGAATGTGGGATATATCACATCTGCTGGGAATGATTTTAACGTAGAACTTATCTCTGATATTTGCATCTGGTCATTGGACTTACGTTATAATGCCATATCTATGTGCGATGTTTCAAAGTTTTTAACTTTTCCCATACCAACATTGACCAAGTGTCTTAGGCATCTTGACGTTTCAAACAATATGATTTTGGGAAAGGTAACCAATCTGATAGATTTTTACCTTTTATTCCCCCGGTTTGAAAATCTGGAATATCTTGATCTTTCTAAACAATTAAAATTTAGTCTTGATGGTAACACAGAATTTGACAAACCCCATCCACCTTCTCGCCCCGGATCTATTCCGGTGTATTTACCACCTAAACTGAAATATCTTTATTTAAATGGTTTAGCTGCACGCCTTGGCACAACTCCAAACGTTCATTTCATCGGAGGATCAAATTTGGTTCATCTTAATTTTTCCTATAGTATGTTAACTCTCTATAATGAGGCTATTATTTCAGGTTTAGAAAATTTACATGTACTTGATTTAAGCCAAGATAACTGTCGGTATATAAATCAATCCTTTTTTGATACTTTTCCTAATTTAACTACGTTAAGATTAAGTCGTGTAAATTTTGATACAGATCAGATTTTTAATATTGGTAAAAGATTGTTTCAACCCTTGAAAAAGTTGCAAAATCTAGATCTGACAAATAATTTATTAACTGGCTTGCCCCACGATATATTTGATGATTTGATAGAGCTGCAGGTTGTATCGCTGTCTTATAATAATTTAATTAGTGTCCCAGATCTAACGCATCTTGTCAACTTGGAGTCTATATTCCTTAGTTTCAACGCTTTAGTAACTGTTGATGGACAAACCCGAAACACATTAGATGCACTTTCTAAAGGTAATAGGGTTCATGTATCTTTTTACGGAAACACCTTTGCATGTATTTGTGAAAATTCTGACATGTTAGATTGGTTCATTCAGACCAGAGTGGATCTAGATGGTAGAAATTATTCTTGTGTAGATTGGAAAGGGGAGAGAATCTACACTAACCACGTGTACAGGCACTACCGAGACTTTCAACAACATTGTATTTCTGGAACTTGGTTTACTATATCTATTACTGGATCAAGTGTTATATTACTTGCTCTACTGACTTGTTTTATTTTCGTTAAGAATAAACTGAAAGTAAAATTATTTTTATTAAGAATGATTGGACGATATATTCAACCCAAGACGAGAGAAGAGTTTGCTTATGATGTATGTGTTCTTTATGCTGATGATGTTTACCAGTGGGTGTGTCATAATATGTACCAGGAACTTGAAGTGCGACGTGGATTAAAACTATATCTTCGTCATAAAGATGAACCTATTGGCGGAGATAAGCCCCAGGAGCTGTATAACTCCATGGATTCCAGTTGGAAAGTGGTTTTAATTTTAACTCCTGGATTGCTTGCTGACGTTTTTTCAGCCTATACGATGTCTGTATGCTTGTCGTTTATAACTTTAACCACACCCAACAGATTGATGTTGATAATAGATAAGGGTATGGATATACCTACTAATATAGATTACTTTCTTGAAGCAGTTAATGAGGAGAATGTTTACAGGTATGAAATAAACCATCTTTATGACGATGATCCTCAGTTGTGGAATAACATTTACAATGGTATAACAGCAAGGAATTTGTAGGATAAATGGAAGAGTGAGTAGTGGTAGATTACACTGTAAATGAGTTTTGTGTATTTTTACCGTAAATTGACTGGCAACTTTCTGCCAGTCATTTTACGGTAAAAATACAATTTGACGTGTATATTTACTTGGAATATACTTTGAAACGGTGACATTTTTAAAGGGAATGTGTTTGTCCCCACTCGGCTAAGTAGTCGTAGGTTCGATCCCTGGCGAACACACAAAGTTTTTCGGACGTTTCAGCTGAGCAGGCAAAACATCATTCGATAGTGGAAAGAAATTAAATAAAATGTGGTTTAACGTCCTACTGTTCTGCTTCTTACAGTGGAAAGAGTAGGAGGCATGACACGAAGCAAAATGTCCCACACAACCCTATGTATGGCATATCCCTGTTTTTATACGCCAGTTAGGTGCATTCAGATTTTGAATAACCTATTTCTCTAAAATAGACTAATCTTATTGACACAACAGTAAATATTTTGCACAAAATTCGATAAGTGATCGAAGGGGAATAACCGATTTGAACACTATTTGACAGTAAATTTACAATTTGTTGTAAAAATACTATTTTAAACGGCATTTCTGTTAATATACAGCTCACATAATGTAAACTGACATATGGTTGTATTTCTACATTACGTTTGAGGTAATCTTACATGTGGCCAAAGCGGGAATAACCGATGTGGCCACTATTGGACAATTAATTTACAATTTGCTGTAAAAATAATAATTCAAATGGCATTTCTGTTAATATACAGCTCACATAAAGTAAACTGAAATATGGTTGTATTTCTACATTAAGTTTGATGTAATCTTACATAAGCGTTGTATTCATATGCATTTACATCGTTTTAAATGTGAGCTAACACATATGTGATATTTTAAGTATACTTATAACTGTAAATATACATATAATTTTAACAGTTTAAAGCGGGAATAACCGATGTGGCCACTATTTGACAATTACTTTACAATTTGCTGTAAAAATAATAATTCAAATGGCATTTCTGTTAATATATAGCTCACATAAAGTAAACTGACATATGGTTGTATTTCTACATTAAGTTTTATGTAATCTTACATAAGCGTTGTAATCATATGCATTTACATCGTTTTAAATGTGAGCTAACACATATGTGATATTTTAAGTATACTTATAACTGTAAATATACATATAATTTTAACAGTTTAATATGGATCTTGTACGGCCCTCCGTCCTGCATCACTGACAAGGGGGAACCACGCCGGAAAATCTGGATGAATTTTCTCGGCCAATGCAGAGATCGAACACCCGACCTCCAGGGTAGCGAGCCATCGTCTTACCTACTTAGCCACTGTGACCCCTTCGTAAGTGGACTATACACGAAACGTAATGTTAAAGTTCTAAAGAGATGTACAATTACACGTTTCCTGTAAATTGTACACAAATCCCGTATTTAGACATGTTTGAACAGTAGAATTACCCATAAAAACTGTTCGTTAAAAGACATAGGTGTATCAACACAGGTTACATGTAACAAAAATACAGTTCTAACTTGTAAAACTACACTTTTATTGTTAATATCCAATTTTTTTTACCCGTAAACCCATGTTACCTCACCAATACAGTAAATTTATAGCATAAAAACATGCAGTGGTATTTTTACAGCGTTATGTTAAAGAAATTACATATTTTTCACTGTAATTTTACATTTATTTTTAACAGTGTAGTGTTAGATTTATTCGTATTAATTCGCCAGCCTTTTCATACAAAGGTTACTCGATCTATTTTTTTGTCGTGTAGAGTCTTTAAAGCATATTGGGGTTTCTGTTTACTGTGTATAATGAATTTATATAAGATACTACATTGTCTGTATTTGATAAATATAGCACTATTTTTTTATGATAGGGTATTTTTAAAAAAAATACTATCATGTCTTTTATAAATATAGAGATGTTTGTTATACAATTATGCAGTTGAATGTTAAGAAATTTACCATAGAAACTTATATTTTGAGAGATAATGATTTTTTTACTGTAAAATGATATTACGGAAGGGTATAATTTCCTGGGATATTGACATCCTGTGTAAATTTTCTCGAAATGAAATGAAATGAAATGGAGTTTAACGTCCTACTGTTCTGCTCCTAACCTGGGCTAATGAAGACGGGCATACGCCATACAGTGTGCTATGAGGGAAATTTTGCCCGGACAGCGGCACTACGGCCTTCTCTTATATCGAATTCCAACTGCCAAGGGATCTTTTACGTGCACGCCAATGTCTACACGGGACATCGGTTTTTCGTCCCATCCGAACGACTAGACAGCTTTCCTTGTCAGCCCCTCCGTCCTGCATTCGAGTTAATTTTCTCGAGATATTGACATCCTATGTAAATTTTCTCTATATATTGACATCCTTTGTAAATTTTCTCGAGATCACGAGTTAATATGAAACCTTATATGACAGTGTCTCCACGTTGTGAAGCAACCATTGTCCCAATACTTCGCACCAAATTTGATAAAAAAAAAAATACTCTAACATTTGTTACAAAGGAAAACTGCTTATTAATGAAAGAATAAACGGACAATCGATATGGTACCCATGATTTACACTAAATTTGAAATATGGTTAAAATCGATTGGGTTCTTCGTCTCATGGCCCCAATACTTCACACCAAATATGAAATTCAAAACCCTACCACGTTAGCTTTAATGTGTTAAGCTTCGAATTACAGACTTGCTTGTTAAATTATTTCAATTTAAATGAGAAGAGGACGTTTAATTGAAAATTTTGCATGGTTTTCGGACCATATTTTGTTTTAGAATAAAGCTAGACAGAGCGTTTATTGTCTTGTGGCACAAATGCTTCGGAGCAGATTTGTAAATAAAAAATCTTGAAAAACTTTGGGCTCTAACGCGTTCACAAGGATTACCGGAAAATAGGAATAACGCCATAACAAAACTTCAGGGAGCGCTGCAAATCAATAAGGTTCATTGTTCCGCCGAAAATAAATAGGGTTCCTCTGCTTGTGACACTGATGATTCAAAAGAAATTTTAACGATAGTCACGCAAAGTGTGGAGATACGCCCACGCAGCATCTATGCATCAACAGCAGATTATTCGAAATGAAAACTTGGTTGATTAATAAATTGTATAAGGGTCTAGCATTCATCAAGAAATCTAATCTCTATCGTGTTCGCGTGCTTGTTATCTCTCTGGGACAGAAATCTTATATTGCTGAAAATTAACAGGGGTTATCCTTGTCGCGGAACACTGAATATCGAAAATCTGTTAAAGCACAAAATTTGAAACAAAACGGTTAAAAACTGTAGGCTCTATCGTGCTATTAAGGTTTTCGGGAAAGTGTGTGTGTGTGTGGGGGGGGGGGGGGGGTAAACTCCGAAACAACAGGTTGTTGGGCGCTGAGAATACGTTAAAACTACGCGCACACATAAAAATACCCGAGATCTCGCGAAAATTTACACAGGATGGCAAGATCCCGAGAACATTAACTCGAATTCTCGAGATCGTTAACGCAGGATGGGAGATTCTCGAGAAATTTATTAGGGTATTTCGAGAACATTAAATTGAGATCTCGAGAAAGTATCACAGGATCGCAGGATGACACTATTTACTATAGGAATATATTTGGTAATTACAAAAATATTTAATATATGCTAATTTTTATTTTATTTTTTTAAATACAATGCTGTTTATTATATGATACTGCATTTTATTAATATAACCATACTTTATATGAAGTAGTGTATTCTATAACCATAGCACTATTTACCACAAGAGGCTATATAAGGGGTATTTACAGTATTATAACGTATAACACGGAACACTATTTTACTAAAACATATTGTATTTTATATTTCAACATTGCAATTTGTTTAACAAGAGTACGTACATTGAATTAAATTTCTTTGACCAATTCTGATTTGACATAAATGCTTAATTTACCATATACCACCCCATCCCAACCCCAACCCAAACACCACTACTTTCTACCTATATTACTTCCAAACTATACGGAAATTTTAAACTCTGCTGTTTGTGAACATATGTGAATCAATATCATCGGTTAAATCTCACACTCCCTGCCCTTTTTTTGGTTCCATGGACAATACCATATGAAGAATACCATTTCAAAACCCATGCACCCTGACCTTTTGTTGGCAATAACGAGATACAGAACCCAATTTAAAGACCTACGCATCTTGTCCTTTTGATGGTCTTATGGGCAATGCCGAGATGGGAATCCCATTAAAGACCTACGCACCATGCCCTTTTGATGGTCCCATAGGCAATAACGATATGAGGAATCCAATTGAAAAAGCTACGCATCATGGACAATAACGAAGGGGGGAATCCGGTAACAGGAGTGTTTTGGTATATTACAGTATTTGTTATGCCAGTCGCAGCAAGGGGCAAGATTTTGAAACTATCCTGCTCCTGCACCACGCCCATGGGAATCAAGTCGGAAAATTCAGAAGAACTTTCTCTGCGAACACCGACATAGAAAACGGGGCCGCAGGTTAGCAAGCCAACATATTACTCACTGAGTCACCGCGGCCCCCAGGCCATATAAAAACAAAACTCTACACTGGGATTAATTTACACATTTAAGTTGGTTTTTATGTACACGATTACCTGTTAAAAATGTTAGCTAACTTTTTCTTGGACCATACCACCATACACACATATTATAGAATAGTGTATACTTACAGTATTATTGATTCGATAAGACTTAGCTTACACCATCTTTAGCGTACATTACACTAGTCTACGTCTTTTGTGTGTTTACCCCTTATAAAAAGTCAATGAAATCGGTGCTGATTGACATCTCTTAGTTGGTTTAAGTTACACTTAAAGGGACAATGACACTCTTGCGGGCTTGACAGCTCAAGAAAATAAAAAAATAGCCTTATTCTAGTACTAGATGTGTTAGTGTCCTACCTGTTGTGTAAATTATCCATTAAATCCTATTTTACTTGTCCAAAGGGTTTAAAAATATTTTTAAATCCAAGTCACATTTGAAAAGATTTACGTCAGGCTTTTCAAATCATTTAGTTGAATTTTTCCAATTTTTTAAATTAGGTGTGTTAAGATGAAATTTGTATCATGAATTAATTGGAATATTGTAAAATAGTACAATTTGTTGACTAGAATAAAGATTAGGACATATTATTCAGTTACAACAAGAGTGGTATTGAGCCTTTAAAAGTGTACACAACCCAATCATTTTAACTGTGTACGTCATTCCGTCTGTCAAGGGTTCTTTTATGTTCATGCCAACGCGTACACTGTCCTGCATCACTGTGTAAACCGAGTAACCTGTCAAATTCATTTATTAGTCACAGATGAAGTAAGTTTCGCTCTAATAAATCACTCTGGAGAAAATAACTAAATGGTTTTAGATGATAGACAATTCAAATGTCTGTTTCTAATTTGCATTTTCAGAATAAGACCAATGTAGTACCATGGGCCTTCTGTTAGACGTGGAGAGCGGGATATACCAAAACCGGTCGCCACATCCTACGTATGAGCCATGCATCTCTTCTTACTACATATCTTAGTAGCCTTGTGATCGTCTAGAATTTGTCTCTGGTTGTCTTTGCTTCCCCTTCACTTTGTGTATTTACTTCTTCTTGTCTATCTCAGTTAGTTAACACGTTTGTCTTATCAGGAATAACAATGCAGCAGTTCATTTTTACATTTTATATATCATAGCCGGATACATGGATACACGCATAATACAGATTACAATACCAATGTCATTATTAACCCCTACCCAGCCAGACTCACTGGGGCGAGTCTGCTGATAGAAATTTCTACATCTTTTCCCTTCTGGAATCAAGCTGCTGTCTAGGAACTCAGATGGCAATCTCTCCGGAATCCAATGAAATCTGGCTTAAAAGTTTGCCATGATTTCTTTTATATGCCCTACGGACATCTCGCACAAACTAGTCTATACATGACTCTGAACCTGTGCAATTACTGATATGATTGGTCCCTTAAACTAAATGATGCAATAGGTAAACTTCCAATGACGTATAATCTGGTAACATGTTGTTGACATATAGAACCAACTATGTTTTAGCTCTATAACTCTTTTTATATACCCATCTGTCACTCATTCGCTAACTTGATTTAAGTACGAAGATGTTAATCTACTAACTTGCCAATGATATTAATTAATACAATATAATGCTATCCTTAATTTAAAGAGCAAAAATTTTAGCAAGAGTCTTACATTCGTCCATTTCTTTAAGATCTTTTGCTCGGTATTAGGTAAAAGATCCCTTGAATCATTTACAATAACCATACCAACATCTGTTGATTTATATAAGTATTCATGCATGTAGCAGAAATCTCGAAAATCGATATATATCACCTCCCCCTCTTGAAAGATTTATGCGAAATTAATTATTCATGCACATATATATATGATTACTATATGATTAACATACAAGATTACATATGATCACAATCTGCGTCAATCTGTTCTAAAAATATAAGTATCAATGAAAACAGAAATAAACAAAAATAAAAAGCAAAAGCTCTCCAAAGGTTCATCACTGTACTTCAAAGCCTAAACACAGAAAAAACAAATTGTCTTTTAAATAACACATCACTACTAATTTCTAAAGTTCAGGTTTCACTTTAAATTCTGTCTCAGGAAATCTCAAATTGGTAAATTGGTAAACCATTTCTTCTTCTCGGATTTCCATTGGTCTGTTTCAGCTACCACAGTGTCAGTCAGTCAAACATGTCATTGCCATCAGACCAAGAACAAACTATTCCTAATTTTATTATTAACTCTTACTTTTAATTAAAATTAAACTTCATTTAATTATGAATGAACTTTGATGTGTCTCTTAAATTATAAGTCTTCAAACTAACTTTGACCTCTTGACCTTAACTCAGAAATGGACAATTTTATAATTTTATAATTTCCGTTTCTGTTTTAGAATTCAGACAAAACAATTTCATTATTTTATATTTCACCCGTCAGTAATGTGACCCTTTTGACCTAATCATTTACAATCTTGTATTTCGCTTTTATAAACACCACCCAACATTACATAAATACTTCCTATCAGACTGACATGACACAAGGTGAGCTCAAACTTATGACAATACCAGACTATAATTTATATTTACAACTATGTCCTAAAGTAAGTGACGTGCACTTCACTCCCTCTGAACACCAGTCTATATTTTATAAACACGACAATCAGAATATACCTAGCTTTTAATTATATTCAATTTCATTCAACTTATCACTGAAATCACGTGTCTTACACACACGTCAAATTTACAACCGTTCGTTTATAATAACCAGACTAAAAAAGTACAGTGTGACATGTCAAATTACACATTCTTAATCACCTCGCGTGAACAATTTAAAGCAAAATTTAGCAAATATATATTTAACGTTTATATTACATGACTAAAGCACAATTTAACTCCGTATTAAACTCGTATTAAAGACTTTGCGATAATCTCAATATTTAACGAGTCGTTAATTTTAGTTTTTGGTTTTTTTTCAGGAAAAAATATACCTACATCCCTAGATTTACATACATGGGATTTTAACACAACTCAACCTTTTTTTCAAGAGTTAAATTACCTAATTTAGTCTTACTCAACTAAAACCATAATCTTGAGACTTGGACTAAGAGTTTCAAAACTATATTAGCTGTAGTTAACTAGACACATATACGAACGACACAAAAACACACACTTTAACGAATAAAGAAGAAACATGCCAACTCTATCCTTAGCTCTGTCATCTTCCCACTTTGATCCGGAGACAACATTAATTCCTTATTTTATTCCCTATTCCGTTTGCTAATCATTATTTCTTAGTGATACTAAAAAAAGTTTTTTTTAAACTACTCCCTAGAAACACTAGTGATACAATATTGTTTAATGACCCTGTCAAAACTCAAGTATATTTTATACTCTATATAGTGGAATTTAAAACACTTATTTTATATTACTATTATGTGATCTGTTAACAAATTTACATTCAATTTTTCCGAAAAAATGTATTTGCCCAATTTTGTGAATATTTCCATCAAAAATTGTTCTTCCACCAGATTTATTTTCCACCAATTTGTTTTTCCACCAGATTTCTTTCTTCCACCAGAATGTTTTTCCTGTTGCTGGTTTGTACGGGGTTTCTTCTTCCAGATTTCTTCCATGGTACTCGATCTTTTAGTCACGTGCACCAAATAGAATATGTATTCTTCTTCCAAAGTTGCTGCTTACCCTAAAGGTCGAAACTTAGTCACGGCCCCAAATAGAATATGTTTTCTTCTTTAAAAGTTGCTGCTGAACCTAAAGGTCGAAACTGACTTACGGAACCAAATCAAATATGTAGTACCATGGGCCTTTAATCAGACGTGGAGAGCGGGATATTCCAAAACCGGTCGCCACATCCTACGTATGACCCATGCATCTTTTCTTACTACATATCTTAGTAGCCTTGTGATCGTCTAGAATTTGTCTCTGGTTGTCTTTGCTTCCCATTCACGTTGTGTATTTACTTCTTCTTGTCTATCTCAGTTAGTTAACACGTTTGTCTTATCAGGAATAACAATGCAGCAGTTCGTTTTTACATTTTATATATCATAGCCGGATACATGGATACAAGCATAGTACAGATTACAATACTAAAGTCATTCTTAACCCCTAGCCAGTCAGATTGCCCTTCTGGAATCAAGCTGCTGTCTAGGAACTCAGATGGTAATCTCTCCGGAATCCAATGAAATCTGACTCAAAAGTTTGCCATGATTTCTTTTATATAACCTATGGACATCACGCACAGACTAGTCTATACAGGACCCTGAACCTGTGTGATTACTGATATGATTGGTCCCTTAAACCAAATGATGCAATAGGTAAATGTCCAATCACTATAATCTGGTTACATGTTGTTGACATATAGAATCAGCTATGTTTTGGTTCTATAATTTATATACCCATCTGTCACACATTCGCTAACTTGATTTAAGTACAAATATGTGAATCTACTAACTTGCCAGAGATATTAATTAATACAATATAATGCTATCCTTAATTTAAAGAGGAAAAATTCTAGCAAAAGTCTTACACCAAACCCAGATTTGACATCATGAAAGCCACTGTCTTTTATTTAGTTTTGCCTTTGATTGTAGTTCGTGGAGTAGACAATTTAATGCTGGTGTCACATTGTCCCGAAATTAACACCAAATGGCCATACGAATATGGAATTGTGATTTTCTCGCGAAGATGGCCCTGAACTTGGTCAAAAACCAATCAACAACCGAAGCAGGCGCGATGCCTACAGAACGTCACACGATGGCACCTGTACCAATCAGGATTGTAATACGAAAATGTGAATTTGGTATAGTAGTTTATACCCGCAGTACACACGAGGGCCACACGAGGGCTCTGTAGAGTAAATCTGGACTGACTCAGGAAGATGTTTTATCGGGCCTCACAATCTCTCGAAATTGACACCAGATAGTCAAACGCAGCCTGTGCTTTTGTTGGGGAGAATCCAATAACAGGATAGCGTCTTGCGCAGAATCACCTCTAACTGTTCGCGGGGAAACCTTTCGTTATTGCCTAAAATGTAGTGTTTAGGGTTTTAACCAACAATGATGGACCAACAGCTTAATATTGAATATCAACTATGCATTGTATTGGCTAGTACATGTACATGCAATGATGATTTTGAGCTTAAGATACTTATTTTGATTAAACGTCATTGTTTTAGCTAGCATGAAAACAGTTCACTTTCGTGCATTGGAGTAAACTGATTGTTATACATCCACATTATGGGACTCTGCCCCCCCCCCCTCTACACACACACAGTTCACAATTCTTCAGATTCACGACTAAAGGAAGATGGAAGTGTGTTTTATAGGCAATAAACTTATGCAAAAAGACATGTTTAATAAAGGTGTATGATAGTGTCAAAAATATTATAACACACCGTGATCGAAAGACACAAGATCTTGAAGCCCTTACCCTGCAGCCTGCCAAGCCTCACCTGTTACAGATACCTCGAAGTTAGTCCAATCCATCTGTGATTTTAATTGATACATCTAGGGATGATATCTATGTATGACTCGGGTACATGATGTAGGTCAGTCATAGTGTGTCAGGGACAGATACAGTCTGAATGTCCGTTCATACTGTCGCATTTAATTAACTACTAGTAGTTTATACTGACGCCTAACGCGAAAGCAGCGGTGGAAGAGCGCGAAGACCCCCCCCCCCCCCACCAAGCTATTTTTGGGGGACAGTTGGGGAACGATTTTGATTGGCCAATCAGAGTGCAAGGTCAAAATGTATACGGGGTCAAATTGTTAATGCGCCAGTTTCATCTCCGAATTTTCAGGTATGTTGCCATCACTTTCAATACGAAAGTCGCAGTTGTCAGTGATCGTATTCGTGTTCGCGCTCAGTATAAATGGACGTTGAAAGAAATCGACGTCTGGTTAATTCCCGGTAGCAAATGTAAAATATGAAACAATTTGTTAATTATCTAACTTCCCAACACTTGTCTTAGGAAATTCAACGAAGATTTTAGGAACCTTGCAAAATTAAAAGAAAAATACGGGTGGTATTCTTATCTTGCCTAACACGAGTGCTTGGGAAACTAAGCGACAGCAGTCTGTAGATAAATAGCCATTATTACATAAACATTTCATATATTATTACATTAGCAAGGGTGCCACACAAATATGACCATTATTTTTCCCACCAGAATTCTTTTGTCAGGCCTTCCACACCCCGGTCACCACATCCTACGTATGACCCATGCACTCTCTTCTTACTACATATCTTAATAGCCTTGTGATCGTATAGTATTTTCCATTGTCTTCTTTGGCTTCCTTTTCACGTTGTGTATTTTCTTCTTACTATCTCCGCCGTTAAATACGGTTATCTTCTCAGTAGTTAAAACGTCTGTCTTAACAGAAATAACAATGCATCAGTTCGTTATTACATTTTATGTATCAAGCACTGGTTACATAAGATAAAAGCATACATGAGAATAAAGTCATTCTCTCAATCCCATTCCACCCAGACACGCTGGGAGTCTGCTGATAGAAATTGCTAATCTTCTGGTCTAGGAACTCAGATGGTAATCTCTCCGGAACCCAATGATATCTGATATTAAAGGCCTTGCAGGGTCCCTTTTATAGGACCCACATGGACATAACTCACAGATCAGACTATCATCACCCTGAATCTGTGCAATTACAGATATGCTTGGTAACTTAAGCCAAATGATGCAATCGTAATTTTCCGATCACGTGTGATCTGGTGATATTTTGTTGACACATAGAACCAGCTATGATTTGGTTTGATAACTCTTTTTATGCGTCAACCTGTCACTCGTTTTTTAGGGCATATGAGACAGGACTTCTATACAATGTGTGTATGTGAACCCAATAATTAGTTAAAGATGCAATATGGTTGCAAAGACCATAGTACTACATATGTTCTGTCTTACAGTCAGTAAAATATGCAGACAAGTTTCGAGCATCCTCTTTATAATTAGATGCACAATAAACCTGACTATTTTGAAGTCATCGATTATATATTATTATAAATTTACACGTCCTCTGTTTGACAAGTTACTATACATTTTAAGTTATAGCATTCCGATATAATTTGTAAACAAAGGGAACATGTTACATCCTGTTCCCCTTTTACGTTTTCAACCAGACATCTTTCTTACATTACCACCTTCAATACATAAGCTTCAAAATTAATTATTTTTTAATTATGCAAAATAAACGACCGAGCAACCGGACGCAATTTTAAATAGTTTGTCACAATAATATATATACTTCTGGATTATGTCAACATATGTCAAAAAGTTTTGTTAAATTAGGTAGAAAGGTTATACAATGTATAAGTAAATGTTGCAAGAGAGAACATTTATTGATAGCAAATACAGTTCTAATAGATAATATTCGTGTATAAATGCTAGCATACTACACGAGAGAACGTGATCCTAATTTTTTATGTTGTATTTACCCCCCCCCCCCACACACACAAGAATTTCTAGCTTGAAGTTCCGCTACAAGGTGCTCGAAGCTAAACCAACTATACCTCTTTTGAAAGCTTATAAAGCTCCCCCCCACCCCCCTAAATCTGTTCTGCCCTCTGTTAGCCCCTCCCCAATAATTTTAGAAAATAAAAAAAAATGTATTTGTGATGCGTTTCGGTAATCAATACCTTCTCCAGTGATTAAATAATAATAATAATAATAATAATAATAATAAATATTAGCGTGTTGTAGAGACTGAGTGATTTCTAACCAAGCCCATCCTGCTGTAAACCTACTATAAACAATAACACGTGAACCACTTGATAAGTGTTTGTTATGATCCTCAAAGTTTTTGGGTATAGGTTCAACGCGGCGAGGATATACACTTACTCCGTTCGTTTGACATGCCCTCTTTGTTCGGATAAGCTGGTGATTTGGCGACGAACAGTATCTGGTCAGCTCTATTTATCTCGACGACAGTGTCTGAAATACTGACATACTGCATTTCCCGCAGTCTATTTCTCAAAATATTGTGGCGAAAATATTCATTCACTTTGATTCACTCACTCCGTTTGTTTGACACTTTCCTCTCTGGATGGATAAACTAGTGATTAGGCGACAGGCAATATCTGGTAAGCTCTATTTATCTCGTCTATCAGTGCCTGAAATACTGCCAGACTGCATTTCCGGCAGTCTATTTTTCATATTTTCGAGGCTTCGTTGAGGTTTGCAAATCCGTTCGTTTGACACTTCATCTCAACTATCAGTACCTGAAATATTGCTGGACTGCATTTCCGGCAGCCTGTTTTTCAAAAATATCTCTGGGGTCGGATAAACTAGTGATCAGGCGACAGACGGTATCTGGTCAGTTCCATTTATCTCGACAATCGGTGCCTGAATACTATCAGACAGCACTTCCAGCAGTCTATTTTTCAAAATTACCTTGGCGAGGTCCCCAATACTTTCCATAAGATCTCGCTACTTTGGCGCTCATGAGGGGACTTTGTTGAGGTTCGCAATTCCGTTCGTTTGACACTTTCTTCTCTGACCGGATAAACTAGTGATCAGGCGACGGACGGTTTCAAGTCAGCTCTATTTATCTCGACGACCGGTTCCTGACTAAGTACTGTGAGACAGCATTTCCGGCAGTATAATTTTCGAAATTTTCTTCGGGAGGTCTCCCATACCCTAAGTAAGCACTTCCTGCTTTGGCGCTCGTAAGTGGACTTCGTCGAGGTTCGCAAGTCCGTTCGTTTGACACTTTATCTCAAAGATCAGTGCCGGATATACTGCCAGACTGTATTTCCGGCAGCCTGTTTTTCAAACATATATTGGGGAGGCCCCCCACCCCTAGTTGAAGCTCGTGCATTTACCCCCTTAACCTTGGACTTTGCCAAAATTTTGCCCCTCTAACCACCGGCGGCGGCGCCGCTGCCACTGCACCAGGAACACAAATCCGAGAGTTCCAAGAATTTTTTTTTTGCTACATTTAAACTAGTTATACTAATAATTCTGAAGTTGGCATAAAATTAAACATTGGCGAAAACACCTGATGCCTTCATCCTTGGCAAAAAATAGTTTATTGGTTAATTACCCTGCACCACTGACAAGGGGACACAATGCTGGAACAATTTTGGGGACTAAACCCCGGACCTCCTGATTAGTGAGCCACTTTCCACAATTGTATTGTTTGTTTAGCTTCGAAGGCCTTGTAGTGGAATTGCGTTTCTTAGGAAGCTAGAAATTTTGTTTTCAGGCCTAGACTGGGGTAATTAAGTATTCGTTACAGGGCGAAGGTTGGAATTTTATTGTGACCAAGGACCTTAAACCTGTGTGGCACAACAATCTACCGCTGTAAAGCCACATAATATGGCTGTCAACTTTTCAACACGTTAAAACAGCCAATGGTTACATCACCATACAAAAATCCAACTTAGCAATACTTTAATTGTACATGAATGATGTTTTTTTAAGTCTTATCATGTTAAAATAACCCCCAAATATAGCTTTGTTTATTTCTGGTCGTGAACTATGTATTATAGTCAAGCAGTAGTAAGAAGTTTTATTTTAATACCTTCAAGTGCCTCTGGGTAAAACCCTTTCTCGTGTGCTATACATACTTATGAATTACTCTAAAGACATATTTTCTTTTATAGTACATTACTCATTTCTACTTAAGTAACCCGGAACATGAATTCACATAATGTATTGTACAGTATCTTAGGTTAAGTAAATATTGATTGAATAAATATTGTAAGAAAAAAGGTAACCCATGACAAGATCATGTTGAGACGACTACAGAACAGGGCGACTCAATGTTTGATAACACAATCATAATTTCAAATTTTTTACCAACCCGTTCACAATATTTGAAAGAATATCCACAACGGAGAGTTACCCTGTTTTCGGGTTCTATCCCAATTCAGTAAAACATATAATAAGATATGTTCTGACTTTATTTATCAGTTGCAATTTGTTACGATATTCGTGTATTTTAAATACTACAATACAATTCAAGAAATCAAAACATTTCGCTTTTACACATTCGTAAGAACACATCTGTATAAACATACCTTGCGGCGTGTGAGGGTGTGGTTGGGTATTTGTGGATGGTCCTTATCGTGGGATTTAAACCTTCTATTTGAAGGCATGGTCAGAAACGAGGACGTCCTCAATTAGAACTAACTATCCGGACATGCCCAGAAGCCCCAAATCGATAAAGCGAACTGTACCGTCGGGTTATATCGGTGTGGTGTGTTAAGCGTTTGGATTGACGAGCGCCACTTTGAGCAGTAAGTAAACACTACTACATACATACATCATATTTTATTGACTAATTAATCTACAGCCCTGCACATGTTTGACCTCGAGAGATATATTTAATACAACCACATAATTTACTACCATTCCATTTTAAACCGAGTGATTTTTATTTACCACCTGTATAGTTCATTTGCTATCAATATATTTTATCCCAGCTACGTGTTTTATTCCTGTATATAGTTTAATTTATTAGCCATATAATCCATTTGAATCCGAATGATTTATTTGCCACCCGTATATTTCATTTACTTCCCATCTATTGGTTTTCCAACCGTGTTTTGTATTTGCTACCCATATACTTCTATTACTACCAATATGTTTTATTTCTGACCGTATGTTTTATTTGTCAACATATAATTCATTTACAATACTACCTAGGGGAGAAATTAATAATATGCCCGAAATTCAATTACTATTTTACATAATAATAAAACGCTGTTTTTTTGGTGGAGGGTGTAAATTGAATACAGTAGTGAATGTGTACTGCATTTACTATGGTATTAAACTTGTCGAGAGTCACGGTTTGCGAAATTTTTGTGGCATCGATGTAATCTCTTGACCAATTGACGATGCTGGACAAGCGACCTCTAATGGCAGTAAGAAATGTGTTGTATTTCGACAATAAGGCGTCTTCTATCATATTTGGCAGACTAATTCGCCATTCGGATGCCATGCAGTGTGCAATGATGGACACTGAACAGCGGCCCTATTGCATCCTACGCTTACATCGAATTGTTCCTGTCGAGGCTTCGTTTGCGTGTACACGGGACCTCGGTGTTTCGTCCCACCGAAAGACTTCACCAGATGAACTTTCTCGGCCAACACTATGATTGAACACATGACCACAAGGATTTTGTGCCAACGTCTGACTGACAGAACCACCGTGTCTCCTCCCATGTTAGGTACGTTATACTGCATTTGGGCGAGTATTGGGTGGCCGAATTGTTAACTCGTGCTCGTTGGTATGTTATAGAGTCAAGGGGCGTGGTTTCGATTTCGGGCTTGTACGTGTCAAGAAGTAGTGTCGCCTGTGCAACCTCGTGGGGCTTTTGCTAAAGACGTCCACGTACAAGCGAATTATTGAAATAAAATTGAACAAATTTTTTATAAACAGTATCTCTATTCATATCTTTATATGAATAGGGGTTGTGGAACACGCATAGCGTATACTAAATCCCTCTCCGTTTACATTTTATCAATAAAGAAACAATGTACTATATTATACTCAGCCAAATTAAAAACTTGACACTGATGAATTTCAACAAAATTTTTTTTCTGGTAAGTCAAATATATTTTAAAGTGTTTCTAACGATAGTAAGTAGTAAGAAGTCTTTAATTTCATAAAATTGTAAAGTCACGTGGATCACGTGACTTTTGGGCATATAAAGATGAAAAACCTGAAAAACACGTGCAAACACAAACTCGTGAGGTCAATCGATGCAATTTTGCTTAAACTGAACACGCACACGTAACTTGAACTGGAAAAACAAATTAAAATTGTTATTTTCATCTTTGTTAGAAAATGCCGCGCCTTTCAAATGTAGAACGTCTACGTGCTATAGGTAGGCTCTATGCTGGTCATTCTGTGGTCACTATTGCAAGAGCCTTTAATTGTTCACGTCAGACAATAATTAATCTTAGAATGAGAGTGCTTCAAACTGGAACTATTGCCGACCGCCCAAGGGCGGGAGCGCCACGTGTGACGTCACTCCAGGAAGATCCAGCAATACGATTACGTCATCTTAGAAACAGATTTGTCACTGCAACCTCCACAAGTAGAGAGATGTTTGGTGGAAGGGTAACTGCACAAACTGTTCGAAATCGCTTGCAGGCTGCTGGACCAATATTGACACCTCTTCATCGCCGTAACCGACTTGTGTGGGCCAGAAGACACATAAGATTTACTCAAAGACAGTGGAATTCGGTTGTCTTTAGTGACGAACCTCGATTCACTTTGAGATCTGCCGATGGCAGGGTCCAAGTGTACCGCAGACGAGGTGAACGTTACGCTCAAGTATGCGTCAGAGAAGTTGACCGATTTGATGGCGGCAGCGTCATGGTTTGGGGTTCTTTTTGTGCACATGCACGTTCTCCTCTTGTTGTTGTCCAAGGGAACTTAAATGCTGTCCAGTACAGGGATCAAATTTTGCAACCTGTTCTTCTTCCGTTTATGCAGAGACACGGGCCTGGACTAACGTTTCAACAAGACAATGCTCGACCCCATACAGCAATTGCTACCCAGAATTTTTTAAGAAATGCCGGTGTCCAAGTCCTGGATTGGCCGTCGCTTAGCCCCGACCTTAATCCTATCGAACACATCTAGGACGAACTGGGTCGACGTGTTCGTCAGCAAGTGAATCCACCACTGACGTTGCAGGACCTTCAACATGCTCTTGCTGAGCAGTGGCGACGTCTTCCTCGGGTAGTGTTTACTAATGTTCTGAGATCCATGAGAAGACGTTGTGTGGCAGTACGAGACGCTAGAGGAGGCCACAACCGTTACTAAACACTTTATTCCGATTGTTCTCCAAGTCTGTGAATTTCATTTTGGGGGGTACTGTTACATCACGAACGTTATCAATGTCAAGGACTTTCGGCGAGACGTATTCTTGCTTTCTGTTGATGTCAAGGTCGTCTGTGCACAACATAACACTAAAATAGTTGCCTTAAACCAAATATTAAAAATCTAGTCCCAAAAATCCCGAGTGTCAAATTTTTTAATTTGGCTGATCGAGCGGGCGTTAAACTCCATTTCTCACCCTGCATTTGAGTCCCGTCTGGGTACACAATGAATATCATCATAAAATAAAACATAATCAAAGACAGCCGTTTTTTTATTTCATTTTTTAGCCGTAGACTTGCGTTTCATTTGTTTTATTTATCTTACTATACAATTTATTTTCAATCGCATGTTGATTTTTTTCAATTTCGTATAGTTCAATACTTTACACATTTTAACGTATTTATATTTATCGGATGAACTTTTTCTTTCCACTAAGTGACCAACAGAACAGAACTAGAATTTCATACGCCTTATTGACGCAGATCAGTGTGGTTTTAGAGAAAACCACAGAACAGTGGACAATGTTTTTATTCTGAAAACCTTAATAAACAAACAAAAATGCAATAAAGAATCCTGTTCTTCTGTTTTGTGGATTTCCCAAAAGCCTTCGACAATATCTGGCGAAATGATCTACATCTGAAACTTCTAAAACATAACATTTCTGGCAACGTATTTAACCTCATATACTCAATGTATGAAAGGACCTCGTATCGCGTCAAAACTACCAATGGGCTTTCTAACTCAATAATTTCACATATGGATGTAAAACAAGGCTGTGTTCTAAGTCCAACCCTCTTCAATATTTATATTAATGATCTTCACACTTATTTAACCAATTCTGATAACGATGCACCCACTCTAGATAATACCAAAATTTCACACCTTCGCTTTGCTGATGATTTAGTTCTGATTTCCTCTACCGATATTGGTCTTCAAAAGAGTCTAAATAATGTTCTTCTCTAATAATAAGAAAAACATTAATAAAAGGTTCCATATTGGAATTCATAACATGGAAAATGTAAATACGTATGTGTATCTGGGTGTATTAATATCCAATAACTCTAGTTTTAAACAGGGCATGTCAAACTTAGCGAAAAAAGCGAAAAGAGCCTGGTACAGTATCATAAATAAAGTATGTACATCTGACTATATTCCTACTGACGTCTTGATCAAACTGTACCAGGCCATTATCAAACAAATAGCAACTTATGCTTTTGATATAAGGGGAGCCGGATTGGTGCACAGCAAAAAATTCGCAGTTGCAAAATGGGGCAAAATTAATCTAAACCAATTAACTATAAAAATATGCAAATCCATAACTCCAATAACAGCTCTGAAAAAGGGTATAAGGAAAGTAAAATACATACATTTAAGTCATTTAACTTAGTATGCTGTATGATTTTACTTTGCTATGTGCATGTGTAAACTTTGTCCTCGTTGCTGCAAAACTACAGATTAATACACATAATATTCTTCTTAGATGGATGTGCAATTTTAATTACAAGAACTGAATTCTAAACTTAATATTCCATTGTGTATACTTTTTACATGAAGGAGGTCGGTGAATGAATGGGGGGAAATAACAAAATAATTTTAAATGACAGAAAGTTTAAATGCCTTTGTCTAATTTGCTTTTTCAGACTCATGATGAAAGCCACTGCTTTGTATTTAGTTTCGGTTTTAGTGGTAGTTCGTGGAGAAGACATTTTAAAGGTTAGCAAAAATTGTGCCTTCAGTGAAGACCTCAAATATCGCGGTATTAAAGCTGATTGTTCTCATGGCGGTTTTTCTACGGTTCCCTGGAATCTACCGATAAACACAACATCCTTGTATCTGAATAACAATAACATCCGGCATCTTTTAAACAATCAGTTCTCTGAATTACTTAATCTAAAATATTTAAATTTAAATTTCAACCCTATACTGGAAATCCAAGAAGATGCCTTCAACAATCTCAATCAGCTACACGAGATACAATTAAATGGACATAATCTCAACTATTCGGAAAGTGCACTGCCAGATAAATCCCTTAAACCACTGAAGTCCCTGAAACGTTTGAGTATCCGATCACATTTGAAGAACTCCGCGAACATTTCAAGCAAAGGTTTCCGCCATTTAAGCAGTTTGGAGTCACTTGATATCGATGCAATTGAATTTAATGCCGGGTTTTCAGAACTAAAAAATCTTAAACAGCTTGATTTATCGGAAAGATATATAGATGGTGTTACGTTTGATTGTCAACTAGCCTACGTCACAAATAGCACTTTCTCAGTATTTAAGACAGTTCCAATTTTAACCCTTAATTTGACAAGCTGTTTAATTTACGGTATAGAACCGGGTACATTAGCACCTTTTCTGAAATTAGAAAATATTATTTTATCCTCAACCGCATCATCTTTACTACCGTTTCCTGAAGTGATGAACACGTTACAAGTTTTTAAAAACAGAACACTTAAATATGTAAAAGTCGCCGGGTTTTCACCTAGAGTAAGGTATATCACAAGTGCTGGGTATGATTTTAACGTAGAACTAATCTCAGATATTTGCATCTGGTCTTTGGACTTACGTTTTAATGACATATATATGTGCGATGTTTCAAAGTTTATAACTTTTCCCATACCAACATTGACCAAGTGTCTTAGGCATCTTGACGTTTCAAACAATATGATTTTGGGAAAGGTAACCAATCTGATAGATTTTTACCTTTTATTCCCCCGGTTTGAAAATCTGGAATATCTTGATCTCTCTAAACAATTAAAATTTAGTCTTGATGGTAACACAGAATTTGACAACCTCGACCCACCTTCTCGCCCCGGATCCATTCCGGTGTATTTACCACCCAAACTGAAATATCTTTATCTAAATGGTTTAGCTAAACGCATTGGTACAATTCCAAACGTTCAATTCATTGGAGGATCAAATTTGCTTCATCTTAATTTTTCCTATAGTATGTTAACTCTCTATAATGAGGCCATTATTACAGGTTTAGAAAATTTACATGTACTTGATTTAAGCCAAGATAACTGTCGGTATATAAATCAATCCTTTTTTGATACTTTTCCAAATTTAACTACTTTAAGATTAAGTCGTGTAAATTTTGATACAGATCAGATTTTTAATATTGGTAAAAGATTGTTTCAACCCTTGAAAAAGTTGCAAAATCTAGATCTGACAAATAATTTATTAACTGGCTTGCCCCACGATATATTTGATGATTTGATAGAGCTGCAGGTTGTATCGCTGTCTTATAATAATTTAATTAGTGTCCCAGATCTAAAGCATCTTGTCAACTTGAAGTCTATATTCCTTAGTTTCAACGCTTTAGTAACTGTTGATGGACAAACCCGAAACACATTAGATGCACTTTCTAAAGGTAATAGGGTTCATGTATCTTTTTACGGAAACACCTTTGCATGTATTTGTGAAAATTCTGACATGTTAGATTGGTTCATTCAGACCAGAGTGGATCTAGATGGTAGAAATTATTCTTGTGTAGATTGGAAAGGGGAGAGAATCTACACTAACCACATGTACAGGCACTACCGAGACTTTCAACAACATTGTATTTCTGGAACTTGGTTTGCTATATCTATTACTGGATCAAGTGTTATATTACTTGCTATACTGACTTGTTTTATTTTCGTTAAGAATAAACTTAAAGTAAAATTATTTTTATTAAGAATGATTGGACGATATATTCAACCCAAGACGAGAGAAGAGTTTGCTTATGATGTATGTGTTCTTTATGCCGATGATGTTTACCAGTGGGTGTGTCATAATATGTACGAGGAACTTGAAGTACGACGTGGATTAAAACTATATCTTCGTCATAAAGATGAACCTATTGGCGGAGATAAGCCCCAGGAGCTGTACAACTCCATGGATTCCAGTTGGAAAGTGATTTTAATTTTAACTCCTGGATTGCTTGCTGACGTTTTTTCAGCCTATACCATGTCTGTATGCTTGTCGTTTATAACTTTAACCACACCCAACAGATTGATGTTGATAATAGATAAGGGTATGGATATACCTACTAATATAGATTACTTTCTTGAAGCAGTTAATGAGGAGAATGTTTACAGGTATGAAATAAACCATCTATATGACGATGACCCTCAGTTGTGGAATAACATTTACAATGGTATAACAGCAAGGAATTTGTAGGATAAATGGAAGAGTGAGTAGTGGTAGATTAGTGTTAGATTTATTCGTATTAATTCGCCAGCCTTTTCATACAAAGGTTACTCGATCTATTTTTGTCGTGTAGAGTCTTTAAAGCATATTGGAGTTTCTGTTTTCTGTGTATAATGCATTAATATAAGATACTACATTGTCTGTATTTGATAAATATAGCACTATTTTTTATGATAGGGTATTTAACAAAAAGCAACCTATCATGTCTTTTGTAAATAAAGAAATATTTGTTATACAATACTACAGTTGAATGATAAGAAATTTACCATAAAAACTTACATTTTGAGAGATAATGATTTTTTTTTACTGTAAAATGATATAACGTAATACGGCTGTATTTCTATACCGTAATGTATTTTATAAATACAGTAGTACTTACTTTAGCATAATGTGTTTAATAAATATTGATGCAGTTACTATAACGTAATATATTTTATAAATATAGCAGCGTTGTTTTTTTTTTTACCGTAATGTATTTTATAAATGTAGCACTATTTATTGTAAGAGACTTGATTTTATTCATATAAAAATATATACACATTTTTCGATAAAGTAATGGATGAAATTTGCGTCGTGGGCAAGGGTGCATTTTTAGCCAAAATTTATATTAAGTCGGCATTCAGACCCTTACCGATTTACCCAAGAGATTTGGATTTATTATGCTTTCAATTCGACAACAAGTATTATAGTTGTTTGATTTGTTGTATCTTATTTGAGAAGTTTTCAACCTTTTTACATTGGGTTGTAGAATTTAAATCCGGTTTGGATTCCCTGAAACAATATCTGAATGATTTTATTTTCAAATTGTCAAATTATATTGATTAGCTGTTGCGTTGATTTGTGCCCAGAGATTGGAGTCCCTATAGAACATGAAAAAACCTTTGACCCTATAACAACACTAACCTTTCTGGGCCTTGAGACCGACACTGTAAAATCTGTTATCCGTGTACCAACAAACAAAACATAAAACTTAATTAGTTTGTTACAAGTGTATTCAAAAAGAAAGAAAATAACTTTAAAAGATATACAGTAGTTGGCTGGCTGCCTTAATTTTCTCTGCAAGGCTATTAAGTCAGGTAGAGCATTATTTATAAGACGGTTTTATGATGCAATGGCCGGAATTAAGAAACAATTTCATTTGATCAGAATTAATGATGGTCTTAAACAAGACATGCTGATTTGGCATGAGTTTTGAATAATGAAATCTTCTTTCCAGAAGTTCTCTGGTCAAGCAGTGAAGTCTCGCAGCTCTTCACTCACAGTGCGGGGAGATATGACTTGGGTTGAGGGGCGTATCTGTTCGGGCTGTGGACATTATTTTCAGTGGCCACTCTCTTGGAAGAATAGTGCAGTTATGTCTGATGTAACGTTTTTAGAGTTCCGATTTTTGTTGCTATTTCTGTATGGTGGAAAAAGTTGGCCAATAAAAAAATAACATTTCATCTTGATAACATGTCATTGGTAACTATTTTAAATAATTGTACATCCAAATGCAAACGGGTTATGCAACTTTAAAGACCCCCTCCCCTTTTGTATGCTTTAAAGAATAGCATTATCTTTCGTAGTCGTCATTTATTTAGTTGTTTTAATGCCATACCTGATTCTATTTCTCCAAAACAGTGGACTCGATCCAGAAGCTTGGCATCGGCAGCGGACACCAACCCACAACCAATTCCGGACTACACACTAGAGACGATTTACAATGTGAAGTGAACAGACTATTACACAATTCGTGGTCTACAAATACTCATATGACTTATGCAACTGGCTTATAGGAGTTTACAACATTTGGTGTTAAAAATGATTTTCTGCAAACTGGGCCTCCAGAATTAGATCACGTGATGAACTTTATAGCGGATCTACCTTAAATAGACTCGGGAGAGATATTTTGTAGCGACGCTGTCTGGGCAAGATGTCTCTCATAGCACACATAATGACGTTTCCTGTTTTCATTAGCCTAGTCGGAGCAGAATAATAGGACGTTAACACCTATTTCAATTCATATTATTAAATTAACATGTCGGATATGTAGAAAGATCTTCTAATATCTGTCAAACGATCTACAACGTTAATATGTATGATCCTAACAAAAAAAAAATGTTTAAAGCTGACATTCTCTGAAACCCAAATAATCAAATCAGAATTTAATATGTATGATCCGATCAAAAAAAAAGGTTTTAAGCTGACAAGTCTCTGAAGCCCCAATAATCAAATCAGAATTTATTTATTTTATCTTCATTTTAATCAAATCACACCATTATATTTATTTAGTGTAGACAACATATGTATAGTTTATGACCCCCAACAATTACAATACATGCTGCGTGTTACAAATTGATAAATTGGGATATATGGCGAATGAAATGGGGTTAATGGCACGTCAGCAAAAATCTGAGGTACATATGGTGATTTATCACATAAACATTTATAGGCTTAAATAAAAACAATCATAGTAAACGTAGTTCAAATGTAAAAATAAAATCAATCTTTTATGCATAGAGATATTCAAACGTCCTACCGTTCAGCTCCTATACTGGGCTAACGAAGACGGGCATACGCCATACATTGTGTTATGAGGGAAATTTTGCCCGGGCAGCGGCACTATGGCCTACTCTTATATCGAATTCCAATTGCCAATAAATATTCAAAATAGAAAGTAATACATTGTGTTCTGAGGGAAATTTTGCCCGGGCAGTGGCACTATGGCCTACTCTTATATCGAATTCCAACAGCCAATAAATATTCAAAATAGAAAGTAATACATTGTGTTCTGAGGGAAATTTTGCCCGGGCAGTGGCACTATGGCCTACTCTTATATCGAATTCCAACTGCCAATAAATATTCAAAATAGAAAGTAATACATTAAGTAACTCAAAATCATTCATTGTCTTCGATATTGTAAACACGACTTATAGGCCAATTTAAATCAACACTGCATGATGTTGTAATCTTACCGTGAAAAGATGGGTTTCTGGTATCCAATATCTAAAACAAAATGAAAATTTTATAATTGGCACACGAATCGCGGTTCAGAATGCTTTCGAGTGCCATTTGTAATGAAGCGACTCGACTAACGAGGCTAAACGTACCCCACTGGAGAATTCTACCGGTGTAGACTGGAATAACCAGACGCTAAAGACTATCGTTCAGTTTGGACTCTGCGTATTTCGCCGAACATACATGTAACTCATTAGAAATTACAGTAAAAACAGAAAAAGATTGAATGTAAATCAATTTATATACATTCATATTACATTACTATATTCGCAGTAAATAGAATTAAAAATAAAATCAATCTTTTATGCATATATACATTTAAAATAGAATGAAGACCGGCAGTTTGCTGTGAGGGAAATGTTAGCTGGACAGTGGTGTTACGATCTACTGTTATTCTACATTCTGTTTTTGGTTTCATTCATATGACCAGGTCTTCCACCCTGCCAGGCCCTTTACCCTGAGCCACGGATAAATAGAAACCTTGCCGGAAAATCTTGAAGAACGTTTTCGATCAACATCGGGGTCGAGCCCTGTACCCCATTGATAGCGAGCCAACGTCTTACTCGCCAAGGCACCCTGTACAGTGTACACTCTTGGGTGCACATAATAAACCCCTTTCCCTCATAGCAAACGACAACGGCCCCCTGGAGGTCTTGGTAGCATTCATTATGTCATTATGTAACCTTAACTTGTTGGCATGTTTTATTTAACTTTCTTTGTCTGATAAGCAAACTTTACTAAATGTTAAACCTGATATGATACACGATACATTAGCCAGATGTCTAATAAGATTCCTTTTTCTGGAAGGATTTATAAACCCAGATAACGAACGAATAGACGGAGTGGGGTCCGGCCAGGACACGAGAGCGGAGGCCACGGGCGCCTTGGCACGAGACGCGGCGGAACGAGGGAGAGGTCTGGGAGTTGGCACACTCGTGCCTAGCCAAGCTAGGACATGGCCCCCCAATACAAGTTAGTTATGGGGTCTTTTAACATTATGATGTTTGTACGTGATATGTAAGAAGCAGAGAATAAAAGTATTATAAGATGTTAAACTAGTCTTGTCATCTGAACCTGATTTAAAGACCAATACTGTCACATTGTTTGTCATCTACAGACCGCATTGCTTAACGTATTACCTTGAAACTTTGCATACTTATTCCTTCTATTATAAGGAACATCCCTATTGTTTATGGTGAATGCTCAACTCCCAGGGGCAGAGCCACGCCGATTTTCTTTTTGTGTGTCTGCGTGTCACTTACAACCTGCAATTCTTAATCGATCGTCTTGAAAACTTTTTTATACTTATTCCGTATGCCCTTAGGCTGACCTCGATTATTTTTAGTGCATGCCCGACCCCCTGGGACAGAGCCACATCTAATGTTTGTGTGTCTTGTGTTTCGCTGACGAGCCGCAATTCTTGACAGATCCATTTTTGTTTGTGTCTCTGTGTGTTGCCTACAGGTCACGATTCTTAATAAGTCATCTTTTAACTTGGGATATGTATTCATTATAGCCTAAGGACGAAAACTGCATGTCCCGACCTCCAGGTGGCAGAGCCACGCCCAAGTTTTGTGTTTATCGTTTACAGGCCGCAATTCTGAATGGATCAACTTGATAATTGGCATATGTATTCCTTATAGCCTAAGGGCGTCAACTATTGATTTTGGTGAATGTCCCGACGGCCAGGGGCAGAGCCACGCCCAATTTTTGTATTTATCGTCTACAGGCTGCAATTCTGAATGAATCATCTCGGAACTTTGCATATTTATTCCTTTTACCGTAAAGACAGCACTTTTTTGTTAATATTTTGTCTGTAAATTTGGCAAAACAAACCCAACGCCTAGCCTTCTTTGCCTCTTGTCATATTACAGCCATTTCATATTTCATTCTCTTTATTTTAAAAAGTACCATATCAATCAAAGCAGGGATGTGGACGTATATTGCAGCCTTAGCGATGCTTTTGTTACATGAAGGAGATCCCGTTAATGATTGGGGGGAAATAACAAAATAATATGAAAGAAAGTTTAACTGCCTTTGTATTTTGTATCGCTTTTAGTGGTAGTTCGTGGAATAGACATTTTAAAGGTTAGCAGAAAATATACCTTCAGTGAAGACGACAAATATCGCGGTATTAAAGTTAATTGTTCTCGTGGGTTATTTTCTACAGTTTCTAGGAATCTACCGATAAACACAACATCCTTGTATCTGAATAACAATAACATCCGGCATCTCAGAATTACTTAATCTAAAATATCTAAATTTAAATTTCAACCCCATACTGGAAATCCAGGAAGATGCCTTCAACAACCTCAATCAGCTACACGAGATACAATTAATTGGACATAATCTCAACTATTCGGAAAGTGCACTGCCAGATAAATCCCTTAAACCACTGAAGTCCCTGAAACGTTTGAGTATCCATCACATTTGAAGAACCCTGCCATTTAAGCAGTTTGGAGTCACTTGATATTCATGCAATTGAATTTAATGCCGGGTTTTCAGAACTAAAAAATTTTAAACAGCTTCATTTATTGGAAAAAGATATAGATGATTGTCAGCTCGCCTATGTCACAAGTAGCACTTTCTCAGTATTTAAGACTGTTCCAATTTTAACCCTTAATTTGGAAAGGTTTTACTTTACGGTATAGAACTGAATGGAAAATAATGCTTTATCCCCCATCGCATCACCTTTAATGTCATTCCCGGAAGTGATAGAAACATTGCGCATGTTTAAAAACACAACACTTCAATCTGTAAAAGTCGCCGGGTTTTCACCGAATGTACGATATGATTTCAGAGCAGACCTAAACTCTGATATTTGCATTTGGTCTTTGGACTGGCTTTACAATGCCATATCTACGTTTCAAAGTTTTTAACTTTTCCCATACCAACATTGACCAAGTGTCTTAGGCATTTGGACCTTTAAATCGGATTTTTATCTGGATGTTCATGTCATCGTAGGATCAAACTTGGTTCATCTTAATTTTTCCTATAGTATGTTAAGTCTCTATAATGAATCTATTATTACAGGTTTAGAAAACTTTTCAGTCTTTTTTGATAATTTTCCAAATTTAACTACGTTAAGATTAAGTCGTATAAATTTTGATACAGATCAGATTTTTAATATTGGTAAAAGATTGTTTCAGCCCTTGAAAAAGTCGCCAAATCTAGATCTGACAATAATTTATTAACTGGTTTGTCCGACGATAGGTGTGAAGATTTGATAGAGCTGCAGGTTGTATCGCTGTCTTATAATGATTTAATTAGTGTCCGAGATCTATCGCATATTCCTTAGTTTCAACGCTTTAATCACTGTTGATAGACAGACCCGAAACACATTACCTTTCTCAAGGTAATAGGGTTAATGTATCTTTTTACGGAAATACTTTTGCATGTTTTTGTGAAAATTCTGACATGTTAGATTTGGTTCATTCAGACCAGAGTGGATCTAGATGGTAGAAATTATTCTTGTGTAGATTGGAAAGGGGAGAGAATCAACACTAACCACGTGTACAGGCAGTACCGAGGCTTTCATCAACATTGTATTTCTGGAACTTGGTTTATCTATTACTGGATCATGTGTTATATTACTTGCTATACTGAATTGTTTTATTTTCGTTAAAAATAAAATGAAAGTAAAATTATTTTTTTATTAAGAATGGTTGGACGATGTATCCAACCCAAGACGAGAGAAGAGTTTACTTATCATGTATGTGTTCTTTATGCCGATGATGTTTACCTGTGGGTGTGTCATAATATGTACCAGGAACTTGAAGTGCGACGAGAATTGTAACTAAAAAGTCTTCGGGATAAAGATGAACCTCTTGGTAGAGATAATCCCGAGGAGCTGTATAATACTGTTATATCCAGTACGTGACAAGGAGTAGGGTCGCCTGTCCAACCTCGTGGGTTTTCTCCGGGTCCTCCGGTTTCCTCCCACTGCTAAAGACCCCTACGCGCAAGCGAATTATTGAAATAAAATTAAACCATGTTAGTCCCAAAATGATCTAGTTTGTGTCGAGTGGACGTTAAACCCCATTTCTCTCTCTCTCTCTGTGTTATATCCAGCTGTGTACCTAAACAATGCATGTCTTTAATTGAAGTTATTTCCCTTTAACTGTATACTCATTATTATTTGGGACTATTTTGTTATGTATGTCTGCGATATCACGTCGGTGGAAGCGGACGTAAAATACAACTAACTAACAACAATATAATGCGTATTGTCTGCGATTTCACCTCGGTGGAAGCGGACGTAAAATACAGCTAATTAACAACAATATAATGCGTTGTGTTTACTTACTACTATGACTGCTGCTACAATGTCTGCCACCCATGATACAACATTTTGGCGACGATGTACTCTTTTGCTGCTAATTACCTACAGAATCATGACATCTTCTACGCCATATCGTTCGGAAAACCTGTCTGATTTGCCGTTCGATCAGGATTTGATTTCGCCACTTAAACTTACGGTGATAGATGAAACTCTCATGTCTTTGCCTACACAGTCACAGAATACTGCTACAAATAGGCTGTCGAATGCCAACGTCCAGTTGCCTGCACCATGTTTAGAGTCACCAGGAAAACCTGTCATTGATTGGAGAATCTGGGGGAGAGTATTTCTGAACTACATGGACGTTATTTCTGCCGAAAATCTTCCTGATTGCAAGACGAAATCTTTGCTTGTTCATTCGCTTGGAACAGAAGGTCAACGCATTTGTTACACCGTACAAGTGCCTGGTGAAACCTTTCAAGAATCCTCGCTTGCCTTACGTACACATTTTCATCCCGAAGTGAATGTGGTTGCAGGACGTTGCAAATGTCGGTGAGACTGTTGATCAGTTTGTTGCTGCCTTACGTGGATTGATAGCTACATGTGATCATGGTGCCTTCGATGAAGAAATGATCCGCTACCAGATGATAAAGAAAACTGTTCTCACATGTATTCGTGAACGTCTGCTTATGGAAACTTCCTCCCTTACCCTCTAAAAAGCTTTAACAATTGCCCGTTCAACTGAAGCTGGTATACGAGAATCTAAACTACTGGGTGGTTCGACATTCCACAGAGATGTTAATTGTGTCAGTGGTGCACGACCCAAGACACGTTTTGATTCTAAACGACCTTCAGTTACAAAAATAGAGAAATTTAAGAAGAATCCCTCTCATCCTACTCAGAATACACCTACTGTTTGCCCCCGATGTGATTCTGTTAAGCATCTTGAAAATGACCCGGCTAGCACTGCACGGATGGTAGTCTTTTTGAAATGTGGTAAAATTGGGCATTTTGCGAAGATTTGTATGTCTGACATTTACTACGAAACATTTCTGCAATATTATACCAACCAGTAACACATCTCAAGATTCACGCCTTTATATTTTTACCGTTAACCCTGCTGCTGTTGAGAAAGTTTATTGTGCCTTCATGATATCTACTGATGGAGTAACTGTTAAGGAAAGTATGATGGTTGACACAGGTTCATCCGTTACGATTTTGCCGAATAGGCCTTACGAGTCTGATTTTGGAGACGTTCGGCTTACCAAGGCTTCGTTAAATTTATCAACTTATGAAGGAACACCTATTAAAGTTAGAGGTTGTATGAAGAGTACTTTCCATTATGGTGATCGCTCAGTTGAAATCATGTTTTTTATTGTATATGGCATGTTCCATTGGTTGTGATGGATGTTATTCAGAAATTAAGATTGATAATTTCTTCTAACACTGTTGATGTAAACTCTGTCACACATTCTTTTGTGCATAAAGTTATGGTTAATGAAGATGTTAAACCAGTGCAACAGAAACTCAGACACTTACCTTTTGCTGTACTCAAGTAAAACTTGAACTTCAACGTTTAGAGAAATGCACTGCTTCTCCATGGGTTTCAAATATTGTGATTGTAAAGAAGAAAAATAACACTGTGCGCCTTTGTGTGGATCTTTGCGAACCTAATAAGGCTGTTGTTATAGATCAACATCCATTACCCCATTTAGAAGAACTTTTGTCAGAATTTAAAGATGCATCAGTCTTTTCTGTTATTGATTTAAAGGATGCCTTTCATCAGATTTCGCTCGATGAATCTAGCCGAAATCTTACTGGTTTATTACACACGAAGGGATATATCGATCTCTACCCTTTGGATATTCAGAAACAATACAAAACTGCGGAAATGCACTACTGTTTTTAGTAGAGGTAACCAGTATATGTCAATAACAGGCCAATAAACAGTTCATATGGGCGGCTTATCTGACGGCCCCATTTCACCCGCAAAGAGACACACTGTCAAAAGTGAAAATAGAAGTTTTTGATTTTTGTCTTAATAATGAGTAATTGCTCCACCAATCCTCAGACATTCGGCAATTCGTCGTGGCATGATCCTAATCAACCGTCCAATCACGATTTGAGGCAATCTGACCCACTCCTCTTGCGGTGCCACGACCAATTCTTGCAGTGTTGTCCTTTGACGTTGACGGACACGTCTCCCGATCAAATTAAACGTAACACACTAAAGCAAAGATACGCTAAACAGTAAATCTTATGCAAGAACCGGTAGGACAGCAAACATGCAGAGGATAAACCAGCAAGCGCCAGTTTTCATCAACCCGTCCTTGAAGTGTCAAATTTGACAATGAACCCCTCCCACGTGGATGACGCTATTGCGTGTCGCACATGCAGCTCAGTGGTTCTGTTGGGGCGATAAGTTCTTCATCTGTGAACATACTCTCAAAGCATGTCAAGTGTCCATGACTATTTATCATATCACAACCTGAATAGGTATTCGCATTTCAATATTCCCTACTTTTTTGAAGAGTATATATAGTGGTCGATTAGTGTCATTCAAGGGTTATGCGATCATTTTCTGTCTTGTAGGGTCTTTAAAGTATATTCGATTTTCTATGTATTATTACTTGCTGTATTTGATAATTATAGTAGTAATACGTTACAAGGAGAGAGAGAGAGAGAGAGAGAGAGAGGGGAAATTAAATTGGCTTCGGACATCATACGGCGTTCCTAGAGGGACGTACTCACAGCCCCTGGCTCGAGGCAGAGTGAACGAGGGATAGACATCATGTAGTTTTATCAAGAAGTGTGTGGCTCTTAAATTGCCATCTTCAAACATAATTCGAGGTTTGTGATAGAGAGAGCATTCGGTTTTCCTAGGGAGAACATCATACGACGTATCGAACAGTTTACCATTATTGTTAAAAATGTCATTCTATTTGTCCCGGGTTTTTCTTAACAAGTGACCAAGTGCTCTTAACCAAACGTGGCTGGTATATAGGGTCTCTGATCTAATTGTCCCGCGTACATTTTGGTTGCCATGCAAATGCAACCCATAACCGTTAATTAGATCTCTCAGTTTAGCTCCTAGATGAGTCGATCCATTCGATCAAATTGGTGTACAGAGCTAATTACTTCAACTTTTGTTAATACGACTTTGATCTCACACCACCAGGTCCGGGGTCAACGTCCTTGCTCCAAATCTGTCTCTAGTTTTGATCCGATGGACATTAAACCTTGACATGCTCGTCTACTGATAAAATAAGGTAACATTTTTATTATTCAAAATTCCCCCCCCCCCCCACGAACTTCAGTATATTTCATAAGTTTCAGTGCCATATATCCTAATCCTAAGTCTGATTTTCAATCACTTCTAGTTTGTGGGTGGGGGTGGAGGGTGTTAATAAGATCGTTCAAGAATTAGAAAAGTTATTTCATTGTGGATTGCAGGTGGGAGTAGTAGTTAGAAAACAAGACCCAAAAGGGGGAACTATTAAAAAGAAAGGCTGAAATCAACGGTATTAAGTTATTTATGGATTCGAACCCAAGAACTTTTTAAGTCAATCTCAATTGTCAATTCTTTAATTTACTTAGGTGTATGGTGTTGACCATATAGTGCGCCATAAGGAAATTTTTTTCCAGCCACGAATTCGAACAGCCAGGGGATATTTTACGTACATGCTAAAATGTGTACACGGGACCTCGGTTTTTCGTTCCATCCGAAAGACAATACGCTGTACCTTAACAGACACTCTATCCTGAACCACTGAAAACGGGGAACCACGCCGGAAAAACCCGATTAACTTTCTCAGCCAACATCGAGGGCGAAACCGAGACATGCTGGATACTCACGTCTTACTCACTGAGAAACCACTGCGTTTTCGGTAGTGCCATTTTCATAAATTTTCTTGACGGATCAAAAGGTATGTCATTGAGTCAAGTGGCGTGCTTTTGATTCAAGTTAATTTATTTAAGAAATTTTAATCTAATTTTAAATTGAAATACGTAATTCAAATTATATTACATTAAATTTCATATGAATATTCACGCTATTAGAAATCATCTTGAAACATAGGGCGATGTAGCCTTCTAAATCTGTCAGAAGATTCGGTTATATGGAGATCTGTTGGTGATCGTCTGGAACATCTGCAATTAACAATTTAGGAGAGAAGTAATATAGGCCTAGCATGTTCCTCAATCCTTTTCTGAGAATAAAACAACAAAAAAAAACCGGGTATGTAAATAATGAGTTATGCAATTGTAGTCACCTCCCGTGAAAAAAATGTCCACCATAAAACAATAGATATGCATTGTCCGTCAATTTTACAGCAACCCCTGAGAACACTTCCTGCTACGGTGGCTGATAAGGGACATGAAAAATAATATAATTTGTTTTTTTTAATTTTCACCCAAGTCAATTTTAATTTTTACCCAAGTCAATTTTAATATAATTTGTTTTTTTGTAATTTTCACCCAAGTCAATTTTAATATAATTTGTTTTTTTATAATTTTCACCCAAGTCAATTTTAATATAATTTGATTTTTATAATTTTCACCCAAGAATTTCCACCTAGCGCGTGACGTCATCTCAATTAGCCTCGTTTCCATTGTAATGTATTATGTTTTATCTTATATGGTTCTCATACTGTAATTAGCAGATTGCAATGTATTGTTTTACCTTATATCAAATAGATATTTTTATACGCCAACATTTTCATATGGACGTATATTGTCGTCAATCCTGTCCGTCCGGACGTCCATCCATAATTTGTTTGTGGACACTATACAGGTCACAATTCTTATCCGATTTTGACGAGACTTGAAATATAGGTTTATCCCCAAAAGATCTAGGTTCCTTTCGATATTGGCATGTATCGAATTGAAACTTCATGAATTATGGCCCCTGATTGTACGAAAAGTCACCTTTTTTTTAGCGTGTGGACAGTCTAGAGGTCACAATTATCATCTGGTTTCTTTCGATATTCGCGCTTATCGGATCTTAACTTTCTGAATTACGACCCTTGATTGTACGAAACATCTTGTTTTTAGCTTGGGGTCCCTCTAGAGGTCACAATTTGTATCCGATTTTAAAAAAAACGTTTGAATATATCACCGTTACGCCTTAATGATGATTGAGTTCAAATTTTCTTAAAATCGGATCGAAACTGCCGGACAAAATGGTCGCCCTCGTACGCAAACTTTGAGAGAGAGAGAGAGTTTAACGTCCACTCGACACAAACTAGTTCATTAGTGTTTTGGAAACGAGGCTAATTGAGATGACGTCACGCGCTGGTTGGAAATTTTTGGGTGAAAATTATAAAAATCAAATTGTATTAAAATTGACTTGGGTGAAAATTATAAAAAACAAATTATATTAAAATTGACTCAGGTGAAAATTATAAAAAACAAATTATATTAAAATTGACTTGGGTGGAAATTAAAATTGACTTGGGTGAAAATTATAAAAAAACAAATTATATTAAAATTGACTTGGGTGAAAATTATAAAAAAAAACAAATTATATTAAAATTGACTTGGGTGAAAATTAAAATTGACTTGGGTGAAAATTATAAAAAACAAATTATATTATTTTTCATGTCCCTTATCAGCCACCCTATCCTGCCCACTCGTTGCTCTGAGCTAGTTACGTCCCTGCTCATCAGTAATTCCAAGATGGATCAAGATTTAATAAATTGTCAAACAATACTTTCAGTCAGTTTCTCGACAACCTGATGACCTAGTGGTCTAGAGAGCCGCGTTTCGACCTCTAGCTGGCCGGTCACCTCTGGTTTGCGGTTGTGGTTTCGATCCCTGGTGTGAGCGTATGTGGCTTGGAGACATGGGCGCCTTTCAACCTTGTGTGTTTATTCCGAGTACCAGGGACGTAACTAGCTCAGAAGAACGAGGAGGTGGGGGCTGGAAGTGTTCTCAGGGGTGCTGTAAAATTGCGGACAATGTATATATATATGGTCGAAAATATTTTCACATAGGTGGGGGCTTACCCCCCCCCCCCCCGCTTCCCCCCTTACCTCATTACGAGCTTGCCGAGAACTCCGGTTTCCTGCCACAAGAAAGAGCCCAGCGCGTGCGCTAAGATAACCAGCGGCTGCCAGGCAGGATACAGATGGATAGAGATCAAACTAAAAAGAAAGTGATTTTTCGTACAATCAGGGGCCATAATTCAGGAAGTTACAGTCTAATATGCGCGAATATCGAAAGAAACCGAGATCTTTAGGTTACAAACTTACATTTTAAGTTTCAACAAAATCGGATAAAAATTATGACCTCTATAGGGTCCACAACCTTGATATACCACATTTTTACTCTGAGAACGAAGGGCGGCCATTTTGTCTGTCAGTTTAGGGCCGATTTTCACGAAATTCGAACTCCGCCGTCCTTAGGGTGTAACGGTGATATAATAATACGTTTTTTTAAATCGGATAAAAAATTATGACCTCTATGGGCTCCACAAGCTAAAATCGCGATTTTTCGTACAATCAGGGGCCATAATTCGTGAAGTTACGTTCAGAATGCGCGAATATCGAAAGAATTCGAGATCTTTGGGTTATAAACTTACATTTCAAGTTTCATCAAAATAGAATTAAAATTGTGACCTCTATAGGGTCCACAACCTTGATATACCATATTTTAACGCTATTTGAGAATGAAGGGCGGCCATTTTGTCTGTCCGTTTTGGGCCGATTTTCACGAAATTCGAACTCAACCGTTCTTAGGGTTTAACGGTGATATAATAATACGGTTTTTTAAATCGGATAAAAATTATGACCTCTATAGGGTCCACAAGCTAAAAACGCTATTTTTCGTACAATCAGGGGCCATAATTCAGGAAGTTACGTTCCGATATGCGCGAATATCGAAAGGAACCACGAACTTTGGGTTATAAACATACATTTCAAGTTTCAACAAAATCGGATAAAAATTGTGACCTCTATAGGGTCCACAACCTTGATATACCATATTTTTACTCTATCTGAGAACGAAGGGCGGCCATTTTGTCTGTCAGTTTTGGGCCGATTTTCACGAAATTCGAACTCAGCCGTCCTTAGGGTGTAACGGTGATATAATAATATGTTTTTTTAAATCGGATAAAAATTATGACCTCTATGGGCTCCACAAGCTAAAATCGCGATTTTTCGTACAATCAGGGGCCATAATTCAGGAAGTTACGTTCCGAATGCGCGTATATCGAAAGGAACCGAGATCTTTGGGTTATAAACTTACATTTCAAGTTTCATCAAAATAGGATTAAAATTGTGACCTCTATAGGGTCCACAACCTTGATATACCATATTTTTACGCTATTTGAGAATGAAAGGCGGCCATTTTGTCTGTCCGTTTTGGGCCGATTTTCACGAAATTCGAACTCAACCGACCTTAGGGTGTAACGGTGATATAATAATACGTTTTTTTTTTAAATCGGATAAAAAATTATGACCTCTATGGGCTCCACAAGCTAAAAACGCTATTTTCGTACAATCAGGGGCCATAATTCAGGAAGTTACGTTCCGATATGCGCGAATATCGAAAGGAACTACGAACTTTGGGTTATAAACATACATTTCAAGTTTCAACAAAATCGGATAAAAATTGTGACCTCTATAGGGTCCACAACCTTGATATACCATATTTTTACTCTATCTGAGAACGAAGGGCGGCCATTTTGTCTGTCAGTTTTGGGCCGATTTTCACGAAATTCGAACTCAGCCGTCCTTAGGGTGTAACGGTGATATAATAATATGTTTTTTTAAATCGGATAAAAATTATGACCTCTATGGGCTCCACAAGCTAAAATCGCGATTTTTCGTACAATCAGGGGCCATAATTCAGGAAGTTACGTTCCGAATGCGCGTATATCGAAAGGAACCGAGATCTTTGGGTTATAAACTTACATTTCAAGTTTCATCAAAATAGGATTAAAATTGTGACCTCTATAGGGTCCACAACCTTGATATACCATATTTTTACGCTATTTGAGAATGAAAGGCGGCCATTTTGTCTGTCCGTTTTGGGCCGATTTTCACGAAATTCGAACTCAACCGACCTTAGGGTGTAACGGTGATATAATAATACGTTTTTTTTTTAAATCGGATAAAAAATTATGACCTCTATGGGCTCCACAAGCTAAAAACGCTATTTTCGTACAATCAGGGGCCATAATTCAGGAAGTTACGTTCCGATATGCGCGAATATCGAAAGGAACTACGAACTTTGGGTTATAAACTTACATTTCAAGTTTCAACAAAATCGGATAAAAATTGTGACCTCTATAGGGTCAAAAACCTTGATATACCATATTTTTACGCTATTTGAGAACGAACGGCGGCCATTTTGTCTGTCAGTTTTGGGCGGATTTTCACGAAATTCGAACTCAACCGGCCTTAGGGTTTAACGGTGATATAATAATACGTTTTTTTTAAATCGGATAAAAATTATGACCTCTATAGGGTCCACAAGCTTAAAACGCGCGTTTTCGTACAATCAGGGGCCATAATTCAGGAAGTTACGTTCCGATATGCGCGAATATCGAAAGGAACCGAGATCTTTGGGTTATAATCATACATTTCAAGTTTAAACTAAATCGGATAAAAATTGTGACCTCTACAGTGTTCACAAGCTAAAAACGTGATTTTTTGTACATTCAGGGGCCATAATCCATGAAGTAACAGTCCGATACATGCCAATATCGAAAAGAACCGAGATCTTAGGGTGATAACCCTATATTTCAAGTTTCATTGAAATCGGATAAAAATTGTGACCCGTAGACTGTTCACAAACAATTGTGGACGGACGGACAGGGGCGACGACAATATACGTCCACGAATTTGTATTGAATTGACTATAGATTAAAACATTTTTTCTGGAGCAACTCTACTTTGTGCGAAATTTTTCGGGCATATATTATGTTTATTGAAAATTTCATAAATCTATACAATCTGTTGTATAGGATAGGCTACTCGGTTTGAGCTGATATTTTTAATTTCATAACTTTATTTATTACAACTGTGGTATGTGTTGCCTTTCATTGTGTAAATCAATATTTTTTCATAAATTTATGCAATCTGCTGTACATGTATATAAGTTACTCTGTTTGAGATGATATTTTTTATTCTATATGCTTAACTTAATAGATTTATTATAAATTAATAATTTATTATTTATAAAATATGTGTTGCTTCTCACTGTAAAACAAAATTACTCTTGGATAATCAGGTATTACGTTATTTTTGTTTTAAAACAAAAGAATTTTTATATTTACTTCACACAACCAATTATTTTTAATGTTTTGGGTTAACCAAAATGGCGTCACTCAATGACTTATATATGGATACAGCTCACAAAATATTTCTACGCCGTCATGCACCCACGAATGTAGAGCGAAATTTATTTTTAGTCTTTCTCTCCCTTTCCCTTTTCCCCCTTTTGCATGGCGATTTTTGTTGATTTCGAAGAAAAGGGTTTGAAAATACATTTTCTGACAGGTTTTGGTGAATATTCATGATTTTGAGGCGGAAGGATACAAGAGTTCATTGGTTGGTTACTACGGTTAGGTTGAAATGTAGGGCCGAAAATAGCATGTTTATTTGTCTCTACTTCCAGCTTGTGTATTTTAAGTTTTCCATGGTGAACTTCATACGTACTTTTGGGCAAGAGGTTGTCACATGTTGCTCCATCTACCCAACGAAAATTTGGAAAAAATTAATATTAAACATTAAAGTCAATGGGGAAATTTAGTGATCTGTTGCCGTATATTAACTAGACCGCGCGCAAGTGCAATCATTACAGCATATCAGTCATAACATCCGGTTCAGGATAGTCTCTATCATCCAGAAAAATATTCTACGAATATTAGTCTGGATGCCTTGTCAACATTTGAGAATAATAGGTCATTGGCTAGATTATCCGGTCTTTTGCATTATCATAAACAACGTCTAAGAGAGGTAACTCCTCTTAAAACAAGATGTTTACGCTCATGAAATTAAGTATGTCATTTCAAAAAATCCATTTGATTGCATGCCAGTTCAGCATCCAACTCTCTAAAATTTTTTATTGTGAAATTTCTCTCTTCATGGGTCATATCTATGCTTTTTAAATTAATCCTAATTCGTCGCCACGATTCATGTTTGTTTATATTAATTATGGGATTTATTACGTGAAGGGGAGCAACTCTTACTTCACTTGGCCAAAGAAACTTGTTAATCAACCACATTAAAAACCAAACTCCCGGTTACGCATGGGCATTGGACTTTACGTCAAATATTGACAACGGTCCCAGGCCCCTCCATATGTTGAAGACTAAGAGCTTCTGGGTGACCGAGACTAGGTTCAGGCAGAAGGCGGGAAATATGATAAGTGTAACAGTTAAGTAGCCTGCAGATTCTCAACTGTTTTAGTCTGCCATTCATTTGATACGTATTTGTTTACTCATTTATCTTGATTAAACATGTTGTGTAGCAAAAGAGATGAAAAATAGGCGGATAGTTCTTGCCAACGGTAGAATTTTCATGGGATGACTGGCGCCTTTTCAACTACACTATGGGTAGCTTGATAAAAAAATTTTTATTATCACCCAATAACAGATTCTACAGTACACACCGCTTGCGTGATAAATTACATAATTTACTGTGATATGCATTTTTATTAAAATTTTAATGTTTGTTTTCTTACGGCCCGGAGATAGAGAAATTTTTTAAAAATTATCAATTATTAACCCCAGTCAGGTCGAATAGTAGTTAGTAAGTATAGCACTATGTAATTTTGAAATGATCTGTAGGCCTCATTTTATTGTATGTGTAAGAGACTCCAACAAATCGGCCCATTTTCCCGAAAAAGGCGGCGCACTCGGCAAAAGAATCGACCCCCCCCCCACCATAGCCCTTGTTGTGTCATATTAATCTGGTGAAAAAGTATATATATATGTTACAGTCAATGTCTACAATCAGACGATGTGTACAATGCCTTTGTAACCCTAACCCCCACCCCAACCCTAAACCGGCAATGTACACATGTCTACAATCAGGCGATGTGTACAATGCCTTTGTAACCCTAACCCAACCCAACCCTTACCCTAAACCTAACCCGGCAATGTACACATTGACTGGTATATTTCAGGCATTGTACCCATTGCCTGATTGTAGTCATTGACTGTCACATATTATGTACGTTCATGAAATAAGATCTTAATCTTCGCATAGATACGATGAGCATTCATTAAAAACAAAGATGATATATTGAAATGGAATGAAATGGGGTTTAACGTCCCACTGTTCTGCTCCGGCTGGGCTAACGAAGACAGCCATACGGCATACAGTGTGCTATACGGGAAATTTGCACGGGTAGCTCCACTATGGCCTACTCTTTTATCGAATGCCAGCTGCCTAGGGATCCTTTACGTACATGACCTCTGTCCTGCACCACTAACAAGGGGAAACCACGATGAACTTTCTCGGCCAATGCAGAGATCAAACACGCGACGACCAGGCTAGCGAGCCAGCGTCTTATCCACTTAGCCACCATGGCTCCACATGTGACTTGACAAAAATATAACTATTCATATATATATAGTCATTTTATTTATACACACGATTCAATTTTATTTCATTAACCCAAGAGGTTAGACAGGCGACCATTGACTCGATGATATATCTTTTGATGCAACACACACGCGTTAACCATTTGGTCACCCAATCCACACGTATATTTTAATAGAACTGCCAAAATTGCACAGTAATATAATCATAGCCTACCATTAAATATGACGGGTGTGACACAACTGGGAGACGACATGGCCTCACAGATTCGCGATACGATGATTTCTTAAAATTTGTTTATTGTAAATACTCAATTGATCAACCACGTCTACAACCGCGTTTATCAATATTTGCAATCGATCTTCGAGAAACATGGTACCATACCGTTCGGTGTTGGATCGCGATAACAACATATTGTGTGACCATACAGTCTGATGTGATAACACAGATTAGGTCCAATCTGCAGCGAAGTAGTACCCCTACACTCACTTCTTTGATGTAAAAAAAAACCAAAGTGATTTCACAGTACCCGCCTTTCAGTGAAAGACGAGGGCCATTAAACAAGGGACCGGCCAGACGTCCATCACGGCTGTTTGAACCCTGTGTTGAATTTAAGATAGGGGCATTGACCTCACTGTTATGTAACCTCAAAACGATGATTTAAAAGAAATAACCCTACCATTCTGTAAAACCCAGACTTCCCAACAGTCTTTTGGTATTGGATTCAAAGTCTGAGTTCGGTTAGAGAAGGAACACTGTTTATCCTTGATATTGTAACTGAAACTTTTGCAAAGTTCAATCATCTGGCAGACATTTACACACTGTAATCGGGAACTGGACTCTCTTACACTGAAAACAAACTGGTTAGCGTGCCTGAAGTTTTGATGTGTCCGTAACCAATTTCCAGATTTGATTTGACCATTTCGGGTGCTCATTGGTAAAGATGGGTGAGTTGTTTCTGAAACACAATATAATGTTCATTGTTCACCGAGGGCAGTTACCTCCCCGTATTCGTAATCATATTATGGAAGTATCAAGTGTTAAACAGACAAAAATGTCTACATCTTCCCATACAACAAGTTGGGATTGCTCAGTAATCCGACAGCTACCCATGTTCCTGATAAAACGACCGCGAGTTTTAAAATGGAGTTAAAGCAAGATCAGGCCTTCTATTGAAGATGACAGCTACCATGCTAGATATCGAAACATGTACGTTTCGCAAATGCCAGCAGTCAAGCATAAGACTGGTTTGAACAGTTCACCATAAAAGCAACTATTTGAATAGTGAATAAGTGAATATTTAACTAAGATTGGGCTATTTAGAGGTTCCACTTATTTCGCATTTTGCGCGCAAAAGACAAGGGCCATAACCCAGGATGTCGCAGTGTGATCCGGACCAAAATCGAAATGATCCAAAATCATTTGATCCTGAACATGTTAAACATGCATTCATTTAACGGGAAGTTAAGGACCGATTTCGACGAAAATCGGACTCATCCGTGACACATATTTGATAAATTGTGACCTGTAGGGACCCCAAAACTATGCACACTTTTTTTCGTACAGTACAAAATGGGCAATAATCCAGGAAGTTACGGACGATATGCGCCAAAATCGAACGCCTGGGCGGAGAATATTAGCGACGACATCATGTCTTAAACAGTTGATATCAGGAGCGTATATTTTCACAGTAAGATAACAACGTTACCGTTGATTTAAATGCGCCAATAAATAGTGTTTGTATTGAGCAATAATTCGTGTTTGCAATTGAGTTTTACGCCCTTTAAAGCAGCTATCCGTTAGTAGTGCTATTCTAGTTTGTCCATTAGTAGCGCTATCGTAGTTGATGCATTAGTATTCCCATAAACCTAAACATTATTCATCCGTTACCGTTGTCATAATGCCCATCCACCAAAGTTATCCATAGGTAACCGCTTCAGGTTACATAAACTTTGAGCACTAGTTCGCCCATTAGTATATCCTTATACCGTCACCATAGTACACCCATTATTAATCCCTTTACCGTAATCCAATGGGCAAACCTGTCAATCTAACTCAAGTTCATCAATCAGAAAAATCATGAAGTTTAACAGCTAGTATTTAAAGGAGCTAAATAGCTAATATTTGGGACCTACAAATTGACACAAATGGGTCGCAACGTATATAATAATGTAATATAAATGTAAATAAACTGATTTACATTCATTCGTTTCCGTTTTTACTCTAATTTCAAAGCAGTTATGTTCGGCGAAATACGCCAGAAGTCTCAATCGAATGCCAATCTCTAGCGTTTGGTTATTCCAGTCTACATCGGTAGTATTTATTGCGCATACTTTCCAGATAAGAATATGGCGCCACCGTTTGACATGACTTGTGGGATATGTCTAGCCTCTTTCTTCGAGTCCCTTATTACTAATGGCACCTAAACGAATTATGGTACACGATTCGTGTACCAATGATAAACTGTTTATTAATTTGTCTTAAAAACCCATCTTTCTCGGTAAGGCCACAACATCAATGTTGATTTAAATTTACAAATAATTCGTGCTTTTAATGTCGAAGACTGTGGATGACATTGAGTTAAAGACTTGGCTACTTTAAGTTTGAGTTTACCAAATACTATTGAATAAGGGCTAATTCGATGTTTGTCATTACTATTTGACCAAACTGCCCTATTATAAAATATATCAAAAGAGCTAAATGACCGACATCTCGTAAATTTATCGTGATGTTACAATTACTGCAGTATATTAGTAAATGTTAACGTTTATTCATCCTGCCAACCCGACATCAATGGCAAAAAACGTGTCATAAGTTTTCACAGGTTTAACAGTCACATTAATCAGAATTTTCTATGACTCAACTTAAAATCGTCTGTGTGGTTCAAACTTTATGGCGGAATGGGAAAAGGAAGTTCTGCCACTCTGCCCATTAAAACCAGATTTCTATGGACGTTTTTTGTTGACGTTTTTGAACAATCTAAACAATCATCATCCATCTGTCAAATTAACCACTAATGTAAGTCATAACAGCATAGATTTCCTTGACACAAACGTATTTAAAAGCAAAAAGCAATTAGAAACTAAAGTGTTTTTCAAAGAAACCGAGACACATCTACTACTGTTCAAAAGCTTCTTTCACCCAAACCATACGTTCTCTGGCATCATTAAATTTCCGATTCTCCAATTTTAAATGCTATATGTACATGTACTCCGAAGGCCGACATGCAAAATCATAAACATATCCGACCAGTTCCATAGCAAAACACCTGGCACACAATTCCCAATATAAGACCAACTTTCATGCAGCAGTTCAAACATAATTTATTTAATTTCCTGTAGACAATGTTACAAACAATACGTAGGAGAGACCGAAAATGCACATAGGGAAAGAATTCACGGTCACCGGTCAGACATAGTGACCAAAAAACACAGACCTGTCTCAAATCACTTCAAAAACCAAATCATACGTGAATAGAAAAGACTAAGAGAGACTTTGAAACTCCAGAAGAAATCATAACGTTTGAATAGTCATACGACTAGCGCAATAGCCCTCTTTGTAGTCCCATGAAGCGCAACAGCAAAACGTGCATCCACAATTACCCGAAACCAGTATACTGATCTCCAGGAAAATCACCCGAAAATCTTCGCACAGGAACTTATAATTGCATATTCTAAAAATAAAAACGACATTTTAGTGCACAGTAAATTAGACTAAATAAGACCAGTCCTCAACCTAGCCCTAACCCTTAGTGAATAAAATCAACTAGATATAAGAATCCCTAGCCCTAACCGTGAATAGTGAAACAAAAATATTTTAGACACAAAAACACCAGAATACCACAAGCGCCACATAAGGAAGACCATCAGCTCCACAAACACCAAAAACCAGCGACCAGTACCACAAATCAACTTTGTATATTATAATTCTTGGAATATATTCAAATGAAATGAAATGGGGATTAACGTCCTGCTATTCTGCCACGACTGGGCATACAGCGCGTGCTATGGGGGGGATTTTGCCTGAACTGCTGCGCTATGTTCGACTCTAATATCGAATTCCATTGAAAAGGGGGAACCACGCCGGAAAGTTTCTCGGCCATCACTTTAGCGCGCCAACTTCTTGCTCACTGACACATCGCGGTTTCGGGATATATTCAAACAGTTGTTTAACATTATTATGTAAAATTGCTGAACAACAACATTGTCCTTTAACGTTTAATTGACTAGTAACACATGTACTTACCTTCACAGATAAAGATAAATTTAAATATACAAGCAATAGTCAACCATGTGTTCTCTTTGTCGCTTTCTAGCTTCAAACATGCACAGAGATCTGCAAGAAAACAACAAATTTATATCTGTTAAAGAGATTGTTCTCTGCCACCAACCGACGAGTCATATTCCAGATTGGACATCTTCAGCTTGGGTTGTTGACCTACTAGCGTTCCTGGCCTTCGGGTATGAATATCTAAGGTTTATTTGATAGTTCGCTCCTCTAATTATTTACAATATTCTCAACGAAATAACAAACCCAAACATGTACCTTCACCTGTTTCTGTTGTGACCGCATTTGGTCTCCACTTAGAATAGCCCAGTGATGTTCCATCAACCCATTTCCATTTGGCATCATTTTGTTTGAGTCCTAACCAGACTCGTTTATTATCGGGTAAGTGTTGATGGTACCTTAACATAAAATTATTGATTAATAAATAATTATATTTAAATAGCGCCCAATCTGAGTAAAATACAGATCTATATTTCGTTTCGTTTTTTTTATACTTTCGATGGCCTACACTACATGAAGATCTGACAAGTTGTACTATAAGGTCGTGTCAGCGGTTGTACGAGCGGCTTTTGACCCTATAACGCCAGGCATTGATTTTTCAATCAGCGTTGGCGTTTCTAGTGGTTTACCCAGAGTTCCGTGCATGGCACGCCAAGAAGTCGCCGTAAAAGACTGTTTCATTGGGTTATCCCTCCCTTCAACCAAAACGCCTATAATATAACAACTCTTCCACTGTAGTAAAGACAAGTAAAACGAAATTTTGAACTATAAAAAAACGAAACAGTTTAAATCAGATTGAATAGCGTCATGTTTAACGACTGGTGATTTAGTGATTGTTTCGGAAGTGATCTAACCATGCTTTGCGTGAACTAATGGTGCCGTTGCAAGACTCTATATTTGAGACTACGTGTATTACAAGGGATGTCGATGTCACCTGTCATTATAATTATTGTACTACAATCATCGAATGGACTATTTATTGCTTCCTCAGATCTTATGATAGACGAATGTAGTTCCCTCCACTTTCATTGCACATTTTGTGGACTTTTTGGTCTAGAATCGAAGAAGAGTTTATATTTTCTGCTGCTTTTGTGACCATTTATGGATTTGAGGCGGAATAAACAGGAAGCAAACGGGCGTCAATTAGGGTAATTTCCTACTAAAATGACTCCAATTGGAGATTTGATTGGATGAATGACTAGAGAGGAATGTCTGGGGTCATCCATTTAGAAATATGCTACACAACGGGTTTTCTCAATGATAACACCCCATCTTAAAGTTATATGACCCCATCTTGGTTCCACAGCAGCAGTTCATGGATATAAAGTCCAACACATTACTTATCATACAAACTTTCACTGTCATTGTCCGTTTAAATCGCACATTTTCTTTTTAGTTCCACCCCATTTAGAAGAACAATAAATTTCACAAGTACCTGAAGTTATTAACTACCAGCTGTTTTTGAGCATTTTTTATAGTGACTAATTGTCCTTCATCTTGTCGACATTTTTCCACAGCGTCTATGTAAGTTGCTTCTATAGTATGCCATTTCAAACAATGGCCCTCCATATCTTCGTAGCCATTTTTGCAAACTAAAATTCCTATAATAAAACAAGAAATAAATGAACATAGTATTTCGGATTTCCTTGCTTTTTTTTATTTTAACTGGTTTCATATGTACCCAAATTTTATTAATATAAATCGGTTCAGTAAGTGCCTGTTCAACAATTCATTTTTTACACAAAGATGACTAGCCATTACGCCTATCCGATATTATTTGAAAGCGTAAGCGCTTTGACCAACCAATACACGCAGCAATGGTGCGTCATTATCTTTTAGAAAGGCGACAAACATTTTGTATTTATCAGACCCCCCCCCCCCAACATTTTTTCCCTATCAAGTCAATTATCTATTATTATTATTTTGGTGTATTTGTGTATCAGCGGGAGAAAAATTGTTCGCTATTAAAGCTCCTAAACTATGGAATAAATTACCATTAAAATTAAGAAGCTGCGAATCAGTTGTCTTTTAAATCCAATCTAAAACCTTTTTTATTTACTAAAGCATTTTATTAATCTTTACTACAGACTCTATAACTTAATTTTTATTTCTTTTACACTATTATTATTGTGATATGATTAAATTTTGGAGTTTTTGAAGTTTATCGAGTGATTTTTTGTGAACACCAGAAAGCAGTGAGTTGAAATTGTCCAGTCTTGAAATAAGTAAAGCTTGAATTAGTGACTTAGTAGCATCTGTTGATATATATTTTTTGATTTTACCAATGTTTCTCAGGTGAAAGTAACCGGTTTTACAAATGTTATTTATTTGGCACTCCATATTCATATTTGAATCGAAAATAGCTCCAATGTTTCTAGCGGACTTAGATTGAGATATAGTAGACTCTCCAACACGAACTGATAAATCGCCATCCAGTTTAGAAAGATTGAATTTCGAGCCTATTACTAAATATTCGGTTTTGTCATCATTCAATTTAAGGAAATTTTGTGACATCCAAACTTTGATGCTAAAAAATACACTGTTCCATGTTAATTTTAGATATATTGAAATTGCCAGGATTTGAGGGGTTAAACGAAATATATAACTGTGTGTCGTCAGCATAGAGGTGATATTCAAGTCCATGTTTTCTAACCAGATTACCAAGAGATGATGTATATAAACTGAACAATATCGGCCCAAGCACAGATCCTTGAGGCACTCCAAATTTCAGCTGCGATTCAGCGGAAGATTCCTGGCCCACAACGACTCGTTGTGTCCTACTCGTAACATAAGACTGGATTATTTTCAGAGCGTCATCAGTGATTCCAAAGTCTGTTTCCAGACGATTAATAAGAATCTGATGATCTACCGTATCAAAAGCAGCAGATAGGTCTAATAGGATCAGAAGAATGCAGTTTGGTTATCTAACGCTGTAAGAATATCATTGTGGACCCTCACTAATGCTGTTTCGGTGCTGTGATACTTTCTTTATGCACTTTGGAAGGGTTCTAACAGATTGTTTTCTCTAACATGAGATGTCAGCTGTTTAGAGATGACACGTTCCAAAAGTTTTGATATGAAACTCAAGTTTGATACAGGTCGATAGTTTTTCTCGATTTCTGGATCCAGTGATTTCTTTTTGATGAGTGGAAATATTATGGCAGAATTAAAGGTGTCTGGAAAAATATCGCGGATTGAAGAATTTATAATATTTGTGATAACACAAATTAATGATGGAAGGCAGTCTTTCAAAAACTGAGTAAGAATTGGATCAAGTGGGCATGATTTCGATGAACATGAAGTGATACGTTTTGGTAATTCAGGTTCACTGACCGTGCTAAATGAACAGAGTGGCGGTGGCAGAACTGTGAGATTTGTATCGCAAGATATTCCATCTCTTGAATTTAGTACAAGATTGGCTCTGATGGTGGATATTTTATTAAGGAAATATGAGGAAAATTTGTCAGCGAGTTCTTGATCAGTGTCAGACTCGGGTAGTAAATTCACACCATAGTTGCAATCTGATAATGCATTGGAGATACGAAAAAGCTTTTTGAATTTGTTGTCACTATTGTCAATTCAATCAGAATAATAAGATTTCTTAGCACCAACAACGCATCTACTGAAATTGAGCTTCTCTACCTGATAAAGTTCCCGATGGATCTGGAGCTTCGAATTTCTCCATGTTCGCTCAGCTTTATTTCTACATTGCTTCGCTTGTAGTGTTTCGTCGTTGAACCATTCTGACTTAGGACGAATTCTGATATGTTTAAGTGTAACAGGATAAAACTTATCGAATGTGGATTGCAATATATCGTTAAATTGTGTTGCTTTAATGTTAACATTATGCAGATTTACTATGTTGTGGAACTGTGTTTTATCTAGTTCAGACAAAAACTGACTTGAGTTCAGATTTTTTAGATTTCGTGTTTTCCGCGTCTGGACCGGAAAGTCAGTAGGTTGGATCTTTGAGTTAATAAAAATTGGGAAGTGATCAGATAAGATAGACTCCTGTACAGTTAGATTACTAACGAAATTTTCGCAGAGTCTTGATATTACAAGATCAAGGGTATGACCACGGACATGGGTTTTACTTTCAACATGTTGGTGCAAAAGGAATGTGTCTAGAAGACATTTAAGTTTTAAAGATGATGGATCATTGCTGTTATCGTAATGGAAGTTGAAATCACCCACAACAAGTCTGGCACAATTACTGAAAGTAACACCCTCCAGGAATGACTTAAATTCATTAAGAATAAATCGACAGATTTTCTAGGTGGACGGTATATAATTTTTATCCGTATGGTTTTCTGTTTTATAGTTACAAAAGAGTCCAAACATTCAAAGCTCTTGAATTTAGTTTGTTTTAGTTTGGTAGATTTGATAGTTGATTTAAATATAAGTGCAACCCCACCACCCCGAGTTTTCCTAGGTACACTATGTATTGAATATCCGGAGGGAATGAGTTCAGCTAATGAAGATTGATCATTAGTTTCAGTGAGCCAAGTTTCAGAAAGTGCAAATAGATCGAGTTTATTAGTTTGTATAAATTCATTTAAATCCAATGTCTTATTCCGCACTGATCTACAATTTGAATGAGGTTTTTGGAATTGGGTTCATTGCATGAGTTTTTTCGATGGGTGTCAAATCCTGAAGTGATTAAAGTTGGTATATGATGTTTAGGTTTTCTCCTGGTTGGTTTATGTTTTAATATAACATGGACTATCCCTTTAATTTCATGATAAAATTTACTGCTTTCACATTTTGTCACATTCTTTCTCAGTTGTAGCAGTTCATGTCTGCTATAGATTAAGCTAGAGTTTTGTTCATTAGGTGTAACACTGTAATCCTAATAGTCATAATACTAATCACAAACACACACCATGTGACATAATATAGTGAACTCATTGATCCTTGACACAATGTAATCCAAATTTAATTGTCCACGGTTGACTGGTCACTATTCAAAATCCAATAAAAATGTTTAAGCACAGATTTCACAAAAACCAAACACAGTTTTTTCCAATAGTTTTAACCAGACTTAGTGCATATCCTTATGAAGAGTTGAGCCAATTTCCAGCACTTAGAAAGATAGATAACTTAATATAATGCCTAATACTTGTAGAGCAAATAGGAGCGGACTTCTCGCTCTACTACTACTCTAAATGAAATTGTATCTTTATTTCGTTTCGTCTGTATAATACTTGTAGAGCAAATAGGAGCGGACTTCTCGCTCTACTAATACTCTAAATGAAATTGTATCTTTATTTCGTTTCCTCTGTATGATTTTGATTTTTTTTTATACTACCTTCAAATATATCGTCACGTTTCTCGCGAACCGACGAATCTGGGAATTTTAAGTTTTGAGAAAAACACGTTTGAAAATTGCATTATGTTGTTATTTGTAATTTAATATTTCATAACCTCGAATCAGGAGTATAACTAGCTCAACCCGATTTCTATTTTGAAAAATCGGTAGTCGTTTTATCCAATTACATATTATGTTTGATTGTTACTGTCTGCTAAACGTACCGTTGAATAAATAGAGTACTTTCAATTTAAAATAATCATATGTGTGCGTTTTCTATTCCTTTATTACATAAAAGTAACCTAACAGAACTAACTAGTACCGTTCGTTGTGAAATGTCAGCGAGTGCAGTCCCTAATACTGTTTTGATCATGTGATGCACAAAAACATATGACGTCGGAACACGTTTTAGTGTAAACAATGACGAAATACTCATCACATTCCTTATTTGGAACATTGTTACAGGTAATTTTATCCAGACATATAAGTAACTGTGATTTACCGTCGCTTAAGTGCACTGGTCAAATACGTCTACGATTATTGTAAAAGTTGAAGTAAAATGGCTTCTAACCATGAAAGGACGAATAGCCTAAAACTTGGAAATATTTCGATCTAAGTGTCTGCAAGGCCGTTAAAATTGCACTTTATGCCAAGCAAATTTAAAATATTATGGGAGCACATCGAACATGAGAAACCATATTAAACATTTACACGAATCAGTAAGTTTGAATGAACAATCGGCATCGCTCGTCGTCAGCGTCGACACAGTTGTACATTACATTTTTTACAAGACAAAAACCTTTGCCTGTAAAAACAGACATAATAAATAAAAGGTTGGCACTTACGTGTGCCGTGGATTTAAGGCCAGTAAACATCGTCAATGGTGAAGGTTTTAAAAATTTTGTTGCTGCCTTAAACCCAGATTATAAACTAATTTGTCGCACCACCATCACCAATCACGTACACTTACTATACTATCAGTATCAAGTAAAGCAAGACGCCATTAAGGACCTTGATAATCGTTATATTATATCACTGACGTCCGATATATAGTATAGCTAATTATGCTTACATCAACTTGACCGCTCATTATCTTACTGATGATTGGAAACTGGAAAATAAATCAAGACTTATGGCTGATAAATACACAGAAGAAAACGAAAACATAGCTTCATATTTAACTGATTTGGCTAAGGAATTTAATATTAAAGATATAACGACAGTTGTAACAGAAATGCGGCAAATATGCGTGCGCCATGTAAATGATTCTATGGAAAATGAGACCACAGCCGACCACACGGCCTGTTTTGCACACATGCTGCAACTAGATGGGAACGATGGCCTAATATTAAATTACATTGATAGGGAACTGGGCGCAGCACGAAAACTAGTGGGCCACTTCAATCAGTCTGAGGTTGCGACAGAAACATTATTTAAAGCTCAAGGGCCCGGCTCTAAAAAACTTATCCAAGACGTGGCTACCTGCTGGAATTCTCCCTATTTTATGCTCCAAAGATTATTGGGAGCTGCCGGTACCAGTATACACAGTAATATTTGACGAATCCGTTACTAAAATTGTCGACAGACAACTTGATATTTGGGACAGCTTTTGGAAAATTATAGAGGATATCGCCCCGGTTTTACAGCCATCAGCAGACGCTACAGAATCATTAGCTCTGGAAAACTCCCCTTCCTCAAGCTGCATTTCTATTTTAGCATCGAATTTAGTCAAACATGATTTACATCAGTCCGGTGAGGATTCTCATGTGGTCCGCGAGCTGAAGCAAATAATAATCAACGGTTTGGTCAAACGTCTCCCAATTGAATTAAATGGTTTGCTGAATGACGTCGGTTTAAATTCTCCTTGGATAATCGCAACTGCCCTGGACCCTAACATTTCATAACCGCGCATCAGGACTATAACAAACATTACCAAACCAGTTTAGTTGTTACTGGGGGTAACCTTGACTTTCATCATAAGTAGGGTGGCCCATGCACCTACAGAAATACAGTCAACCGCTGATAGTTCGAGACTACCACTGAAGCGTGCACATTCGCCGTGTCGAGGCCAACTTTCTGACAGTATGATACTATAAATAGCCATGGCACGTGCAATTCTCTACAAATCTATCAACTATCACAGCCGTAAAAAATTTATTGTTGACGATTTTGAATAGTAGTAAAATTAAGCTTCTTGGTTATTACAGCAGATTTAGAAATTACGTTTGTTTCATTTTTTAAATCGCTTTATCATTAACTGTACCGTTAAAAGCGGCATCTTTTGGTTTAGTACAAATACTATCTCTGAAACACTCGGGTTAGACAGGAACATGATACTAGCAGTAGTTTCATTTTACTTTTACAAGCTTCTTAAAACAATTGTTGAGCTAGCTAACGTGCTCATTTCTTAATTCAATTTCTTGTTCTAGCTTTCTGTTATGTTTCGTAAAAAAGTAGTCTTGATTATCCCGACCTGTCAATCAGCCTTAGAATGGTCGATAGACTGGTTAAGCGACTCTAATTTCAAAACAAGGGCACGTAACCTATCTTTTACTCAAAAGTGTCTGGATGTTATGGACGACACATGGAACCAGTTTTCAGTCTATTATTTATAGATGATTAATGGTCATAGCTTATTAAGTACAACATGATCGTTTATTTAGTGACTGTAATTGTGTGAAACTGATTTGAGGCTTGGCATATATATAAATATTGTGGCGAAAGTGTCGAGATATATGGAGATATTTATTTATGGTGGGTCACCCTACTTTAAGGCTCAAAGTTCATGACAGTCACATTCGTCATTTTATCAGAATAAGAAAAAGAAAATGGTACGGTCCACATTCGCTCGATTGCCATTTTGTAAGATCATAAAGGTTGTTTTATCATGGACAGTACTCATATACGTCATATATTCGTCGATTCAGGAGAATCTTTAACCAGAATTCCTCATTTCGCCATGGTATAAGAAAGCAAACCAAATATTAAATGTACACATAATCTAAGGGCATCACAGTACCGTTAGGCACATCATTTTATTCACAGAAAATAAAATTGGCGAATGTACGCAATACGCCAGTAGTTGACATCGAATATCTTGCTACTTTTGTTCCATCAAAAAGCAATTTAAGATTTCAGTGAAACAAATGTGTTAATTATAACATTTCGCGCTCCATATGTCCGCCCAATCAAACAAAATGGAGTGTTTTGAGAGGTTCCTTGTGGATTACTATGATCATGTGACGTGATTCGACCAATGAGGCGCTTCACAATAAAAACATGGCAGCCGCCATGTATTTTATTATTCACATGTAATCAATTAAGTGGCTAAAGAGTGGCTGAAAAAAATCAGATATAAAAAGGTTATGGCTTGATTCCAGATGATGGCGAATCTACGACCATATATTATAAGGTCCGTGTACCGGTACGACGAATTTGAAAATAATATCAGGGATAAAGAGTTTCGCCCAATTTGCTAACCGAAGAGATACAAAAATATGTTTTAATTAGTAAGTATTTCATGAAATGATTAAAGTTGGAAGACAAGAAGCGATTTGCCAAGGCAAGCAGTTAGTTGAAAAATAATGTTTAGAAACTTTGTTAATAACTAAATCTAAATTTTTCATCATTATTGTCTTTTGATAAATGAGTTCCTGTGTGCAAACTCACAGTGCACAATTCATATTTCGAGGGAGATAGATATCTATGAGAGGAAGCGGATTAACAACTTGACAGGCAACGTGCTCACATTGCACAGCTAATCATAGAATGTAAATAAATATGTTTTTCCTGATATAACCCACCCAGGCCTTGATTATGGACAATAAATTCCATTTCTTTATTCATTAATACATCCACCTTCATTTATTTCAGAAATGACCGTTACAGATCATCCAGTTATTTCATTCACTGTTACATAATTAAAAGTTTTACAAATAATACTGACAAATCACCTTTTTTGAGTAACTGAATGCATCAAGAACTTTGTATAATTAATGCCAATTCGTTATGGATGGGGAATAAATTCTACTTTAGACTGTGATATTACAGTGACAGTGATGATATTTTATTATAAACATTACTCATTTTTGCATTATATGGTGTTTGTATAAATACTGTCTATTTCTTTTAAAACTGTTATGTTGTTAATAACCACCCAATAATCAGCAATGTGTAAAAAATAGATTGGACTATTGAAGAGAAATGAACCGAGCTTAATACTCTAGTCCATAGAACTTTGTGGGTTAGTCCCCCAACTGCCAAATAAGCAGTCCCCTGACCTATGCGCCTGAGTCCCCTGACCTATGCGCCTGAGTCCCCTGACCTATGCGCCTGACCAAATCTAAAGTACATTTAGACCTTTTCTTTCTTGGAACCGAGGGTGTTGGTAGCTGTATGGTTAAACATGTGCGCGTTCAATTGAGTGAAGTGTTGTGGTTTTGATCCCAAGCTTGTACGTGACAAGGAGTCCAACCTCATGTATTTTACTCCGGGTCCTCCGGTTTCCTCCCATGTCGGAAAATACAAATGATCATTGCTACGATAGATGAATAATCAATGTTTCAACAATAGGAAGTGACGGGTGATAACAGATACATGGGCGAATTTCTGCTCACTAAAATTTCCTTCGAAGACCAAATGTTGTTATATGAGACTGTAAGAGTATATCTGACAATTCAATAAAGTAATTGCATGTCATTAGATAAGAGAACACGAGAAAAATAGAAACAGTCCGTACATTCACGGGTGTTTATTCATTCCTATACTAATAAAAACATGGTAATGCACGGACTTTTTCTATTTTTCTTTCATGTTCTCTTATCTAGTGAGAGTCAATTTTGTTTATGAATTGTCAGATATCCTTTCACAGTCCCATAACACAACTTTTGGTCTTCGAAGGAATTATTAGTGAGCAGAAATTCGCCCATGTATCTGTTATCCCCTGTCACTTCATTCAGTTATATAAAGGGATAACTCGTGCTTTCCTTTTGCGTTCGTCACTTCCTATTGTTGAAACATTGACTACTCATCTATCGTAGCAATGATCTCTGTGATAAGGAAATTATCAGCACGAAGCCAAGAAACTTCTTAATTTCACCTTGTTCATTTCTGTCCTTTGCGCTGTTAACTCCTAACAAAGCAAGTCGCAAGAAATAAAAAATTGAAGTAGAGAAGTGACTGATTAATTTTTGCCTTTGCGTTGAACCTGAGCGAAACTAGGAGATGTGGACTATTTGTCACGGCTTCCTAGCTTTACACTTAGTCAACGTAAAGGCAAGAAGGAGCGAAGGGATACTTATCCATACATATGTTGTGTAATGCTATGGGGAAATTTTGCCTGTACAGCGGAACTACGACCTACTTTTATTATTTTGTAGAATACCAACTGTTTTGGGTTCTTTTATGCGCCACACCAACGGATCTCTTGGTTAGTGAGACAGCAAAAACATAATACATGTACGGTAATTAGTGAATTTCATACCGGTTTTGGAGTAGGGGGTGGGTAAAAAAGTGAAGTAAAAATAACATGCAGGCCTACGACAGATCTCACGAGTTTACAAAAAGTTTACAGAATATTTTGTAAGGGGTGGGGCTTCTCACATCACCCCAAGCAACAAAAACTTAAAATTTACATGTTTCGTTGAAACACAATAATTTGTGAATTTTATAGTGTTATTGGTGAGGATATGGGGCTAGGGACACCATAAATGGATCCAGACATTGGTCACAAGTGAAGTAAAAATAACATGCAGGCCTACAAAAGATCTCACGAGTTTACAAAATCGGGTTACAATTTCTTATCAGCCAAACCACCAGCATACATATTTTATCATATTTCTATACTTTTATAAGAGATAAATTGCGACTAGTTTCGTTCATATTTTAATCTTCAGGCTGACTGAACCCACGTTACGTTGTTCTATTTATCTTAAAATGTTTCCATATAATATAGAAAAAACAGTGTCATTGTGTCTGCATGTGTAGTAAATAATAAACCACGTGTTATCGTTTGTTTACATATCAACGATTGGCTAATTAAAGACACGTGATCAGTACCTATGTCCAAATATGATTTAAAGAGTAAGCTTCCGCAGTAAAATAATCCGCCAAACGTGAGCGCTAAATAAAAATACTGCGGGGTTAGAACCCCAGAACTATCGATATTTTTATTCAGAATACATATCTCAATTAGTCAAAGCAAAGATCTTTTACATTTCCTGATCCTGGAGCAAAATGTTTTTTTCTGATAACATTATGTGGTGTCGGCTACTAGCTTAAAAGCTTAACACGGAACATTAAAGCTAAAAAACATAAAAATGGTATCTCCAATCTCAATTCACTGTGTGCAATAACATTCAGAGTCGGATTAAGACTTTGTGGGCCCTAGGTAGTTACTATACTTGTAACGTTAAACTGTGTGTTTAACGTTACAATTGATATAGTCTAAGAATCCTTACGCAAGTTCAAATAGGTTCAAACGCACAATTGTCAACACATATCATTACAGTTTGTATTGGAATAAGTAATTCTATGACAAATAGTGAAGACTGGGCCACTAAACAGTTACCGAACAGTTTTTCTTTGTGGTTATGCGTTCTACATTTGCATAGCGATGTTTCTTGTAATGACGTATTACACACAAGCCGCCATGGCGGCCATGACACGCCAGTTGAAATTTCGCGTAGCAGTTGAGTTTCATCAAATCAAATCATATAATTATGCGGTAAGGTTTCACCCTTATTTCAACAGGAATTGATTTATTATATGTTAAGCTAGGTGCGGTACTGTGTTGGGTCAGTTTATGTGTAAATTAAGGGAGTTATAGGCCGTAACCTTTTTGTAGTGATTTCACTAAAAAACTTGCGCAAAGGAACTCTCGTAGGATGAGCCACTACTGTGGCTGGAGTAAGGCGGAAAACATTAGTAGTGGAACCATTTCTAGGCCCTGGGGTACGGGTGCTCACAAAACCAGTAAATGTGGTCTTCATCTCCTGGGTTTACTCTCTGGTACGTGCAGATACGTTTCGATACGATGAACAGGATTGCTACGACTGATCTAATAGGATCACCACGATTACTCCACGATTAAAACCAGGATTTCAATCACAGCACGAATTACGATAGCGGGAACCTAGCATTAGCACATACAGGTAACGATTCAATGGAATATAATTACTGCTTATTACAGAGCAACGATTCGACGAGGCTTTTCTAGGCTTTACCATGCAATGAAACAATTTGGTAAGCACGTTAAATAACCCTTGAGTGTTGGAAATCGATGAAGTGTAGGCGGAAACGTCGCTGCCCGGACTATATTTTCATCGTAGCAGATTGTATGGCAACGTGAGTGTTGCTAAAATAAACATTTTATTGGCTTTTTTTAACAAGACAATTTGTATTATTTCACGTAGTAATTTCGTGTAATTTTACAGATTCAACAAGACAACAGATGTTTGTAGATTCCTGCTATCGTATGATCTGTTCGATGCCCAATTAAAACAAATAGAAATGAAATAAAATTTGATCTAACGTCCTGATGTTCTGAAACCTACATGGGGAACTGAATACGGGCATACGCAATACAATGTGCTATGAGGGGTATCTAGCCCGGGCATCAGCTCTACGGCCTACCACCATGGCTTATTTTACGTGCACGTCTTCGTGTTGTATATATTAAAATTAATCTAGATCGCATTTAAACTGTTAACAAATACTGGATACTGTAAACGTTTCGGTCTTTGATTGCATGTTAGTATTGGGAAAGCTGGATACATGAGTGTGAGATGGTAGAGTGTGTCCACATTGAAAATACATTAAAGTATTGTTTTGATAAATCAACATAAAAGTTGATTAATATTTCGGAGTTTAAACACACCAGATGTGCCACTACGGTGTCAAACAATCCTGCAACACGTCTGCCAGTTTTGTCAATGAGGAATGTAAGACTATCCTGGTTACAGGCTTTCAATTAAACGATTGCAGGATGACCAATGTGTCCTCCAAAGAGATTTTCAACCATTACATGTTTTCAGGACGTGATTGGCCACAATTCAAATGAAGTTTTTTGTCATTACACTATTTTATATCATTATGAACATATGTTGCACTAGAATTATTGAAATGACAATCTACGCATTATCTGTATAATTTTAAAAATAAGATACCATCTTAGTCTGATTAAAACACAGATCCTATTTCGTTTCGATTGTTGTCTTTACTACACTAGCATCTGGAAGAGTTGTTATATAACGCGCGTTCTTGTTACTGTGGGGGATTGGCTATTCAATTGGTCTGTTGGACCCAGTTCTTGGTATACGGTGAACGGAACTGTGGCTAGACATTCGCAGCGAAGACAAATAGCCTCTTGAATCATCAATTATTCTGATTGGTTAATCAAATGCGTGACATCATAGGGTCAAATGCCGATCGGATGACCCCTGACGCGACCTCCCACTACAACCGACCAGATTTTCTTGTAGTGGAGGCCATCAAAAGTGTTAAACCAGCGACTGCCAGGCAGGATACGCCCCAACATTTTGCAAGAGATGGATCGAGAACAAGCTAAAAACAAAAACGATTTTTTGTACAATCAAGGGCCATAATCCAGAAATTTATGGTCTGAAATGCGCAAATATCAAAAGGGACTGAGATTTTTGGAATATAAAGATATGTTTTAAGTTTCATGAAAATTGGATAAAAATTGTGACCTCTAGAGGGTCCATGACCTTTGAATTACATACTTATATACATATTGCATACAAAGAGCGGCCATTTTATCGGCAGTTTCATTTTGATTTTCCCAAAATTCCAATTCAACATTCATTATGGTGGAATAGTGATCTAAACGGTTTTTAAAATCGAAAAAATAATTGTGACCTCTAGAGAATCCACAAGCTAAAAATGCGATTTTTCGACTAATCAGGGACCATAATCCAGGAAGTTACGATCCGATATGCGCAAATATCAAAAGAAACCAAGATCTTTGGGTTATAAACATGCATTTCAAGTTTCATCAAAATCTGATTAAAATTGTGACCTCTACAGGACCCACAACCTTGATATACCATATGTGGACGCTATTCGCGTACAAGCGGCGGCCATTTTGTTCACGAAATTCAAACTCAATCTTCATTACCGTGTAACGATGATATACTAAAAATTGTTTTTAAATCGAATAAAAATTGTGACTGCTGGAGGGACCACAAGCCAAAATCGCGATTTTTCGTACAATCATGGGTCATAATTCAGGAAGTTACGATCCGATATGCGCGAATATCGTAAGGAAACAAGATCGTTGGGTTATTAACATGCATTTCAAGTTTCATTAAAATCTGATCAAAATTGTGACCCCTAGAGTGTCCACAAGCTAAAAACGCGATTTTTCGTACAATCAGGGGCCATAATCCATGAAGTTATGGTCCGATACATGCCAATATCGAAAGGAACCGAGATATTAGGTAGATAAACCTATAGTTCAAGTTTGGTTGAAATCGGATAAAAATTGTGACCTGTAGAGTGTCCACAAACAAATTGTTGACGGACGGACGGACGGATGATCTGCATTTTAATGAGATTGGCACCATCCTATATAGTGTTATATGGTTATAGATAGAAAGGACTTGTCCTTAGTCACCGACAGGCAATTATAAGAAATTAATTTACGAAGAAAAATCAACAGAGGGGAATGTGAACTCAGATGACAAAAACTTGGAATTGAACCATTTTATCAATATTTTGCGAAACTTGTCTCTTAGTCTGGAATATTTTGACTTTCAAGGTTATGAAAAAAAAAGAACATTGATTTATATAACTAAAATACTAACCTTTACTTTTTACAGAAAGAAATCTTGAAAATACAAACCACACGAACAGGAAATCCCAGATCAGTTGAAAATACATCCTTAACGGTAAAATTGTCTTCTAGAACCTCTGATACTACCTCTGACGGACGTACATTTAAATAGTGCAAAGTGTAAAACTCAACCGTATTTTAGAGGATCGATTATATATTCACTTTTGTTTATCCTATAATTGTGTGAACATAATTATGTTTCTGAAGGAATACAACCAACGTTGCGCATTGTAGTGATTACTAATATTGGTTCTGTTGTCATTTAGACTATCATTTATCCAATTACAATGTAGTTCCCTTTATATTTTGCGTCTACATTGAGGTATTCCAATTACATAAGTTCAGTAGTTCGCCATTAGTAAATAGAAACTATTGGAATTAAAAATAGATGACGTTGGGAAACTTTTTATATTTTAGTCCAATTTTAGTTCAGATTAATATAAAAAAAAATACATAGGAGAAGTATCAAAACTGCCTTAAGAAGAAGAGTTAATCACATTAAGAAAGCATCACTCACGAAACAACTTCGTAAATTGGTCTTCTTTCGAGGAGTATTTCGATGACTGAACACAAAATAGCAGATTAGAAAATCGACAACATATTTCTATTACTTCCACGAGCTCATTACATTGTCCAAATAAAAAGGAAAGAAAATTGACATCTTGACATCTAATTTCGATATACCAATGCCATATTATACGATATTCGTAATTACTTCCAATCGTCTATCATTATCTGAATGGCCCAGTTATTCACGAAAATAATTAATCTATCATACCACAACAATTCTAATTACTTTTTGTACAATGGTCTTTTATCCAATTGCGTGCCAAACTTTGTGAGCCAGTATGTTTATTGAGTGTATATCGTTCATCATATTTTCCTTTTGTGTTACACTGATCAGTTGAATTTATGCATAGCAAAATATATAATATGTCTGCTATAGATACAGATTCATAACAACAACAATAATAATAATAATAATAATATAATAATAATAATAATAACTAGACCAGTCCTCGAAACAGGTTTGATAGTTTTTATACAGCCCGATCACACGCTTATACATTAATTTCAATATCTAGTCGATACACGTGTTTTGTTGTCCTGGTTTCTTTTCTCTTAAAGAAAAAAAGAATTATTAAGATCTGTCAAAAAGTCGCAACTAAAACATTTCAGCGGGGCAAAATATCCTGTTTTTTTTAAACAAATTGCACATAACCTATGTTTACAGACTGATTGTGGCAAAACTTTCAGAATAAACACTAACTGGCTTAGTTAATCGTTTACCATTAACATTTTACCCGATTTCAAAGTTTGACATTTATTTTTAAAAAATTCAATATAATGGAGTCATTTAAAAAAAATTAAACAGCTATCAAAATTCTAACCCGTCGATGGATTGCTAATAGTGAATGGTTTCCAAAAATATAAAGATAGTGAAAATCGAATAAGAATTGTAGGACGTGATATATTTTAAAGATTTACTTCCGTTTTCAGAATGGAGGAAATTCAGGTGAATTTCACATTGTCTAGATTGTGACTTCTAGGGTGTCCACAACCTTGGTATTACATACTTTTACCCTATTTGCTTACAATGAGCGGGCAGTTTCGGTCAGATTTTTACGAAATTCAAACTCAACCCTCATTGATATTTAACGGTGATATTTAAACGTTTTATAAAACAGAATACAAATTGTAACTTCTAGATAGTCCACAAGCTAACAATGCGATCTGTGTAATATAAACATAAATTTAAAGTTTCATCAAAATTCGATCACAATTGTGGCCTCCAGAGTGTCCACAACCATGAAAAACCATATATTTTTTTTACACTATTCGGTACGAGGAGCGGCCATTTTGTTTCGGCAGTTTCGGTCCAATTATGACGAAATTCGACTTTACGGTATAACGGTGATATATTTAACCGGGTTTTTAAATCGGATAATAATTGTGACCTCTATATTGGGTCCACAAGCTAAAAACGCGATTTTTCGTACAATCAGGGGCCATAATTCGGGAATTTACGATCCGATATGCTCGAATATCACCAGGAGCAAAGATCTTTGTATTATTAACATGCATTTTAAGTTTCATCAAAATCAGATAAAAATTGTGACCTCTAGAGTGTCCACAGGGGTCATAATCCATGCCAATATCACCGAAATCTTTCGGGGATAGACCTATATTTCAATTTTCGTCAAAATCGAATAAAAATATGACCTGTAGAGTGCCCACAAACAAATTTTTGACTGACGGACGGTCACGGGCGACGGCATAATACGTCCACATTATTGATTATTATCGTCAACATTTTACCTTCTTTTTAAAAGTTCTACATTGTTTTAAAAAAAATTCAGGTATCAATATTCTTATTGCACCGATTGATTGTGAATTGTGAATGGTTTCCAATAAATATAAAGATATTAAAAATCGGATAAAAATTGTAGGACTCAATAGATTTTGAAGATTGACCCATGTCTTCAAAATGTGGCTCTTCTGGTGAAATTTAACATGTTAAGGGCACTCTAAAAAGTTGAAAAACAACTCAAATATTTTCAAATGATGCAAAATTACTCTAGAAATCTTACCTCTGTTTCAAAAGGGAGATAATCAGACAATTTTTGTTGACATTTTTGGCATAATTCACCTATTTGTAACCGATTCTGAAATCTCAAAATTGTCACTTTTTTCAAATTGAGGCTTAAAATTAGGTCCCTTGATGTCTAATATTTGTCTAATTTCGTCTATGTACTTTTTTTCTAAAAAGAGTAAAAACATAATAATGCCCAATAATAATCTTTATAAAAACATTTATACTACGTCGTACTATAAAAAAAACTACTAATGATAATAATAATCAATTGGCAGACTTTCACCGTCAAGGAAATCGAAAAGCTGATGACCATCGCCAAGACCGTTCGAATCTTTTTTGTTGCCCCTTTCTTGTATTCATTGCTAAATTTTTCTCTGTTTTACAAACCCGAGACTGTCTGGTCGCTTACAACTGGCCCCCGGATCCACCCACTTGATTTGATATACGTTTGTTGCTTATTTATATTACCTATATTGTCCGCTAGTTTGTCTTGTGTGGTGCGATCCTCCTTTACTTACTATAATAATGTAATTCAGGAATTATCTCTATAAACATGGATGATCGTTCGTACGCAATAAGACGTCAACACGATTAAATGATATTTTAAATTACCATTATTTAAAAGTGATTATTAAAGCATAAATCCTACGAAGAAAGCAACCCGCCTTCATTTCCGGCGTGTCTGACACCACGTGCAAGCAGAACGGTAAACCAATAAAGTTCTCGGATGAAGGCTTACAGTTTTCTGTCGAAGGCAGTACTTTGTTTTCAGATCAGAAATGTGCAGTTACCAGACGAGGGTAGTACTCTGTATTCAGAAATGTGCTGTTTTCGGACGAGGGTAGGAGTCTGTAATCAGAGAAGTATTGTTTTTAGACGGGGCCGAACTTTGTGTTCAGAAATGTGCTGTTTTCAGACGAGGTCAGTGTTCGGAATGAGGTAGCGTGGACATTTTTAATTAAACGTCCAATCGATAGAGTAATTTATTTTCTAAACAGAATGTGTCAATTTTAGTCTAGTGGTGATTTTTTTGTATTGATTACAAGAAGACAATTGATGACCAAAACAGAAATTAATTTTCAGTTTCAAAACTATTCGGGATATTCCCAAAGGAAGTAATCAGAATACAGAAATTCACATTAACAAAACGCATCAATGGCAGCGCGATTTAATATATTATATAGATGATTACCTCAAGTGATTTATGCATATCGATATAAATAATATAAGACCACATTATGTAACATCATGATTTGTTCTATATTTTATTTTGGATAGTATCCTCTTGTGATGTCATTATTGCGATATTAACCCCAACACATATTTCAATAGCTCATGCAAGAAAACCAATAATACACAACCAAACAATTTATTACTGCCAGATTAATTAATAAAAGGTATTATCTAGACTTCACAAAATGAAGGGGAAATTTCAAAATAATTTCGGGGGAGGGGGGGATACCGCTGTATGCCTTGCACACATTCAGACTTTGTGTGATTTAAAATGTTTTCGTGGAGGCGTGGTGTCTCAAAATATAAAGCTGATATAAAATATCCTTCAGATTCCTAGTGCATGAGCAGAAAAACATACATGTACCATCCCAGAATGACACCAACTCTAAACCGAAAGTACATGATGCCCTCTTAAACACACAATCTTGCCGCAATAAGGCTTTGGATATTGCTGATTTAATCATTGGTGACAGTACAGATATTTTGTTTCTAGCAGAAATGTGGCTAAAAGTAGATGGCGACGCCCCCAGAATATCTGAACTTACACCGCCATGATATTATTTCTTTAATGCTCCCAGATCAAGTGGTATTGGTGGCGGTGCTGGGTTCAATTGCGAACTTCTCTATCCATTAAGAGACTATCCAGTTATGAAACTAGAACTTCGTAGAGGAACTCTTTGTTTTCGTACCAATGGCAACGAGACAAAATTGAATTATTTTGGGAGATTTTAACATTCCTTTTGATAAACCAGAATGGGCAAGCTACAAGAAGATTATCAAACGTTTATCATCCATCCATAGCTGTCATCTCAACAAATTCAGAAAACTACTAACAAATCAGGCCACACCCTAGAATGAATTCTTAAACTAGAACCTTGTCAGCTCATTCTTTATTCTCTAACAACGAGATTGAGAAAGTAAAAGAAATCCTAAAAGAAGACAACTTGTCCCCTCGATTCTCTTCTAACAATCTCCTTAAGCCAAGAGTCTTTCCATATAAAAATGCTGTTGTGACACTTTCCATCAAGAAACCTTATCGACCTTAATCTTCTCAGGAATTGCAGACCAGTCTAGACCTCTCCAAATTAATCGAAAAGGCCATAAACAAACGATTACAGTCATTTGTTGTCTCTCATTATCTGCTTGCTTTCAGACCAAATCATAGTACCGAGACAACAATGATTCTTGTTCTGAATGATCTGATGTGCTCCGCCGATGATGACAAACGTGTACCCTTAATCATACTGGCGGGTCAACATATTCTGCTTAGGAGACTTTGTAACTACTTTCACATTTTCGGCAGGGCCTTGTCCTGGATTTCATCTGATCTTACTGACATACGACAGATGATCACTGTCAACAAAGTCAAATCGAAATTTTTAAAGCCTGACTGAATTGTTCACACTGTACACAATATGTAGTTATAGACCAGTTTGATATCAACCAATACTAGTGTGCTGATACACAATTAATCAAGGAATCTGAACAGGATGTCATTTACTATTCTGTTGTGAAAACCACTCGCTGCCCCATTAGGCGGGGCATATTAATCTCAAAAGTGGAGTGACCCCAAACAAATTGCAAAAGAAACCAACGCAGTTTGGTTCAATCATACTTATATTAGACAACATTATATTTTCACATGGTACCGACCATTTTTATACGTCCACATTCATAACGTGGACGTATATTGCCGTCGCCCCTGTCTGTGTGTATGGGTGTGGGTGTGTGTGAGTGAGTGTGTATACAACAATTTGTTGACCTCTAGAACACCAAATCTATAGGTCCCTTCCTTTAAAGAAAACCGCCCCCTAAAAAAAAACCCCAAAAAAACAGATAAACTCAACTTATCGAGTTGTCTATCACGGTGTTATCGAAATAGCTGGGCATGCGTTGCCATACTGGATATGTAATGAATATGAAGAGAACATATGCCTATCACGTTGTTCTTCGGTAACCTGTTTTAGCATTCACGTCTGTCAATTATTAATATATAGAGATACCATCATATTCCGATAAATTTCATCAGTACCTTTCTATTATTCACCCATTTAAAACATATTGTAGATAACTACAAAAACAACAACAGGTAAACGTTGTTTGTGTTCAAAATTTACTTATTATATAATATCACAATAAAGTAAATATAAATTTCAAAATATTATGTTCGATCACAGTTCTGTGCGACTTATTGTCGACGACGTCCTTGTCATTGTGCCCTTTTTATCTTCTCGTCTTGGTGGTGGAGTGTCGCCTTCATCCCCTTCTCGTCTTGGTGGTGGACCTTCACCACCTTCCCGTCTTGGTGGTTGACCTCCACCACCTTCTCGTCTTGGTGGTGGACAGTCCCCGTCATCACCTTCCTGTCTTGGTGGTGGACGGTCCCCTTCATCATTTCGTCTTGGTGGTTGACCATCCTCTACATCATATTCTCGCCTTGGTGGTGGACTGCCGCCTTCCCTATGTTCGTCTCACCTTGGGGGTTCATTTGAATCTTCCTTTGTCATGTACCTTCTTGTTCTTCCCGTCTTGGTGGTGAACCTTCACCACCTTCCCGTTGACCATCCTCTACATCATCTTCTCGTCTTGTTGGTGCACTGCCACCTTCCCTATGTTCGTCTCGTCTTGGGGGTTCATTTGAATCTTCAGCTTGGTGTCGATTCCTTTGTCGTGTACCTTCTTGTTCTTCCCGTCTATGTGGTGGACCTTCACCACCTCCCCGTCTTGGTGGCGGACCTTCACCACCTTCCAGTCTTGGTGGTGGACAGTCCCCTTCACCACCTTCTTGTCTTGGTGGTGGACGGCCCCCTTCATCATTTCGTCTTGGTGGTGTTCGTCTCGTCTTTAGGGTTCATTTGAATATTCAGCTTGGCGTCGATTCCTTTGTCGTGTACCTGCCTGTTCTTCCCGTCTTGGTGGTGGACCTTCACCACCTTCCCGTCTTGGTGGCGGACCTTCACCACCTTCCAGTCTTGGTGGTGGACGGCCCCTTCACCACCTTCTTGTCTTTGTGGTGGACGGCCCCCTTTATCATTTCGTCTTGGTGGTTGACCATCCTCTACATCATCTTCTCGTCTTGGTGGTGCACTGCCACGTGGCGTCGATTCCTTTGTCGTGTACCTTCTTGTTCTTCCCGCCTTGGTGGTTCACCTTCCCCACCTTTCTGTCTTGGTGGTGGACCTTCACCACCTTCCCGTTTTGGTGGTGGACGGCCCCCTCCATCATTTCGTCTTGGTGGTTAACCTCCTCTACATCATCGTCTCGCCTTGGTGGTGGCCTGCCGCCTTCCCTATGTTCGTCTCACCTTGGCGTCGATTCCTTTGTCGGGTACCTTCTTGTTCTTCCCGCCTTGGTGGTGGACCTTCGCCACCTTCCTGACTTGGTGGTGGACCTTCACCACCTACCCGTTTTGGTGGTGGACAGTCGTCTCCATCATCTTGCCTTGGTGACCGTTCTTGCTCTTGACATCGTGGTGGTCGATCATCATCTCCTCTTTGATCTCACTGAGATGGCTGGGCATGAGCCACGGGCCACGGCTAGTACAACTAGCAAACATACAACAACTAACTTCATGTTGTTGGATTAACAAGTTGATGCTAAAACGAGTAGCCGCATCTCTTTTATACTTTTGTTACTCCTTCTCGGAAATGAAATGAAATAGGGTTTAACGTCTGCTCCGAACTGGGCTAATGAAGACGGGCATACGCCATACAGTGTGCTATGAGGGACATTTTGCCCGAACAGCGGCACTACGGCCTGCTCTTTGATCGAATTCCAACTGTCAAGGGATCTTTTACGTGCACGCCGAACGACTAGACAGCTGTCCTTGTCAGGCCCTCCGTCCTGCATCACTGACAAGGGAGAACCACGCCGGAAAATCTGGATGAACTTTCTCGGCCAATGCAGGGATCGAACACCCGACCTCCAGACTAGCGAGCCAGCGTCTTGCTCACTTAGCCACCGTGACCCTGACGCCTTCTCAGCCAGACGGTAATAATGAACTTCGTCCGTTTACACTGTGACAACGTTGTGTTGGTGACGCAAATCTGCACCTACAATACTACGCCGGAACATAAAATAAATTAACAGCAATTATATGCACAACTCGGAAACCCAATAGGTTTCTTACCGATTGCTCGTGTGTGTGTATGTGGGTGTGTTTCTGCGTGTCGCCTACAGACCACAATTCTTAAGTGATAATCTTGAAACTTTACATACTTATTCCTTAGACCCCGAGATGTTCCCTACTGTTTTTGGTGCATGCCCGACCCCCAGGGACAGAGCCACGACCATTTCTTGTATTTGTTTGTTTGTCGTCTACAAACCGCATTTCTTAACGTATTACCTTGAAACTTTGCATACTTATTCCTTCTATCCTAAGGAACACCCCTATTGTTTGTGCTGAATGGCCAACCTCGGGGGCAGAGCCACGTCCATTTTCTTTTTGTGTGTCTGTGTGTCACTTAATCGATCGTCTTGAAAACTTTTTTATATTTTTTTATACTTATTCCTTATACCCTAAAATCGACCTCTATTAGTTTTGGTGCATGCCCGACCCCCTGGAACAGAGCCACGCAAAATATTTGTGTTTCGCCTACAGGTCGCAATTGTTAACCGATCCTTTTGAAACTTTTCATATATATTACTTATACCCTAAGGATGACCCCTATTGGTTTTTGATGATTGGGGGTGGGGGGGGGCGAATTGTTAGCACGTGCGCGCCTTATCATAAAGCCTGTCATTTAGTCAACTGGCGTGGTTTCGAATCCCCGGTTCTACGTGACAAGGAGTAGGGTCGCCTGTCCAACCTCGTGGGTTTTCTCCGGGTCATCCGGTTTCCTCCCACTGCTGAAGACCCCTATGCGCAAGCGAATTATTGAAATAATTAAAAACATATGTTAGTCCCAAAATGACCTAGTTTGTGTCGAGTGGACGTTAAACACAATTTCTCTCTCTCTCTCTCTCTCTCTCTCTCTCTCTCTCTCTCTCTTTTGGTGATTGCCCAACCCCCTGGGGCAGCTCGAGGCACACCCAATTTTCTTTGTGTCTCTGTGTGTTGCCTACAGGCCACTTTTCGTTATAGATCGTCTTTAAACTTGGGACATGTATTTCTTATAGCCTAAGGACGATAACTGCATGTCCCGATCCCCAGTGGCAGAGTCACGCCCAATTTTTGTGTAATATTTACAGGCCGCAATTCTGAATGGATCAGCTTGGTACTTGCCATATGTATTCCTTATAGCCTAAGAGCGTCAACTATTGATTTGGGTGAATGCCCCGACCCCAGGGGTAGAGCCATGCCCAATTTTTGTCTTTAGCACCCGGAAGCCACAATTCTGAATGGATTTTCTCGGAACTTGGTATACTTATTTCTTATACCCTAAGGACGGCAACTATAGATGTTGGTGCACACCCCCCTCCTCCATCTCGCCCTTTTGGCGATCCCGGTGGTTAAGTGGGTAAGACGCTGGCTCGCTAATCTGGGGGTCGGGTGTTCGATCCCTGCATTGGCCGAAAAAGTTCATCCATATTTTCCGGCGTGGTTCTCCGTTGTCATTGGTGCAGGACGGAGGGTCATGCAAGGACAGCTGTCTAGTCGTTTGCATGGGACGAAAAACCGAAGTCCCGTGTACACCTTGGCGTGCACGTAAAAGATCCCTTGATAGTTGGAATTCGATATAAGAGTAGGCCGTAATGCCGCTGTCCGGGCCAAATTTCCCTCATAACACACTGCATGGCGTATGCCCGTCTTCATTGGCCTAGTTCGGAGCAAAACAGTAGTACGTTAAACCCCATTTCATTTCATTTCATTTCGGTGCCACACCCACTTTTTGTTGATATTTTGTCTGTAAATGATATACTGGTTGCAATTAATATCAGGTTTGGATCCAATTCGGAATAATCCAGCATATCGATAAATACTCTACAGGTTGCAATCTCTTTTATATGTTTTTCGATGTCTCTGGATTTAAAAATGAATGGGAGAAAACCGGAGGACCCGGCGAAAACCCACGAGGTTGGATAGCTCTAAAATGTAGAAAAAAAAATAACACTTATTAAACTTTTATTGATTTTTCTCGAAAACTCAATACCCAATTTTTAAGTGACAACATGAAAAAAGCTCTAAAATGTAAAAAAATAAAATAAAAATATCACTTCAAAATTAATTACATGGTATAACAATAAAAAAATTCGTTGACAGCATTCAAAAGGGATTTTTACAGGTTCCATCAGAGTCTTTGACAATCATACATTTACAATATGAACAGCAGGATATGCTCATTGGCTCTGCAAATACAGAACGACTTTGCATATATTAGCCTACACAGACACAAGTACCAATAAAGTCATCATTGGGATACTTTTGAACATTGAATTGCAGAACCAGACCATTTTTGGATATTTCAAAGCCAAATTGACATGGTTCTAAACGAATGATTACATTATCAAGAAAATGATGTACATGTAGGTAGTTAGTATAAAAATATGGGAAGGATATAGCGTTTTACCCCAATTCGAATTGCAAAAGAAACCAATATAGTTTGGTTCAATGATACATATATCAGACAACACCATACTCAAATTCGGCTATGGCGAAATGACGTAATTAACATAATTCAATATGGCGGTCTTTAACAAGGTTCAGTGTGTTTTAGTGGTGGGAGAATAACTCTTTTTTTAAATTCTTCAAACTCAAATGGTGATAAGAGGCGAAATGTGCTGAAATAACGAATTGGACCAAAAGAAATCCCCTCAAAAAATGTATTTTCATGATAGCTATTTCGTAAGATGACTTTTAGCTGTAAGGTTTTCGATGTCTCTGAATTTAAAGATAAATTTGTTCCTATTGGATATGTCATTTATATGATTTTCGGTGTCGCTGGGTTCAATTCTGATCTCAAAAATAAAATTCAAGAATCCATGATGGCAGAAATGAAATCCCAAACGTCGGAATTTTAATTAATCGTCATTAAGTTTTTTTTACTTCCGTTAGATATGACATGTACACTATGTCTTATAGCCTATAGGCTAAGGGTTTTAAAGGTGCAGAGTTCAATTTCTATCTAAAAAAAACTAATTATGAATAGCCCAGATGAGGTAAATTTAAAACTATGAAAATAGAATCCAATATGGCGATTTTTGTTCTTTTGGATATCCCTTGAAAAATAAAGTTGTCAGAGTTATTAAGTTCAATACGGGGTTCAAAAATTAATTTGTGCATAGGCTGAAAACATCACGACATATCATAGAAAGCATCATTTTCATTCAGTTTTTCAAAAGAGATTTTGCGCCTGTGAGAAGAGAATTCCATCGGAAATGATGAACCTGTAGTTAATGTCAGTCCTAATGATACCCCTGGGGGTGGAGGTCCGGTGGTGTTCTCTTCGAATAGGCGCACAATTTCTTTAGAAAAACGTACTGTAAATTGTGCTTTATAGAGTAGCTTTTATCTTGGTGTTTCTAGCTTCTGCACATCTATTTTGCGGCAACCTTAGCAATTCATCAAAAATGACATAAATTCATGATTAAACGGGGACACCAAATTACGCAAGAACCTAAACTAGTTTTGGGAGCCCTGAAACTACCATACTCTTGTTCAGCCCATCCCTAAAAAGGGAGGGGAAAGATGGGATGTTAAAACGTGTTGCAAATTTCTGCGGTACCTGATTACTTTAATCATCAGTAGAAATACGCTATATAAAATAATAATTCGTATATTATTTTACAGCTACAATAACGAAAGAAAAGTATGTTTCCGTTTTATTCAAAAAGCAATTTATTGTCATTTCATGCAGAGAGATATGGTGTTAAATATTCTAGTATGCTTTAAATTATTATATAAATTAACAATTTATTGTTAGTTTTGGGGCAAAGTGCGACAGGTGGTTGACAATATCTAAATGTTGTTTAAATGCATATTTTCATAAACTTATTATGCAAATAGATGTTAATATGGAAGGTCCACATGGATATAAAATAATATTTTGTGTGAAATAGGCGTCCTGAATACAATACAACATAGGCGGCTTATGAAATTTTGCAGTCTAGTAGTTTATTTATCCCTTGATTCTGAGAAATAAAAAAAATGTTGCCACCAAAGCTGGTTTGAATACTGTTTGATGCAAAGTTAACGTACCTTTTTCTGTGGGCCCAGTTTGCAATATTTTAGTATGTTTACGGTAATAACATGTCTTAAAATGCTTCTATTATAAAGGTAACAATTATTATCGTGATACATATAAATATATATATAGGTTTTATTGACGCTAGTTATATGTTTGCTAATTTCATTTTGAATTCGTGTGAGCGATTCCGCTCGGTGTATTTCTTCACAGTCAGAAGATACTATATCTTGTGGTAACTATGCATTGTGACATCACATCTTGCGGTAACTATAAGTCCGACAGAACTATGGCTGAACCTGGAAATTGTATAAACAGTTTTTTTATGACTGATTTTAGTAGCCTAGGGTGTCCTCTTTCAGAATCTGCCTGGTGAACCTCGATCACCCTTGAGCGTTTGGAGAAATTCAAGATGGCGTCCAAGATGGCTGCCATTTCAAATAATCCCCTATAGCTCCCATAGTATTTAGTCTAGGATGATAATTTTGGTGTCTAACCGTATGTTTTCGGGGTCAAGGAATACTCTGAAAGCATTTATTATGTTGTAGTGTGATTAGATGATAGTAAAATCCAAAATGGCGGCTAATATGGCCCCTTAACCATTTAGCGGCGATTGAGGGCGATTATTTCACCAAACCGAACTATATCTAGAGGACATAGGTGCATAAGACGGATACGATGACACCATATACATGGCTACCAGTGGCCCCGGAGAAGCATGGACCTCCCCTGAAAAAGGGGTAAAAGCTGTTTTTTGTACATTTTCGAAAAGAATTCTACCCGCAAAAGACGAAAATGACCCCCCCCCCCCCCTGCTGCAACCGCATAATACTGTACATTTTAAGCCATCCCTAGTGCAGCTACAAGCACGCGTGCTACAGACTCCAGAGCAAGTTGATTATCAACTGGAAGGGTGACCGGTTGTAATGTTTTCAATTTAGTGTCCTTCATCCAGCCATGCAGTTCCGGATCATGTTCAACCCGATTACGATCTTCCAGTGAACGCCACATAATAGCATGGTGATGAGCTCTTTTTACTTCTCTGCAAATGCATCATTCGTTGGAGCAAGACTACACAGTATGGGTGGGCATGATGACGATACATTTCCAGTTTTGGATGCCCATACCCTCCAGCGTGTTTCAGGCATCGATTTGCTAGAGCTCTGGCCATAAGACACTGACATAAATGCAGTGGCTTGTGTAATGACCGATTCTATTGGAGTGTCTACTACCCCGAGGAGTGAGAGAATACAATCCAGCTCTCATCACTTTCAATGCTGTTCCTTTCCCCACACCGTAGCAGCATGCAACCGTGTCACATCCAGTAAGAGCATGAGCTGGCAGGATTTCAGTGATAATGGATGCGTGGTCTCCATAGTTTTACCAATGCGAATAGTTGTTCTTTCCTTGATTGGTGATTCCATTGTAACGCGATTCTTCATGTTAACTATGTGGTAGTAATGCACACGAAGGACGAAGACATCGGTATTATCTGATATTACGGTTATGTCAGCTTGTTAATCACTTTGAGCACATGTCATCACCAGCTGAACAATGATGTTGTCTGGTTCTTCATGTGTTGTTCGAAGATCTGTCCTGATTATAACTATACCACCATTGCTAATCTCAACCGGGGCAGCGTCCCCACCTATTACTACCAATTTACGGTTCATGGTGTATTCATGATGGAATGACTCATCTTCAATTACCCCCCCCCCCCGGTTCCCTTCAAATTTAATCTTTTTCCAGGGTATTTATAATATATAAGTGTGGCGGAAATGTTTTTACATATTTAAAAAGATCAAAGAATGTACTTTTAGGTGATTGCTGTAATTTCGTATTTTTAAGACCCGGATTTTTACTTTAAATACCCCTACCCTCGTCATTTAGAACGGTTTGTACCACCAAACTTTGATCGTTTTTTAAGATAAGTAAATATGAATATGCCAGAAAATTATTTACATATTTGAAGAGAGCAACGAACAAGCTTTTCGGTGATATATAACACCATGACTGGAATTTCGTATTAAGACCCGTATTTTTACATTGATTACCCACACACACACACACACACCCACACCCACACCCACACCCACCCACCCACACACACACCACACACACACACCTCCATAATCATAGTAATACAGTATAGTACCACCCAACTTTGATCGTTTTTTAAGGTAAGTAAATATGAATGTGCCAGAAAATTATTTACATATCTAAAAATAGCAATGAACAAGCTTTTCAGTGACATGTAACATCATGGCTGGAATTAGGTATTATGACCCGTATTTGAACTTTAAATACCCCTACCCCCTCCATAATCATAGTAATAGAGTTTAGCACCACCCAAATTTGATCGTTTCGTAAAGTAAGTAAATATGAATGTGCCAGAAAATTATTTAGATATTTAAAGAGAGCAATCAACAAGTTTTTCAATGATATGTAACATTATGGCTGGAATTTCGTACTAAGACCCGTATTTTGACATTAAATACCCACCCCACCGCCCTTCAAAATCATAGTAATAGACTTTATTACCACCCAAATTTGATCGCTTTTTAAGGTAAGTAAATATGAATGTGCCAGAAAATTATTTACATATTTGAAGACAGCAATAAACAAGATATGTAACATCATGGCTTGAATTTCGTATTAAAAACCGTATTTTTACATTGAATACCTCCCTCCCACATTATCATAGAGTTTAGTACCAACCAACTTTCATCGTTTTTTAAGGTAAGTAAATATGAATCTGCCAGAAAATTATTTACATGTTTAAAAAGACCAATAAACAAGCTTTTCAGTGATATGTAACATCACGGCTGGAATTTAGTACTTTGACATTGAATACCCCTACCCCCCTTCATAATCATAGTAACAGAGTTTATTACCACCCAAATTTGATCGTTTTTAAGGTAAGTAAATATGAATGTGCCAGAAAATTATTTACATATTTAAAAAGACCAATACACAAGCTTTTCGGTGATATGTAACATCATGGCTGTAACATCTACCTATCTGTATCTCTCTAGATATAGTTTGGTTTGGTAAAATAATCGCTCCCAATGGCCGCTAAAGGGTCGCGGGGCCATATTAGCCGCCATTTTGGATTTTACTAACATCTAATCACTCCACAACATAATAAATGATTTCACTGTATTCCTTGACCCCCAATACATACGGTTAGACCCAAAATTATCACCCTAGACTAAATACTATGGGAGTTATAGGGATTATTTGAAATGGCTACCAGCTTGGACGCCATCGTGAATTTCTCAAAACGCTCAAGGGTGACCGAGGTTCACCCGGCAGATTCTGAAAGAGGACACCCTTGGCTACTAAAATCAATCTTAAAAAAACTTTGTATATAATTTTTTCCAGGTTCGCTCGAATTACTGGGTTTGGCGACCGGATGCTTGACATCATTAATTAGTATGAACAGATAGTTATTTATATAAAAAGACAGAACTTCTTTTTTGAGTGTTATTAAAGTATTCTTATTGTTGTAGCATTGTAAATGAGCTAATTTTCTTATATTTTTTTAAACTTTTTTCCACGTTTTCGCTTAAAAATGTGGTATGTGTTTTCTTGAAAATTAATAAAAAAAATTACCAAAAAATGTTCTTTAAATCAGTTCAAATAAATAGCTTCATTCTGGCCTTTATTTCATAGAAATTGACGGAAAACTAGAGCGGGTAGGATAAAATTGATATAATGTCGGCGGCCATATTTGATGACGTCATTGTGGAATCACCTACCACGTTGTGAGTGTCCACTCAAGTTCAAAATAATTACTTCGACACCCTCTAAACATTTCTTCAAAAAAATTCTCCCTACTCAATCTTTCCTATAGTCAGATGCTGGATTATACTACTTGTCACGTACAACCGGGGAATCGAAACCACTCCAGTTGACTCAATGACAGACCGACAGACCGTATGATACAGCGCGCACGTGCCAACCATTCGGCCACCCCACCCCCACCCCAACAGGCGGATTTTTCATTAATCGTCATTTTCTTCCGTTGGATATGCTTTGTAATTTGTCTTATATAAGGTTTTTGAGGCTACTGGGTTCAATTCCGACTCCTAAAACTAAATTTGAATAGCCCAGATGTTATAAATCAAAATAGAATCCATAATGGGGATTTTTTCCATTTGGATATTGCTTTTAAAATATATCTAATAAGGTTTTCATGGTTACTGAATTCTATTTTGGGTTCAAAATTAAATTTAAGAATTCCAAACATACTGTATGTTTAGCGTTCATTTTTCAAGTGCAATCTTCTTCATTTTGTACTATCTCACCGGGGTTAAAGTTGTTATATATCTAGTTGTTAAGAATTTACGCCCTAATATTAGGTCACAAATGGTTATGCGATCCGTCGACTGAAGAGGATTATTGTAGTTTCAGTGGTCTCTAACGTAATTACGTAACTAATTTTATTACGTAGATTAGGCCCCCCTGTTAGCCACGAATTTACGTTGTTTTTTGATTGTTAAGAATGGCACAGGTTAAATATGTGCATAAGCTAGAAACACCAATTTATACCATAGAAAATACCATTCACATACAGTTTTTCAAACACATTTCGCGCCCGGTTGGAGCCCCCCCCCCCCACACATAGTGTGGGAACCCTTAACGGAGCAAGGATCAGGACCCCTAGTCAACCCCTAGTATCTTATAGACCGATAGTAACGACAGGTTCATTTTAAAGAATACACATTAAAGGAGCTAAATCACTATTCTTTGGTACCTAGAAAGGGGCTCTAATGGGTCACAACGCATATAATAATGTAATATGAATGTATATAAACTGACTTGAATGGCAGACTTTGGCGTCTTGTTATTCCAGTCTACACCGGTAGTATTCTCCTACATGGGATATGTTTAGTCTCGTTCATCGAGTCGCTTCATACAAATGGCGCTAAAAAGCATTCTGGCACGCGAATCGTGTGTCAGTTTTATAATGTTCATTTTGTCTTAAATATTTGATATCAGAAGTCCATCTTTTCTCGGTAATATAACAAAATCAATGATGATTTAAATTGAGCAATAAGTCGTGTTTGCAATGTCAATTACTGTGGATGATATTGAGTTGAAGACTACAGAAACTCCAGAATTCACCTGCTAGACTGGTTACCAGAACAAAACTGAACGAACATGTTCCACCCAATTTGTACACCTTACAATGGCTGCCAATTATTTATAGAATCCGTTTTAAGATTTCACTCCTAACTTTTGAATGTATAAATGGAATGGCACCAACGTATTTGTGTGAACTAGTAGAATGGTACTCACCATCACGAAGTCTACGTTCATCAAGTGACTATCTCCTCAAACGTAGAACTGCGAGACTATCGACATATTGTGGAGAAAGATCATTCTCGTACCAAGCCCCGTTGCTCTGGAATGGATTTCCGATTAATATACGTAGGTGTCACACCTTACCAACTTTTAAATCACTTCTTAAAACTCACTTATTTGTACAAGCTTTTACATAATTTATATTTGTTTTATAATTTTATAGAGGTTCCATATTTTTTTTATATACAATTTATTTTGGAATAATTTTATCCATTATAGTTTTATTTATATGATTGTATTTCATTTTGTATGATTTCATACTATTATTGTTAAGCGCATTCGAACACGTTATAGTGGAATCTGCGCTATATAAATTAATAATAATAATTGTTAATTTGTCAGACGTTTAACAGCATATCTTTCTACGCGAATGAGCAATAAATTGTTCATTGTATAAAACGGCGTAACAATAATATGTTTATTGGCTAAAACGGAAACATTTTTTTTATAACTGTAAAATACGGCGTATGTTGACTGATAATTAAAGTATTCAAGTAATGCGGGAAATTGCAAAGGGGTATGGTAGTTTCAGGTGTCCGTAGACTGGTTAATGTTGATGAACGTAGACTTCGCGATGGTGAGTACCATTCTACTAATTCACACAAATACGCAGGTGCCATTCCATTTAAGCATTCAAAAGTTAGGAGTGAAATCTTAAAATGGATTCTATAAATAATTGGCAACCATTGTAAGGTGTACAAATTGGGTGTAACATGTTCGTTCAGTTTTGTTCTGGTAACCAGTCTAGCAGCTGAATTCTGCAATTTCTGTAGTTTATGCAATAGGAGACAAGGAAGACCAACTAAAAGAGAGTAAAGATTGCCAAGACGAGATGTAACCAGAGCATGCACTAAAGACTTTGTTGCTTCGTCTGAAATATTATATGCATAAGCTAAAAACACCAGGATATACTCTAGAAGCTCCATTTACAGTCGGTTCCCCTAACGGAGCAAAGATCAGCCCGTCCCTGGTATCATATATGTATTGTATAGTGTCCAATCCTGGCGAAAAACAGTATTACCGTGGCAATTGCACGAACTTGTGACATGAATAACATACAGCAATGAACGTGTGTTTACTATCAGTGTAGATTATACCAGATACGGACCCGGGGCCGAAAGGTTCCATCGTTTTGTAAATGCAATGAATTCTCCTCCGATTTAGCACCCGTTGCCTGACACAAACATAACCTCTTTTCATATAATATTTTTATCTCAGGGACATTCTCGTGCAAATACAATGTATTGAGAAGGATTTGAAGCAAAATTTTGATAGATTAATTAGTTTGAATATGTGTTTAGTCCAAATGTATCATCAAATCATTATAAACTGTAAGAATTATGATAATCCCCGCCTCATGTTTGGTCTGTATACCTTTTTTGTTTATTACAGTCATCTGCGTATATGTAGGTATTTTATTTGTTTTTGTGGTGTTTCTGGGGGGTTGGGTGGCCGAATGGTTAGCACGTGCGCGCTGTATCATAAGGCCTGTCATTGAGTCAACTGGCGTGGTTTCGAATCCCCGGTTGTACGTGACAAGGAGTAGGGTCGCCTGTCCAACCTCGTGGGTTTTCTCCGGGTCCTCCGTTTCCCTCCCACTGCTAAAGACCCCTACGCGCAAGCGAATTATTGAAATAAAATTAAACCACATGTTAGTCCCGAAATGACCTAGTTTGTGTCGCGTGAACGTTAAACCCCATTTCTCTCTCTCTCTCTCCCTTTCGTGATGTTTCCATTGGACATTCACACATCGTGAGTATTATACATATAACCTCCAGTGTGTCCATAAGCAATTGTGGACGCCACATGGACGGACCGAATGGACAGACGACATTATACAACTACATTTCAACGTGGGCGTAAAAAAGCTGAAATAAGTGAGTTTTGAATACCCTAACACACACCACCATCTTAAGGCACGTCCACTTTACCCCATGTGCATCTGCCATGGATTCAATGGGCTTGGGTTCGGAATTAACATAAATATTTGTTTCTTGCAGATTGACTAAGCCCTGTTGTCAACGAAATTTAACGACAATGTTGTTCCGCCGAGCTGGTAGACTGTTTTTTGGTGGTTTGGCCTGCCACGCCCTTTTAACGACAGTTATATTAGTATTTTGTTTACTTACTTACCACTCAGATAAAGTTCCACAAAAGTGTTAAACTTCCAAAGACGGGATTTCTTCCAGGCGATACCAATAATACAGAAACCGACGGTCTTGGAAAGCTCTAGTTGTAAAGATTTGACGCTTTTGCGGATTCCAGACTCAACTATCGACACTCTCAATAAATCTCTTTTTTGTGACAATGTTGCTGAAAATCGAGATGTGGTATGTCGGTGGTTCTTTAATCAGATCGGATTAGAAGAAGGAAAATCTTGTGATAGACCCGATGACGGCTACGACGTTCCTAAAATTGTATATTATGTAATATTTGGACCATATATACTATTCAAAAAAAGTAGGGGATATTTGATTTTGGGGGCATAATACTAAAATATGCAAATGACTACGAAAAAAGTCACTATAGAACCTAACAGAAGAAACATTTCCAGTTACATGTGACGCCCAAACGCACCAATAGCTACCGCATGGAATGCAGGTGATGCTTGGGATCATCATGGGGGTCCAACCCAAGATTTGCACGACTCTGACTTTGAATGTTACAGTCATTGTGGCATTGAATTCCAGGGTGGAAACATCAGTTTAATTGTTTTAGTGACCAGAAAACAAATTTTGATATGCGTCGGCTTACCCAAAATGAAAGGTTACGTGCCCTTGGCATGCTACAGATCGGCACAACACAGGCGGTTGTGGCGCGGACGATGAATGTTTCTCAGTCTGTCATAAGCAGGCTATGGTCCAGATACCGTGATACACAATCTGTACAGGACAGACCACGCTCAGGTCGACCAAGGGCGACAACTCAAGCCCAGGATCGATTTATCCGTACCTTGGTCTTGAGAAATCGTGTCATCACAGCAAATCAGATCAGCGCTCGTCTTCAAACAGACACTGGTGTGAGAGTGAGTGGCCAGACGATTCGGAATCGACTGCATAGGGGTCACCTTCGCGCCCGACGTCCTCGCGTGATCCCTTGTTTGAGAGATCATCACATTCAGGCAAGACGTCGTTGGTGTAGGGATCGTCAATCGACGCTGGAGCAATGTGATGTTTTCAGATGAGTCAAGGTTCACTGTTGATTTTTTGGACAGACGTAGGAGGGTGTGGCGTCGTCGAAACGAGCGCTTCCAAGACGTTAACGTCATCAGACATGATCGATTTGGGGGTGGTTCTGTTATGGTGTGGGGAGGCATCACTGTTGCTGGAAGAACGGCTTTACATGTTGTTGCAGGGCGTGTTACAGGCCAGTACTACCGGGACAACATCTTGGCAGTCCATGTTGTGCCGTTCGCACGACGTCATGGCCGCCGTTTCATCTTCCAGGATGACAACGCAAGATGTCACAGGGCCAGGATCGTTACAGGTTACCTCCAACAACAGAACATCACCACATTACCTTGGCCAGCACTGAGTCCCCACCTCTCCCCCATCGAGCATGTCTGGGACATGCTTGGACAGAGGTTACGTCAACGTCAACAACGTCCTGTCAATGTCCAAGAACTTGCTGCTGCGTTGCAACAGGAATGGGACAATCTGGACCAAAATGACCTTAGACGTCTCATTAGGAGTATGCCACGTCGGATCAATGCTTGTTTGGCAAACAGAGGAGGATTTACCCGTTACTGACTTGGTTGTGATGCTGTGGTAACTTTGCTGTTTGACCCCGGGTATCATTTTACCCTTATAATGGTCAGTCTGTGCCTTACTTAGTCTAACGATCATTTGGAATAAATCGATGAATGTGAACTTCATTTCATTTTGTCATTTGTTTCTTCGTCAGTTTCATTAGGTGACTTTAATAACACTTAAAAATCAAATATCCCCTACTTTTTTTGAATAGTATACTTTCCAATTCTGGCATTATGTGAGCATAATCAGCGCCAAAAAGATCATCAAACCGTGGGGTTTGTATGTAATAGGTGACGCCCATCCGGTTGGCTACTGGTGGAAAAGAGCTATGAATGATGTTAAGGGTTTACGCTTTGTGTATAGACAAACGCCGCCTGCAATAGCTAATAGAACAGTCAAATGGAAACAGCATTTATCTGATTTAGTCAGATTACAATTATTAATGTGTAAGTATAACTATTTATATCTTTATATATATTTATATATGGTTCACATATAATTCAAAAGCCAAAAATATGTACTGCTGCTATATATAGAGAATTGTTGTTTTGTAAAAAAAAAAAACACATCCCAATAAAAAAAGAATCTTCACCAACTTCATGAAATGCCTTGTACGAAAGATTATTTGTCTGAGGCACATAAAGATGGCGGCGGTAAATAAATAGTTTGGATGAGGAACATAGCAATACGTCATCACCGCCATCATGTAAAAATTAATCGATGCATAATTGTCCAAGGAAGAAGGATTGCCACATACCGTGTTGATCGAGTTTGGGGCCTTGTAGGCTTTTTCTGAAGGGTGTCTTCGAAGACAAAAAGAAGAACAACAAGATGGGCCGCATTGTTTAATAAAAGCGTTTTCGATTGTGTGCGCCTGGAACTCTTAATCTTTATTCTGGAATGTTGAGGCGTGAGAGAGAGAGAGAGCGAGAAAGAGAGAGAGGGAGAGAGAGAGAGAGAGGTGGGGTTTAACGTCCACTGGACACAATCGAAACCACGCCACTTGACGCAATGACAGACATTGTGGTTTCACGCGCACGCGTAAAACTACTAGACCCCAAAACGAGGCTTGAATTCAATGGGTTTTGTTTTATTGTTTTACAGTAAATGGTGGCATATACTTAGATACAGATATGGTTGTGGTCAACAGTTTAGATCCGATCAGAGATCATGATATAACTATGGGTCTTATAGAAAAGGGAAAAATGAGTAACGCCATGATTCTAGCAAGAAGACATTCGTCATTTGTAAAAGAGTTGTACGAGAGTTATTTCACCTATAATGCAACTGCCTATTTCCAGAACTCTTTGCGTGTTCCTTGCGATATGTGGCATAAGAATCCCAGGCGGATTCATATGGAATCGGACAAGTTTTATCGGCCTAATTGGTTCGAGGCGGATCTTCTTTTTAATAAAAGTGATTACCCATGGCAAAATAAGTACGCTGTGCATATTTGGACCAGCTCAAACCGCGTTCCCAAAGGTCCGGATGAACTAAAAACTTTAAACACGACCGCTGGTCAAATTTGTAGATATATTTTATACGACGATCCAGCACTACCAAAAATACCGTGATTATTATTTTGATTGTTACAAGCCTGTTGACCGTTTGTAAAATGCTGTTATTAACCCGGCTATGTTTTCAGATCCCACAATCATATAGTGCACTTTTATAATATTGAAATATTTATTGAATAAATAGTGTCAAAAAACCCCAACAAACCCGGCTATGTCATTTTGGGACTAACATTTAATTCAGTATTAAAGAGGTCATGACATCAATCCAATGCTTATACGTAACAGAGATTATTGAAATAAAGATGTGTTTCACAAAGTGATGTGGTTTGTGTTGCATAAATGTAAACAAATACACACCGTGTGTAATGCTTGATTCCCACTGTAGTGCGATGCGTTACGATAGGAATGTCCCTATTGAGTCCATGATCTGATACGTGCAGAAACCACAATATATGATGATAAAACCTGATAGGATCACCACGATTAAAACCACGATCTCAATCATGGCGCGAATCGTGATAGTGGGAACCTAGCATAAATAAGTACCCATTGACTTCTAATGATTAAAGTCGTTTAAAAAGTAATATTAACACGACATGCATACGATAGACTATGGCGTTGTCGTGCACTGGTCTTACACTAGCGGCAAGGAAATCACATTTAGTCAGTCAAAGAACATGGCTGGGGATCAGAATCAGACGAAAACTGTAAAGTGTGTATCCTTTCATACCCACCATTACTATGATGTATGTATCCCTACATACCCACCATTACTATGATGTGCGTATCCCTACATACCTACCATTGCTATGATGTGTGTATCCCTACATACCTACCATTACTAATATACGTGTATCTCAACATACCCACCATTACTATATTGTGTGTATCCCTACATACCCACCATTACTATAATGTGTGTATCCTTACATACCTACCGTATCCCTCCATACCTACAATTACTAGTTATGTTGTCCCTACATACCTACCACTACTAGTATACATGTATCCCCACATACCTAACACTACTATAGGGTATTCATTTCCATATACCAAGAATTACTATTATGCATGTATGCCTACATACCAAGCATTACCATAATGCATATGTCCCTGGTGATAATATTCAGATACCACTACACACCTACCTTTGTCACTCAGATAATTGTGGCTTATAACCCATCCTGACTTATACTGAAACTACCCACTATTATATGTATATTGATCACGATCCGATGCTCATCCAAGACACAATCGAGATATTATTCTCTACCTCTAATGCATATACATGTATGTTTTCTACGTTTCATGTTTGTTACTTGAAATATGCCCATCTTGTATTATACCCCACTTACATTTTAAACATTGTTTACATATACAAATACTTGCTTCCATCAAACCTTTTACACTTCTATAATTCTTGTATGTATGTTAATTTACTTTGTCAATGTATCTGTATGTACCGTCTACATTCAAAACATTGTTTACATATAAATGATAAGTACTTAATTTCATTCAATCCTACTCTCACAATTTACATGTTCAGTAAAAACGTAAGAAAAGTGGATCAAATCATGTTGCTACTTTTATTACTTTTATCAAACTCTTCTTATTCCGTGGTAAGCGAAATCATTACGTCAATTTCAGAGGTGACTTGATCACCCTGAGTATGCGAACTCCGCGTTGTGGTAACCCCTCCTTCTCCACTTCTCGCTCGATGCTACTTCTGCTTATATTATGCGGTGACATCCATCAGAATTCAGGACCAAGATACATTAAAATTATTCACCTGAATATAGTGGACAATCTTTTGGTTGAATTTGACGGTGTTGACATCATCACACTATCAGAAACATGGATAGGTAAAAACACAAACATAGAGAAAATATCATTGCAAGGTTTTCATTCGCCTATTCTCTTAAACAGGGACGACGGTTATGGTGGCGTGGCCATTTACATCAGGTTTTCCATACACTTCATTCCAAGACACGATCTTCACGTAAATGGCGTCGAAGCAATCTGGATAGAAATTAGTCTAAATACTGGAAGTTTTCTTATAGGTTCTTTCTATCGTAAGCCCAATTCTCCAGTGGCACACTGGGCTGCCAGAGAGAGAGAGAGAGAGAGAGAGAGAGAGAGAGAGGGAGAAATGAGGTTTAACGTCCACTCGACACAAACTAGGTCATTTCGGGACTAACATATGGTTTTTAATTTTATTTACATAATTCGCTTGCGCGCAGGGGTCTTTAGCAGTGGGAGGAAACCGGATGGCCCGGAGAAAACCCACGAGGTTGGACAGGCGACCCTACTCCTTGTCACGTACAACCGGGGATTCGAAACCACGCCAGTCGACTCAATGACAGACTTTATGATACAGCGCGCGCACGCTAACCATTCAGCCATCCAACCCCCCGGCTGCCATAGAAGAAATCTTTTCTTTAGCAAAGGAAGATAATAAGAATTGTATTATTCTTGGTGATTTTAACTATGATACATTACGTTATCCTACTAGTAAGATATTCGATTCAGCCAATAGATTAAGTCTACAACAACTCATCACAAGCCCAACACGTATAACGCCCTACTCATCAAGCCTTCTTGATCTATGTCTCGTTTCCTGTTCAGATCATATCGTTTCCTCAAGCGTTCTTGACGCCGGTTTGAGTGACCACTGCCCAATCGAGATTCAAATATGTAGAAACAAACCGCACAATCGCGCATATTCTCGTATAATCTGGAACTATGAATGTATGGACATTGTAAATATAAATCGGTTTTATAACAATTTTAACTGGAATCAATTATACGTTGAGAAGGGCTTAGTCCCAAATGTCTTAGTAAACAATATTTCTAGCGTCATTTTAACTGGTATTGATTTATATGTACCACATAAACAAATAACTGTGCTCCCAAAGATTGTCCGTAGATGAATGGTCACATTCGCCGTATTATACGGAAGCGAAATCGTCTCCACAAAAAAGCTAAGTGATCAAATACGCCGATAGATTGGGCAAATTTTAGACATCAGCGGAATTATGTGACTGGCGAAGTTAGGAGAGTAAAAAAGGAGTTCTATCAAAAACTTGACCAAGAAATTAGTGAAAACCATTTTACTGAAAAGAAATGGTGGAAACTAGTAAAAACAAATATCCTAAGTTCTAAGAGGAACAAAAGTCTTACCCCCCCCCCCTCTTGTAGATGAACAGGGCAAAATCTTGTACGACGCAGTCGAAAAGGCTAATGCCCTAAATGATTATTTTATTGCGCAATCTAACGTAGAAAACCCAAACGACAAATCACCATGCATTCCGGAAAATGACTTTGAGTTAGACACACCAATATTCAAAAAATCAGAAATCCAAGATATTATCACGTCACTTTCTATAGATAAAGCTTCAGGGCCAGATTGTATAAATCACAAAGTCCTTAAATCATGTTGCTCCAGTTTGGCAAATCAACTCACAAATCTGTTTAACTTTCTCTTAGAAAACTCTGTATTTCCTGATCAATGGAAAGAATCGCATATCACGCCGATATTAAAGAATGGTCCACCATCGTCCATTAATAACTACCGTCCCATATCTTTATTTAGCTGCATTGGTAACATTTTCGAAAGATGCCTCTACAAATATATATACAACTTCATTCTTGATTTTAAGATACTAACACCACTCCAATCTGGTTTCATTAAGAACAATTCCACAGTTTATCAACTTTTAGATCTATATGACCAAATATGTAAAGCTCTTGACGAGGGCAAAGAAGTCCGATCAGTATATTTCGACATAAGCAAAGCCTTTGATAAAGTCTGGCATCGAGGTCTTCTTTCGGAATTTCATGCTATTGGTATTCGTGGGAATATCCACGCGCTTCTAGAAAGTTATTTATCAAATAGACAACAGCGCGTAGTAATCGACGGAGTTTCTTCAAACTCGTCAATTGTTCATACCGGAGTACCGCAAGGATCGGTACTCGGTCCTATAGGCGTAGGAGCTCAAAGTAATTCAGGGGGGGGGGGGGCATAAGAGAAAATTGCCGGAAATTATTACCGTTTTTTCGGGCATACATATCATAAGAGAGCTTCGGGCATATTTTCGGGCATGCAGTGGACAAGAAAAAGACGAGGAAATGCTTTTCGGGCAGTGTGGATCTCATAGAAATAAGTTAGTTATATTTTTTCTCTAAACGTTAATAGAAAAAAAGGTCGAATTTTTCATTGCCCGAAAATAAATTTTTCTGAACCCCCGGCTCCTACGCCTATGCTCGGTCCTTTACTATTCGTTGCCTACATAAACGATCTTGTTAATGATATAGAATCAAATATACGACTTTTCGCAGACGACACTTTCCTCTATCTTGTCATTGAAGACCCCGTCTCATCTAAACGAATTCCAAATACTGACCTTTCAACAATTAGCAAATGGGCTTCTACCTGGAAAGTAGCATTTAACCCCACTAAAACCACTAGTATTACTTTCTCCCGAAAAAAAACCCTCCATCCTTTCAATTGACATTCAACAACACTGCCCTGTCTGAAGTTTCTTCTCACAAACATTTAGGAGTCTATTTTGAAAAATCATGCACCTGGACAGATCACTTAAACTACTTCATATCCAAAATTAACAAAACTGTTGACCATTTTCGTTTTAAGTACAGACTATCTAGAAAGTCACTCGAAATAATATACAAGTCGTTCATCCTTCCCGTATTTGACTATGCAGACGTTCTATGGGACAATTGTACAGGCCATGAGACTTATGAGTTTGAGAAACTCCAACTTGATGCCCTACGAACAGTAACTGGACTTGTTAGAGGAACGTCACATAACATTATATACAAAGAATCCGGTTTTATTTCGTTAAAAGAACGACGCTCCAGACATAAACTAATTGTTTTTTACAAGATGATCAATAAGCAAACCCCCGACTACCTTTCACTGCTCGTACCACCCCTACATTAAATTCTCACTTTACACGTAACCGATCTCATTACCGAAACATATTCGCATCAACATCGATATATAAACAGTCCTTTCTCCCTTCTACTACTTCATCCTGGAATAATCTAACAGACGACATAAAGAAAAGTTCATCCTTGAAACACTTCAAAGATCATTTACGCAAAAACAACCAAGCGATCCCAAAACATTACTATCTAGGAGACAGAAGATTGCAAATCATTCACACTCGACTAATATGCCAAAAAAGTACTCTAAACTATCACAAATTTTTAATGCACATTTCAAAAAATCTATCCTTTAGTTGCGGTCACACTATTGAGGACAGCGAACATTTTTTTTATTATACTGCTCTAATTTTACTAGAACAAGACAAGAAACTATACTATTACTACCAAGTACTTGCCGGGAGATTAGAACGCTATTATACGGAAACGACCTTCTCGCTTCTTCGACAAACATGGAAATATTCACTACAGTTCAGTTATTCATAAACCAATCCAATAGATTTAAGTAAACAATAACCATGTTCCACATGTTCCACCCTTCCTCTGTTTGATCATTCTTACTGGGTATATATTTGATTCTACTCGCCTTCTAGATATATGATACATATCGTTCATGCTGGGTATACTTACCACCTTTTTGCCTTCCACTCACTGTTCGGTGATACTTTTAATACCCACCGCATACTTACTTGTTACTATCTTATTACTTACCACCTACGGTTCGTTAATTTTTTTTTTTTTTTTTTTTTGCATATATTATACTTCTTACCGTCCTTTTACTTACCACCTACTGTTTGTTGATACTTACCGTATAAACTTGCAGGTTGGTTTACTTACCGATTCTTGTTTGTCTAAACATATTGTGTACTCGCCGTTTCTTGATTACCTATTCTTATCAATAATCTTATCTAAATTGATCATACTAAACGACGATTCATATCGTTTTCGTGGGCATATATACTTCTTACCGTCCTTTTACTTGCCACCTACTATTTGGTGATACTCGCCGTATACACTTGCGGGTTGGTTTACTTACCGATCATACTAAACGTACGACATTTATTGTCTCTCGATAGGTTGGAAATACTTGTCCATGTTCAAATCGTGTACTTAATATTAAATATTAACGATTAATATATGGCATTTTTTTACAACCATGAAACACCATCGCACGCCAGACGCCTCCCATCCCAATAATATTTTCTTTCTCCTATTACCACAACCAGAGTTTCGCTTACCCTTTACGTGCTATGAACATCGGATAATCATTTCGCTAACCACACCACATTTCTACTACATTACGTACTTTAACTGATTATATTGTATCCAATATAACGTTTTAAATTAATCAAATGAGAGTAAACCCATTTACCTTTATGATTATAATCTTATACAATGTATTTATATTTTATTGTAAATAATGTCCTCGGGAGATGTATATATATAAGCCCCGGCTTGTTTTCAGATCCCACAATCATATAGTGTACTTTTATAGTATGTAAATATTTATTGAATAAATAGTGTCAGAAAAAAAAACTGTAATAGAATCTGGTGGCCAGTTCAGAACGAACAAAATGTGTTGGAAATTCACACGAGATCCTTCTGAATTAATGATAATATTCTACACAATCTTTACCCTTTTTATCACAATGTCCTAAAAGTTAAACATGCATTATGCAAGAGCTAAATCTGATTATTGCTAGTGTTAATTTAGGCTTCAGATGTTATAGAAATTATAAATTAGATCTTTATTTAAACAACAAGACCAAAATCAACTCTGTAGACCCACGGATGGCTCGGCTACAGCTCGGATTTAAATAGGATTTCACTAATTGATTAAATCAAATAGGGGGTAACCTGATCAAAATACGTCAGTTAGATCGAGGCTAAATGATAGAGTGTATTTAGCGAGGCCGCTGTAAAGCGTTTCGGTATGCCATTGAAAACTTTACTTGATAATCGAGACATGTAGGTGGAGTTAAAGCCTGTCAATCAAACGATCAGCGAAGGTGAAGCCACAATTCGCTACCATTTCTAGGCAAATATTACAACGATGATAACTATGTTCAGAATAAAGTAATTTGACTGAATTTTTCAATATATTCTTCTTTCATCATCTACTTTTGAACTGATATAGCAAGAATGGCCAACTCTCTATAAAAATCTCTCATAATGTATCTTTAAATATTGATTTCGGTAATTTAATTTGGTCAACTGTTGTCTTCATGTCAACCTTGGAGAAAGAATTACCCTGATAAAGCGCCCCAGGGTGTTCTCTGGTTTGTTACTTCTGTGTTGATTTAAGACCTTTTTTTAATAGTCCAATGATCTTATAAACCATTATAAGGTTGCCGCAACCGGCCAGCGTGTCGCATTAAAGCACAACGTTCTTGTTAAATATACATTCCCGGGAAAGTATTTAATGGGTAGTTATATCCAATAAACGTATGGCAATGTTGGTATATATGGAAAGTAAACATAGAGACACCCAATCTTACTAGAAAAATACTGGGGTCCCTGAAAAACTACAATGTGGAGGTAGCGGGTGGCGCGCACAAGACATAAATGTGAGGTTATTACTAAAAGGCAGCCTTTCTCCTCAGTTGACGTAAGGGCGCTTCTAATATTTTGATCTTAATGGCTAAAGGGTTATGATAACATTGAGAGAATTAAATGACCAGTAGACTCTGCGATGAAAGGCGGAAAAAGAAGTTGGCTGAGGATAATCCAGGTTTTACTTAGGTTTTGATATTTATGGTAAATGGACAAAGACTATCGACAAATACAAGCTCATAATGAATGGTTTTCCCCTTTAATCAAGTCATGTGACAAACACGAATGATAAAATACATTCTCACAGCTTAAGTTTTTGCTTTCGTCGATTTTATCAAATATGTTGAGAGGGATTTAAAGCAAACTTTTGTTAGATAAATTGGTCCGAATAGGTTATTAGTCCAAATGATATATCATCCAATCTAGCGGTTTATATACGAGGAAGGGTATCTGTAAACAAAAGCTTCTTTATTGTTGTTTCACACTAATTTACTGTTAAACGTTGAATTTCATACTAATATCAAAAGACATGACTTTTCCGTGGATACATATTAAATTGTTTTTTAAAGAACAAATTAATAATTTTTAACAGGAATTTTCATGTTTTTTACACAAAAATTTCAAAGTATCGGAATCGTGCTGTCTACATACTAATAATTTTGGAATAGCGGAAGATTTTTGATATAAGACGAACTATGTTAACGAGTAAGAGAATTTGGGCAGAAGAATTTGTCCTCTTATTACCTCTAAACTACTGCTAAAGAATTTGGCTCCTAACATGAACCAAAGAATTTAGATATAAATTATGCTAACCCGTTTACGTTAATATACGTCTAGTAGTAATAAAAACGCATTAGTTTTAAAGATAATTAGGACATTATAACTCGTTGTCCGGATGTTTCTTTAACACCGAATGCCCCAAGGATAAATCCCTTTAAAGTTAGATCATAACAAGATGGCTGACTGACGATAAAGCTTTATCAAAACGAAGCGTTGATTTTATGAATGTCATGCTTCATTGGACTAGCTCGAAGATGTAACACCATTATGGTTTGTTTGATTAAAATTGAAATAACAAACCATAAAATTATTATCTATGTATATATGACTGGAGGACTAAAGATTTTGATGCGATAATACTTTACGTGGTAAAACGTCAGCAGGCTGTGATTGTAGGAGACAGTTAACCAATGTGAATAATATTCTCATTCAGTGATTAATAACCGTGGACGTTGGTTGATCCAGAATAAATATGTCACATAACAATCGGAGTTCTAACACATAGAAAAGGTTAGTTGTTACTTTATTTCATTTTATCGAAGTTTAAATCGATGACAAAAAGTATTAGTCGGTTTATTGCTGCAAGAAAAAAATAGACTAAATAACGGTACAACAGGGTGGTCAATTTTTAATATTGTTTAAGTAGATTATTGCTGTGCTGTCCTGGTTATAAGTTCAATTTTAAATTGTTTTAGACTGATTCTCAAAATATTGCTATTACAGAACGAAAGAGTTTTGAACGAAATGCCTTGTCTAGACTTACGTGTGAATGCATACAGTTTTATATAATCAAACTGTATCTATAAGTTTATTCAAGTCAGATAAAATGTTCACCATTAATCAGCCTTCAATCATACTAGTTGTTGAATATTATTGTGGATATTGATTTAGAAATTCTGAAAGTTTAAGTTTCGATTTTTGCCTAGAACAATGCCAATTGTTGTTTATCTCGTATTGTAAACAAATATTAGTTAATTAACTAGTTTAAGAATTAGAGTTTTGAAACGATGTATATTTGGAAAAAGTGGAGTTCGTAACATTTATAAGTTTGTAGAAGTAATAAAACAGTTTTTATTTCTACACAAAGGCAAAACGTGGCTGGTGTTTATAAATCAATAATACGCTCGTGATGTTGCTACTTTAAACTTGTTTTTTTTTTGTTTTTTTTTTTAAGATTTGTGTTACCATATCTTCAGGGCACGGCCCAAGATGAAGTGTATTTTGTTTTTCGTTTGTTTTTGTTGATTTTTATGTTGTTGTTACTATTTTAGTGGGCAAAATTTCCCCCATACCCATTGCTTGGTGTATGTCGGCCATTAGCCTGGGTTGGTTTAACGAAGCAGGGGGTTAAACACCATTTCATTCTATTTACAATTTTTTTTTTTTTTGGGGTGGGGGGGGGGGCGGTTGTTTGTTGGGTTGTTTTATTTTTAAATGTGACGTTTTTGACATTTAGAGCTTAAGAGAACAAAAGTGTCGTAATCCGTCTGCAAAGAATATATATATGTGTTAGAAAATGAAATTGTGAAATTCTTTCAACTAAACTAAACTATTTAATTATGACATTAAACGCACTCATATTACCTGTATAATAATATATAGTTTGTTACAACTACCCAATACGCATCATCAAAGTCTGTGTAGACCCAGAAAGCATACTTTGTCCTTGATACTAACAAGACAAAAGATGACTAGTTTGTACATAATCAGAACGCGCTATATCATAAGATCTGTCATTGAATCAACCGGCGTGGTTTCGATTTCCCGGTTGTACGCGACAAGGAGTAGGGTTGCCTGTCCAACCTCGTGGATTTTCTGTGGGTCCTCCGGTTTCCTACCACTGCTAAAGACCCCTACGAGCAAGCGAATTATTGAAATAAATAAATTCAACCATGTGTTAGTCCCGAAATGACCTAGTTTGTGTCGTGTATACAGCCCGACAGTTGTATGTAAACCATTGATGTTTATATGTACACACATGTATTTCAAATTATTTTAATATAATTAATGATGAGAGAGAATTTAAATTACTGCGAGGTCTTTATCACGCTTATCTCCAACTTTGTGCTTGGTGAACCGTCAAGTGGACGTTTACTCTCTCTCTCTCTCTCTCTCTCTCTCCATTTTTAAACATCCTGATTAATCCATAAGAATCGCTCCTCACAAACAAATCCAACGCCATTAAATTTCCACGCCCACTTAATTTGTATACATCAATATTAAATTGCTTACAATAAAATATAATAAAATTGTGATGAGAATATTTATATTGTTTAATAGTGTATACAGCTCGACAGTTGTATGTAAAATATTGATGTTTATATGTACACACATGTTGTATTTCAAATTATTTTAATATAATTAATGGTGAGAGAGAATTTGAATTACTGTGAGGTCTTTATCACGCTTATCTCCAATTTTGTGATTGGTGAACCGTCAAAATTGGCTTACAATTAAAGGAGCTAAATCGCTAACATTTTGGACCTAGAAATTGACAAAAGTGGGTCGCAACGCATATAATACTGTAATATGAATGTATATAAACTGATTTACATTCAATGGTTTCCGTTTTTACTCCAATTTCAAATCAGTTATGTTCGGCGAAATAAGCCAGCAGTCTCAAGCGAGTGCAAATTTCTAGCGTCTTGTTATTCGAGTCTACATACGCCGTTTGATTTGGTGCAATGTGTCTAGCCTCGTCCCTCGAGTCTCTTGATACAACTAGGGCTGAGGCGCATTATGGTACACGATTCGTGTACCAATGGTAAAATGTTTTTTTTTGTCTCAAATATTGGATATCAAAAGCCCATCTTTTTCTGGTAAGATCAAAACATGAACGTTGATTTAATTTGACAAATAAATCGTGTTTTCAATGTTGAAGATTTTGGATGATATTGAGTTAGAGACTTAGTACTTTAAACAATTGCACCTTTATAACAACTGCAAAGATATAGAGTCTGTTTTATTTGAGAGATATGAATTGAATCAAGTTTACTTTTCTTATGCATATAATAATATATCTATTATTAATGAAAGTTTAAGGGTGTATGTAAAGGGCGTATAGCTCTAACTCAATAGTATGTATAGAAATTAAATACACGAATTAGAATTCAATATACATGTAGGTATATTTCGATCAATACTGATCTTGTTATATACAATTAAAAAAATGTAAAAATTGAATGTGGATCAGTTTTTATACATTTTATACATTTAATCATTCACATCAGACGCCAAAGTAAAAAGAAATAGCTTAGAAACTGCTCAAATGTGTTACCTAACTTAGATACAGAAATTTGATCTATCTGTTTGCTTTTAACAACTGCTCATTGTACGTCTATTTTCTTCAAATTTTTCCCATCTATCAATATTATTTCAGGGTTTAATGATAAAGTAAGAGCCTCAAATCTCTGCCCCAAAGCGTTATCTGCTTAACAATAGGATGGTAAAGTTTTGTAGAGGGTAGAGATTATGTATCATTCGAGCTTTCTTAAAAAAAAAATGCTATTTTAAAGCTGGAATTTAAGCCAAAGTATTTTGGAATTCAAATTATCTAAAATGGAATTTATATAATACGCCTTTTAAACGTCTGTTAGGATTAAGGAACATCATTAATTTTGTTCTATAAGGATTACGTTTCAGTTGACCATCGGAACAGCATTCAAGTAAATTATTTTATTGATTCTGGAGATGGGCTTCATTGGTGAACAATAAAACCAATTAATCCGCAAACATGAGATGAGATAACGGTTTAAACAACGGGGTGCTAGCTGACGTTTTAAGGTAGTTAACATAGACATCAAACAAGAGTGGGCTCATATTGCAACCCTGCTTAACACCAACCGTTGACAAAGTTAATTTTAATAATTAGTTGCACCGGAAGTGCAGTCATTTTGAAAACGGAAGCCAATCTCATCCCATTATTTTGATCCGATTTTCAACATCATTTTATTTTTAGAAACCCTTGACGCTTTGCAATCGATAATTTTGATATTTGACCTACATTTTTAAGAATTCGACATATGAAAACTGGGTTTTCTTTTCTTTTTTTTTATAAATTGTGATGACAAAAGATTCTATAGGTCATTTGGTGGTCATTCTAGATTTATTAAAATCGGGTTGTAAACAAAGGTTCTTTGCAACTTTTAAATAATTGAAATGTGAGAGAGTATGGAACAGTACCTTTAATATCAGACACTAGTTGACATAGGCCAAAGTAAATAATATCTGTATTTAGGGTTACTTGGCCACAAAAAAACCCAAAAAACCCGGGGTTGGTCGGTTTTTAAGCAATACATTAAAGGTGCTGTGTATTCTGTGTGATTCTGTGAGCCCTAGTTTATCATTAGATTTTATACTATACATTGATTGTATAATATTTTACCGTTTTTATTTTTTAAAGTAATTTATAGAAAATTCCCATAGAGACATCAGAAAACATGACTAACATTTTTATTTTCATATCATTGGCAAATTATTGTTTTTATCAATAAATATCAATTATTGTTCTTTTTCTGAATCTTATTATTTTCTCAGTAATCTGAGACTATGTCGATTAATATTGACGTTCAAGAACTTGAGTGATAAATAAAATACTAGAACAATGTTTAATCATTTCGTTTATTATTAAGCCACGTCTGCTAGATTTGTCGTCTTTAAATTCCTCAATATGACTTTTTTTTAAGTATTAACGCCGTAACGAGTTTATTAATACCAAGGTTTATATCTTTAGTTTCTAAATGACATTCGGTATATATTTTGGATCACTGTGGACAGGTAAACTAGAGTCTTTGAGAAAAATGTTGTTCCCATTCCGATTCACGGCTTTTATTTATGAGCTTCTAATATTTATCTGACTGTTGGTTTCTATTAATCTAATGTATTAATTATATCGACAATTTCATTTTTTATATCTCGAAACATAAATTTGGTTATCTCTCTGTAGGCTTTTCGTCTGTTCAAATATATTCTCAATAATTTTGAACTGCCTTTCCGTTTGATAATCCTTATCACACAATTAGTGAATTGAATAGACTGTAGTCCCGAATTAACATACATTGTATATTATCTTTAGGTTATTTGTTTTTAAATGTTTGTTTCTTGCAGATTGACTAAGTCCTGTTGTCACCGCAATTTAAAGACAATGTTGTTCCGCCGAGCTGGTAAACGGTTTTTTGGTGGTTTGGCCTGCTACGCCCTTTTAACGACAGTTATATTAGTATTCTGTTTACTTATTTACCACTCAGATAAAGTTCCACAAAATGTGTTAAACTTCCAAAGACGGGATTTCTTCCAGGCGATACCAAAAATACAGAAACCGACGGACTTGGAACGCTCTAGTTGTAAAGATTTGACGCTTTTGCGGATTCCAGACTCAACTATCGACACCCTCAATAAATCTCTGTTTTGTGACAATGTGGCTGAAAATCGAGATGTGGTGTGTAGGTGGTTCTTTAATCAGATCGGATTAGAAGAAGGAAAATCTTGTGATAGACCCGATGACGGCTACGGCGTTCCTAAAATTGTTTATTATGTAATATTTGGACCATATACTTTCAAATTCTGGCATTATGTGAGCATAATGAGCGCCAAAAAGATGATCAAACCGTGGGGTTTGTATGTAATAGGTGACGCCCATCCGGTTGGCTACTGGTGGAAAAGAGCTATGAATGATGTTAAGGGTTTACGATTTGTGTATAGAGAACAACCACCTACCATAGCTAATAGAACAGTCAGATGGAAACATCATTTATCAGACTTAGTCAGATTACAAATGTTAATGTGTAAGTATCAATTTTATAAAGATGTAATATATTAATCGTTTTTTTCAAATGCGCATCCTTTACGAAGAAAGCAGAGGACTATTAAAATGTGTTCATTCATCTGTCCATCACACATTCCGGGGCACAAAAACTTTGCTTCTAATTGTTCAAACTTAGTGTGGATGTTTATTAGGTGAATGCCTTGGTGGAGCTCGATGATTAACATTCTCCGCTAAGGTTATAAGCAGCGATAAGCAATAGATCGATTCTTTATTTTATATGAGTGAGAGTGGTGAAACTCGGTGTATTTCACTACACCATTTTTTGCTCGATGTTTCACAATAGGATATTATTAATGATGTGTCATTTATTTGCCATAATCTCAATGTAAACAGAAATTCATGATGAATAGAATGGCTTGTAACGAAAAAGAAAAAGCAGCAAAATTATTATTTTCTTATCTAATGTACATAAAGATGGCAGTAAACTATAAATGGCCATAACATTAGTTAGAATTGATCAAATTGAAGAAATAGGCGGGTCAAACTAACATTTGACGTAGAACAAATTGCAACAAAGGGTTTTTTGATTTCTATTGACTCATTATGGTGTCCTAAGTAAGGAAAAGAAAGTTTACCAAAATCGGAGTCCAAATAAGGCCAGGGGGCGTGGCCAAATCCAAGATGGCGATTGTCGATCAAAAATTGCAAATATCTCTAAAGCTATTGGATTTAGACACCATAAATGTATTGCGGACAGATAGGAAGTCGGTATCACCGAGTCCAAAAATTGCGACGTTATGTCTCTATGACGTCATGACGTTGCTGTTACGTCACAACGGCACACCAGACGTCGCATTTCTTCCAAAATTAGTTTATTTACGCATCTTAACAGCAGAAACGAATGCTGATGCAGAGAAGAGTGTGTCCCCATTATGTTGGGTTAGAACGATATGTTACAAGTACGGATTCATTTCAATTTTTGAAGAAATGAAATGAAATGAGGTTATACATCCTATTGTTCTGCTCCCATTTGGATTCCTTAGTGTACTATGACGGGAATTTTGCCCTGCAATGGCGCAACAGCCTTCTCGTATATCGAATTTCATCCGCCAAGAGGTCTTTCACTGGAGAAGTAGTGCATCAAAGGGTGAATGGGTGGGGCTGATCAATTTTGACATTTGGCCCAAAAATCATCAGAAACATTTATATTTTGACACCGGTTTCGTAGATGTAAGAGATGTGTTACAAAACCAACTTTCGCGGTAATGTGAACAGCACCCCCTGGCGGTGTCCCCAAAAGCATTACTTTATATGTGGACAGATAGGAACTCGATACCAGAGAGTCCAAAAAGGTGAAAATTGGTCTGCCCTGTCCATGCAACATTCAATGCACTTCCACAGTACAAGCACAAAATGGGTGTCAAACATTGAGTCGCTGAGCTCCTTAATGTTGCTCCTTCATGGCCTGCGACAGCGAGATCCAGGCCCTGGGACAAGCAACTCGGCGAAAGGCTTTGAAAGACACATAGTCTCTAGCGTCACTTGGTGTATATCTGGGGTAACTGGAGGTCACTTTGCTAAAGCACATTGGTGGGAAAAGGGTCCTCAATTTGCAAAAATGTCAAAAAACCTCCAGATTTTTAGCACCTAATAAAACGAAGACGAAAGTAGAAGTTTCGCTTTCAGTTTCGTTCTTAATGATCGGATACCAGTCAGCCGACCTAGAGCGATCATTCATTCATTGTAGCGTTCTACAGACAAGGACTTGGCCCGAATACCCTGACGATGACGATAGCATCAAACGGAACGAGAACGGGTCGGGGCTCCAGGGCAGTAAGGCTGGGGCAGGTGATTTATAGTTTTAAATTTACCAATTTTTCCAAAAAAGTAGATCTGACAGAATCCGATTCTAATCTTACCCATGGAACTAGTCTGGTTTACGGTCAAGTAACAGTGTGGTTTTTTTTGACTTTATACCAACAAATGTATTTTTAAAAACATTACCATTACGCGGCATACCTCCGGGACCCTGGACAAATGTCACAGTTGCCCCCCCCCCTCTAATGGGCCCTGCTTTATTTCCATTGCAAGGCTTAACCTGGTGTTTGACTACCGGACTAGTACCATTAGCCTGGCTCATCAGGAAAAGTACATCCCAACAGACTTTCAGCTAGATCCCGTGGCAAAACGTAAAATGTCGGGTAGACCAGTTTTCATCTTTTTGAACTCTGTGGTATTGACTTCCTGTCTGTCCAGTGTTCACATATATGGGGCCCCGAAAACGTAACTCTGTAAGTGATGCTTTAGGAACACTGCCAGGGGGCGCTGGTCGCTTACAGCCATTTTTTTTTTTTTTTTTGTAACACATCTCGAATACAACTGTGACAAAATTATGATGATTTTGGGGATTAACCTACTTCTAAGTGGCCCAAATGTCAAAACTGGTCAGCCCCGCCCATTCAACCTTTAATGCACTTCTCCAGTAAAAGAACCCTTTGCAGTTGGAATTCGATATAAGAGTGCCTTTGCGCCCAGTTGGAGCAGAACAGTAGGACGTATATGTATCACCCCATTTCATTTCATTTCTTTTTATTGATGTAGGCTATTTTTGTCGACAATTGAAATGAATCCGTGTTCCTGCGGCTACTATAATAGTATCACCTTTCGACAATGCAGCAATATTCATATACTTTTAGCTTCCTTCTACATTATTGTACTCTTCTCTGAATCAGCATTCGTTTTTACTGTTAACATGCAGAAATGGACTAATTTTGGAAGAAATGCGACGTCTGATATGCCACTGTGACGTCACAGTAACGTCATGACGTCGTAGAGACTTAACGTCGCCATTTTTAGACTCGCTGGTACCGACTTCCTATCTGTCCGCAATACATTTATGGTGTCTAAATCCAATAGTTTTAGAGATATTTGCAATTTTTGATCGACAGCCGCCATCTTGGATTTGGCCACGCCCCCTGTCCTTATTTGGACTCCGATTTTGGTAAACTTTCTTTTCCTTACTTAGGACATCATAATGAATCAATAGAAAACAAAAAACCTTTTGTTGCAATTTGTTCTACGTAAGACATCATTTAGCCGTCGTTTGACCCGCCTAAAATGGGTTTTATTATCTTAACTTTTTTAATATAACGATTTTCGACACTAATTACGCTATAAACCTTTATTCTAACATTTCGAGAATGGAATATAATGTATCTTTCTATTGTTTTACAGTAAATGGTGGTATATACTTAGATACAGATATGGTAGTGGTTAATAGTTTAGATCCGCTCAGAAATCATGATATAACTATGGGTCTTATAGAAAACGGAACCGGAATGGGCAACGCCATCATTCTAGCAAAAAGACATTCGCCATTTATAAAAGAATGGTACGAAAGTTATTTCAACTACAATAAAACTGAATTTTACAAGAACTCGTTGCATGTTCCAAGAGACATGTGGCATAAAAATCCTGGACGGATTCATATGGAATCGGACAAATTTTATCGGCCTAATTGGTTCGAGGCGGACCTTCTTTTTAAGAAAAATGATTATCCATGGAAAAATAACTTCGCTGTACATATTTGGACTAACTCAAACCCTGTTCCCAGAGGTCCGGAAGAACTAAAAACTTTAAATACGACCATTGGTCAAATTTTTAGATATATTCTATATGACGATCCAGCACTACCAAAAATACCGTGATTATTATTTTGATTGTCACTACCCCTTTTACCGCTTTTAACATTGCTAACAGTGAATAACGTGGTATGACATTAATTCAGTATTTACGAGGTCTCTGTGCACTATAGAGGAATCTATTGGTGTCGTGGCTACGATATCAAGCTTATACATGACAGAGGGCATGCTTGCCTTCGTAACCTCGTGGGTTTTCTACAGTAAATTATTGAAATCAAGATGTGTTATTCCTGAATGACCCTGTTTGTGTTGCGTATAGAAACTTGCGTGTAAATAACAATTACTCATGAACATGGTGTATCTTGTAATGTTTAAAGTCGCAATGCGCCAGAAGGTCAAAAACAAATGTTTCTTATATGAATTTAACAAATAATAAAGAAATGTTCTTTAGACGATAATTTAGGTTGGATACTAAATACAATAAATTCAGAAGTGTATATATACTCTTCAAAAAAAGTAGGGGATATTGAAATGCGAATACCTATGCAGGTTGCGATATGATAAATAGTCATGGACATTTGACATGCTTTGAGAGTATGTTCACAGATGAAGAACTTATCGCCCCAACAGAACCACCGAGCTGCACATGCGACACGCAATTTCGCCATACACGTGGGAGGGGTTCATTGTCAAATTTGACACTTCAAGGAAGGGTTGATGAAAACTTCCGCGTGCTAGTTTATCTATCCATGTTTGCTTTCCTATCGGTTCTTGCATAGGATTTACTGTTTAGCGTATCTTTGCTTTAGTGTGTTACGTTTAATTTGATCGGGAGACGTGTTCGTGCTACAACACTGCAAGAATTGGCCGTAGCACGGCAAGAGGAGTGGGTCAAATTGCTCCAAATCGTGATTGGACAGTTGATTAGGAGCATGCCACGACGAATTGCTGAATGTCTGAGGATTGGTGGAGCAATTACTCATTATTAAGACAAAATCAAAAACGTCCATTTTCACTTTTGACGGTGTATCTCTTTGCGAGTGAAATGGGGCCGTCAGATAAGCCGCCCATATGAACTGTTTATGTTCATGTGTATTAACATACACTGGTTACCTCTAATAAAAACAGCAGTGCATTTCCGCAGTTTTGTATTGTTTCTGAATATCCCCTACTTTTTTGAAGAGTATATATAGTTTGTGTTAGTTTCATATGCTTGAAAAAAATAACGAAAGAAATATAACGTGTCTGATGATATTGAAACATTATGGCGAAAATATTAGGAAGAACTTGATTTAATATCCGAATCACAACTTAGTCTTATATCATTTTTCTACCTGAACTGATCAACATCCCCGCGTTCAAATACAAACGTAAGATTTAGCCCCGATCTTCTTACCTCTGTAAAACTGATCGCCATATTTGGAGAAAAAAACGACTTACATGTATATAAGATAAGTATCTCGTAGACATAGAATATACACAACATACGTACAGTATATGACGGAAAACGTATTGGATTCCTTGGTAATGTGGATGTAATATATCATAACACATTTTAAAAGTATTTAGAAAATAAAAATTTATTTGTGAAAATTATCAATTACAAAAAGGGGGCGGAGACATCTTCGAAGAGAATAGATTCTTGACGGAAAAATGATTTTTCCTTTTTTAAAATATAGCTTTCTAGGGATATTTGAGATACATTATAAATGTATGTACTGAGTTTTCGTATCACTCGCTTCACAAGTCAAACATCTTTTCAGTCCTACAGGTGTTAACTCTAGAAACTTGGACTCGAAATGAAAAGAAATGAAATGAAATGGGGTTTAACGTCCCACTTTTTTGCGCATACTTGGCTAATGAAGATGCGAATTTTGTTATAAATCTGCTGCATACGTTAACTGTTGTGATTGGTTTAGCGTTTTCGGAAATTACAAGTTTCCTACATTATATTAGCCTTCAAATACGTTACTATATATAGTTAAGCCAGAAACTCGTTAAGTGGATAATATCATTTTGGAATATAAGGTGTCTCTTTGGCCTTTAGCTGACTCGCTAGCCTGGAGGGCACGGGTTCGCCCCCGGCGTTGGCCGAGAAAGTTCATTGAGATTTTCCAGCGTGGTTTCCCCTTGTCAGTGGTGCAGAACAAGGACAGCTGTTTAGTGGTTCGGACGGGACGAAAAGTCGAGGTCCCGTGTACACATTGTCGTGCACGTAAAAGATCCCTTGGCCTTAGCGCCGCTGTCTGACCAGGCACAATTTCCCTCATAGCACACTGTATGGCGTATGCCCGTCTTCATTAGCCTATGGTTGGAGAAGAACAGTAGGATGTTTAACCCCATTTCTATTTTTTTCATTTTCATTTTCCTTTGGCCGCGCACCAACTACGATATTAAGATGTATAAAGGATTGGATATGGTGTAGGGACCGGGTAGCAATGTCACTATGGGAGGCTTATAGATTATTTGGTACAACAAAAACGGTCTAGTTTCATTTATAGGGTGGGTTATTATCTTTGAAAACGTGCCAACACCGATGCAAATTTGTTGGAAACGGGCTCAGCATCACTATCAGTATCCTCTTCATCTGATTCTATGTCTAAACTTTCTCTTTGGGGTTGAAGTTTATTTGTGTCAATACCATTGGTGTCGTCTGTATCCATGACGTCATCAGAAGGTTCATTTGTTTCCACCGAATCCTGACTGCAGTCATACACATGAATTTTAGGAACGTGGGGTTTTCGTGTCTTTTCTGATCGTACTATGTTACTTTTCATTTGAATATTGACATCATTTTGTGGATTCTGTCGGTTCCGTTTGGCAATTTCATTGATATAACTAATCTTCGGTTTTTGACTGACTTTTGGCGCGACTTTCGGTGGCTTACGCACGGGTCTTGGCTCTTCCTCAGACGAAGATTGATTTAAACTGTCGTCTGAACTGTTCGTAACCCTAGAAGCAGACTTTATTTTAGTTTTGTTAGATTCTATCGATTTCAGGCGATTAGCGTTCAGATACGCCAAAACTGTTTCCTCTTTGCTCTGTGATTGCCTCTCAGGTCGTGGGAATTTATGAGCCAAATTATCAGTCAATATTTTACTGATTTTTCTTTCCCTGAAAAATACACAAATTCAAGCAATCGTTAATTAAAAAATAAAATTAACACGATATGCATCCGATAGACTACTCTGGCTGCATTAGCCGACTTTGTCGTTATACACGAAAGCCACGGTGGCTTTGTAGGTAAGACGCTTGCTCGATAACTGGGTCTCGAGTTCCCTCCCGGTGATGACCGAGTAAATTCCTAGGGATTTTCCGGCGTGGTTTCCCCTTGTCATTGGTCCAGGATGGAGGGACTGGCCAGGAACAGCGCCCTGTTCGAATCGGAGGCAAGTCCAAGCCCCGTGTACACATCGGTGGGAACGTAAAAGGACCGAAGGTGGAATTCGAAATTATAATTAAATATATCGTTGTGGCTCTAATTGTTCAGATTAGTAAGTTTGTAGCAAACATATGAATGGTGCGACTGAAATTGCATTCAAATAACTCTGATGGTACCACAAAGTCGGCAAACGAAATCAACCAAACTAATGTTCTAACTACCTTGATACTGTGAAGATTTGATCGACGTGGAATAATATTACAATGTGGTATGTTTAGCGATTTACCTTTCTTTATTAGCATTGCTGGTACCTTTAACCGATCTTTTGCCATGGACGACAGCCACTGGTATAGTATTATCAGTCCCTGTGGATATCTTCCTTTGTGATTCAGTCGATTCCTTCCGGTTAGCTGATGTCATCATTTGCGCTAATCGAGCTGCCGCCATAACATTCGAGGCTATATTAAAAAAATAAAGGTCAAATACAAATGATCCACGTTGAAAGCAACGTTAATCATGGCAACGTTAATCCTACGCTTGTCTTCTGATGACACATACGCAAAAGCAGATATTTGTCCAAAATGCCCCCCCCCCCCTTAACCCCAACAGGTTGTGTAGTCCGACTGATAAATATGAACAGTGAGGGATCCAATGCACAATTTCACTCAATTGGTAATCACAGAAACTACCGAGGAATACCGAGTGAGGCATATTGATGATCAATTACATCGAATGTCACCGGTAGTAATTCAGTCAAACTACCTAAAAGGTAAAAAAATATATAGGAAATAGAAGGAAATTGGGCTAACGAAGACGGGCATACGTCATGCAGTTTGCTGTGACTATGAGGGAAATTTTAACCCGGGCCGCGGCGCTACGACCTACTCTTATTTCGAATTCTAACAGTCAAGTGATCTTTTACGTGTTCACCAACGTGTACATGGGACCTTGTTTTTCGTCCTATCTGGACACTTTTCCTTGTCAGACTCGCCGTCCTACACCACATAGGGCACTAAAGGGATCGAACCCTGGACCTCCAGGTTAGCGAGTCAGTGCCTTACGCACTGAGCCACCCTGCTACCATAGGATGAGTTTTATCTTAAAATCTATAAAATCGTCCTGTTTACTTGCGAATATAATACTAGAATACTTGCGAACTACAAAAAAATTATAAAACTAACCGTCATATACTTAAACACATGAAAAGAGATTCCAAACATATATATACCATGTTTGAACATGTAAGGAGAATGTTTAAATGGTAATTGGAAATTAATTTTTGTGTGACTCACCAGCACTGTTTAAACGTTTTTTCTCTATAGGCTTTTTTAAGGACATAACAGCACTTCCATTCTTATCACCAGACTCTAGGTCACGTTTAGCTTGAAATATGGAAATAGAATTTTAAAAAAGAAAAAAACAATTAATATGTTATTTGTCCATTACACGTGACAAGACGTAATCATCTACATTCATTCGATCAAAAAGGGAACCAAAATTATAGCTTGAACGTCGATTAATGAGTACCGTAACGTAACTTCCATGGAATTTGTCCAGATTATTCTGTATTAAGGTATTTCCAGATTTAAAATTTATTCACAAATAATCTAGTTTTAGAAACTGTGTCTGTTTTTGAAAAGTGAATTAGTAATCGCAAAGAACTCCATTTTAACTAAAATTGTTCAAAACGTGGTTTTGCAAGCAAGGAGGACAACTAGTATTTGATCCAAGGCAAAATAGCGGTATGTAGCTTTCCATGTACGCCGGGGTTGGATGGCCGAATGGTTAGCGCAGGTGCACTGTATCATAAGGTCTGTCATTGAGTCAACTGGTGTGGTTTTGATTCCCCGGTTGTACGTGACAAGGAGTAGGGTCGCCTGTCCAACCTGGTGGGTTTTCTCCGGGTCCTCCGGTTTCCTCCCACTGCTAAAGACTCCTACGCGCAAGCGAATTAATGAAATAAAATTCAACCATATGTTAGTCCCGAAATGACCTGGTTTGTGTCGAGTGGGCGTTAAACCCCATTTCTCTCTCCCTCTCTATGTACGCGTTTCCGCCAGCAGAAAAAGTCGGTCTTTTGCAAGTGTAAATGCTTGATGGGCTAGTTTTCCGCACATGCGTGCCCAAACGGGTATTTACTTTCTGGCATACAAACACGGATTCTCCTCTCCTAATAGTAGGTTCAAAGTAAGTGAAACAACCACTAGCGGAAACATTTCTTGGAACTTTTGAACATTCCGATGGTCTTAAAGTTGCAATTTCATATTTTTAAGTTATATTTTTAAAATTTATTAAAATAAAGCCTTAAAATAGATGGTATCTATTAACAGTCCTACCTTGTTAAAGAATAATTCTATTAATCCTATAATTCACTATTGCCAGTTGAGAAATTGGCAAAAATATCATTTTCCTCTTCAAATTCAAACGTTTGAAAAAAGCTACTCCATGGTGGAGAATAGAAAACAAGGGAGGTAATTGGGAGGTAATTGGGTTATTATATCCGGTGTAAATGAGTTTTAAGTGTGAGAATGACACCTATGATCGTATAATAGTGAGTTGACAACCTATTGAGCAAAAGACATAGAAATAATTATGTTTTGACTTTCTTAGAAAATATGAAATTGTAACTTTAATCTTTATTACCACAAAGAGCCCCTCACAACCATCTGATAAAAATATTGAAAGGGGCTGACAGTTTCGATTTTATTCTAGGATTTTATACTATAGACCGTGACGTCTTTTTCGTAGGTGATTTTCCTAATTCCTGTCTGTTTATTTCCTGACCCTTCCGCCTTAAAAAAAACGTGTATATGTAGTCCTATTTAATAATAATTATAGCTTACCGTCCGCCATTGCATACACCTTTCTTCTTCCTTCTGTCCTTTCCTGAAATATGTAGAAATGGGATTTGTATTCAAAAATTTCAGTGGTTTGCAATTCTTGGGACAGGGGAGATAACTCTATTAACAGCAAATACCGTTGCAGTACAAGTAATGGAATTAAACAGTGATTCTGAGATTTATGGTTAAAGTCATTTACTGTATAGGTACGTGTTAATGCCGGACAGAAATAGAGCCCGAAACCGCGTTTTCGCCTACTTTTCTTCCAAATCATATTGTCAAGGCCTCCTCGGTATCCTCAGTGTTGTCATTCCGTTCTACTCCACTATACCCTGGGTTGATCCATAGTGTTTCCACGATTTCAAAGTAACTGCCCTGGCCTTGATTGTAGCTAAAGCTTACGAACCAATCAAAAAACAGTTTACAAACCAGTCGTTTCGCCTTCGTTTTTATAAGGGTAGATAACCAATTTCATGTCCTTGCTGAATGATTTATGTAATTAATGTATATTTCTAAATCATTTATATTTAGATGGATTATCAAAATCTGTAGTATGTTTCGCTGATTTCAAATTTGTATAATATCTATATGTTTGACTTTTGTTATTATTATTACTATTCGTTCTTTGTCTGAAATGTTTCATTCTGTTATGTTTATTATTATTGAACTTATTCTTGTCAATTGGATTCACAACAACTTGTCTACGATTAATATAATATTACATAATTTGTTGTTAATAAATACGCATTTATAATAATTTGGACTTCCCTCGTTTAGGCCAACTCCTAACCTTGTCTGATGAGAGTAACTTCCCTTTGCCAACTTCCTTTGCAATTAACGATTTATGAGATAAATATAGCACAATCATCAAGGGGTTAGTGGAGTAGAACGGAATGAAACCACTGGGGATACTTAGTATACATACTCCCAAAATCCGGCTAAAACTTATCACTTTCTGCTGATATGTCCCTTATATTCAGATGCACGAAACACAACTATAAAAACGTTACCAAGAGAAAGCATCAACACAAAATTTCTATTGTATGGCTCTACGAACATTTCACGTGAACAAAATAATAATTTCTAAAGTCTAAAGTATAAAACTTTTTAGAATTAAGTAATAGATTTTAAATACTGTAATCGTCTATCATCATTACCATCACTAGCTTCTGTTTACATATTTGTACACTTTCAGGCCTTAAACCAACATCAAACATTATGTATATCAAAAAACCTTTTTATTTATTTATAAAAATATCATTGTATCCTTTCCCAATTTTATTAATTTTTAACACAATATGAATAGTTTGGACTATATACATGTATTTAAGCAAACTAATTGTAATTATATTGTTTTGTTGAAGGGAGTGGGGTGATATAGGCTGAGCCTGTTCCCCAATTCTATTCTTATTGAATATTGAATGAAATATAGTTTTACATAAAAACAACAAAACAAACGAATCTTCAATCGTATAATTAGGCAGGGTAGTGACGCATGAATAGTGCCCTGTCACTGGACGATGACTAGCACATAATAGAATAAATATGTATATTATAAACTGTAAAGTACCGAATGCATGTTTGTGTGATCGATGTATTGGCGATGCGGTAAGCGAGCGGTAAAGACGCTGAACGTGAATGCTGAGTACGGTTTTGTTCCTGAATGAACGAGAAAATTGGGTACACACGTCTACACATTTGTGTACACATATAAGAAAGTAATAAGATCAGGTGGAAGTGGAATTCGATAAAGAGATAGCGAAAACGCCGATTCCTTTGGACAAATTGTCCATACTAATACTGGCTAAGTGATGAATGGAAAAATATAACCGTATTATACGATATTATACCTTACATTTATTTATACAGAAACACAAATTCCAAGATTCAATGGACCAAACGACATTTTGCCTCCTCACACTCGGCAGTGATTTTGATTTCCTCAAGCAAGATTTTGCAAAAATGTAGTTACTGCATGCCGGGTCTAAAATCCTATCTACATGTACGTCACAGAAATGAAATAAAATGGGGTTTAACGTCCTACTGTTCTGCTCTGACTGGGCTAATGAAGATTAGCATACGCCATACAGTGTGCTATGAGGGAAATTTTGCCCGCACAGTGGCGCTACGGCCTACTCTTATATCGAATTCCAACTGCCAAGGGATCTTTTACGTGCACGCCAATGTGTACACGGGACCTCGGTTTTTTTGTCCCATCCGAACGACAAGACAGCCGTGCTTGTCAGGCCCTCCGTCCTGCACCACTGACAAGGGGAACCGCGCCGGAAAATCCCGATGAACTTTCTCGGCCACCGTCTTACTCACTTAGCCACCGTGGCTCCACATGTAAAGTTTTCATTTCCGGGATATGGAATTGACAAACTAAATACACTTACATATTCGAGCTGCATTCTTAGTTCATTATTGGCATCTTTCAATGATTTACCAACTGACATTAAATAATATATTGTCATACTGAAAAACAAAACAAATGATAAATATATAATATACTAAAAACATATATTGAAAAAATGGGAAAGGGTTCAATTCGACTGTTAGCGTTAACTATCACGAAAGATTCACAAACATTCAATGAAAGCATTTTTTTAAAAATCTATTCGTCTTCTGAAACGACTTTACAAAACGACAATCTATTTTAATGGTACAGCGATCTATTGGGTGCCATTCCGTATCGTTTTCGACGATGGTCACTATTTTTCTGATAGTATTTGTTCAGAAGATGTGCCTGGATAACGCAGTCAACATGTAGCCTGGGCGACCTTCGGATGTAGACTATGGTCGCGACTACAGTCTAAACCAGCACCCAAACGCAAATGGCCCTAGCCATTGACTATTCAATATGGTGGCGACCATGGGCCGGTTGCTCAAAACTAAGTTATTTTAACGATCCGTTAGAGTTTAACGGATCGTTATCTTGGTAACTTGTCGTTTGTTAACGGGCCGTTAAATTTCTGTTGCTGGAAAGTCAATTTCATTATCCGTTAGCTAACGGATTCATTAAAGTTAATCCAAGAGAATACTGTTTGTTCATTGGCAGAATTTAACATTTTTGAATTCAATGTACATGTATAACAACTTCATGCAAGTTAGTATTAACAAGAAACTTAAGACAGTGAGACAACTAACTGTGCAGTCTGTTCACAAAACTTGATTAAAGACAAAAAGATAACTAGAATTTACTACAGAAAACACCATAGAATACTTTACTTTTTCCTTTAGAAATTTTAGCATAAATCTGTAGGAAAAATTATGGGATTTCCACTGCAGAATTATGGGGCCATTATTTTCTACAGGCCACCAAAATTCTGTAAAATAGTATAGAATTTCATCCTATAGAAAATGGAATAGGCCCGCATCGCCCAACCCTCTAGAATGTTCTATAGAAAATTACATAGGTACAATGTAATCTATGACTTTTTGCTACAGCCAACTAATGCCACCATTAAACAGATAACGGAGACCAACACCTCCGTTAAATATAACGCCAAGTTAACTACACGTTAAAGTTAACGGGGCTTCCAGCAACAACCTTTCTCTCCGTTAAAGTTAATGATCCGTTAACTCCATGTTAACGGATCGTTAAAAGATAACAGAGCTTTGAGCAACCGGCCCCATGTCAGTTGTTCCACCTGCTATATTTTCTCCTATTTGCTCATGCATTTTTAAAAACTGGTTAATTTTCCATACTGCGATGTAAAAGCAAGCTTAAAATAGGTTACAAATAGGATTAGTCAATATCAGAATAATTTTCATTGGATTTATGTCACCCAACATAGATCATTTCACACGTACAGTTTTTTGTCGTGTGGTTATATATATTCGAAAAAGAAGATCCTAATCTGTCAAATTCATCAAAAAAAGACGAAAAAAAATCAAATTTAACATCTATACTACAATGCCCATTCACTAACTTTCAGGTGTAAACATGGGCCCCATAATACCGACCAAGGTGTAAATAACGCAACGGCAATCGGCAATTTTATTATATTTTTCAGAAAATCTTCTCAAGTGTCAGTTTTGTCAGCCATCTTTGAATTATCCCGACCGTGCTTAATCGCATGGTACGGCTGGTCCCGACCACTGGTTGAACTAAATGTCATTCGCATGCAGATGGTTCGACTATAGTACGAAAATCCTTGCAACGGAAAGTCGCCTTGGCTATTAACCCACTCTTGTAAAAATCAAGTGAAAAGTTTTACAATTCTAACACTGAGCAGTACAACCTTCTCGTGGTAATGATACCACTGTATGCAAAACGATTTCGCTGAACTGATCAAATGTAATAACATTTTGTTGGGGTTTATTAACACGTGTTTAAAAACCCTCCAAACGATTGACTTACCATAGTAACATGAAAACAGGTAAAATCACACCAGGTGACGCCACATAGTCTAAAACATCATTAAATGATTGTGGGAGTTCCGTTTCCATGGTTTCTGTTAGAATATGGTACATCTTCTTTTTACCGCTAATTATTGTAAATAAACAAATAGACAGCTGATAATCATGATCTTAAAATCTACGTTCACCAAAAAGTATTCTGGAGATACTATATCAGGAGGACGGCACTACAACCTAACAAAGCCGATAAGGCAATGACACTACAAAGACATGGCAAGAAATAACCAACAAATATCAAATCAATTAGACTAATTTAGATTCGTTTCGTTTCGGTAAGATTTCCTCTCAAAGAATATTCGATCTAACATTCCGGAATAATTCCCTTGACACCATCAACAGTGACAATCCACCAAAGAGCTAATTACGGGTGACCCGTCACCACTCTACTTATGCCATATTTGTTTTCAGAACTGGCAGTATTGGTAATATTTGCTTGGAGGCTTAATGATCTACAGGGCATGTGATAGACCGTCAATCCCCTCTCTCCCCTGCCCAATACACACACAGACACACCAAACTGACTCCTCTATTATTTAGCCTACTTACCTAAATGGTCCACAGTCTGGAGAAGGTTCAATCACCACAAGAGAGAACAATGGCGGTAACATACACAGGAATAACATAATTAAAGACAGTGCATAATAGAAGTTGTTGGATCTGGAGGCTCGGAATATATTTTCCTGGGGAACGTTACACACTAGTACTGTCCAACATCTTACATACACTAATAACAACAGTTTAAACAAGTTAAGTATTGGAAGTCCCGGAGCAAAAAATGTCCCAATCCTGTTGAAAGAAAACCCAACATCAACAACAATATTAAAACGACACACAATATGTAGCTGACTTAAATTTCTCTGTTTTCCCAATTCTTTACCCAAGTAGTGATAGTGAGGGGTGTGAAGCTTTTTCTTCCCAACCGAACGACTAGACACTGCACTTGTCAGGTTCCGTGCTTATAGACCTACATTTATATAGACAGACGGCAGAGATAGTAATCAGTCTCGACTTACCAGACCATTCCCTGATTGTTTATTAAATGAAGAAGATTTTCAGCAGTTTTAAAATCTGGATATTCTGGCTACAAGTATAAAATAGAAATATAAACCTACAGGAAGAAATGATTCTAATACCTCCGAAATTTTCTACGCACAAAATGTGAAATCCTAAGAAGTCGTATCGGGTGTTCTAGAAAAGGTGAGCATACCCTCTTCATGTACGACACCAGTCACTTCGTACACCAAAGGAGCCATATTTGGCGCTGGATTTTAAAACCTCGGTACAGAAGAAAGAAAACGACGGTTTTACCATGTATGTGTAGCAGATCAGAAAATTAGTCTGGATCACCTAGAATCGTTGTCAATGCGTAGCCGGGAGTATGTTTTTTATGTGGTTAATTATCCAGTGTGTTTGGCCAATTCAACTAAGAGTCGCGCCCCTTCCCGCAATAAATCCCACAATTCTTGCATTAATATAGACAATCGTGACAACAAATTAGGATTAATTAAAAAGAATTAAGAATGTTGGATATTGAACTGCCAATGCGATCAAATGGATTTTCTGAAATGGCATTCTTAAATTAAATTCGTGGGCGCCAACATCTTGTTTTAAGATACATCTTGTGGCAGACACAGAAAAAGTTCGTCCACCCAGACGGAGATCCGTTTAAAGTCATCTGCTCTTAATTTAAAGCGATTTGAAAATCGTGAACAAAGCCCATGGATCTCGTTTAGATGAGGGGGTTGGAACATGAACATTTCTGCTACCGATATAATTTTTATGAATAATTTCCTAATGTAGAGATATAATATATAAATAAATCGGTTTTGCTTACAAATGTTTTCTCCATATCCCAACAACATAGACTATTACAATATCTGATAAATACACCACGTATTACATCTATTACAATGATCTGACCCATGGTAAAAACTAGATCCATCACAGTTAGCTTAAATATCTCCTGAATAAAACAAAATACATTTGATCAATATTTAGGCAGTGATTAAATGTTTGAAAATATGTAATGAAATGGGTTTGACCCCTTACTTTTCTGCAATGACTGGGCTACAATGAAGACGAGCACACGCCATGAGGACAATTGGTCGAGACAGCGGCCCTACGGCCTAATCTTATTTCGAATTCCAACTGTCAAGGGTTGTTTTACGGGCACGCCAATGTGAAGTACAAGGGATCTTGTTTTTTTGTCCCCCCCCCCCCCGAACGACTATACCTTGTCCCTTGCCAAGCTATCCGTCCTGAATTCATTTATTTTATGTTCTACACTGTGGAATAAAAATCGGTAAAATAGCCAAAAATAAACCATAATTGTAATTAACTATAGAATATGAAAAACAATCCAAATATCTGACTATCCAAAATCCATATGTTAAATTGCTAAAGCGTGAGTTTTCATTCCAGGTTTGTACGTGACATGGAATATTCTCAACTGCTTAATCTCGTATGGTTTCTACTGCTACGCGTTGTTAGTTCTGATAAAAAAAAACCTAGTTTTTGCTGTTCGCTCTCTCATTTAGAAAAAACTATACAAAGAATCCTAGCCGTGCCGTATTTGACGTGTTAAACCCACATGGATATGTTTTGTATATTATTATGCCCAATATAAGTCAAATAAGCTGCAGTTTGTAAAACGTGGGCTGACCTTTTAAGTGAACTATAACCCTGAAAATGGTTTGTTTACTTTTAAAAGGCCGTTATATTTTGAGTTTAATTGTTCTATGTTTCCAAACTTACAAGAGTCTCGAAGAGTCTACTAAGCTTTATAGATATTAGGTCCTCGTCTAACGTTTTTTTGTGTTTAGCAAGAGCTTAGTTTGGATCAAATACCAATTTATATAACCCCTTTACCTGGCCTATCATAGTTTCCCAACAAATTGTTGCTTGTGATGTTAAGTTGCCTGATTTACACAGTGTCTCATTACCCAGTGCTGCCACCACAGTTGCTGTCGTAGTTATAACTGGTGAAGATGTATTACTAATAGGATCCGTGGTATTAAGACTAGGAGAAAAGGGCGTATTAAGGAGAGTATTGGAAGACATATTATGGCACATGGTTGTATTAACAATGATTGTTGTATTATGACTTGTAGCAAAAGCTTTCTGAAAAATAAAAATATAAATTATACAACGATTATGTGATATTTGATCCACTTCCGGTCAAATGTATAAATATTAGAAGATTCCACAACTAACGATTTCTGTCACATTACTGTAGTAAACAAGTTGCTCCAGTTCTTAAGCAATTGGCTTCCGATAACGTCATCATTATCAGAAATTGGAGAAATAACCCTTTTGTATGTTGGGTCAAAGTTTAATGATGGCATACCGCAAATATCACTGGAGGACATACGTCGATTAACTGATTTTCTACAGTATATAGGAATCAAATTTGCCAAATAATTGTTTAGTACATATCCATTTATCCTGTTATTTAACCATTGACTTTTCAATACTACCAGACCACGTAGTTTAAATAATATATATAAAAACTGTTTATGGTTCGCATATTGATGTTATGTGTTCTCAATTATCAATAGCGTGCCATTAATGTCCATGGACTAAGACTCTAGAAGAATATCTATGAAGTCCAGCATTCATGTGCATCATGTGTATCATAATCATAAAGTCGAATAAGATTATTGACATTTCACTCGCACAAGATTATTGACATTTAACGCAAACAATAAATATTGAATCTAAAAGTTGATTAACCGGTTAATAAATTTTCTAATACTAGCATAACACATCAGTCCATTATATAACTGTCACGAAATGAATTTTACTGAGTAGACTAAATAGTTATGTACTTTAAAGTAAAGTTCAATGCCTCCGCAATGTTTTGTTTTGTCGATATATTATTAGATAGTATTGATAGGTAAGGACAAGTGTGTTATCCTTGTCTTACTTATTTTTAGTGTAAATATCTCAGTTTATTTTTACAACATGTTCATTATTTTTATCAATAGATCAATTGTTCTTTAAAAAAACATGTTTACTTTATTGTATTTTGAAAATTGAAACTTTATGTTCTCCCTTTTTTTAATAGTCAATTAGTATCCTTAATATTTTTGAAGGAAATCAAATCACAAAGCATAATTATTAGGATTTATCAGAATTTTAATATTTTGTATTTAACGCAATATAATCTCTAGATTGAAAGATGAGTAGAAAGAATGTTTCCGAAAGAACTAATTCCAATTGACAAGTGTTCTTTACGTACAAGAAATGTATGCACGAGAGGAGTACGTCAGTTTTTCAACGTCCATGTCGGCTCCAAAAATCCCGACCTAAGTTTCGCACCTTCAACAAAATAGCCCAATCTCCAACCACTTGCCACAATCTCCCATTTTCCACACCGTATGCTTGACCTGAATGTTTCGATTAATCTAAATGCTTGATACTTACCAAATCATTCTGTTTATTATATAGGGCTATGAACAGTGTGTACAGATTTAATAAATTTAATGCAAAAATTCTGAAAAGACAAAAGAAAAGACACATTTGAGACACCGGATATCATTTCTTATGTTAACGTAGATTGTAAATTTGTATCATTTCAAATATATATATATCAATATATTACCTGGCTAGTTGTAATCTAAGACTAGTTCTAGGATGGTACTTCTCAATTAATGATATTAGATCCGATATATTTGGAAACAGGGTTGATATTAGAGTCATTATTATAGTTAGCTGAAATGAAAATATATCCTATTAATTTTTTGTTGGAACATTGAAAACTGGAGTTATATTAGTAACATGACGTAAGTATTATCAAGCTTGACTGAATAATGTAATATTATTCTAGTATTAGTATTAATGAGTGGAGCTGAAGGGTCTCATTACACTATTCAGTTCATTACAATACTATCTGTATTAAAAGTTGAATACTAGTATCAGTAAAACAGTTTTTAGTAAATTGTTCACCTGTATCAATATGTTAAATTGTGAAATGAAAAGAAATAGGGTTTAAATTGTATACGTATATTAGCAACTACAGTGGAATACTAGTAGTAGTAGTTTCAATTCCCCGGTTGTACGTGACAAGGAGTAGTGTCGCCTGTCCAACCTCGTGGGTTTTCTCCGGGAGCTCCAGATTCCTCCCACTGCTAAAGACCCCTACACGCAAGCGAATTATTGAAATAAAAGTGAACCATAAGTTAGTCCCTAAATGACCTAGTTTGTGTCAAGTGGACGTAAAACCCCATTTCTCTCTCTCTTTTACTAGGTAGTATTAGTAAATTATTTTCTGGGATCAGTAATTAAAGTTGAATAACTGTATCAGTAAGCTGTTTGTTTGCTGATGTCTTTCGTTAAGTTGAATACTGGTATCATATGGTTTACTAGGGTCAGTATTATTAAGTTGTTTAGTCGTAACAGTATTAGTATTTTGTTTACTAGAATCAGTAATCTCGGTATAATATAAGTATTATTAATGCTTCTTTGGGTATCCATAAAATTGTACCCTGTTTTATTAATGCAGTTTAGTCATATCAGTAATTTAAGTTAAATAACAGTATTAGTAAATTGTTTACGAAGTTAAATTGTTTACTAGTTTTAAAATAAGGTGAATATTTGTAATTGGTAAACTGCGAATAATGGATCAATGGTGTTTCATATAAAACCACGAATATGTATCGCAACATCTTTACCTCATTCTCATCCCAAAAACCAGGAACAAAGCTTGGGTCGTTCATTTTTCTTAATTCTACTTCCCTACCTCTTTCTACACACAGCTGTATAATATAGGCACTCAATGCTAATGAACACAACACTAACACATTCGCCAATACCCGGAAAAATATTAATAATTTACTGAAAATATAAACAATACCAATAAAAAATTAAAGACTATTTTTTTTTTATCAGAAGAAGCATCACGAAAATAATTCACTGCTAATAAGAGACAGTAATAAGCTGATGCAAATTTAGATAGTTACCTCATTTCTTCCCGAGTCTTTTCTTTTTCTTCTAAAATAGCTTCCTGAAATTAGCCATAAATTAATCAGTACGATGGGGTCGCAACGAAACAATAACAACATTGACTCATTGAAAGCAGCTTAAACATATACAGCGATACAAATAGAAGTCGTCCCAAGAGCAAAGTCAGCATAAAAACAAAGATATTGGGTTTGTCACATGCTAATAACAGCATGAATAATCAACACCTTAAGAGTCGACAACATTCGATGAAAGACTAACTTATATAAAAGCAAAAGAGCAGCAACAGAAATCGTATAAGCTGACTAAACATCTACAAAGACGTCATCGAACAGATAGCAACAGGGGGTTAGAAATAGCTGTGGTAGAAATGATGAAAGTCAAACTAAAGTAGAAGCAATTGCAGGGAAGCAGCAGACACACCTAAACAGAACAGGAGCTGTAACAAAACAACAATTAACTTAATACAGCATGTTTGGTGGTTTCTAAATGAGCTCTTTGGAGCATGAAATGTAAAGATGTGACGTACGGTGGTCTATTGGTTTGACTTTCATTTGGAAATCTCAATTCCTATACACCGTATTCATGTATTAGACCTATTCTTCTACACCAATAAATATTAATTTTATCGCCCACATATTTAACGATCACTTACCCTAAATGTAGTAATAATTGAAGCGTGTTTAGTTTTGGCGGTTTCTGGGTTGGCAACCATAAAATCCCAGTCTGTGTATAACTTCCAGGAAAAAGTAAATTGTTCATCTTTATTAGATAATCTACTCTGACGAGAATTTGACGCCATTCTAAGAGAATGAAAAAAGCAATGACGATAGAATAGTTAATACTAATAATTTAGACGTCATATAATAATAACTGTCAAATTCAGTTTGTGAAACTGCTTTGTGCCTGCAACGGTAGTATTCTTCACTGTATCACTTAAACAATTTCAATTTTTTAAAAGTTCTAGTTATATTTACAACTCATTGAAAATGGTTTATCAATTAAAGTTTTGAAACAATGTTATATATGATGTATAACAAGATTCTATTAAAACCACATTTCTTAGAGCTTCAGTTTTGAATTGTTGTAGATCATTGTCGCTTTATCAGAGGATTTTAGTTAAGTAATAGACTTGGTTCGATACTAGATCCCTAGGTTGCGCGCCCAAAGGTTAAGCGTCACCATTTTTAATAATTAAATGGAATCCATCTTACCTTTTGAGCACCACTATAAAACTGTAAGCAAATGTTGCAATACCACAGATCAAATAAGCAAGAGGAAGTCGGTAGCCATCACCAATCACAGTCTCACTACCATAATACCCGTAAAACAACAGAGATTGACGCATTATACCCTGAAACATGCGAACGAAAACGTTATAAATAAATCCAACTGTTATTATTTCCTGTTTGCAATATGAGTAACCAATTAATTTGTTGTGAGACTTAGCTTATCATTAAAAAAACAAAATCTTGTGACCCAATGCATGTTTTTTTTTCTATGGTTACGTGTACAATACGAAGAAGGAATAACCCATATTGGGTAAATTTAAACGCTCGTGCTTGTGACATGGTTGTCTTAACTTCTTGAAGCAACTCCATGTTTGATACCGAGTTGTTTGTAGCGGGCGTGTTCATTATATCTCGTTTATACTCGTGGGTATATTTTTGATCACTTAATATTAATCAATCTGGGACAAAAGAAAAAAACAAGACGTACACCTGCGTTCCATATAGTTTTGAGATCAGCCGCCGTATCAAGTTCATCGTCTGGTACTGTTTTACGACTATTACTACCATGTGGTTCACCAGCTATAAGTTCTGGTACAACTATAAAACATGTGGTCATTAAAGTCAAGATTACATTAACCCAAATTAACCAACGGAGGAAGACAAAATAGGATACAACCACGGAACCAAAATGACCTGAAATGAAAATAGAAGTAAGCGATTAAACACGGAGCTTGCAGAGTATGCTTACTTAAAAACTACATCTAACAATAAGCTGTTGTTGAACCTGATTTAAAGGAGCAGAAGTCTCTAACTCAATATTTTCCATAATATTCGAAATTAAAAACACGAATTAAACTTCAATATTGTTATCTTGCCGTGAAACTATAGGACCCTAATATCCAAGACACAATTAACATATTATATTCAGTACAAGAGTCGTGTACTCTGTGGTTTCGGGTAACATTTTGTAATGAACAAATAAAAACATATCCTACAACACAACGTGGAAGTCATTTTGTAAACGCTGATTCACTAACGACATAATAATAATAATTTTTAAAAAAAACCGTGTAGAATGGACTAAGCAGGCTTAAAGGACTGCCGTTCAGTTTGAACTGTTCACGTATTTCAGCGAACATAATTGATTAGAAATTACAATAGTTTTTTTTCAAAAATTGAATATAAATCACTTTACATTACATTCATTTTTATCTATTTTAAGGTTCCAAAAAATAAGAGCCTCACATCCTTTAATCAGAATTGTAATTTAAATCAGATACAAATTACATCTTAAAATTGAACTACTCTTAAGTTGTAGCACCCAAAGATGACATTATTTATGCTAGGAATATTTTCAGTGTATTTTTAAAAATAGGGTAAGCGTACTTTCAATTCTTTTAATCTTCATCTCCCATGGTACAAGAGAGGTCACTAAATTACTCCAGGTTCTCTTTAACTGACGGAAAATCTACAATAAAATAACAGATTTAAGTACCATGTGTAGATGTACAACATAGAACAGATTGAATGAAATCCTTGACAAAAGTAAATACATTTCAGTGCTACACACGGATAATCTATTTACCCGGTAATTTAATTCTGGAATATTTCGGTAATTTCGTACTGAGATATTCCGGTTATTTGCATTTTCTTATATAATTATTGTGTGTCAGATTTCCAATACCGATCGAAAATAAAATGGTTTGTTAAATAGTTAACTTTGATAGTTCATTAGTAACACCCAAGGTACCACTGTTTCGACGAAAAAGAATGAAGGCGGGGGTGTGGGTATGATTCTTTTCCCAATATATAAATACGATAAATATATTACAGATTTCTAAATAAAAAGTTTTAATTACTTGGATAATGCGAAATACTAGGCGAATAAAAATAGATAACCTGTTTTCCTTTCTGTTGATAACCTTTACTTTTTGATAATCTACCTTCATGTTTCTCCACAAAACCTTTCGCTAATCTGAAAAATATGTATTTGAAACGTTTTCAGCATATATATAGGTCACCCTAAACATTAATACGTGTTCATGAAGAAAAAAATAATTTGAAGAAACATTATAGTCTAGAGCTAACTCAATTTGTGCAATGCTTCAATTTCTAGATAAATCTTCAAGCTTCAAACTCCTTGTTCTCACACTCATCTATATCTATAAATAGGACCGGTCCGTGTCAGAATTCCCAACGAGGAAACCCATACCTCATTCGATTTTGCTAAAATTTGGTTTATATTCTCATTTTGGCGTGCTAACCATTCAAATGACTATCCCTCGGTAACCGATTGCACATAATATGTCATTATTTTTTTAGTTTTATTTTGACCTTAAATTTGACCTTAATAATAAAATACGACCAAACTGATGTAAAGGTTGACTGGCTATCGGAATAATGATTGGCGATATTTTGGAAAGTCAGCAGCAGCCTGTCACGTATCCTCAGAACTTAACAATTAACATAATCCATCTTAAAGGGCAGCGACACTGACTTTATTTTACAGACAAACAAAAATCATTATTGTTATTTTGCGGAGAAAGCATGGACGGTTAATCGCAGGGCCACGTAGGCTATCAGGCCAGATTCAATGTCAAAGTAGAGATTATCGGTCTTTAAAGCACAGAAATGAAAACAATAATGATGGAACGCTTATCCAACTGACTTATCCGCAATTCAGCCAAAATAAGTTTATGAACCATAAGGGATACTGCTTACTGTTCTCGAATGTAAAGATGAACTTGCCAATTACGAGCGTTGCGTTATTATGGGTGTTTGACCTAGCCCTAATGCTTACCCCAACCCTAACCTACAATCTCACCTAAAATCACGTGCCCTAACCTTATTAACATCCCAGCGACCTTGACAAAAAAGGAGCTGGCCTTAACAAATAGATTTAGCCGTTGACATTGTGATTAATTTCGATTGTCTTGGTCGTACAGAAAGAGACTATTTGCCACGGGAGGTTCATTCGACTGGAAGACCAAAATAATAGTTGTTTGATCTATACTCACTTTAATATTTTCATCTTCTTGGCCATTGTCCATGGCTGACATTTAACATGTTCAATGAGATCTTTCTGTTCGCTGATTTGTTCCAACAAATCCTCTTCTGTTGATGGTTCATCCTCCCCATCCTCTTCATACATTTTAAGTATGTCTTCTTCATCACTACAAAGAAACAATGAAAGTTTTGTAGTGGACACTGGGGACCACGGTGGCTAAGTGGGTAAGACGCTGGCTCGCTAACCTGGAGGTCGCAGGTTCGCTGCCGATATTGGCTGAGAAAGTTCATCGAGATTTTCCGGCGTGGTTTCTCCTTGTCAGTGGTGCAGGATGGATGGACTGGCAAGGACAGCTGACTAGTCGCTCGAAATGAGACGAAAAATCGAGGTGCCGTGTAAACATTGAGGTGCACGAAAAAGATCCCTTGGCAGTTGGAATGCTCTATACTGTATGGCGTATACCCGACTTCATTAGCCCAGCCGGAGTAGAACAGTAGGAAGTTAAGCCCTATTTCATTTCATTGTAGTGGACATTGTTTCTATTACGACAGTTTAACACAGTCTCCATCATAAAGTTTTCAGGGTAACCCTTACATTCTACAATAAAGGGAAATTTCCAGGTTTTTCTTTTCCAACTTTTGAAAGGAGCTCATAAAACTAAGCATATAGATTTTCTTTTTTTATATAATCCATCAGTTTGATTGTGATTATATCATGCACCGCATTCGTGTCAACTAATATTGCGGAAATCTCTAATATTAATATAAATTCAGATATGATTCAATTCCGTTCAGTATTTACAAACCGGAAACTCCATCGATCTATGCTCTTCCTTTTGTAAAAATTATACGATTGCTATCTTTTTTCCCGTGAACAAAATTAATGGCCCTGTTTCAAAACCAATTAAATCCAAGCCAATTAAGCCGTGGGAAGTTTTGTATTCCGAGAAATGCAAATCACGCATCGTTACTTTAATTTAATAATTCTATGGCGCTGCGTGATATTTTCATTAAAAAAATTAATAGCGATTAACCTGTCATAATTAAAATAGAAGTGGTAGAATATGTCATTCAGTCATAACATTAACTGGTTAAGTAGTTTTCAATAAAGAGGGCGTATAACCGATAATGTTGTATTAAATAATAAAAAGACGCATTTTAATTCTAAATTAATTAAGCTACGCCAATCGTAATATTGTGTTCTAATCTAACATATTGCTAAAGCAATAACTGCATAGAAATGCTGCATGTTAGGTTCCAGTATAGAAACCAATATTTTCAATTACTGATACGAGATTTTATCATTTAGATCAGAGTAGGAAGTCATCTATCATATTACAACAACGACATTTCTCATTCTAATTTCACATTAAAGCGGTAGTCAGTTGTTTAACGATCTGTGTCGGGGTTTGAATCGGTACTGGATTTGGTTCGATTCTTTGTATTTCAGAGTGTAACCATATCAGTTACGTACCTGTGTTAGTCATAAGGAACTATATTTTTAACACTAAATAGGAATTTTTTTATCCAGATATACTTCAAACACCTTTACTTTTGTTCGCATAATGTAAAAAATTGCTTTAGAATTCAGTTTACAGTAGACAAAAAGTTAATATTGAGAGCTAATTAACGCGCCCCGATGTCATCCCTATCAGTGCTGTTGGTGGTAAAGTGAAGCGAATATTTACTGTTGATCAGTTTGACAATAATTATCCTATATTAAATACCAGTGTCTATTAAAGAGGGGGTTTCTCTTTAATTACCTAGCAACCGATATAAATATTGAATATTGATATTTACATTAAGTTCTGTATTACGTAAATGAAACTGTTGATAAAAAATGGACATTAGTAATACATTAGTACTAATCTTGTTACTCTTGTACTTTTTTCTCATAAAATATAATATACAAGTTGGACTGATCCATTCAAATACGGTCGGAGGGGTAAAAATACAAGGTTTGTTGTCCTCTCATCTACAAAACTGGAAATTTATCACTTTAATTTTAGTTCGGATTGAGAGAAATAAATAAAATCTCTACGAGAAAAAAAAACTACAGGTAAACTAAACAAACAAACAAACGTTCAATTGAATCTCGTGATCTAAACATTTCGCGTTATGAATTGAATTATTTTAAATAAATCAGCGCAATAATGAATTGATTCATTAGTATTGACTACATGTATTAACATTGGCGTTACGTGCGTTTGTGGTGTGTGTGTGTGGGGGGGGGGGGGGCTGGAGGGGGAGGGCTTTTTTCTAAGAGAAAATAAAAACCAGAATCATTATTTGGAACTAAATAATTTTTTATTATAATGGTGATAATGATTCGCCAGTATTGAAACCATGAAACAGATTTTTTTTGTATTAAAATCATGAATCCTGACCATTATTATTAACCTGGGATAATTACATGATACCCTTATTATGTAATCTGTACGAATTACTTACCCTAACCCCCTATGTAATCTGTGAGAATTATATATTCTTACCATGTAATCTATGAGCATTTTATATTCTCACTTGTATGTAATATGTGAGAATTATATATTCTTAGTATGTAAACGGTAACAATTATATATTCTTGGTATGTAATCTATCCGGATTATATACCCCGTCCCTGTATGTAATCAATGAGAATTACATATACCCTTGGTATGTAATATTTGAGGAAATTTTACATCCTTTGCGTGTAATACGTGAGAAGTTTATATACCTTTAGTATGTGTGTGAGTTAGTTGTATTTTACGTCCGCTTCCACCGAGGTGATATCGCATATACCTTCAGTATGTAATAAATATAACTATTTTGTATCCTTTGTATTTCATATGAGAGAATTTTAGATACACGGTACCTTCAGTATGTAATATGTGAGAATTTTCAATACCTCCAGTTATAAATATAAGTATATCCTTTGTATGTAATCTGTGAGTAGTATACTTTCAGTTTGTAATGTGGTGAATTACATACCTCTAGGATGAGAATATTGTCATGGTATGTAATCTGTGAGTATTATTATATTCCTAGTGGATAATAGTGAGAATCATACTCCCAGTGTATAATAATGAGAATAATACACCCAGTCAGTGTATAATAGTGAGAATTATACCCCCAGTGTGTAACAGTGAGAATTATACCCCCAGTGTATAACAGTGAGAATTCTTATACCCCAGTAGTGTATAACAGTGAGAATTATTATACTCCAAGAATTATTCATACGTCTAGTTAGAAATCCTTTCGTGTACTCTTAATATAAAGTATCCATTATATATTTGTACTAATCATTGTTAAAGATACATAATATATGTTTAACCAAAAGTAAATATTGTATACCTTAGAATCTGATATCAAAACTATACATAAAATCTTTGGAGTTTCAAATAAAATATATGCTGTACTCGTGTGAGATATCCATACGGCGAACATCTAACATCACTGACAATGTCAAACGTGTTTTTCAACCATCTTGAAAACATTGAAAAACCATTATTTAACACAAATGAGAAATTTTGAGATATGAACTGTTACTATTATATTGTAATGTATTATTGTCACTAGCGATCCTTACCTTTCTTCATTATTATATGATGACTGACGTTTACGAAACTTAGTAGAACCTCTCTTTTTTTTCTTCCTAGCGGGCGATAACCTCTCTATTTCATCCATTTTCATAACTTACAAATTTATAACAATATTATAGAAGGTCATTGCCGAATTTACTCTTAGATCGCAGTTATTCATTATGCATTTTCTCGATACTTCTTTCAAAATATCCGAATAGGGTTTTGTATTGTTTCTTCTAAAATATCCCGCTACTCGTTCTCCTTTACTAATTCCGATTCATTAAATACTGGAAGCAGTTATTGTTGGTGGTTGAGGAGGCTATCAATAGTACCAGAAGCAGTCTTTCATTTTAAAAGAATAACCCATAGAAATGGATTATACACATGTCTCTTGATGACTAACAGTCCTGTTCCAATTATTTATGTCAGAAATATTAAAAACACATGAATTCACTATATACTCCAAGTAAATAATTCAGAAATAATAATGTCCACACAAAGAAACAAGCAGTGTCATCAATAAAAACCAACATCCAACAATGTCGGAAGACCGTAATTACTGGTTTAAATTAAGAGTAAAAATACTTATATATAAAGTTCATCAATCGACAACCAAGGCTTGATCTGAAATCTGATAAACAAGTTTCTACTTGAGCAAACAGCATATCAACGCAGAACTAACAAATGTCTTTTGAGGTGTGTTTTAAGAGTATTGTTATTTTTCGATCGTACCAATCGATAAATCGATACTTTAATGGCAATAACTTGTTCCAATTAGCATATACCAAATAGCTAGTCGGTTCATTTTACATATTACATATTAATTGTCTGAGAGAACGGCATTAATCCCTTGAATGGATATAAAAACACCGGGTTGTTTATTCTGATTTAAAGGAGTGTTTGTGTTCTGTTTGAATTACTGGTGTCCACTATAGCTCTTTTTTCAAAAAGTATCGACCTTATGACAAATGTTATATGGAAACCAAGAAATCGTCTATATTTCACACAGTATAAATCGTCCCCATTTTGTTTTGAGTAAAATGTGATTACTTCAACTACATAGACATTGAATTCTGATTTGCTTAAAATTCAGATCTGTGACAGAACTCCGTAATGTATCTTAATTACTCCCAGCCATCGACAAACTGGCACTTGATTTTAATTCTTAACTGTTTCAGTAACCATGCAACAAAGGAAACTAATCGTTTGATTAACATATAATATATACTTTTCAAAACCAGCGACTGCCAGGCAGGATACGCCCACATTTTCGAGAGATGGATATTATAATTGAACAAGCTAAAAAGAAAGTGATTTTTCCTACAATCAAGGGCCATAACTTTTGAAGTTACAATTCGATATGGGCAAATATCGAAAGGAACCAAGATCTTTGGGTTATAAACATGCATTTCAAGTTTCATCAAAATCAGATTAAAATTGTGACCTCTACAGGGTCCACAACCCTGATATACCATATTTTTACACCATTCGCATACAAGCGGCGGCCATTTTGTCCGGCAGTTTTGGTTTGATTTTCAGGAAATTCGAACTCAACCTTTATTACGGTGTAACGGTGATATAATCGAACGTTTTTTTTTAAATCGGATAATAATTGTGACTTCCAGAGGAACCACAAGCTAAAAAAAGGCGATTTTTCGTACAATCAGGGGCCATAATTCAGGAAGTTACGATTCAATATGCGCAAATATCGAAAGGAACCAAGATCTTTGGGTTATAAACATGCAGATTAAAATTGTGATCTATACAGGTTCCACAACCTTGATATACCATATTATTACATTATTCGCGTACAAGTGGCGGCCTTTTCGTCCGATTGTTTTGGTCCGATTTTCACGAAATTCGAACTCAGTCTTCCTCACGATGTAACGGTGATATAATCAAAGGTTTTCTTTTTAAATCGGATAATAATTGTGACCTCCAGAGGGATCACAAGCTAAAAAAGGCGATTTTTCGGACAATCAGGGGCCACAATTAAGGAAGTTACATTCCGATGGGCACAAATATCGAAAGGAAACAAGATCTTTGGGTTATAAACATGCATGTCAAGTTTCATCAAAATCGGTTCAAAATTGTATCCTCTATAAGGTCCACAAGCTAAAAACGTGATTTTTCGTACAATCAGGGGCCATAATACATGAAGTTTCGATCCGATACATGCCAATATCGACAGTAGCCGAGATCTTTTGGGGATAAACATATATTTCAAGTTTCGTCAAAATCGTATGAGAATTGTGACCTGTAGAGAGTCCACAATATCGACAGCAGTCGAGATCTTTTGGGGATAAACATATATTTCAAGTTTCGTCAAAATCGGATGAGAATTGTGACCTGTAGAGAGTCCACAAACAATTGTGGACGGACGGACGTCCGGACGGACGGACATACGCACGTCCGGATGGACAGGGGCGACGACAATATAAGTCCACATGAAAGTAGGGGATATTGAAATGCAAATATCTATGCAGTTTATGATATGATAAATAGTCATGGACACTTGACATGCTTTGAGAGTATGTTCACAGATGAAGAACTTATATGATAGACCTCGTTCAGGTCGTCCTAGAGCCACTTTCACAAGCCCAGGATCGATACATTCGTACACAGGTCCTGCGAAATCGAGGACAAACGGCCAATCAGCCCAAACGATTAGAAATCGGCTACATGCAGCCCATTCGCATGCGCGACGACCGCATGTTGTGCCTCCATTAACTCGCCAGCACATGGCAAACAGGCGTCAATGGTGTAGGCAGCGTAGAAATTGGGGTAATCATCGATGGGCACCGATAGTTCCGCCCTTTGCTCAACGTTCAGGTCGACGTTTCACCTTTCAAGATGATAATCGTGTCGTGAATGACTACCTCCAGCGTCACCATATTATGTGTCCATGACCTTTCCGCTATAGAGCATATCTGGGACATGATCGGGAGACGTGTTCGTCGACGTCAAAGTCAACGTCAACCGACAACACTGCAAGAATTGGCCGTGGCACTGCAAGAGGAGTGGGTCAGATTGACCCAAATCGTGATTGGACGGCTGATTAGGAGCCTGCCACGACGAATTGCTGAATGTTTGAGGATTGGTGGAGCAATTACTCATTATTAAGACAAAAATCAAAAACGTCCATTTTCACTTTTGACAGTGTATCTCTTTGCGAGTGAAATGGGTCCGTCAGATAAGCCGCCCATATGAATTGTTTATGTTCATGTGTAGGCAATTGGCCTGTTATTAACATACACTGGTTACCTCTAATTAAAACAGCTGTGCCTTTCCGCAGTTTTGTATCGTTTATGAATATCCCCTACTTTTTTTTGAAGAGTATAGGACAATTATATTTCAATTTCGTATTTCAGGTTATGTCTTATCAGCACATGTTTATGATGCATTGGCTGCATTACAAAAAATCAATTTCCTTTTGTTTAGAATTGTACATGCAAACAGACCCTCGTTTAGCTTTTAATTAAAGCAATATCAGATAAGAGATAGTGTATAGATTGTAGTGTAGATAAACTGACACTAAACAATAAAATGACGGATTATAGAAGATTATCTTGAGTGATAAGTAAACGTTTGTGGTGATGGTTAATGGCCTGTTAGTTTCTCTCGTTTATAAAGCGCCTTGTCCATGAACCTTTTAGCATCAAAGAGTCTTATCTCCAGTCTGAATCAGGGGTTAAATTATTTAATATTCATAAGGCAGTCACTACTCATCTAAACCACTCTTCATAGGTGGTACCGGAAATGAAACTTCTGAGATGTGATGTCATCAACACTAAAACTGATTGAGGATATTTAGATATCTAGTCATGCGAATTGATTCAAAAAACATTTTCGTGAATTAGGGATGCTCAGAGCTGGTGGTTGTTTCGTACGGATTGGGATGTTACAGTATGGAATGAAAGTGTCACCATATTCTGTAACATTCGGTGGAACCAAAACTGGGATCTACAAATGTAATTCTGTACGTACACAGAAAACAGCGTCTAAAGGCATCCGGAGATCCAGTCCGATTAATTATGATGTAATGTAAAAATCAGAAAATTAAGCGAAACGAAATTGTTATTTAGTGCTCGTTAAATTACACCCCAACGTTATAAAACAGGAAATTAAAATATGAAGCGTTTAATAAAAAAAACACAAAGCCTACATTTTAAACATTTCGGTAATTAGAAAACTGATGTAGCGTTGCATCCCGGACGATGGGTACTTAGCTTCGAGGGCATCAGGTTTAACATCCAGGGATAATATTGACACAGAATGCCAGGAGCTAAGTTAAACAATAAAGCATCACATCATCGAACGATCGATTAGAAACTATTAGTCTTTACTCTATTTCTATATACATAAAACATAATTATATTGACATATCCATTACCAATAATTGTCTTTTTGCTTGAAATTCAAATATAATAGAAACGACAAGTAGTTTCATTAGATAAAAGAGGAGGAACCCGTCTCACCTGAGTGACGATCCAAGTCACCGGGGCATGACGTAATTGGCAATACTTCTTTGAAGTGGTTCATTCTTTCGTGGCTCTTGAAAACTGATAGAGACCATATCCAAAGGGAAATGTTTCAGGCAAATGGCAAATAATTTATTATAGGAACTAAACATAAGGACCTCGTCCTTGTCGACGACTGTAACTTGAATCGGAGCCAGGGATGCAAACTAGGGTGGACAAGTTATCCCTGCAAACTCACAATTTGCATTTAAACGATAGTAGTCATGTACCAACACGCAGTAAAATGAATCCACCATCACGGCGAACGGGGAAAGACTGCAGTCCGCGCACCAGTTCACTAAACCCGCGATCAGCAAAACATTGATGTCGAGGTAAACCATAGACTGGCTAAAGCCGGTTCTGCTTTTGGCATACCACGGAAAAACGTTTGAAATCGCCAAGATTTACCATTTACTATCACACAGTAGTACTTCCAACCCTTTTTCTTGTGCAAGAAAAACCTACACCACATGCAGCGACGCGCAAGACTCCTCAATCCACCTTAACTGCTTTCGAAAATTACTGAGAAAACGATGGTAGGATAGAGTATCAGACACAGAGTTACCCGATTGTGCCAACCAGCATCCAGACCGCACCATCGTAATGAAAGCTTAGACCAGATGGACAGGACAGGTGCTCGGGATGTCGTATAGATGCATCCCTAAACCGCTTCTATATTATGCTGGCAGAAGGAAAACGCTCACACGATGGTGAGAAGGCGCATTTTGAAGACACACCCAAGTACTCCTTTAAATCGTTCAAAATCAATATTGTCAACTGGGAATCTACTGCACAGGACCACTCAGCCTTATCAAGAATGGTAGTCGTGTCGTAAAGATGGGAAGATCTTGCACGGTAACCACACAAGCGTGTTCTTCGTATGGCTAGAGTAGCATCCACCTTGTTTGACAACACACTATATTGCTCTACATGTGCATAAACGATACATGGCCACATTGACCTTTAACACATCGACGACTACGACGAACAAACAACAATGCTATTTAAACACAACTACATTACTGGAGAATTATATGATTCCAATGAGACAAGCAAACAAAACAATTTTGTATTATTTAATTGATCACCACCAACTTAACTAAACTTAAATCAAATTCTCTTATTTTTATAATTACACAAATGAAATGAATTTAACAATAATGTCACGGTTGTGTTTCCCTAATATGAAACCATGGGCGTTTTCTATCTTGGTCAAAAGTAAGATGTACGGTCGGTGGTTTCTAATTTTCACAAAATGTTGTTACTTTTTCACTCAATATCATTTTCCAGGATTAAATGCCCTACAAGTTTTATATCTCATCAAATTATCGAAACGCGGTAAGTGGAAGCCAAGTTTATATTTATTTTAGATAGTATTGTCTGAAGCTTCTATCTTCTAATGGTATCCACAGTTGGAAAAATTGAAGCTGTATACATATTGCTACTGCTGTATACATAAATACGTAACTTCTGACACTGCTACACATAAGAATTTGGGCTTTTAGGCAATTCAGGATATCATGTCTTATGCATAACCCTTCTCTAATTCAGAACAGTAGGACGTTAAACCCCATTTCGTTTCATTTCTTTCCCTAATTTGCTGTTGCGTTATTTTTGAAAATATAATCTTTCTATGTTAACGATCTATCTTCTTACATATTTATTTCGTATTACATGGTCTAAAGACGAAAAGAACATCAGCTGTATCTAAAGAATCAACCAGATCAAAGTGACTGACACTGCAACACATAAGATCTAATCTGTTATGGTTTGTAAAGAAATATTAATGTACGCTTATTGATTATAGTTCAACATAATAGTGATAGTGACTGGAGCGATACTTTAAGATATTATCTAAAAGATCAGATCCATTAGCCTAATTTATTATTAGACCTGCGTCAAAGTAGAACGTTACACGAAATGTCAATAATAGGATGAAACGTTTTACACGGATCAAAATATTCTTCAAGTCATTTGCGGGTTCAGGGAACCCCTTGAATCTAGGAAAAGAATATATTAGTCCGAAAATGGTCCAGTACAGTTCGGTATAGATATGATGAATTGAGAATTTGTAAATATTCGGCATCCGTCCGCCGAAGATATAAAAGGGACATGGTCAAAATAACTAACGTCACCTGTAAGCTTCGCTAACATACCAAACCAATCACGCTGTTCCTTCCCCCTGTTAGATCGCATCTGGCCTGGGATATGGATAGCGATTTTTTTCGTTTATAACCCTTATTTTTTAAATATATATTTGTCGATGAAAACATAATCTTAGGATGGGTCGTCATCATTCTATTACAAATATATCCCGAATGATACACATTATGGAAAAAAATATTTAAAAAATAAACAGTCTTTATCAAAGTAGTTGCGTAATCTGGTAAAATGAAATTGCTCTAGAAATAATGAACTGTGTTGTTTCAACTGAATGTCAAAGAAATTCATCAGTGTAAATCTTCTATTATAAAACTTGACCTTTATGCAGAATGTGAACGATAAAATATTACATGAGACAATGGTTGTATTTACATTTCCCTTTTAACCCACTGACAAACATTCTACACAAATGTTTATTCAGTGCTTGAATTTTTTTTCGTTTCGGTGTGAAAGCACAATGAATACAATTATTGTGAAACAAAAGTAAAAATAGAAAATAAAAATGATCAGTGAAATGTGGGCTTTCCAAAACTGGTTTTCTTGGTCTGGTCGATTATAATTATTGTGGGTGTATTCATGGTCGAGATGGTGGTTCATGATCGAGATAGTGCTTGATGTTCGATATGGCGATTCATGATCGATATGGCGATTCATGGTCGAGATGGCGATTTATGGTCGAGATGGGGATTCATGGTCGAGATGGTGATTCATGATAGAGATGGTGGTTCATGGTCGAGATAGTGGTAAAATAGCTCGAGGTTCTTCGTGGTGTTTATTAAGCTACGCCTTATAAATCACCCCCACTGGTAGAGAGACATTGGAGTGTGTTGGAGTTTATACGTCAAGAAGAAGAAATCAATCAACAGTTAATAATCTTAATACAACTACCAATATATTTAAACACTTAACAACTTAAAGTGACACTGCCATCTTAGCGACATTAGAAAGCAAACTGTAGATAAACTATGAAGTGGGATGAACGTATTACTTACTATACAACGTTTTACAACAATCGATTATGTTATGGTGCTAATTGTGGTAAGGTTTAGCAAAAGAGTCCATGGATTTCCTGGGGTTTTTTTTCTAATTAAGATCTACACACGCCGAGGATTATTTGTCACTGACAATCCCGTTTCTGACAATCTTTCAAGCAAACCAATCAGCGCACATCACATAGGTTTATGGTCAGTATAAGCATTGCATGTGATTACACTCTGAAGTGGCGCGCATTGAAACGCATCTGAAAACAACTGGCATCGAGTCGATCCTTTGCGAAGTAAAAGTTCCAACGTGATAACATTTACTAAAATTTTCAAGTCAGTTTAGAAGCTGACACAACTCTCTGGATGGGTGGCTGGAACCAATTTGCCTTTGAGTATGTATACGCAGCTAATGTGATATTTGTAAATAGCTTTATAAAATGAAAGGCAATGGTATGCGGTTTAACGTACGGCAAGATTTATAAAACCAGGGTTTGTCTGCGATGCATTTTCGACTAGTAAATATTCTGTTATTTTGTATTTCAACACTTTCGAAAAGGCCAAAGTCCCTTTGAAAAATTGTTTTTATTATTACAACATATCAATTTAACTACAATAATTCTGCCTTTAGCAAACTCTATATGAGTGTTTACTAAATATACAATGTAAACGATTAATTCAAGATTAAGTTAATAATATAATTTCGTTCTACATATTGATTATAATTTATAATATGAACTATTACTTAAAGTTTAAGTTCATATCATATCATTCATAGATATTGATTTTAAGTAATTAGATATTGAACTTGTAATGTTAAGAAGGGTCAACATGTCGAAATATCAAAATCGCTTATTCATGGATCAGCAAACAAATTTCGCGTTTCCACCTCCCCCACAATCACCCACTTCCAATATCAACCAGTTCCTCGCATATCCAAGAAAGTTCCCTGCATTGACCGGTAATGATAAGTATGAATTCATCTGAAATTCTTTGAAGATATACGAAAATGTAAACTGACATATGTTTTTCATTTATATATTCGCAGACAATGACTTTACATCAAATGTTCCTGCGGCACTCTTGACCAATCCGAGCTGATATCCTTCTCATTCCAACAAACAGACGTGAAAAATACATAGTCACCAGTGTCAATTATAAGATCGCTGTAGTCCATGATTCTGAATATGTTAATATATATATATACTGATAATAGCACAACTGCACACTGACATCCGTACATAATATATTAATATACAAAAGAAAAATCAAATAATTGAGAAGTGTTATCGCGTGTTTTATAAAAAGGGATATCCTTCTAATATTTTTAGCTTAAAGGGCACTATTGGTGTCTGTCATTATCACATATGTGATAGAACTGGTGAAACACGTTCCAGATATAATTTTAACACAGAGATCATTGCTATTATAGATGCGTTATGAAGATTTCAAGAAAGGGAAGTGGCGAACGTAAAAGGAAAATACGAGTTATCCTTCTCTATAAGGGTCATTCCATGTCAAGTGGGCCAGGGGTGGGAAATCGAACCCCTCGAAAACATCTGGAAAAAATATGTTATTGTACATGTAAAAACTAGAAACTGCAAAATTTGTGGGCTGTAGCTTGAAAATTGACCGATAGATTTTCGAAACAAAATATGTATCAATAATTTACTCGAGTTTCAGATATCTTATTTTGACCTTTCTAGTGAAGATATACAGGTTACATTTGGTTGTCTTGAAGAACTGTTTGTGTAGATTACGAATCTGCAATCCGATGACAGGTGAGTGGTACTTGGTCATAAAACCGAAAATAATTTAGTGTAATTGTATATTTTCTGGATTTTGTAGTACCCCAGGAGCTACAAAGTAATAGCTATAAACTCAAATATTGGCCTTTCCAGAGATTGTCGGTAGTACTACATCAGAAACATATGAAAACGCACCAGTCTTCACTAGATTCCCATACAATTGGCCTCGAATATGGTTTTAGACAATGTAGAACCCGATAGATGAGCTCCTAAAAATCTAAAACTTTGTTTGATTATAGTTTGTACTAATGTCTCCAACATATGTTTAAGGTATTTTGGGTCAATCTATGTCAATTATCATATTTTCGAGCTGATTGAACCCTGAAGATGAGCAGCTAAAAATCTGAAACTTGTTGGAATTATGGTTTGTACTAATGTCTCTAACATATGTTAAAACCATTCTTATCTCATGCCATCTCAATATTTTTTCGATTTTTTCAAAAATTGTGTTTTGGGTCATTCCATATCAATTATCACGGCAATGAGTTAAACCGTATCCCCTTCGATTTTGCTGAAATTTGGTTTTATATGTTTATTGTGGCTGAAAAAGCTGATATTCCTAATTTTAGCTTGATCCGACTAACATTTCGGTCAAAATGGGCGTGGCCGCCATTACTCAAATGACTAAAACCCGATGAGTCAAAATCGCTGGAATGGGAATTCCACGAGGATTCTAAATCTACACTTATATTTGACATCCAGATGTGTTTTAAAGTAAAAACCTTTTGACTTTGAATTTGACCTTGTAGACATGTGACCTTGGGATGAATTTTCATGAAAAATTTAGCTCAACATGTTTTCTACGCACACAATGTCAAACAATTGAAAGTACAATATCTTTTATAACCATGCAAAATCAACTTAATCAGTGATATACAAGGTGTTTTGTCGAATTATGGTTCATTTTGTTCAGTATGGGGGCCGCGGTAGATGAGTGGTAAGGGTCAGCAAGAACAGTGGGGATTTTTCAAGTCCGGTCCTCACTTTTCAGGGGTGGTGTCTGTGGGAGAGACAAGGAAAGTTTACCAAGACATTTGGATTGGTCAAAAACCCTGGAAAACCTGTATACATATTGACGTGCGCGTAAAATAACCCTTGGCAGTTGTAATTCAACAAAGAGTTGTCAGTGCAAAATGCAACGATAGAAATGAAAATCACCATATGCCTGTCTCAAAATGACTGAAGTATTGTGCTGCCGAGAATTTAAACCCCATTCCATTCTATCCAGTAACCCAAAAATGTCAGGTAAGGACAGAAATGTCAGTTGTTTAAAAACAAACAACTCGTAGAAAGTGACATTGTTGTCCTGTTAATGGTTACTGCTTACGTAATTAGGGTAGTGACCTAAATCCTTTAAGAAACACCATGCGGTTCATACCTTTTACACATAAAATAGAGAGAAAAAATCGAATATAATCAGTGTTACAAACTGTATAGAAAACAACTGAAAAGTTTTAGGTGTGTTTAACGTGATAATGGATCCGCTGTCAAAATAAAAATCACTGAAACAAAATATAATGGAATTGACATTATGTGAAAATACTCATAAGTATAAAAATAAAATAATGACACATTAAAACTATAAGATAATGGCTTCAACAATGTCATCTTTTATATATAATTTTTACACATAAATAACGACGAAACTGATCGCGTGTTCCATATACTTCTATTTAGATTAAATGTAGAAAACATGTTTGTAACAGTGACCAGCCATTTATAACTTTTATTGTCCGGAAATGTAGAAAATGACTTGAAATTTGTAGGCTAATTGATATAAAACACGCACGACAAAGTTCATGTATTACGAAATTAGTGTATTGATGGGCGGTTTTTTAAAGACGGGGACAAACAGCTGGAACTGATAAGTCTCAATTTCTAGCCCATCCCAAGAAAATATTTCTACACTTAAACAATCTGATTAAAACACAGATCCTATTTCGTTTTGTTTTTTATAGTTCAAAATTTCGTTTTACTTGTCTTTACTACACTAGGATCTAGAGGAGTTGTTATAACCCACGCTATGGTTGATGTGTGGAATTAGCCAATGAAACAGTCTGTTGCGGCGAGTTCTTGGCGTGCTGTGCACGGAACTGTGGGTATCCAAGTAGAAGCAACAACGCTGATTGGTTAATCAAAAGTCTGACGTCATAAGTCAAAAGCCGCTGTATGACACTTGACGCGACATCCCATTACAACTGGTCATATCTTCATGCAGCGGAGGCCATCGAAAGTATAAAAAACGAAACGAAATATAGATTGACACTTCACAATTTTCAACACTTTCCATCCCGAAAAATACTAGTATACTAATTGGCAACATTAATGTGCAGAAACTAGTCTACGCCTTCATGCTTGTCCCATTTAAACTACTATCATAAATGGATTCGCTACGGCCTTTGTCTATCACAACAATGGACTGTTCACCAAGTTCCGTCCAACCCGGAAAATGGCTGGATTAAGTGAATAGTCATTAATAAGAATTAGCGATTCTAGTTCCATTATGTATAATAACTGTATATCTTAACCTTTATCGGTGATCTAATTGTGTACCATAATGCCATCGGCATGTCAGAAAGTAGCACTTTCCTCACCATTCTTACCGTAATTTACACGAAAGAATAAAGCGATGTTCTAAGGCACTGTACAAAAATCATGTTTAAATTTTTTTAAAAATAAGACCCTAACTCTCGATTTTTGTTAGTAGACCAAAAATAAATTATTAAATTTCGTTGGATTTTATGTGCCAATATGCTTTGTGGAATGACAACCTGTCTTCGTTGAAAAGCTGGATATAACCGTTTTGGTGTTCCACTGTTTATAAATTAAGCCAATCTAAAAACAAAACTAGAAAGCAAACCTACTCCCTCTTATTAGTGGAAACAAATATTTAATTGTATACAGCTTGTCCTATCGCTAATCAGAATAACACATCAGATAAACACAATACTTTCAAAAGTTCCAAATCTTATTATGCATTATGCACACTAAGTAAGGCCGAACCTCCAACGAGAAATAAAATGAGACCTCATTTTAACAAAAGACCATTCCTTTCGTGCATACAATTTCGTTATATTTGGAGGCTATAGACACAACAGATATTACCCTGGGTAGTTTTAACACATTTTATTACAAAAAACACAAAATAATGAGAACAGAGATTTTATTGAAGCCTCAATTGCGTGGTCCTGTTTTAATATTTCTCACCGGACAGTTGTTGTGGGTTAAAATATAACTATAGTTCATACCGTCAATTATGGTTACCGTATTTATTTTCAAAATTGACTTTGGAAACTTCTGCTTTAGCCTGACGATATGTCGATTATCTGCTGTGATCGTAGCAAAGCAAAGACTATACATCATGGCTAGTGACAACTTCTATTGTTGTAGCAATCCTATTAAAGGCAGGAATCTGATTAAAAAAAGTCTCATAAAGGGTAAAAAGTTATGTGTTTAAGCATAGCAATTATTTGGTAATTACAACTAAGTAAACGTCTTCAAGTAATATCCCACTCATCAAGAAACATTAAAATAGTATGAACACATCAAATTAAATTAGATTTGACGATAAAATATACAAAACACGTAAGAGTACAGTCGTCTTTGAGTTACAAAACAAGAAAACCAGCGGTTGCCAGGCAAGATACGCCCATATTTTGCAAGAGATGGATAGAGATTTCATACAATCTGGAACCATAATCCAGTAAGATAAGGTTTGAAATGCGCAAATATCGAAAGGGACTGGGATCTTTGGGAAATAAATATTTGAAGTTTCATCAATATCGGATAAAAACTGTGACTTGCATGTACTTTTACGCAATTTGCGTACAAAGAGCGGCCATTTTTCACAGAATTCGAATTCAATCTTCATTATGGTGGAATGGTGATATATATTTAAACGGTTTTTAAAATTGTGACCTCTAGAGAATCCACACGATTTTTCGTACAATCAGGGACCATAATCCAGGAAGTGGCGGTCTGATATGCGCAAATAGCGGACGGAACCGAGATCTTTGCGACATAAACATATATTTTAAGTTTCATCAAAATCTAATAACAATTGTGACTTCTAGAGGGTCCACAACCTGAGTATGACATAATTTAAGGAGTCGCCGTTTAGTCAGGCAGTTTTGGTCCAATTTTCAACAAGTTAAAAACGTGATTTTTCGTACAATCAGGGGCCATAATTCGGGACGTTATTGTCCGATATGCGCAAATATCAAAAGGAACCACGATCGTTGGATTATTAACATACATTTTCAAGTTTCGTCAAAATCCGATAAAAAATGTGACTTTTACAGTGTCCACAACCTTGGTATTACATACTTTTACACTATTAGCAGACAAGGAACTCAACCGGTAACGGTGATATATTTGACTGTTTTTTAAAACTGAATACAAATTGTAACTTCTAGCAGGTCCTCAAGCTAAAAATGCGATTTTTCGAACAGTCAGGGGCCGTTATCCCGGAAGTTACGTTCGGATATGCGCAATTATCAAAAGGAACCAAGATCTTTAATTTAAAGTTTCAACAAAATCGGATCAAAATTGTGGCCTCTAGAAAGTCCACAACCTTGATATACCATATTTTTTACACTTTTTGGGTACCAGGGTCGGCCATTTTGTCCGGCAGTTTTGGTCCGATTTTTACGAAATTCGAACTCAACCATCATTAGGGTGTAACGGTGATATATTTACACGTTTTTTTAAATCGGATAAAAATTTGACCTGTAGAGGGACCACAAGTGAAAACGTGATTTTTCGTACAATCAGGGCCATAATTCAGGAAGTTACGGTCCGATATGCGCGATTATTGAAAGGAACCAAGATTTTGTGATATAAACATAAATTTAAAGTTTCATCAAATTTGGATCAAAATTGTGACCTATAGTTGGTCCACAACCTTGATATACCATATGTTTACACTATTTGTGTACAATGGGTGGCCATTTTGTCCGGCAGTTTTGGTCGGATATTTACGAAATTCGAATTTAACCGACATTACGGTGTAACGGTGATATATTCACACGTTTTTCTTCTAAATCGGATAATAATTGTGACCTCTAGAGGGACCACAAGCTAAAGTCGCGATTTTTCGTACAATCAGGGGCCATAAATCAGGAAGTTACTATCCGATATGCGCGAATATCGAAAGGAGCCAAGATCTTTGAGTTATAAACATGCATTTCAAGTTTCATCAAAACCAGATGAAAATTGTGACCTCTAGAGTGTCCACAAGCTACAAACGTGGTTTTTCGTACAATCAGGGGCTATAATCCATGAAGTTATGGTCCGATACATGCCAATATCGAAAGAAACCGAGATGTTTGCGAGATAGGCCTATATTTCAAGTTTTGTCAAGATCGGATAAAAATTGTGAACTGTTATAGAGTGTCCACAAACAAATTGTGGACGGACAGACGGACAGGGTCGACGGCATAATACGTCCACATGAAAATGTGGGCGTATAAAAAAAATGTCCAAATATAATACTAAATATAGGAAGCAAACTACAAAGGTTTATGAAGCATTATTGCCCATAGATGCTGGTAAGTTACGTGGGTTCCAGAAATTAAATATACTTGAGAGCTGTTTAGGAGAGAGAAATCCAGAAATCAAAGATCATAGACGGTTGTTCTTGATTCTGGAGTATTACTGCAGGGCCCTGTAAAATCCAAATTTTAGTAGATACTTCAATTTTCATTGGCTAAGCACTCAAATTACTAAAATTTGGATTTTGTCTTAGTTAAAATTTCGTGAAACCGGGCCCGGGTACACAATCAGAACCTGACAGTCAATTTTGGTCGACTCGGAGATGGCATAACCATTAACGATATCCTGGTAACAACCATAAAACCATTGTTCTCGTTTTTCCTCATATCGTGGCATATTCCTCATATCGTATGAATATTTGATTTCGAACTGATATCATCTCACAGTCTCACATAACAATTCCTCGTCCTCAGAGAACTTTCCATGGCATCATAAGCATCTATGTGGCCGTTGCCGTTCTGTTAAGGATTGTTAAAATCGTGGTTACAGATCAACCATAGCAAAGATCCATATGTATATATATTATACCCGAAAAGTCGTTAACCAATTCTATCACATAAAGGCTGGTATTATCCTTTTAAAATGGCAAAATTTAACAGGTTATTAAGAAAGCTATGGTACATTTGTCTATGTTAATTACTGTACACACAATTGAATTAATATCTCATCATTGATGCTTGTATTATAGATCTGTTACTAACAATTATTTGATTATTTCTGTTTGTAAATCTACTGCGTGTTATTTTTCATGTCATCAAATTGTGTTTTTTTGCTATTATCTGTAAATTATGGAGACAATTAGTACAGTAATAACTTGGGATGAATGAAAGAACTGCGTTTTAACTGATTTTAACAATAAAGTGGAACTACCAGAACAGAGCAAATACATAAGCCATGCTTTAAAATATATGCTATAACGTTAACCAAATGATTCGTTTTGGACAATTGTTTTTCACTTTGTTTCCAAAATTCAACCAGTTGTAATCCCAGAGCAACACTATTCTCGTCAGTAAAAATAATGCACCCGTTCTATAGATTATAGTGTTGTATCGCCGATTTAAAATAAACACATAAATCCATGTTTCTCTGGCGCAATTTAAAAGATTTTAATTTGAACAAGACTGGTGTCAAACATTGAAATAAAAGCGAAGATGGGAACCTCTAAAAGAAGGCAGGCTACAACTACAGTAACACCCATTGGTGGATGCAAGAATATATATATATATCCAATTGCTCTGAACCTTCACCTAACATGTTTAATTAAATAAACGTTTTGTGATTACAATGTAATGTTACAAAAAGGTGAAAAATTCTCTGATTATTGTAATTCACAAGAATCAATACCCGGCTTAGATCGCCATAAATATACGTGTCTTAGGTCGAATTTACTAGAAACAAAAAGCTTTCGGGGTTCGGAATAGAATTTAGAAGATGAAGCAGATGCGTCAGTTGGAAGAACTCCGCTTTTGTGTAAAGGCGATATTCTATGACAGAAATGTCTTTCTTTCCCAGACTTTTGGGAAATGATCTTACTATTTAAAGGTACAAGTCAGGTCGTAAACATATACATTAAAGAACAAGTAAAGACTATTGCTATCATGTTAACAAAAATATTTATCACTTTACTTTTTATCTAAGACACATAAGATGGCTGTGTATAATCAATGGAAACCAACGTTAACTTAAATGGATATAACTTAAGGTAAAACTAATCGATTTGAATGACTTTTGTACCAGAATATTAAAAATAACGGTACTGGGCTGGACGAGGCAAAAACTTTTTATCCCATACTAATGGATTTCGTGATGTTATGGATAGGGATAGGTTTCTTGCAATTTGGACATATTTACATATGGTCAATGAGGAAGATCGAGGCCTTGATAAAACCGACAAGATCTACAAAACTCGCCCGTTCCTCGACATGCTTGTCCCTCGATTTCGATCATTTTACAATCTTAGTCTCGATGAAGGAATGATACCGACAAAGAAACGTTCATCCATCAAACAGTACATAAAGGACAAACCTGTAAAATGGGGGATAAAATGTTTCCTACTTTGTGAATCTGAAACAGGTTATATTATGCATGCTGAAATTTACACTGGCACGACATTCATACAAAAATGAACACATTAACAGTGGGGACTCTTTTATCAAATAGGAAATTCTGCCCACCAGATTTGAAAAAAGTAAAGAAATTACCGAACAGAGGTGACCACATTTACCAGATTCGAGGCAATCTGTCTTGTGTCCTATGGCAAGACAGAAAGGCAATTCGTTTTGTATCTAGTTGTCATGGTCCCACTGTCACAGGCACAGTACACCGAAGAAATAAAGATGGAACTGTGTCAACAATTGCGTTTCCACAACTCGTATGGGAGGTTGTGATCTCAATGACCAACTCACTCGACTTCAAAAATCACGACGACACTTATACCGTTGACCCCACAGGCTTATGATCAAGGCTTATGATGTGGGCTGTGTATAATTCCTATATTCTCATGGAAGCCAGCAGCACTCAAAAGTTTAGAGTATTCATGGAGTTTATAGACAATATATGCCTGTCGTTAGTTGGAGACTATAGGTCCAGTGTTCAGCGACGTGAATCCCGAGAACAAAAATGTTGGTATGCACTATCCAGAATATTCCCCTGAAGCCACAGGCAGTAATATGTGTGTTGTTTGCGCATATACACATAACAAATTTCGCAAAGACCACCCTGATGTGCCTAAAAAGATGTGCCATTTAATCTAACCAAGAGCTGTTTCTAGTGTGGATTTTGTCGGCGATATGTGTGCATCCGGAAAGGCTCTACATGCTACAGGGACTGGCACAACAAGCTTGAATATTGGAGATAATCAAACTATGGACACTATATTATCTTTTGGAATGATTTGAATTAAATATAAGTGATCACAATAGATGTTTTAATTGTTTTTTATTGATGTATGTGAAAAGTCAATTTTTCCTCAGGAGGCCAGGTACAGGGGTTTTTAAGTGTCAGGGGGGTGGGGTTCAAAGGATTAAAGTATATTAGGTTGAAAATAAATCACTTTATAACCAACTAATATTTTTGTGTGAATATATTGAGATCTATCTTATCTAATATCATAGCCAATTTTCAAATTATTGTTACACTAAGTTCTGGGTTATAAACAGAACCTAAAACTAACAATATCAATACAGTAAATATGTATCAGATTAAAAATTACCTGAATTGTTAGAAAGCAGAAAAATGTGTGAAGTTTATCGAGTGTAAATCAATTAAAGAAACAGCTTCACACTTCTGTTTATGTTGGTTTTTTTTTCGAGTTGTCAAAGTATTTTAATAATCTCAAAAACTTTTAAAATTTTTAGAAAAGAAATTAAACGTTATTTACAATCAAGTAGACTTATAACCTTACTTATTCCATGGTTTTAATAACAGGATTATGAAATATGAAATTGCCATATTTTCCCTTTCTCATCATTTTAAACAATGCTTAGTTGTGCTGTTATTTTTTCACGTTCGTATCGATATTACTCGTAGATCACTTTGTACTCATTGAAAATAATTGCGCAAAATATTGCTTTTATCAACAGCGGGGATGCGTAAAATATCCACCTGAGCAATTTAATAACAATCTATTTCTATTGTCCACAGCATGCCTCGTGTCCCTAGTGTTCGTACATTAATAAAGTGATAAAATGCGAATGATATAGTCTTTAGATATGAATCAGAGTATACTAGATTATTCACTTTATTAAAAAGAGATTATTAATTAATAATAATTTCCCAATGTGATACGATCAGGATAAACCATTTAATTAAATCATAAAGCGTAACGTTAGTTACTTTCACTCTATGCAGATAAAAAATAACAATTACTTGTTTAAAGAAAGTATCTCTGCCAAAAATATCTCACCATATTAATGATTAACTACATTGGAGCAAATGATGGTGATTTTATTCCCGATGAGCATACTTTTTAGGGCATTAAACATTGGAATTGTAAAACGCAGTACTGTTTGTTCTACGCAAGAACGAACTGAAATAAAACACATTGAAGTCAAGCATTTTGCTTTGATGAAACATCTTGAATCGCTTCTATTGAATTAACAACACTGAACAGTTCTGTGTGATCATTGAAACGTACTAATTTTAAAAAGTGCATGTGTTCAGAAATTTATGAAATTTGTCAAAGCGTATCGCATAAAAGCAACTCGGTTAAGTTATGTATCAATGTAAATATCCATGGATGAAAATCGTTCTTTCTGAACACTTGTACCCTTTTCCACGCACGTCGTTGGATACAACATTTAGTCAAGATTGCGTGCACTGTAAGAAATAATTCTGTGACAAACACAAACAGTTCTGGCAGCTGGTTAATCCAGAATTTTTTTTTTTTTCTGTTACTTTTATTCTGTTTTGTAAGAGAGATAAAACAGAGAAAATACAGGGAAAAAAATCGGGTAAACTAGCTGCAAGAACTTTTCCCTGTTAAGATAGGGCTTCTGTCAGAAATTACTTGACAATTGTTTGAATAGGCTTGTTTAGGGATTAATAATGCATCATGAGTGTCCACCCCATAACCAATGGTTAAAAAAATGGTATGACTAAAATAAATAGTCTTTGTTTCGAGATTAAAGAATCAACGGTCAATTTATATAGCAGGAAAGATGAAAATATTTAATGTAAAAGGCTTACTTTTCCAGGAAGCTGAATCGCCTGTCTCCATTCATAGCAGAACCTCTCCGTCTACGTTTCTTTGACTTTCGAGAATGCCCTCTCTTTAAAGCACCCACCTCAAGCTCGCCATCTTTTACTTCTATGCTTGTTTTATTACTATTTGGGGATTTTGTAATATCTGAAACATTTGGTTGTAGCCGGTTTGCTCCATGGGTCTGGGTCTGAGTCTGAGTGGGTGGTCCAGACCGAACTTTGTTGGGGGCTTTATTTTGTCCAGCAAAGTGAGCAACTTCTTTAACCCTTCTTTCCCGTCGTCTGATATCCTGCTGGGGGCGATCTGGGTCTCGCCAAGACGTAACATCAGCCATACTTCTCGGTTCTGGAGGTTTAATGACACATTCTTCCAGATTCCCAAAAGGCTTTTTGCGATATTTGAAATGAATTTCTTGTGATGTGGCTGTTGGGTGCACCATTTGTTGGGACATATCCCCATCCTTTAATTGGATAACATACGGTTGCTGCATGGACCACATATGACCCTTTTCAAACACCGGATTTCTTCTCTCAACAGGATACATGTTATCTTAAAGGAGAAAAAAGAAAGTGACTATAGAACTTTGGGCATCGGCTTTACTACATTGCATATACATGAATTTTTTTTTTTAAAAGGAAATTTATGAAGAGGTTTTAAAATCTTTACCATACACTGTCTCATATACAGTACTAACTATGGCAAAGTGGCCGAGAGTCTCGAATTGGAAGATTCTGGGTTAAGACGAACTAACTGGTAATTCTCCATCTAATGTTAAATCCAAGCCGTTTCTATGCCTGACACAGCTGTTTTTACATTCCAGTCCTTATAACCACAAAGACCCCGACATGTCACGATCATCTGATACAATACTGATAGCGGTTGACCAACTAGAGATTTTTTTATGTCAGTCCAAAGGAATCTATAGGCTGTGGCGACACTTTCGAGGGTGATTTCCTAATTCATGTCCTGATCTTTGAGCTCCTAAAAAGGTCAACAGAAATTGCTATGAAGAACGAGAAAGTGGGGCGGGGGGCTATAAATCAAGGAATATACTTACCAATATTTATCAAGCCATAAGTGCAGTTGGTACCCGCAGGTAACGATCAGAAGTGGAAGCAGTCGATCCACATGGCAAAAAGTCTGTATACTTTTCAACAATTTTGTTTTCTGAACATTCTTTTACATTATCGTATTGCTTTTTACTTGGGTTTGAGAAGTCAACTTTACTGCATAAGAAAGTAATCGTCACTAACTAGTCAAACATACCCCTGTAACTAGTCAAACATGTCCCTCTTGGATTAAAACCACCGTAATTACTGTGAAAGACTTGCTCTTGGTTTGTTTTCAAATCACTAGTTGTATCAATTTCACTAGATACCTTCAAACTAAAGAACGCATGCATATAGTAGAAACATATACGTACCTTTTTTTCATAGATGAACTGAGCGGGAAAAACAACTTCTTATTCTTTTTCATTTGTGTTTATGAGACACTCATCGACTTTTCAATGGATAAATTTGTTTAAAGGTAACGTTGCTTCCATGGAATAAAATTATTGAATTTCTAACACTTAACACTTTTTTTTATAACACTTTCAACGCTTTTAGAAATAAATAACGTGTGTACATGAATCAACTTACGCCCAAAACTACATTCCTTCCGTGTGCTAGAAATCCTTTAAGTTCGTACAAATTTTGTATTGAACTTTTTTTTAATCAAAATGTGTAAATATATAACTGGTTTATCGGTCTATACCTTTTTCATTTCAGAATTCGATTTCACGTTTTAAAAAAGAATATACGCCTTATAAATATTCCTTTCGGTGCTGCATCAAATCATAGAATGAAAGGTTGCTTGACTCTCAGCGGCTTACAATCACCGACTTAATATCATTGTAATTAAATAAAAGACGAGCCATCAGGGAATACCTGTTTACAATGGCCGTGGTACAATACCTGTCAACAATTAACTCTTTACAATCTCAAATATACTACTCTCTTTGAAACTGTTTGTGTTAGACACTGGCAGAAGTGGGTTGATCAAATCAAATAAATTGCAATTTATTGCCATTGAGTTTTGAAGACATTATACATTTAAAAAGTTGTTGGTCGTTTTTTCATTAGTACACTGACATTGTGGGTTTTGATTAAATTTTAAACCATTGAATTAAACATAGGTTGTGTTTATAACATGGGAAAGGGAAGGCCTATCGTTGGTTTAAAACGAAAGTCGCTGCTGTAATTTGGCCATTCCGAAAACTTTGGAATGATATTTCAGAAGGCCTTTGTCTTTGTCTTTTTAATTCTTCATATTTGACCATTCCAAAAACTTCGGAATAATATACTATTCAAAAAAAGTAGGGGATATTTGATTTTGGGGGCATAATACTAAAATATGCAAATGACTACGAAAAAAGTCACTATAGAACCTAACAGAAGAAACATTTCCAGTTACATTTGACGCAAAACGCACCAATAGCTACCGCATGGAATGCAGGTGATGCTTGGGATCATCATGGGGGTCCAACCCAAGATTTGCACGACTCTGACTTTGAATGTTACAGTCATTGTGGCATTGAATTCCAGGGTGGAAACATCAGTTTAATTGTTTTAGTGACCAGAAAACAAATTTTGATATGCGTCGGCTTACCCAAAATGAAAGGTTACGTGCCCTTGGCATGCTACAGATCGGCACAACACAGGCGGTTGTGGCGCGGACGATGAATGTTTCTCAGTCTGTCATAAGCAGGCTATGGTCCAGATACCGTGATACACAATCTGTACAGGACAGACCACGCTCAGGTCGACCAAGGGCGACAACTCAAGCCCAGGATCGATTTATCCGTACCTTGGCCTTGAGAAATCGTGTCATCACAGCAAATCAGATCAGCGCTCGTCTTCAAACAGACACTGGTGTGAGAGTGAGTGGCCAGACGATTCGAAATCGACTGCATAGGGGTCACCTTCGCGCCCGACGTCCTCGCGTGATCCCTTGTTTGAGAGATCATCACATTCAGGCAAGACGTCGTTGGTGTAGGGATCGTCAACACTGGGATAATCGACGCTGGAGCAATGTGATGTTTTCAGATGAGTCAAGGTTCACTGTTGATTTTTTGGACAGACTTAGGAGGGTGTGGCGTCGTCGAAACGAGCGCTTCCAAGATGTTAACGTCATCAGACATGATCGATTTGGGGGTGGTTCTGTTATGGTGTGGGGAGGCATCACTGTTGCTGGAAGAACGGCTTTACATGTTGTTGCAGGGCGTGTTACAGGCCAGTACTACAGGGACAACATCTTGGCAGTCCATGTTGTGCCGTTCGCACGACGTCATGGCCGCCGTTTCATCTTCCAGGATGACACGCAAGATGTCACAGGGCCAGGATTGTTACAGGTTACCTCCAACAACAGAACATCACCACATTACCTTGGCCAGCACTGAGTCCCGACCTCTCCCCCATCGAGCATGTCTGGGACATGCTTGGACAGAGGTTACGTCAACGTCAACAACGTCCTGACAATGTCCAAGAACTTGCTGCTGCGTTGCAACAGGAATGGGACAATCTGGACCAAAATGACCTTAGACGTCTCATTAGGAGTATGCCACGTCGGATCAATGCTTGTTTGGCAAACAGAGGAGGATTTACCCGTTACTGACTTGGTTGTGATGCTGTGGTAACTTTGCTGTTTGACCCCGGCTATCATTTTACCCTTATAATGGTCAGTCTGTGCCTTACTTAGTCTAACGATCATTTGGAATAAATCGATGAATGTGAACTTCATTTCATTTTGTCATTTGTTTCTTCGTCAGTTTCATTAGGTGACTTTAATAACACTTAAAAATCAAATATCCCCTACTTTTTTTGAATAGTATATTTAGAAGACTAATAAAATATTCTTCCCATCTGCCGTCTTCACCTACTGGTTCTTAGAATTTCTCTCGGACCTGGTGCAGTCGATCCTGATGTTGGGACAACATCAAATTCTAGTTTAGGTGATAAACATTCTCCCCGGACGAAAGCTTATATTATTTAGGAAAATTTAACCTGCGCAAATGAGTTGTGATTAGCACATGGTCTCGCGAACCCCTGCGTGACCAATAAGAACCTTGGGTAAACGTAATTTCTCTTTTGAAAAGGTACCAGCAATGCTAGAAGGATGGATGCTTTGACGTTCAGGGGCCCAGGTGGAATACACACATTAGCAGGGGCCTGTGAAGAAGGGTCGGGTCAGGGGTACGGACATTATTCTGCTCGCACAGAGCTAATTACATTAATTAATGGGTGCTATGATGATTGATGGGGTGGAATGAAAACATAGGTGGGTGGATTGGTGGAATGGGATTCGAGATGGATGGAATCATGGGACAAAATGAAATTAATGGATGGAAAGGATGAGAAAATGAGGTTGTGGAAAGATTCATGCAAAATGTGGAAGTCTTCATCAGTCCTAGATAATATATTATTTAAACAGAACAATTATCTGTGGCTTTCATCTAATATGTAATTAAACTGCATAATGGTGTGCACACATATATATCAAATAATTTACTTATAAGCTTTTAAAGCAGAATAGAGGTATATAATCAATTTGAATTACCATATCACTGATACAACTGAATAGTAAAATTCTTAAACCAGTTAGGTTATCCCATCATATAAATCTATTGATTATTTCTGAATAACACAAATATTTTGATTCTAAAAGTTTTAGACAATAGGTTTATTTCTGTCCATTTTAGTTTTTGGTGTGTGTAAATAAACCTACTTTTATCATGAGATATTCTGTGCAATCTCATTAAACAACATAATGTACTATCTATGTGTTAACTATGGTGGATGATTGGTATCATGTCGTGATGTTGTGGTGTCGCCCTTCATAAGGCGACAACCCAACATCACGACATCATGACATTATAACCCGACACCACAACAACCCGACATGATACCAATCAGCCACCATAGTTAACTTTATTGTTCTAGTATAAAATTTCTTTCATAATTGTGAACATTTTAGTATTCATTAAAATATAAAGAAGTATAAACTACTTAAATACACTAGGTTGGAATGGAAACCCTACTCCTTGTCACATACAATCAGGGAATCAAAACCATGCCATTTGACTCAATGACAGACCTTATGATTGAACAAACACACGTTAACCATTGGGCCACCCAACCCCACTATTAGACTTCAGAAAACACACAAGAGAATAATCAAATCAAGGGATGTAAAATACTTATATTAACTTATATTATTTAAAACATAGATTGAGTCTGTCAGACCTCCTTATACATGTATGCTCACTACCAGCAATAAATCCCTGTTCAACAATTCCATTGAGATCTCTATCCTGAAAATTTAGAATTTTCAATAATTTTCTTCCATATGCACAAATGAGTTTGAAATTTTATTACTGTGTTCATAAGAAATCTTAAACTGGGAGGCAACTTCACAACATCTGTCATGCACACTGAGCATTAGTGTGTTCACAAAAACAGATCATTGAACAGGATAAATAACAATATACGTCCACATTAAATGTGGGTATATAAAAAGTTATAGTCACATGATCATAAAAATACCAACAAAACAATATTTTAAAGCTCAAAACAGATACAGTACCACAACAACATTAACAATATTATATATTGAGATGCAATAAAAATGCACCACTGAAAACCCAACAGCAAACCACAGAAATCATAATAACTTTACTTTAGAGAGAAATGCAGGCACGTGGGGTAATAGAGCATCTTCAATAGAAGTCTTAATCTCGCTTTAACTCCGTACATCTATCAAGCCCTTAAAGTAATGCCCTGCATATTTTGTCACTAATTTCGATTGGCTACTGACCCAGCTGGGGAGAATATCAGATTTTCGCGCTTTCCAGCTAAAATGTCTACCTGTTTTAACATTCATCCCTCAAGCATGGTAATAGAGTGTAGGCACTGATGAACCCCTGACAGCTTACAGTAGCAGTGGTATGGGAACCTTAAAGAAAGCGATCCTGGAGATGTCGTCAGATAATGTGCCTATCTTGTTAAGGTGCTGTCATGTGTTATGGGTGACATAATCTGATGTTTTAACATTCATCCCTCAAGCCAGATTTACAATTATCCGTTTATAAAAGTGCTGCATATTCATTGCATCTCAGTCATGAGCAAAACAAAGCACCTAAAATCTTTTACTATTTCAAAATAAATGGTCATGCCACTGTCACTGTTACAACAACGTGGGCTTTTTTTTTCTTAAAATTAGCAAATCTGTGAACCTTAACATTCCAATATTTCGTTAATATCCATTAAGCAAAAAAACCAGAAACACTAATAAAATATATAGTACAATCACAGATTTTAGCGATAAGCTTGCAGACTTTTATTCATTTCCCCACTCTTCATACCAGGAACTAACGACGATCGACACATGCCCCAGAAGAGTTGTGGAGTGAAGTTTTTGTGTGTAGCTTTAAATTTCCAACCCATGTGATTGGCGCAACTTCTGCACTGTGCTATTTTCCATGAATATCCTGGAAACCATGAATGTTCGGTTGAAGAGCGACCAATTAGTTGAATATTCTGCACATTGTATATTGTCAATGTTTCATGTACATGGCCAGCAGGATTAACGAATGCACCCATTGGGCCCTCGACCGCCATACTGAACACATCATTCTTGTTAGCTATTGGTGCATTACAATATTTACATTGAAGAACTGTGCATGTTTTCATCACAACTAGCTCATAACGCAATCTCTGAATGGCTGAGTCATAACTAAGTAAACGAAGTCTAATTGTATCATCCAATGGAAGATTTTGAGCCAGCCAAAAGGACAACTCTGTTGGTGTTTGAGGGATTTTAGCTTCATTTAGAGAATCGTTCCAGCTTCTTAATTCCTTCTTTATTTCTTGAAACAATATATCTGTATCAAATCTTTTATATACCCAAGGAGGCCACCATGTATAATTTGCACAAGTCATTTTATTTATTCGATGTATCTTAACTGCTACAGGTGCAGTTTCAGCAACCTTGTGTTTCTTAAATATGCTTTTTTTCTCAACCTTTGTCTTCAAAGCTGCAGTTGCATCCGATGCAGACATTGGCTTACAACAAAATTTAAAATGTGACGGAGGACGTGCACCACATAAATTCTCAGGTAAAATTCTTTCTGGCATAATTTTAACTTTAGCTCTCAATACACCAGTTATGTCCCTTCGTGATTCTATCAAACGAAATCTTTGTCGCCCTCTGGCTTTTATCCTTAGAGTTGATATCCCAGAAATGTCGTCAGTTTCATCTTTTATGGAGAATATTTCTGCTGTGGTACCAATATAATCTAATTCATCCATCTCTCCATCAGTTCGATTTCTGTATGTCATTATTCCAAAGGTCTTGTCATTTTCTGGTTCTGCCACTCTTTTCATCATTGCCACCATCTGAGGCTGGAATAAATGAAGGGGGATAACCTGGTCTGGAATTAATACAATTCCTGGAAGCATGTATAATGGAATATCAATATAAGACTCGTCATCATGAATTGTTCTTCCAGAATGGACATCTTCCATGTCATTGCCTAGATAAGAGTGTGTTGATGGGAGGTGTCTATCGAAACCAGCGGTAGTATTGACGTGCTTTTCTTCCTCATCATGCATTTCGTTATTTCTGTTTTCATCTTCACTCTCCTCTGAATCTGAGTTACCTAACAACATAGCCAAATCCTCCATAATGTACGTTCATTTGTTTATACTGACACTCCGCTGATCTTGCTCGCGAGTAACTTTTACAAATTAAATAAGAGCTGTCAAATCCTTCGATGCCAATGTTGTTATGTCTTCAGTACACATGTACCGGAAAGAAATCAAGGTCGAGTTTCTTGCAATCTATTTCACAATCCCATGTTTTGGGGTAATTTCCAATTCAAATTAACAGGTAAATAGAGATTAGAAAAAAATAGAGTATCTTGGGAAACACGTTAAAAAAAAATTCCAATTTGTGATATAATAAGATCAATATTTGGTGTCATTCTATGTTTTGTTAAACACGACTCGGTGTAGTCTTGTTTGTCAATATTAAATAAGGTGAAGAAAAAAATAACCTAAAATATTTAAGAGTGCCTTCCCTTGGAAAATACTCTATCTTTAGAAACATTGAAGGTTAATAATTTTCAAGATGGAAGTACTCGACACATGTTATGTCAGTACAGCGTGTAATAGAACTTGTCACGCTGCTAATTGGGGACAGAACAACTTAATTTGCTATGGATCATGTAATGCCGTTTGCATTTACAAGCCTGAGGTAATGCCACTAGCATCATTTTCGAAATAAAACTTTTAACAGTAAAATTTCCATCAAGGATTAAAAGTTACATCACCTACCTCTACTACTGTTGAACCTTCGGAAATTTTAATTGGATTTCTTCGATTATGAACAAACTACTGCCATTAAAAACGTGCCTATATGTTTGAAATCACCTCCCGTTAAATAAAATCCATTGAACAATTAAATATCCCAATAAATAGAAAAGTTCTCTCTTGGAAAATTGAACTCCTCACAAAGTAAAAGTTGGACATGATGATGATGGTCGAGAAATACAAAAATAAACGTTATTTAAATTACGTTGCTTATCGGGATAGATTATTTCGTGTGGGGGGGGGGGAGTCGGCAAGGCTTGTCTGTCATAACGGGATGTCTACCTCTTATACGATAGTTCAATTTTTGTGTATGAATAACGTATTGCTCTCGGACCCAATAATGAGTTTGGGTGTTTACAAACATAAATACGCCTGTAGTCCATTATTTCGTGTCCGTCTTGTATTAATTATTTGATTAAAGAGTTGGGTGTGATTATTTCCTCTGAACACAGGTGCAGAACAAAAAGAATGGCATTCGTTTAATGGGCCTTGTATTTCACTCTTGAATATCTTTAATATTTCCTGATAAACATAGCAGCCTTGTCAGTTAACCTCGGCAATCTTCTGTAGCTGAGGTTAATCTGTATATGCCGGTGTATTGTACATTTTCCTCTGCAAAATAAATAGCCATGGCCATTGAATACGTATAACGTTATTTAGAGTCCATTTTATTTTGGTGGGGGGGGACACGGTGGCTAAGTGGATAAGATGCTGGCTCGCTAGCCTGGAGGTTGCATGTTCGATCCCTGCATTATTGGCCAAGAAAGTTCATCAGGATTTTCCGGCATAGTTTCCCCTTGTCAGTGGTGCAGGACGGAAGGCCTGACAAGGACAGCTGTCTAGTCATTTGAATGGGACAAAACCAGAGGTACCATGTATATATATTGGTGTGCATCTAAAAGATCCCTTGGCAGTTGGAATTTGCTTATAAAAGTAGGCCATAGTGCCGCTGGCCGAGCTAAATTTCTGTCATGGTACACTGTATGACGTAGTCCCATCTTTATTAGCCCAGTCGGAGCAGAACCGTAGGATATTAAATTTTAATACTGCGCATCGGTATAATTATCAACAGATACATGTAGTTCCATTTCTTTCTATTTCTCTTCGTATAATAATTCTGTTGTACAAAAACTGTTTTGAAATTCACAGGGCATTGTATCTATATGATTGTACTCTCAGTTATTAATTATATATTAATCACAAGTGCAACTCCATTTTGAAATCCATGGAGAATGGAATTTTCCGATGGCATTTCGTAGATCACGATCATTCCTCAGCCAATCAATGCTTTGAATTCTATTACCGTTAAAGGTTCCATGCCATAAGAGTTATTGTATGCTATACAGATGCACTGAAAATGGTTAAATTATGCGCAAAACATGCACAAGTTTTTCTCATGTCTAAATAATTAACACACAAGATCTAATAATACACAAAATTTGCGATGCCTCTTTTGACCAGTGAATTTTTGTTTCAATATATTTTTATAAGACGATAAATGATGTTTATTCATCCTGAATTATTCTTATGAAGAATTTTTCGTTTTCAGTATCTTTTGAATAAACAAAAAAACCATAATTTTATCTGGAATATTATTGACATGGACAGTCGGAACATGAATAAAATATGGAATTTTTTGAAGCGGTGACCTTTTTTCATATTTTTGTGGTAATCATAAAACTTTGAAAATGGACTAATAACCACAGAGCATTGATGTTAATTTATAAATGTTAGCCACAAAGTTGCCTATAATTGACAGAGATGTTATATAATTTATAAAAATATGTATAGTATACAGGCTATTTACAATTATGGGGAGACGATGATGTGAAAAGCAATGTTATTGTCTTCAGTTGCCATTTTTTGTTCCCCAAACTCAAACGATCGAAAAGTTTGTGTGGTTTTTTTTATTGCAACACACATGATTGTCACAATTTGTCAACCTTTACCCCCCATCCCCACCCTTCAATGTCTTACGATGGTTTAGCTCATCACATGACATGTGCAATGTTGTGATGAAATTCCACCAGTCTCTTTAAAACATGTAATATTGATAAAGATAAAATAAGTTACCCTCTCTGTGTGAATGTCTCCATATTTTAACAGTAGAATCGGTTGAAGAAGAGGCATATGATAGTATCTATCATAATAATAAATACAATCATAAGCCTTTTTGTAAATTTGACAAAATTAAATATAAACAGAAGCAGTCTGTCCTAATACAGGTGAATAGGGATGAACAGGAACGGTCAGAGGACAGCATTAGGATTTTACTGTAAAGGTTACCATTAAGCTGTCTAGATATGGCGAAAAGCATACCATTGGTGTACTGACAATGCCCAGGAAAAATATTCGCCACCCTTCTGGCAAGGAATAATTCGCCACCTATATCCATTATTTGCTAACCCGAACCCCAATTCTGGAATATCAAACCTTAAAATGGAGGTTTTCCAAGCTTTTGCTCCGCTGAAAGCAGCATGGTTATTTGTGAATATTATAGTATACAAGAACAATCAGGTGGTGACTGATTTTTTGCATTGTTCTGGGATATTAGCCACCCAAGCCATTGGTTAAAAGAAATATGGTCTCTTCACTAGCTTTAAATCCAATATATAGATTCTAAGAGTTTTATTCAAGATGATAATAGTAGGTGATTATTATGGTAAATCCAATGCCAACTAAGCACCTTCTGGTACTGTAAACTGCAGAAACTGATTGTTTTTACATATGATTTATTTGTAGGTTGGTAACAATTCACCATGTGAGATAACACAGACTCTCTGTGGACATACTGATAGAGTCAATTGTGTCAACTGGATTAAAAACACAGCAAATTGTAAGTAGATCTGATATTTGAAATGCATGACTACATTTAATTTTCCAAGCAATGTAATTATCATAATTGAAAACTTAAATACATGTATATATTACATAAATTGTAGTGTAGATTTTACAAATCTCAACCACAGCTCCATTATTCCCATCTTCAATAGAAGGCTTGATCCTGCTTTAACTCTGTACACCTTATCAAGCCCTTCACGTAATACCTCGCATATTTTGGCACTATTTTCGATTGGGTACAAGCCCAGCTTGAGAGCCTATCAGATTCCCTGATCATCGCGAATACCAAGTCTTGTGCTTTCCAGCTGGAATGTCTACCTGTGATAATCGAGTTTCAAAGTTCAATGTTCGTTTAATGTCAAGGTTTAATGATTGGACACTGCTGTTCACTTGTTCTGGGTAAAGGTAGATAACATAGCTATAAGTTCGGGAATTTCTGACTACTCTAGCAACGGTTAGATGTAAAACTCGCGGTCGTTGCTTCAGGAACATGCATTATTCCATAAGATCAGGCCTGGAAATAACGGTTTTAGATGTACCTGACAAAATGTCAGTCACTATTGAAATAGTACCTGGAATTTTCAACTTAGTGCTGGACATGTATTAATAATGTCAATAAAAAAGACAAATCAATGCCGGACAAAATGACAGGCACCAAAGGTTTTGTACCTGACAAAGCCTGAATCTGTGTCTGATATTGTCTGTGACAGGTGCCTTATTTCCAGGCTTGCATAAGATCATACTAATCATTCCCCATTCAGTTAGAATGTTTATTGCTATCAGATGATTGGATTGAAACATCTTGTTCTATATTTTACCACAATTCAGTCATGGTATCATAACATGTGTCACACTTGGTGGACAATTCCTGTCTGTATAATGTTTTTGCTAAATGGTTATTTTTTTATTATTTTTTTTTCTAAGGTGAAGAAACAGAGTTTGTATCTGGTTCTGTGGATAAGTCAGTCATTGTATGGAAAAAAGAAAATGATAAGGTAAATTAATATTAGCCGAGTAGCTTATTAGCCCATTGTTATTAAAATTAATTTTAATTACATTGTACATAAAAGATGAACTATATACTGTTAGTGAAATAGAGAACCCATTTCGCTCAATATGGAAATCATGACTATTTACAGCTGAATTAAGGTCATGTCCAACCTTTATTTTATTATTTTATTTAATCAATTCTTATCCAATTACATTGGTATAACATTTGAAATCTGTATACACCTGATCTGAAAATATTTTTATGTTGAACAGCAAATATATTTTTATATAGAGCAGTGTTTCTCAACCTTTTTTTACCAATGACACACCTTGGAACACATGAAAGAATAGCGGGACACCTGGCTAAATATATATGAAAAATATTTGAATTTTGCAAAATAAAAACATGTCAAGTCATACAGAGCATACAACCGTAGACACAGACTAATCATAGAATGACTCAAACTGAATAAATAAAATAAAACACAGCTATGAACTTACTTTATTGCAGTGTTTCGAATTTCAGATAGCTGGCTTCTTTAGTGAGTAATTTTCTCAGTGTGCTGTTCAAAATTTTGCGGCACACTTAGGAAGATCTCGCAGCACACTTAGGAAGATCTTGCGGCACACTGGTTGAGAATCCTGGATATAGAGAGATATACAGTAGTTGAGTTACATGTCTATGTACATTCTGTATAAGAAAGACTGCTTCTGTTTATATTTAATTTTGTGAAATTTAGAAAAAGGCTTATGATTGTGTTTTATTATTTCAGTTTGTGGAGAAAGTGTGTTTAAAGGGTCATTCACTATCAGTTAATGCTGTATGTGGTATCCATCTTGATAAAGAATCTCAGTCTAATAACAAATCTAATGTTGAAAATATAGATACTATCATAGCCTCTTCTTCAACTGATTCTACTGTTAAAATATGGAGACAGTCTCATGGAGAGGGTAACTTATTTTATCTTTATCAATATTACATGTTTTGAAGAGATTGGTGGACATTCGATCAACCTGCTTTGAAATATTTTTGAAAGGCTTTCATTATTCAGATAGGAGCCACACAGGCATCGGTGAGTAAGGCCATGGCTCACAAATCAGGAGATCCAGTTTTCAATCTCAGTGTTGGCCGAGAAAATTCCCAAAGATTGTCAGTGTGATTTCCCGATTTCAGTGATGTAGGACAGAGGACCTGGCCAGAAACAGTGTCTAGTCATTCAGATGGTATAAATAAAATGCGATCCTGTATACCTGTCTCATATTTCTCTGTATATTTCAGATTTCAAAGAGCTACAGACTATATCATTTGGAAGTGGATTTTCTTTAGATGTGGTGTTAACAGTAATTCCAAATACACAAGGTAATATATTGTATATAGCTGTGATCTCAATTGTCTTGTTTTAATGTGTTGTGTGGAATTCATGTGTTGAATATCATATTTCTGTTTTGTATTTAAAAATACACTGTCGTTATTTAAATAATTATAAAAGTATCAATTTGGTTAAATTTGATGTCTGCAGATAAAGCCAATGTTGACATATGACTGATTTTGTGTTCAATAGTCAAAAGTTTTAGCCAAAATTTGAAACTAGAGTTAATAATAAGTAGGCTACCGGTATCATTTAATCTTTCAAAACCAAATTTTGTTCTTCACAACTGAAATAACACATGAATTCAATACTTCAAATCAACCTAAATCTGGTAACATATCTGTAGTATGACTTAGTTTTATAAAATTATTTGTCTGTGTTCTTTTTCCAGTTCCAATACTAGCTTGTGGCGCAGATGATCAGAAAATACATATTTTTACTTTTCAAGAAGATACGGTAGATAGTATTAAACTCATCTATTATGCATTTATGAAACCATGAAAATATATTCTCATGTATTACCACAATGATTTGATATTGTTACATTCTGCATATCATGATTAAGATCTACCTCTCAAATGAGATTTAAATTTATCCATTAATAAAAGTGATTTATTTTCATTGCGTCTCCGTATATAAGTAAACTATCAAATAAATGAGATTTACATTCATCCATGAATAGAAGTACTATGATTTGCATTCTGTCACATTATCTAAGTAAACTATCAAATAAATGTATTGATAAAACCGACCATCACATCCGTCACTAATTTTTAGCAGTAGGTGCTTTTGCATTCAATTCCCCGATGAACTGGCCAGTGATATTTAGAACATGTGGAAACGACTATACAATATGCTCTTTTCAGTTATGTAGCTTCTGTAAAATTATATATCTCACATCACCAAATTTAATTGTCTCCCTTCCATATTTTTATATAATTTTTTGTTGTAGTTTGTGAAATCTATTGTAATAACTGGACATGAAGATTGGGTTCGTGGCTTGGATTTTTCAGTCGACAGTAAGTCTAATTCTGGATTTTGTTCATTGGTTGATGTGTCAAGGGAGGTAACTCTTACTAGGGAGAGATTTGGGGCGTTTAATCTTATATGCCAGTATGATTCAGAAGATTTATTACAATTACTAGATGCAAGAGAGTGATTTGAATATATATGTTTTCTGATAAATCTATAATAATTAGATTTGTATCAGAATAATGTGATACTTTTTTAAAGCTTTATTAAAGCACTTTTCGTACAATATCTGATTTTTCACAGTTTAATCTCTATGCTAACATGTACTTGTGTTGGTTATTTAACATTGAATTCAGAAAACAAAACCAAAATATCATTGGTAGTTCATTCATTAGATTTATAAGAGACTTATCAAAAGATTCTACCCTGGCTCGTTTATATCTTCTGTATGTAGAGGATGCTGAATGTTGAGAAATTTTAAATACATAAAATCCCTTGAATGACGATCAACATCTTTAACATTCTGAACATCAGAGACACTATTTTATTAAATGAGAAAACATGTAGACATATAGATTATCAATCTATACTCCGTTATATGTCTTCTTTTGAAAATTAACATTTAATTGCATTTATTTGATTACAGATTATTTATTGAATTTGTCTACTTTTGTATATTAGATAATGGAGATTTGTTATTGGCTAGTTGTGGTCAGGATAATATGATAAGAATATGGAGGTTCTCTAGACGAGAGAGTAGTTCAGGACAGCCTGTTCAGTCAGTGAAAGACCTTACTTTAAATGAAGATATCAAAATGCAAGAAAATACTTTTACTTTTGACATAAATGGTAAGATATTGTGTAACATTTTATCTAAACGGTTTAATTGGATTTATACGATTTTTGTCAACCAGGGGTTGTTACTTCTTTAATAGGCATATTAGTAATTGAACATATTAACATAATATTATGGATACACAATTACTGCATTTATTACTATGAAACATTTTGACAAGGATACTCTTGTCTTTATCAAGCAGGGGTTATTTGATTCTGATAATTTGCTGAAATTATTTTAAGCAAATTCCTATGAAATTGGATGATGAAACTGCTGTGAATCTTGAAGCATATCAGATATAAAAATGGGTTCAATAATGTAAGCTAAATTACAAAATGTGTGGATATTGTCTTTTTATCTTGTCTCAAAATAATCAGCCATTCAGAATTGATCACTAGTTTTGCTTATCATGGTTACGTAACTCATTGAGGGCACGTCAATTTTATATGCCAAAATTTTCATGTGGGCGTATATAGATGTCGCCTCCGTCCGTTCGTCTGTCCGTCCACAATTTGTTTGGCTAAATGCATATTTATAACCCAAAGATCTTGGTTCCTTTAGATATTCGCGCAGATCGGACAGTAACTTCCTGAATGATGGCCTCTGATTGTACGAAAAATGATTTTTTTAGCTTGTGATTCCTCCAGAGGTCACAATTATTATCCGATTTAAAAAAAACGTTCTTATATATCGCCGTTAAACCGTAATGTCTGTCGAGATTGAATTTCGTGAAAATCAGACCAAAACTGCCAGACAAAATGGCCGCCCCTCGAAGGCAAATAGTGTACACATATTAAGGTATATCAAGTTTGTGGAATGTGGACCCTTAATGGTCACAATTTTGATCCGGACAAAATGGCCGCCCCTCGAAGGCAAATAGTGTACACATATTATGGTATATCAAGGTTGTGGAATGTGGACCCTCTAGAGGTCACAATTTTGATCCGGACATGGCCGCCCCTCGAAGGCAAATAGTGTACACATATTATGATATAAAAATGTTGTGGAATGTGGACCCTCAAGAGGTCACAATTTTGATCCGATTTTGATGAAACTTGAAATACATGTTTATAATCCAAAGACCCTGGTTTCTTTCGATAGAGGTCACAATTTTCATCCGATTTTGATAAAACTTAAAATATATGTTATATGTCCCAAAGATCTTGGTTCCTTTCGCTATTTGCACATATCAGACAGTAACTTCCTGGACTACGGCCCCTGATTGTACGAAAAATCATGGTTTTTAGTTTGTGGATTCTCTAGAGGTCACAGTAAATTTGTATTTCTTCAGAAAAGTACAGCAGAGTTTTAGAAAGTTACATAGGATAAATGTTTGAAAGGGTAGTTTTTTGAGTAAAATATATCTGGGACAATCACTTATCACTATAACTTTTGTGATTATATAGACATTGTTATCCAGGCCAACCGAACAAAGTGTGAAAGAGAATAAAGGTTTGCACAAATTGTTCACCCATAATGAACTAGGTTTATTCATTAAGATTATTAGGGACTGTTCCTTTAAAGTCAGTATAAATATTAGATGTTTGAAAATTTATATTTTTAGGTCAGCTTTGTTATTATGCTGTGATTCTAGAATCTGTTTTAAGTGGACATGATAATTGGATCTACAGTGTAAAATGGCAGAAACCCTTCAAATCAGGTAATCCTCTTCAACTAAAACAGTTCCAATGCATTGAGTTAATTAGCCAAAGTATGCACAGTTCTACTAAGGTCAAGATTCCATTATTCAATAACTCCATGCCCTTGAATTATTATTCACCAACGTCCAACATTGATTCTCATTTTGGTATTTATGTATTTTCCACTGCCAATAATTTAAATGCACAATAATTTGAATCGTTTATCCTCCTACAAGCTGTCATCTGACAGATGTATGTAGTGTTCCAGTGATGGGATTTCAAAATTTTAGTTGTTGGATCTTTTCTTCCCGAAAATAAAGGGGCATAACTCTTATCTTTATTTAAGCAGGCGTTTTCAAACCACAATTAAGAATCACGTGTCAACAAATTATTCAAATTCATACGTAATAAAAAAAATAGGTGCACCTCGTTATTTTTCACATTTAATTCCCGTACGGTATTCAAATTTATGTCAATAATATTCCTACAAAATTACATGAAATCGTAATACCATAGAATGAAAGCGTGCCGACTACTACCCATCAGTACCGGTTTCAAATTCCTCCAAAATTACCGTATTTTTCAGGTCATAAGTCGATACATTTTTCAGCGAAGTCCGGCATTCGTCTTATACTCTGTTTCGATTTATATACGGAAGGTAAAAAAAATGACATCCCGAAATTTATTTGACCGTAAACCGTAGTAAAAAATCCCATTCGACTCTAAGCATGCGCTCTCGTCTAAAACCATTACCGTAACTACTTACGTTATTCCAATCAAAATATTGGTCAACATTTTTTAGCGTGTTTATTTATTTATTTAAAAACATAAACCCCATTCAAAATATGATCATAAATTCGACAATATGCCATCAAAATATAATCTTTTCTCCCAACATCAGACGTATTAGATTGGCACGTTTACACGTGTCTCGCGAGATTTCTACTTTCATTTTGCGAGTGTGTGAAATAGCTTTATTTAACATCGGCTTCCCCTGAAGAAATATCACAGACAAGTTATCGAACACAATGTATATTAATTTGGGGTGTTATATACTATTAGGATATGTGACATATATGACTAATGTCTACGGCTGACATCAAGGAGATTAAAACGTGAGACAATGGAGAAATCACGGGTTAATCACATAGATTAAGTTTACTGGATTGATATATAGTCTGACAAAGGAGAAGCAATGACTTCTGTTCAGGATTGAATTGATGAATTGTCCGACAAAGAATTAAATTTGGTATTCAAGGCAGATTAAGTAGTTAATCAAGGTATGTGTATAGACTGTAGTACAAAACGATAAATACGTTGATCACCAAATTACCTAATCAATCCAGCCTATTATCAATGATAATCGGGTTGAGTGGTAGTTATACACTCAGTACACTATATTAATTTTGGAATTTTGAATATTATTTACCATATTCTTTAAGTGGCATTTAGCGATCGGGGAACACATTAACAGAACACAGTTTTTATGGGATACAATCACTAGTTTATTCTAAAAGCACGACGTTTCGACAAGTATCCTCTTATCCTCTTTTGTGCTTGATAACGATAAGAGGATACTTGTCGAAACGTTGTGCTTTTAGAATAAACTAGTGATTGTATCCCATAAAAACTGTGTTCTGTTAATATTATTTACCATGTCTTGAATATTATTTACCATGTCTTGATGTCTGATTCGGCATATTCCTGGTCGGACAATTGATGTTTGGAAAATAGCGTCGGACATGTCCGGAATATACGGGCAAAATCCCATCACTGTAGTGTACGTACAAAGGGACCTCACAAATGCTATAAGGCAGTTTGCTGTATAAGGCTGCGGTCACCATGGGTTTATGAGGTGCTGGTAATGGAATGTAGTCATTACAAGATCGGTCATGTAATGAATAATGGAAGATTTCAAAATTAGATATTAAATTTAAATACATTCCAAGAAACATGTAATTATCAATTACTTTAAATTTTGAATTACATTTTATTTCAAATAACAGTATTTCCAAAAATGACAAGCCTAAAAATTTAGCATCAAAGAAATAAATACATTAGAATTGAAAAAATAAAATTGAATACGTTTCAACAAGCCGTAGCAGTTTTAGTTAGTAAATTTCAGTTTTATAGTGAACCGTATTATGTAGATTTTATATTTGTTGTTGATTCTGTACCTATAATGCATTTGTTCATTATTTTTATTTTAAAGAAACTGGTGAATTGAATCAGTCGATGAGTTTATTATCAGCTTCTATGGATAAAACAATGATTGTATGGAAACCTGATCCTGAGGCTCATGTATGGGTTGAACAGGTACAGTTTAAAATAATTTAGAAATTTCCTGTGGTCAAACATATTTTTTTGATGAATAATTGCTCTGAAATCTCTCTTGTAAATTTGTGCACAACTATATTGTTACCAGTATATGATGAGCAAAACCACATGAACTGCAAATTAGTCAGTCAGGTGGCCAAGCCCAAGTAGGCTGCTGCATTGCACTTGAGCTGTTCCACTGTTATCTATCAGTACAGGGGTGATGGTGGCTGGGTAAGTATGGCAGCAGGTTCACTTACAACAAGGTCCAACTCCAAGGTTCAACTGTGATCGTGGTTGAAAAGTTCCTCAGGATATCCCAGTCGAAAATACTAATCGGTGTTTCGTGGTCTGATTAAAAATAATATTCACGGTACAGATCAAGCTAACACTAACTTATCTTCTCTGTAGGTTCGTGTTGGAGAAGTAGGGGGCAATACTCTTGGTTTCTATGGTGGAATGTTTGGACCAGATGGACAATCTATAATGGCACATGGTTACCATGGTGCTTTCCATCACTGGTCATTTAATGATGTAAGTAGGGTCTAACCCAGACTAAATTTCTTGAAAATGTTTTCTTTGCATCTTCGTTTAAATCAGAACTAATCTTAAAAGCATAGGCATTTTGCCTGTTCACCAATCTCCCATTCATTTATAGTGAATAAAATATCTCTTTAAAAACAAACCAACAAATTGGAGCTAATTTCTAATATTATATTTTTCTAGAAAACTAAACAGTGGGATCCATCTGTGACTGGTGGTGGCCATTTTAACTCTGTGGAAGATATTGACTGGGATAAAGATGGTGGCCAATTTCTACTGAGTACGAGTACAGATCAAACAACACGATTACATGCACCCTGGGTAGTTAAAGATAGACCAGTAAGAATTTAATAATTTACTAGATTGTGACACCTTTATTTAATGTCACAGTTATCACAATATCTCAAAATATTTTGAAAAGTCTGATTTGTACTTTTGGTAAACCAAATTCATTTGCAAGTAAGAAAATGTATTATTGATAAAGAGTTATGCTGTGTTGCTTTTGAGTTCTCACAGTTTATATCATGTAGTAAATTTAGCACTAAGCTTTTATGTTTAGCTCTGTTGGGACAAGTCACTTGTCCATCGGATATGGAGGTTACTATTTTCATTAGTAGTCACCAGGGCTCGCTGTCAGTCGCCAAAATCGCAATTTTCGATAAAAATATGAAAATGGCAATTAAAATTTGATTATGACGATAATTTTGGCGAAACAGTTATAGGATACTGGCGATTTTTTTTGAGAACTGGCGACAAAAATCTTAAAATTCTAGTCGTATATATATATTGAGTCTCAATCACACTCACGTGGCGAGGCTGCATACTATAAATTAATCACCTCGCTGATAATCTGGATCGTGCCAATGAGTAATACTAACCAATTGTCATGGATTAATGATTACTTGATTGATTATTGCCAATGATATATATATAGCCTGTTTCAAGACATTATTTACTCCTAATAATTAATCCAAGCGGTGATTATTTAATGTTTCGCTTCGTCTTAAAAAAATAAATGGGAATAATCAAAATGGCCGACAATCCTTTTCGAAGAGAATTAAATATTTTGATAGTTGAATTCCGTTTACTGTGGCTTCATACAGCATGCAAAATATACAAGCATGCCCTAATCGAATATTATTATTTCGAATTATATTATTTTCATGTGAACGTATATTGTCGTCACCCCTGTGTGACTTGTCACAATTTTTATCCATTTTGATGAAACTTAAAATTTATTTTTATATCCCACAGATCTCAGTTCCTTTCAATATTGGGGATCACGTGGCTAAGTGGGTAAGACGCTAGCTCGCTAGCCTGGAGGTCGGGTGTTCGATCCCTGCATTGGCCGAGAAAGTTCATCCAGATTTTCCGGCGTGGTTCTCCCTTGTCAGTGATGCAGGACGGAGGGGCTGACAAGGAAAGCTGTCTAGTCGTTCGGATGGGACGAAAAACCGAGGTCCCGTGTACACATTGGCGTGCACGTAAAAGATCCCTTGGCAGTTGGAATTCAATATAAGAGTAGGCCGTAGTGCCGCAGTCCGGGTAATAATTTCCCTCATAGCACACTGTATGGCGTAAGCCCGTCTTCATTAGCCCAGGTTAGGAGCAGAACAGTAGGACGTTAAACTCCATTTCATTTCATTTCATTTCCTTTCAATATTCGTGCAATTCAGACCATCTCTTGCAAAATGTGGGCGTATCTTGCATGGCAACTGTTTTTTAGTCATTGTGATTGATTACAGATGTTGTTAGACCATACAAATAGAAGAGAAACGAAAGAAATAAGTATTTATCTGACACTGACAGAATATATATGAGTGTAAAATTTATTTATTTCTAGGTAAAATGGTATGAAATAGCCCGTCCCCAGGTACATGGTTACGATTTACAGTGTCTCACTATGATCAATAGATATCAGTTCGCCTCAGGAGCAGATGAAAAAGTTCCCAGAGTATTTGGTGCACCCAAAAACTTTTTAGAAAACTTTTGCAGAATATGTGGAGAAAATCTTCAAAATGAACTGAACAAAAAGGTGTGTGTGTGATAGATTAAAATTCTGTTTTAAATTTAAGCAATTTTTTATATATATAATGAGAACTACACAAAACCTCAGTTTGGAAAATAGAAATACATTTTTCTCCTGTCAAAGGGAAAGCCATTTATTTCTATTTTCATGTTACTGTCATGTAAATGTTTTAAAAGAAGAAAGGCTTTCCAGTCCATTGGCAGAAGTATAGTTATTATCTCACTTACCTCGTGTCTTGATGAATATCGATGGTTAATTTAAACCTAAGAGTTAAGCAAGTTTATTTAATAAAACAATTTTGAACTAATTGAAGTATTCAAACTTTGGAATTCGTCATGATTTTAAAAAAAAGTCCAAAAAATCAAAAGGGTCCTGCGATTTCAAACTGGAGTTTGTCCTGCGATCTCAAACTGGAGTTTGTCCTGCGATCTCAAACTGGAGTTTGTCCTGCGATCTCAAACTGGAGTTTGTCCTGCGATCTCAAACTGGAGTTTGTCCTGCGATCTCAAACTGGAGTTTGTCCTGCGATCTCAAACTGGAGTTTATAAATGCAAATGACTTGCATTAGTACACTTATACCAGCATCTGTCAATATGTACAACTTCATATCATTATAGAGGAGATGACTCCCCTAGATTTATGATATTCAACAATGATGTATGAGACTATTCTTTAAATGGCATTTAGTAATTGGAACATAATCAAATAACACACTATTTATGGATAACAATTACTGTGGTTTATTTCACTGCGACGTTTCAACAAGATTTCACAAGTCGTTATCAAGCATATAACACATTTTATGCTTGATAACAACTTGTTATAATGACTTGTGAAATCTTGTTGAAACGTCGCAGTGAAATAAACCACAGTAATTGTTATCCATAAATAGTGTGTTATTTGATGATGTATGAGACTAAGTGATCAAGAATAGTAGCTCATTGTAAGCCAATTATCTTTCTCTTTATTTGCCCCTTTGGTTCATTGGGTGAAAAAAAACCATAACACCATTTGTATGGGAAAAAAATCATTGTTGCATTCACATAATGTTTCGTTTTCAATCACAAATGATGACTGAGTGAAAGATATTGATCCTAGACAATACATTATGTAATACAAGCAATACAAATGTATTTTAATTTGATTTATTAGGAAGCAGAATCACTACCAGAGGGAGCCAGTGTACCAGCTTTAGGTTTATCTAATAAAGCTGTGTTTTCAGGCGATGTTTCATCAAATATACAGGAAAATACAGAAGCTAAATGGAATGAACAGTACCCTGAAGTCTTTTTCAATCCTCTTTCAATATCAGGTAGATTTTTATTTTGAGTATGTGGAAAAGGATGTTTTGGATGATTGTATTCTTACCAACACCTTTTCTATACACAAAGATAGATATTAAATTTATGTTCCAGTTTGTTTTCTAATTGTCATTCATGAAGATGCCTTCTCGCAAAGCACATGACAAGGAGTAGGGTCGACTGACCAACCTCGTTTTTTTTCTCCAGGACCTTCTGTTTCCTCCCACTGCTAAAGACCCCTACGCGCAAGCGAATTATTGAAATAAAATTGAACCATGTGTTAGTCCCGAAATGACCTAGTTTGTGTCAATGGTTAAACTCTCTCTCTCTCTCACTCTCTCTCTCTCTCAAATCACATTTGTTTTTATATGGTTATGTTATCAGAGTTTCAGTACAAACAATCATATAACCAGTCTTTGTAAAATATAGGGAGGGTGATTAATTTCATATATAAATGAAAAAAATTGTTCAACTGTTGTTCTTATGGAATAAATTGAAATCATCTAACCACTCAAATGATAATGTCATTTTGTATCAAAATATTAATTTATTTAGCACCACCAAGTGAAGAGAATTTGTTACAGAATACATTATGGCCTGAAACTCAGAAATTATATGGTCATGGTTATGAGATATTCTCAATAGCTAGTAATCCTAGCGGAACAATATTAGCTACAGCTTGTAAGGTAAGTCTATATATGGTAATATGGTTCAGTCTTATTAAAATTAAATCTTTATTTCATTTCAGTAGAATGAGGGGTGGGTGGCAGAGTGGTCTAATACGCACAATGTAGATCACAAGGTCTATCATTAAATTAAGCGCTGGTTTCAATCCCAAACCTGTATGGGACAAAGGTTAAAAGGTCTGTCATTGAGTCAAGTGCTGTGGTTTTGAACCCAGACCTGCGCATAACAAAGGGTAGGATCATCGGCCTAATGTGTGGGTTTTCTTTGCGTCCTCAGGTTCCTCTCATCAGTAAAAAGCGCAACATGGAAGCAAATTATTGAAATAAAAATGTTCCATATGTTAGTCCCAATATTAACTAGTTTGTGTCTATTTTACCCCCATTTCTTTCTCTCTTCTATTCCATTTCGATTTTAATTTTTGTTGACCTTCTCATGAATGAGTCCTACCTGTTGTGGATTTTTATGTGTGTAAGTAAAAATCAAGCCTATCTTAATATATTTAGCTGAATTCAAAATTGAATTTTAACTTTGTATTTTTCAGGCAACCAAAGCAGAGTATGCAAATATATTATTATGGGATACAACAACATATAAACAGGTCGGGTCACTAGAGGGGTCAACATTAACAGTAACCCAGTTAGCTTTCTCACATAATGGACAGTATTTACTAGCTGTATCTAGAGATAGAACATGGTCACTATATTCCCAAACAACAGGTACAATATTTACTACCTGTATCTAGAGATAGAACTTGGTCACTATATTCCCAAACAACAGGTACAATATTTACTACCTGTATATAGAGATAGAACATGGTCACTATATTCCCAAATAACAGGTACAGTATTTACTACCTGTATCTAGAGATAGAACTTGGTCACTATATTCCCAAACAACAGGTACAATATTTACTACCTGTATCTAGAGATACAGGTACAGTAAATCCCAGTATAATTTTATTATGTTAAATACAAGGTATTTTGTATGGAACAGCATCTTATCTCACCACTCAAACTCGATATATTTTAAATTAAATAATTTTCTATCAAAAGAAATGCTTCTGGAAAGTTTGCATGGCTGTGTGATTTATAATAGAATATATAGCAACATGACAGACTGAACAAAGCTAAAATTTAGTACACACTGAGAATTTTATTTGAAACTAAATGTAACAGAGGAAAGAATGTAAAGTTTTCCTAAACTTAGCACATGCTGTTGTAAATTGAATAATGATATATTACAGGTGATAGTGGTTGTATGTTTGAGAAAGTAGCATATGTTGATAAAAAGACCACATCACATTCTAGAATTATCTGGTCTTGTAGCTGGACATGGAATGATGAATATTTTATAACTTCATCGAGAGATAAAAAGGTGGGTAGTAATTGTAAACAGGAAACATATTGTAGATCATATTCAGGAACAAGATTCTAGTTTCCTGATCTTTCTTTTCATAATACATGTATATATGAAATAATATTAACCTTGTTAATCTCAGGATGCCAGAAAATTTGAATGTCCATTTTGAAGATGAGCTTGTAAAAGACATAAATCTTGCAAATCTTAGTAAAAAATATTGAGGCAAAATCTGTTTGGGCTGCGTGTTAAGCACTCACTTGTTACCAGCAGCGGATCTGCTATTAAAATAATGAAGCTTAAGTCCTGGAGGGGCTCTCAAGCAATTTTAGTCCACACTGTAGATATGTTTTATGGATCAAACTGTTAGTACATGGAGTAGGCAAGTTTGTGGGTAATTTCCCAGGTAAAATCTGGAATTAAGCTCCCACTGAATTGGATGAGTGTAACTTTTTGTATTAACTTCGTTGTTTTCTTACCACTTATAACTGACACAGCTGAATATTTTTTTTTTTCTAACAAGGTTATGATTTGGTGTGTAAAGGATGTCTGTGATAAAAATAAAGTACCCAAACCAACCAGTATATTAGATTTAACTGATTCTGTAACAGCTGTAGATATAGCTTCAAAATGTTTTAATTATAATACGTAAGATATTCAATATTATATTGTACATTTTTACGTGTACACGGAATATTACAAGAACTTTAAGACTAAACTGTCAAATGATTTTTATAAATGCACTCCATGCACATTGAATCTGTACTTACTATTATCCCCTGTGTCAGTAGTGCAGGATGGAGCATCTAGTTGTTTAGATGGGATGAAAAAAAAAAAGATCCACCTTTGTACTCAATGGTGTGAGAGTTCTAATTCAATGAAATGTAGGCAGAAATGCTTCTATCCGATAAAATTTCCATGGTAGCAGACTGCATGAAGTTTGCCCATCTTCATAAGCCAGGTTGGTGTTGAACCCCATCTCATTTCATTTACATTTAGTGCTTATTTTTTTTACGTAGGGGAGAGCATTTTAAACACCCACAGTGACTTTTTACCAAGGAAATGGGATACAAAAAAGTTGTGTTAAAGTAAATAAAACTGTTGTCTCTCTGTGATATGGTTAATTATTACTTTCAGGTATTTAATCAGTGTTGGATTAGAGAGTGGTTGTATATTATTATATAAATGGAATCCAACAGATGTAGACAAGTCATGGACACGATGTGCAGCATTAAATAAATCGTATCCTTTTACTATTCACTTTATAGCCCAGATTTCACATTTTACCAGTTGATAAAGGGGAATTAGCTATACAAATAAAACTTATATAAGTAGGGAGCAATGGTGGCTAAGTGAGTAGGATGTTGCCTTGCTAATCAGGGGTGCACAACAGGGGGGTATGGGGGGGGGGGGGCACCCCCCCGAGCTTAGTCCAGATAGGCAAATGGACAGATTTATTTGTCATGTGGGCTGAGTAGTTTTTTTCGGGGAAATGGGCCGGTTTGCCGGAGTCTCTTACACATTTAATCAAACCAAAATGAGGCCTACAAATCAATATTCAACTGAGTCATTTAAAAATTACATAATTATTATACTGTCCCTATGACGTCGACATCCAGTGAGTGTTCCTTTTCTAAGTTGAAGTTAGTAAATTGGAGGATTTGCTAATTCTCTCCTTAGAAAAGGACCTCACTGATGCAATTGATCTTAACAAGATCGCCAGTAAATGGGTAAAATGCCCAAAACAAAACGAAGTATCACATTATAGGTATCCCAGACTTTAGATGCGTATATATAATTTCTATCGATATTTACTGAAACTGCAATAGCTCCAGTTGGCAATGTTCATACTGTCGTTAATCAAACCAAGCTTTCTTTCTGCCTAAGAATTCATCCATTGCCTTAGGTCATGGTTTGTGTACCCCTGCTGCTAACCAAGAGCTCCAGTGTTTGATCCCTGCAGTGGCCAAGAAAGTCCATTGGGATTTTCCGGCGTGGTTCCCCCTTGTCAGTGATGTAGGACAGAGGACCTAGCAAGGGACAACGTATAGTCATTCGAATGGGAGGAAAAACCGAGGTCCTGTGTATACATTGGCATGCGCATAAAAGATCCCTTGACAAATTGAATTCGCAATAATAGTAGGCCTTAGCACTGCTGTCCAGGCAAAATTTCCCTCATGGCACACTGCATGGAACATGCCCGCTTCATTAGTCCAGTAGGAGCAGAACAGTAGAACGTAAAACCCCATTTCATTTCATTTCTTATGTAAGTATGTAGACATGGCTGTCAAGGCACTTGGGAATAGTTTGAAATTTTGGGATGTTTCACCAAAACATAATCATTGCTTTGAGATTGTATCCAAACTAAAGGAAAAAATATATTTGTTGATGAAAAACACATTGTGAATTATATTTTATCTTAAATCTAAATCTATTTTCCTTAATTCTTTTCTAGAGAAGCTCATCATTTAGCTGTGAAAAGGTTAAAGTTTCGGCAATATCTTGGTCTAGCACCAGACAAAAAGGGAGATAATTCATCCATATTACAGTTAGCCAGTTGTAGTGCAGATCACGGTGTTAAAATATATAATATTCATTTAGATAAATTATGATATTTATTATTTTCTTTTAACATGTTTCACCTTTCATATTATAATGTGATAAACAGATTAAAATTATCTCCTGTTCTTTACTTGATGGCAGGGTATGCTTGCATCTTCTGGAACACCAGCAAGTTTGAAAAAACTCTTCAATTAAAGATACATTATGGGAGATAAGATAAAGAGATGGCAGTTCTTGCTATAATAGTTAAAAACTAGATAGTGTAAAGGTAATTTGCTGAAAATTTCAGTCAAATTGATCCACTATGGGGTTCATTCCAGGAAATTTGAAAACAAACAGAGCGATTACAAGTTTTCTTTTTAACACAAGGTCATTATGTGACCTCACACATGTGCTTTAGATCATAGATGGCAATGAGTCGGGTCACCTGTCCAACCTCATGGGTTTTCTTCAGGTCCTCGGGGATTTTCTCCAAATGCTAAGACCTATACGTGCAAGCTAATTATTATAATAATATTGAACCATATGTTAGTCTGGAAATGACCTAATTGTGTCAAATGGATGGTAAACCAACCTCTCTCTCTCTCTCTCTCTCTAGTAAAAACTTCTGAGTGACAAAAGAAAAATAAACTTGAAAACTCTGCCCTATAACCTGTAACTGATTGCAAGGTTTCGATGATAAAGACTCTGTGAACTAGTTGCATATATCTGTAGAGTGATTACAAGGATTTGCACAAACCCACTAAAAGATTGACCACAAAATACCATTACCCATGTGAGCTATAAACACTATTTGTCATGTTTACATCCCTGTGTGTAATCAACCTTGAGTGTAATTGAGTTGATAATCTTTACCTGATCAACCCGAGATTGTAAGGGGGATAATAGTCTTTAAACTCAACTTTTCTAAACCTGCACCACGTAAAAGGGTGATTTAGATATGCAATATAAAGGGGATATACATTAATGAATTCAGAGTAGACATCAGTCAGTCAAATCTCATCGATAATCCTCCAGATGACTTTAATGAACTTGTTGACCTATTCAATGCTACTCTGTCTGAGTTATTAGACAAGCATGTCCTACTTGAAACAAAATGTGTACAAACCTAAAAGTCAGTCCATTGGATTACCACATAGGTGCCGGGCAGAGATAGTGGAAAAAGACAAAGCTTGAAATTGATAGACAACTGTTTAATTCAGCCCACAGTGACACAAACAAACTTGTGAATAGATCAAAAGTTGATTATTACAACAAACTTATTGAAGATAATGTGGATAATCCTAAATGCTTTACTTGGCAAGACTGAGGAATAGGATGTACCCTATCCCAAAGGAGACGATCTGAAAAATGCAAGAATCAATACGGTTATCAACATAATCAGCAAGATCCGATCAGGATATAATCCAATATCTGATAGAATTGTTGCTAATGATTACATTGGGTGAAAACTTTGAATCTTTTGAACCAGTCAGTGAACATGATCTTAAATGTATTACTCAATAGTCTAAACCTACGTCATGTGATCTGGATCACATTCCAACCAATCTTCTGCTTCAAGTATTGGATGTTCTTCCTGTAGCAACTAGAATTGTTAATACTAGCTGAAGTATGGTATTGTACCTCAGTAATCTTAACATGTTATCATTAACCCCCTTCTAAAGAAATCAACACTGGATACTGAAGTTCTAAAAAACTACGACCAGTTTCAAATTTGCACCTTTTCTTCAAGATCCTTAAAAAGGTGGTCAAACTGCAACTTGTCAACTTGCTAGAATGAAGTAACCTATGTGTTAAATTCCATTCTGGGTACCGAGTGGCACACAGCGCAGAAACTGTTCTCAACTGTGTACTGAAAGCAGCAAGTGATCTGTTAACAATGATGACGTGTCAATGTTGGTAATACTTGATTTATCAGCTGCCTTTGACACGATTGACCATAGGAAGCTTCTACATCGTCTTGAATGTGATTATGGCATCAGTTCAGTTGCCCTAAATTGGTGCTCCTCATATTTGTCTGGAAGGTAACAGGCTGTAGTAATCGGAAAAGCCGTCTCAATCCCAGTGACACTTAACATTTACTTCAAGGATCCGACCGTGGACCAATACTGTTTTGTCTCTACACTACACCCCTTGAACTGTTGATTTGGCATGTGATTACCCGTAAAAATATTTGTTTGTGGACACTCTACAGGTTACAGTTTTTATCCCATACGATTACCTCCTAAAGATCTCTGTTCCTTTCAAAATTGGCATCTAACGGATCGTAACTTAATGGATTATAGCCCCCGATTTTTTTCGAAAAATCACGTTGTTAGCTTGTGGACATTTTAGAGATCACAATTTTCATCTGATATTGAATATTGATGAAACTTGAAATGTGTGTGTATAACCCAAAGATCTTGGTTCATTTCGATATTCGCGCATAGCGGATCATAACTTCGTGGATTATGGCCTTTGATTGTACGAACATTTGCATTTTTAGCTTGTTTTCCCTCTAGAAGTCACAATTTTTTATCTGATTTAACAAAAAAAACGTTCGAACACATTACTGTCGATCCTCCAGAGATCACAAATTTTATTTTGATCCGATTTTAATGAAACTTTAAAGTTATGTTTATATCACAAAGATCTCAGTCGATTTTGATAATCGCGCATATCGGAACGTAACTTCCTGGATTATGGCAACTTGTGGACCCTCTAAAAGTCACAATTTGTAGTCTTTTTTAAACACAGATTAAATATATCACAGGGGTGTGGTGACCCATGATTATGCATGAGGAACAAGATCCCGTCCGCCCCCCCCCCCCCGCCAAAACAAAACCCCCAAAAATATGTGTGTGCAGGGAAGGGGTGGGGTGGCAACCCCTCCCAGTGATATTGGCCTGTGTGGCATATGCTAGAGCTGATTTGTATATGTTTGACACTGGTTGAGCATGATGATTATAATTTGGAAACCAAATTGAACCTGTATGATTTTATGCAATTTGCGAGGGGGGCGCAAAAACTCAAGAGGGCGCAAACACTTTAAACCATTACACAAAGCTGGTCGTCGCGTCCCTCTCACTTAGCCCCCGATATATAACTGTTACACCCAAATGAAGGTTGAGATCGAATTTCGTAAATATCCGACCGAAACTGTCAGACAAAATGGTCGCTCCTTGTATGCAAATAGTCTAAAAGTATGTAATACTAAGTTTGTTGACCTCTATAGCTAGAAGTCACAATTTTTATTCGATTTTGATGAAACTTGAAATGTATGTTTATAACCTAAAGATCTCGGTTCCTTCCTATATTCGCGCATATCGGATCTTAACTTCCTGGATTATGAGATTTATAAAACCGTTTAAATATATCACCATTACACCCTAATGATGGTTGAGTTCGAATTTCGTAAAAATCGGACTGTAAAAGTATGTTATACTAGGATTTTGGACCCTCTAGAAGTCACAATTTTTATCTGATTTTGATGAAACTTAAAATATATGTTTATATCCAAAAGACCTCTGTTCCTTTCGATATTCGTGCATATCGGACCGTAACTTCCTGGATTATGGCCCCTGATTGTACAAAAAATCACATTTATTTTTAACTTGTTTTCTATCCATATCCTGCAAAACGTGGGCGTGTCTTGCATGGCAACCGTTGGTTCCACCTCCTGCTCGACTCCAGAAATGTGAAATCACTTCCCTTAATGTCAATGATTCAATTATCCCTTTCGCTTTATCTGTAAAAAAAACCAAAAACTTTTCTTATAATGGATCAGCTACTTATGGAAGGTCTGCGCTGTGCCAGAATCGTCACTGGGCCTAAACTGCGTTCTCACATGTCTTAGTTCTGAACATTCTATATTGGCTTAGAATTCAGGAACAGGTGGAATTTAAAGTACTCTCTTTAACATTTCAAACTGTCAAAAATGGCTCCATCGTATCTACAGGACATTGTTGTTCCAGGTTCCCTACGTTCTAATGGTCAATATCCGCTTGAGAAACCCAAATACAAATTGAAAACATTTGGAGCCAGATCTTTTTCATATAATATCTCTGCAACGTTTTGGAATTTCTTACCCCTAAAATTCAAGTCTGCTGAAACATTAACTTCCTTTAAATCAAACCTCAAGACCTATCTTTTCAAACGTTGTCTTTAAATAGGACATTATCATGTGTGTTTTGTCTTGTAGCATGCTTGGTGTGTGGTCAGCACTTATGAACATTTCCCTATTGTGATGTGGATTTTAGCGCATATTTTAAGTGGAAGTATAGATGCATTACAAGAATCGAATACACGGTCGTCCATTCCACGTGCAAATTATATCCATCGCATTCACACAGTGGGTGTAGGCTATGTCATTATGCATATAGTTTTCCAATTCGGTATCACGGGAAACCACCATCGATCCTGGCTTAATGGTAACGGATGTAGAAAACAATTAAAACTTCACTTCAATGCTGAGTAATATAATTAGCCAGAAATCTCTCAAAATGCGTCCCCCCCCCCCCCCAGGAGCTTCAGGAACCTATGCATCAGAAATTACTTCTGCCCGGCCGGCTCTGCAGTTGTCGATTATATAGAGTTTGTAAAGAGTGTCTCCATTTTAATGTTTTGGGGTTTTGAAAAGAATCTCAGCAAGTTTGAAAGGCAAAATGTCAAAAATGCTGACTTTGATTACAAAGCTTTTAATGACAAGGTATTAATTCCAAAAGTAACTGATGGGCGGCTCTGAATTTCAATAGTGGCCATCGTTTTATCTCTGCCCGTTCCTAAAGGAACTATCTGAAAGCTAGTCAAGCAATTTCAAAAATTCTGGCCCAGGAAGGTACTGATATTTAACTCTTCAAGTGAAATACGAACGACTGTGAATTTTGAAAGGGATCATACCGGCTAAATTGAAAATAAGCAATTTCATACACATAATCCTGGATCTACGCTGTGGTGGGAAATGAAAGCTGTAGAGTTTCTTTTTTTTTCTTTTTGTGGATAGACCGTTTAGAATAATGGTATTCTGAAATGTTTCTGCCTATACAAAAAAAATTCTTCTGACCCGCATTGCAGAGAGAAATGTACGTGTAGGCTTCCGTACTTCTAACGTTTTGCTGCGGGAAAGATACATTTAGTGGGGCCTACAATAATGCAACAGAATATCAAAATATTATAGATCACTGTTTATATACATTACAAAGGTCTTGTGAACAAGCGTGGGGGACCCCTAAGAATTAAAAGTGCATGGAAATTTGGAGAATTTGGTATTATCGCACGCTAAAATTAAACCATGTTGATTATTTAACAATTAATTAAGAAATCAAAATATTAACGCTAGATAAACTCCGGGTTGGGTTCAATCGTATTAGCAGGAGTCATATCAAAAGATTTTCTCTAGGATTAAATAAAGGTACCCCACGGTACCGTATTTCTGCATGTTGACCGTATCCCGTTTATATCGTCTGGGGATGCCGAATGTTAACAAATGTTCCGTCATATTTGGAATTATTGAACCGGTTTTAGATTGATATTCTTTTCATAAATTCACCTTTCACAATATTGTAGTTTGCAAGGGATTTCTCAATCCATATAAATGACGTGTTTATAGACTTTATAAACGTGCAACGGTAAATCTCTTTAATCTTTGGGGTATATTCTATGCACGGAATAACTTGAGGTCTGAAAGTCGAGGGCGGCTTTGAATATATACAGGGGAATTTGGGGTTATTCTTCTGAAAGTTTTTCTTTAAACCTGTAACAGGGTATTCTTCCAGGGTAGGTTTTTTTTCTCCATAAGAAAACGTGATCTAAGGTTTTTCTTAGGGGAATTATGGGATATTCTCATTTTGCGTACATGTAAACCTAGACGGTTTATAAGCAAGATAAAGTCCTCGACTTCGGTTATGCTGGGGAAGTAAATCTTCAGAAAAAACCCTCGACAGAAAAACCTCGGCCTGCCGGCCTCGGTTTTTCTTTTTCTCGGATGATTTTCTTCAGTTTTTCTTTCCCCAGCATAACCTCAGTCTCATGCTTTATCCTACACTTAATTTTCAGTGGTTTAAAGGAACGCCCATGAAAATACCTTACTTTAACTACGTAGGTTACAACATGGATTTTCGATAATTAGCTAGATACGTCTAGGCCTGCGGTTATTTTGAAATAAAATATTAAATAAAACTTTAAAATTTATTTTCTTGTTGCCTAGTCTACAGTACATTGTAGATTTTTCTCTCTTTTTTTTTTTTTTTTTTTCTTGTAAATTACAGATTTATCTCTCTTTTTTGCAAACAACCTAAATACCCGATTCCACTCTATACTCATAAAATTCAAACTGATCAAACTGCCGACCAGCCAAATTAGAGTACCGCTTGGCGCTTTAATGTTTCCGTCCATTTCCCCGCATAAATCTAAGACGCGGAGTCGTGATACTTTAACTCTACTTTCAATTTCCCGCAATTTTTGAGAACCGGAAATGGAAAAGAATTCCCAGCGTGCTTTCCGAAGCAATGGAGGACATAGCTGGTAATGTAGCTTGTTTTCTCTCGTTTTATGACATTTTAAGTGGAATTTCTTATCTTCTTATGGAACGATAAAAGTAGACCATAACGAGACATAACGGCAAAATGGCGATGTTGACGGGAATGTCACAGACTTGTTGTAAAACGCCCTAGATATGGCGTTAGCAGGCAGGAAGTCAGTATGTCAGGTGAGATTGACGAACGGAACGTTTTTCTCATTAAAGCTGTCAGTCAGGAGTAATTTAACATCCCGACGTTCTAGCAGAGAGCTACTACATGTTTTCAATATTCATATCAATTTTATAGTAGAAGATAGCTTTATTGTACAAATTCTACAATTAATTATTTTACAAAGACCGCTATAAGATCAGAATATATCAGCATCATGGACAGTATTCTGTTCTGACACTGACAGCCACAAGTCATCAAGTTCAGTTGATGATGAGGATCAAATAAAAGAGAAGGTGGGATGGGCAACATGTTTTCTGAGTTATCATGCATTCACTTCGACAACCAGATTTTCTACTTGGCATATTAAACTTGTTATACAAATTTTATTTATGATGATCATCATGTGGTCAGGAAAAAAGTTTGGCCATAATTGCCATAATGATATTATTTATTTTCAACTTGCCTTGAATTGAAGTACCGGTAATAACAAGTCAGAATACTATTTTCTTATTTAGAGTATGATTATATATTGTTAATGTCATTACTAAGAAATATGTGTAGAAGAATCTGATATACATGTAGATATTTAGATAAATGAATGAGGAAAAGTGATTTCTACATTACAGTACCGGTAGTAACTACGAGAATGTAACTAAAAACACTGAGATATACTGATGTGCTTGTTTTTAGCTACAATTGGATGCCTTTAGTTCCAAGTGGCAAACTCAATTTCTTTATTAATGCATGTACCATCTTAAAAATAAGTTAATTTTATACTATTAGTACTTATTACACATATGCAGTCCAATCTACTGAAACAACATTCATTTATCAGCAAATATTGACAATAAAGTAAATCAAGCGATGTTTTTATCAAAATTGATTCAGACGTTCATAATTACGGCATATTACTACTGCGCAACTCTGATCAGATTACATGAGGTACTTTGATTGGCAATTGCACACGATGCCCCGCCTTTATGTGTTACAGACGTAAATTTAAAATGTCGGAAAAAGCAATCTACTGTCGCTTTGATTTAAAATGAGGGGATTTGTACCCGTTTCAGGTACATTAGGATTATATCCTTAATTGTAGTTGGGTGTGGCAGAAATATTATAAATAACAATAAATGAATTGTTGTTTTGATTAAAAATATTGTCAATTTTGTTTACAAATGCCGGGTGCGAATCGCTCCCGCATGTGCTACGTTGTTGATGTCAATAGCACCATTTCTTATCTCGAAACACACAGGGTGGAGAGATAAGGTTTGTTATCTATACTGATAGTTACTTAAAATTTATATAATCCAAAAATCACTCAGGCGACACCAAACATATAATTTATAGCCGAAACTTTTAGATAAAAAGAAAATGTGCATGTACAATACTTGCACAGCATTGATCTACTTGTTACTAAATATTTGTACAGTAAAAAGTTATTTTTAGTTCAAGATTACTATGAAGAGGTGCAATATATTTTGTTAAATAAGATCTTGCATGCCTACATCCCTTTTTCCTATAATTGAGGCCTTCTAAATCTCTTTCCTATTAAAGAAATAATATTTTATCAACACACCATTTAAATGTATCTGATGCCCCTTCTACTGAAAGGAGTTATTCATTCATGGCTAGAGTGGGTTTTTTTTGTATATTTATTTTCCTTCATGTACATGTATGGATGTTGTTTTTTTTTGTTTTTTTTTTAAACATTATGTGACCTCTTTCATATTGCTCTTGCATTCATTATGAAATTTAGTTATTTTCATTGCTGATTGGCGAACATGTACACATTTATTATTGTTACACTGTTAGCCCACAAATTCTAATTTAATAGAGACTTGAGAAGTTAACTATTATAAAGTTAGTGTTAAATTTTTTTACTACTGATCATCATGTAAATGTCAAATACATGTACATATACATCAAATGTAGGCAAACAAAACTATTGTTATTACCTTATGATGTAAATTATAGATAGTCTCTATTTGGAAGTCTTCAGCAATATGTTATTTTACGTTTAATCTCTGTGGTTTATTCTGAAAATCGTATAAAAGACCCTGTAGTTTTGCAGATCTTTCATTTATTATAAGTATAACTTCATAAGATGATATATGTTCATTATCTTCATTCACTGAAATTCATTGATTCAAACACAGAGAATCCCTGTATTTTATTATTAAACCATTTGGAGTTATTCAATAGAATATTCAGTCCACATGTATACACGAACACATCTTTGGTAATTAATTCAAATTTTTATTCAATGGTTGGATGTTTTTTCTATCAAATGTAAACAAACTGGCTTCGTGAATGTCATTTGTCTACAGGTACATGTAGTCGTTATCATCAAGTTCATGTTATTGATACTAGAGTTCAGCAGGCTGAGCGAAAGACTGAATGCACACTTTTGACATGTCTGGAAGTATGTACTCATTATAAAGTTATGAGCATTATGCTTATGAGAATGCTTATATTTAAAGACATGCTATGTACACAATCAATATTTTACTGTGCAATAAAACTCAATATCCACCTTGTAATACTGCAAATGTAGGTCCATCTATCCTGTTTATTTTATGTCGACCATAATATTATATAAAGGCCATTTCGGTATTAGATCTATTAGTATTAGGGTTATTTCCTCATAACCTAAACTGAATATACAGTGCACATACATGCACATGTATCAGTCATATCCCATGTATTTTAATACACAGTGTACACCAACTAATCATATATGAAGGCAAATGAATGCATGCTCTACAGGTAGATGGAAATTGATATGCGTTTTAAATTTATTTTGTTTGTTCTAGGTTTGTCAATAAACAATATGGATCAACATTTGAAAAAGAGAAAATTGCTGTTTGGTCACTGTGGAGTAAAAAAGAAACAAGGCCAGATTTAAACCTGCTTAATGATGGTTTTGCCAGTAAAATTATTCATGTTGAGTTGACAAGTGTGATATTAAACTAGTGAATGGTTTTAATTTTAGAATTAGAATGTCTGTTCCTGAACCGTAAAATGTGTGTTATTTTTTTTAAAATGTTCAAAATATAAGTGTTCAGTTCAATATCAATATAAAAATGGCGGAAGCGATGCTGCCTAAAAGTAAGAACTCAGACTACAGTTCTGTGGATGATTTGTCTATTCCTGTCACAAGAAAATCAAGTTTGTCAGATATAGAGACGCCAATACGCGAGAGGTCAAACAGTGACTCGACCCTTAACTTTATGAGTGAGCAGTCATGGTCTGTGCTATCGGTAGATAAATATAAGTTTACGATAGGTAAAGATAGATATATTACTGTATCCTGGGATGTAAGAGAAGATGTTGGAGCTAGAGACTGGATTGGTTTATTTCCTAAAGGTTTGTCCCATTGATTTTGAAACTATGTTTAGTGACCTATCGAAGCAGAAATGCTGCCTTCCATTGCTTAAGTACATGTATCTACGTAAGTGTGTTTTTGTAAAGCTCAAAATGTAGTTTGACATTGACTTTACATAATGCAGTAATCATGCAGTGAATTTGAATAGATTTGTAAAAACCTCAAATACATGGGTTGTTGTAATGTACATGTACCACGTAATATAAGCTTATTTGTAGGTGACATTTTTCTTATCTGTGACAAAATTTATGCAGCCATATTTTTCTATTTGCATACAATTTACATATCCCTATAGACTGTCTGCAGTTCTTCTAATGCATTATTAATGCATTGTTTCAATTTTCTCATTTAAAGAAGCATTATGTAAGATTTAGATAAAGAACTGGCCGTTCCTGCTATAATAGATCAAAAATACATAATCAAAAAATAAAAATATATATGTATTAGAAATTCCATTCAAACTACATTATTCTGGGCAAAGTTATGACAGATTGACGGTGTGGTGTCCTTGACAATCGATAGTAAATTTTATTGTTAAATTTTTAAAACTCGCAGGTATTTGAATCTTGGCCATCCGATGAACTAGAGAGTTGGTTATAGGCTTGACATGTTAGTAAATGTCTAAATAATAATTAACATAAAATTTTGTCAGAAAAAAGACCTGCAATTGGCAGGTACATGTATACATGTAACTCTTACTATAATGCATCTTACATGACTGTTGTGATTTACCTCCTCACTTGGTTATAATTGTGCTGTTCTTTGATGTTACATTACTGACAGAAGACATGTCCAGATTGTACTGGTCACATCAAATGCAAAATTTACTATTTGAATGCTATTCGAATATTTGATTCCATTGTATCTTCTCCTATTTGTACTTCTCAGATTGATATAGTTTCTTTTGAATTTGAATATTAATTTTATTACTATTGAATAACTGATTGCCCAGTGCCAAAAAATTCAAAAAAACAAATACACACATTTAAATATATGTGTAAACACTACATGTACTTTGTTGCTATTGCAAACCATAGCTAAGACCAAGAAAAACACTTTAAACTGGCTTGAATCTGCACATTCAGCACACAGGACAGAAAACATGTTTTGAGATGTAATTTCTTTGCAACTTAAGAGATTTTCAATAATTCTCATGCCAGATTAAATTTATCTTGCACGATTTATTGTACATGTAATTAGTGCATTATCATGAAATAACTATTACTTTCATACAGTTTCTGTAGACTGGAGTTAGCCTAATTTCTCTTATACATGTACACATTTCTTATACATGTGTTGACATTTATTGATTAATTTCTAAGTTTGTGTAAACATGATCAAGAACTTCATGTATATAATTATGATACAATTTACAAAATTTCTCCCTGCCTTCTTTATTCAAAATCCGGTGATAATTTTTGAAAATTATTTTCAATTTTAGGTGAAACAGTTTCAACTAAATTTGTTGATTGTAAGAATCGTGGCGTCAACGGAGGTCATACCGGTCAAATTCAATGGGATATTGATGCCATTAGTCATAATTTTATAGAAGGTGAGAAACAAATTAATGTTTTATTGTTATTTTTACATCATTATCAGACTGATAGAGGATCTTCTCAAAATACAGGTCAAATCTTTCAGTGCTCAATGTCCAGTTTCCGCACATAAGTGCATAATGAAACACTAAGCTACTTGCAAGACTATGGATGATGGAATGGACTGCATATTATATTGTCTTCAGTAGATCTGCATATTATGTTGTCTTCAGTAGGTCATTAATGTAATTTCTTGATTTAGAATTTGTAAAGACCATGCTCATTTCGGGGAACTTGAGTTGAGAATTGAAATAACATATCATTCCCCATTGTGTAACTATTCCATTGAACAGATTATTTATATTTACAGCTGAATCCGAACTATGTTTTAAATATTATCAAGGGAGTACTGGAGATGTTTTAGCTACAAGTCCTATGATAGTTCTCGTTAATCCACATCCAGGAAGAAGGGTAAGATTAGAATTTTTTTTTAAACATTTCTGTTTCTTTATCCTTGAAAATTGCAGCTGAATAAAACAGAATAAGATATGTTTAGATTGTCATAATAATAAAATTTTTGCGAATATAAATGGACAAAATAAAATGTAAAGTTTAAGATCATTCACAGTTAAAATTACATGTACACAATACTAAACAACAAAATTGTTTAAAAGTCCTTTAAATGTATATCATCATTTGCCCAATCTAATTAAAATAAAGATCTATATTTCGTTTCGTTTTTTATACTTTCGATGGCCTACACTACATGTAGATCTAACTAACAAGTTATAGTGGGAGTTCACGTTCTATGCTTTGTTTTGATTTCTATTGCCGCTAATGTCTACCCACAATTCCGTGCAAAAAAGGTCAAACGCTCGATTCGACAGACCATTTGATTGGCTGACCCCTCATTTCAAGCAGAACACAAGTTAAATAACAACGCTTCCAGATCCAACGACCAAGTGTAGTAAAGACAAGTAAAATCGAAATTTTGAACTATAAAAACGAAACGAAATTGGATCTATGTTTTAACCAGATTGTCATTTGCCCAAACATACATGTACAATGTAATTTATAGCCATTAGTTTCTATTGATCTCTTCTGCCATCTTGGTGTGACTGTAGTCTTTCGAAATAAGCTTCTAGTTTTTATTGACTTTATGGCTATTGGAAGTTTACGTTGGTTTTAACTTTTATCTAAAAAAAAAATTTAATTTAATTTCATAATGAGAATTTTAATGTTGCCTCCTTAATTACTAATAAACCCATACGCAACTACTAATTGTTTTAATTAATTATGCTGATCCTGTTCCCATTTTCTAGTTTGTCGTACATCTATGTTGATATAGATTAAAAGTAAGCTTACTACATAATATACTACCAAACTACTACAGTTGGTCGATTGTTTCAATGTTTGATTTTCTCTAATCAACTTGACCCCTCATTTCCTTAATAGGTCGCTATTCATGGTCAACCAATGGAAATTGGCCTATTAAATTAGCTGACCTCTGATTTCCTGTAAGACAAGCTTCTGCTCTTCTTCAAACAATGCTTCTGCAGTTTTCATCAAGAAATGTTTACGTGTGGTACATAATATGGGTTGGGATTTCCAGGTTTTCTATGCCATTTACGTGAAATTGGAGAAAGGGAGTGAATGTGAATGCTCTAAAAATACACCCCTCAAGTATCAGTTCCTTGTTTTATGAATTAATTCATTCAACTTCAAGTTTCATTAACATTATTTCAAAATGACACACTTTTACATCATTGATCCCAGTCCCTACCCGTTTAAAAATAGAACCTATTAAATGAGAGTATGTTAATATTAAACTTATTAAACTTTGGCATGTGAGCAGAGATGTTGTGAATGGATATGAACAATGAAGATAAATGTTAGTTTTACTATTTGAATATTCAGTCATTATTTGAATGCTATTTGAATATTCTGTTCAAATCTGATTATCTGTTTTAGGCCTACCGGTAGATTTCTTGAAGTTGTAAATTTTTCAAATCATTACATTTTCTTTAATTTTTGAATATTAGTTGATTTCATAAGATTAATATTTTTATATACATGTATTTTCTGTAGACAAAAGAAAAATGATCAAATTTCTATAGTCTTAATTGACATTCAAATTCAAATATTGTAATTTTTGACCGCGTACTGTTAGTTACATGTACACGGTAATACATATTTCATTTAGAGGTTGTTCATTAAGATACATTTGTTAAGATGATTCTATAGTAGAAATAATAGAATGTCATATATATGTAATTACTGTGAAATGTAACTAAAATAAATCAGATACATGTACCCATGGGTCTTAATATAAAACCACCACAACATTTTTTGATTAAACCAGTTACAATTGAAAACAAAAATATATTACAGTATAGTAAAATAACTAAAGCCAATTGTACCGGTACATGTATAAAATAGAAAACATTGTTTGTTTATGCTAGAGGGAAGACACAAATGTATTAGTTTACATTTTATTAAAAATGTCTTGTTGAATGACTAGGCAGTTACTATTGTACATACAGATATAATCATTTGATTTATCACTATATTTATCTTGGTTTTTTTTACAGCTGAAAAAATTTTGTGATTCACATTTTAAAGGGGTGTTATTAAAGAGCTAAATCTGCCTATTGTGGTTCTTTTTTTTCTGGCTTCAAATATGAAATGTTATATAAATTATTATTCAGATATTTATTCACATGATAAACCCATAATCAACTCGCTAGACCATTAGACGGCTGAGATATTAAGTGGATTAGACAATAACTGCGGTATATTCTTTAAAATGGAAAGTCGATACATCGATTATATTGTAACAATAGTACTTGACAATAGAGACTATTTGCGTTATTGGTTGTCAAAATTTCAAACATTCATAACTTCGCTCAGAACAAAATAATTAGACTGAAATTTTCAATATATTCATTTTTCATTATTAATTTTTGAACTATTATAAAATTATAAAATGACCAGCTCTTTATCTAAGTATTACATTTATGCATCTCTCAGGTTGAAGTAAACCATGTGCATGTCTTAGTCTACAGTAGTTACCAGTAATTAAACATTAACTAATCTAGGGCTCTTTCCAAAACAAGATAAACTCATGCCAAAATTTGTATACAGACAGCTTCATATGATAATACCAAGGGCATAAATATTTAATTTATAACAATATTTTGTTATTTTACAAATAAATGCTATTTAATTTATTTGAACGATTTGGAAAAGAAATCTGGTTTGGTACCACATGCTTCGGTTTTTGCTGATAACAAACACACATTAAAGGAGTCACCCCAGATATATTTTTATGAATCAGACGAGTAAGAAACCCTTATGCTAGCCTTGTACTTCTTTTTCAAAGAAATACAAACTTTCAGTTTCCATACATGTACAATATGTGGTTGGCGATAATGTAATCCCCAAATTCTGCGCTCTCCCTACATGTAATTGCCATGATAGCCATGTGTACATACTTGTATTATTTATAGTGTATATTTTTGTCGTCATTACAATTCAACAATGGAATTCCTTGCAAAATTAAATTGCACAAAAATTTGTTACCAGACAGCATTCAAGTAATTAATGCACAAAATTTGACCAGTTACAATATAAATTTCTGATGTTTAACAGAACATAATATCCTTTACTTTGAACAAAATAATCAATTGGAATGTGAAGTTGTTGTCAATGTCATGATTTTTCAAAAGTATGATTTTATTTGATATCAAGTTGTCTTTATATAAGCTCCCTTTGTGTCATACCAATTTCAATATGTTGATATTCTATACATCACATAGCATGTCAGATTTCAGTAGAACATTTATTGCAAAGATATTACTAAATAATATAGCAACAAAGAATTTAATAAAATGATTTGCTTTGTGTACATGTATAGTCAGTGATAACATTATTATAGTCAGCCATTGTTTTGCAGTGTTAATAATCCATCAGCATTAATGATAGCTCACAGACAGACAATACTTGATTACTTAATATCAGATTCGAGAATAAGAAAACATGTATTATTTTCTGATTTGGATTTATTCAACTTTGTAGTTCAAAATGAAAAGAAAAACTAGTCAGTGCAAAATGGTGTAGTCACAAAATCGAAGAACCAAATTTGCTGCTAGACTTCCTGGTCTTACTTGTATAATGTTCAGATCCAAATTTTTATTTTAAAAAATCCTAAATTTTAACACCAGACCACATAATTGAATGTGAAACAATGTTATAATATATATTGTTAATACAATGTAGGTAATTGAATGTAGATAATATTATGTGTAATTAAATGTGAAATATAATATTATATGTAATATTTATATCCAAGGGTAGTATGTTATTGAATGTGAAATATATTATATATAATTTTTTTTTATTGTAGGGTAGTATATCAGTTAATGGCTCATCATCACCAGAAGAAGAAGATGCGTTATTTCGTGTTATAATAACTGGTAAGTATAATAACGAACTACTTGCATTTATCATTGTGGTCTGATGCACACTGTGGATCACAAGGCCTGTTACCAAGGAGTAGGGTTGTCTGACTAACCATATTGGTTTTCTTGGGCTACTCCCCCCCCCCCCCAGTTCTAAAGACCCCTGTAAGTATATATTGATAATATGTTACTAATTAACTACTATACATCAATCAATTTATCATGATTGTTTAGTATAATATTACATGTACATGTTATACTACTATCATATTATAATTGGATACTGGTTTGAGGCTATTAGGTTATCACATTATATAAACACTGTTTTGTAGTTTATCCAATGATTTCTACACTACAGTGCTGGAGTTTGGGACTATAATCGCCGAACACCGCGGAAAAACACTCTATTTCACGGTGGAATCTTGGAGAATCGCTAGCGAAACGGCAGCTAGCCAAATCACCGCGAAATAGGGTGTTTCGCGGTGAATTATGGTATTTCGCGGTGAAACACGGTGAATCGCTTGAGTGCCGATATCATCCCGATGTAAGCATGTTGACGAAAAATGTAATTTATTTAATTTGAATACAAGATATGTTAACCGTTGGCGAGGCAGCTACGGTCGTATTTCTAACACACTGTACATGTATAACGTGGTGCCACAATGTACGTGTATGCAAACAATGAATAACTTACAATTTTTTAAACGTATCATTTCATCTTATTGGCTGCTATCAAATCCAAACTTTAAATTATATTCGATGAGATTTTACACATAACTTCATTACTCGCAGCTTCAGTTAATCTAAATCAACCATTCATAAATCACAGTGCCATACATGTAAATCACTCCGCAATGCGGTTAACCGTACGTCATGTGGTCAGAAACGCGTTAAAACATGAGATGTTGGGTTCGACACGGGGACTATATATTCTTAGACTGTGTTACTTGGCAAAAAGTATTTAGCAAATCTTGACTGTCACCGGTATATGATAATAATGCATTATGACGTATTAAAATAATATGGGTGGGAGGGGGTACACTGCGAAAGTCACAATAGTGACAAATAGAACTTGCAACCGGACAAATCAGACATAAGAAGCTCGTACTTACCGCAAAAATGAAATGAACGCGACACAAGTCTCCGATGTCAGAGAATATTAGTAAAGTATAACCGCTATCAAATCCACACAAAAATCCAAGGCACTCATTTTATTTTAGAAAAGAATAACGGTAGGCTCGATAGAAGAGCCTATTCTTCATGAACCCCAAACCAATGGTAACTGTCAACTTGTGTGTTGTCATTCTCGTGCAGATTTGTTTGAATAACAGAAATGTCCCGTGTATCAAGATCAAAGAATAAAATCGCACGTAGCCACTCTTTGTTGTTTTTATGCGAATTCAATTAATCTAAAAGGGGCCCCGGCGCAATTTAAGGAATTATTTTTGAGCCAATATTAACCATCGCCAATTTTTTAAATCATGGGATAAAGTCAATTAACAAACAATACGGGTCTACTTTATTACAAAAACATTGGTGAACTTACCATTTTGTCTAAAATCATAACGCTAATCAACAAACAATACTATTGTTCTTTATTACAAAAACATCGGTGAACTATATTGTTTTTGTACATATTGTATTTATTTATTTGTTTGTACTATATGTTATACCTGATGAGTCTTTGGCTTAAAGGAATAAAGAATTTGAACTCGAACTAATTGGTTTGAAATTCTCAACAAATAACCGGTATAAATGCTTCTAACACTTTATTTAATTTTCTCTGTGTATAAAGCGTTCTGAAATATAAGATAAACAAAGGCTCTCAGAATCCCAACCCGACATAAATATGCAATATTCTTGAAAGGCAAACAAATAACAAATATAGGCTTACAGGCATAAAACACAATAGATAAATCCTTAACCTATCTTTACTAATACCTTTCTTCATTTCACTTATTATATATAGCCTAATAACAACTTAAGTAACTATTTCACCGAATGACATTAAACTCTGTTAAATACATATAAAACAGTCATATGATACTACTGCGAAAATCTTAATAATTGAATATGTACCTGAAGGGTAGATTTACCGGTATTTAAAATGAAACGACTAGTACACAAATACATGGAAACATGTCTTCCTCTTCACATGTATGCACGAAATAAAATGGCGGTAATTTTTACAGGGAGTAACCATGGGAATTAATTTACAGGGAGCATTCATTAAAACGAAATAAAGTATCAACTTTTAAATGTCAGTGTCTGAGTGTCCGTATTTCAAAACACTAATCGCTGTCGGGATGGCGAGCCAAGCTAGTTGATTATTAGGTAAATGAAACAATATAAACAACCAATGAGTAAAAGTGATCTATTCTCATGAATTAAATAATATAGAAGTCAAGTACCGGTATTACCTTAACCGTGGACGGGTTTGCTTGTGGACGGGTTAACGGACACTCAACTTACAAATATTAAATCATCGCCGCATTGGCACTGACTGACGGCACTTCGTGCACGGACTGTTGAATTCTCGTTTAATTTATTGTGTTAATTTCACTATTGTTTAAAATGTAAACAAAATCTTATCTCGAGTACGTACATGTAGTACCGTATATCGAGCTAGTCTAGTAAGTAGTAGGCTTGGTTAATCCAGACTAAAACGAAAGACCTTTCATTGTATTAATAACATTGGCTTCTGGTAGACTCGATTGTCATCTAAGGGATTATATTTTATTTACGCAGTCTATTTATAGAACAGTAAAACGATTGTAAATATTGGCGCGATAAAAATTTAATTATAAGTCCAAGCTATTGTTGATAGAAAATAATAATGATTTACGTGTATCATAGATAATATTAAGTAACAATAGAATGAAAATACTGTTTGTTGTTTTTCGAGTTTTAGGCCATTATTACTTATTTTATGCATATTTTTGGTATGAACTTTTTTGGACCAGTAAAATCTCATTCGGTCCAGCAATAGTTGGAATAATACCTGCCCAAATGTCCAGTAAAAAAAATATCATTTCGCATGGACTGCAGGGTACATGTATATGCAGTAGGAAATCGACAAGTTGGACGTACAAAAGAATGGAATCATTCAGAAAGTGTACTCAAAATAAGTAAATTATAACAGGGTGAAGACGAGAATTAACACACTCGTGGATATTGTATAAATATATGAGGCGCATGTAATGTACACGTATGTGTGTGTGAAATGGCTTTATTCAATATCTGCTCCCACCGAAATGAATTGGGTGACATAAAGTAGATGTATATTGTCACAGCGGATATTATTCACCGAGTAAAACAGCGTAAGAATATACATGTAGTCCCAATCTTTTGGCGCGTTTCTGACCACGTAACATACCGTTAAGTGACCCGCGGAGTGATTTACTGTACGTGCTGTATGGATGATTGATTTAGATTAACCGAAGCTGCGAGTAATGAAGTAATGTGTAAAAGCTCATTTATATAATTTAAAGTTTGGATTTGATAGCAGCCCCAAATTGACGGATTACATCTAAGTTATAAACGAAGATGAATTGATATGTTTAAAAAATTGTAAGTTGTTCATAGTTTGCATACATTTTGGCCGGCGTTATGTATGTATAAAGTGCGTTGGGGAAAAAATCCTAACCGATACAGAATGCCGGTAAATGTCTTCCCAAGATTACCTAACTCATTTGTTATTCAAACCTGCCTGTACATTATACATGTACACGTTTCCCGGGAGCATTACTATATTACAACTCCTTTAATTTATTATAGACAATATTGGTTCAACCTTAGCTTAAGGTAGGCTCGCTAATTCCTTGCGGGAAGCACGGCAAAACACGATGTATTCTTATCGAAACACGGTGAATTCCTAGAGAAACACAGTGAATTCCTAGCGAATCTTAGAGAAAAATCGCCGCGGAATCAAGCGAAATTTCACCGTGAAATCTAAGAGAATTCTGAGAGGTTTTTTTCACCGCGTCGCGGCGATTTCGGTCCAAAAAATTTGGGAGGAACTGTATGTACATGTAGTACCAGACATGTTAGAGTTCAGTGGCTTTATAAATGTGTTGCTACATTACATTACCAAATATTTATGTTTACAAATGGTCACTAATAATAATGTGTATATGATTAGGTAGTTGAATAATTGTAAAATGATCAGCTATGTACCATATGTCGTGTTTAATTGTATATAAAATCTGTAACACTAAACTATTAACTATGCAGTATGTATATTCCATTAGAATGAAATATAGCCATTCATAAATTGAAATATGTAGATCATTCATAAATTGTAAAATGATAAGGTATAACCACATGTTGGGTTTACAATGTAATTGTATACATAATCTGTAATCCCAAATTATTAAAGTAATGATGCATCATTTGCTTTTTTCGCTGAAATTAATATCTCAAATTTTCACTGTTCACCATCTTGGATTCAATCTGATTTAAAAAAGGATTATCAGCTGTTCGCCCAGAACAAAATGACAACAGGCTTATTACATAGCGGGGAGCCACGGTGGCTAAGTGGGTAAGACACTGGCTCGCTAGGCAGGAGGTTGCTTGTTCGATCCCAGAATTGGCCGAGAAAGTTGATCAAGATTTTCCGGCGTGGTTTCCCTTGGTAGTGGGTGCAGGACGAAGGGCCTGACAAGAACAGCCGTTTAATCCTTCGGATGGGACGAAAAACCGAGGACCCGTGTATACGTTGGCGTGCATGTAAAAGATCCCCTGCCAGTTGGAATTTGATATAAGAGTAGACCATAGTGCCGCTGCCAGGGCAAAATTTCCCTCACAGCACCCTGTATGGAGTATGCCCATCTTCATTAGCCCAGTCGGAAAAGAACAGTAGAACATTACCTGTATACCCAATTTCATTTCGGGGGGTTGGATGGCCAGATGGTTAGCACGTGCATGCTGTATCATAACGCCTGTCAATGGGCTGTCATTGAGTCAACTGGCATGGTTTCGAATCCCCAGTTGTACGTGACAAGGAGTAGAGTCGCCTGTCCAACCTCGTGGGTTTTCTCCTGGTCCTCCGGTTTCCTCCCACTGCTAAAGACCCCTACGTGCAAGCGAATTATTGAAATAAAATTAAACCATACGTTAGTCCTGAAATGACCTAGTTTGTGCCGAGTGGACGTTAAACCCTATTTCTCTCTCTCTCTCCCAATTTCATTTCATTTATCACATAGCGAGCAGCATATATCAATGAAATTTCAATTCAACATAACTTTATAAATATTGAACGATATTCCTATTAGAGATTCATCTTTCACAATATTGCATTGTGCAATGGATTCATATTGATTCTATTAAAATGAATTTATTCCCGTTCATAACTTGCTTTAAATTTGCGTTCTAAAAAAAAAAAAAAAAAAATAGATTTTCTTGATAATTCAATCTGTATACTGTATTGACAAAAACATTGATTATTCCAATGAAAATAATGAATCAAAAAACACCTGTAACTAACATTATTAATGTTTAATTTTCTCTCAATAGCTGGTACATGTACCCATACATGTATCTTGAATGGTTCATTTCCTTCTTTCACTTTTTATCGTAGTCCTGGTTACATTTATCACAATCTGTAATTACCTGTATATTTCACTATGTTAAGCTAAGTAAGGATAAACAAGGCTAGAGGAAGTGCTGTATTGATACAAACATAAAAGTCATTTTTTTTTTTTTTTTTTTTACTGACAAGGCATCAAAACCTAATTTATTCACACTGTAACCCATTTATTATTTAATCTTGTGTATCTAGCACTAATTTCTATCACATTCGTTTAATATCCAATCTTTGTTTAAAAATTCGTAAAAACTGTTTAAAATTGCCATAAATCGTTTAATTTGTACTTCTGACCATTCAATTTTGATAATGAGTGTCCAATTTACAATTGTTTAATTTCTCAATCACTGTTAAAAAATAAACAACCCAATTGATTAATGATGTATAATGATTAATTTTTGAACAGTGGTCAGGAAATTAAATACTTGTAAATTGGACACTCATTATCAAAATTAATCAGTACAAATTAGATGATTTTTAAACAAAGATTTGATATTAAACGAATGTCCAAAAAAATAGTGCTAGATAAACAAGATTAAATGATACCTGGGTTACTGTGTCAGTGGGAATAAATATAAGTTCTGAGAGAATGAGGATAACATTAAAAAGATCCGCTTTGTTGTGTGCCAAAAAGTTCGGTGGGATTTTTTGTATGTATTGTATCATCCTCCCATGACAGGTTGCTATTGATAAATCGCTACCATGCCAAATGACTATTATGAATTAGACAACAAATTGTTTGCTCATGTTTTTGGAGAAAATGTTATATTTCCAACCAGTTAAAATGCAGGACAGAATTACTTTTACTTAGATAAGGACTTAGACAAAGGCTCCTTGTCAGTGGTGCAGGATCGGGGGGGGGGGGGCTTGGCAAAAGACAACCAAGGTGGTCCCTTGTACACATTAGCATGCACGTAAAAGATCCCTTGGCAGTTGGAATTCGATATAAGAATAGGTCACATTGTATGGCATATGCACATCTTCATTAGCCCAGTCGGAGCAGAATAGTAGGACATTAAACCTCATTTCATTTCATTTTTGTACTTTGAAGGTTGAAATTAAATGAGGAAAGGGGACTTTATTAATTAGAGTGATAATTTTGGTTTCATTTTTAATGTCCATAAATCAGTATAACTACATATAATAGACAAATGTATTCTTTTAGATCTTAAAATAGAACTAGAATGCATTGTCCTACATGTATATGTGAAGTAGGCTGCTAAATGTCAGAATGTTAATAAATTAATGTCACATGTACTGATCTTTATATCCATGTAAATAACTTTTAAAAACCTATGAACGAAAAATCAAAGTCCATTTAAAACTAGATTATACATGTACATGTATACATCAAGTTTTGTTGAAATAAAAGAACAATAGGAAGCCTGTAAGTAATTAACAGGGTACTTTATTATACAATTTCAAAGATAATAATGATGCTCTGTGATATTGTTTATTATTGTTCTATAAACTGTACAATCTTTGTTGATTTGTTGGAAGAACACAATACTTAATTGCATTATTATCAAACCTGTTTTTTCATTCGATGATATTGCCATTTTGAAAACTTTTGTTGTCTGTTTCAATTAATTATTATGTTTTGATGATAGTTGTCTTTGCTAAAAATATTTAATGTTGAAATAATGCCAACTGTCAACGGTTTAAGCAATGAAACAACTAGAATTAGATTACAAACCAACTACCACTCAATTTTTCCTGACAAACGAAATGAAATGGAAATGGGGTTTAACGTCCTACTGTTCTGCTCCTATACTGGGCTAATGAAGACGGTCCATTTAATCGTGTAGAGCTTGTAACATCACTAATTAAATTAACATATCAGATCAACTTGCATGTACATTATTAAAAGATTTATTTAGACCTAAATCAAAGAGGATTAGTTCTTTTAAAGTTCAATATTCCAGGTTATATTGATTCCATTTTATTTTGACAGATTTGGAGGCATCAAACCTAAAGAAAGGAATGTTTTTTAATCCTGATCCATATGTCAAAATCCAGGCACTACCTGGTAAATTACAAGAACAAAAACCACATCATATGAAGGATGTCCGCTCATCTATACAATCTAATACAACAAACCCTCACTGGGAAGGGGAGGTAAGTCTCAAGAAAAATAATAAAAAATAGCTGTGTCAGGGATTGTATCATTTACAGAAACAAGGGTACATTTGTGTCATTTTATTATGGTCATGTTTCATGTATTTATTTCACAATCAGCTCATTTTAAACAATACACATTGATAAATAATGACTTGATGATGTCAATTAATAGTACATCACAAGACTTTATGATTCAAGTGATCACACTGCTTGTGTTTAACTTTAAATAAGACTTATCTTCAAGCTGAGCAGAATCAGATGGAATCATTTTCTTGTGGATTTTGTGTTGGATATTTTCTGGAGCATTTTCATTACTTGGAGGTCATTTTCACATTTGTCAAGTGCTGTATTGTTCTAACCCTCCCCATAACTATTTGCCTAGATTTAACACAGTGACACAGACACCTAGAAACTCAAAAGGAATAGTTACTTTTAATGGATACTGTGTAAGAGGATTCAGTAAAAACACATATTTATCCAAAAATATTCAAATTGACAAATACTTAATGAAGGTATATGTATGGCGATCTAAAATTCCCATTGCTTGTTAATGGTTCCATCCAGCCATCTTGTTTTTGTCTAAGATCATAGCTGATACCGTATCAATATTTCATTTATATCCATGCATATGGAGCTCAAGAAGCATCTAACACAATTTTTTTGTTATAATCATTTAGATTATATGTTACTATCTAAAGAATATTTTGAATTAAGGTCCATATCTGCATGTCTGTTGTATGAGTAAAAATGTTTTATAGACATTTTGAAAATAATTAAATGAAAATATTAAATGATATATATTTTTTTTACTTTTTGACAGGTATTCACTGTTGATGCCAAGCTTTGTGATATTTTAGATTTAGAAATTAAAGATAAATTTTCTAAGAGTAGACCAACTATTAGCAGATTTCTAGGAAAGGCTTCTGTTATAGTACAGCGTATCATGGATAAAGTGTCACAATCACAAAGGTAATTTGGATAGAAATATCAATGAATAACATACATACAGCCACATATTCCTTTTCTCCCATCATTTCTCAAGTTATTTATCTTTATTTTTTTTTTATTTTTTTTTTTCTTAAGATATTTATCTACCTTAAAATTTCCCTTTTCACAAAATATTTATCTTAAAATTTCCCTTTCCAAAAGATATTTCTCTTAAAATTTTCCTTTTCACATGATATTTCTCTTAAAACTTCGCCTCTTTCCACAAGATATATCTCTTAAAACTTCTTATCTTTTCACAAAATATTTAAATCTCTTAAAACTTCTATTTTCACAAGATATTTATCTTGCAATGTACTACTTCGTTGCATGCCAGTTATCATTAGAACATGTAGAGTAGATGTTTGTAGGTAATTTGATTTTTTCTATATTTTCAGTCCTTCAAACTTCAGCATAGATTTATCAAGAAGAAATCCATCAGATAATATAAGTGGAACTTTGAAATTTAAGGCCAACATACAACTTATTATCTCAGGTTAGTTAATACAAAAATTTATTAGTCTACAACACTTGGCTCTCTGACAAAGTTTACTTAAAATGAGATTTTTAATGCCTTGTTAAAGTGGTGATTTGTTTTCTGAAGTTGGTAACAAATATTATAGATCAGTAGTAAATTTTATCCTAGCTGGATGGGGGGGGGGGGGGGGTGGATGGCTGAATGGTTAGCACATGCGCGCTGTATCATAAAGTCTGTCATTGAGTCAACTGGCGTGGTTTCAATTCCCCGGTTGTACGTGACAAGGAGTAGGGTCGCCTGTCCAACCTTGTGGGTTTTCTCCGGGTCCTCCGGTTTCCTCCCACTGCTAAAGACCCCTACGCGCAAGCAAATTATTGAAATAAAATTAACCATATGTTAGTCCCGAAATGACCTAGTTTGTGTTGAGTGGACGTTAAACCCCATTTCTCTCTCTCTCTCCTAACCGGATGGCAAAACTACTACATCAAATTTTGTTTTGGACCTCTACTTTGTTAATGAACCTTATTAAGATCAGATGTTTTTTCAGATGGCTTTTCATTTCTTTTCGTTTTATATTCCATATTTTATATTTTACCAGACATGGGGTGTACAAGTTGTATCAATGTGTCAGTAATAAAATGTGCTATAAATCATAAGGTCTTGTCATGGTCAAGTAGCTTTGTTTTGATCCCACTTGTATGTGACAAGCCGTAAGGTTGCCTGCCTGCCTAACCTCATGGGTTTCCTCTGGTTTTATTACAATCTTTATCTATTATCAATTATTTGTTTCAGGTATAAAAAATGAACAAACAAAAAAACGAAAAAATCACCAAAGAAAGGCTTCATTACCAGCAGATCTAGATCCACAAGTTAATCAGAATAGAAATAATCAACATCGACATCGTCACACGGACCCAGGGTTCACGAAAAATACTGAATCTACATGGAAAAATACATCAGAAGTGATTGAAGAACAAGATGTGTCTATAGCGCAGTTAACACGAGGCCGTATTACAGATGAAGAGGCTGCTGTGACTAACGAAGATAGTGCGATCAATGGGAGTCCGCCAAATACATCTGTTGTGCCAAATGCTGCATGTGCTGGTTGTCACAATCAGACTGATAGTTCGGATTCGGGCACATCATTGACTCTGGTCTCATCCAGTGATAATTCGGGTGGCTCGATTACGTGTACGACAGCCACACCGTCTATGAATTTACAAAATAGCAGTGATAGTCAGTTAGGCCAGGATATAACAGAGACATATAGCTTCGGTGGACAGGCGTCTCTAAGTACAGGTTATAGTTGTGATGCAGAAATTGTGAATATTGTTGACTCTGCTGTTTGTAATGCAGAAAACTCAAGTGATCCAAATTCAAATGTGTGGGCTAAACCCAAGAACATGGTGTCTCAATCTCAAAATGCAGCTACGTCGAATTCTAATTTTTACACAAAAGACGCTCAACCTCCCATTTTACCTCCCCGAACTTATGCTGCAAAGGTTAGAGCCCCACCCCTTCCTCCCCGTAAGAAACCTGTAGAAGCCCCTCCCCTCCCTCCAAGAAAGGCTGAAAAGATAACTCCTACAAAAGGTCAACCTGGATCAAATACAGGAAGTCCAAATTCTTCATTAGGAGAGGAACCCACAAACAAATTAGAACTGCCTCCCCCTCCCCTCCCCCCACGCACATATAGCCCAATTCACATGCAGCTTGGGACAGGAAGTTCAAATACAGAAGAGGAGATTCAGACAAGTGATAGAAATAGTTTTAATAGTTTAGAAACATTTACTGGTTCACGTGAAAATTCTCGACAAGATTTGGACGATGTTCTTGGTGCTGAAGGTGGAGCGCCTCAATCTGAACCAGTAATTGTGCGGGAACAACCAAAAGAACTCTCCAGAGAACAAGAAGTCTTCCCATGGGGAGCTAATAGTGCTATGCCTTCACAAAGATCTAGCATCTGCTCAAGCACAGATTCACCTGATCTTGCAAATGTTCCAAGGCGACATATACAAAAAAGCCGCAGTAGAAACTCAATGCCTTCACTGTCAGATCAGTTGGCGCGAATTCCATCAATAGACTCTGTTGTTTCAAACAGCCAATCAGGATCTGGGTCTCAAGCTCTCATGTCCAGATCTTATATTAGTCCTTCAGATAGTGCGGTGTCAACCACAGTTTCTGGAGAGACACCCCGTGATAGAGGCCTAGGAACGGCAATGGGTGTGACTGAATTACAGCGTAAAAGAAGAAGTCACGATGGGGCTTCTCCACAGCGTTCAGCTAGTTTCAATAGTGCTCCTGTACCATCACTACAACCTAGAAACCGTGTTTTATCCGAAGAAGAAAAAGAACAAAATAGACTTCAGATTTATCAATATTTACAATTATGGTCAGAAAGGGCCAAAGGCAAAACAAACATCTCCAAACCTGAAATTCAGGTTTCTGGCCCTTCCGGTGCTACGATAACAGAAAACGTGCCAAATCGTGGTTGTGAAAATGTGACTCCACCTCCTCATATAGACTCGTGTATTGCTGCATCGTCAGCGCCTAATTCAAAACAATATCGTAAACAGGTGGCTCATAATCCTAAACGTGATAGTGTGGACGGTACACCTACTTCGTCTGTTAGGCCTGGTAGAGATTCGTCTCAAACAAATAATGTGTGGCAGTCTCGAAGAAATGATTCCCCCAGTTCGGGTGGTGCTGGCCAGAGAACATCTATGGCCTCCTCTACTGGTAAGTTACAGTATAATCTATGCTTTACTATAAATCTATGAAATGGGGATTAAGGTCCTACTTTTATCCACAAACTGGGCTAATGAAAATGGGCACTATAAAACTAATATTGGGTTAATTTAGAGGGCCTCAGTGGGCCTGATTAGGCTGTATTTAACTAACTTGTATCCAGGAACAACAGCTCAGGAATGGTGCTTAAAACAGAACCATTGGACACTGTATCTCAAAAGGCCATCCATTTTCAACCTATGCTACATGTACATGTACATGTAGCTAGCCTTTCGTGACTTGCTTTTCCTGCATGCCTCAAGCTCCTGGGAGACACTTGGGGTGGCAGCAGACATAAAAATTGGATAAACTAACTATAAACTAACCTTTATAATGAGTCCAAAGTAAAAACAATGGTTAATAAATGGATACATGTACATGTATGTTCTGTCACAGATTAACAATCCGATGAAAACAATGAAAAACCTGACCAATTAAAATACACATCCTATTTCATTTCCTTATATTTCAAATTTCATTACATTTATCTGGATCTGGGACAGATTTTTAAATAAAATGTATTCTGTTTGAAGTGGTCTGTTTATACATGTAACTGAGTTGTGCACTGAATAGAACAAAAGAGAAAAAACAAGTCATTCAGCATAGTTCACATATAATTATATGGCCCCTGACCAACTGCTCAAATCTATATGTAATGTACATTGTCAAAATTTAGATGAGTATTTAATGAGATGGACGATAAATGTCTGATTTAAGAAATAAGTAAATGGTCTGGATACATATTCAATCACAGTTATTAACCCTTATATTTCACTTGTTTGATTGATATGAATTATATTTATAGGAAGTGACAATAATCCAGTTTTATTACCTAAAGTTCCTGCTAGAAAACCTAAATATAGTCCTGTTGACAATAATACAGAGGAAGAACCATTACCAGCAGGTAATAATACATAGCATTACCATCAATCATAAACATCAATCATAATTAAAATATAATAAATACAATAATGGCATATAATAGTACATGTATGTAGATTTAATTATGACAGCATACCAAAGTAACTGGTGCTGCTACAGTAAAGTAGTATCAGGTGTTTAAAACAGTAAGCATATGCTGCTTCATGCACGGCATCCATCACTACTATAATAACACATAATTAGTTAATTACAGAGAGAGAGAGAAATGGGGTTTAACGTCCACTCGACACAAACTAGGTCATTTCGGGACTAACATGGTTTAATTTTATTTCAATAATTCGCTTGCGTGTAGGGTTCTTTAGCAGTAGGAGGAAACCGGAGGACCCGGAGAAAACCCACGAGGTTGGACAAGCGACCCTACTCCTTGTCACGTACAACCGGGGATTCGAAACCACGCCAGTCGACTCAATGACAGACTTTATGATACAGCGCGCGCACGCTAACCATTCGGCCATCCAACCCCCCAGTTAATTACAGAAACATAAATGTAGGCTAATGAAATACATCTGGATCTGTGATAATATTTTGTACTCCCAACTGAAGAATTGCACGGATCCACAAAGGTTGCAATTAATAGTTTCCATTGTGTTGCTGCGATCCACAAAGTTGGTAATAAACCTTACCATTGTGTTGTTTTGATCCCCAAAGATGGCAATTCAAGTCTTCCATTGTGTTGTATTAATCCACAAAGGCGCATGATGGAAGAAAAGTATAAACAAGTGAAAAAATGCAAGATTTTAGCGAAATAAAAACAAAGATAAAACTCTTAAACTCCATTGATGCCATACAAACATTTGTTAGTTTGGTTGAATTTTTATGACACTAAATTGAAGGAGTAATTTAGAATTGGTTGTAATATTAATTGTAATATTTTGTAGGCTGGGAAGCAAGGGTTGATAGTCATGGTCGTATATTTTATATTGATCATATCAACAGACAGACAACATGGCAGAGACCACAGAGTAATACTCGTACAGTACATCGTAGACCCACAATTAGTTCAGAACAGAGACAGCAACTAGATAGAAGGTATGTACACTGATTTTATTACAAGTGGAACTTAAAGAAAATGAAATGAAATGGGGTTTAACTTCCTACTGTTCTACTCCTACTGGGCTAATGAAGATGGGGGAACTTAAAGGCACTGTTCTGGTTATTCCAAGCTCTGTGATACTTTTTTTAAAAAAATAAAACGTTCATTTTGTATGTAATGTTTGGCTGTAAATTCCCAAATGCCTCATTATATAAGTTCCTGGATAAACATGTCTATGTTTTGTAAACTTAAGGTTGTAAGTGATCATCAGGATTATCAAGACACCCATGCAATTGAACAGTGAAATTCCTTGAATGAATTACATGAGTCTAACCATATTTCCAAATACCATTGTTTTTATTTGAAATCTGGGACTGCTCCTGTAACGCAGACATGGATAATAAAAATCTGCTTCCAAACTTTCAAATAATGATTTCTTTGACGGTATACATTGAATTATGTGTATGGATAACAAGGCTGATTATTGAAAGATATATTTATATGTCCAAGATTTCATCTATTTAAAATTTATGTTACAGATATCAAAGTATCCGCCGAACCATCACACAGAGTCGAGAACAAGATGGAGGATCTAACACGTCTATGGATATGCCCCCAGGTAAATTTATGTAGTGGTAATGAATGGGGGTTACGTATGCTTACAATTTCTAGTATTCTTAATACCCCATCTGAATTATTGATATCAGAATTGACAATTAGATTCTATAGTCATTTATACAAAATTTCTAATTATATCCTAACTTATTTACTTCTATCGTGCGATTTCCGAACAAGATGTATATTGTTAAAAATGATCTATTTGAAATAAAATATTTTATTTGTAGTATCAACACCAGAAGTTAGTCCACAGAGTCTAGTTACACAAACTCCAACAGAAAGATCAGTGTATAAATTACCAGCTGTTAAATTTCTTATTAGACCTGATTTCTTTCCTATGTTACAAGGCAATGAGGTAATTATCAATATTTTCATTTATGGGTTCTTTTTATTAACCAGTTAATAATGTAAATTTGTATTGAATATGGTTAATATTAAATTATCCCTAAGTCTGTATCCCTAAATTAAATGAATCGAATAACAATTACTTTAGTTTTGTTACAGCGACTTTATCTAGACTGTTGACTCAAAAATTATGAAATATGGTTTGGTTCCATATGAAAAGTGTAACTCAAGTTTAACTAATGTCAAACTTCAGTTTAGATAACTGTTGCACATTCAACCTAAAGTTTTGTTTGATTCAACTTAATTGGTTATTTTAATTGATTTCTGTCGTTCATTCAAGTGTTTGTTTTTGTTCAGATAGAAATTGTAATTTGTTTTGTTCATTTCAGTTGGCCTTAGCAGAATATAATCGTAATTCTCAGCTCAAACATATGATTACCAGAATCAGGAGAGATGCTCAAACATTCGAAAGGTGAATTGTCTTTATTAAAAATCTAATGTAGTTATGTAGTTATACAGAAATTTGATCTTAGGCCGTATAGAAAAAATAATCTGGTTCTCCTATACCAAATGAAATGAAATTGGGTTTAACGTCTTATTGTTCTGCTCTGACTGGGCTGCGACAGGCATACACCATACAGTGTGATATGAGGGAAATTTTGCCCGAACAGTTGCACTACGGCCTACTCTTATATCGAATTCCAACTGCCAAGGGATCTTTTACATGTACATAGGACCTCTGTTTTCTATCCCATCCAAAGGACTAGTTCTCATATTCTGCTGTATCACTTAAAAAGAGCTGCAGAGTCCTGTATTCATTTAAAAAGCTTAAAACATTTAAACCTCCTCATTGATTATTAGTTGATCATATCTTTGGTGTAGGCTCTTTTTGTTTAGCATGTCCATATATTATGGATAGTTTAAATTATTTTAGAATAATATTTTTTTTTTTGTTATTTTCTAGATATCAACATAATCGTGATCTTGTGATGTTTTTAAATCTGTTTGCTGATATGAGTAAAGAAGTACCTCGGCGTTGGGAGATGAAGTTAGACAGGTCAGGAAAAGTAAGTGATTAATATAAGAAAAATATTGACAGAGAAAACATTTTGTTTGGTATAAGGATTGGTCATGTTTTGTTGATCACCAGCTTAGGTTTCACTCCACCAAATAACACAGTACCACATGAACATACCTTATATCATATATTGTTCCAAATACATATCTCCTGCCTTTTTGCTTGTTCTTTATCCAAAACAGTATACCTACCATGTATCGACATTTCAAGATTATTCAGAGACATATAATATTGACAGGTAATGTTGTTTGGGATACAATACCAAACATACAATCGTTAGAAATATCTGGGATACATATTGAGAAAAACAATTAATTAAGCATTCAGTAAATGTATAAGAAAAGGTGGAATGTTCTTTTGTTCAGAACACTGACATAAAGCAGGGCCTTATTCAGATTCCCCATTGGTATTCAGCCCTCAAAATTAACAATCATTGCCTAAGTAGTGTCAGACTGTAGCTAGCGAGAAAGACAGTTAGGGCTCTTAGAGCACCCCAGAACCCAGGTGGAAGTTAAGGGCACGAAGCCCCTAAATTGTTGTTTTTTGGGGCAATTTTAATAACAGTGAGCCTAATTAAGTAGACAGTCATGAACTGAAAAATAGAATTTCATGAAAGTATTTTTAACTTTTGTTAACTGGTATGTAACTAAAACTGTATTCCTTATATCCAAACTTTACTTTATATCATAGCCCCGGTTGTATGTGACAAGGAGTAGGGTCGCCTGTCCAATCTCGTGGGTTTTCTCCGGGTCCTCCAGCTTCCTCCCACTGCTAAAGACCCCTACGCACAAGCGAATTATTGAAATAAAATTAAAAACTATATGTTAGTCCCGAAATGACCTAGTTTGTGTCGAGTGGACGTTAAACCCCATTTCTCTCTCTCTCTCTTTATATCATAGATTGTTTTATTGTTTCTTGATATATTACAGACATTTTTTATCGACCATAAAATGAAGATTACAACGTTTATAGATCCTAGATTACCAACAGATGTACCGTTAATTAATACAGATTTCTTACAAACACCATTACCTAGAGGACCAAACAGAGCTCCACGTGAATCATTACGTCTTGATGCTGTAAGTTTATTGAATTATCATTTCCAAATATTACAAATAAATGATCAGCTTCTCTATATTAAAGACCCAACAAAAAATAAGGGCTTAAATATGTTTTTTTAAGCATTAATAGACAATTAAAACAAAAAATCTAGGTTAGATAGCATGTTTTCCCCTATGTTTCTGAAAAGAAATGAGTTATGATATGTATAATATATAAACTATAATACTGATTATATTACAGCCTGTACCACCACCTCGTCAACCTGTAACAGAACCAACTAATACAGCTATACCTTCAGGTAGGTCGGATTCTTCTTACATCTGTCTTACTAAACTATTTACTATATCTAAAATTACTACATCCTGACTGCATCATTTTAATTGGTGCAGAAAAGTAGGACATTAAACACCATTTCTTTTCATTTCACAACCAGCATCCTAATTGCTAATTAAGATAGAATGATGTGCATTCTTGGAAATAAATGGCTATGTTTAGAGTTCTCTTTTAAATTGTCAAATTACATGATCATTATTTTCTCTTTGTTACAGCATATAATGAAAAGGTTGTGTTGTTTTTACGTCAAACTGAGATTGATGATGTCATTAAAGAGAAATTCTCCTCGTATAGTAGTAACAGTTCTTTACGTGATAAAGTACATAAAATACGAAACCATGGTACAGAAGCTCTAGATAGATTGTGTAATGATATAGATTTAACAATATTATTAAGGTAAGTCAACTGGCCACATATAGATAGTTAGACTCTAGAACTTGTGAATGCTATGAACTGTTTAAAAGCTAGCACTGATTAGTGATTACATTGCTCCTTTAGTGTGTAGATTTGGGTTTTACACAAGCTGATATCAATGTTATTATCCACTGGTCTTCAAAGTCGGGGCTAATGTATCCATATTGATTGACATCCGTACACCTGATGTAATCTGAATGACTAAATCATATTGAATCATCCAATGGGAAAATATCATCCATTCTGGATGGTAAATCCCAGTTCTGCTAAAATGTTTATAGTTTTACACAATAAAATGATTGAATTAAGACAACTTAAATGGTACAGAGTATTAATAAATATAACTATGACGGCAGACAGTCTATGACATAACTGGGAAAGTCGACTTTTCAACAGTTAAAAGATTTTGTAGAAAAGCAATAGGATGTTGGTTAGTTTGAACATCATTATATGTGATATCAATAACTTAACTATATATTGAACTATTGACCTGAAGATGATCCCTATTGCACACTTATTATAGAAACCATTTCTGTGATAAACTCATAGATAGATCAGGTGAAAAACACATCTTCTGAATACTGGACTGTTAGATTATATTTTGATTAACAAATATTACTTGTATGAAAGTACAATGAAATTGTTGAATAAGTAAACTTCCTAAATAGATGAGAAGTGGTATCAGATGTTATTTTATATTACAGTGTATTTGAACAAGATATAATGTCATATATACCACCAGCTTTACGTAATCCAGCCAGTAATTTAGAAACTAATCAAGGTTCACCGCAAGGTTCACCAGGTAAGATTTACACAACTCTACTCAGTGAACAGGGGCCTTAGAAAAATAGTTTAAGAATTTTAACCTCCAACCCATGAAAAGGCTGCATCATTAAAATATTTCATTTTAAATTTCATAAATACAGATCTAGAACATAAAATGAAATGGGGTTTAACATCTTACTTCTCTTTTACATGAATGCCAACTGAACATATATTGAAATCTTTACTTACTGATGCAGGTTAATAATTCTCTTATTTCAGCCCCAAATAGACCGCCTGCTCGTGTTCCAGCTCCCCATAAAAGAGATTTCCATGCAAAACTGCGAAACTTCTATAGAAAACTAGATTCTAAAGGTTATGGTCAAGGACCAGGAAAATTAAAGTAAGTTAAAAGACAATACAGGTAATCTGACAGTAACCATTAAAAATATCGCTTCACTAGTGATTGAGAACTTTAATATAAGGTTATCTAATTAGATGTCTTCATTTTATATGGGAGTGCACATTGTCATCCTCAAATAAAAAACCAAAATATCAATAGTAGCTAATATCTCGACTTGGGTTTCAATCAGATTAAAAAGAGACCCATCAAAAGATTTTGCTGTATGTGATACTAGTTTGTTAATACCATCTGGAAAGGTTGCCGAATGTTTGAAATATTTCAATTCATCGTTTCTTTGGAAATACTGAATGGAATTGAACCATTTTTGGATTGATAGTGGTTTGCAAGGGATTCAGAATCCTTTAAAAGATGATCAGCAGCTTCATGATATTTTTATATCACAACATATTATGATGTTCTTGTCACCATTCAGAATGCTTTAGGTTGGAATATGTTCCCGCCATGCTACATAAATGTGACTATGTAATGTCTGTAGAATTTGATTCCACCATGCTACATAATTGTGACTGTCTATAGAATTTGTTTCCACCATGCTATATAAAAGTGACAGATGTAATTTCTATTACTTTCTATAAAATTTATGAAGGATAAAATGTTTTATATTTCATTTGTAGATTAACTGTTAGAAGAGATCATGTTTTAGAAGATTCTTTTAATAAAATTATGTCCACACAGAAAAAAGAACTACAGAAAAATAAACTTTATATAACATTTGCTGGAGAAGAAGGGTTCGTACAATGTCTATAATAATTTATTTATATTTGTTCTATTTACAAACAAATGATGCAGAAACTTAGCTCAAGATCAGTAGGCAATTTCAGCAAGTGACTTGTACTTTTAAAAGAAACAGCCATTAGTTTACATTGTAAGTTTGACAATTAATTGTTAGTAGGGCTATTGTTGGCACTGCTAATTGGTGTTGATGGAATGGAAACCATGTCAACATCCATTATTTCCTAGAGTTTTCACAAGTCTTGATTACAAATGACAAATGTAGTTAACATATTTGAAGTCTTTGTCTATCTTAATCCAAAATCATAATATTAGTTTACACATATTGAAAATAATATTGTATTTTCAGATTGGATTATGGTGGTCCATCTCGAGAGTTTTTCTTCCTTCTATCAAGAGAATTATTTAATCCATACTATGGTTTATTTGAATATTCAGCTAATGATACATATACAGTACAAATCAGTCCTATGTCAGCTTTTGTTGAAAATGCTCATGAATGGTAATCTCCCTTTGTTTATTATCACACTATCTAATATTAGGGTACTATAGTAGAAAGTGGAAAACTACACAGCAAAACACAGACATAATGCATAAAGTGTCAATACTGTAAACGCCATGATGTCAAAACTCCACTATGATGGGAAAAATGTTGTGTTCCTTGGAGAAATTAACAAAAGCAGAGCAAAGACTTCAAAAGCTTTGAAATAAGTTAAAATTTGTCAATTAGATGTACATTCAAAGTTTCGGCCCAAAAAATTTATGCAAGAGTCAAGTGAGTCACGATTTCAAAGAATCTGCTGAGTAATCTTTCTGTCCCTCAGTACCAAATGTATCAACTGAAATAAATTAGAGTGTAACCCTGATTTTAATCCAAATGTCATTAAATCATATAAGATTTGTTCTAACTATGATCTCTGCCTTTATTTTCAGGTTTCGTTTCGCTGGTCGAGTTCTAGGTCTTGCCTTAGTTCATCAATATCTGCTGGATGCGTTTTTTACTCGTCCATTTTACAAATTTATATTGAGAGTGTAAGTATAACATGTTCACAAATTTAACAATGTGATTGGGGGCTTGGGTTGGCATAGTAGCCTAGAGTGTCGCACTTTGAACTCTAACTGGTCTGTCACCTTTGGCTTGTGGTGGTGGTTTCGATCCCTGGTGTGAGCTTATGTGGCTTGGAGATAAGGGACCTTCTAAACCTTATGGGCTTACTCCAGGTACTCTGGTTCCTTCCCACAGGAAAGACCCTTGCGCATGTGCTGAATACACTAAAATGAGTAATAAAAGAAAAACTTGTCTGCGATATGATCTTCGGGGGAATCAGATGTTTAACCCTAAGAACAACAATGTGATTTATCATACAGCCAATTGAAAAGTAGCCAGATTATTTAGAAAATATTTTCTATAATTAATAAATCTTGAGTAATCCTGACATTCAGTTTTCAAACAAAAAGGTTTAAAACTGGCTCCTGTTACCATTTTTATATGCCCACATTGAAATGTGGTTGTTTGTCTATAATAATTTCCTGTAAACATTCTGTAGATTTATTCTACAGATACAAATTTCTTTGGTTAATTTTTATCTAATGCTTATTTAGGCCTTGGTCTTTAGAAGATGTGGAGACTATTGATGCTGGATTTTATCAGAGTTTGTTGTGGATAAAAGATAATGATATAACAGACTTAGATCTAGATCTTACATTCTCTGTTAGTGAAGAAGTCTTTGGTCAGGTATGTTTACAACTATTTTGTTGACCTTGTAATAAATATAATAATGTTATGTAAAAAATATTAAAATGAGTATAGTGGTTTAAAGGCACAGTTAACCACCAGCCTATATATTTAAATAGTGCATTTATACACCCACATTTTCATATTGTCGTCGCCCCGGTCCGTCCATCCACAATTTGTATGTGGTCACAATTCTTATCCGATTTTGACGAAACTTGAAATATATGTTTAGATACAAAAGATCTCAGTTCCTTTCTATATTCGCGCATATCGGATCGTAACTTCCTGGATTGTACAAAAAATTGCTTTTTGTTTTTAGCTTGTTCTCTGTCCATCTCTTACAAAATGTGGGCGTCTAGCTTGTTGTGCCTTTAAAGAAAGATGTTTGGCCTATACACAAAAAGTGATATTATACCACCTATCATAATTCCTTCAATAATTATACTTTGCCAATATTTGGTGTAACTCCTCCATTAAAATAAAGTTTTTTTAGGGGATTATATTATTGTATTTCATACTTCTAAGGTAACTGAGAGAGAATTAAAACCAAGTGGTAGTAAAACAGCTGTAACAGAACGTAATAAGAAGGAATATATAGAAAAAATGGCTAAATGGAGATTAGAAAGAGGTGTGTCTGATCAAACAGAAAGTCTTATCCGAGGATTTCATGAGGTAATTATTTATTTTGGTTTTCTGGGAGATTTTAACCTAACTCTGTATTTTCAAGCACAGGGCATAAGATAAACTTCGGATTTCGGCTTGTCGATCAGGTGTGACGGGTTTCTCAACAGTTGATATTCAAAGTAGAGTATCTGGAAATGCTTCTGTCTTGGCATAATCGCCCCCCCCCCCCACAACATAATAACTGAAGTGTAATGTTTTAAGTTTTTCTCCATATACCATATCATTATATTTATATGTATATAAGTATCTGGTCACTCATGCCAGTTTCTTAACTGAAGTAATTTACCAGGGCTAAGTTGCAATGTTTATTTCTTTTTTATACGCCCACATTGAAATGTGGTCGTATATTGTTGTCGCCCCCGTCGGTCCGGCGTCCAAAATTGCTTGTGGACGCTCTAGAGGCTAAAGTTAATATCCGATTCACTTTAAATGTATACACAGTGTTAAAGGTCATGAGACGATGAAGCCTATTGATTTTCAGCTATTTCCGATAATTACTGTCAGAGTTATGGCCCTTGATCACTTCAAAAAATCTTGTGGACTCTTTAGAGGTCAAAGTTAATATCCAATTGACTTTAAATTTATACACAGTGTTTAAGGTCATGAGACGAAGAAGCCTATTGATTTTTAACGAGTTTCGATAATTACTGCCTGAGTTATGGCCCTTGATCACTTCCAAAAATCTTGTGGATGCTCTAGAGGTCAAAGTTAATATCCGATTGACTTTAAATTTATACACAGTGTTTAAGATCATGAGACGAAGAAGCCTATTGATTTTCAGCGATTTCCAATAATTACTGCCAGAGTTATGGCCCTTGATCACTTTCAAAAATCTTGTGGACGCTCTAGAGGCTAAAGTTAATATCCGATTGACTTTAAATTTATACACAGTGTTTGAGGCCATGAAATGAATCATATTGATTTTCAACGATTTCGGATAATTACTGCCAGAGTTATGGCCCTTGATCACTTCAAAAAATCTTGTGATGCTCTAGGGGCTAAAGTTATCAACCGATTGACTTTAGATTGATACACAGAGTTTAAGGTCTTGAGACGAACAAGTATATTGATTTTCAATGAATCTTTATGACTTGAACAGTTAAATCCATGATGTTAAAAGTTTTGTGTACTAAATGTTAGCATGGGGCAGAACTTTATAAAAACCAAACAAATTCTAATGGTTTAATGATAATTACTTAATGAGTTGTTACTCTTAATCAGATTTTAATGTATTATAAATTTTTCATTACCGAAAAAAGTAAAAATATGCGACAACTCTTGTTGACTGCCCGGACAATATAGCTGCTGTGGAAATGTTTCGTTGCCTGGCAACCTATCTTTGTTATTGTACTTCAGGTTGTGGAGCCACGAATTGTATCTTTATTTGATGCTAGAGAATTAGAGTTAGTGATAGCTGGTACTGTAGAAATAGATATAACTGATTGGAGAAAAAACACAGAATATAGATCAGGTAATAGTTCACTCAAAAAATTTCTACACGACTCAAATCCACAAAACTAGCTTTATTAATATTATTTGAATTAAACATCACTTTACTTAATTATATCCTAGCTATTTTATTTCAAAATATTTGATATGTTTCTAGGTTATCATGATCAACATCCTGTTATACAGTGGTTTTGGACAGCTATATCTAAATTTGATAATGAAAGAAGGCTTAGATTACTACAGGTACATCACACATTTTATATAATTTATTATATCCCCTCCATTTTCCAAATACAGGGGTAATTTGAACCCTTGCATTCATGAGGAAGATGAACCCATTTCATTTCAAGAGTGAATATTTTTGTTTTAACTCCTGATAAACTGATGAGCCTAGTATGTTAGCCTATGGTAACCAACTATACAAATAACCCTAATATAAGATATATGTACAATACATCTTTAAACAGTCATAACTTCACTCAGAATAAAGTAATTTAAATGAATCTTTCAATACATTCATTTTTCATCATCTACTTTTTGAACTGATATAGCAAGGATGTCCAGCTCTTTATTTAAATCTTAACATAATGCATTTTTAAACTTGACTTGCTTATTTCAAATTTGATTAAGAAAACAAAACCAAAATGCTAGGTGGTGCTGGCTTGTTGATATCATATGTAGAGGATGCCTAATATTGTGGAAGTTTTGATTCATCATATCTTTGTTAGTACAGAAATCAAATTGAACCATTTTGGGACTAATATTCCTTTTAGAGATTCAACATTTGGAATATTGTAAGGGATTTGAAATCCTGTGAATGACGATTTTCGGCTTTAGATTTATTAAAGTAGACCTGATAAATCTCAACTTCTTGAAACAAAAGTAATAACAAGGGTTAGTGTGCCATTTGCTTTTGTTCTGTTTGTTCTGTGTTTTGTTAGCGATTCGGCTGCTTTGTTGATTGGGTATATATATTCAGTTGTGACAAGTCTGTTCCTTGAAATATGTTGTGTTGAAACTTTACATGCTAAATTTTGAAAATGAAGAAAAATGTAATTTCCTTAATTTATCACATTCAGATATATCTTGTTTTAAATATTGGTACTATAAAATGTTTTTTTGTGTTTTTAGTTTGTAACAGGAACATCTAGTATACCTTATGAAGGTTTCTCGGCTCTGAGAGGTAGCAATGGTCCACGCAAATTCTGTATAGAAAAATGGGGCAAGGTGACAAGTTTACCTCGGTATGTTTATTGTTTTACTAACCAGTTCACGAGAAAGGGTATATCTGATATTGGCCTTTTTCAGGAATTTGAGCAGGGGATGGTGAAAGGTGGAGTGTCATATATAGCCCCTATTACTTGCTCACTATTCTATTTTTACAAAGTAGATTAATACTAATTAGTTAAATGTGGTCTGAAGCCTTCTTAAAACCATTGTGGTATATAGAGTTGTTTCCCTTCTTAATAAAAGGCCTTAGTCCTAGAGGATTCTGGGATTGGGTGAACTTCAAGATGAATGCTTGTTTTGATGGAGTGTTCTAAATAAAAATCAATCCAGGACAATCCTAAATAAAACACACAACATATATATAATCAGAAGCTCAGAGACAATTTTTCTGCTCATTGGATTAGAGTGGAATTAGGCTAAAACAGTGGCAGTGCTTCCCACATTTGTTTGTTCGACTTTATTTCAATGAATGTAGCAGCAAAAAATATTCTCTGCGCAAACATGGGGTGGGCCTGAAAGCCCTCTCTGAACACACTTCTGATAATACCAGAAGTGAGGGTGTATCGCATACTACCAAATATCACAGCTACGTTTATTTTATAAAATATATTTTCAGAGCTCACACATGTTTTAATCGATTAGATCTACCACCTTATACTTGCTGTGATATGTTGTTTGAAAAAATAGTAATGGCTGTAGAAGAGACTAGTACGTTTGGTATCGAGTGAAGGAAAGTGAATCTAAATGAATTAGGAAGGTGACATAATGGCATAGGAATTAATGATCTGCAAGAGGAGCCTAGTGAAGATGTATAAGATGATTATCAAATACAGGGTTGATTATAAATGATATATTCCAGACTAAAGAAGAAACCTAAAGAGATCAATTTTTATTTTATGAAAAATATTTGATGTTGTTGTTCCTCATTTTCTTCATCAAGAGTCTTTTGATATTATTTTTAAATAACAATTTTACAATAGAGTATTAGTGAAAATTTGTGATTTATTGCTTTTTGTTCAATTAGGCTAGAATTATTCAAACTTTTAAAATGTGAAAATGCAATAATATGTTCTTTCAAGACCATTTTCCCCTAAATACACATTGATCCCCATTTCTTTTCTCTTTTTTCATCTAAAATGTGTGATTGAATATATCTAGTCATTAGAATGGTCTAGTAATCATACCAAAGCACAAGTAATATTAATATATTAATATAGTACTGGTATAGTAAGAATTAGATAAACCTATAAATTTATAATTTAACTCATAATAGGAATAATATATTCTTCTATTTTTATTATAGAAAATATAAAAAGCTTTCATTTGTAGAGATGAAAATTGTCTTTGGCATTAATACAAACGTAACATTTTGTTTATTATAATCAATGGATATCCCTACATTGAGTATTCATAACGTTTTTGTCATGAATTTTCCACATATGCGTGAAATATTTTCTAGTCCCATATTTATTTACTGTTGGCCTTGTGCTGTAACTGTAAATGACATCCAAATGTTTATATTGTACTGCATATGTTGTGTGACATTCTGTATACATACATACAACTCTTGGATAGATATACCATATTAGGGTTATCTCAGGGATTCCACTGGAAAACCAAGGGGATGCTCGATTGTCAGTCCGGAACGTCCAGAATTAATAGAATTTCAATCGAATGACGCAGAATTCAGTTCTATCACAGTTCTGTCAATCCTGACAACAGAGGTGGTGTGAGTAGAATCATGATGTAATTAAACACAACACATATGTTTCAGCTGTCATTGTTGGTTGGGTTATTTTCTTCAGGCAGTCAGCACATGCATTGTAGCTCAAAATCCCCTTTTCACTCGATTGTCACTATTTTGGGGATGAAGAAATTCAATTCCGGAACGTTCAATCGAGTATCCCCCTAGAGTGTAATATTGTCAACAATCTATTAATAGCCTACAAAGCAGAGCAGAGAGACTTTGTAATTAAATTGTATAATTATTGTGAACCCTTTGTCAGAAATTGATGATTTTTAATAACCAACTGAATATGCCTGAAATAGGACTAAGCCATAATTTCCTACTCATTCTCCCTCGTTTAAAGATTTGCTTGAATTTGAGTTATTTTGTTACTACACTGTACAATTAATGTACTGTAAAACATGAAATCACTTAAAGATGCATTATTTAAAAGCTAAATCTGCCTATTGCAGGTATTTTTTTCTGACTTCAATTGTTATATATGAATTATTAACATGACAAGCCCATAATCAAATCTCTGGGCCATCGTTGGGCTCCGATTTTGTCAAAACTATAAACACTGATAGCATCACACAGAATAAAACAATTTGGCTGATATTTTCAATGTACAGTGTATTCATTATCTTATTTTGAACTATTATAGCAAGAATGGACAACACTTTATCAAATCCTTACATAATGCATCTTTAGATTACTTTCGAGGTGTCGTTTGTTGATTTTAAAATATGTCAAATTAAAAAAACTCTGTTATTCCATTGAATTACTATGATTGTCTTTAAAGAGGAGACTCAATCTTGAACTGTGAGATAGATTACAATTGCCTTAATCTGTAATGAGCTCAAAATGGTGATAAAAATATCCAAACCTTGTACATGTATATATTGCCAATACTATATATGGCTCAATCCTTGAAATATATTCTAGAAGGAGACTAAGATCTCAAACAACATTAAATGCATGAAATAAATCATTTTCCTTTTAAACTCGGAGTATGCTAAATATCAAAATTATACTATACCTATTCAAGTGTGAAAATAAGTAGCTAATTATAAATAAAGCACCCATTTGCACTCACTGCAGACGTTTCTTTCAAAATGAATGCTGTTACATAGCTGTATTAATTGCATTTATGTCCTTTTGAAGTTGGTTCTTGATGCATTATCTCAATTTTGTGTACATTCACTCAACTTCTTGCCAGATGCTTAGTTGTACATTCAGCCGCATTGTTAGGATTTCAGGAACTACTTCTTGTCTTTATGTAAAGAGAGTGAAGCAACTTTTGGACAAGCCAAAACAAACCAGCTATATTATGATTCTTATTTGATAAGCTGAGTTAGTAAATCAAAAATCTAGTTCCTAAACAAGATAACTACTTATTTGCTTTTAAAATGCTGTGATATTTGTCCAAGCAAAAAATTAATTGCGTTTGAACTGGGTGTTTTATTTGTCATTAGTTACTTATTATCAGACTAATTTACTTTTGTTCCATGATCCTTGTCGTTTATTTTATCAGATATTTGAAATACTGTTATTGTACATGTATGTTGTATCTTTGTATTTTATGTAATTTTATTTCAGTTTTAACTTATTCAAAAATATGACAATTTACTTTATTACGTGTTAGATGTTCAAGTTATGGTATATTGCTGATTCAGTCAGTCATATATGTGTAACATTTATACTCCGATTATATTGATCCGCTTCTGTCAAAATCACCACATATTATTTTGTTAATGATTGATTAAATATATCTAAATTAATGGTGATGTCATTACATGTCGTCATCAGTGTTTGGATTAAAGAGGATTGAGTAACTTTTTTTAACAGCAAAAATTTCTTACTGTGTAGAATATTAAGAAAATGAAATAGCAAAACCAAATTTAAACTGTTGCATGCTTTATTTTATTTGACAGTATAGGGTTTAATATGTTTTTTTTGGGGGGGTGGGGGGGTAAATCAGTTGAAAAAAATATTGAAGAATTTGTGGGCAAATCAGATTTTGTTAAGCCATAAGGCAGTTCGCTATGAGTTGGGGCCAGCATGGATGATATTAATGAATTCTGACAACAGTGTTACAGTAATACCTGGCGTAGATTGTGATAAAATACAGGTTAATCTGATCTCTGGTTGTAATTACTGTATAAAAAAAAAATAGTTGTGAATATTGTTCCTTCTAAAGCTTCAAACACTAATAAGTTTTAATTATCAGAGTTCAGCACACAGAGTACTGACATTTTGTGAACACAATATTTGTCAGCAGAAATGAATACAGCAGTGTACTATTCACTCTTAGAAGAGTTACATCCCCTTCCACATTGTACTGGGCTATGTTTGTGAAGCATCCATTTTGTTGTGTTCCATGGTAAAAGCCTCCTGTTGTTATTCATATGTATCACTTTATTTCTCACAGTATTCTTAATACATTTAAATCAGAACACATTAGTCTGTTAAATTAAATTAAACTTAATATGATATTCTGTTTTATTTTTGGGGGGATATTAGTTGTAATTATAAACATATAGATTTTTTAATAGTAAATATTCAATGAATGATTGTGATAATATGTTAAATAACTGTGAATATGTGCTGGAAATCACAGCAAGATTTTTCTTAGAAATATTCTGTTATATTATTTTTTTTGATAAACCAAATATTATATCTGTATAACATTATGAATTGATTTGCAGTCCCAGTATATGTAGGGAAAATGATGAGAAGGGGTTCTAGATACTTTGCTTATCACAAGAACTAATTTTGGATTGTGGTTGTGACTTTTTGAAAATTTGTCTTTAAAGATATAGTTCATTGACAGTCACAATCCTTAATAAATAAACATCAATTGACAAACGTGTCCAAACTACCAAGAACAATTTTTGGGGTGGATAGGGATACTGTTGGTTTTTTTGAGATACGTCAAAGGAAGCTGTATTAATAATCTATAAGTTTTAACCTAACTGTCATTATGTATTATACTCGCTAAACGGGTAGGTTATTTGTCAGATAAAAATATATTTACAGGAAGTTATAAGGAAATATTCATAATTGGTCAATGGAACCTACTTAAATATCCGATTAGTATGTAAATTTGGAATTTTGGGGGGTATATTTTGAATTGAGTTCCTTTTTTGACATAAGAAAATGTAGGTTTGTCTTGGACTGTGGGAACTTTAAAGATAAGATCATTTGGGAAACTGTATTTTTTTTATTGTCAAAATGTTAATGGTTATTTATATTGTTTGCTTGTGTTCATGTATAAAACCACCATGTTAGCCTATATTAATTGTACAGAATCTTATATATATATGTATAAAACATTGTATATCAACAAACTAATCTCTACTTAAAATTTAAAATTATACATAAAACCACCATGTTTCAATGAATTGTTCTCATACTTTGATAGGAAGCCTCTTCCATAAATATGTCCTGATGGCTAGGTCTATGGTGGTCAAACAGTAGGTTCTAGTGTTACAGGTTGTAAGTCTACATGTGTAATAAACCAAAACCAAACTGTCTTCAGTCTTATATAGTGGAACATATTAAGTTTTGAGTTGAATTATAAGAGAGTGGATGTCGATTGTTATTTACGGTAATATTGGGTTGAAAAGATTGACATTTGGTCACCTAGAAATACAATCACTGCCTGTGACAATAAATTTTACAATTTAAAAATATTTGACTGCATTTTGTCTCTATTGGGCAATGAGTAAATGAGAATCACATACATATAGCAGAGTTAAGACTGTAATAACCACAATGGGCCATATAATCTATAATAGGTTTCATCATATTTCTGTGATATAGTTCTATGCTACTTTACTTTTGACATTATTTACCTTCCATATATACCGATCAAGTTCTTTTAGTGTTATATACTCTGCTTATGCATTTATACCTATTCTGTCTATATAGTATATATATGTGTACACTGTTGTACTAATAATACCATGTCTATATTTACCTACTGTCAAATAACTCTTTCACCTACATTTATCTGTAATTTTAACTTGTATAAACATTTTCTCCAATTTAACTTGACACAAGTAGATAAGACAGTATGTATACTAGTTTTAAATCTTGTATAGGTGTGTTTGTAATGAGCTTCACAGGTTTATTTTTATCAGTTAAACATTGTGCAATGATACTCTGTTTGATTTCTAACAGGTGTGACAATAGTATGGTTTTGTGGACATATTTCTGTTTTTGAACTGTTTTCAAATTACGAGTATTTTTGTTGATTAGAAAACACATTGCAATAACTATTGTTAAAACCTCTGATCCTCATTTCAAAGATTTGTAATCCCTTGAAAACTACAATATTGTGAAAGTTGAATCATGCATAGGAATATTGTTGGGAGAGGGGTTTTACATAGGCTAAGTCTGTTCCCCAACCCCATTCAGACATCCTGAATAAAAACATTGTTTTAAAAAAGAGAAAGTAAAAATGTTCCAATGATTTGAAAAATTTGCAACATTTGGCATTTTCTGCCGGTTGTATAAACACACTACCACCACTATTAAGTGAGGGGTAAAATCTTATTATAGGTCTCTTTTTAATCCGATTAAATGCAACCATCTCAGTGTTGATATTTTGGTTTTGTTTTCTTAATTAAATGTTAAATAATCTACTTGAGTACATCTAATCGTGGATTAAGCCCTGATGAATTGGATATTGGTCGAAAATGCAAATAACAATCAATGGGTTTTAATTGAAGTTTAAACTTTTTTTATTTTAGTTTAGTAGTTATAGGTCAACAAATTATGTTAGGTCTGTCCCTGTTCACCCAGAGCCTTGAATTATCATTGTTACTTCCACTAGATACATGTAGATCATATAGAACAGTATATGTACCTCTAATATAATCATGAATAGGGCAAAATTTGTTATTAAATTTGTTATAAAGTTATCATATTTTTATATATATATTAATTTGTTTGTATTAAGATAGTTATGTCCAATATACCTATAGTACTACCATTCTACATGCTCTGTGTACTGCTGATCATTGGAGTCGTCTCGGCGGATCATTGGCAGAATCGCTTCTGGTAGATATTCCAGTGGGTTTTTCCCCGTCAGTGCTCGGATGGGATGGAAAACCGAAGTCTCGCGTACACATTGGTGTGCACGTAAAAGTACTCTGGACAGTTGGAATTCGAAATAAGAGTAGATTGTAACCCAGCTGTCTGGGCAAAATTTCCTAATGGCACATTGCATTGCTTATGCCTGTCTTCATTAGCTCGGCCGGTGCAGAAAGGAAGTGTGACTGACTAGAAGTGTTACAGTGTTTTGATCTTGATTAATGGCTGATGATCCAATAATGTAATAGACCAGGGGGCAAGTAGAATGTGTTTGTTCTATACTATAGCAGGTTTTTATACTCTTTGTTTCTCCAGACATTGTGTACATTGATTGGTGGTTACTTGATGTGATTGAATTAATATATTAATTAATGACATGGAAAATTGTTTACACTTTATTGGTCCAAGACATGATAATTATGTTAGAATATTTAAAAACTTATCAATTATTACTTTTATTACACAATAGTTGTTAAATGTTTTATTTAGCTTTTGTTAAATGTTTATAAGCTATTTATATTAAGGAAATTAGATCTGCTCATCTGTCAAACTCATAATTCAAATATTGTATGTCATAGACCATCATAATTTCTTTTGCATCATTATCAATGCAATTTCTCATTATTATTTTTATGCTGAGCCTGTACAAGGTACTTGGAATTTTGTTGGGTTTTCTCTTTATAACTAGCCAAATAACCACAGCCAGTTTTAATCAAAAAGCACAAATACTCTAATCTGTAGAGTGTTCAACAAGAAAGATGAAAGAATGCTACTCTAAAGAATGATAGTCAACCAAATGTTGTTTTGCTGTATGTTGCCATTAGTAACTTGACAGTTACTAGTATATTTAGGTGGTTTCAAAGAGAATGTAGCTGGTTTTAGGTTGTTTAATGATCAAAGGTGTACAATATATAACCAATAAATGGTGTTAATTGAGTGATAATTGTGAAATGTAAAACTGTCCATGACATTTTATCAGCTACATTGGACACTGTACTAACAACAATAAACATACGCAGTGTGGGTCTGGGAATTTCTTCCTATGGTCAAATGATAAAATAGTCCCCTAAAATCATTAACTTTTTTTTCCTTGAAAATGATATTTTCGTTTTTGAACAAGACAAGTCATATAACACAATGTAGCGTTCATCACAAAAACAAAATATTTTAAGGATTTAGAATTTTCATTGGCTGAGAGTTAAAATCCTGGTATATTCACTGCTTCTCAGCCAATGAAAAGGCTGCATTCTTAAGATATACAAGTTGATGTGAATAAAGGCCCCTGGTGTTTATTGATAAAGTCTTAAATAATTGACTGCTTTACTTTGCTATAAGATAATGTAACACTTTAATGCAAGTTGTTTATGTTAAATGTATATTAATGTATAATATATATTATGTAAGATGTATGTATCAATCATGTTATGTAATTGTTCTATGGTTGTAATACATGGGTTATTATTAATTTATTATAAATATAATTATTGTATATGTAGATATACTAATATGTAATATATAGACTAGACAGTATCTAATCACTGTAAATAACTAACGCTTGAATCTGACCACACCTTGTATGTATCTCCTTGTACTTCCTAATGTAAATATGTTTTAAAAGTAATCCCATTTTTCATAAAGCTATAAAATGCAAATAATAAAATTATGCAAAATAGTTTCTTTTTATTTTGAAGAAAGTAAATTGTTATTTTAAAAAGTGGGGACTGTTTAGCAGATTCTGTATGGGTTTTCGGCCAGGTGAAGAACATGTTTCATATTCGCAAGAAACCATGCATGATCAGAAACCATATTAGGAAGGTAAAAGACAAATGGGACTTTCACTGTGTGTATTATAGGTGTACTGGAAAAATAAACCATCTGTTCTTCTGATGGTTCAAGTCTGGTGTAGTCCTGATCATCTTGCATAAAAACTGACAAAATGCCTGAAAGCAATTGCAGTAAAGTATTTGGTTCTTTTGAGAATAGTTTGAAAAGGAAATCTTGATTCCAGTCCTGCTTGATAGAATTTCTACACCTTGAAGTTTTATATATGCAAAAAGGAAAGTTACCACGTATAACATTAAATCTGTCATCAAAGTTTTCTAATCTATTTTAGAAACCCCAACTATATTTCAGGGAAGGCTGTTGGAACTCTTTATTTTTGTCCCAAGCAATTATCTGGGTGGTGTTATATGTTTTCAAAAGGGTGCCGCAGGGCTCAGTAATCCCTCCCCTTTGTTGGCCAAGCAAGTTCATTAGGATTTTCAAACATGGGTTTCTCCAGCAGTATGAAGGGCCTGGCAAGGCACAGTTTCTAGTCATTCAAATGGGATGGAAGTAAAAGAACCCTTGACGGCTGGAATTCGAAAGTCACAAATTCCCTAATGGCACCCTGCATGGCAAATGTCCATATTCATTATCCCGGTTGGTGCAGATTTGTAGGACCAGTGTCACGTCTAGCTGTAAACCAGTTTCCTGATTAGCTATCAGCTTTCTATAACTGAGATGCTTGCATGGATCCCACAGTGACAAATGACTCGATATTTTGGTCTCTAATATTCAGACAAGGTAAATAGGTTATATCTTCACATTTCAGCATTTAATTTGCATACTGAAACAAACCTTTTGGAGGTGGGGGTTATAAAAGCTCTCACTTGTTTACACCCATCATAATCCAGTCCAGTATAACTATACACACAGGTTTCAGGCTTACTATCTGTTTTAAATTAAAAAATATTACAAAGAAAAATTGAAGATATTAAAGAAAGCATTTAATTCACTAAAGGCTGGCGAGTGCCTGAAAACTGCATATAAATTGGCATGATTTTTATTACAAAATGAAGCGTGACCACAGAAATTAAAGACACATTTACAGTTATATAATGATTCTATTATTGCTGTTCATCAAAGAAAATACGGAGATATTCAAATGAAATGTATTTTCTTATTCCTCCAGAACTAAGTAATATCAATTATAGTGCTGCCATGAGAGGTTGCATATTAAGTTGAATTCTATCAACATCAGAATTAGTTTACTTAAGCTATTATTACAACATGGCAAAATAAAATATATGCAGAGTATATGAAGGGATATACAGTAAAATACATTTCATTTCTGCTACGAACAGAGCTCAATTTTACAAAGCAATTCATCCCACTGAATCTAAGTTAATAATATTCGTGGAATGACTAGCACTTCTGTAATCCGGCAAGATGGAGCGATCGACATGCCCAGTATGAGGTATTTATAATTCATGATGTAATAATTATGTATTTCAAACTCCATTTAACTATTTTAGTATTTATAACTAAAAGCTTATTTAATACTTATATTACTAAGAGTCAAGCACACCTATATTTACTTACATACTACATACGATAAATAATTCAATCTCAAAAACTTTAGCCCCTAGATATCAAAAACTTTGTTTTTCAGTGACTGAGAGTTCATATTTGTTTAATAGTCATTGCCCTTTCATTATTTGGCAATTACCACACAATTTCTGTTGCCATTGGGCTGTTTATGCACATGAGATGAAACTAATTTTCAAAGTGCTATTTCAACAACATAGATTTTTATTCCAACATTGCGGGTTATAATACCTAATCCATATCAGCCAAAATATACTATAATAACTCCATTTCTTTGTTCTCAATGTATAATCCATTTCGTACTCTGACCATAGGCGTAGGAGCTCAAAGTAATTCAGGGGGACATAAGAGAAAATTGCCCGAAATCAATACCGTTTTTTGGGGCATACATATCATAAGAGAGCTTCGGGCATATTTACGGTCATGCAATGGACAAGAAAAAGACGAGAAAATACTTTTCGGGCAGTGTGGATCTCATAGAAATAAGTTAGTTATAATTTTTCCCTAAACGTTAATAGAAAATTTGCCCCTCCTGCCCCCCACCTCCCCGGCTCCTACGCCTATGACTCTGACCATCAGACTTGGAACTCTCTTGAAAAGAGGGCATTGTCAGAATATCCATAGTTTGAATTTTTACACACAAATTAGTTAAGTCACTACTACAACAATTTCTGATATTATCAACAACATTAACTGTACAAATACGTTTTATTAAAACATTTAATATATGAAGTCATACATGTATCAAAACATTTAATATGAACAGAATAAAATTTTGATTACAAGTCTGCTGGCTTAAAGTATACAACATTCATTTGTACATTATGTAAGATTTCTTCAGTCATTTTCAACAAAACCTTAAAAATAATACCAATGTAAGATCTAGTTAAAAATTGATGAAGATAGAATTTAGCTGGATTGTAATCAAATTATTATTATTAGGAATAAACACCAACAAGGTTGGTTTTTTTTAAGTACAAAGATTATTTTGTTGATTTCTAATAACATTTCGAAAAACCTGAAAATTTGATGGGACAAAAAGCTTAATTAAAAAATATATTTATGAGGTAAGAATATAAAATTAAGCAGGTGATTTGAATTGGTTAAAATTAAAAAGGGCATTTGTCAATAAACCAAATGGCTTTTCGTATCAGATCCACACCTCCTCTTCCAACTGGTAATACAAGAAATTAAATGCTTAGAGTTTCACCCATTGTCCAATCTATACTAAATTTATTCTGATAACAACTTATGCTAACTTATATCCATATAAGGTTGAGACAGGGGAATTAATTCTAACAAGGAAAGCACCATTAATTTGCAAGTCCACAGAATGTTATTTTTTTCTTAAAATTTTGTTTAGGGTTTTTCTGAATAGAGATTGGAAAACAGGAACACACATAATATATGTAGACTATCCGAATTCCTCTCCCTTAATTTGACCCTCATGTCTGAAGAAGCAGGCAGTTCTCCTTCATTGCTGGCATTAGTTCTGGCAGATAAAGGGTGGGAACTAAGTAGATTTGGTATATTGACAAATGCACCATTCGCATGTAAGTAATATACAATAAAAAGATATATAAGGAATGTTGTAAAATATATATATTTAAAAAAGAGAATTATTTTATTCTAAAAGTAACAATAAAGGTCTATTTTTTTAAAAATTCCAATATGATTCACAATAAAAATTTATATACAACTACAATAAAGAAACACAGAATACATCATTGTTAATGGATTCAAAGCATTCTGTTAAATTCCAACATTTGTGCAAGCTGTTTCCATATCTCACAGATGTTTTCTGTAGGACCTTACAGCACTATTCTGGATTTTAACGGATGCTTTGATTAGCCATCTTAATTAGGTTATGGAGCACAAACATTCTTCAATTCTTTAAGATCAACCATTTGAAATTTGAACATAGTGGCAACCCACAACCCAATAAAGAGTTTTTTCCAAACATATATTTTCAAAGTATCAGTTCCCAAAATTTAATTGATCAGAAGTAACCGTTCCTTTCTTTAGAAATTTCACATACAGATCATTTTAGCCTCTTTAATCTTAACTCCAACTTTATTACGCCTGCACATACAATAAACAGTTATTCCTGATTTTTAGTTTTGAGAAAGAAAAACTAAAAAATAGACACACACACATTTCTGATTTTCAGAAATGTAATAGCACATTTCACTTTCTGTTAGCACAAATATTTCACATTAATTCAGATGTAGTAGATATCCAATTCCTTCTGCTAAATAGTCTCTTTTCAAGTCCTTAAAATCCAGTTATCTCCCTTGATACACGTCTGTTATCTCTATCACCTTCCATATTAAAATCCTAACAAATAATCTCTTACACCATCCATTTACTAATTAATCCAATCAAACAGCTTATAAAAAGTACTAATCCAACAGGTCGAACAACACCACTACCATTAACTACAAAAAAAAGTTTATAATTATAACACAACCACCATTCACAAATAAAATAGTGATACTCGATAAATCAGAATCAGAGTCTTCTTGATCTAATACTAATCATTGACATTATTCAAGGTATTGATGTAATTAAACTATATACAAAGTTCCATTACTCTGACTCAATTAAAATCAAAGCCATGGTGTTCCAAAGTCACAAAAAATCAAATTGATTATCAGTGCATAAACTAAGTAGAAAATGCATTCTTATCATCAAACTCAGTCAAGACATATTCCTTTAATTAACATCTACACCACGTTTGACGCCCCTGATACAAATTAGGTCAATTTGGGACCAACATGTATAATTTTATTTCAATAATTCACTTGAACTTAGGGAGAGGAAACCAGAGGACCCTGAGAAAATGCATGAGGTTGCATGGAATCGAAACCACTCGTCTTGACTCCATGACAGAATCTATTATCTAAAACTAACTCTTACCTTGTCTGAGAAAAACTGCTTCCTTATAAATCTTTCCGTCAGTAGATTCTACTATCAGATAAAAGTATGAATTAAAATGGCGAGTTTGAGCTTCATAAATATCCAATGTTACAATTTTATTTTCCTCATCTCCCTGTAATAAACAAAGTAAAAATATGTATTAATGTTCCCAATAATTCTTACAAATTTAAACATTCAAATAATAGAGTATCTTTTATGTGGTCTCATCTATTGTAGTTTGTTTCATCTGCATTTGATGGGAGCCGCGGTGGCTCTGTGAGTTTCTAGTTGGGATGAAAAACCCAGATCTAGTGTACACACATAAGCATGCACATAAAAGAACCCTTGACAGTCGAAATTCAACAAAGAGTAGGCAAAATTTCCCTAATAGCACACTGTATGGTGTATGGCCATCTTCATTAGACTGATTGGTATAGAATAGTACAATGTTTAAACCCACTTCATTTCATTTTGCCATCAACTTTTTTGTAAGATCTAAATGGTAAGCTATAAATGTGTGCTATGATTATCCAGTTGTCCTTCTAACCTAATTTAATACCGTAATCTATGCAAAACCTGAAGTTGTAAGATTGCGATCTGCTACCTGAGAGCAAACATTCAGCACAGGTTTCTTAGATCTCTATGTAGTGTTGGCCAACAAAATTATATGCACTGATACAAAATAAAGTTCTTATTTTAATTTCGTTGCTATGTCTTGTCACAAAAACAATACTGATTCTATGTTGTTAACAGATCCTAAAATCTGCTGCACAGCACTTTAGATCACTTAGATTTCTTTACTAACCTCTATTCTGACTTCTGTTAAATCGGCAGTTTTGTTACCAGGGTAGAGAATTTCTATTTCGTTATTGTAGCCAACTTCCCAGTACAAATGTTTAATTGGTTTCTGGGAGGAAACATCACACTTCAGTTCAACAAAACGATCTTTCAAAACAGCTGTTTTGTTTCGACAGCTTATCAGAGGAGTAACTGAAAATACACAAAACATAGTTTAAATGTTTGGAAAAAAAACTGTAAATTTTGATGTGGTTACCTGTTAAGATTAAAAATCTCAAATGTGTGGGCATACCAAAACTGGAATTCCAGCACCAGTATTTGAAACAACAATTCCGTTAATGAAACCGAAGTTCCCTTAAAACTGATGTAGATTTCAAATTTTGACGTGGTTACTCTTTAAGACAAAAAAGATCTCCAATTTACAAGAATTGTGGATGCACAAAAATTGGAATTCCAGTACCAGTATCTAAAACAATGATTTCTTTAAGGTAAATGAAATGCCATTTTACGATATATTATTCAGACATAAAGCAATCCATATTTCTAACATTGTTTCATTTGATTAATCACATTTCACAATGCTGGACCAAGCCATCGTTCTTGTGTCTTGTACTCTCTTACTGCAGTTGATTCATTTTGTCGTAGAGCTGCCTGCAGTTTAATTACCAATTAAACATTTCACTGACCAGAAACCAGGGTGTCATCACCACCATCTTGGAATTATCAAAAATCATACTTTAATTAGCAGAGCCATATGCTTTTTTCAAAGACAGTCACACCCAAGAACAACAACAATATCAGTCACCCTTGGGGCCCAGTTCTATGATAACAGAATATAGAAAGGCGAAGGTTAACTTACTTGAAATAATATGCAAATTAATACTGGCCACTGCATTAGCAAAATCATTAGCTACAGTATCTGGAATTTTAACTTTGGCAACACATTTCAATTTCTTGTGTTTGGGTAGAAATCGAATGTGAGCGGTGATAGAACATTTGTACGATGGACTGGCTCGAGTAGAAGCAGAATCCTGTATATCGAGAGCTTGATCTGGAGCCAGAAGAGTTTCATCCATATACAATTCTAATGCAGCATGAGGATTGCTACCATAGGTTGTGCAAGTCACAAATGAGTTACCACTTTTGACTTCTGCTTCAAAAGTTGCATCTACAGCCTCGGTGATTGGTTCTTCACTGCCTTCAAAAATTAGTTCAATTTTCTCGATGTTATCTAAAATATTTTAAAAGAATAATAATAATCTTAAAAAAAGAAACATTAATTTAAAGATAAAAAAAACAGGGGCTTGTCAATCTCCCTAATACCCCCAATAGCAGCAAAGTCTTTCAGGCTATCAACAAGAGGTTGCCATGGAAGATACGCGAACATTTTGCAAGAGATGGACAGAGAACAAGCTCAAATAAAGAAGTGATTTTTAGTACAATAAGGGGCCATAATCCAGGAAGTTACGGTCCAATATGCGTGAATATCTATAGGAACTTAGATCTTCGGGATATAAACATATTTTATTTTTCATCAAAATCAAAACATTTTGTCAGGCAGTTTTGGCCAGATTTTCACGAAATTCAAACTCAACTATCATTAGGGTGCAACAGTGATACATTCAAACGTTTTTTTTAAATTGGATGAAAATTGTGACATCTAGAGGGACGACAAGCTAAAAACGCGATTTTTTGTACAATCAAGGGCCATAATTCAAGAAGTTACAATTCGATATGCACAAATATCAAAAGGAACCAAGATCTTTGGGTTATAAATGTGCATTTCAAGTTTCATCAAAATCTAATCAAAATTGTGACCTCTAGAGGGACCAAAACCATGTTTTTTTAAATCGGATAATAATTGTGACCACAAGTTAAAAAATCAATTTTTCGTACAATCGGGGGCCATAATTCAGGAAGTTTCTATCCGATATGCGCGATTATCGAAAGAAACCAATATCTTTGGGTTATAAACATGCATTTCAAGTTTCACCAAAATCAGATGAAAATTGTGACTTCTAGAGTGTCCACAAACTAAAAACGTAATTTTTCGTGGACGGACAGACAAGGGCGACAGCATAATACATCCACATGAAAATCTGGGTGTATAAAAATCATGGTCAACAAATTCCTCTGAGAAAGTTCTAAAATCCAAACACTACACTGTATCTCATTCATAACATGGTCAAAACATAATCCTGGATATGACTGTTATGTGAGGATTACAACTAATTTTGATAGTGTTTTCCTTACCGTCAAACACTCCACAGAGAGAAATTTGTCCTGTCACATTGACAAACTTTAAAAGTAATAATTTGAATTCTATGAGAACTACTTAGTGTTTCTTCCTTGTCTGCCCTAATTCCACCAAGTATGAAAAAATTACACTGACAAATTTTCCTGTACCACATTCACAGATAACTTGGAAAAACACATTTTAAGTTTTTAAGATCAGGAAATTTTTATTACAATTTGACAGTGAATCCCTAAGCCCCAATAATATATCCCATCAAGGTTTCAATTAAAAATTTCTTCCAGAACTCTGTCCTGTATCGGGTTCACATTAATTGGAAATTTACAATTGCATATTCTGAATTTCAATAGGGTTCATCCATAGGTCAAATGAACAATAGGTTTTTGTGCTCAGAATTGTTCTTAATTAAACTGTAATAATAGCAAAACAGTAGCCTATGTAATTTTATTACCATTTTCATAAACTCTCTAGTGTATGTTACTCCTTGAATTATACATTAAATACAATTATGTATTTAAAAAAAATGCAATTATGCATTAAAAAAAATTATGCATTAAAAAAAAATACAATTATACTTTTTTAAAAATATAATCATACATAAAATATAAAATATAATTATACATAAACTATATATTATACAAAAAATATAATTATACATAATACGTAAAAAAAAAAGATAACTTACGCAATACAGAAACGTGGACAGATGCTTGATGAACAACTGCACCTTGTTCCATTGCCTTAAGAATATATTCACCATCAGTTTTATCTTGAACTGTAAACAGACATTATACATGGAATAAAAGATTTATTGATGGGTACCTGAAGGCAACACTGGAAGGGATGGATACCAAAAAAAATTTCTTAACTAGACTGACCCCTCCTTGAATTCAAGTCTCACTACACTAACTGATAGAAGGAAGATGGAATCCTCAAAAGCTAGCTAATTTCTATAGCACTGATGTAGTGGTTTGATGACTTTACTGTAGCCTAATAGCAGGACCCTTATATATTATACATGTGGGTGCAGGACAGATTTTCTGCTAATATAGAAAGTTGTGTGCCATACTGACCACCATCTGAAAACAGCTCTACATTTAAAACAGGCCTACATTTTATACAAAATTTGAATAAAACACAGATTTTGAATCAAAATTTACCCATTTTATTAGGAAATTTGCCATTTAATACATGTAATATTTAGATAAAGAGCTGGTTGTTTTATAATAATTCAAAAATAGATAATGCAAAATGAATATATTGAAAATTTCATGGAAATTACTTTATTCTGAGCAAAGATATTGAAGGTTTGACAAGATGTGTGCCCTGATTGTGACCACCATACTGGTTATTAGAGACTAAGCCTTGCTTCAACATTTTTACAATAAATCATCAAATGAGTGAACCAATCTAATCTGCCTAAAATCGGACTCATCCGATGGCATCGAGAGTTGATTATAAGATCTTGTCATGTTAATAAATTTCTAATTAATAGTTTATATAATATTTAAGACCTGCAATAGGCAGATTTAACAAACCATGTTATTAATTCATCAAATTTACTACATCATTATTTGTAACAACAACTCATTGAACTAATATCAAATCATAATGGCCAAAATAAAAACTTACCATTGAGAAGGATTAATGAACCCTTGATGAAATCTTCAGCATTGAACTCCAACTGGTATTCATTGCCACTTATGCCAGTTTCCAAACTTGCTTGGGTTGAAATTTTATGTTCATTACCTTCTTTGTCTTTATGAAACCAGCTTACTTGTCCCTTTAAAATAAACTGGATTTTCACATCCAACACAAAATTTAATGTTTGTGTTTCTCCAACTTTTACATACTGTGTTTCTGTTGGAGTTACAGTAACTGTCACTGCTTCACCTGTAAGGAAAGATAAAACATTATGGTAGAAATTGGTTTTGGTTATAGACTGTATTATTGAACATGAACTGGGAAATAGAAAGTTTTATTTCTTTGAGGAAGTGCCAGAGATCTATTGTCTTGTATGCGGTCCAAATTAAGTTCTAGCTGCTGTTTAACAAACCATGCATGGTGGTTTAACCAAACATTAGAATTTTGTGCAGGAACAGTGATAGTGAAATAATCATGGACTTCTGCATGGGGAGTACTGTATATAAATATCTAAGCAACATTAGAGCTTTCTGAAACAAACTAGGTTATTTTGGGACAAACAAATGGTTTATTTGCACTCAGGTATCTGAAGCAGTAAGAGGAAAATTTGTGGAACACGAGATAATCCACAACATTTGGCAGTATGTAAATTAGGTCTATTTAACGCCTGCTTCCACCTAGATGACATCACAGATAAAGCATTGTCATTCTCCACAACAAGTCTTGCTATCCAGCATTCCTTAGTGTGAAATACAAGGGAAGACAACTCTGCTTGTGGGATTGGTACATTGTAGTTGAGCAGGTAACCCTATAAGCCTGGGATTGAAATGATGACACTTAAAAACAGACCTTATGATCTAAAGGTCACATATCAAAACATTTTGACATCCACATCTCAAAGGCACATTCAACAAGAAATTATATGTCATAAATTTGATACATTCAAAACAACCCGGCCTGGACTAGCCTAATTATCAAATGTCTAAGAACTGTTGAAGAGCGTTGATCTGTGAGTCGAGATGATATTCCGACAGAATTTAATACTTCATTTATACAAACTATTGCGTAGGCATATTTCAACATACAGTGCATGTAACAATATATTTATTCTACATATCATAGTTCACTGACACATTTACTTAAGTAGTAAGCAAATAACGCTGGCGTGCCCCCATTTAAAATTGTTTGCAATGTTAATGCTGCTTTTGAAGGATTTATTCAGTTCAGCTTAAATCTTGTATTACAAGTGCTGTTAAATTTAAACTTTTTCTCCTACTTAAAAATGGTTGGTGTATGTTGTTAATTGGGATTTAACATCCACTTCCACTGATAATAATATTGCAGTAATATGGTAAAAACAAGTCATGCAGCATCAACTATATAATCATTGCTTAAATCTCTTGATGTGAAGTATTTTAATACAACTGAATCTGAGCCTGGAGATTATGTACTCTTAATTTTGATTTGTTTTTTTAATTAACTGTTGAACAAATTATACAAATGCAGCAAGGACAACAAAGTAAACACAAAAAATATTGACCTACACACGTAGGTTATATAAACAAACATAAAAGAGAGAGGGAGAGACAAATTAGGTTTAACCTTCACTCAACACAAACTATTTTAAAGTAGCCTACACAATGTTATCAGTCTTCTTATAGTTTAGATAAGAATCAAATTTCAAAAATCATTTCAAGGACAAAATGTTTTCAACCCTACACCTGCCAATACTTTGCATAACAGTACTTAAAGATGGGTTCCCAGAAAAGTATTTATCGGTTGGTTGTTTCCAATAAAAGTATGGCAATTTTGGTATATATGGAAAGTAGAGATATCCAATCTTACTAGAAAAATACTGGATTCCCCGAAAAACACTCATGGAGCGTATACAGGACAAAAATGTAAGGGTTCCCCTAATCAACAGCCCGACGATTAAGAATTACTGCACGCGTGATATCAAAGGTCACACGCGAACATTGAGCGCTTGATGTACAAGTTGATAAACTTTATGAAGAGTTAGATGTACAACACTTTCTGAGATAAAAATGACGGAAAAAGACGCGGGTAGTGGATAATCCGAGAATTTAATTAGGATTCAATATTTGTAATAAATAGTAAGCGATTAAAGACAACATCGTCTTATGTGTGCAATGAATTCTCCTCTGATTTCCAAGACGTGACGTAAACATGACCTGGTTTGATCGAATTTTAATAGCAGGGCATTCCTTCGCAATTACAATGTTTGAGAAGGATTTGAAGCATAATTATGACAAATTAATTAGTTTGAACATGTTTTTAGTCCATATATACCATTAAATCACCCAGTTTATACGCGGGAACCCATCTTTAAGCTCGCAAAACAAGCAAGAGAATAAATATCATACAATTTACAGGCTTTTGCAATAAATAATAGATTAATCTATAATTCCTCAGTCAGAGCTTTCCGAGACTACAGTTTGTCGTAGTTCTCACTACTCAGTCTATTGTTTCAATGGCATTTAGTAATTGAACTGGAATATACAGGTCACAATTATATGGAAGCAGTAATTGTATGCAGTAATTGTGACCGGTATACTCAATCTATGTCTTCTTAAAAATATCAATGGAACTTAAAATTCTCTTGTTAAAGACTAAGCCCCCCCCACCACCACCAAAAACACTGTTTTAATCTTGGAGCTTCATTGTACCCCTTTTGAAAATTCTGGGTACACCACTGTTTGTGTGAGTCATACATTGAACCCCACTCATTCATACTAGTTTAAGAACAGTCATATTGAACAAGCTATTTATATATGTTTATAATATCAGGTAATATCAGGTATATTGACTTGTAAACAATAGAACTATCCCCTGTATTGACCAGTACATTATACTGTATGAAATCAATCTGTGGATTGTACAATTAATGTCCAAACACGTTTTATTTGTACAAGGAAACTGCATCCAACAGTGCGATCCTAGATTCTACAAGGTAAATCAATGATAAATGTATAACTGAGTGAATAGTAATCGCGAGATTGTCTTACTGAACAATCAATGTAGTAAAATATAGTACTGAAGCTGTCAAGTCCTACTGTGGTATTAACTTTATCAATTTTTATATCAAACTAAGTGTCATAAAACAACAGCATGGTGATAAGCCTTTGATTGTCCACTACAAAACAATATGTACAGGTCTACTCAAAAGAGAGCTCTATAACTGGTCCACGTTCTGTTCTATTCAGATCCTTTTAACAATATTTTGTGAATGGAATTAGGATAAAGGGCTTCTAGACTCACTCTATTTTATTTTGATCACAAATATGTTGATAAAACAGGGGAGGGCAGCTCATCTAGGAAAATAATGGGTGTATTATAAAAAGTTACAATAAATATACACTTATGTTGTATTTTTGCAGTATAAAAGACAAAATCATGTTTTAGATGTGTAATGACTTGGCTTAGAGATTTCTAACTTTAAACTAATAATACACCCCGCTCGGTCTGTCCCTGCATTGACAGCGTGTTTTCCAATATTTCAAATTTTATATTAATGGTTAAAGGAATATCTTAAATCAGGCTAATTAACTTGCTTTAAGAAAGATATGTCATCTTTAATTCAAAAGTAAGACTTTTTGTTGCTAGGAAACTAAAGTATTGGTTTGTAAATTGGTTTGGAAACTGAATCAAAGAACCATTAAAGAATTTAAAAACTTCAAACCAAAACCTTTTCATTTAGATAAACTTTTAGGGCCTTTTGGTTTTAGGCATACAGCAGTAGGCTACCAATCTATTCACAGGACCTCGGTCAGTCCTGCAGGTACCACCCCTAACATATGTAAAATCTTGAAGTTCCTTCTTGGCCAAGATTATAATATGGACAGGAAAGACATTTATAACAATCCTAACATGCCTAATAATATGAACTCAGCAACAATAGAACTTTCCAGAGTAATTACAGGATCTGTTCTGCACATTTTTCTGAACTTAACTTTTGTTCACAGTGGTGTGTAATACAAGTATTAACATCAGTGACAAATACATCCTAGGGCCTGTTTCACGAAATTTTAACTAAGATAAAATCCACAATTTTAGTAATTTGATTGGATAATATTAGATTGATTTTAGAGCTTAGCCAATCAAAATTGAAGTATCTACTAAAATTTGGATTTTATCGTTAGTTAAGATTTTGAGAAACAGGGCCCAGGTATATATTTATAACCAAAACTCTGATAATGGTTAATGAGGATTTAGCACTTCATCCTCATCACTAGTACAACTTAGGTATTTAACACCTGAACTATTTTTGGATGAATGACAACATTGACATACAGATGCATACATATCATTAAAATATGTCTTTACATCTTCTGAAAGGTTCTATTCTTAATCAGACAGATTACATGTGAAGTTAACGTGTTCAGTAGAAATGAACCCAACTGAGTTACTCCTAGATTACATGGATTACCAATGTCCATCGGGTTGTCCGAACAATAGCCATACGGTCAGTCTGCCTCTTCAACAAATGACCATATAGAGACAGGTGGTCAACAGGTTATTCTCACCAATTTGTATAGTGGTCAGTCATCGTTGACCTTTAAGGTGATCTTTGAAGTGTGCTCATGGTAACCTGTATTTGATTTGTTGAAACAAAGAGATATTGTTAAACAATGCATGAGCAGGTCTAATTAAACCAGTTGGCTTCGTACAGTTCAATAAATCACTCTTTTATACCAATAAATTCAGAGCCTAATCAACTTGCATGCAACCTATTATTATAACTTTTAATGCCTCTTTATGACATCTAATATTGCAAGCAATAAGACCAGTGCTGCAGTTATGACTATAATTGATGGCAAAGAAACATTCATGGTGTACTTTTGGGTTTCCAAATCTCATCTCCCAAAGTCTAGCAAATAAAATTACTTTGTATCCTGAATTTAAAGTCAGCTAAAAATGGGTTCTAGCAACACGCTTGAGGAGCCTTAATTCACTAAAATAGTTTATGGATCCTGCCTTTTCATTGGTTGTTACTTAAGATCCTGGTACAATTTTTTGCTTTGATCTAATGAAAAACCAGCATTCTTAAAATATTTTAGTTTAAGTTTTTGTGAATATACTCCTGGCTACAGTATAAATACATGTTGCAACTGTTACTTTCCATGAAATGTCCATTAGAATCAATAAGCTTGTATAGAAGTAAAAATAGTTCCCCATCTATATTTGTACATACCGGTCCTACATATATATATATATATATATATATATATATATATATATATATATATATATATATATAGCTGTAGCGAGTTGTTGTTCTAATGTACAGTATCATATATCATAGTATAAAATATAAAAATAACACCGATTTGCTTCTACATGTTTCAATATATGAAAACATGTAGAAGCAAATCGGTGTTATTTTTATATTTTATACTATGATATATATATATATATATATATATACATGTAACATAATGCGTCTTTCAAAAACACAACATGAGGTTAAAGGGGAAACATAAATTTCTTTTGAATTACATCTATCTCATAAATATATGAACCCATCTCAAATACAATAGTCTAAGCTGCAGCAATTCAATATTTAATGACATACAAAAATTTGTAAAAATTACATAAAGCATGTCTGTCATTATGACAAGTATTTGACACCTTAATGCCTTGAAAAGATTTTTTAACACCTGCAAGATCATCGTTCATATTGTAAGACGAATTTAGTGTATATTAGTGTGAACTAATGTAGTGTATTCATATGGCGTTAAAATAATTTTAGATATTATTAAAGCAATAAAAGTGTAATATCAACATGGATAACAATGAAATATGTGCAATGAAAGTCATTCAAAGCCCCCATTAATTTGTATGCCATTTGTTACATGTAGGAAAACTCTCATTAAATAAATTACTAAAAAGAGCAAGACAGCTCAGAAAATAAATCCTTTGCTTTCAAAAAAGAAAAGTCTTGAACTTTCACCTATGAATATAAAGAATAATCTGCTAAATGTGTTACTTTTGATGGAGTATCTGGCTGGAGGGTCAAGGAGATACGAGCTTCAATCCAAAATGAGCAACAATACTGACAGTTGTTTTTAAGAGGGTCTTCTGCAAGATAACATTCAGATTATTGTTCCTTGTTCCAATTTTTAAGATTCCATGGCATGTTATTAAATGGATGGAACATTTATAATACCAAATGGCATTCTGTCTATATTTAACTACAAGTAGGCTACTCTTAGTAACTACACCTTTGTCCCCGGTGTGTGAAAATTTTAAAATGTCAATTGAAATTAAGTTGATCACACACTGACATTAATTCACCTAAAGGGAGAAAATGACCAGTGTGATGACCTTTAAGTTTAAATTGAAAGGGTGGTTTCTGTTTTCCAAAATTTCAATAGAATGTGACCTCATTTCATATTGGAGGTGGTGATTAAATTATTCAAATGATTAGACCCATTCATTTGCTACACCCATACATTACCAAGTTGATGTTTCGATACCAGTAGAAAATAACAATCATTGTTCGTTTATAGTGGTGACCCATGAATGGATTGTCAGTTTAGGTCAAGAAAAATAAAACTGATGACAAGTAAACTATCCCTTTACTCATTAAAGTGCACAGTGACAGTTCATATTCAAAAGACCCACTTTTTTGCACCGTACACGATAAGGCTCCCGTCGGGTCAAAATTTTACTACCATACATGTAGTAAATAAACTAGTTAGTAATAAAATTATCTGTTGACTAGCGGTATTAAACATCATTCCATTCTATTAATGAAAGTCAAAAAGACCTACTGTATAGCATTGTTTTAGAAAGGTTAATTTCTGATATTCAATTGAGTTGTATGTGACAGACTCATAAATGTTAATCTAATTATATGGTAGTCTTTTTTTCAGAATTTAAGTTCTTAGGGGTTTCAAGAAATCAAAAAAAATAATTTGGACAGTCTGGCATTGGAATTTAGTAGAAATCAGGTCTGCACTTAAGAGGCAATCAAAGAAGTAATGACCATATGGATGCTAAATCACTCTGATATTCTAAAAGACTGATAACATTAATGGTCCATGCTTTTAAACTACAAGTATGTTAACTCATGCTACATATAGTCTAGGTCAATTGACATCCAAAATATTTCTTAATACAATACATGTCTGCTTAACAATTCATATCATGATTCACGTTCCGCTTGATGCAATAAATTCTGATTATTTCACCCCCACCCCATAATATGTCCCTATACAGAAGACATACAGATCTAATACCTGTAAAAATAAATAGTATAAAAAAGCCATATAAGGCTTGAACATAACTTCATATAATTGTTTGTCTGCTAGAGTTATTATACATGTATGTTATCAAGCATGACCTTCTCGAATAATCTGAAAGCTGGTAGATTTGCCTTGGTTTTTTCTTTACATCTGTTTTTTACCTGATAAAATTATGTTTGTGCAGTCTGTTATATAATGTAGATGTATTTATGGAAATTGAGCAAGTATATTTGTAAGACAAGTTTGTTCAGTTTGAACAAATAAATGAAATTCATAGGATTAGGTTTGAAGCATTGTCAATATTTTTGATAAACATAATTTAACTGTCAACTGTCCTGAAACTACCATATATGGTGCAAACATGCATATATTCCTCCAAAATATTAACCTCCAAAGGTGTCTTTAACATGAACCGAACATTACCTTTAATACCTGTTATGCATATACATAAACATATGTATCAAAAATAATTGCATACATTCTCTTCTATCACATAACATCAAAAGGTGTCTTTGACATGCACTGAGCTCTTTATGACTACTTTGTTCGTAACCCTAATTCCCCCACATGAAATGTTGTTTATTACTTATTTATTAGTCATACATCTGTATATATATATATATAGCTTAGCCCAGCCTGTTTTTAGACAATACCCTGGACACAACGTCTATTTTATATATAATTGTTTCCAGCAAAATCATAGGGCAATGTTAATTTTACAACTACAATTGCATTGTCTTGTTGTAGCTAGTGTACCATTGATATTACATGTATTTTTTGGGTGGAAAGGTGCGTTACTTGTATTTATAAATGTACTATACAATATTTTTTACTCATACTCCTATGAAAGAATTCCACATCATGGTTAAATACATAACACTATCCATCAGACATTACTTAAACAAATGTATAAGCCCTACATATTGCTCCCAAACACACAAAAAAATCTCAAATAATCAGCCGAATTCTTGCACATGGGTGAGAATGGCCTAAACATATCAGTTATATTTAAATACAATTACAGCTGTCATAAATTTGCCCATTTTATTCGTGTTAGTTTAATGCAGAAAATCCTTATTATTAGCAGTGTAAATGAGAAATGGTATCAGATGTTCCAGAGAGCCCAGAATTCTTCACTAATAATAGGTAATTGGTGTGATAGACTTGACTTGGATTTCAGAAATTACTTATTTGATAAACGGTAAAGAATTGGTTTGTTTGATCAGTGCTAGCAAAAAAATTGACCAAGTTGTACGAAGGATCAATAGAAGTTGATTGATTCTGAATTGGCCTCCATTAAGCCCATTAATAGGATCTATTACAAAAAATAATTTGTTGGAAAGTCATGAACTGCATAGTAATTTACTGATCACCAAGGGAAAATCTCATTGTCTCGATCTCTAACGATGCATCTAAGATTACAACTAATTGCAAAACCACTAAATAAAAGACTTCTCTACAAATTGCTTCAAAAACAATCTGAAACGAAACCATGATTCTATTGTTAGACCAAATTCATTAAACTGCAACATTGGGTTTTCAAGATGATTAATTATTGTCTTTTCTTTTGCAGCGAATCTGTTTAATTTGAGAAAGGATGTTTCTCTCCCAACATCAATGTTTTAACAAAAAGTCATCAAAGCCTTTCTGGGTTAGTAGTAGCTAACTACATGTCATTTGTCAATCAAGTGTCGAATTCTAAGACCCTTTATTAAAAAATAAATCCCTAATAGGGAAGTCTTTCTTAATAATATTTCTAAACCACATTAAATGAGATTGATGTTCATTGTAAGATTCTATGCCAGGGATTTAGTCTTCAGAAAACAATTGATTCCCTTTTTATCTCAAATAACAATTTTGCCGACTTACACTCATGCCTATCAAATTTTTGATACAATTTTAAATTTAACAAATGTCATTTGTGAAACCCAAGACTTCTCAAACAAATTGACAATTTTTTTATAGCTTTATTTTGAGATGCTAAACAAGAAATGTAATAATTATTCTTTTATTCTATATATTGGTACGAAACCATACACTATAATATGTACCAATACAACCCTCATATAAAACCAACGCCCAACCCTTATTTTATTATTCTTTCATTTGTAAATATTAATTAAATCAACCTGTCCATAATATCATGCATAATATTTTGGACGTCAACAATACTGTCAATTAATTTATCATCAACATCCATCACTGGATGCATTGCTTACAAATTTTAAAATCTGTCTTTAAATTTTTTTCCGACAAAAATGAATGATCACAAATATTTGATATTTTGTAAACCTCAATGCATTAACAAGGTAGAGCATTGTTATCAACCATTATTATACATTAGTCACTACCCCTATTAGTTAATTAAAAACCCAACCCTCCAGCAATTTTACCCCGCGCTTGCAGGTGCATAGTAATCATTTAATCTACCTTTCATCTATTCAACCTCGCATGATTTCACATTAAATGTCATCTGACTAGTCAGTACAATTTATTGTGTACAAATATTTATATTATTACACATGAATTAAAATTCCAATTTCATGCGTCATTATTTATATTTACTTTTTGACATTTTAATCATCTGAATGTAACATTTCTAATGTGACAATTACACCTGAATTAAAATTCTAATTCCATTCAGTTTTAATCATCTAAAGAATATTCTGGAAGGACAATTAATTAAACTGGATATTTTATTCTTTTATCATACAGTACAGTATATCATTTAGGGATAAAGTGATAGTGAGAGAGAGAGAGAGAGAGAGAGAGAGATGTGGTTTAAAGTTCACTCGACACACAAACTAGGTCATTTCGGGACTAACATATGGTTTAATTTTATTTCAATAATTCGCTTGCGCGTAGGGGTCTTTCGCAGTGGGAGGAAACCGGAGGACCCAGAGAAAACCCACGAGGTTGGCCAGGCAACCCTACTCCTTGTAACGTACAACCAGGGATTCGAAACCACGCCAGTTGACTCAATGATACAGCCTGTACGTGCTAACCATCCGGCCATCCAACCCCCAGTGATATTGAGAGGTTACATCTAAAATCCAATAAGTATGGGTGTAATTGACATACAGTAACATGGCAAGGAAAAGGGTGATACACTTGCAGCCCACAACCCTCAGAACACTCTAGGATCTGCTCATGAAATGTGATGTATGTAGGTAGAAGTGGTTACCATTAGGCATGATTCACTCCAACCCAAAAATTCTTGGCTTCTTTTATCTGTGAATCTACCAGCAAAACACAATGAGGAGTTATAGGAATTATGTGACAGGCTATAATCATAATGGCATTCCACATTGATTATATTGATCTACCTTAATCAATAAAAAAATACTTGTATATTTTCGTTAATATGTTTGATGGATACAAAGATGGTGGACAGCAAGATCCCTGTCAGCTGCATAGGAAAAATATTCACTTTTTAATTCCCAAAACTTAGTGACAGAACCAAAAGTTGGTTTCAAAATAATACAAAATTTTTATTGAAGAGAGTAAAACCCAAATTCATTAATTAAATTATTCTCAAAGGTTTTGCCTCCATTCTTTAAATCCAGCCAAAAGATTAGTATTCTATTGATTAGGTCAGGACTTTCAATTAAACCATGGTTATTTTTTTGTGCTATGAGGAATATTGACTATTTTCACGAAGGAATGAAAAGAGCTGTTGAGAATAAAATATTCATACATTCAGAAAAACTTGAACAGATTCACCCTCATCTAAATGTAGCATTGTTAGTAGGGACACTGAAAATTAAAACAGTCTCCATATTCAAGCTAGACAGAATATGCCCCACCTGCGGACGAACAGGTAATGTAATATTCATATATTTGTGACCGCAATAATCCAAACCTACATGTACATTTGGGAAATGCAGAGGAGGGAAATATTTCCAGGCCAACAGCTTTCCTGCACCTCTCCTCAGAATTCAGACCCAAAGATCTTACTGGCATTGCCAATGTAACTAAATTGTAATAGCCATCAGGTTGTCATCTATTCAGTAGTCTTTAATTTTTGAAATCCAGATAAAAGTAGTGACAGGTGTCATGCATGAGGCAGATTGTGTTTATTTCTTTTAGAACTCATGATACCATTTCTCATTTAGTTTTCTGGATATATTTTAAAATTTGAAAAGTGTGAATGGATTGTTTTAAGTTGTATAACGTTAGTTATCTTTCACATACATTTCATGTAAGATGTAAATGAAACCCAATATATTCATTAGCTTCATGTAAATATCTGAATGTAGGCCTACAAATGTTCATACTAATATATAAGAAAATTTCAAGCTATGTGATATTTCTGTAATAAGTCTATAGTATATGATATGATATATAAGATTATAATAAGCTTGATTACATACATGTACATGTATTGTATATACTAGATATCTACATAAACATACATGTATCAACATTGGTATTTACTATTTCTATATGTAGATGTACAGGTATCAAATGAAGGTAAAATCTTGCTACAATTTTATCAATAATGCATGAATCACATTATATATCTTTTATTGAAAGATAATTTTGTCAGCTACATTATTGCAACAACCAACCTCAAGACCAATTTTAATGACTAGTTTTTTCTTCGTAGATAGAGATATTCAGCTTTTTTAGTATATTGATTATATAAAATTGAATGTCACAATGTAGAGACAGAGATCAAATGCTACACAACCATCAATAAGAATATCTCCATGGTGCTTGCAAGTTCTATTACAGTCATGTCAGAAGATTATGCTGCTCTATTTATTTGAACAGAATGCACATAACTGCATCACCATACTGAAAGAGAGAGAGAGAGAGAAAGAGAGAGAGAAATGGAGTTTAACATCCACTTGACACAAACTAACATATGGTTTTTTAATTTTTTATTTCAATAATTCGCTTGCGCATAGGGGTCTTTACCAGTGGGAGGACCCGGAGAAAACCCACGAGGTTGGACAGGCTACCCTACTCCTTGTCACATACAACCGGGGATTCAAAACCACGCCAGTTGATTCAATGACAGACCTTATGATACTGCGCACACATGCTAACCATTCGACCATCCACCCCCCACCCCCCTTCCACGATACTGATTTGACATTCGAGAGCTTTCATATATTGATATTATCCTAATAGCAAGAGGTGATCTTTGTATTAAAAATAAGATTAGATAAAGTTACATGTATTGGTAATCTGTCATATTGTATTAATAGTTGTTAAAGGTTTACATATGTATTATCTATTAGTTATAATACAACATGTATTCATATACTGTCATGATGTCATGTCAGTTTATAATGGATCTGGTCGCAGACTAGTCATAATGCTCTCCCAATTGATTTTAATGTTAAATCCATGCTATTTCTTGGCATCTTAACAAATCTTTGAACATTCCAATAATCTTAATCTTTATGCCCACATAAAACCCAACATGACACAAGCATCTGGTAAAAATATTGAAGAGGTTGATCTATCTCAGTTTTTTTTTTTACGCCAGGTAAAATGCATCTACATGCATATAGATTGTGACGTCATTTTTGTAGGCAATCACCCTAATTCATATCTGTTTACCCCCTCATTTGTCTGCTTCAAGCTGGGTTGGGTAAACGAATGGTTGGGTGCTCGTTGCATCACGAGGTCTGTCATTGAGTCAAGTGGCCAGCTTTCAATTCCTTGCTTGTACATGACAAGAAGTAGGGTCGCCTGTCCAATCTCGTGAGTTTTCTCTGGGTCCTCTGGTTTCCTCCCACTGCTAAAGACCCCTATGCGCAAGCGAATTAATGAAATAAAATTGAACCATATGACCTAGTTTGTGTCAGTGGAGTAGACATTAAACCACATCTCTCTCTCTCTCTCTCTCTCTCTCCACCAAAATCATGATAATCTGCCAAACTTGGCAGAAAATCTAAATTTAAACCAAAAAGTCAACAAAAACTTTGCTGGAAAGGGGGGGGGGGGGGAAGCCACAATTGCTATAAATAGTCATACTACATTAGGGTATCATAATATCAGTGAATCCTAATTAGACTGAAGGCACACGAACCATGCATACAACATACTGTCACACTACTAAAATATAACTTGTACATTGCATCTATAAATCTACATTATATGTAGCTACTATATACATAGAATAAAATATATAGTATTTAATATCAAATGATCTAATCACATTTTTCAAATATCAAATCTTGACCTTCTATATCTTTTAGGCGAGGTTTGACCTGAATATCACCAAATTGCCCCAATCAAAATTGACATCTATACACACACCTTATCACACAATCTATGATAGGACAAATAATTTATGAATATATATCATAAAGAAATTTTTTGAGAAGACATTTACCAGTATGGTGTTCACTTAACCGTGACTCTATCCTGGAAATGGTCCAGATAAGTTTTTCTTTTCTCAGAACACAGTTCTTGGTTAACAAAGAGATTATTTGGCCTGGGTTGAAAATTGAACCACACAGCATTTAAGTCGATTTTGTTATGGAACAGAAATACAGAAAGACCTACATGTATAACCTAACATTTAAAATTCTAGTAGTTTGACAAAAATTGTTTGGGCAGAGAGCGATCCTATCTGTTGATGTTATACATGTAGCTACAATACAAAATAGAATTGAATTGTATACAAGTCCCCAAACAGCATTCCAATCCATAATCTACAGTTGAAATTAATTACAGCAGGCAATGTTCAGACACCTAATCAATTCAGGTTATATTTTCGTGTAAAGGATTCATGTAATTAGAAGGTAATTCCATATATTATTTTTTTTTCCAGACCAATATCAATCTATTTATAGCCTGTCTTTGATTATCTGATGATGAGTTAGTTGTATTTTACGTCCGCTTCCACCGAAGTGATATCGCAGACAATTTTGATTATCTCTTACAGACCACAATATAATAGTTCACAGCCATAGACACCAATTACATCATTTTCCACCTATTAAATCTTTAACAATAGACATTCTTTATGATATGGCAGCAGCTGGAACAATGTATTTTTATAACCTATAACTTTTAATGATAAATTTATGTGCAATTAAATGGTTGATGTGGTTTTTATTTCTATTGGGTAACAAATTAAATCCTTTTATTAGCTGTACGCTGTAGGTAAACAGAACAATTAATAATTAATAATTCCAATGTCTATTAAAGGTAATGCAAAAAATAAACAAACAACATCAAAAAATGGCCTTCTATATAGCCCAACTGTTTAAGTGTGTATGGGCTAAATAAATTTCTAATTCATAAACTGATTTAAGATAAAATTTGAAATCTATATAGTGGCAATAATAATGTTTAAGATAATAAAATTACATATTGATAAAGTAACTTATTTAGTAGATAAGATCACTAATGGTAAATATACTTATCACTTTCTTACATATACCTATCTATGAGCGCTGATGTTATCATAGTAAGTATAGCAACTTGCAATATTTGACTGTTCAGTATTTTGTATTGAGTGTATAAGAATGGCTGGTAATTATAATAGCTGTCCATGGGTATTAAACAAAGTTAGAAAATGTTTATTACAGACCTACATTACTCAAAAGATGTATAACACAGTTGTATATTCTCTGTTAAATATGTTAATATTAATTATATGATGTATTATTACAATTTTATCAAAGTACAATATGCATTGCAAGTGTGTTTTACACCCATTTATTTATGTGTATATCAAACTGGTAGTTCACTGATTCTGAATATGTAATACACATAAAAAATGTGCATTGATATTACATATCTGTAGTGGTATAATGTGTATTGCAGTTAAAGGGACCAATACTAAAAGTGATATATTGTACCACTAATGTTGATTATGCACTGTGTAATATAAATGTACATTATACATGTGCATTATACAAGAATATAATGTGAACTATGATGATATCTTGTTGTAATCATAGCATTTGAACAATGGGAACAATAATATTTCATGTCTTATATATATGTAGATAGTAATATCAAGCTAACATACTATTAGGGTACAAGTTTATATGAAAATGCACAAGATTGAGTAGGTCTACTTTAGTATCTCAATATTTATCATACAACTTTTAATTCACTACCTTAATTAGCATAACAATGACCAAAGTTCGAACAAGTGTGAAATTCTTTCACTCAATCTCGTAATAATATTTCACTGCTTAAAAAAGGCATCGTGACTACTAAGACTGAAATGACTTGATATACCAAATGTTTCGCCTAAACGCAATTAACTGGAAGCTATTTAAAATTTATTTCCATTTTGAGTAAATTAAGATGTATTGCTTTGTACCTATCCCACATTTAGTATACAATAAATTTGTAACTACTTTTTTTTCTCAATGCATTACACCCGATTGATCACGCTGTTAGTCACTGAACGGGGATATCATATTGTTGATTTTTTGTTTGTTTAACCTAATTTTAGGGACATAACATGTCTTAAATTTACTATATTTTACGGAGAATAAACCGAAATATTTTGCTTAAAGCACGTTTCAAAATTAAATCCACGAATATCGTACTTTCAGAGATATGGTCTAATTTACAAACGCCGGTATAGATATTTTTCGGGGCACGCTTGAACCGTTATGGCGGTTATTTGCTAGTTGTCGCGCCTCTTTCTACACAGGTGTATAAGAAATGACTTGAATAGCTCTGCAGACAGTTACACACCTCAAGCTTGAAAAATGTCAATCAAAGTTGAAAACATTAAAATAAATTTGCACACAACTCACCAGAAGCAAATAAAGTTATTGCCAAAAAAGCACACAGTAATCCTTGAGCAGTATACATGATGTTCGTTCGTCAACTCCACTCACTATGATGTGAACTCTATCTTATCTCTCCGCTCAATGGCCGCAAGTCCCGCTACCTGTAAGGATGAAATGTGACGTCACTAAAGGTAATCGCGTTTGTCACGAGCTGTCTTCAAAAAGCACGGGCTTTAAAAATCCAAGCAAGAAAATGTCCTGTTACTCCGCGCTGGAGAAAATTCGTAATTGATCGAATTGAATGACAAGTGAATTCTATTAGTGAACGCTCTGTTCTGATGATTGATTATCATACGAAGCATAGCAAGCTATTGGCTAACGGGGTGTTATATCGTCGTAGGCGGATTGTCGCTTACAGAATAAACAAAACCATTAAGACAGAAACTGATATTATTGTACCCATGTTTCAGATATTGTATACTTTTATAGCCTATGTTGCCCTCCGCGTGTAGTTTTATTTATATCAGTTATATAAGGGCGGGATTACCATTAATTCTCTTTTTTTTAAAAAAAAAAAAAAACAACAAAAAAACAGCCCGGGTGTAATATAACCAAATTGCTGTTCGTATTTCGTGGAATGCATACCCCAGATTAATGATATGGATATTAAATAACATTACTTATTTTTTTAAAACTATTATACATAAGTTGATTGTTAATGCTGCAGAGAATCGAATGGAAAAACAAGTTTTTTGACGCTGTATTAGAATACTTGCCAGACCACTTGGCGTTTTATATTAAGTTGATTAAAATAGATAATTCTAACTGATACGCTACTGTTTGTCATTGAATCATCTTGTATTACAGCTTTTAATGAATTTAGAATTATAAGCTACAAATTTAACATTGTATCGAGACATTCGATATTAAACAGACGAGTCGATTTACACGTGGAATACATTATGAAAATACACTGTTTCGATATTGTTATTTAATTCCTTCGTAGAAACCCCAATCGTCAAATATTTGAGATCAGTATTCCCTGAATGTTACATTAAATTGATAAATATAGCAAGGTGAAAGTCTGTTGCTTGTTTTCGTTGGGGATATTTTTTTTCAGGCTTATTCTCCTATAGATCGAAATAAAATAACTCCGTATTTAGTCAAATAATATCTCAATTCTAGCGTCTATAAGATCCACCGACAGTGAATTCAAAATGAGACAAGACACGTATGGTATTGTATTCGCTCGATGTTATAGCCCATTGATAGATTTCGCTAAGGTAAAAATAATCGTGTTATTCAATAACCAATACCGTATTGGTATTCAAGTTCAAGTAAGGTGGTAGATTCTTCATAGTTCAAATTGAATAGATCTGTATGAGTACATAATACGGGACCATTTTCATCATTTTTGATATGATATTTTGCACCATATATTAAGCGGGTTCTAAAAATGTTATTCATGCTCATCTCCCAGTTGGGCCTAGCCAGTAAATCAAGGTACAACAACAATACAGATATTCAGTTTTAAAAAGCTATATAACTATAATATCCAGAATAATATCAACGTTTCTAATAATGTTATTCATGCAAACCTTCCAATGTGATCTAGCCACCAAATCAAGACAGCGCCAAATGGTAATAGTTTACAGAACGTTAATGTGCCATTAATGCGTTCATTGTTGGAATTAAAAATTGTTTTCCTATCTCGCTACTTAATCTTTCTGTAAAATGTCAAATCTAATTATAAGTAGGTGAAGGATTTAAATAATAGATGCTTATAACACCTCCTTTACTAATGTTGAAAGTTTTATGAATTGTGTAGTAATGGCTCAGTTGTAATTTATTTTTTCTGGACGCAAATATTCGCCTGGGGGTTATTTTTTTTAAAACGATTTTTATGTCGAGCTTATTGCCCTTAGCTTTACACCAAGGTATTTGTAGCTGTTATGTTTTTTTTAAACCGACTCTTGTGAATTTATTTAATCCTGCTATATACGGTCACTATCAAGATTCTTTTGAAATTCAACCAGGCGCATCATTTGTTCACCTTTACCAAAAAACATACCTCCGCCTCAATGGCCACCATATTTGATCCGACCATGATATATCATGATGTCATGTGGAGCGGTTATTGTCAATGGGGTCTGATTTAATGGGTAACGGTTGTTAATAGGTAAACGGAAAGACACGTAAATGACCTCACACCATCTTTTGACATATTGAGCTGAAAAGGACACTGTACAAAGTGAAAGGCTTTAAATCGGCAAAATACGTTATCACACATAACAAAGCCAATAACCCTCCAATAGAAAACAATAGCCACTCTCGTAAACAGAAGCATCATTGTTTTTAGTCTGTCCTAGAAAACGTTTGTCGGTAGAAACAATAAAAGGTGTCCATTGATTTAACACACACACTGAACTATATATTACTTATATGCTTACCTATAAACTACGTATATACTATTATACAATCAATTAATGACTGGTCATAGAGAAAAAACGAACATGTCCAACAATGAGCACAAAGTTTAACTCATTTGGAATATTTTAACATCAATAGATTCTGACGGAAGATCTGAGCTAGGATTTTAAATATCCACGCCTACCTAGATTAAAGCACGATCTAAGACAGGGACGAGCCAGGGCTTTTAATGCAGAACAATTATTTTAACTGATGCTATTTCCGCCATTTAATTAAAAGTTAAGAACATTTGTCATTTTTTGGTGTACCAAATATGTCAGTTAACACATAACGAAGTTAAACCTTCGAACTTAAAATACTAAACGAAATAATGAACCGAAATGTCGTCCATAGAATATTGCTGCACCAAACTTGTCTCAAATGGACCTTAAGTCACAGTTTAAGTGGCAATGTCATAAGTAATATACATATATATAACAATGACAACATGGGATCTTCTTTACCATGGCATACACATTTTAATGGTAGAATTTATCAATGCTTGGGCTGTTAGGAGCTCAAAATCCATCCCAGATGCAAGAATGGAGATTTATACATAAAGTTAACAATGTTTTAATGCAGCTCCCCGTCAGTCGGCTAGTATTTCAATGTCACGGTAAAGAAAACCCTGACATTTAAAGCTATACATTATAGACTAAGTATGTGTACTAACGGAGCGGAACCAGGCGATTAAAGTGTCACGTCATCATCTCAGATTTTACATGTTCAGGCTATAAAATTTGTAAGATACGGAATATATTGATAAACGGAAATCTCTTCGCTAAAATCATTTCACACAGCTATATCTATCTCTTCTTGAATGGTTCGGGTTTGACTGTAGGAATGTACAGTTATGATTACTGCAATATTAGTCCATAATAGGTCATAGTGGAGACTCTTCCTTTTAACAAGAATCCATGATAACGAAAATACATTTCAAAGAAACACCCCGGATACGGTTTCTTTGTAACACTGCTTTTTGGCGTATAACTTGTATTTTAATAATAAAGACACCCCATGGCCACCAAACCTTTAAATGAAACAGCTCTACAAAGTCATGGCATATTAACATTATGTTATATATTTTCAAGTAATTTTATCGAACATGTCTGTGGCGGTCGACTTATAGATTTCTAATGCAAAGTCAGCACATTCATAATCAGTCAACCAAGCATATCAAATGGCCTAGAAACATAGACTGTAAGCCGTGTATAAAGAAAATTTCTTTGAAGTCCTTCTTATATATTTAGAATCTGAAATCTAGCAATTGCCTTCGAACAGCTTAATATTTTTTGCTGTATCTTTCAGACAATCTATTTGGACCATTTCTTTACATGTTGGCGTTTAATTTGTACATAAAAACCCGCCTTTCTCAACGTTATGCACGTTGGTTGATGAACGTCATGCACATTGATTTGATTAAGATAATATTTGGAATTTGTCAAGCTCGTCACAGGGTGCCGAACACAGCCCTCCCTATGTGGACGTCTCAATATCACACCCACATCCTCATTATTACAAATATTATATAAAAATTAGATTTTCATATTTTCTAAATACCTGTTAATATTCCTTTAAAGACGAAGAGAAAACGTGGTTTATCTATTCTACATGGGTATTATTTAATAAGTAGATAAATGATTATATAAACTTGAGACTATGAAATTTGCTGATCAAACAATAACTACAACCTTTCTCTTATACACACGATAATAATCGATAGATGTTGTATACTTCCGCCCAACATTATTTAAACTTTATATTCCTAATTCTTTTGATATTACCCAAGTCAAAGGTCGGTTTTAGAGGCAAGCAGTCTGTTCGAATATCAAACATAAGACATTGTATTTCTGAAAACAGACGACGTTATGTGACTAGACAACGCTTTCCTAATAACTGCAGCTTTGGATGTGCTGTAAAAACGAACCGACGAATATCTTTATTCTGCAAGGTTATCATTAAATAATGCACAAAATTATACAGCTTAAAACATCGGTTGAGACGTGTTCGAGTGTATTATCTCGAACGCTCGACTTAGTATCTCGAGCGCTCGAGATATTATTTTTTTTTTGTGTGTGTCCTAAATCAGCCACCGTAAGAAATTTACTTTGAAAGGGTATTTTTAAAAACAGCGTTATGAGTGACCGTACCGGACAAAGCTTTGGAGATATAATCTTAAAAAATGATTTATTATGTCTCGATGTTTACATTTATTTTGTATTTTTCTTGTATGCCAAGTCAAGTTTAGTCATGTTTATGTAAATTTAAATTTGAAATAAATAATTGATATTTATAGTTTGATAGGGAACCGCGGTGTCTCAGTGAGTAGGACGTTGGCTCGTTAACCTGAAAGGCAGAGGGTTTGGTAAGGAACAACGTATAGTCTTTCGTATGGGACTAAAAACCAAGGTACCGTGTACATATTGCACGTAAAAGAATAGTTGACAGTTTGAGATGGCCGTAGCACCGCTGCTAGGGCAAAATTTCCCTCACACTGTATGGCGTATGCCCGTCACCAGTATCCAGTCGGAACAGAACAGTAGGACGTTAAACCCCATTTCATTTCATTTCATGTGGTTTGATAATGTACATGTAATATGTTGTTAGAGTATTGTTAGATTATATGATACCAACAGAAGGTTGTCAACTTTCATCTTATAATTTGATTTATGGGCGGATTGTATGTAATTATCTACATGCTTGTACTATACTACTTTAACGAACCTGTGAATTATAAGATACCGAGACGCAAAAAACCGGATAATTTTTAAATTAGATCACGAAAATAATACGGGAGAATGATGTTTTCGCAATCGTGTAAACGTACCACACACAGATCAATTCTCCCGAACACAAAAATCACGAATTGATGGATGGGGATATAAAATATGGCTTTTAAAAAGTTTTGAAGACGTGACGATTGATCCCTGGACACTGAGAATGCGCCATTGGGTTAATTCAAGATATCATCAGCCCACCAGAGCCACTAAAAGCAGCATTATATACAACGCGAGGAGAGGAATTCTACACGCATTCATTCGGTTGTATATCTCCTCCATGTGGCGAAGTTGCATGGCATGTGCAGCAGCTACGTTTCACTGTAATGTTGTTATGACCTCCATGTTTTTTTTGCTGAATTTCTTTTGTCCGTAAACATCCAGTTTGCAATCATGTCAAAACTCACAATATCTTAACTCTTCCAGATTCAGGATATCTGCATGGGCACAAGCTTCTTGGTTACATTCTTTATTTTTATGGTCGCCTCTCAACATCTGAACGACAACTTCTGGACCCAGGATCACCGAGCCCACGGGTGTTGTTGTAGGTTTTAAGGGTTTTGGGGTTGTTTTTTTTTTGTTTTTTTTTGGTTTACTCGATAACATTATTATTTATACAGGACAATTTTCAGCCTATTTGATTAAATTTAGAACAATGAAAATGTTTATTGACCTTCTATCGCATTGTACCCGGTTTCTGAAAATGATGAGAATGAGAACTATATACCTCCTAATTTAAGATTATTGGCAAAAACATTCACATACTTTTCAGTACCCGTGTTCTATGACTTTACTATACGTCAAATATCACAATTCTTATAACAAGTTTCCATTCAAAATTCCCACAACCGAATGCCGTAATGCATGATGGCCGGAATGTGAATGATAACTAAAGATACGTTATCTATATAAGTACGGACGTTTATATTCATATATTGTCTCTTGTGATCAAAACTAGGGGCTTAACAGAGGGGACGGATATTTAAACAATGATAAAATGGCTGTTTAAGATACAAGGTGTCTAAAAGTATACACTCTTGTCAAATTTTAGAGGGTATTTTAATGGCGACTGACTAATTATAGCAGGGTCGTATTAAAATAGTTGTCTTATCGATGCACATACGGTTGTACATCTATCTTATCAAAGGTTGGCTATAAAAAGTGTATAGATGTTGATGTTGTCAAATGAGAGATAAGTGTAGAGTCAGGCGACAGGAAATGATTAGTGTGTCGATTCCTTTATAGTCTAATATAATAATCGTTTTTCACCAATCAACTTAATCTCATTCTGATAAAGCGAAAATAATCGTACCCTACTCACTTAGGATGCTTTACGAGCATTGCTCTTTATTATGGTTGATATATCATTACTACTAGGGTTCAGACTAAGATGATCTTTTTTCCGCCAAATTGTTCAAATATTTCAAAATATCGATAAGTCCCAATTTTTTTTGCCACTTGGAACAAAAATGAAGTTTAGAAATCAAAAGAGGAATTCTGTTGTATTTTCCCACACTGATCCGCAGTGAATATTCGCTAGGCCGCTACAATCACTGATAAGGATGACATCAATGCGACTTAATGAGTCTCAAATGTTAACTTTTTTCCACCGACAAATTAAATTCTAAAACATTTTTTTGATGTATTAGAAAAATAAATAATGACGTTTGACGTATTTGTAGGTAAAAATTATTTCCTATTTAGTGTAAATGGGTATTAAAATGACTAAAAGGCAGCATTCTGCCCGAAGCACTAACGTCTTATGTAAAAAAATGCACGTGCCATTCAGCCAATGATTGACGCCGCGTGCTGTGACGGCACGTGTTAAAGGCAGTCATTTTTACAGAGATATTAGAGAAAACTCGTAATTCTCTGTGAAACAGATTGGTATTTTCCATCTAGTAATGTGTTGTATCAAGGTTGTGTTATCTCATGAACAAACTGGGCAGTTGTCGAGAGTCCCGTGAATTTAGGGGACACAGCTTTAAGTTGAAAAATGAAAAAATAAGGTTCATATTGGGTACTTGAATAGTTTTTGATATACCTTGAAGCCTATTACAATTATAACATAACCGAGGGTCTACTCGAACGAACGAAATAGTATAGCAATAATGAAATTTCTTTTTATGCTTAATACTGAACCTGGATGATAAAGCTGCACATATTTAGTTTTATGGATTGAATAATTATCCCGCAACCATTGATAGAACTAGTTTCATATTGACTGGCGCGTCAACTTTGACCATGATATCAGAATACAAAGCACACTGGTCGTCCAGTGGGAACACTTTATTAATAAGATACAATGAACTAATAGCGATTTTATGTAAAGCAGTATGTTTGTACAAAGGTTATGGTTTTATCAGTGAAAGTTGTTTAGAGACTCTCGGTTTTGGACTAGATTAAAGGGCTGTATTCCACCAGGGAAATTGGTATTCAAGTTTTAGCGAAGAGGTCAATAGCCCTGTACAGCACTCGTCATAGATCGCATCTATCATATACTTTATGATTCTCAATTTGTAGGACTATATGGTGTAAATTTAAGATAATGACACTTGAATGTCGATAAGAAAACCCTTAAATGTGTTTATTTCAAAGTTACGGGCAATACCAATTTTCATTTATCAAAAAAGAGGGTGAAATAGTGCACAAAAATGCCCAAATCTAACTCATTTCCACGGAGAACATTGACCCACGGTCACTACTGATTTTATCACTATAAATGCCATATTAATTCTCACCACTTTGACCGACATTAACTGTTTCATGTTAATTCTCACCACTTTGACCTTAATTTTCCTTCTGTTGAACGCTTTCTACCACTGATGACTTAAAAGGACAATCTTAAGTTCCGTGACAAATTTCCGTAGTTTAAACAGCGATAATTAGACTAATTATGTTGAATATTGCGACTTAATAATAAATTGAATCATCACAGGAAAGCAACTCATTCACAGTTTGAACTGTTACGAAACTGTTACTGTTGTTCTTTTATTCGTCATTTGTCGATATGCATTTTCTATATCTGATCACACATAAATGTATCAGTTACAAATATTTCCCTTTAAGTTATACATAAAAAAAAAACAAAAAAAACAAAAAAATCAAAGGTATTAAGTGTTTAATTTTTTATTTCAATTTGAACCATTTATAAATATTAAGAGGAAAGTGAGAAATGGGGTTTAACGTCCACTCAACATAAACTAGGTCATTTCGCGACTACCCTATGGTTCAACTTTTATTGCAATAATTCGCTTGTGCGTAGGGGTTTTTAGCAGTAGGAGGACAGGTTGGACAGGCGACCCTACTCCTTGCCACGTACAAGTCGGGGATCATGGCATTTGACTCAGTGACAGATCTTGTGATTTCAAGCTCACGCATTTAACCACTAGCCCCCCGCCCTAAATATTAAGGATATTGCCACTGACAATATATTATACATACAGTACTTACAAATGATTGAATTATATTTATTAAGACAAATCATTTTATGACAGTCCATTAAAATAGTTGCAGAACTGTCATTCGTGTGCTCATAACATTAATCTAAATTACACTGTACATCTATATCGCCTCTATTGTAAGGATAGTGAATTTGAAATATTTCGGGTTTATATCCTTTTACATCGACGGCAAGATATTCTAATTCTACATTTTCTGGTTTTTAGCTTCCTGCATATAGTATACCTTTTTATCCCTATTTGTCTAGGACTTGCATATGCAAAAAAATGTTTATCATTAAAAAATTGAAAGTCCGAAATTGACACCTGTTTCTATAAGTTTAACACGTTACCGGCGGCTCTTTTTACTTAGCTGGGATATAGACGCAGCATTGACACCTGTTGATTTGAACAGAAGCACGTGTAGTTAAATTAGAGTTATCGACATATTGATCTATACTTAATAAGTTAATGAGGCAAAGATAATCTATTGTTTGACATGATAGTTTTACAACAATTCATATTAAATATGTATCTCGGGAATTATCAATGGTTGTGTTTGATGATAGAAGATGGTTGCTCTGCTTGTCTGTGGTTATTGATTGCTATAGGGTACTTGATGTATTGTTATTGGTAGGCGATACATATCGAGGCGATTAGTAGTCATTGATATTCGCCTCGCATTAGAAAGTCAATAAATTAGTTATTAATTCATAAGTATGTACTTAAACCTGTTAGGAAATGAATCTGTATGCATGGAGCCAAGGAGCTGATCCTCTCTGATGGCAAAACAAGAACTTTGAAATAACTAAGTAGGGTTTGTACATATCTAAAGGTGTGTATGTAGTCTACAGAGGTTCGAATCCACGAGAATCGATTTCATAGAATCTTCTGTTTCTGGCGAAGTGTCTGTTACAAATCTCTCAGATGGATGAATTTTTTTGTCTTTTGGGTTTTCTATACATAGTTCCATTGGCCCCAATATATTTCTAAAAAAAACAACAAACAAAAAACAAACATAATGTTAACCATCTGAAATTCTCAAATCAGGGCAGTTGTGAAAGATTAAAAGGTATACTAACATTCGATATCAATTACAAATCCATTTTATATTCAATTCCACCACCCGATGTATTCAAATCAATCACCAAATGACGTACACGTACATTCGAAAAATTCAAACCTAAACTAATTATCGAACCCAACGTAGTTACATATTATTATAGAGTTTTGGAAGAGATCAGACTAAAATGGAACTTTAGACCCTTGTTTTCGTGTCGGAAAATATACCACGTGGCGCTCTGTGTATACTGTCTGACCATTATGATATAAAACCCTAGTTGTTTTGTCAAATTTCACATTAAATAGTTCTTTATTGTGTTATTCAAGTAAAGTTTATATATCCATATTGCATGTTTATTGTTATTAAATGGTTGATATCCAGGGGTTTTATGGGCGTGTTGTAGACAACCACTGGTCGATCTTGGCCAGATGCCTTTTCGGTATCTTCCATATCTCGATACCCATAAATCAATGGCCCTCGAATATGACTTGTACGACTTCTAAACGGTGGACAATATGATTAAAGTTTTGCGCCCTCGTGTCAACAATACATTTAATGAGGTCGGGTATGACGAATTTATTAAAAATCTACTACACAAAGCTCATTGTGATTATTATTAGAAAGTGAATATATTGGGCGACAAAGATACTAGAAGTCAATTAAATGAGCAGCAAGACAGATGGCGAAGAAAGAAAATATTAATTAAATTATTGATAAATTTAATCTATATATGGTATTATATCTATTGCAATTAAGAAGATTAGAGCAAAACAAATTTAATATATTCCCCCGACACCGAGGGAGATCTAAAGTCACAAACCGCTATATCTCTGGTTTGCGAGGTCGGCTTTAAAATTCCAAATTAAAATATTCCATTGATAAAGCTTTCAATGTTTTGTCACTTTAAACTACATATCAATTCAGTTCAACTATAGTAGAAAAATTCGAAATTTATGATTTTGATAAAGGCACAGTGTGGCTAGGGTTATCCCAAAATAAAGGGAATTGAAATGGGATGGGGCTTTAACGTCTTACTTTTCTGCACCAACCGGGGTAATGAAGACGCACATACGCCATGCTGTGTGCTACGAGAGAGCTTTTGCTATTTGGATTTTCAACTGTCAAGGGATCTTTAATGTGCTAACACTGGTATATAATTAATAGACAGGACCTCGGTTTTTGGTACCGTGTGTGCATGCCTTGACGCCCTTTTCTGCTAGGACCCCTGTCAAGGGAAACAGGGTGGCAAATCCTCTGAAACTTTCTCGGCCACAACTGCTATCTATCCTGGTACTATTTTAGAATTAAGACACTATTTTATAAAGTACATCCCAGTTATTTAAAAAATATAATAAAAAAACGTCACGAAATAACAACTGGCGTATACGAAAAAGGTAGCCGAATTTTCTTTTACATTATTTCTCTAAGACACATAATGACGGTGGTGTGAAATGAATAGAAACCAATTTAAAGATGCATTATTCAAGTGCCAAATCTGCCTATTGCATGTCTTTTTTTAGGCCTTAAATATTATATAAATCATTAATTAGATATTTAATAACTTGTCAATACCATAATCAACCCTCGATGCCATCGGATGCTCGAGATTTTTAACGGATTTAAACACGATCGGTAGTTGATGATTTGATTAAAAAATGGATACTCGAGACTATCGTAAAGGCGGTAGTAATGGGGATGCAATCGTGTGATTTCTCAGCCCAGACAACTAAGGTGGTGTGAATAGAATCGTGACGTATTTTAAGTAACAAATATGTTTCAGTTGTCATGATTGGTTGATATTTTTTTATGCAGTCGGCACATGCGTTGAACTCCGAAATTCTCTTTTTCACTCGATTAACGTCGCTCAGAATGAAGTAATTTGACTGAACTTTTCAAGATATACCATCTTCATTACATAGTTTTTAACTATTATAGTGGGGACTGTCAGCTCTTTATCTAAATCTTAAATAACGCATCTTTAAATTTTTATGGCAATTACCGAATTTCGGTTTGAAGAAATTTTCGACCTGAATTTGCTTTAAAGCTGCAATTTCATATTTTTAAGTTATATTTTTAAAAATTATTAAAATAAAGCCTTAAAATAGATGGTATCTATAAACAGTCCTACCTTGTTAAAGAATAATCCTATTAATCCTATAATTCACTATTGCCAGTTGAGAAATTCGCAAAAAGATCATTTTCAACTTTAAATTCAAACGTTTGAAGATAGCTATTCCATGGGGGGAATAGAAAAACAAGGGAGGTAATTGTGTTATTATTTCCGGGGTCAAAGGATTTTTAAGAGGGAGAATAATACCTATAATTGTATAATAGTGAGTTGACAACCTTTTGGGCAAAAGACATAGAAATAATTATGTTTTGACTTTCTTAGAAAAAATGAAGTTATCGCTTTAAATAAAAGCAGTTTTGATTGAGTATGTTCTTAAACTTCATATTTATCATTTATACAGGCACGTTCGGGGCTTTAATAAATGAAATTTCTAGTACAAAGTACCTATATTTTTTAATACGCAAGAAAATCATGAATAAGCGAAACTATATTATTGCAAATAGTATGTATAGTAATATAATATACTTTCATCAATCATTATATAGATGAGCCCTAGGGTATTTGACTTTAATGTTGAAACAAGCTAATAAATATCAGTATTAAAACACTCACAAACTGAATATTATATTGAGTAGATGTCGACAGGTCATCTAGGGTTATTTATGAATAATGAGATGAGCTACACGATTTTATAGCAATATAACAACCCTAAGGATCTTATCACTGAATGGAAAAAATAAGCACAGGAATTCTGAGAATATTGCAATCTGAGAATATTGCAATCTGATTATACTTTTTTATACTTTAAAATTTCGTTTTACTGCTCTTTTCTATACTAGGATCTGAAAGAGTTGTTATATAACCCGCGTTCTGGATGATATGAGGGATTAGCCAATGAAACGGTCTGTTACGGCGAATTTTTGGCGTGAGGTGCACGGAACTGTGGGTAACCCACTAGAAACATCAACGATGATTGGTTAATCAAATATCTGACGTCATATGGTCAAAAGCCGCTCGCATGACCTCTGTCGCAACCTTCCACTACAACTTGTCTGATCTTCATGTAGTAGAGGCCATTAAAAGTACCCAAAAAAAACGAAACGAAATGTAGATCTGTATTTTAAAGGACAATATTGGTGCCAGTCATTATCACACATGTGTTAGAGCTGGTTAAACACATTCCATGAGCTTGTATTAAAGGACAATATTGGTGCCAGTCATTATCACATATGTGTTAGAGCTGGTTAAACACATTCCAAATATATTTTTAACACAGAGATCATTGCTACGATAGCTGAGTAATACAGGTTTCCCGTATCGGAAGTGACGAACGCCAAAGGAAAACACGAGTCACCGCACAATATAACTGACTGAAGCGACGAGTGATAACAGATATACGGCCGAATTTCTGCTCACTAATAATTCCTTTGAAGACCAACAGTTGTTGTGTGAGACTGTGAGATGATATCTGACAATTCATAAAAAGAATTGACTGCCACTAGATAAGAGAACACGAAAGAAAAACAGAAAAAGTCCGTGCATTACCGTGTTTTTATAAGGTATAGAATGAATATAAACAAGGGAATGTACGGATTATTTCTATTTTTCTCGTGTTCTCTTATCTAATGACATTCAATTACTTTATTGAATTGTCAGATATCCTCTTACATTCCCATATAACAACTTTTGGTTTTCGAAGGAATTATTAGTGAGTAGAAATTCGGCCGTGTATCTGTTATCACTCGTCGCTTCAGTCAGTTATTTAGAGCGGTGACTCATGTTTTCCTTTGGCGTTCGTCACTTCCGATACGGGAAACCTGTATTATTCAGCTATCGTAGCAATGATCTCTGTGTTAAAAATATATTGGGAATGTGTTTAACCAGCTCTAACACATATGTGATAATGACTGGCACCAATATTGTCCTTTAATACAAGCTCATTACTGGTCTCTATAAAATCTGATAAAACGATGTTTATTATTGAACGGAACAGGGCACAAAGTTACGCATCAAATTACCGTGACAAATTCCTCTAATGTAAATAAACCATGACGAAACTGGATCAGTGGATCAAATTCTCGGTTAAGATCTTCATGCGCAAAGAAAAGAAATGTCGTACAAACGGTTTCTTAAACATACATTATGCAAGAGCTAAATCTGCCTATTGCAGGTCTTTCTTTAGGCCTGAAATGTTTTCTAAATTATTAATTAGACATTAACTAACTGATCCAGACCATAATCAACTCTCGATGGCATCGGATTTCTCCGATATTAATTAGATTCGAACGGTTCAGCTATATTTTGATTTAAGCTAAAAATGGAGGAGCGAGACTTAGCTTCGAACAACCAGTACGGTGGCTGAAGTTATTGCACACGTATTGTCAAACATTTAAGGCTAATATCTTCGCTCGCAATAGATTAATCTGAATGAAATTTTCAAATTATTCATTTTACATTATCTATTTTTGAACTATTATAGCAAGAATGGCTAGCTCTTTATCTAAATTTTACATAATGTATCTTTAACCTTGACGAAACATGATCTGTATAACTGTCCTACATCCATGGTATGACATGGACCAAATATTAGCCTAAACCTGCAAGTCATCTTTCATTAATACTTCGACTAAGTTTGATAGTGAGCATTTTCTGCTTAGGTTATGTGATGATTAATTATATTGCTAGAAGATGCTTTGTACACATATAAATGTGCACGTAATTAATGAGTGCCTTCTATTTATAATGGTTACATCGATCCTCACTGCTGTCTTGTTAATTACGAGAAAAATACCTCAGCCTTTTACATTTTTGCTTGTCTTTTATAGGTGAGCGTACATATAATACACGATGCAGTATTCAAAAGACCTATGTAGATCTAATAAGTATAATACGAAAATATTAAATGAAATGAAATTAGGTTTAAAGTCCTACTGTTCTGATCCGACTGGGCTAATATGGGCAATTTTGCCCGGACAGAGGCGCTACGGCCTACTCTTATATCGAAAGTGATCTTTAACATGCACGCCAATGTGTACACGGGACCTTGGTTTTTCGTCCCATGCGAACGATTATAAGTTGTCCCTTGCCAGGCCCTGAACTTTCTCGGCCAACGCATGGATCGAAATCTGGACCTCCTGGTAAACGATCCAACGTCTACCTCACTGAGCCACTGTGGCTCCCAGTACCAAAAGAACAAGATATAAATAATTAAGAAATGCAACAACAAATTAAAGATTCATACATTTAGTAATAATGAACTGTTGGGTTCTTAAAAAGCTCTCTCACAGTGGTTTTAAAATAAATATAAAAGACAGTGAAAAAGGTGAAGCAATATGATAAATCAATTCTCGACCGTTATGAAATAGGGTTTTGTGAGAACCAAATACCAGATCTATTCATTTGATACTGCACTTGCGAATTACAGTGTCCATGTGTTTGTCTTATAGTTGAGTGATTCATGCACATAACAAAAAAACAATCAACGAGCTATATTTGGGGCTTATTTTAACATAAGACTTACCATTAAAAACATCATTCATGAACAATTAAACTATTGCTAAGTTGGATTTTTGTGTGATGTAACCATATGAATGTTTTTTGTTTAACTTGTAGAAAAATTCATCGCCCCATGTGGCGTTACAGCGGTAGATTTTTTTTATCACAAAGAGTTAAGTTTCTTGGTCACAGTAAAGTTTCTTAACTTTAGCTCTGAAAAACGAATTCTTAATTTACTCAGTCGGGATTCTTACTAATGCGTGGCACGGGTCTCATACACACTAAAGCTCGGTTCATACTACATCCGTATCCATAAACGTATCCGTATCCGTATCTGCACCCGCATCCGTATCCGCGTTTTGCCGTTCAAATAGAAAACGTGAAAACGTCCGGCTTTCAAGGCTGAATTGTCTGTCAGAGATTGAGTTTCTATTTGGGGAGATGATGTAATAAGGGGAAAGTACTCGCTGATTGGCTAAAGCTCGGCGCACTAGCCGAAATGCGGCCGCATTTTTAAAAAAATACGCTCTGGGAGCAATCAATCCGGCTTAACGGACGTAGTTGTTTTTGTGCGCAATACGTGCCGGATTCTATTTGAACCCTTTCTCTAAAAATGACTCAAGTATACCAGTACGTATTCACGCACGTATTTACAGATACGGATACGGATGTAGTATGAACGGAAATTAAGTGACTGGTACACTGATTACTAAGAGCACTTATGTCGTATGAAGGATGTTCTTTGAATACTTAATTTTATACTACATTATAATCGACCATCCAGTCCATCGACCAATACTTAGCGATATGCACATTTATATACATTTAGGCTTCAATTCCCTTAAAGGGGGTTGGATGGCTGAATGGTTAGCGTGTGCGCGCTGTATCATAAAGTCTGTCATTGAGTCAACTGGCGTGGTTTCGAATCCCCGGTTGTACGTGACAAGGAGTAGGGTCGCCTGTCCAACCTCGTGGGTTTTCTCCGGGTCCTCCGGTTTCCTCCCACTGCTAAAGACCCCTACGCGCAAGCGAATTATTGAAATAAAATTAAACCATATGTTAGTCCCGAAATGACATAGTTTTAGTCGAGTGGACGTTAAACCCCATTTCTCTCTCAATTCTCTTAAAACACCATGCCTTTTCTGAGTAATACTATTCAAACAAACAAAAGAAAACCCAAAGAGAACCAAGTAATAAAACACAAAGAATTCACAGAAATCAAAACCGAACCCCGCTGATCTTAACTCCAATGTTCGCTTCTGCCCCCTTAACTTGTCCAATGTAGTTTCAATGGTTATTTGATACAGTTCATCAAGAAATCGGAAGTTGGTATTCTGGATCCAGATACTAGAAAATAAAATAATTGAAATCAGAGATGTCATCAAACTGAAATCTGAAACTTGGATTGTTTGGTTTCGTATTAATTATTAATAAGAGACGCTGTTTCGTATGATATTGTTATTTGATATTGAAAGAGAATCTGCTAGAAATGGAGATAATAACACGGATTTACCTGACATGGCCGTGCGTCACAGATTCGTTGACATGCTGACAGATTTCAAACTGCTTTATAGATGGTAACAAAGTTGGAACATATAGTACGTTAATTTCTTTGGCAACGTTTTGTTTGGACAACATGGTTGCCATGTCCAACGTCTAAAAAGTTTTTAAATGATCTATAACTCCCTTTGCTTTAGTAAAATTATCTCCGTGAGTTTTGAATTAATGGTTGCCATTACCAACACTCCATCATTCAATTTTTCACATCGAATAAATTGTATTTTTCGATTTCGAGAAGTCCACAAGGGCCGATTTATGTAAATGAGTAGTTTGTGGAATACTAACCATAACCCTTTCTAGAAGGCTGAACTTGGATCCGATTTAGTTGTTTAATTGGGTTGCAGAGTAAAAGATAAAAACAGTTTGTAGGTGATTTCAGATACGAAACTTCATTTTTTCTAAGTGTCATTGAAATCTCAGTTAACTGCCTGTAAAAGTAAATCTACACAGAGTGTAATGAACGTCTCCAGTAGCCACTTATATTGCACACTTTTAAGAAAATAAAAACAATTGGCAATTTACCCGTGATATTCAATGGTAGTGTAAATATTTTATTATATAACCTGATGACTCAAGTGGTTACCATGGCAGTTATGTTTTTGACCTAACGGTGTTTATGGTGATGACCATCTTCAAAACAAACTGTTTGTAACACTTGTTGTGACATTTGCTCGATACATATAGCATGATCATTTTTCTGTTAATCTGGTTAACGTCAGATGTCAATTACGTGTGTTTTTTGGGTTTTTTTTTTAAAAGCTGATCAATGTAGTGGAAAATAAACGAAACGTCTGAGTTTAAGTTGTTTTCAGTAAACCATGAAAACAAGATAGTGGGTGTTTAAATCGGATCAACCAGTCACCTGGACCTGAACAAGAATATGCAGCATCAGAGTAGGAGAAAAATCCCATGGGTCCTGTCTCAACTCTGCACCATGAAGAAACACCAGCAGATAAACTATCAAATTGTATGAAGGCGTATTTTTATCGCTTCAATGAAAAACTGTACAAACTGGTTCTCGTCACATAGTTTTATATAAACCCACGCGTATTCTTCAATATAAAACGAATCCAATGTTTCGTCCGGGAAAGCAATCCGTACGAGTTTCTTTCATGAAATAGGTATTTAAATTACATTGCATTCTTTCATTAGCTAAAAATTAAAAAAAACACATTATGCATACTGTTGACCGGTTTGGCTTGTTTCCTTGTATGTAGGACTCTAGTGAACCTGCATCAGTTGCGTATGTTTGGTTTCCTGTTTTGAAATGGAACATATTCTACATCTACAACAGCCAATAATTGATTCACCATGTTGCTTCACATTTTCTTCATTGTCAATGTCATTATGACACATCCTGCCAGAGAGCTTTTCAACAACCAAGTATAAATCTAATTCTTCTCTACATTTATATATTTGTGTTGTCTTCTTATTAATTTAGGTCTAATTAGCAGGTCTATTGAGTATCTGTATATTTTAAGTGTGCCTAACATATACTTGCAAAAATGCCCAGCAAGGTCACTTTTTTTTGTAACTAAACAAGTAAGACACCGAACCAAAGTGTGTACAAAGGCAACGCGCGACATCGGTTAGAATTTCGTATCTTTGAGAGCCCCTTACACGTATTTCTTGTCGTCACAGGATAACAATCAAAGTTTAGCTTTATCGAAGGTTTCGATCTGGTATGCAAAGCGTGTGATATAATTGGTAGCTTTCTAGAAATCGCAATTGGAAGCAAAAGTCAATAACAAAGAATCACAATAGGTGTCACAGCTCTATTAAGTCTACTTCAAGACACTTCAACTTACTGCAGGCATGGGTATAACTGACGTCTCCTAATGGGATTTTACCGGTCATTAACCCTTTAACTTGATTCAACAATGAAAGCATATACTTGAGCAGTAATTATGGTTATTAAAGGGTTAAAGTAGCATTATAAGTAAGGGTACGCGGTTAATCTTATATGAAGATATCTTGAAGTTGGCAATGATTAAAATGTCCAGACCTTCTGTGACAGATGTAATTTAATAAATTTGTCATCCGGGTCTGCATGTCTAAATTAATATGAGTGTAAACACAGCTAATCCACACAAGAACAAACCTGTGTTATTTCAAACTAGCAGGACAACTGAACAATAGAACAAAGACAGAACAAGCTAATATATAATCCACATATCTGGCTCCGCACCTACTATATATGTTGATTTACACATTTCTGGAAAGGTACCAAATGATTCGGCATTACAAAAGTCTCCCCAGGATTCGATATCAGATGTCTCTTCCGACGAACCTCTCCCAGAAGTCTCTCCTCCTGGATAAATCAGTGCCTGAAATCTCTTTTGAATTAGAGAGCTCCAGAACTCTCCTTTGGATTAACCACTACCAGGAAGTCTCCCCTGGATTAACCACTACCAGAAGTCTCCCCTGCATTAATCATACCTAAGCCATCGCCTTGATTAACCACTACCAAATGTCTCAGCGGTATTAGTCACTACCAGAAGTCTCACCTAGATTAAACAGCACCAAATGTTTACCCTGGCTTAGTCACTACCAGGTCCAGCAGCACCCCCACCCACCTCAACCCCTCGGATTAATCAATACCATATCTTTTTTACCTGGATTAGTCAGTACCTGACTCTTCCCGTGTATTAGCCTTTACCAGAAGTCTACCCCGGACAAATCAGTAGTCTCCCAATGGTTAATTAGTACCTGTGGTTACTTCTGGATGAAGTAGTAATATAAGTTTCTTATGTATAATATGTCTCAGAAATCTCATTTCATTAGCTATTTAATTGGTGTTGGAAATAGTCTTCTTAGATTGAACGAGCATACGTTCCTCTTTTAAATTCTTAAAATTTCCCTTAAATACACACAAACTGTTCATGTATATTTTGTGTGCGTGTTAACTTTCAATTCGGGTAATCTTAGAAAACAATTTGTCGTTTGAATACATAGAAACATTATAGCAAAATGTTTTTTAATTCTATACCCGAATATACGGTGTAATGAGACGCCTCGTAACACCTACGCATAAATTTATTTATACAAACTTATACAACGCTAATAGACAATGACCTTTAGGTCATATAATAATACAGCTTCTGTTTCGAGATACAAAAATACATTAAAAAACGTTCAAAACATTTATATATTGCCAGAGGGTGGGTGAGTGATAGGCCTATAGGCTGGATGGCTGTAATTTGACGAGGCTCTATGTCACACTGAATGATTAATGTGTATTGAAAATATGTCCATTTTATAGTTATATATGAGCCGGTGGATTTTTTTTATTTGGACAAAAGCTAAGACATGGCGTCAGTGTAGAAAGGTGATGTACAGTAATATTAACGTGGCTCTTTTAATCACACCTGGACCTGCATGTGCGTGGTGCCCACTGACGTTGCATTAAGATCAAGATCCGGTGCATAGGCGTTCATTCGTTCGTGGGGCTTAACGTCGGCTTCCGCTCTGGGGGAACAAACCCAATCTTTTTATCATTAGGGATCCAGGGGGTTCTCTGTGATAGCTGCGGGGAACACACTAGAGTCGAGGCTCAGAATAGGTCAATAGAGTTGAAGACCGCATTGAAACCACGTGATTATGTCCATTGGAAAGGGGCGTAAATTCTGAAGGGGGCGCAATCAGTCTAAACCCGCGACACATAGCGCGTCATTGCGTCCACTATACGTATACCGGTATAAAAGAACAAAATTTTAAATATTATTTAAGGATACAAAGTACTCATAACTGTTTCGTTAAAATTACAAAGGGTTTGGACAATCGATGCAAGTCATAGATCTTCCCATAAATATCTAGAAAACGTGCCTGTCCAATACCGATGTGAATATCACAAATGAAAACTTATAAAATAAGAATGAAAGATGGACATATATTATATATAAATTGGAGTAATTTGTTAGAATTAGGCAATAAAACACTTCTCTTTATTAATTTATTTAATAACGTATTGTCACTTACTTCATTTAATTAACGCATCATGTCCGGTATCTCGGCTTATATTGCTGTTTTATGACGCTTTAAAACATTATAAAGGCAAAAAACGCACAAATAACAATGAATGTTGTTTTTATGGTTTATGTTCTATCATGAGAGATATATTGCAATGTAATGTAAAGTGCCACTTGTCATTTGTCATTCCTTTAATGTTTTAGGGAGGTGAGTGGAGGGAGGCATGATTGTTGGTGTGTGGCTGTATCTATCAGTAATTATTAACTTCAACCCTAAGGAGTTGGACAAGCGTTACTCCGGGAATTGGGGGTGGGTGATCCCAGGTGATAGCGACTGCAATTGTAGTTGTCCCAGAGTGAAAGCCTGCTGTTTTCTGTCATTTAATTCGGCTATCTTGCAATGTCACCTTTGGAACACGCGTAATCAGTATAAAGGGTTGTTTGCGACCGCCATTGTAGTAATCTCAAAGTCAGAGCGCGTGCTATTTTCTGTCACTCAGGACGACTAACTTGCAATGTTACCTTTGGTCCGCTCGCTCGTGGAAAGATTTACGACCGCCACAAAATAATCCAGGTGCTATTTTCTGTCACTCAAGACGACTAGCTTGCAATGCCACCTTCTGTCCGCTCGTAGAGAGATCGGTTGTTTGCGACCGCCATAGAGTAATCTCAGATCTCATGTTGTTTCCTGTCGGGGGATTGGATGGCCGAAGGGTTAGCACGTGCGCGCTGTATCATAAGGTCTGTCATTGAGTTAACTGGCGTGGTTTCGATTCCTCGGTTGTACGTGACAAGGAGTAGGTTCGCCTGTCCAACCTCTTGGGTTTTCTCCGGGTCCTCCGGTTTCCTCCCACTGCTAAAGACCCCTACGCGCAAGCGAATTTTTAAAATAAAATTTAACCATATGTTAGTCCCGAAATGACCTAGTTTGTGTCGAGTGGGCGTTTAACCCCATTTCTCTCTCTGTGTTTTCAGTCCACGACTAGCTAGCAATATCACCTTTATTCCAGGCGTAGATAGCATAGGTTAACTATTTATAATCACTGTAACATCACCACTGGGCCTTTATTCACGAAAACTTAAACTAAGTTACAACCGAAATTTTAAGAAATACTGCAACTTCATTGGATATATGCAAATTGATTTTACTGGTCAGCCAATCGAATTGCAGTATTTCTTAAAATTTTGATTGTATCTTAGTTTAAGTTTTCGTGAATAACCGGTCTCTTTTTCCACTTTAAATTTTAAATTTATCAATCAATGTGAACTCGAAGGCAATCTGGTTCAATATCAAATTACAACTGGTGGACTCTTTAAGATTACCAGCCCATATGTGTCAAAATAAATGCATGTTTAGTATTTATCTGACTCGAGACTGACTCATCCACCAGTAATTAACTTGTGTTTTATGGGAAGTAACGTATAAAACCCTCTAAGCATAGGACACTATGAATAATGAACTGAATTAGAAAGTCTTCCCTTGCAATACAGCGTTTGGTCATTACACATTGATTATAAAGAGACAGTTTGCAGAGATTTCATTTTATATTTTGATGATAGTGCATTTTGACGTTGAATTTTCAAGAATTAAGGTAACTTCCTAGCTGAAGTTGCGGTTAGGTCTAACTGCAGATTTGATCAACGGTTACGGGATGTAAAAAGGGCGAGAGCTAACCCTAGACCTGGCACTAACCCACAATCTCGTCAACAATCACGTACCCTAACTCTATTTACGACAAAATCTGCAGTTGGTCTTCATATTTAGACCTGAACCTGAAGTTGCCCCACTTCCACCCAGCTCATGTTGGACAGACATATGACGATTACACAGGATATTTATTTATCCCGTCAAATTTTTTATTTACTATTGGTCCCAGAACATTTATAATTTCAAAAATTTCTAAAGTTTCCAGCGATATATATATTTTTTCAATTATAAAAATATCGATGGGGGTTCTGTAAAATCAGTGCAGAAAGGTGGTACGTTTAAGTTTAACCTCATTTCGTTTGTTCAGTCTGTCAAATCAATACAGAATGAAAAGGGCTGATGCTTAGATTAGTGACCTACTCGTTGTGTCTAATATGCGAAAATAGCGAAAATATGGCGATCAAGAAAATTTTCTCGGAAGAAAATGACCTTAGGATACATTATTTTGTGATGTAGATGTAGACAATTTTGCGCCGCAGTGTTGTTATTAATGATAGTGACAGCTGCCACGACCTCAACCATAATCCCATATAGATCCCAATCTGGTCCACTTCTTTTTATTTTCTAATTAGCGGACAAGACTGTCCACACTTTGTCTTTTTACTGACCAGTCAGCCAAGTCCTATCATTATAAATAATACTCGGTCAAGAGTTTGCGACCCCTTGCTAGAATAATATTTGTCTTTTAAGACGTAATACGGCTAACAAGCACGGTAATAATACACCCCTTGTTTATGTATTTATAAGCATACACAAATAGTTTTGCTGAAAAGCTCTATTTGGTGATAATGTTTAAAGGAGCTAAATCTCTTTTCTTTGGAACCTATATGGACGAAAATGAGTCAAAAAGCACACATAAATATAATTGAATTGTATATAAACTGATTTACATTCATTTTTAAAATTTTTATTCTAATATCTAATCAGACCTGTTCGTCGAAATAAGCAAACAGTTTAGTGGTTCGACCTTGGTTAGTCCAGTCTACATCGGAAGTACAGTTTGGCATTTCACTTATGCACTCATGTTTAGCCTCGTTTATCAAGGCGCCTCATTACAAATAGCACTCGACGGCATAGAGTACACGCCGTCGTGTACTGGTTTTGAAATTGTTCACTGTGTCTTAAATATTTGATATCAGAAGCCCAGCAACATCGCTGTTATTGGAATGGACCAATAATTCGTGTTTGCGTGTCGAAGACACTGGATGATATTGAGTTAGAGCTTTACGCACTTTAATGCGACATATTTATCTTTTGCTGTAATATAAAGATTTGTGTTAAGACTTATTACACGGTTATTTGAGGTCAATTTCCGATTATGCTAATACCAGCTTACGCCATAAGGGGGAAATGTAAGTCAGGTGAAAAAGATAGAAGATTATGTACCAAAATAACCCAATTAGATCCACGTGGAAGCCCAACGCACACGCGTCACCGATATATACATCCAAGCAATTATGCATTTAAGCCCAGGTTACACGCACAAACATTTTGTCTCTTGAGGCAAACAAATTAGGCGACACACGACAGAAATAACTCTATCTCTCAAGAAGGGGTTTAGGATTTCAGATCTATCTAATTTAAAAAATCAGAAAATTATGACATTGGAAGCAGCAGGGCTTTGTATAATATCAAATTACATCTTCTGAACATTTACAGGGAAGCGCGATAGTCAACTGTGTGATATAGGAACTGGAACGGTATTTATCAAACTTTTTAAATAAACATTATCATCTCCGTCAAAAAAAACAACAACAAAAAAATTAATATATAAGTGCAAGGTCAAGACTAAAATAACCCCAATGTGACAATATTGTTAAATCTCGTTAGATCGCAAATTCGAAAATTTCCAAATTATGTCGGATTATTGGCATTGCACTGTGGTCTCATATAATTTACCAAAGCGCAAATTCTTGGCATTGAACGATCAACTATACTTGTAACAAGAATATAAGGAATTAAAATCCCAACATATCAGCTTAAATGCTGTGGTTTAAAGTCCTACTGTTCTGCTCCGAACTGGGCTAATGAAGACGGGCATACGACATACAGTGTGCTATGAGGGAAATTTTGCCCGGACAGCGGCACTATGGCCTACTCTTATATCGAATTCCAACTTTCAAGGGATCTTTTACGTGCACGCCAATGCGTACACGGGACCTCGGTTTTCCGTCCCATCCGAACGACCAGACAGCTGTCCTTGTCAGGCGCCTTAACATTAAAAGACCAAACGTACTTCTATAGAATAAAGGGGGGGGGGGAGTGGATGGCCGAATGGTTAGCACTTGTGCGCTGTATCATAAGGTCTGTCATTGAGTCAACTGGCGTGGTTTCGATTCCCTGGTTGTACGTGACAAGGTGTAGGGTCGCCTGTCCAACCTCCTGGGTTTTCTCCGGGTCCTTCGCCCCCCCCCCCCACTGCTAAAAGACGCCTACGCGCAAGCGAATTATTGAAATAAAATTGAACCATATGTTACTCCCGAAATGACCTAGTTAATCCCTCTCTCTCTCTCTCTCTCTCTCTCTCTTGAATAATTTTGATCAAAAACTATTTAAATCAACCAATTCTAACAAATTATGAAAATCAAGTATAAGTAGAAGGAAACATTGCTACCCGGACACAATTTTACGCAGTAGCATTGTACATCTGTAACCATAAAACTTAAATTGTGTCACATGATAGTCGAATGATGACTAATGGGTTCATGATATTACAGTTAACCTACACATTCATTGAAATCTTTTTTAATTCATTACCTATCTACACAATCTTAATCGACTGATGTATTATGTAGACGAATATAAAAACCCTAAGGGTCGTGATTTTGACAGGACAAAGGGTCAGATAAGGAGATATTATTTTCTTTTGTAAGTCTCACCTCGTGGCCCTTAACTGTCTTGTAAGTTATATAATTATTAATTATGATATACTTATCAATTCTCTTAATGTTATTAGTTGGTATTAGTATCTTTTATAATACAGATTTTGAGATGAAATGGGGTTTATCGTCCTACTGTTCTACTCCAACTGAGCTAATGTACACGGGACCTCGTTTTTTCGTACAACAGCTGTCCTTGTCAGGCCCTCCGTCTTGCACCACTGACAAGGGAAACCACGCCGGAAAATCTCGATGAACTTCCCAGCCAACTCCGGGAGCGAACCCGCGATCTCCGGGCTATATGTGCCAGCATCTTTCCCACTTAGTCACCGTGGCTCCGAAATAGCCCATAAGTACAATACAATGTGCATCCCTGTCATGATGCTTGACAAAATTGAATGGATTGGAATGGGATGGGGTTTAACGTCCCATTATCACAATACTTCGGTCATTTTGAGACAAACATGTTAATTTTTTCCATGGTCACGTGTGCAATTCTTAAATTTTGTCTGGAAAGCGACGTTCCTGTTGCCGCTTTATCGAATTCCAACTGCCTGGTCAAGTACAGCGATAGGCCCCTGATATTGTCCCATCCGGACGAATAAAACAAGAGCAAAATTCAAAACTAAGTGAGAGAATACTGTTTAGGACATTTATACAAGTTAAATATAACCTAAGAATTTTGTAATTGTGGGACGTATTATTTTTTTTTATATTGAATTATAAGGTTGTATGTCGTTCAGATGGGACGAAATCCAACCCATGTAATCGTTTGCTTTAAGCAACGCGTATATAGGCGGTAACGCGTAACGCCGCTATCTAGAAATAATTTCCCTGATAGCACACTGCATGATGTATGCCCAGACATTTTCAGTGACCCCATTTTTGCAGAAATATCCGTTTCATTTCACATTCTAACAGTATACTCCACTATATCGACTGACACTAAGTTGGAAGCAGGTAATCACAGGGTCATTAAATAGATACCTAATATATACCTAACATGGGGGACCAGTTTGTGAAATATTTTAAGTGCACAGTCATAATATATATATAAATATATATATATATATATATATTATGTATTTATAATATTTATATTTGTATTGTATGGTGTCCTCAATTGGTAATTTGGTACAATAAAATCTTATCTCTGATATTATATTAGGATATATATTAATATTCTGCTCGAGCTATTTTCGTTTTCTATACGAAAAAACAACATAAACATTTGGGACTTGGTGTTAGGGGGGTTGCAAGGTTCTGATAATCCAAACATGTTTTTAAAACTAATTTACCAACATAGTAATTCTCGTATAAACATTTGTTTTAATATTTATTGCGAAGACGTAATTATAGCAGGACTATATATAAATAGACTAATATGACTTAATATGGCTGTGAATGTTTACAGAACGTGCCCGGTTATAATACTAAAAACATGCAGATAATAGAGGCTAACAAATTATACTAATATGTCTAGTGGCTATCTCTTTAAAAGCTTTTGTAGCTTTGTTCGTGTACTGTTAGTTTTCTCTCCTAAACTTTCTGGAAAACATTATGCGAAAAACAGTGCCATCGATCTGAATTAAAAATATAAATCTTATTGCAATGTCCACCGATTAGTGTGTGATTTTGACTATTGAATTATCGCATTTAATAATAGTGATGTACCTGAAAATGCCCAAGTTACCGGTTTAATATATAGAGAGAATCTTTGCCGAGTTTTTTTTACGAGTGTTGATAATTTTTGATTTGAAAAAAGACGAGTAGAAGATTTTATTTATCACCCAACCCTTTCTTACACGAACAAATAAATATATATATAATTCTTTGGGTATAAATCAAATTCATGTAAAGTGATATAATATCTCCACTGTAGATATCGCTCAGTAGAATGTGAAATTTATCACACAAGCAATATCTACTGAAGAATGTGTTATTGGGTGATAAATATATATAACACATCCTCATAAATCCGTAAGCATGCATGAATGTGCTAAATCTATAGTTGGCAGTACACAAGGGTCGATGTTAGGGACAATCTTGTTTATTGCATTCATCGAACCCTATCCATCTTATCTCAGATTGGTACAGTTCACTTCTGCGTATGAAAGTATGTATATACTGATCCATGCAGTGTTTGTTCGTCTGCTGTACGGGAAAAAAAGACATAGTTTTGGTTTTTCACTCAAAACGTCTTCTTCAACGCAGCCTAACCAGTGAAAACACAGCATTAACTAAACTTATCAAGGGGTACGGTATTCTTCATTTGCAGATTGGACACATCTGTGCCGGAGATATCCTCCTTGTGGTAATTGTGATACTATACAAGCTATGACCACTTTGACTACTCGTTGGCACTTTTGATTGCTATTATTGCTATTTACTAAAAAAAAAACCTTACAATTACCGCTATAAATCTGTAATCTATAAATCTTTAAAAGAGATTACTGATACTCAACATTATTGGACTTGATTATTGGAGATAACAAAATCAAATGAATCAAGGTAAATGTGACTCATATAGCTATATCTCATCTACTAACAGTCTTGGAATAGAGTGGGTTTAATGTTTCGTCAACAATTTACTTGGACCACCTTGAGACTAACATATTAGTTTTATTTCCCGGCTTCGAATTTCTACTGCCAAGGAGTATTTTACGTGGATCAATTTATTGGCATTATTCATGAGAAGTGAGAACCGGGCTTGAAAAATCCGGAAGCCCACCAGTCCACTCTGTGATTCCAACATGAATATTTGTACCACGTAATTACATTATGAGTAATAACAAGAAATATAGACCCGTTTTGCATTCCATAGTACATAAATGTCTGAGTGGTCATTGCAATTACATTATATTATATTATGTTGGTATATCCGTTCCTGGTATGGTGATCATTTCCCCCTAGCGACACTTGAAAAGAAACCCACAAAACATGATACAAATATTAATTCCATTCCAAATCACGGAATATTGGCATAAAACACTGGGGGTAAGAGATACACGTATCGTCTAGGTTATCACGCTATCTAGTCATAGGTCATCACGGTTCATTATATTGATGAATTCTATGCAGATTCTGTCTAAAAATGACTAAAAGCCCCAATAACTATAATAATTCAGTTAAAGCTCTGGTTATCCCATGTTAAAGAGACATAATGTCAGATTGACAATCTTAACACAGGAAATATATTAGTGGTGGGGTCTGTGAATCTGCTACAAAGAAGTGCCCACAATTAGGAAAATGCTTTCAACACAAATGAATGTAGTTATTATAGAAATAGACGAGCTAGATGCCAGTGAGGGTCCGCCATTTTTATTACCTATATTGCCCATGCAGTGGCAAAGTGTTGGATAGAAGTGGGAGCAAATTTGTCGGACGATTCCTATATCGAACTCTCAAACTGAAAATGACACAGTACACTTATTATATCCGAGATCACGAAATTACGTTAATACGTTATAGGTTACTAATACTAATATTTTTAAATATTTATTTAGTATCAATCAGTTTCAAAGAGGATTACGAAAGTCTTTTAATATCTCTGTAAAATATGACTGTCTTCAACACGTGACGTCACATCACGCGGCGTCAATCACTGGCTCAATGACGCGTGCATTGTTTACATAAGACGTTACTGGTTCGGTCAGAATGGTGCCTTTTACTCATTTTAATACCCATTAACACTAAATAGGAAATAATTTTTACCTACAAATGCTTCAAACGTCATTTATTTTTCTAATACATCAAAAAAATGTTTTAGAATTTAATTTGTCGGTGGGAAAAAGTTAATATTTGTGGCTCATTAAGTCGCATCGATGTCATCCTTAACAATGATTGGCTAGCGAATATTCACTGCTGATCAGTGTGATTTAGTATTAGTAAGCTTTAAAAAGCTCTAAACATTTTAATTTGGGTGTCATTTCGAATTTTTCTTTTAGCGTTAAATGCCCGATGGTATCCAATATTTAAAGAATAACTCATATACAATAGGTTTATTTAATAATATTCATATTAATAGATTAATTAATCTGCACGGACCACCCATGGTTATTAATTTTTATAAAGATGATCGACAGAAATATAGAGAAAAAAAAGGATGTTATAATGCAAATTGTTTTTCAAGCCTTTTGATAGAACATAATGCCAAACCTTTTATACTTTTAATATTGTATCAATATGGATACAATTTGCATCTCAGGGGAACAAGGGTGGCTCAGTGGGTATGGCGTTGCCTCACCAACCAGGAGGTCCGGGGTTCTATCAAGGTGGGGGATCACTTGGCTAAAAGGGTAAGGTGTTTGCTCGCTAGCCTGGAGGTCGGGTGTTCGATCCCTGCATTGGCCGAGAAAGTTCATCTCGATTTTCCGGCGTGGTTTCCCCTTGTCAGTGATGCAGAACAGAGGGCCTGACAAGGACAGCTGCCTAGTCGTTCGGATGGGACGACAAACCGAGGTCCCGTGTACACATTGGCGTGCACGTAAAAGATCCCTTGGCAGTTGGAATTCGATATAAGAGTAGGCCGTAGCGCCGCTGCCCGGGCAAAATTTCCCTCATAGCACACTGTATGGCGTATGCCCGTCTTCAATTAGCCCAGGTTAGGTGCAGAAGAGTAGGACCTTAAACACCATTTCATTTCATTTCATTTCTATCAAGGTGTTGGATGAGAAAGTTTTCAGGGATTTCCCAGCGTGGTTTCACCTTTCAGTGTTGAGGAACTGACAAGGAAAGGCGTCTAGTCGTTCGGGTAGTACGAAAAACCAAGGCCTCGTGCACACGTTAAAGAACCCTTGATAGTTGGAATTCGATTGCTGTCCAGGCAAAACTTTCCCCACAGCCCACTCTAAGGTATATGCCTGTCTTCATTGGTGTAGAAGGGGGGTTGGGTGGCCGAATGGTTAGCACGTGCGTGCTGTATCATAAAGCCTGTCATTGAGTGAGTCAACTGGCGTGGTATCGAATCCTCGGTTGTACGTGACAAGGAGTAGGGTCGCCTGTCCAACCTCGTCGGTTTTCTCCGGGTCCTCAAGTTTCCTCCCACTGCTAAAGACCCCTACGCGCAAGCGAATTATTGAAATAAAATTAAACCATATGTTAGTCCCGAAATTACCTAGTTTCTGTCGAGTGGACGTTAAACCCCATTTCTCTCTCTCTCTCTCCCTCTCTCATTAGTGTAGAGAAGAACAATAAGCCCGATCTCAATCTTTGCATATACTAGCCCCTGAAAGCCTCAACATTGTCGTCTGTCTGTACCGTACCCGCTGAGATGGAAAAATCCTGCTGACTATGGTTCCCCCACCATTCAAACACTAAGGCTTGTGCTATCAAAATAAAGTAACAGAATGGTAGGTTAATTTCCAAGAAAGGGGCCGTAAATTGTTAAATTAAAAAAACGGCACATTGACATATTGCCAAGAATAGGTAACTCAAAACGTTTAGGTTTCAAGTTCCAAAGTACAAAGGGTCAATTTCAGAATATGTTTTACAAATTGTATGGCGATTAAATTTTTTACTAACTCTTGTAGGTCACCTTTTGTACATATAATGTCGACGGGGTAAATAGACCCTTTTTAAACCTGATTTATGATGTTAATTTTTATCCAATAGAACTCATGAATTTGTTCATAGTATCAGCTTCATAATTCGTGGGTGTAAGCGAATCCCCTTTCATGTTTGATCAACATAAAATAATAAGAATGTCATTCAATGTCATATATTTGAAGGTTAAGGACCTCGGCGTGTTCTTGCTCCGCTAATCAAGTGAACACACGCTTCCATTTGTATTATATAAAACACAATAGGAAAATATGTTATTATGATATTACACACACTAAAGTCACTTGATTCAAAGAAGTAAATGCTGAAAGCACACTGTAAAAACTAATAATGGATTGGTACACAAGTATACACAATCAATACCAAAACTGTTAACGTCTTGTTATTATACAAAAGTATAAAACAAACGTTTGAGGTGGCCTGTAGATAATAAACACTGCCAGCTATGTAAGTGTTATGAGCCCAATCCTACATTGTACGTGACAACAAGGAGTAGAGTCACCCGACTTACCTCGTGGGGTTTCATTTTGTACAAACCCATGTGTCTATCCGTGTTTTAAGTGTGGCCCCACGGTCAGTTAAAGATGCACTGTGTAAGATTTACATAAACAGCTGGCGTTCTTTCTAAATTTCAGTCAAATTACTTTATTCTGGGCGAAATTATGAGCTTTGGACATAGCTGAATGTCATTGCCATGATAATAAACGAAGTCTCGAAATCCTTTTATAGAGACACATCCATTTTAATATTAACCGATTATAAGGGGCGGATGGTCTGATCCATTCAATGTCTCGATCATCCGATGGTCTGAAATTATAACAATATGTTTTTTTTGATTTGCATTTTGTTGTGCAAGCTGTCCTATTTAATTTGAATAAAAAGTTTATTTCTTCTCTCTCCCTTTCCCACATTTCGTAGAAATAGATCCATCTAGAGGCTTGGGGGCATATAATTAAAGCATTTTCCTCGGGCATCACCAACTGCTAGGGCCTTGCTTTACAAAATAACACACATAGGCCTACACTGTGCGTAGGGTTTTGTTATACAACACAGTTCATCTGGATTTTCAGGCGTGGTTTCCCCTTGTCAGTGGTGCAGGACGGAGGGCCTGACAAGGACAACTGTCTAGTCGTTCGGATGGTACGAAAACCCGAGGTCCCGTGATACTTTGGCGTACACGTAAAAGATCCCTTGGGAATTGGAATTTGATATAAGAGTAGGTCATACTGACGCTGCCCAGGCTACATTTCCCTCATAGCATGCCGCATGGCGTAGGCCCTTCTTCATTAACCCATTTCTTTTACAACACACACGTACACTGTACGTAACATTTTACTCAGTGACGGATTGGGGTCGGCGGTCTCTGAGGAAGCGTAGCTGCAGGGCCACAGTGACAAAATGTCATGGAAGCGGGGGTCCGTGGGTCCTCCACCGAGAAATCTTTTGAAATTTCGACCTGAAATGATGGTCTGTAGAGTATATTATATACTTGGTTGTAAGCAGTTAGTGTCTATCTAAATAAGTAATCTGAATGAAGTTGCTGAAGACCATATTTCCCAATAGTGCAGAACTTGTTTCGTCAGGAATATACTCGGAGAAACTATCCAAGATTTTTCTAACGGTTATGCCACTTTCCTGTTACCCAGTCCGGGTCCGATGACAGCTGTTCACGATTCTTGTTGTCAAGCCAACTGGTTGAGTGAGAAACGGGGGCCCAGCGGAAATATTGGACAATTAACAAGACCGCTACCTGTCAACCAGAAATAATATTTCAGCTTTCGGGTTATGATATTAATTTTCTTCTTGACCGATGCCCCTTGGGGCCCCCCCTACCTAATAATTTCAAAACTCGTCGTAAAAAGGTCACTTTGTTTCCATATATTTTTTCTACAAAATATAAAAAAAAAAATTTATGGGGGGGGGGGGGGGGGTCATTTGTCTCTGTTGCTCTCGACATGATCCGTCACTGATTTTACTGTAGAAAGTTACTGAATTGGTGTATACGCTTGAAAAAACCGACCTCAGGAGACCGAAGACAAAACACTACCAGTTTATGGAATTAAACGAATAGTGTCGATTGTAACAAATGGAAATATTTTGAATAATACCCAACAGATTTGAAGGAAATGAATATTAATTATTAATGGTTCTACTGCAGAATAATCAATTGAAAAATATTCAAATTGAATGGTCTTTGAAGGTGTTCTATATAGGGTAGCTGGATCTGTCCGGCAGATGTGAGCGTTTTGATGTTTTTCATGCATTTAGTTTATTAATAACTAAATTATTGTAATTAATTGATTATCTGCTACAGATCAAAATGGTGTCTAATTGTAATTCATTCATTAAGCTTGACAGCAGACAAGATCGGTTAGCAAGGCTTTATTTTGTATAAATAATAGTCGAGGACAGTCACACAAAGTTCATGATAAACCCCGGGGGAAGGGATTATGACATGTTCCCTGGGGAATATATAGTACAGGTGTAACGGTCGTTGATTTTATTACCTGTAAGCATTGCATAGCGGCGTTTCTTTGATCTTTGTTTTTTAATGTTGACACTACGCTAGTATGTAATTATTTGATTGGCAGATGTCATGAGATGGACATGAAAGCCATTTTGTTGTGGTGACAGGTTTCATGGTTTACGCATCTATTTCATTGATGCCATATTCAGCTTATTCTTTATATTAGTGTGACAATATTTAAAGTCCCGTCTACAATATGTCAGAATGTTATTAATGACTAACATTGGTCTCGGATGTTAGTCCACTAGGTCCAAAATGCATCAAAAGGTGACAGTGCAGTTAAAATATATAATAAGAAGATCAAAGCTCAACAGGTATATCATAATGCTAGAGCCACATGAAAAAGTTGCGCCCACAATAGACGAGAGTCACGGGGAACAGATGCGCCCATTATAGACCAGGGTCACAGAAAAAAGTTGCGCCCGTTCACACATGAGCAGTAATACATTTTACAAAATCACAGCTAGAGATGACAAACGTCACTGCGACTTTTCGTTTCAGAATTTCAGAGAGGATAAACCCTATAGATTTTCCCTCTTTGCCGAATACCTTGTGAACACGACTGTAATTTTTAACGGGTGTTTTTTTTAAATTTCGTGGGACGCATTGGGGTCATGAGAGGATGGGCGCTATCGATATTCAGTGTTCTGCTACTATCCCCCATTTGCTCAACATCCAAGTTTTCCTTTGGTATAGCTACCGTTTTAAATGTCAAATCTAGATATAACTGTTAATTCTGTTTGAGGGACTCCCGGAAACCTTTATTATGCTCTGAGCAATTATCTGATGCTTTGTAACACTCTTTCGACCAGTAATAAACTGGTAATTCCTGGCAGACACGTTCCTTGGCAGAGCACCAGGCTTTAAAACCTCGTGAAGTTTCTTCTCAGTCCAGACAGTGATTTGTAACCTGGATATTCGAAACACACACACTGTTTTTGACAGTTACGGGAGACTTTCATTCTCTATCGATAAATTTGAGCTAAAGAAATCTTACTGACATCATAATCATTTATGACTATATATGCATGTAAGTTTCCAGTTTATCTTACCACTACAATCCGAAAGGTTAAACGCTAGTTTAGAATGGAACAATGTGTATTTACTCAGTCGATACCTTCGCATTTAAGTATTAGATTAAAATCTTCAAATCGATATGTATGATATGTCAATCTTAAATCAAAACAACAAAAGTATTACAACCAACCAAGACCAAGACGTGTAAAATGCCGACTGCCTCCGATTAATTTCCGTTTGTCAGCTGTTACATACACACTTGAGTAAACTTTTTATTATTGACGCATGTTCAAGTAACATGATGACGTGTATTATGACATATTGTGCTCTTCTCTATTGTACGAGAGACGTGTCTTACTGGAGTGTCCGTCACTTTTAATTTATTATCACGCGCCAAACGAAGTTAGGGAGGGATATTGAAATGGGCTTCGTCCGTCCGGTTGTAGTGGAAGGTCGCGTCAGAGGTCAAACGAGCGGCTTTTGACCCTATGGCATCAAGACATTTGATTAACCAATCAGCGTTGATGTTTCTAGTGGGTTACCCACAGTTCTGTGCACCTCACGCGCCAAAAACTCGCCATAAAAGACCGTTTCATTGGTTAATCCCTTACATCATCCAGAACGTGGGTTATATAACAACTTTTCCAGATCCTAGTGTAGTAAAGACAAGTAAAACGAAATTTTGAACTTTACAAAACGAAAGGAAATAGGATCTATGTTTTAATTAGATTGAATTTGTATTCAACTTTAAAACGCGTCTAAATATATCACCGCTACACATCAATGAAGGTTGGGTTTGAATTTTGTAAATATCTGACCAAAACTGCCGGACAGAATGGCCGGTTTTTTATACGCAAATAGTGTTAAAGTATGTAATACCAAAGTTGTGGACACTCTAGAAGTCACAATTTTTATCCGATTTTAATAAAACTTGAAATGTATAATTATAATCCAAAGATCTTGGTTCCTTTCGATATTTGCGCATATAGACGGAGAGATAATTCCTGTTTATGAAGTACCGAGAACAAATTGCAAAATAATTTCTTTCACTGGAATATAGTAAATGATGCCTAAAGGACTCCCAACTCTAAATTGTCCGCTGAAACCCTGTAGCGCTTTTCATAATTAGCATAAATCCAAGATGACCGCCAATTGGACCTTCTGACCATTATACCTTCGAAACGGTTTGTCTTTAGAGCATATAATTGTATTATCATTAGATACAAAAGTGATACCAACGAATCGGAAAAAAATATTATCGCGACGCCAGGACGCCATTATGAAGTCGTTTGACATCAAAATGTTTTGTGTGGAGCAAAGAACTATCAAATGTGCTTCTCTGGTTGCAAAATTAAATTTAACCATGTGATAATATGACGAAGAACAGACTGCGATTAGGCCTACATGGTTTTCAAAAGAGAGGTACGAGCCAATAATGGCACCAATATTCTTAGCATTGCTAGTGGGATTAAAGGTGGTTTGCTTAATTTTATTTTTTTTAGTTGGTGTTTACTCCCTAGAAAGAGGATCTTTGTTTTGTAAGGGTTTAGCTTTAGAAAATGAAGTGTCATCCAGTCATAGATTTCTTGCATACCTTCTCCATAACTGGGGGTTGGATGGCTGAATGGTTAGCGTGTGCGCGCTGTACCATAAAGTCTGTCATTGAGTCAACTGGCGTGGTTTCGATTCCCCGGTTGTACGTGACAAGGAGTAGGGTCGCCTGTCCAACCTCGTGGGTTTTCTCCGGGTCCTCGGGTTTCCTCCCACTGCTAAAGACCCCTACGCGCAAGCGAATTGTTGAAATAAAATTGAACCATGTGTTAGTCCTGAAATGACCTAGTTTGTGTCGAGTGGACGTTAAACCCCATCTCTCTCTCTCTTTCTCTCTCTCTCTCTTCTCCATAACAATTGCGTCGATCGTAGACGTCGCTACTTAGGTCCAGAACCATATAATGGCCCATACTCCTCGCAGTCTTTCGTTTGATTAGATCTATCGGGCCCTTCCACGAAGCAACATAATAGAGAACATATCTGTTAATCTCTAAGTTTATCTCACGTGGCTGTAAATGTTTTCTCTATCCATTCTTTTTTTTAAAGTACTTTATGATCTTTACATTATACTATCAAGCGTTCGTCAGTTATCCGGGCCGATAACTATTTTCATACATGTAAAGTCATAACCAAGAGAAATTCAAAACCTGTTCTGAATATTAATAATAGTATGTTTCAATATTAAATAGTTTATGGCTTAAAGGGAGAATCTTCCCGAATAAAAACCATACCGTAACCAACAGTATAATAAGTACCGCTGGTCCAATCATAATGCAAGTTTTGGAGAGCGCCAGGGTTTAACATGATCTCGACATAGACTAGGTCAATTCGGGACTGACACATTTGTAGTGTACAAACTTATTACAATAACTCGCTTGTGTGTAGAGGTCTTTCGCAGTGGGAGGAAAACGGTGGACCAGGAGAAACCACACAAGGTTTAGTGTGCGACCCTACTCCTTCACTCCGCAAACCTCGGCAGATTGCGGTAACCACGACTGTATGACAGTAAATGATATGTAGCTACACCCATACAATTGTTATGCAGCTACCAGTTTACTTGTTAGAAAAACTTGCCGCTTGTAGAAAGAAGTTCTCACTCGGAGAGTGAGTAGAGTTTGCATTGCTAGGCTATCCTTAGTTTAAAGAAAATCGGATAAACTTGAAAGAAAACCAGCTTCAGACATTGAAAACTCTGTATGATAAAACACTCTTCACGTGCGTCTTCATGGGCGCCGCCATTTTTAATCTGTGAGCTTGAAAGTAGTTCCAATGGCGGAATTCGTCATACAACCGAGGTTAGATGTAAGGTACCACACTGATCAGCAGTGAATTTTCGCTAGGCCGCTACAATCACTGATAAGGATGACATCGATGCGACTTAATGAGTCTCAAATATTAACTTTTTTCTTCCATCAAATTAGATTCTAAAACATTTTTTTCATTTATTAGAAAATAAATAAAGACGTTTGAATTGTTTGTAGATAAAATCATTTCCTGTTTAGTGTAAATGGGTATTAAAATAAGTAAAATTCACCATTTAGCCCGAATCAGTAACGTCTTATGTAAACAATGCACGCGCTATTGAGCCAATGATTGACGCTGCGTGATGTGACGTCACGTGTCGAAACAGTCATCTGTAACAGAGATATTAAAAGATTTCTATGAAACAGATTGGTAAGGTACCAGAAACTGTCGAGGTTTGCCGAGTGCCTACTCCTTGTCGCGTAAAAACTTATGATCTAAAGCGCATGCGTTATTCGACCACCCAACCACTCCATAACCGATACGAAATTGTAATTTAATTTTAATTAGTTTGGTGTAGTGTCCCTTTAAAGATACATTAGTTAAGGGTTTAATAAAGAGTTGGCCATTCTTGCTACAATAATTCAAAAATAGATGATAAAAAAGAAAACATTGAAAATATCAGTCAAATTACTTTATTCGGAACGGAGTTGTCACCGTTGGAAGTTTGGATTAGAAATAGGCATCAACTGTGCTCGCGCCGTCTACGAGAATTTCCAATCGTTTGATTGACAGACGATATCTCCACCTACATATTCTCGATTATCAAGTAACATTTTCAATGGCCATGGTACCCTCGCTTGGTAGGCCATTCGTCGGAGGTCGTCGGTTGAGACGTCAGTGACAAACGGTAAACGTAAGCTTGGTCGGCCATTTATTGATTTAATTTTAAATGGACGACTGTATAAATCCAAGCTACAACCAAGCCATCCGAGGGTCTACAGAGTAGATTCTGAGCTTGTCATGTAAATAAAGGTCTAATTAATAATTTCTATAACACCTGAAGCCTAAATAAAGACTTGCAATAGGCAGATTTAGCTCTTGCATATGTATGTTTAACATTCTTTTTTCCGCCACGGCTACATAATAGCAAGACCAGTGTGTACATGTATAAAAGTGTAGTGAATTAAATCATATGACATATTATATAAATATTAAACTCAACGAACTATAATAACCTTTACATCTTACAAAAAAATAATCTCCACACAAAATAATAACCCCTGCACTTCATATAGTTTTACATTCATTCAGTACGAATTCTCTCTTTTGAAATTCTATTCAAATATGAAAGATCGAAACCAGTGATAAGAATATTATCTTTATGTGTAGTTTGTCGGTACATAAACATCAAATAAGTATTTAATCTGGAAATGTATAGTTGATTTAACAATTTATTACGTATGTTATTTATCACATGAATCCACGCAGAAAAAGAATCTGTTATCTTTGTACCTTGGCATCTTCTGCAGTTTAGTTACCATCTGTTACCATTGTAATTAGTTCGTGATTTTGAAAATAAGACTTAAAATTCAATTATGTATAGTAAAAACCTTAAATTTCTTACATTATCAGTATAGTCTATTATTGTTTTGTGTATATTATATATAGAGGCACAGTTTTAATATTTTTCCGATGGGTATAAACTCATCAGAAATTGGTGTCTCTTAAACATAATTCCTGAAACACTTAGTTTTGTACTACTGCTGTCCAGACCAACCTTTGAAATATTAAAATATTGTTTCATCATCTCATTTTTTAAATCGACATTTTTGTCTCGTGGTAAGAAATAGTTTTATTATTTTACAAAGACGCTGTTGACCGATCCATTGGACATAAAAACTGTCTACAACATGTCACCGGAAGTTTCTGTCTGGACCTAATTGAAGTAATTGTTATATGGGGATTATTAATATACCCCCGCCACCCGGCATTGTTCTAGTTTCTAACTGTAACCATAGCCATAACACAGCCTACATTTTAAATCACTTAAATGCAACAAAATTTTATTAACTATGCAAAATCCTCAAATAAAAAGTGGTATGGGGTGTTCTATTGATAAGGAAGACTTCATTGGTTTTGGACGATCATAGCCGGTTGGTAGAAAAGCAAAATTTCAATTTATCTTGATTTGCCTATACATTTAAAGCTGCTGGTTGTCATTACCAGGGACTAGCGGATGACTTATGTTATTCCCCGGTCCGAGCTACCCCTATACACCAAATTTCAGTCTCGGGCCAACCCTGAACAGACAAAAGACAGTTACAAATATTAGTATAGATTAAAAACCTTGCAAACTACAATATTGTGAAAGGCTAATATCAGCAGCTTAAAGGGATTAAACCTCTAACTCATTATCATCCATGATATTCAAAATTAGAAATTAATAATGCTGGTCCATTTCAATCAATATTGGTGTTATCATCTTACTGTGAAAATATGAGATCTAAATATCCAATATTTTAAGGCACAATGAACATTTTAAAATCAGTACACGTCTCGTGTACTCAATGGTTTCGAGCATCATTTGTAATTTGCAAAGAAAAGCATATCCCACAAAACATGCGAAGTAATTTAAAGTGACTGATTATTAGCAGGTGCACACTACTGCTGTTCAATTCGGACTGTTCACTTATTTCAACGAACATATTTGATTAGAAATTACAAAATAAAATTGAAATTGAATGTAAATCACTTTATATACACACACACATTACATTAATATGTGCTTTAGACCTGTTAGTGTTTAAGGTTCCAAAGAATAGAGCTATACACCCTTTAACGTCTTGCATATTCAAATTAGATAAAATGCAAGAGTTTGAGAGGACAAATCTGCAACCCATTCCTGAGTTAACTGTCAAATATTTTATAGGTTTTCAATGAGTGTAAGTTTAACAAACGCACACTCTCACAAAATATTATACCCTAAGTAGGTGAACACGCGGATTTTCAGCAATTTTGGGTATTATGTACTATTCAAAATTAATTGCATTTATTTTCTTAAAGTGAGTGTTAATCCCTCTTTATATAAACTTTTTAAGTTTTTTTTTCATCTGAACCAAAGAGAAAAAAGCAGAAATGTCTAATATGCAAATATTGCAAGTTCTGCCTGAATTAAGTACACACATCCTGTTTACATTAACAACTTTCTTGCATTAGAAAATTCATCTGCGTAGGCTGTTTTGAACATATGCCTATCATTTATCATTTCAATTGGTGAACTCAAAACTCTAGTACATTCTCCTTTCTATACATTAAATCTTTTCACGTATTGAAATTACAAGATTGGGGTGTCGAGACCCAGAATACTATATTTACCACAATTGGACACTAGAATGCATGGGAAGAAAAAAAAAACTCGATAGAAAATTGAATATGATAAATAACTTATGAATTGAATTGCATTATGGTAACCGCTATAGAGTGCAGCGTGTTCTAAAAGCTGTAATTTATTCTAGAAAAAAACTGAACAGAAGCGTCAGTTTATGAAATTAGATAGAAGCGGCTTTAAGAAAGCTGATCTCTCACACTAAAGGTTTATTATTCTTCATTTATTTCAGATTTTTTTTATAAAGAAATACGCTTGACTAATCAGTAATACAGTTAATATAATAAATACCTCAACGTTCATGTGGCTTAAAAAACAATTTTATGAGTTATTTTTGTTAGATAATTTATAATACTGTAAATTGTTGTATAGTCTATGACTTTATATGGTAATAAATGCTTGTAATGACGTAAATAAGTAAAATCGCGAGGTATGAATTATGTATGTTGTTTGAACTACATCAAAAGTGTTTGTGTCTTTCAGATAGTTTTAGCAAATAGTAACTATGAATAGTCCGTGGCGGACTAATTCAATTGATTATTTGTTATTAATGTATATTATATATGGATTCGAGTATTTAATATAAGGACTGTTAATATTCCAATTCAATGGGTAGATCCATTGTTGGTACAATACTGATAAGGTGTAGGGTCGACTGTCAAACTTCCACATTTAACGACCTCTGCATGACAGCAAATGTGTGAAATACACCATTCAGTTCTGAAATGAGCCCCTCTCTGTCTCTGTCTCTGTCTCTCTCAGGAAGTGTAAGTTAACACTTCAGTGATGTGATCTACCGGTATAATACAATTAAGCCCTTAGATACGGTTATAATGTTAAAAACATCCTCTATCCGGACAATAAATAGATCCAACTTAATTCTTCTATTATCTATCTCAGTATATCAAGATTATCTACACACTCATTTAATCTCCTCAACTGACATTTGACACTTTGGATTGATTTCTATAATAATCGACATGGATGGAAAAGGATTGAAAAAATAAACATTAAGAAATAACACGGAGTTTTATTGGGGGAAGGGAGGGGGTGTTCGAATGCATAATATTCTAGTTGGTGGTGACATGCTTTGGTGGCGTTTCACATCTAATGTTAACGTCAATTCGACATTTCGGAATCTGAACTTGCACCTTGTTTGTTAATAAGTAGTGACAGGTGTCGTGCACGAGGCGAGATATGTTTATGCATCTTAGAACCCCTTGATATCACTTATCTTTTGACGAGTTCATGTAGGATTGAAATGTTTGCAAATTATATAGTCTGCTTCAATAAACATCTTGTGGATCGCGTGTAATTTTTGATGTTGAGGGCGGAAGGGCTGATAAAATTATTGCAGCATGTTGTATTAGTGTGTCATATATAGGTATGATTCTAGATAGTAAGAATTAAGCATGCATACTATAATTGAACTTTAAATAACACCCAGCCAATTGTACGACCATCGACCTCTGAAATTATATTGTTTTAAGCCAGACTACAGCTCTATCACTGGTGGGGTACGTGGAGGCGGGATATGGTTAAAAGGTGTAGTCACAGATATATTTTAGTGATTACAACGGGTTAATTTGAGGTGAATGACACCTATAACCCTTTGTCCTATGCTATTACCATCTAACCGAGATGGACCAAAAGTAATGTAACTCCATTAAGCATATCTAGTGATCACTTCCAAACAGCTGAATATTTCGATAATGAATTGTCATTGGGTCTATTTAGCACGTGGTTTGCTTAATTGGGAGTCTTTGTGGCTCAGTGAATAAGACGCCAGCTCGCTAGCCAGGAAGTCGCTAATTCGCACCCGGAGTTGAAAGTTCAAGGGGGAGGGTCTGACGGGACAAAAACCTGAGCTCCCGTAATTGCGTGCACTTAAAAAAACTCAGTGATGCAGGACGGAGGGCCTGACAAGGACAGCTATCAAGTCCTTCGGATGAGACGAAAAACCGAGGTCACGTGTATATATTTGGAATGCACGTAAAAGATCCCTTGGCAGTTGGAATTCGATATAAGAGTAGACGATAGTGCCGCTGCCCGGGCAAAATTTCCCTCATAGCACACTGTATGGCGTATGCCCGTCTTCATTAGCCCAGTATAGGAGCAGAACAGTAGGACGTTAAACCCCATTTCATTTCATTTCGTGTCTATTAATTGGGATTAATTTTGTCAATGTAGTATAAAATCATTTAAATTTTGGATATGATTTGTATAATATGCATATCTATATCATATAATTCCTAGTCGGTCACTTTTTAGTTTGGGCAATATTGATAAAAAAAACACTCTTGTTGGGTCATTTCAATGATAAGTATAGGGCCGTTCGCAGACGGTGCTTGAGATTACTAGAGGGTTGTGGGGAGGGTGGACTTTTCCCTGTAGACTCTGAAGCGATTAAAGTCTTATAACGAGATCATCATTGGGATGACCAACTTTGTATGGTTTCGACATTTTTTACTGTTTAAATTTGTATGCACTATTGTGAATCGGGTGTGCCGGTGATATTAGCTATGAAAACGTGATACACCCACCCCGATTGAAATGTTTAAAATTCTTCGCTGAAATTTGTTTAATCGCTTAGCCGTCTGTAGATTTCTTTTCAAAGCAATTTCCACACAGTTTTTACAAAGACATACATTTTGTAACCTATTTAATTGAGGAACGTACTTCAGTTTTAATCAAATATTGCATGTCAACCCTGTATAAAATCGATGATGTGCACTTCGTTGATCTTATCAGATGCATGTTCGCATTCTTTGACAATTTATAACAGTTCAGAAAACGGATTGCTTTTGTACTTTTAAGAGTCACAACAGGCGCGGATACAAGGGGCCGTGCCCCCCCCCCCCCTGAGCCCCAGTGAGACTGGTCACTGTTCAGATCAACACCTGCAGTCAGCAATGGGATTCCCAGATTTTAGTTCTGTTTAACGAGACCGCGACGAAGACTCTGGGGACTACACCAAACCACTAATGCATGTGGCACTCTGATGATTACCCTTTGCTCCAATGTATGCCCCCCCCCCCTCGACAAAATCTTGGATCCGGGCCTGCACAACGATCCTTCAATGTAGTGTAGTGCTAAGTAGGCCTGTATACATGGTGTGGGGACGTAGAGGTCACAAAAGTCCCTAAGCGGAGACGTTATCCCGCTAATGTCCTGTGTATCAATAACACTAATTGATCTAACCAATCATATCCACAATTATATCAATTAATTACTGACGATATTTGAGTCTTTCATAGGTTGATCGCCAATATGACAGAAGGCCGATAAAAAATTCATTCAACAAAACTTTGGTGTTAATTAGTTAGTAAAAAATTAAAACAAAACTTGTAAGCTTGATAATGTCATGGTATCGATGTCAGTGGATATAAACTAATAAAATTTAGGATGCACAATGATGAGATTTGAAATCAATAGAAACTAATATAAATTTGAAATGACCATAAACTTCTTTATGAATATTCCCCTTAAAGGACAATATTGATGCCAGTCATTATCACATATGTGTTAGAGCTGGTTAAACACATTCCAAATATACTTTTAACACAGAGATCATTGCTACGATAGCTGAGTAATACAGGTTTCCCGTATCGGAAGTGACGAACGCCAAAGGAAAACACGAGTCACCGCTTTATATAACTGACTGAAGCGACTAGTGATAACATATACACGGCCGAATTTCTGCTCACTAATAATACCTTCGAAGACCAAAAGTTGTTGTGTGAGACTGCGAGAGGATATCTGACAATTCATAAAAAGAATTGACTGCCACTAGATAAGAGAACACGTAATAAAAACAGAAACAAGTCCGTGCATTACCATGTTTTTATAAGGTATAGAATAAATATAAACAAGGAAATGTACGGACTATTTCTATTTTTCTCGTGTTCTCTTATCTAATGACGTTCAATTACTTTATTGAATTGTCAGATATCCTCTTACAGTCCCATATAACAACTTTTGGTCTTGGAAGGAATTATTAGTGAGTAGAAATTCGGCCGTGTATCTGTTATCACTCGTCGCTTCAGTCCGTTATAACGAGCAGCGACCCGTGTTTTCCTTTGGCGTTCGTCACTTCCGATACGGGAAACCTGTATTACTCAGCTATCGTAGCAATGATCTCTGTCTTAAAAATATATTTGGAATGTTTTTAACCAGCTCTAACACATATGTGATAATGACTGGCACCAATATTGTCCTTTAATGAATTTTTATACGCCAACATTTTCACGTGGACGTATTATGTCGTCGCCCTTGTCCGTCCGTGGATACTCTCCAGGTAACAATTTTTCTCCGATTTTGACGAAACTTGAAATATATTTTTATCTCGAAAGGATCTCGGTTCCTTTCGATATTGGCATGTATCGGAACAAAACTTCATGGATTATGACCCCTGATTGTTTAGCTCCTTTCGATATTCGCGCATATCGGGCTGTTACTTCCTGGATTATAGCCCCTGATTGTACGAAAAATCGCATTTTTAGCCTGTGGTCCCTCTAGAGTTCCCAATTTTTATCCGATTTAAAAAAAAACGCTTAAATATATCACTGCTACATCATAATGACGGTTGTGTACGAATTTCGTAAAAATCCGACCGAAATTACCGGACAAAATTGCCGCTCCTTGGTTCCTTTAGATATATGCGCATATCGGACCGTAACTTTCTGGATTATGGACCCTGATTGTACGAAAAATCGTGGGTTTTTTTGTAGCATACGGAACCTCTATAGGACACAGTTTTTATCTGATTTAAAATATCACCGCAACAGCCTAATGATGGGTATGATCGAATTTCGTAAAAATCGGAGCGAAACTGCCGGACAAAATGGCTGCTACATGTACGCAAATAGTGTAAAAGTATCTAATACCAAGGTTGTGGACACTTTAGAGGTCACAATTTTTATCAAATCTTAATGAAACTTAAAATATATGTTTACGTCCGAAAGGTCTTGACCCCTTTCGATATTCGTGCATATCGGACCGTACTTTCTGGATTATGACCCAAAGGTTGCATTATTTTTAAAGCTTGTTCTCTATCCATCTCTTGCAAATATTAGAGGGGTTTGGTGCGCTGAGCGGAGAGATGCGAAAAAATTGTGGACTTATCATTGACAGATTGTTAGTGAATATAAACAGTTTTTTGTTTGTTAATTATAAAATTTGGATTTTAACACAGACATGTGTTAGAGTGGTGAATTTATTTAGATGGCCGATGGCAACTTGTTCGCATCTGGAATTCAGGTCAATGAACTAAGTATGATGATAACTTTAATTTCTTTTTCATTGCTTTGTTTTTGTTTTTTTTCCTCGTATAATTTTATAGCGAAACATGTCGGAATAGTAAAACCGTGTACACAACAAGGTGTTTCACAGGAATATAAATATTTAAGATACAGTAGTCCACCATACAGTAAATACCGTTATAATTCAAGAATTGGAAGAGCTGTCGTCAGCACTCAAAATTAGGATCGATGCTATGCTCATTTCATTTCAGGTAATAGGGCCTATACTCAACTGACAGGAAAGTAAGATTGATCTCCCCTTAGTTAATGTTGTGACTTGTACTGGAAAACCAGAACAAAAATCGTTGGTTATTTAAGAATATCATAGAAAAAAGCAGCCCTGAATTTATCATTATGCATTATGTAAGGGGAGGGGGGAGGGAATTTAACATGGTACAAATGGTGCAGCTGAATGAGGGTCCACATATGACCCCACAAGAAATAGTCAATTACCCAAGTCTTTGCGACTAGAAAGCCTAGGAAAAAAATTGTAATTATCACATATTGTTTTATTTGGGAGGATAAATATTTTTTTTACTGTTTAGTACCGTCTTATTTTAATATGATCAGAACCTTTAAAGAAGAGTAACAGTTTGGAAGTCTGTTGATGGTTCATAAAAAGGAGTGATGATGATGAAAAATGATGATCTGGCTAGGCAAAGATTGGAAAAAGATGTGATGATTGTGGAGGACAGGTGGAGAGAGTGTGAAAGGAGTTTCCTGTTTACTCAATACTAAAAATGCCATTTCAAAAATAACACATCTATCTGAGTACCCACATAAAACCCACAAAATTAAGCAGACTGCCTTACCATGTACAAGTGCGAGATCTAACCGATGAACTGCATACAGATAGCAGATCTTATAATTTACAGTGTGCATTCGACCACCAAGTTTGGTATGGAGATGTGATGATAATGTATTGATCATTGGATGCAAGAATATTCTATGAAATCAATAATAAGTAGCATGTATACTATATGAATTATTGTAGAAATCAATAAAAGTTGCATGTCTTTCATCAGCAGATTGTTCAAGTTATATATGTGTGAATTTGACACAATGTATTTGTATTATGTACGTCAGTTTTTAAATAAGAAAGCAAACTAACCCAGAAAAATAAAAATGAAACAACTTTATACATTATATTATAGTACAATATGTTCAGAGTATTGTGGATACAAAACATAGAAGTTATAATTTACTATTTATTTATGGATCTACAAAGATTTGCAAACTTTCAACCAAACTTATATCATTTTTTTAATAGTCCCACCACAGGGAACCTGAAAATATTATTAAGAACATTTCTCTTGTATCAAAACAGTTAATGCAACTTTTCAAACTCTTTCTGATAATATGCCAACTATTTCTGCTATATGGTGCATCTATAATTTGGCCCTATTTTCCATTCAATTCAGTGTAAAGCAAATTGAAGCATACAAACTATTTTCAATTTATGTATAAACAGTTATTTGATAACAACACTTTCAATTTAAAGAAATCTATTTCATCTACTAAAATACATAATTATTTAACTTTTTAGTGAGACTTTACTTCCATTATCGTATTATTATTTTGTTTTAAATTTCTAATTTTTTTATTTTTTTTGGATTTTAATATCAAGATAAATTTTCCAATAAGGTGCAAATTAAAATGGTGGTTTTACCATAATAGTGTGTTGACATTCATTACAAATAATGAAATAAACCTCACTGGAGTAAAAATAGTTTTCTATTCATTATTTCTACCAGTATCAATTTCTTTTGGCAATGCTAGATATCAAACTTAAAACTCTCTGTGCGTTATTTGCAATATCTAACCTTTCACAGCTTAATCCATGCTAAAATGTACTCAAATTAATTATTTAGTATTTACCTAAGAAAAATAAATCAAACTATCAACAGTACATAATCTCCTGACTTGAACTCAATCAGATTATAAAGAAGCCCATCAAAGATTTTAGCGAAACTATAGGTGGTGCTAGCTTGGAAATACTAAACGGAATGAACCATTTTTGGACTGATATTCCTTTTAGAGATTTAACTTTCACTATATTGTATTGTAAATATTCCTCAAATGTCAATCAGAGATTTTAATATAACAAAATGCCTATAGAAATGTGTATAACACATCCCATAGTTTTCTTATGGCAAAACAATAAACCTAAAGTCACTGTTAACACTCATTATTTGCTAAAGCCCAGCACACAATCTGATTTATTACCATTTAATGTAGTTGCCGAAAAATCATGTTGGATGATGTAATTTACAGAGCACAATAAAATCTTACTATTGCAATAGAAATCTTAAGCTGTTACACTTGAAATGGATGAGCTCCTCGCATGTATATTGAGACTGTTTTGTCATGTTTTGTCAACATTATGTCCCTTTAAAATGCAAATCTCAGTTACCAGTGAATATATAGAGGATATTTGACGTTTTAGAGTGAATAACATATTTTATTTCATCTCTAAGCAAGAAAACTTATATTTTCACGAATGCGTAGCATGAGTGAAAATATAAATGTTTTCTTGCTTAGAGATGAAATACAATATGTTATTCACGACAGAACGATAAATGTTCTATTTATTTTATGATTTTACAATCATTTCAGGTAAAAACAACATGGACTACTGCTAGCCAGTGGAATAACACTTTTATTTCACTGATAAAACACGGTATTCCACTACTGATCATAAAATAAAAAAGGTTAATTCTGTCTAAAAATGATATGTTTTACCCACAACCAGTTTTCCTGTGGAGTTGGAGATAAGTTTTTTGACTAGCATGCACCTTACGCCTGGATGAACCTGTCTGTAAATTCAGTGAACTTCCTGCTATACTTTGCTGTTTTCCAATGAGTAAAAGAAAATGGAAGGTTACTGCAGCACTTATAATTACCTCTTGGCAAAGCTTACAATCAAATATTTGCATTTAACAGGTCACTCAATGAAAATAAAAAGCTTATTTTTAAATGTATTAATATTTTAAGCTGACACTTTGAGATAAGGTAAAAAGGTTATTTATTCACATTTTGGCATTTGATTTTTCTGGGATGAAGCAAAAATTGTGACTTCTCGTTTATTGTAAAGATAAAATAAATATTAAACTGAAAAACAAGTGCAGACTTTGTGACAAGAAACCAGTCTGAATAATGGTGGCAGTTAATCACAAATTGTGTGGTCGGCTTTAGGATTATAACTGTAATACATCATATGTTTCAGTCCAGAATTCACAAAACAATTTACAAAGCAGTATATTTAAGGAAGAATTAACACTGATTTTCTTTTAACATAAATATATTAAAAATTTGATGTAAAAATAATTGTAAACCACAAAAACTTTGCAACAGATTTTCATAACCCAAATACAATTGGTCAACCATGTTTAATATTTAATGTAAATCTGAACAGCTGACACAGTTTAGTACATGTTGGTTTTTAAAGTTTGTAATACCCAACAACTAGTTGAGAATTATTAACCTTTCAAATCAAGAAATGAAAACCTTGTTCTCGATTTATTTCACTAAGCACTAAAATCATTGCTTCACTCTGTAAAACCATCAAAATTTTAGGTTCTGTAAGCTATTTCATACACTGCACCAACCCTATTATAACACTGATGTATGGCTCCACAGACAAGACCCTTGTTATATCAAGACCTTTACACAATGACTCCCCTATAACAATGTTTGCAGCCATAGCCAGGTTATAATGAACCAATTTCACCGGGGTTCCAAGAATATCTTGCATGCTGAGCGAAACATAGAGAGAACAGGCATGTTGAATTTGGGTTATACAAGGTCAAAGGTCACATATTTTACAGATTATCACAACAGTAACTAGTTGAGTTAGTTAATATTATCTTTTGGCATATTTTTGTATATATTCTCTAACTTTGCACTTGAAAGATTCCTGAAAAGAAAAGAAATTGAAGTTTTATTTCACTGAATATCAGTGTATTACTGTCTTCTTTCTCTTCTTCTTTTGCAGCCATGACAGCTCAGTGATCCCAGTAATGGTTGAGAATGTTCCTCTAGATTTTTATTCCTGATTTACCCTTGTTGTGAGTCGTGGAGGACAGGGGGGCCAGGCAACGATAACTTACTAGTCATTTGGATATGATGAAAAACCAAGGTCCTGTGTAACCATTAATTGGCATGCATGTAAAAGAACCCTTGGCAGTTGGAATTTGAAGAAGAGTAGGCAGAAACACAGTTGACTGGACAAAATGCTTAAAATGACTGACATCTGATTCATGAAAAAAGAGTCATGTCAGGTACGGTGTGTCCAACTGTTCACCACTTGCATTCTTTGATTCATGTATGTCTTTCTTGTTTGTTCTTTCTCACCTTGTGGCCTACATCAGTTTCTGACAACTTATTCTAACATTACCAAATCATGAAAATTGAAACCAAATCCCTATTAGTAAGCTTACAGATACATAAAATTTTAAGAAGGGTCTGTCTATAGAATTTAGTAATACAGTAGCTTTGAAGATAAATATGATCAGGGGGCAGATACATGGCCTTCTGGATGTCCCTGATGCTACTGTAAATTTATGTAAAATTATATATTGGATATAGGGAAAATAATTATAAATAAACCAGTACTAACTTTATCTTTTGAATAATGTTCGGCAGCTTCCACATTTAAAGGATCATCAAAATTTGTTAAGTCCTATAACATAAAATTACAGTTCAGTTAGATATGCATTGAGATACAAATGTAATTCATCAACACAAATAATTATTTTTGGAGAAGATGTATGGTTCTAACCATAGATTATCAAAATAGATTATCTGTTAATATTACCCTCAAGGTCCCTTCAAAAAATGTCTGCAAGTGATTTCATGCTACTTCAAATCTAAAACTTTTGAATACTTACAGAAAAAAGTGAATTTATTCCCCATACAACATCTTTAAGTTTTCTTGTTGGGGCCCAACCTGCAAACATATGATTCCTGATAAAGCAAATCAACATCAAATTTATTTATATCAAGACTTTCATTTTTCAACCAAATCAAAGCAGTTATTTTGTTTTAATGAGTATCTCAATACATACAATAAACTGATTGAAATATATTATTTCTGAATGTCTTATACAGTATCAAATCCCTTCTTCTCTCACAGATTCAAGTTTTAACAAATAATGAAAAAACACACGTATGTATATACCAACCTAAGCTATCATAAGAACTTTGACGTAGTAAACTAAGACAAACTTCTCCTGTTTCATCTATATTAGGATGCCATATTTTATTACAACAAGTTACTTCTGGTGGCTAAAATATAAAAATAAGCCAATCGCCAATTGTTTGAGTAAGCTATTTCATTCATTCAGTCTGAACTCTGTAACTGGTTCATGTATCTTTAGTTGAATGTGCCAGAAGATATGTTAGAAAACAGGGTACAGAGAGAGAGAGAGAGAGTTTAATGTCCACTCCACACAAACTAGGTCATTTCAGGACTAACATATGGTTCAATTTTATTTCAATAATTCACTTGCGCATAGGGGTCTTTAGCAATGGGAGGAAACTTGAGGAGCCAGTAAAAACCCACGAGGTTGTCACATACAACCGGGAAATCGAAACCACTCTAGTTGACTTACTGACAGACCTTATATATATGATACAGCGCAAACCATTTGGCCATCCAACCGCCCCAAGTCAGGGTATTACATGTATTTTTAAGCGAAATTTCTATTAAAAGTTAAAAGGGTGCATTACACCCAAACAATTCCTCACCACAATATTATATTCTTCTGGTACAAAAACATCAAATTTAAATTTTCCTCCCTGCCAAAAACTTTCGTCCGGTACAACTACTAGAGAAAATGTATGTATTTTATTGGGATCATCAAATATCACTTGACAAGACTTTGGTAAATTTTCGTGCATTTCAGAAACCTCTGTAATAAAACAATAAAAACATATCACAACCTTTTATACATGTATATGTACTATCATTAGACATCTTCGCACATAACTAATAATAAATAATACGGTACCTTGATGATCAAGATAACTGTGATAAAGTATGGATGTAGTTAGTCTCACTTATATACTAAATTCCAGTTGAGTAATCTGGTAAAACTCCCAATTTTGATTGCAGATCTGTAGGTGTCCACACTTATTCATTCAATTACAGCAACTTATCCATGCTATGACTCACATGATGACAATGATTGGAAACCAGTAAAATAGCCAATGACACATACTCTCTAAGATATATTATTGAGTAAAGTAGTAAAACCTACATACCTTTGACTAATAATTTATCTCTTATAGATATTCTTTTTGGAGTACCTTCCACCTCTTTCCTTCCAGTTTGTTTCAGTTTTTTAGATAAGGTTATCATTTTTCTGCAAATAAAATCATTTCATTTTTTAACCAACAGTTGCCAGGCAAAATACACCCACATTTTACAAGAGATGGATATAGAACAAGCTAATAACAAAAGCGATTTTTCATCCAATCAGGGGCCATAATCCAGAAAGTTATTGTCTGAAATGTGCAAATATCGAAAGGGACTGATATCTTTTGGATATAAAAATATATTTTAAGTTTCATGAAAATCGGATAAAAATTGTGACCTCTTGAGGGTCCACAACCTTCGTATTACATGCTTTTACACAATTTCTGACAAAGAGCAGCCATTTTGTTGGACAGTTTCATTTCAATTTTCCCAAAATACGAATTCAACCTTCATTATGGTGGAATGGTAATATATTTAAACATTTTTTAAAATCAGGATAAAAATTGTGACATTTAGAGAAAAGCTAAAAAAACACAATTATTCGTAAAATCAGGGGCCATAATCCAGGAAGTTACAGTCTTATATGCGCGAATATTGAAAGGAACCAAGATCTTTGAGATATAAACATGTATTTCAAGTTTCATTCAATTTGGATAAAAATTGTGACTTCTAGAGGGTCCACAACAGGGTCTGTGTACAAGAAGCGGCCATTTTGTCTGACAGTTTCAGTTCGATTGTCACGAAATTCGAAATCAACTGACATTATGGAGTAACAGCGATATGTTCGAACGTTTTTTTAAATCGGATAATAATTGTGGCCTCTAGAGCGACCACAAGCTAAAAATGCAATTTTTCGTACAATTAGGGGCCATAAATCAGGAATTTACAATAAGATATGCACGAATATTGAAAGGAACCAAGATCTTTGGGTTGTAAACATGCATCATAATCAGATGAAAATTGTGACCTCAAACTAAAAACGTGAATGTCACTAGATAAGAGAAAATGAGAAAAATAGAAATAGTCCGTACATTCCCTTGTTTTTATTCATTCTATACTTAATAAAAACATGGTAATGCATAAACTTTTTCTATTTTTTTTTTGTTATCTCTTATCTAGTGACAGTCAATTATTTTTTTGGAATTGTCAGATCCTTCCATTGTCTCATGTAACAACTTTTGGTCTTCGAAGGAATTATTACTGAACAGAAATTGGCCCGTGTATCTGTTATCACTCGTGGCTCGTCACTTCAGTCAGTTATATAGAAGGATAACTTGTGTTTTCCTTTTGCTTTCGGCACTTTTGTTCCTTGAAATCTTCATTACACATCTATCACATCAATGATCGCTGTGTTAAAATCATATTTGTTACGTGTTTAACCAGTTCTATCACATATGTGATAATGACCGACACCAATTACATCAAACTCAAATCAATTTGTAATCTATGTAAAATCAGAAACAAGTCTGTCAATCCATTGCTGAGATACAGCATTCTAAGACTCATTTGGTACAACTATGTGTCATATTAACATTGCAAATGTACCGTACATGGTTTTCAAGACTCGTCTGACAAGGACAGCTGTCTGGTCGTTTGGATGGGACGAAAAACCAAGGTCCTGTGTACACATTGGCGTGCACGTAAAAGATCCCTTGGCAGTTTGAATTCGATATAAGAGTAGGCCGTATCGCCGCTGCCCGGGCAAAATTTCCCGCATAGCACACTGTATGGCTTATGCCGTCTTCATTAGCCCAGGTTAGAAGCAGAACAGTAGGACGTTAAACCCCATTTCATTTCATTTCATTTCAAGATTCACAGGCAAAATGCTCTGACAAGTAGGCTAGTTCCTGGATTTTTGATAAAATTACCATTTTGTGACTTTTTAGGGCTATATGACTTTCGAATTACCATGTGACATGAGATGAAATATGTGATGACATGGGACTTTTAAAATCTTGTTTTACTCAGCTGCAGAATAATAAGGAGAGCAATTGAAATGAAATGAAATGTGGTTTAACGTCATACTCTCTGCACTGACTGGGCTAATGAAGACGGGCATATGCTATACAATGTGCTATGAAGGAAATGTCCCGACAGTGGCACTACGGCCTACTCTTATTTCAAATTTCAACTGTCACAGGCTCTTTTATGTGTAGTGGCGACCTCAGTTTTTCGTCCCAACTGAACAACTATACATTGTCCCTTGCCAAGGCTATCTGTCCTGCACCTTCTCTGACAACACAGCAATCGAACACGGGACCTCCCGGTTAGCAAACTATTTAAACGAGAGTTGTGCATACGAATACGAGCATAGCTGGGTTAACTCGTATTCAATTCGAGCATTTGCAAAGGGAATTGATGGTCGTTGTTCAACAAAACGAAAAATTGTCATTCATACAGTATATCGATATATTATTCAAACAAACATTGATTGATCTAGGCCCAGAGTCGTTTGACGGTTTGTTGAGTGAGATTGAGAATGCAACGGACAGTTGAGTGAAGTACCCGGTAGGTTTATCGATGTTGTAGTGTGCATTTTAACGATATCTCACACGAAAAAATGTAAATATATATTACCATAAAGTCAAAATTTGTAATTACACTAATAAAAATATACAAAACTGTTAAATAAACTTATGTTTTGTAAAGTTTTACGTCATTGTAAAATAAATTGTCTTCAAGAACTCCAACCCGGAAATGGGTGTTAATTTTGTTTTTTTATTGAGGGAGTGCTAAAAGGGGCATAACTCTAAAATTGGGAAATATGGCTGACTTCGAATGGCCATGGCAATACAAATTCCCACCTTTCTTCACGTAATTAACATTTTAAAACTTAATTCTTTGTATTACTATGCTTGTTAAATTTACACTTATACCGCCTCAAAATTTGAGAAGAAAACTCAGACTTTGGTTGAGTATTTTGCCTATTACCTTACTGTTCAAACAGAATTCTAATTTCTCAGAATTCTGCTGTCTTTCTTCAGTGAACTGAAAGTGAATACAAAACACCGGGGTGCTTATTACCAAGGAGGAATTTAAATAAACTTCGCATTTCCAAATTGTAAGGGTCTGCTACAGTTGTCATGAATAACTGTAGGTGTACCCGAAAAAACCCAAACAAAATGTACTATTCAAAACTCTGTAGAGGGAATGTTACAAAATATTTTTTCATTTCAGAATCCAGCCTAATCTTGAAACAAGGAAGAAACAGTTAGAAGCATGGTGCTCATTAATACTATCATACCATAGACATACAAAGAGTTATAGTTTAAATATAACAGAAGCTCAAAGTTCACCATTATTTTATAATAAGTCACTCAGCAGTATCCTTTAAAGTTATAAAAACACATAAAAATAGCACGAAATAATGTTTAAATTATATTTTTTGTTTGGTTCTGGTATATCCTAATTTATACTGGCATTACACAGAACTTCACATTGGGATTATTAATTAAGGTATTACTGTTTGACTTAGTAGGCCAAGCAGGGCTAGAAATTCATGCGAATCTCCGAATCTAATTCGCGCAAGGATTCTCGCAAGAGCTTACGCTGCGAATCTATAAGGATTTGCGAAAAAAAATTCTTAAAAAAAAAAAAGTCAAACTGTTGAATGTCAGTCAGGGTCAGTGTTATTAATTGGCTGTGTTTTGTGGGATTTAGCCGATTGATGGTTAATCTAGCCGATTGGTAAAACAATGAATCGGCCACATGGTATCATAAATCAATCAACTTTTGGGTAATATTACAATGCGTTAATTATTACTTGTTAATAAAGAAGTGTCGGCTACAACAACAGTCATACCTTAGTGAGAATCGACCATATGTGGTTCATAATCCGAGTAATTAGCACATTTAACGGTGATTTTGATAATCCGGTAAAAAAACAAAACAAGCTTGCTGATAATTCATAATAGGTTCAGTAATACGCCATGTGGTGAATGAAGACAGTCTCGGCATGGTTTGCAAATCGCGCATCTTCCACTCTCCGTCCGTGTAAATTTCAGGTACCGGTAGATATTAAAATAATAACTGTATCATACATTGATGGATTCACTGACTACTTGTTAGGTAAATTTAAATCTTCATTGAATATAATCCCCTGATAGAACACCGAATACACGGAGAGAGAAGCAGTGGATATTTTCCCAACAGAATCTCAAATGCGGTCGAATTCCAATGACACGTGACATATCGGTTGGAACAGGTTGGAAGTAGGTCAATAAACCAGTTCCAAATAGCGTTTACCGTTATGATTTTTTATTTTATATACATGCTGACAGAGGCTTAATTTTAAAAATATTATTGAAGGCTATATCATAGGCGTACAGAATTTTATTTTATAGCAATTTCAGTTATGGTTGTCATGTGATTATTGTGCCATTTGTCTATCATCGACGAATGAATAAAAACGTTTGCAAGTTACGTGACTAGTTACATAATGGACAAAAGACTACAAATTTTGCTTTGAAGAAATGCCATGGTGCTGGATCAGCTTATTTTGACTACGCATTTTCTGGATATTCCTTTTGACACAATTAAAGCGTTTACCAAAAACTCCATCTGATTGGGTTTTTTTTATCATTGTTGTTGTATTTTGGTGTTTTAGATTAACACAATAAACACAATTTTGTTTTTTTAGACAGTATTATTAATTAAGATTTGGAGGATTTGCGCAGATTCCATATATGAGAATCCTCTTAGATTCTCGAAAAAAATGACAAATTTCTAGCCCTGCCAAGGTGCCCGGTTTGTCTTGGTACGGTAGGTCTACCTTTCATTTTTTTAGTAAAAAACATTGACCTTTACCATGACAGTTTTGCAAGTAGGATGGTAAGCCTGTGTAATTTACTATGTCTGTAAGTAAAATATGACTAAATACAGAATTAAGGATCTATATATTAAGAATAAACAGTTTGGGTTAAATAAAAGCACTCTAGCTAGCTGGGATTTCTAAGGATTGGAAAATGAAAACAAGAAGGGTATAATCAGTTCTCAGCTGTTATAAGATATGTATCTTATTAAAACTGCGAAACCAAATAATTATGACATGTAATCACTCAAGTCCCGTGGAAAAGGAGCTGTTCAAAATGGGTACCATGTCAGATGATTATTAATAAAGGGGCCAAAGTCTTTAAATTACCAATTCCCCAAATTTTTCTTCTCAACTGGTTTGAAATAGGGTCCAATATTAGTAAGATTTAAAAAAAAAAACATCTCCAAATTCTGTCTGCCATTTTCTTTAAAAAATACAAACTATTTAAATCTACAGACATATTCATGCAAATAACATTAGATATTTCTAGGCTTGTTTAACCAAACAACAATTTTTTATACAAGCTGTTAAAGGGCTGAATTGATGCTTTCATATATACATGTAGGCCTATACATGTAATTTCATACTACACTATGTCACTAAAAGTTTATTTCTGCTATATGGACACAGGAGTTCCACAAAGAAGACTTGTAGCTCTAATATAGATATAAGATTTAATTTGCAAAACTTGGTATGCATTATCAGATCTTCACTGATTGACCACATTTGAAGTGAGATACCTCCATTTTATTGGTGTTTTATGGAGATCTTGTATTTGACAGGTATCTATCAAAATGACAAAATACTCAAACTAATTCAACCTTGTTGTATATTGCTTAATTTCCTTCAAAACAGTGATGTACTTGGGGTTGTATTTCAATTACAGTTTATCCTCTCCAGTATGTTGCAACAGTAAATGCTATCAAATATTGGATTAAGATGTTCAGTATTGTCACCTTTTCTTTCCTTAACCAGATGACAGGGAAATTACATGTAGATGGTATATATACAATTTTAGACGAATTGAATAAAAGGGGTAAAAACATTATATTGTATTCAAATATTTTTAAAGGTTAAAAACCTCTTTTAGTTACTCTGATGTTCTATTGTCCCCCGCCTTTCAATGAAAGCAGGGACTATTAAAATGGATCTGTCCGTCCGTCCATCCATCATACCTTTTTTGATACATTAAATGTCCTTATTAAGGTAGAATGTTCAAACTTTTGTAGGTGTCTTATCAGGTGAATGCCTTGACAGAATTCAAACATGCGCATTTTCCACTAAACAGAGATAAGCAATTTTATTGGTTAAAACTTTGGAACACAATAACTTTGGTTCTAATTTGGTGAGAGGGATGAAACTCAGATTATAGATTCATTATATCAGTACCTTGACTAAGTTAGATGATTAGAAATTTTTGCTTAGGCTAAGTAGCGATAAGCAATTTGATTGGTAAAGACTTTGGAGCATAACAACTCTGCTTTTAATTGAGATAGAATGTTTAAACTTAGTGTAGATGTTCATTATGTGAATGTCTTGACTTAGTTCAATGATTAACATTTTCCGCTAAAGCTAAGCAGAGCTAAGCAATTTCATTGGTCGATGCTTTGGGACAAGATACCTTTGATTCTAACTTATGGAGAGTGATGAAACTTAGTGTAGAGTTTCACTACCAGGTACTTCAAAACCTTGACTGAGTTCCATCATGAACATTTTCTGCTTAGACTAAGTATAGATAATCAGTTTGATTGTTGGATACTTTTCAATAAAATACATGTGCAATTAATTAATATGTGTCATCTATTTATTTTGGGATTGCAGCAGGAGACATCAGCCTCACCGTTGCCTTGTTTTGAGTAAAGATGAGACATTTGTATATACAATTAAATTAAATGTTTGTTTTGAAAGATTAAGAAGTTATTTTGTGTATACTATTTTTATATGCTCACATTTTCATGTGGACGTATTATGCTGTCCGTCCACCTGTCTGTCAGTGTGTCCAGTCTCATTTTGGTTGTGGACCCTCTACAAGCCTCAATTTTTTTCCGATTTTGACATGTAGAAGACGGTAACTTCAAGGATTATGGCCCCGGATTGTACAAAAAATCATGTTTTAAACTTGTGGACCCTCTAGAGATCACAATTTTAATGACACTTAAAATATATGCTTATATCAAAAAAATCTTTGTTCCTTTCGATATTGGCACATGTTGGACCGTAACATCCTGGATTATGGCCCCAGATTGTATGAAAAAATGTTGTTTTTTTTTAGGTTGTTCTCTGTCCATCTCTTGGTAAAAGTGGGCATATCTTGCATCGCAGCTGCTTGTTTGTTTCATATTTGGCATAAACGGTTAACTGTTGAACACAAAATTGGCTGTCTGTGGACTTAAAAAGGTTAATATTCACCCACAGATTTGCCAAACAAACTAAAAGACAATTTAATTAATCAAATGAGACACACACTGTTGTCACTCCTGTCCATCCATTGGTCATTTGTAAACAATTTCTTGTAGATATTCTAGAAGCTAAAGTTCTCATCCAATTGACTTGAAATTTATACACAATTTGAATTGCTGAAGTTATCATCAGATTACCAGTATATATTTTTTATGATAAATATTAGCTCTAGGAAGAACTAGAAGTCAATCAAATTTTAATTATTTCTGATACCGGTAATTACTTCTTTGGTTTTTACTCTTGATCAGTTTTTAGTGTGTTTTATTTACCAGAAAATGCCCCCATTACTAACAAAATACACAAATCATAAGAGTTTGTATCCTTTTAATCCGATAACTTTTTTATATCGTGTCTGTTATTAAACAATGTACAATTAAAGATATATCAATGTTATTTTAGGTCACATAGAATGGAAAGATAAAAGTAAAAAAGAATGTTTAATTATGTGGAGAACACCAGGAGAATGGGGAAAAACCATCTATAAATGGGTTAGTTAATGTCATTAATATAATAACCAATGGATTATCTCTGTGCACTTCTTTTACCTAGGCAAAGAGAATTCCCCTAAATGCCTTAGTGATTCTAAATAAGTCACAGGTACTGGTGTTAAAGGAATAATTGTAGATATAATTTGGGGAATAAAAGTAATTTATTTTGTGTTAAAGACCAGATTGAATGTTCTGGAATTAAATTCTCTCAATTGAATGAAATGTGAAAAAGGAGGAAAACAAATGAATTTTAGATGGCAAGACCTGTGCTAACTGAATACAATAACATCTCCGCCAATCCTTACTACAGTGTCATTTGAGACCAATTTGGTATGTTTCCAACTCACAATCAAACTACCCCAATGAAAAAATTGTTGACTGATTTGTATTTAACATATCTGACTGGCTATCAAAATGTGTTTTATTTGATGGCAATCTATCTTTTCAGTTATTCTATACTATTGAAGGCGTAGGTAAATACATGATACTATTTTCAGGCTGATGATAAAGGAATGAAGAATACAGTTTGTACTATGTATGAAATAACAAATGGAGAAGACTCTGAAAATACAGGTAAGGGCGTTATTGATTATATGAACAGAGATTAGTCAAATCAAAGGTCGAGAAATGATTTTTTTGAGCAGTAATATGTGGTATATGTTTTTTACATAATTTGTGGGAGAAAGCCACATGACATGAGAAAACCCACTAGGTTATGAAGATGACTCTAGTAGTAGTAGTATCCTAGTGTTTTATGTCTGCTTCCACATAAGTGATATCGCAGACAAGAAATAGGAGAGCCGAAGCTGCTTCCTGTTTTTAGAATATGATTTTGTGTATTCAAACCACAAGGCCTCAGAGAGTGAAAGTTCATTTGAATATTATTGTTAAAGGATGATTAAAACAATGTATAGTTTATTGTCTTATATTTAGTTTAATTCAGTCTCTGCACTTTTTTTCATTTTCAGAATTTCATGGCTTAGAAAATTGGTTACTACTTAGATCTCTAAAATGTCTGCAGACTGAAGGAAAATGTGAAATTATGGCTGGAAATGAAGGAGTTAAATTTTTCTGATTAGTTTATATTCTAAACAAAAGTTTGTCCTACTCTAGAGTGCTACAAGGGTTAATTAAGAAGCAAGAGACTTTTAATCGCCCATCAGTAAAGAGTACATATTCTTCTTCAACAAAGCTTTATTATTAATGCAATTTCCTTGAATAAGTATGGATATCTATAATCGATCATTCTCAAATTCATTGCTAATTCTAGTTGCAAAAAAATAATTAGGAAATAAAACATTCTCTTGTCCACTTTAGTGGAACTTTTAACCATTTCCTTTTTCTTTATTTAAATGTGAATAAATGTTGTAAACCTTAAATGTTAGAAAAACGATTAATAATAATCACAAGATTCTTTTTCATAGAAAAAAAATCACTTAAGTAAAAGAGCAGGGTGGACTGTACTTGTATTCTATATATTCTAACTTTGTGGGATTCATTGGCTAGAACTAAGGACAAACCAAATTCAATATTGTGTGACCTTTTTTTAACCCTCATTGTTTTTCTGCGGTGACTTGGTCACTTTATGTGGACATTGTCGTCACATGCCTGTCCAATTTTCCTTGTGAACACAATGTGTGTATGAAAGCTAGCTTCTAAACACAAAACATGACAAAGTGCTTGATGGAAAGTTTTAAAACTCTTTGGGATTGTTCGTTTTTGAATTTCCAAATTTCAGGATCATAAATTTCGAACACAGGTAGCTAAGTTATATTTCTACTCATTTTTTGACGGATAAATCTTGTGAACAGGGATACAGGACAAAGTTCTCAATGTAATTTTTTACTAAATGCTGGAGTAATCTTTCTGTTCACATTTTGACTGTTAAATTTTATTACAGGACAAAGTTCTCAATGAAATGTTGTAAACTTTGTATCGTTGTTCATTGGGGCATAAGGAAGATTGAATTTCAAAATTTTAGAACCATAAACTTCAGACACATTTCATGGAGTTGGGTTGGGTTATATGCCATGGTCTGACTTTAGCTAAAAAAAGAAGACCACCTGCATACAGCCCACTTGAATTATATTAAAGGACAATATTGGTGTCAGTGATATGTGATAGAACTAGTTAAATACATCCCAAATATAATTTTAACACAGAGATCATTGCTACGGGAGATGTGTAACAAGCACGTGAAGAAACGGGAAGTGATGACGAACACGATTTATCCTTCTATATAACTAACTGAAGTAACGAGCGATAACAGACACGCGATCGAATTTCATTTCACTGATAATTCAGTTGAAGATGAAAAGTTATTATATGAGACGGTGAGAGGATATCTGACAATTCCAAAAAAGAATTGGCTGTCAGTAGATAAAAGATAACGAACAAATTAGAAAAAGTCTGTGCATTACCATGTTTTTATTAAGAACAGAATGAATAAAAACAGGGGAATGCACGGGATTTTTCTATTTTTCATGTTTTCCCTTATCTAGTGACAGCCAATTCTATTTTTGAATTGTGGGATACCCTCTCACCGTCCCATATAATAACTTTTCATCTTCAACGGAATTATCAGTGAAATGAAATTCGATAGTTTGTCTGTTATCGCTCATTACTTTATTCAGTTATATAGAAGGATAACTCGTGTTTGTCATGTTTGGCGTCACTTCCCGTTTCTTCACGTGCTTGTTACACATCTCCCGTAGCAATGATCTCTGTGTTAAAATTATATTTGGAATGTATTTAACCAGTTCTATCACATATGTAATAATGACTGACACCAATATTGTCCTTTAAGATTCTCAGGTTTTGAGTGCAGGATATTATGAAATGTAGCTTAAAGTATATTAAGAGCAATATTATTAAACTTTGAGAGTAAATGTAACAAAATCACCTTTATTATTGAATATATGATTTCCTCAAAATGAAAATATCGGCTGTTTATCCAATTAAACATACATTATGCAAGAGTTAAATCTTAGTTAAGGCTTAAAATGTTATCTAAATTATTAATTAGACATTAATAAACTTATCCAGACCATAATCAACTCTCGATGCCATCGCTAGCCTGTGATATTTAGCGGATTGGAATACATTTTTTGGAGAAAAATAAACTTTAAAATGGATAATCGAGACTCTGTTTTTCATTGTACCAACTTTAGTAATGATGAATGAGGGTAGCCTAAAATTCAACAGCTAATATCTTGGTTCAGAGTGGAGCAATTTGACTGAAATTTTCAGCATATTCTATTTATGTTATCTTTTTTTTAACTATTATAGCGAGAACTTTCAACTCTTTATATAATAATTTCCCTTTAATTGTTTTATTAAGCTTTTGTAAACTTTATATTATATTTATTTGTATGTCTCAGTTTGACTAGGTACCCGGTTTGACTTGGTACCTTACTTGTTTTTAACCATGAAGTAAAATGGTAGGCTTGTATAATAAACAATACCATCCTCAGTATTTCTAATAATAAAAATTAAAACAGAAAAAGATATAAATAAATAATAAATATGATACCGCATTAATGATTTATATTTTTAAAAGACCCACTTGAAAAAAAAATGAAGGTACTCAACAATGAATTCTTGGCTGTGGTAAAATAGAGATAAAAAAAGATACATACGCAAGGAGCTAGGCAAAACCAGCAACACCAATAAATGTTTATATATTATGTATTGTTTGTTGTACATGTTTTGTGTATTGTTTAGACTCATGTTTTAATGAGTTTAACTATGAATATAAAACCACCCCAAAATGACTTTTTAGTTGGTATTGAATATTGCTTTATTTATACATGTATTATTAAATATTTTGAACTCTTGTTGGGATACAAAGAGTTGTGAGACAGACTTCTGCCGAAAAATATTCAGGATCACTGTAGTATGCACCAAGTTTCAAAAACTTCCAGTTCAGATTGAAAATAAATACCTGTACCTGAATTTCAACTTATTTGATTCCAAAATATTACCTTCAGACACTTTTTGAAGCAATAAATTTGACAAATCCAGTATAACTATGACTAACCGATTTCTGCTTTCTCCAAAAATTCAAGACCTTTTCTATCCACCTGTGTTAAGAATACACATATCTGGCAACTTTTCCAAAAATAAGATGATTTAGTTTAAAGAAAAGGGCAACATTTCTGTACCCCCCTTGGCTTCAACCTTTACTAGTAATTTAGGTCTTTGCTTTATTCATGTGTTTAAAAGTACAAGTAATGTATATTTTAATAGTTTACTCTGCTTTTTTGGAACTGTCCTGATATGCAGGGGTTATTTCAAATTTAGGTTTATTTAATTGGAAAGTTGTCTGTGGTGTTATCCTCAAACATTTTGTTGGAAATTACTCCGAAGTATAACCTGTTAATGTAACATTGTATGAATAATATGATCATAGTGTATATTTTGTATATAGGAACATTTGTAAGGTGTAAAATATAAATAAGAAATAAAATCAGTCCAATTTCTTAGTTTTAGTAGTTTCAAAGAAAATTGCCAGAAATAGAATGATGTGATTTAAAAGGGACAATGCACCACTGATTTGATTATTCAATGTCTGGAATATCGTGGACAGATATCTGATAGAATAAAAAAAACCCATGAAATTTTTGCTTTTCCAGAACAAAGAAATGGAATGGCATTTAATGTCTTTTACACCTATCCTTTTTCAAATTTGAACTGTGAAGGGTTACTGAATCTTTTACATGCATGCCCTTGTGAACAGGGATCTTCATTTTCAGGCCCATCGAATAACTTGAGCTCTTTATATCAGTGATGCAGGACAGAGGGATCTGACCTGATTAGTGAGCGATTTCTAGCACTAGTTTGTGTGTGAATAGAAAAACTTATGTTTTCACATCACTGTTTTTGTGGTTCATATGGGATACACAATTTATAGTGTTCTTAGTTGACATGCAAAATTTGATAAATCGATGTCGCACCCCAAATATTTTTCAGACTGCACAACAAGATACATGAAACATGTTTAAGGACCAGATAATACATGCTACCATTGTTTCAGGAAGAACATCAATGTTGACCAAACTGAACATGTTTGTCAACATGGAGTAAACAGACATTTTCTGGTTCTGGCAATAAGAGTTACTTTCTGTATGATTTCTGGTACTGACTGAAATTATTTTAGGTAATAGACCACATACAAGTTAATGTATATTAATCCCCTAATTCATACATCATGCTGTTATCCACTAACAGACAATGCTTTTGTGTCTTTCCGAAACTATATGATAGCTCTGCAGATGTTACAGTAGAACAATTGGCCATGTGATGATGCCAAATGAACAAAATTTAGTTGAGGGGTAAAAACTGAAAACGGCATGAGTAAATTGATTTTTTTTTAATTTCTTCAAGTTAAAGATAACTTTAACAAACATTCTTATATCAATCTTATTTAACTTAAATAATACACTTATACAAGTAGCTGTTTACAATCATAACACCAGATCAGAAACTTTCTCCCTTATATTACCCACTTAAATGTCATTCTGCTAATTACCCATACAATCTAATAACGATTTTAAAATAATCATCCTTTCAATGTATTGTAAAATTACAATGTCAAAGGGAACAAAAGCCCTAATAGTTCAGCTGGCATTGTCCTGAAGAAAACATGACATAAAGCAAGCGTCATAACCATTTTACCATTGCAGATCTTATGAATTTAATAAAACCAGAGAAAGTTTCCAAGACTGAGTAGTCAACATTTGAGCAAGGATTTAAAGATAAAAAGAACACAGAAACAGTAAATAATCAAGTGTAAAAATTCAATGGCTATAAAACACGGGCACTTCACATTATATACAATTATAATACACTATAGGTAAATCTCTTGATTGCTGTCAACCATTATCATTATAAGAAGCTGATTTGAAACAATTTACAGTCAATAATCAAAAATGAAATTATAATTATATTTACTCTCTCTCTATATATATATATATATAAATATACATGTATATACAATATGTACAGGTTTACAGTCTAAAGATTGCTGTACATGTATATAGAATGCCTCAAAAACCCATGTTACATGGCACAACCCAAACTTGTACTTAAATAGCAGTTGCCAGCATGGAGGTATATCACATCCAAAACAAAATCCACACACAACAGAGGTGAAATGTAATAGTGTTTAATGTCCTACTTGTCAGGGCCTCTAACCTGCACCACTGCCAAGATCCAGAAAAACTTTCTCAGCCACCATTGGACTGAACCCAGGAATTTCTTGTTAGTGAGCCAACAGCCTACTGTTAGAGCCACTATGGATTACACACAACACAGGAAATATTTAATTTGCTAAATCAGCATTTATCTTCACTCCAAGAAATTTTTTTAAATTTCCAAATTTAAATTTTGTAACACAAGTCTTCTGTTGTCATAATATGATCAGAGTTATGTAATGCAGCAATTGTTTGAGAGGCATTCTCAGGTACCATTATCTTAAGAACATGTTACTAGGCTTTAAGCTTGGTTTTGTTGCATTGCTCAAACAAAATGGAACTGATAAATAAATTAAAAAAGCTAAAAATCACATGTTTAGTTTTGATAAATATAGAATAAATGTTCAGCATCAGCATCTCCTCTCTAAATTTTGAGAAAGCATACGAAGCTCAAACACTTTATTTTTTTTCCTGACTAAACCATCTGGAGACATCAAAACAAGATCTCAAATAATCATCAGAATATAAAGAACTTGACCTGACTATTATACACTGTTTTAATTTTCTACTCAATGAAATAAACACAGTACGATAGGAATTTGTAATACAAAATGTCTGTTTATTGGAAGGGATCTTTGACTTAAGTTAAAAGTCTTAACGCAGGTATTCTTTTTAAGGTATGTTCCCTCCAGTATAGCATTAGGTTATCTGTTCAAGTTCAACCATAAACTTATTTATATCTCATGCTAGGTTCCCACAACCATTATTCATGCTGCGATTGAAATCATGGTTTTAATCCAGGAGTAATTGTGGTGATCCTATCATATATTGAGTTCAGTCATAGCAATCGTGTTGATTTATCCGAATGTACCTGCAAGTATCAGTGCTTGGACTCAATAGGGACACTCCTATTGTAACGCATTGCACGACAGTGAGAACCTAGCATAAACAAAAACATTTGTAATTGACATTATGTTGACATATTCATGATGCACACTTTTCTCATTCAATCAGAAGTTGAATCTTTTATTTTTTTGTTGTCACAAGTCTTGATGATTTCAAGTTCTACGGTAGGAAGCAACTTCCCAGCAATCATAAATACTATTTCCCTATAGGTTAACCCATGCTTACATGAAATATACGAGAGGTAATGAAATGGGGTTTAATTCCGTTTAACATCCATTAGTATTAATAATAATATATAATATACCAAGTTATTTACAGTATATTTCAAATTGCATTATTCTTTATTATGATAAATATATATAGTATGTATAGTGTAACACAATCTAAACTTGTTCCAACACATACTAAATTATTCTTAATTTAGTTTTAGATTTAGATTTTAATTTATCTTTGGCACAATATTTCTATTTTCCTTTAAAACATATAATTATAAAGTATCGCCACAACATCACCACTTCTATTACTGCTTTGATCTATTACCATAGTTTTGATTTTTCTCATTACAAAATACGTACTTTCTGTCAAGTTCAGAATAAAGATATAATGACCCTGACATTTAGCTGAAGTTTTTGATCGCTACCATTTTAGAGATTCATTACCCGCTATACTAAACCCATTGGAAAATTATATGAAACGTGGCTTTAAGGATTCAGTATTTGTCAATTTCACAACCAAATGATTGTTTTGTATCCGGTGATGTGTTAAAAGAAAATATATATATTTTTTTTCTAATCCTTCAACAAAACACAAACTTGTATGTCTTCAACAAACAATTTGTTTGGTCAGTTAATATGATCTGAAAACCGACTTCAAAGAATTATGCCATATTTCACATTACTTAGAATGTTTGGCAAAAGAGAGTTTTCACATACAGGAAAAGTGTTAAAAGAACCCTGCTAAAAGAGAAATATCACAATGATTTTAACAAACTCTTCTTCAATCTCACCATTCTACAAAAAGACCGACATTAAGCCCTTTTGGCATAACATTTGTTGATGGGGAAACTCTTTTTCAAAGAATTTAATAAAACATACCATTTACAATACCCACTGGTAACAAAATAGCAGTAAATAAAATAATGTTTCTTAACAAAGATTTCCAATCTGACGGCACAGCATATTTCACCAACACTCCTGTCACTCTTGAAATCTCGTGGCTTATGCAAATAAATATGAAAGAAGTAATAATAACATTTAGGACTGGATAACTGGGTATTAAGACAAGAACACCATGTGTGTCAGCTGCTAACCATATGTGATACTGGGTGATGAATAACTGAAAAATATAAAATTTTCAGAAAGATTTTATGACAGTCAAACAATGGTTTTTTAGAGTATGAATATAGATGGATACATGATACAGAAATGTATGAACTATAAAGATCATTAATGACATAATGTCACTATGGGTGAACAAGTTCATTTTATATTTGATGGTAAAAATAACTCTTTATATTTATATTAAATTTAAAGAGAACACGCCATCAATTCTTAGATAATTCAATACGTCATTGAGACAGTTATATAGCAACTTGGTTTAAAACACTGTATGTCAGGAGAGTAACAAAACCAGTGTTACTGTTGTGACAGCCACTGTCAGAAAGATTATATTTAATTATGCACATAAAATGTGCATGACTAAGCTAGCTGTAGCAATTTTAAGCCATTTTAACAGGCAGTGAGCTGGTGTTTTTGAATTGGTTTTTAAATCGCCCACATTTACTTTCTTCAGATGACAAAGTCAAGCCAACAAAACTAGTTGAACAGGTACATTGATAAAAGAGGTGAGGAGACTTAAAGATACATTTCCACGTACAAACTGGGTGATTTGATGATATATTTGGACTAAAACATATTCAAACTAATTAATTTATCATAATTTTGCTTCAAATCCTTCTCAAAACATTCTAATCGTCAAAGAATACCACTGCTATAAAGAAATTGATCAAAAGAGGTCATGTTTGTGTCACGTGACTTAGCTCTCTCGGTACCTAGCAACGGGTGCGAAGCTGGCCGAGAATTCATTGCATATACAAGACGATGCTGTCTTTCATAGCTGACTATTTATTACAAATATCGAAGCCCAATAAATTCTCGGATTATCCACTGCCCAAGTTTTTTTCCATGGTTTTTAACTCAGGAACTGTTGCACCATCAAGTTTATTAACATATACATCAAGCACTCACTAACGCTGGGAGATTAGGCAATCTTTGTATGCTACCTATGACATTACTCGAGCAGACATCACTAATCGTCGGGTTGTCGGTTAGGGAAACCCTTACATTTTTGCCCTGTATGCACTCCATGGGTGTTTTCAGGGAATCCAGTATTTTTCTAGTAAAATTGGATGTTTCTACTTTCCACATATAACAAAATTGCCATACTTTCATTGGAAATAACCACCCGATACATACTTTTCTGGGAAAGTATCTTTAAAGAGCTTCAACATATTCTGTCTACTTGTACATAGCAACATCTTCCCTTCAAAGGTTCTGGCATCAAAAGACAAATCATTATTCACAGCTAGAGATTTTCTGACATTATACATAAATTGTGTACTTACTTCTAAAGAAATTCTGCCAAACCAAGCAAAGAATGAACTATATCGTGTTCTTAACCAACCAGGTACATTACGTAAAAATATATATGATACAATCTGAAATAAAATTATTCATCTTTAAAATAAAACCTTTTTATATTCCTACAAAACATAGCATTGATCTTTTTTACATTTCAATTATCAGCTTATTTCTACTAACAATGGAGATGGTAAGACATTTTATGAGGAAATTACAAAGGAAATTTGTTCAAGGTCATTCAGCTCTCAAGGTGATCACATTTACTTAATGAATGTGTAAGCCCTGTTGACCACTTTATGCCAGAGAAATGGTTTGATCAATTATTCCACTATCAAAATGTCTGCAATGCAGACCTAGAATTTGATATCTAGCAAGTGACGGTATTTTTTTTTTTTTTTTTAAACCAAATGTTTTTGTCAAAATCTTCAAGGATTCAGGTTTGAAAATCTTGACATGAATCAATTTATAAGTTTTTAACAAATTTCTATGCCCGGAAGGGTTATAAATGTCTAACTTTTTAATATCACTTTAGATATAAAAATATTTATCATTCACAAAAAAATATTTTCAAATAACTTACAGGTATAAAAGTTAGATAAGAGTGAAACTCATTACACTCTGGTTTATTTCTACAGAAACAAGCAAATATGGTATACCCCTGAAATATAGTAATATATAATTTAAAAAAAAGCATTCAGATAGTTTGTCTGGCAATGCCAATAACAGCTAAGTCGTCCGAGCATTCAGGTCCTTATGGTAAATTAAATGCAAAACAATTATATTGATAATTACTGGAGCACTGACAACATAATTAACCAAGGATTCAAAAAGTAATTATTGGAAATAGTTGCAAACTGATAGGCTTACTTCTTGCTAAAATCAAGACTAAGTATGTAATTTTCAAGGTGATTAAATGAGGACATATGATGCAAAAGCAATAACTCTAGAAGTTAATAGAAATTTGATCTTAATAATACATATGATGCTTTGTTGCACTAATCTGAACAATACAGCATTCCCATGACTGTACAAAGTGAACAAGATGCCACTGTGTTATAAATATAGTATACTTACCAGTAGACCAACTAAACCTGTACCAGTTACAATATATGACAGAGGTTTAGAGAATAAATCTGTAGTTAGGTTATCACTGACTATTTTATACTTCAATAACATCTGATAACCAAATGCAAATAACATACCGTACACCACACTCTGTAACATCAATCAATCAAATAAATGTAACGTTTTACTTCTGCTGGGTAGTTCAGATGAAAGAATAACTGAATGTTTATGTATTTTTGTTCAGACTAATTTTACCTATCACTGAATCGCAGATAATGCTGTGGAGTTCAAATAAAAGAATGCCCATATTTCTTAAATATCTGTCCAGGCAGACTAGAAATAACAATCACTGAAGGGCTATTTAAGAATAATGAATCTACTTACATATCTATCTAACTGCCATCTAAATCTCCATTCATGGATAGAATCATCTGATGTGACAAATAAAGCTTTAAAGGGACGAGTTAAAAATACTTTCTCAAAGAACACCTGAAAAAGAAACAACATGCCAATACCATAACATGTCAAGGATCGGTTGCTTTATCAAATGAGTCGCCTAAATACTGCATAAAAATATGTTTATCATAAGATAACTTTAGCCTCTTGCCGAGTTACAACAAGATTAATAGAACAGATAATGGGCAATGACTCTGAATATAAATTACATGAATATCGAATTGACCTCTGGAGCACCAGTAAGGCAAAATAGACAATCACATTACAATGTGGGTGAATAGAAAGGAAAAATCAATCTTTTCTTAAGATTTAAAGACAATGCCAGACTTGAGAAATTGCAAGTGTAATTGTATGTATAATAAACTCTATTTAAAAAAAAAAGAACTATGACTTGTTCCTTCAATAAACAATTAATATCATCAAGAACTTACCTCAGATAAATAAAATAAAGATATACAGGTAATTAAGATGATAAATTTGATGATCATATATAAATAATGAAAGGAATTTGCTGAAACAGAAAAAAAAAGAATATACATGTACTTATAAAAAATAGATTGGGATTTGTTAAAACAACCAGGTGATAAATCTCTGAGTCTTAACCCACAATAACTTATAAGACAGAAGTTGCAAGACAGCAAGTTCTAAAAGGAGGGAAGGAATTGGCCCTCATCTTAACCCACACAGTTAAGTAAATATGCAAGAAGCCCTTATTCTCATCAATACTCTTCAGACATCAACGTTGTTTCAAGAGCTAGCATGTGTCCAGTTCTTCATTTGAAGAAACAAGTACATGAATGTTTCGAAATGGAATTTACAAATAAAATTTTGTTCAGTATAATGAAATTGATCTACTCTAGTTTAAGCTAGATCAATGCAGAAATGTATGAACTATAAAGATCATTAATGACATAACGTCACTATGGGTGAACAAGTTCCTTTTATATTTGATGGTAAAAATAACTCTTTATATTCATATTAAATTTAAAGAGAACACGCCATCAATGTTTGGATAGGTTTAATTCAAATGAAATTACTCTACGTAATAAATCAAAGATGGGAAGTCCATAAAGTGATTGACAGTCTGTGATGCTAATAAGTCACAGACATCTAAGTTTTTAACAAAGTTTCTTGAATGTACAGTTAAGATGGTGCATAGCCTTGTCTCGGTAAACTGGTGTTGTCTATTTCCAGCAAGTTGAGAATGGCATTTTCATACGTAAAATCTATTTATATAGGGCATTTCTGGACGGCTTGGGTTGACTACCCATACCCAACCTTTGTGTGTACAATTCAGTGTATGCAAAGTTCCAAGTGCCCTAACTGGCCTGGAAATACACACTTCGGTAAATTACCAGTAGCTGTCTTAACATTTTATCTCTTGCCCAAAAATCATAACCTAGACTTACCTTCTGCTGAAGCTTTGGTTAGGTGTGGCCAAATTGCCATTGTAACATACATAATAACAAACCAATATGAAACAAGTGGAACGAAATAGTAGAATTGATATGGTCGGTTCATAACAAAACATAATAATACCACTAACAAATTCAACCGGAATAAAACCTTAAATAAAACAACAAAACAATCTTATTTTCATTCTACTCAAAAAAATTCAATAATAAACTTTGTTTATAACTATTAGAGGCATTTGTTGTTCAGTTTCTTGATTCTGATGTGAATGCAGTCAATATCTGAAAAAAATTCTAACTTTTCCAAATATGGCGTTTGTCAAATAAAAACAGGTACATAAAGATACATAATCACAGCAGGTAAGTTGTGTGAGCAGTACAAAAAGTTTGTAACATTTGGATAATTTTAGCCTCAATAGTGTTCACAAAGACTTTCAGCTTGATCAAGCGCAATTACTCTCTAAGTAATTTCTAGAAATTGCCAAAATTTGATAGGATTCATGACAACTTTAGCCATTAGAGCCACAAGATTTTTAGAAGTGATCAAGGACCACATCATTGAAAATGAATAGACTTCATTGTCTCTTCAACATAAACACCGAATTAATTTGAAGACAATCAGATGATAACTATAGCCTGTAAAGCATCCACAGGGAATGGTGGACCATAAATGTGACAATATACAACCACATATAAATGTAGGTAGATAAAAGATTAAATGTGCTACATTATAAACTAAAGTAATAATCTTGTTAAATCATAAAAAAATCCATAAAACTAATTAATGTAAAACAAGATATTTAAGGTTAAGAAACACAAGATTCAACACAGCCATCCTCATTTCAATCACACTTCTGTTTGTTAATAAAGTATTAAAGTACAATCAATTTATGTAATTATTTGATACCAATCTACTACTTCCATAATGTTCAACCCACATGTGCATTTTTCAGACTGCTTAATCCACACTTAAATGTTCTCATATTAATTTTTAGACATTCAATTTTTAAAAAAACAACAAAACAACCCAATGTCAACAATGGAGAATCTCCCAGCTTGGATTCAGTTTAAAATCATGATCTTTGAAAAAAAGTTTTTTTCCAAACACTAGAAGATTGTGCTGGCATATATCCTATAGGATGCTGAATATTGTGAAAATTACAATGCATCATATCTTTGCATCAGTTTGGGACTGATGCCGCTTTAGAGAGTCAACTTCCACAATATTGTACTTTGAAAGGTATTCAAATGACGATCAGCAGCTTAAATAAACATTTATAAATTCCATTAATTTCTTGTTTTATAGAAAATAACCACAGAGTTGGGCTCCATGGATCATAAGATTATTGATAACAAAACAAAATAAGTATTCAAAAAAATAAAAATCTACAAGGTAGTTCTATTTTAAGAAGCCATATAGGAAAACTAATAAAAAGTAGAAGCAAAAATAGTTATAAATAGGCAAATATGCATGCAAAAAACAATCACAAAGCTTAAACTACAGGAGAATACTATAAACAATATAATAATGTTTCCAATTCATAACCTTTATATGTGAAATTGAACTTTGAAATACAATTTCAGTTTGTCAATTGTAAAAATATATTCAAAAGTTTGACAGGCAACAAAACAAAGCCATACACCACCCACCAGCAGTATTATCATCTGGGAATGTACTAAAACAAACAGTATTAATATGGTTTTGTGAATGGAGGAGAGTAAATAATTGTTAGATATTTTACCCAGCCGTGAATAGGTAAGAGTAAGAGGGTGAAAGGATAATAAGGATCATGCCATTAGTATGTGATTTGGTTGGTAGCTTTGGTAACATTCACATTTATTATTCAAAACTAAACTGCAAATAAGGTCATCAAAAAAAAAAAAAAAAAATTGCATGGTTCCCAGTTACACTTACAGTTGCCCAGAGTAAGCCGTTATGTATAATTTGTAACGAAATACGACCATAGTAGCTTCATCATAATATTTCAAAAACAACTGAGGATGAATGAAGGTGAATAAAACTAAACCCAACCTAGCCAAATAATATACTTTTAAACTAACCGGTGGAGAACCATACAATCTGTTTTTAGATGACCTAAACAGAACAATAACTCGACAACAAAAAGTAAAATAAAATAAAATAAAAAGTACAGGTATTCAACTTCAATGTAACATAGTTAAGGATACATTATGTACATTATGGCAGATTAGACAAGAGCTGGCAGTTCTCACTATAATAGTTAAAAACTAGATGATGTAAAGGCAATTTGCTGAAAACTGATCCACCTTGAACCAAAAATTTAGTGATTGAATTTTAGGCCTAGCCTCGATCATCATTGTTGGTGCGATAAAAAAAACAGTCTCGATAATCCAATTTTTTGATTTAATCATTAATGAACGTTGAGCAGCAGATCCACTTTAAATCCAGTAAATATCGCAGGCTATCGATGACATCGAGAGTTGATTAAGGTCTGAATGAGTTAATTAATGTCTAATAATTTAGATAACATTTCGAGCCTAAAGAAAGCTCTTGCATAATGTATGTTTAGATCACACGTAATCGGTAGTTATTAGAAAAGATAACAAGCTAGATTTAGTTACTAGAAAAGATTACATGCAAGTGGTAGTTATTAGAAAAGATTATACATGTATGTAAATGGTAGTTATTAGAATAGATCACATGTAACCAGTTAACAGAAAAGATTACATGTAACTAGTAGTGATTAAAATAGACTACATGTAAGTGGTAGTTATTAGAAAAGATTACATGCAAGTTGTAGTTATTAGAAAAGACTACATGTAACTGGTGGTTATTAGAATAGATCACATGTAACTGGTTGTTATTAGAATAGATTACAAGTAATTGTAATTATTAGAATAGACTACATGTAAGTGGTGGTTATTAGAATACATCACATGTAACCAGATGTTATTAGAAAGTATTACATGTAAATTAAATGGTAGTTATTAAAATAGATCAGATGTAATCAGTTATTAGAAAAGATTACATTGTAACTGGTGATTATTAGAATAGATCACATGTAACTGGTTGTTATTAGAAAAGATTACATGTAAATGGTAGTTATTAGAAAAGACTAAATGTAAGTGGTGGTTATTAGAATAGATCACATGTACCTGGTTGTTATTAGAAAAGATTACATGTATTAGAATAGACATACTACCAGTATGTCCCATGTAAGTTGTACGTATTAGAATAAATTATGTGCAAGAAGTAGTAGTTAGAATAGATTACATGTAAGTGTTGGTTATTAGAAAAGACTATACACAAGTGGTAGATATTAGAATAGATTACATGTAATTGGTAGTTATAAGAACAGATTACATATAACTTGTAGTTATTAGAATAGATTACATGTAATTGGTAGTTATTAGAACAGATTATATATAACTTGTAACTTGTAGTTATTGTAAGTGGTAGTTGTGAGAATAGATTACACGTAACCAGTAGTTATAGATTACATGTAACCAGGAGTTAAAGATTACATATAACTGATGGTTATTAGAATAACAACTTGTGGTTATCAGAATAATAACTGGTAGTTGTTGTTAGAATAGACTACATGTGTGACTGATACTGATAGTTATAGTTATTAGTATAGAACAAAAAGAAATGTTATAAAGGTTCTTTTCCGTTTTTTGTGCAAACTAAGACAAATACTGTATAAACTATAAAGATCATTAATGACATAATGTCACTATGGGTGAACAAGTTTATTTTATATTTGATGGTAAAAATAACTCTTTATATTTATATTAAATTTAAAGAGAACACACCATCAGAAGAATCCAGCAATTTATTCATATCCAAATGTTTTTATTTCTTCTTCATTCAACTGTTTCAAGCATTAGTCTTTTTAAGGTATGGCAAGATATACTGCATATTTGATGCAGTAACACAAAGATATAAACAATAATGATGAGTTAATTCAAGTCATGCAAGGTGGTGTTAGTGTTTCACTTGGTTATCTGAGAATTAGAATTTTCTAAATCCTGTTAAAAGAGTCAATACAAGCATATTAGGAGATATACCTCCATCAATACCATATTCCTCTAATACTTTTGTATCTATGGAAATACAGGCTCTGTTGCTCAATACCATTTGTTTATGAATAAAATACTCTTTAAGCATGCACCATAGTAACTACCGGTATGTCCTATTGGCCATTTCTAATCAAAACACTTCTATTATTGACAGAACTCTATTCTGTATCAGTTGATTGCTATTCTCTCAATTTGTGAATGCTCCATACTAATGTTTTGACCCTTCTCTATATTTTCAATGCACGGACAATTTATTAATTGCTGTTCACATGAGAAAAATATGATTTTATTATTAGTGTGTTAAGTTCTGATCATTCGATTTGTGGTATGATTTTTTTTGTCAACCCAATGTAGTGAAAACGGTTAATTTTGACTAGCCCTAATCTATAGATCCATGATAAATTATCAATGAAGTTGTAATACATGTACTACTGTATAAAAGTTGAAACCAAGTATACAGAACTTACTTCAAGCATACGATGAAAGCTGTTATTTCTGTTTTGCCAATAATGTGATATTTTCCAACACCCATGCTGAAACAATCATAATATATAGTGCAAGGAAAAGGGCAACAAAAACAAAGATTAATGAGGGAAAGGGGAATTATCTACTGTGGTTAGCTGGTTTATAAATATAATTCATATACATGTATAGATAGCCTTAAACACAAAAATAATGCAATGCAAATATAATGAACATAACCGGAGACTGGAGCCATTACAATCCTTAATTACAAACTGCTAAATAATAGTTCTAGAAGGCCACTGTCTCTTTGAGTTGGGTCAGAAATTAAAATGCTGATTATGGTTGAAAAGGGTTATCACTATGAAAAAGCAATAAACTATATAATAAGACTTCTCCTTACAGCTAGCCAAACTATCAAACAAATCTCAAATCCAACAACAAAAACAGTTGAATTGCCAACAAAGTGATGGCAATATATAGCCACATTAAAATTCGCACGTACAATGTACTGCCCTTAAAAAAAGTACGCTTATCATGTCACATCATGCCTTTTCGAAAGTGTGCTCATAAACCTAAAATAAGTACTTTTAAAACTAATAAAGAAAAGGCTACCGATTTCTATATTTAAACAAAAGATAACAATGACAGCTACTAGAATAAAACTTTCTAGACATCTCTGTTCAAAAGTAAAGATTATGTTCATGATGTCATCAGCTGAACCAAAATTAGCAATTGCCCATCGGAAAGGGTAGAACACCATCAGTTAATTTTAACACAGAAAATAAAACAAATTTAATAGCAATGTTCACCTTGCAGACAACATACTGAAAGATCTGGTAGTACTGGTGGTGTCACCAACTCATTCTTTGGTTAATTAATGTGGCACTTAAACTGAGCAGTTGTAAGCCTTAACTACATGTACCGTTTGTAAGAATATAGTAACAGCTGTACATGAAATGGAGGGCCAGGTACTGCTCTTCCATGTATATCATCACTTGATTTAAGATTTTTTTTTTCTTTTGTTTTTTTTTATTAGAATGGTGTTACCAATCTCATCAAGAAAATTGTACAATATTTTCGAAATAACTGTTTAAACCAACACTAAATATAATTACTTTTAACAAATATCACATTACAAAAAAACTCTTAAATTAACCTAATTAGGGGAAAATCCAAGAGCTACATATTGAATGAACACCTTGAAACAACCAAAGCATTTGTATGACTTTGTGATTATCTGGAGAATGTCAAAAATTTGTCCAATATCATTGATTAGTTAAATCAAATGAAATTGAAATTAAAAGTGCCTCATTACACATAAGCAAACAGAAACTCAAAAAGAAAACCCTCAGACAAGACACATTACATACAGACACTGAGTAATAAATAATAAATGACAAGGTACATTGTACTATCAAATTAATTAAATAGATCTGGGGTTCGGTTCTGTAAGCATCCACTGTAATCTGCTATATGATGCTTTCTTTGATTCACATATATCTGGTTTATACCACAATATGTTGGTGTCAATGCTACAAATATAGCATGTCTTATTTGTAGGTTTTGCTTTGCATCCTTATTCCAATCAAAACCCATTCCCCCCAGAGCAATTATTGATCTGTGTCGGTCCGTTTAATTAAATTTCTAAAATATATTTTCAAACTTGGCTGGGGTAGTTAGTGTTTATATAGGTAATTAAATTTTTTTGCCAATAGCATAATATATGTTTAATGCTGTGGAAGCAGGAAATAATATATAAATGTTATAGTGACTGCCCTGTAAATCAGTTAGTAGCTACAGATAGATTTCTGCATTTGAGAAATAAATCCTACAAAACCAATCAACACATGCAAACATTGTTTACTAATACAAAACTGAGTACACTGCAGCAGTTTCAAAAAAATCTTCATAGCAAGCTCAACCGTTATGTATTTAGATATAGGCCTCTATGGCAGATAAACTTGGTGGTTAAGGAATATGTCAGAAGAGGCCTAAGTTCTGTGTATTTGTTTTTTTTTGTTGGGGAAAGCAAAATACTGAATTCATTTCTTTTCATCCTGCTATTTGTCTCCAATTCAGAAATAAACAAGCCAACAGTGAAGCTGATGTCCCCCACCAAAATCCAAAAATAAAATGATTAATTGCACATTTATCTTTTAAAAAGTATTAAGCAGTCAAACTGATTATCTATACTTAATCTAAGCATAAAATGTTCACGATCAAACTCAGTCAAGGTTTTGAAGTACCCGGTAGTGAAAGTATACACTAAGTTTCATCACTCTCTATCAGTTAGAATCAAAGTTATCTTGTCCCAAAGCATCAACCAATGAAACTGTTGAGCTCTTCTTAGCTTTAGTGGGAAATGTTAATTATTGAACTCGGTCACCTAATGAACATCTACATCAAGTTTAAACATTCTACCTCAATTAGAAGTCGAGTTATTGTGTTCCAAACTCTCGACCAATCAAATTGCTTATTGATCTGCTTACCCTAAGCAGAAAATCCTCATTATCAAACTTAGTCAAGGTATTGATGTAATGAAATTGAACCTAAAGTTATCATGTCCCAAAGCATCATCCAATCAAATTGCTTATCTCTGCTTACCCTAAGCAGAAAATGCTCATCTTCGAACTCCATCAAGACATTCACCAAATAAACATCTCCACCAAGTTTGAACATTCTACCTCAATTAGGAGAGTTATTGTGTCCCAAAAAGTGTGACGGACAGACGGACAGACAGATGGACAGACCCATTTTAATAGTCCTCTGCTTTCTTTGAAAGGCGATGGACACTAAGTGTAATATTTCATTTATAACCAAGCGCCTAAAAAGTAACAAAATCAGTTGCAAATTGTTGACTGTGTCACAAGGAAATGAAGAAAAGTAAACATGCAAGAAATGTATACATTATATAGCATACACAGGAAGAAAAGCAAACCTGGAAATTAATACATAAGCTACAATATGAATATGCAGGAATGTATTGAAAATTCAGTTATAATGCAAAAATTGAAGTCCTGAATATATCAGATATAACATTTCATAACAATAATTATGGTAAACTGTTGCAGTTAGCTATTCATGTTGCAACTTTTTTGTTTCACAACTAACAAAAATAAAATGGACCAAAAAATAACGAAGCGAGCTGTTTATTTTAATAGGACTATATCAGTAAGTAAAATCTAAACATGAGAATATCACATTACCTGGCATAAATCATGCAGTGCGAAACAAAATATAGTAAGGCTAGGCTATTTAAAGCAGCTGTTTGTCATATTGGACAATATTTAATTTTTGATAGCTTAATTCACTTTTAATATTTAATTTAGAAAATAAAATCAAAATATTAACTGTAGTTCCAAAGGTGTTCTCCTTGGGAACAGGAGTGAAGTTCCAGAAAGGTTGAAAAAAGACATCCCCAAAATTCCGCCCTGTTGGGTGTTGGCAAGAATTGTGAATGGATGGACAGATGGACAAATCAAGAGAAAGATGTAAAGGGCAATATACTTCAACATAAAATGTGAGCAGATAAAAATTCTGTAAATAAATAAGTATGATTATCTTATATAAACATGGATTATGCAATTCATTGGTAATGTTTCTAACATCAATAGCACGGGGACGGGGTCTTCCCATATCGCCGACTCAACGGAATTTGAAAAGTCGACCCCGGCACTCTTTGATGGGTTAAAAACGGATTAAAAGCATTAATGAGGCAGGGACCAGTCATTATTAATATAGTTCACTTAAATTGATTTTTGTCAGAATTCAACTCACTCATTAATTAATAAAATAATAAGCTACAGTTCAACATGAAGCTGACAGGTGATCGAAATTCAGTTCATTGTGATTATTTCTCATAATAAGTAAAAATATGTAAATCATTCCAAGACATTTCATATTCATTTCTTTCTACGATGGCTAATGCACAGTTACAATCTAAGTTTATTCCTACAGTAAAAGGTGGCAGATACCTATGTGTTGCTGATTGTAAGTATAGACTGAATAAGAGAAAGAATAACGACTTAGTGATATGGCAGTGCTGTGAAAAAAACAAGGGATGTAGGGCTACACCATCTACCATTAATGATATAGTTAGCAGAATAGACGTCGATTACAACCACCCACCAGCCCATTCCGATATACAAGTATGTTACTGTGTTATAAAAAGCATCGTTAAAACTGCACTTCAATTCTCAATTTCTTTTCATTTCTGTTGTAAGCTTCTAATTTTATATTCTACTATTTATACATTATTATTAAAAAATAAATCTTATTTTATAGATTACAGAAATGATGTAGTTTTTAAAGGAAAAGGTACAGTCTACGACAACTCCGATTACCCAACTTTATCAAGAAGAAATAAACGGTAAACGGAATGATGAATGGACAGAAGATAATATAGCCACCATCGCCAACATTTTACTTTTAATTACAAAAGCTCGTCATAATATTTTTGAAGTAATGGCATTTTTGCAAGAAGGGCAAAAGACGATTGAAATTCAGTTATTGCAGTATTCAAGTGGCCAGCGACAACCACATAAAAAGAAAAAATACACCGATATCAACAGAAATATTGAACATTTGAAACATACATATGAACAAGGAAGAATGAATTTGTTAGAATTTTGGACTATCTTGGACACTTTATGCGTGCAAAAAGTTAAAATTATGTGTTATGTTATGTGTTAAAGGTTGTTATAAACTTTTTTAAAATAAATGCTCCCAAAGTTATTTGCTTAATTAGTTTCATCCTTCAGCTGGAGTCTATTGTTCTTGGCCACTCAACCCCTTAACACCGACCAAAATTTTTCCCCTAAAACTCAGTGAGTCGGCGAGATGGCAATGAACCCAATAGCACAACCCTTTTCAAATATAAAAAAGTTACTTGGGATTTTCCACCCTCATTTCCACATATCAAGAGTTACAGGGTTGGCAAGGAGAGCATCTTGTTGTTTGGGATTCACTTAAACGAACCTTGGATTCAAAAAATGTTCTTACAAAGTTGACGAAACCTGTCAGAATCTGAATGCTGACAAATTTTGCAACAAAGTTGCATAACTCAAAATGTTAAAATTCTATTGGATTTAAAAAATAGACTAAAAGTTGAGACAGAAAGACGGACAGGGTTGAAGACAATGTACCACATCAACAAATAGGTGTACATAAGTAATGGATTACCTGACAAAATCTGAACAGACCATATTCTCCTTTATTCCAAAAATATGTAAAATGGCCGAATCCAGTTAAAAATAAATAAGATGAAACTAAAACACGGATGTGCATGTAGATAGGCAAGATCTGTAAAATAACAAAAGATTGATTGGTAATCACAAAATAAAATTTGTCATAAAATATGACAATCTCGCTAACTTCCTGTTCTGGATCCTTGACAATTCCCTCAATCCCACAAGTGTTACAATCAAGCAATAGTTTAGTATGCGTCTCTCTTTTGTGGACGGGTAGGCCTGTCATCCTTCGGTTATGCGTCTTTGTTGAATTAGTGGCTTCTTTTTAACCAGATCGGCTCTGGACCGATTTGATTCTAGGGTATCTCTCATAGCTAAGAAAATAAATATTTTTTAGCTGAGAGAATATCTTCTGTCAAATTGTTATTTCCTACTTTCTCAGCAATAATAATGACGACCCAAATAAATTTCTCGGCTAATGATTTTGGAATAATTATTGATGTGCAAGGCTTACGAGATATCGCGAGAATGAAATATAGAGTCTGCTCAGTTGATGGATGAGTAATTTTTATATTCGCTATGATTCAAATTTTATAGATCTACCGGTATTCCATTTTTTCTCGGTGATACTAGCGACAAAACAAATAAATTTCTCGTCTTAGGATAATGGAATAATTATTACATTTTTGGAAAATAAAACATTTCATTGTTCCGTTGACATGAAGAGTCAACATTTTTAATTTTACAAGTGTTAATTTTTAATTAGTTTGGTGACAAATAATGTAAATAATAACATGACTGGGGTAAGTGTAGCTTTATAATTATGGGCCGGAGTTGGATGCATTTAATGACTAATATAATTAAGTCCATAAAAAATATTTATCTACAATTCAACTGATGAGCAGAATGTATGTCTACTAGTTTTGAGTAAGTTGTTAATTACTAACCTTACTAGCTCCAGTTAAATGGTATATTAATATAACTAATTGCATCCAACCTTTCCATTCATCTGTTTGATCTCGATGTAATAAAGCAGTCTGGAAGATAAAATGTATTAACCAGTTATTCTGTACACTTACACCTCACAGTGAAAATGCAAGCATTTCAAAATAAAAAATTTTCGTGATAATTCAATCTATATCTCATTGTATTGACAACATTAATTATTCCAAGAAAAATAATGAATCAACTAAACCCTGGTGTAAAATAACAATTTGTTCTCTGATGTCCAAGTTTTTCCTAAAAAGTATTGATGATGTCTACGTCATGGTTATCACAATCTGTAATTACCCTGATGTTGCAGTATATAAAGCTAAGTATGGATAAACAAGGCTAAAAGAAATGTATTGATACAAACAACTGTTGGGTTTTTTTTACAGTATGCCAATTTATCAAAACTTGATTGTTTTATCATGGATAAATTGAATTTGAGTGAATTGGGACAAGAAAAGTTGTTGTTTAGATGAATCACTTTGTTGCATGTTTTTTCTGAGAATCTGTGTTGAAAGGAAAGGATTTTGAGTGTATGAACCCGCAAAACCATGATAAATACCATCTCATCACCTGATAAGATAAATATATCATGGGTGAAGTTAGTTCAGTTTATATTTGATGATCTAAAACCATAGATTATATATCTGAATATAAATATGGGGAACATCATCAGAGGGAACATGGATTTACTGTTGAACAAAATTGTCATATTTGCATTTTTGCAGCAGTCAATAAAATTTTTTGCATGTTAAAGACAATTACCCGTTCTGTGTTTTCGGTGAAGAAAAATCCTAAAATCATAACATATGCAAACGGCAAGAAAAAGTTGACGTGGGTGTAGTATTTGTTCTCTTTCATGAAAAAGTTGGTTCTGAAAGTGTAATAAAAATATTTTAAACTCTTTTTAAATAAACTACCATTTCTTCTCTTAAATTTGTATCATCTATACAATTTTAAACTTAATCTTAAATAATTGTATTGTTGTTATTGTATCTACATACAATAAAGTACTAATAGACACAAATGGAATATTTTTATTTAAACCAAATACATTTATCTTTAAAATAACAGGTTAGGTTATACAGATAAATCGATCTTTATTTTGGCTAAATATAGGGTTATGTTTTTCAGTTGTGTAAATAAAGAAAACAGCTTTGATAGGTTAGTATACTATTCAAAAAAAATAGGGGATATTTGATTTTGGGGGCATAATACTAAAATATGCAATTGACTACGAAAAAAGTCACTATAGAACCTAACAGAAGAAACATTTCCAGTTACATGTGACGCCCAAACGCACCAATAGCTACCGCATGGAATGCATGTGATGCTTGGGATCATCATGGGGGTCCAACCCAAGATTTGCACGACTCTGACTTTGAATGTTACAGTCATTGTGGCATTGAATTCCAGGGTGGAAACATCAGTTTACTTGTTTTAGTGACCAGAAAACAAATTTTGATATGCGTCGGCTTACCCAAAATGAAAGGTTACGTGCCCTTGGCATGCTACAGATCGGCACAACACAGGCGGTTGTGGCACGGACGATGAATGTTTCTCAGTCTGTCATAAGCAGGCTATGGTCCAGATACCGTGATACACAATCTGTACAGGACAGACCACGCTCAGGTCGACCAAGGGCGACAACTCAAGCCCAGGATCGATTTATCCGTACCTTGGCCTTGAGAAATCGTGTCATCACAGCAAATCAGATCAGCGCTCGTCTTCAAACAGACACTGGTGTGAGAGTGAGTGGCCAGACGATTCGGAATCGACTGCATAGGGGTCACCTTCGCCCCCGACGTCCTCGCGTGATCCCTTGTTTGAGAGATCATCACATTCAGGCAAGACGTCGTTGGTGTAAGGATCGTCAACACTGGGATAATCGACGCTGGAGCAATGTGATGTTTTCAGATGAGTCAAGGTTCACTGTTGATTTTTTGGACAGACGTAGGAGGGTGTGGGTCGTCGAAACGAGCGCTTCCAAGACGTTAACGTCATCAGACATGATCGATTTGGGGGTGGTTCTGTTATGGTGTGGGGAGGCATCACTGTTGCTGGAAGAACGGCTTTACATGTTGTTGCAGGGCGTGTTACAGGCCAGTACTACCGGGACAACATCTTGGCAGTCCATGTTGTGCCGTTCGCACGACGTCATGGCCGCCGTTTCATCTTCCAGGATGACAACGCAAGATGTCACAGGACCAGGATCGTTACAGGTTACCTCCAACAACAGAACATCACCACATTACCTTGGCCAGCACTGAGTCCCGACCTCTCCCCCATCGAGCATGTCTGGGACATGCTTGGACAGAGGTTACGTCAACGTCAACAACGTCCTGCCAATGTCCAAGAACTTGCTGCTGCGTTGCAACAGGAATGGGACAATCTGGACCAAAATGACCTTAGACGTCTCATTAGGAGTATGCCACGTCGGATCAATGCTTGTTTGGCAAACAGAGGAGGATTTACCCGTTACTGACTTGGTTGTGATGCTGTGGTAACTTTGCTGTTTGACCCCGGGTATCATTTTACCCTTATAATGGTCAGTCTGTGCCTTACTTAGTCTAACGATCATTTGGAATAAATCGATGAATGTGAACTTCATTTCATTTTGTCATTTGTTTCTTCGTCAGTTTCATTAGGTGACTTTAATAACACTTAAAAATCAAATATCCCCTACTTTTTTTGAATAGTATATTTCAGATTTATTAATTAACTAGCAGATAAATTATAAAATACTGTATTTCAGCTTTCGCATGCTGGAATTTCTTCTGCCGTGTGGATGATTTCATGATGGTTTTGACAACTTGATATAAATTATTCATGAACAGACATTTTGTTATATTTTGTATTTCTTACCTGTCACAAAGATAAAAATAGAACATAATGATTCCTAATTTAGCAAGTGATGACATGACTTCTGTTGCCGATTCTGTTGTGTTTTCTTTTAAATCTGTGGCTTGACCATTTCTCTGACCATTTTCTGAAAAATAATATTCTTTTTAAACTTTGTCATTCAACAACATAAATGTATTATGGTAATTTTGACGATTAAAACAACAAGCGGTTGACATGCAAGATACGCCCACAGTTTGCAAGAGGTGAACAGAAAACAAGCTAAAATAAAAAAGCCATTTTTCAAAAGGAATTGAAATCTCTGGATATAAACATATATTTTAAGTTTCATCAAAATCAGATAAAAAATTCTGAACTCTACTGTATTACACACTTTACACTATTTGAGTACAAGGAGCGGCCATTTTGTCTGGCAGTTTCGCTTTTGATTTTCACGAAAATCAAACTCAACTGTCATTAGGTTGTAACACTGATATATTTAAAGGTTTTTATAAATCATATAAAAATTATGACCTCTAGGGGGTCCACAAGCTAAAAACTTAATATTTGGACAATCAGAGGCCATAATCTAGGAAGTTATGATCCAATATGTGTGAATATTGAAAAGAACTGAGATCTTCGGGATATAATCATATATATTAAGTTTCATCAAAATCAGACCAAAATTGTGACCTCTATCCGGCCCCACAACCTTGGTATTGCATACTTTTACACTATTTGACTTCAAGGAGCAGCATTTAATGAAATTCGAACTCAATCATTATCAGGGTGTAATGGTGATATGTTTTAACGATTTTTAAATTCAGATAAAAATTGTGACCTATAAACGGTCCACAACCTAAAATTGTGATTTTTTCATACAATTAGGGGCCATAATCCAGGAACTTAGGGTCTGATATGCACAAATATTTAATTGTGGACAGCCATACAGGGGTGACGACAATATACGTCCACATGAAAATGCGAGCGTATAAAAATCTTATGCTAAATGCTACCTTGGACTCATGTTCATGGACAAAAATAAATTTTCTTTCAGCCATCAAATAGGCGAAAAAAGACAGTGGTCAATCAATTGGAAGTACCAATAATATGAACATTAGATGTTGATATCTTGTGAAATGTCTTACCTGCTGCTGTCCTGTTTTTTAAACCATTTCTTCGTAGTCTACGCTTGTAGATATATAACGCTATAGCGGATACAATACTGAAACAAAAACAATTTCCAAATAAAGCCAAAAATATTTCCTTCAAATACATATAACATTAGTAATGATAATAAGGCGTTAATAAGACTTTACAAAACAGGGGGGTAACTGCGTATTTGTCGAAAATTGTTGAAACCAGTTTGATTCCTTTCAGGAACTAAAAGACATATTTATCTCGTAATACATGTAAATACATTTTGTAGAAATGATGTAAAATGAGGATAACAGCTTTCTTTTCTGCTCCATCTGGGCTAATGAAGATGGGCATGGCAGTATTTAACCCTATCAGAATATGGGTGTATAAAAATGTACAAAATAAAGAAACGTACCATACTAGAAAAACAGAAGCTGTAACAATCTGTAGCGGCGTTGTAGCTTCAGGTGTATTACAACATGTACCATCATTATGATTCATATCATTATTACAATACATATTTACTAATAACTGTATATCCTGTAATATATAATTACAATACATATTTACATATAACTTTATATACTGTAATATACATACTATTACAATACATATTTACTAATAACTGTATATATTGTAACATACACAATTACAATACATATTTACATATAACTGTATATCCTGAAACATGCATAATTACAGAACATATTTACATATAACTATATTTCCTGTAGTAACATACACAATTACAATACTTATATATAAGTTATAACTGTGTAACATACACTATTACAATAAATATTTACTAATAACTGTATATACCTTTGCATACAAAATTACAATCCGTATTTAGATATAATTGTATACCCACAAATAGACACATTACTCAAATCTGAATTTTAGCACTTTGTCTTTAGTAAAACCTATTTCTTGACAAACCAAAAAGATTTAAACAGGGCATTGCCAGGAAAAAAGTATATGCCTTTATGGGTCAGGGGCAACATCTATGCATACAATTCACAGGCAAATCTGAATTTCCACAGAGTTCATCCTCACACAAGTCAAAACAATACCACTAAGTTTGATGATTGGGACAGAAACCATGGATTAATACAATTGCACCCCTCTCCCTTAAAATACAAGGCCGTTTTTTATCAAAAGTTTTTATTCCAAATATGTAATTTTTTATATCTACAAAAATCATTGCTCCCTAAGGTTATTTAAGATCAGTAAGAACAAAAGATCAAATTCAAATTGATTCAGTGTTGCATACAATACATATTTACTACTAACTGGAAAGGACACCCAGAGATAAAAGCTAAAAAGGGTGCAAATTTTCCTTAACCAACTATTAAGATATATTCAGAAATAGCAGAAACTGTGTGTTTGAACCCGCAAAACCATGATAATTACCATCTCATCACCAGATAAGATAAATATATGATGGGTGAAGTTAGTTCAGTGTTTATATTTGATGATCTAAAACCATAGATTATATATCTACATATAAATATGGGGAACATCATCAACAGAGAGAGAGAAAGTGAGAGAGCGGGAGAGAGGGATAGAGAAAGAAATGGGGTTTACAGTCTATTTGACACGAACTGGGTCTGGACTAACAAATAATACAGTTTTATTTCAATAGTTTGCATGTGTGTGTAGGGGTCTTTAGCAGTGATAGGAAACTGGAGGACCCACAGAAAATCTCACCAGATGACCGTACAATATATTAGTGTTGAAACTACTATTCGGATATTCGTTAAAGGTTACAAAATAACGGTTATCCGAATCATTTTACTATCCGTTACAATCTTCTGAAATTCCGTTATGTTCTATGCAGGGATATAAACTAACGGGCGATCGGGCGACCTGATATTTTGGTAGTTGTAATAATTGATAATTTGTACTTAATGAACACTGTCATGAAACTAACTTCCGAAAATCGTCGCCATCACTATTTACATGTTTTTAATCTTTGGCTGTTCCATTTCGCCATACCAGTATGAAATCTGAGCAAGCGAGCTTGCTGATTGGTTGAAATTGTATGATAACGAGGGAGGGTACCGAACAGCCTCTGTTTACACCTCGAGGAATTATGAAGCGAAAGTCGATATAATTGAATAACTTTTCAGTCATATTTCAGGTTAATTATCATAAATCGCCTAACATAATCGTTGATATATAAACATGAAGTAATGTAGCAAAGAAAATGGATGTTAAAAGGTTTTATAACAGCGATATATTACGGCAATGAAGACGCTCATAAATACACGTGCTCTGCTATAGTTACTAGTATAAATAACTTCATCACTCGGTGACAACTTATGATATTAAATTTTAAGGACATTACCATTACATCATATTATTTTGCACATCACAACTGAGTTTATAAAACATTAATAAAATATAAATACAAATTCAAATGAATATTAAAGTATTAAATGTGCCAAAATAAATTTAAGTGCATGTATTTTGGTGTTTTTGATTGATTTATGATTAACAAAACAACAGTCTAAATCAGAATTTTTATGTCTCGTGTCAGTTTCTTACCGGGCTAGTAGAATGTTGGCTGGGATAGTAAGATCTGAAAGCTACTAGCCAAAATGGCTATAGTGACCATTTCAGGTTAGTTTCTACCCCTGTATAATCATTTTTACATTTGATTACTTTGAAATTTTCCCCAATGCAACTGATCACGTACGCTGGCAAATTTTTTAATAATGGCGCAAGTCGACCACACACGTTCCGTAGTATGGCAATACTTTGATAAGGTAGCAGACAACAAGGCTCAGTGTACACGGTGTCATGTGAAACTTGCATATAAGGGTTCAACATCAAGTTTTCGAAATCATTTAAAGTATAAACACCCAGGGGTTGATTTATCCAAAGGCTCGACTTCAATGTCAATCGACGTCAACGCTGATAATAATAATCATGATAATGGCGATTTCTTCATATATGATCGGAAGTCCAATCCCAATATACTCCACTGAATGGCAAACTATGACCAGTAAAATTGCCGAATTTTGTGCAAGAGATATGCGCCCTCTGAGTATTGTAAACGGGCAAGGCTTTATTGATATGATAAATACGATAACCCTCGATACCGAGTCCCATGCCATACTCAATCAAAAATTATATTGATAAAATGTATATCACTGGAAAAGGGCAGTTGATTGCCAAACTAAAAATTCAGCCAAGTTTAGCCCTAACTACAAATGCCTGGACAAGCTCAGCAACAGAGGCGTATACAACTCTAACGGCCCATTATCTGGACATTAACTGGAAGCCAGTTAATCACGTTCTTGCTACACACGAAACTGTGGAGCGCCATTACAGGTATTCACTTAGCTGATGATATTAGAGGAATCCTTGCTGATTTTGAAATCACCGAAGTGTGCCAGTGTTGGGTATTACTACGGACAATGCAGCTAATATGGACGTGTGTGTATGAAATTTAGGTTGGAAACACATACGCTGTTTTGGGCATAGTCTACAGTTGGCGGTCAAAGCCGGCATTGATCTATCTTTTGTAAATCACGCAGTGGGGTCTGGCCGGAGAGTTGTGGCATTTTTTCACAAATCAACTGTAGGAAGTAATGCTCTAAAAATGAAACAGGAACAACTCAAAACCCCCTCCCATCACCTGATCCAGGTCGTGGCAACACGCTGGAACTCCACATATTATATGTTTGAACGACTAATAGAACAGTGATTGCCTATTATGGCAGTTATACACGATAGTAGTATTGTAAAGCCGTCTGATGCTCGGGTGCTAGAACTGGCTGACAAAGACTGGAGAACAATGGAGGATACTTTAAAAGTTTTAAAACCCTTTGAAATAGCAACAACGATTGTCAGAGCCCAATAATATCCAACTATTGGAATGGTATATCCCATAGTTTATGGTTTAATAAACAAGCATCTTCAAATTAATGAACTTGATAGTCCTGATGTCCCTAATATGAAAAATACCATTTCTGCAGCTTTGAAAAAAAGATATCTATCGTCACCAGACGAAGAATTGTGTGCATGCACTCAAATAGTAGCATCAGCTTTAGACCCTAGATACAAACATTTGCTATTTTTGCCTAAAGATTCAGAGGTCAAAAGTTTGGGAAATTATTTTGCAAAAGATAACTCCAGATCTTGATCCAAATTCTGATCATGATCGTAATATAGATGTAAGCCCTCCAACGAAAAAAACTAAATCTGCCTTGGATTTTTTGGTGGGAGATTATGTACAAGATGGATCCTGTAGCAAAAATGAAATGATTGGTTGTGCAGTTGGTCGTGCGGAAAGAGAGGTTAATTGTTTTAAATCGGAAGATGTGTGCTCTGCTGATACGTGTCCTCTTCAGTGGTGGAAAATTAACGAACTTAGGTACGCCTTGTTGTCCAAATTAGCAAAAGATTTTTTAGGAATCCCATCTACATCTGTTCCATCGGAACAAGTGTTTTCTACGGCCGGGAACACCGTCACCGCTAAGCGATCAAATCTCGATCCCGGTACAGTAGACAAGCTTATCTTTCTGAGAGAAGCCTTAATAAATAATCCAAAAGTAAATTAACTAACATTCTATACATATACCATAATTGTGTTGAGTAAATATCAACAAATATTTAATCATTTTTTTTTCTTTGCGTTCTCTGTTGAATTTAATATTTGGTTATTTTGAAACATACCCTTGATAGTGAGACGTATAATGTATGACAAAATTGGGTACTAAATATATAGTGCTGAGTAGAATCATCTACATTATTTCACCGTTGGAGTGTTTAATTTTTTATCACTATCGTTTGTTCAGCATTAAATTGTTAATGCAATGCAACGAAATAAAAAATAATATTCATTCCCTGCGTTGGTTTACGGGACACGGGACTGAGTTTAGACTTCTGCAATGAAATTTATTCATACCGACCTAGGTCACATGTATTCTCACTTTCTGATTGGTTGAATAACACTAGATCGCCAGAACGAAGCGACTGACCTTGGTGGGATAAATATGACGTGTTTTTATTTACTTAAATTCGAGTTGATTGAGCAAAATGAAAAGTGGTAGGGTTGTGAATAAGAGGGGCAGTGATACACAAATTTCTTCACCTCATTGATTTTTGGGATATCATGGATAGTCATAATATGCAGCTAAGGTAAACACGTTTTTTATTCGCAGCTCAAAAAATGTGCAAAATCGAAAGTACGATTTTCCCACCGGACGCGGATGACACACATATTGAAATAAAATAAAGAAAATTACGATTATATGAAATATTGGGGTGATTCTGTTCAAGATGTTTACATTTCTGAATTATCCGAATAGTATTCGGATAGCAAACAAAACTATTCGGATCACAAATCTCGATCCGATTTTCAACACTACAATATATAAGGACTGTTCCTTTAATGTCTGAAACAAGGTTGTTGTGTTTGTAAGCAAACACTTGAACTTAAGAATCAATAAAAAGTCTGAAGGGTGAAATAATTACCAGTTCCAAGGCTGACTTTGAAATATGTAATCCATCTGGTGATTCTTTCCTCATGCCTTGAGCTACTAACCGCGATGAACTCCATAGTGTGGCAGCACTATTCTCTCTGTAAAAAATATAAATAGTTTGAAACTTTAATAGTTATCTTTAAATTATCAATAAAATCTGGACACATTTTTTTTATCGATCCTAGCCCATCTGAGTAAAGAGACCTTTATAGGGTTTAACATCAACTTGACACTAACAACTATCATTTGGTAAATGTGTGCTATGAATTCCAACATTCTTGCCTAACACCAGAATCAAACCACGGGACCTTCAGGTTAGCAAGCCAGCACTTAACCGAGTCACCTCAGTGGTTTCACAGGTGACCATACTCGGGAGTGTCCCTATAACTTGCATATCTACATGTACAGAACACACCTAAAATGACTCCACCACACCCTACTTTGGATCAGCTGATGAACGCCATTGTTTTAATAATGCATTTTATTTAAGTACAATTTCATATCTGCAGTAATAATAAATCAATAATTTCTTCTCTTAAAACATGTAGTTTGAAATCACATTTCATAAACAATTTCATTTGTTTGAACCCGCAAAACCATGATAATTACCATCTCATCACCTGATAAGATAAATATATCATGGGTGAAGTTAGTTCAGTGTTTTTATTTGATGATCTAAAACCATAGATTATATATCTGAATATAAATATGGGGAACATCATCAGAGGGTGATACAATGGCAGTAATTGAACTGGAGAATTCCATGGAATACAAATACGATGCCTGTTTATTAGTATTACTGAGCAACTTTTCAACTAGGATCCTCTAGAACTATGCCCTAATGTCATATTGTGGTATATTCTATATCATTGTGGTTTGTAACCTTATATTTAAGTTGACACAAGTTGTCTCCCTTATGTTGTAGTTCTGCCCTTTCTTCTGCCCAAAATGATGCATGAGCTGCTTGTTTAATGGATAATTTAATCAAATGTTTCAGTCATGTGCACACTTAAAATAAATCTTTTCATTTAAACTCTTGCTGCATGCATATCTTCATTCAAGTACTTACAATTTATATAGGGAGACTTTAATATTATATATTCAAGTACAGTATAACTACAGAGACTTTATCATCATATCTATTCATTTAATCTGCTGTGGATGAGATTACAGTATTATAGGAATATTTTATTATAATTTAATTAGTTACAGTATATCTAGGGAGACTTCATTATAATCTCTTTATTCAAATACTTGCAGTGTAGGTAGGGGACTTCATTATAATCTCTTCATTCAAATACTTACAGTATATCTAGAGAGACTTTATTATAATAATCTATCTGTTCATTAGTTATTGCTGATCTGTTAGCATTCAGTTTTTCTTCTACTACAGGATCTGAAAATTAAAAAAAAAAAGAAAAACATATTTAAAGTCAATGTATATAAAAAAAAACCTAATGAATGTATTTACATACTGACAAAGAAATAAAATCTAATTATACAATCTTAGAACCAGCGGCTGCCAGGCAGGATACGCCCACATTTTCGAGAGATGGATAGAGAACAAGCTAAAAAGAAAGTGATTTTTCCTACAATCAAGGGCCATAATTCAGGAAATTATAATTCGATTTGCGCAAATATCAAAAGGAATCGAGATCTTTGTGTTATAAACTTACATTTCAAGTTTCAACAAAATCGGATAAAAATTCTGATCTCCATAGGATCCACAACCTTGATATACCATATTTTTACATTATTTGAGAATGAAGGGCAACCATTTTGACTGTCAGTTTTGAGCCGGTTTTCACGAAATTCGAACTCAGCCATCCTTATGCTGTAACGGTTATATAATAATACGTTTTTTTAGATCGGATAAAAATTATGACCTCTATGGGCTCAACAAGCTAAAATCGCGATTTGTCGTACAATCAGGGGCTATTATTCAGGAAGTTACGTTCTGATATGCGCGAATATCGAAAAGAACCGAGATCGTTGGGTAATAAACTTACATTTCAAGTTTCATCCAAATAGGATTAAAATTGTGACCTCTATAGGGTCCACAACCTTGATATACCATATTTTTTTACACTATTTGAGAACGAAGGGCGGCCATTTTATCTGTCATTTTTGGGGCGATTTTCACGAAATTCGAACTCAGCCGTCCTTAGGGTGTAACAGTGATATAATGATACGTTTTTTTTAAATCGGATAAAAATTATGACCTCTATAGGGTCCACAAGCTAAAAACACGATTTTTCGTACAATCAGGGGCCATAATTCAGGCAGTTACGGTGCGAATATCGAAAGGAACCACAAACTTTGGGTTATAAACTTACATTTCAAGTTTCAACAAAATCGGATAAAAATTGTGACCTCTATAGGGTCCACAACCGTGATATAGCATATTTTTTACAAGGGGCGGCCATTTTGTCTGTCAGTTTTGGGCCGATTTTCACAAAATTCGAACTCGGTCGTCCTTAGGGTGTAACGGTGATATAATAATACGTTTTTTAAATCGGATAAAAATTATGACCTCTATAGGGTCCACAAGCTAAAAAGGGAATTTTTCGTACAATCAGGGGCCATAATTCAGGAAGTTACGGTCCGATATGCGCAAATATCGAAGGAACCGAGATCTTTGGGTTATAAACTTACATTTAAAGTTTCAACTAAATCGGATAAAAATTGTGACCTCTATAGGGTCTACAAATTATGCTATAAAATGATGGCAATGCACTTTCTACATTAATTCAAGTATATTTCTATGAACTTTAATATTTGAAAGATAAGTAACACTAACAGTCAAACTAAGTGACAAAGTTTCTAATCAGATTCAATCTGAAGTGTTGTTTTTAAGCCCAGTATATTTACCTTGCAAAAGCCACAAAATCTTTGTTGAATCTTTCAATTTATTGACAAATGGTAAGATATATGTTAAATTTACTGAATAAAAAAGAAAAGAAAAAGAATATCCTTATCATATATTGTTAAATTATCTATTAAATAATATATTTTCATTATCGACAAAATAGAAAATGTTAAATTTACCATAACAAAATCCCAACATCATATGATTCATTTATTATAGGTATGGTTTTCAATCTCATAAAGGTGTATATTTTCTAGTTTTATATTACAGAAGTCAAGCATAAACTTTAATAATACTCCTAGAGTTCATTAACGGCAGTCGATGCTTGAGAATTACTATTTTCAGATCACAAACTTTGATCATGTAGTGATTAGAAAAAAACTTCTATTTTAAAAGGTTGTACCTTCAAAATTTTTCAATGCTTCTTTACTTCCATTACTTAATTTTATACTCCACTGAAAAATAAAAGAAATTCATATAAATTACGTGTAATATTGCCCATACAACTAACAGCTTTTTTTAAAAGTATTGACAATCGATGACAATTGGAGCATCAAATTTCACATTCTGCAATTCTAAGCAACATATATAGAATTGGTATAATAATTTTTCTGGCAACACATTAAGAGGAAGATGTTGCATTTCCATCCTAATACTAGAAAGAAGTGTGGAACACTCTTGGGAACTGCCAGTGCAGATTTTCCTATTTTAACATCCTAAGTAATTATTCAAATGCAATTTGAAATTTCACATGAATAAAAATTTGTTACTGCAGAATTCTTAAACTTCAAGGCCTGGTTTTCAACATTTATGGATATCTGGATAATATACTATTCAAAAAAAGTAGGGGATATTTGATTTTGGGGGCATAATACTAAAATATGCAAATGACTACGAAAAGAGTCACTATAGAACCTAACAGAAGAAACATTTCCAGTTACATGTGACGCCCAAACGCACCAATAGCTACCGCATGGAATGCAGGTGATGCTTGGGATCATCATGGGGGTCCAACCCAAGATTTGCACGACTCTGACTTTGAATGTTAGTCATTGTGGCATTAAATTCCAGGGTGGAAACATCAGTTTAATTGTTTTAGTGACCAGAAAACAAATTTTGATATGCGTCGGCTTACCCAAAATGAAAGGTTACGTGCCCTTGGCATGCTACAGATCGGCACATATATAGAATTGGTATAATAATTTTTCTGGCAACACATTAAGAGGAAGATGTTGCATTTCCATCCTAATACTAGAAAGAAGTGTGGAACACTCTTGGGAACTGCCAGTGCAGATTTTCCTATTTGAACATCCTAAGTAATTATTCAAATGCAATTTGAAATTTCACATGAATAAAAATTTGTTACTGCAGAATTCTTAAACTTCAAGGCCTGGTTTTCAACATTTATGGATATCTGGATAATATACTATTCAAAAAAAGTAGGGGATATTTGATTTTGGGGGCATAATACTAAAATATGCAAATGACTACGAAAAGAGTCACTATAGAACCTAACAGAAGAAACATTTCCAGTTACATGTGACGCCCAAACGCACCAATAGCTACCGCATGGAATGCAGGTGATGCTTGGGATCATCATGGGGGTCCAACCCAAGATTTGCACGACTCTGACTTTGAATGTTAGTCATTGTGGCATTAAATTCCAGGGTGGAAACATCAGTTTAATTGTTTTAGTGACCAGAAAACAAATTTTGATATGCGTCGGCTTACCCAAAATGAAAGGTTACGTGCCCTTGGCATGCTACAGATCGGCACAACACAGGCGGTTGTGTTTCTCAGTCTGTCATAAGCAGGCTATGGTCCAGATACCGTGATACACAATCTGTACAGGACAGACCACGCTCAGGTCGACCAAGGGCGACAACTCAAGCCCAGGATCGATTTATCCGTACCTTGGTCTTGAGAAATCGTGTCATCACAGCAAATCAGATCAGCGCTCGTCTTCAAACAGACACTGGTGTGAGAGTGAGTGGCCAGACGATTCGGAATCGACTGCATAGGGGTCACCTTCGCGCCCGACGTCCTCGCCTGATCCCTTGTTTGAGAGATCATCACATTCAGACAAGACGTCGTTGGTGTAGGGATCGTCAACACTGGGATAATCGACGCTGGAGCAATGTGATGTTTTCAGATGAGTCAAGGTTCACTGTTGATTTTTTGGACAGACGTAGGAGGGTGTGGCGTTGTCGAAACGAGCGCTTCCAAGACGTTAACGTCATCAGACATGATCGATTTGGGGGTGGTTCTGTTATGGTGTGGGGAGGCATCACTGTTGCTGGAAGAATGGCTTTACATGTTGTTGCAAGGCGTGTTACAGGCCAGTACTACCGGGACAACATCTTGGCAGTCCATGTTGTGCCGTTCGCACGACGTCATGGCCGCCGTTTCATCTTCCAGGATGACAACGCAAGATGTCACAGGGCCAGGATCGTTACAGGTTACCTCCAACAACAGAACATCACCACATTACTTTGGCCAGCACTGAGTCCCGACCTCTCCCCCATCGAGCATGTCTGGGACATGCTTGGACAGAGGTTACGTCAACTCAACAACGTCCTGCCAATGTCCAAGAACTTGCTGCTGCGTTGCAACAGGAATGGGACAATCTGGACCAAAATGACCTTAGACGTCTCATTAGGAGTATGCCACGTCGGATCAATGCTTGTTTGGCAAACAGAGGAGGATTTACCCGTTACTGACTTGGTTGTGATGCTGTGGTAACTTTGCTGTTTGACCCCGGGTATCATTTTACCCTTATAATGGTCAGTCTGTGCCTTACTTAGTCTAACGATCATTTGGAATAAATCGATGAATGTGAACTTCATTTCATTTTGTCATTTGTTTCTTCGCCAGTTTCATTAGGTGACTTTAATAACACTTAATCAAATATCCCCTACTTTTTTTGAATAGTATATGTCAGTATTAAAATCATGATAACCATATGTTTACAATAATTGTAACCAGCGGCTGCCAGGCAGGATACGCCCACATTTTCGAGAGATGGATAGAGAACAAGCTAAAAAGAAAGTGATTTTTCCTACAATCAAGGGCCATAATTCAGGAAATTACAATTCGATATGCGCAAATATCGAAAGGAACCAAGATCTTTGTGTTATAAACTTACATATCAAGTTTCAACAAAATCGGATTACAATTGTGACCTCTATAGGGTCCACAACCATGATATACCATATTTTTACGCTATTTGAGAACGAATGACGGCCATTTTGTCTGTCAATTTTGGGCCGATTTTCACGAAATTCGAACTCAGCCGTCCTTAGGGTGTAACGGTGATATAATAATACGGTTTTTTAAATCGGATAAAAATTATGACCTCTATAGGGTCCACAAGCTAAAAACGCGATTTTTGTAAGGAACCGAGATCTTTGGGTTATAAACTTAAATTTCAAGTTTCAACAAAATCGGATAAAAATTGTGACCTCTATAGGGTCCACAAGCTAAAAACGTGATTTTTCGTACAATCAGAGGCCATTATCCATGAAGTTTCGATCCGATACATGCCAATATCGAAAGCAGCCGAGATCTTTTGGGGATAAACCTATATTTCAAGTTTCGTCAAAATCGGATAAGAATTGTGACCTGTAGAGAGTCCACAAACAATTGTGGACAGACGGACGGACAGGGGTGACGGCATAATACGTCCACATGAAAATGTGGGCGTACAAAAACTAACTATGCGTATGAATTTGTTGTATAATTCAAGAATAGCATAAAATATTGGAACACCTATGGCATGGAATACTTACTGTAGCACTACTTGTTATAACTAGATTAGGTCTGGCACTGGGTTCACTAATCAACCAGTTCTTATATACATTATACATAGATATATTAACCATTGGGTGCCATAAAAAATCCTGAAAAACACAAAAACATGAAGTTCTTTAAAACTTATCTCTGAAAGTTGTAATCACAGGTGCTTAATGTCATTTTTGAAAATTTCTATTTTAAAAGTCCCTGTCGATGTAATATCCCACAAACCAACTCCAGGAATCTGTGTGTCTTAAAGACGAAATGTGTTTGAAACCGCAAAACCATGATAATTACCATCTCATCACCTGATAAGATAAATATATCATGGGTGAAGTTAGTTCAGTTTATATTTGATGATCTAAAACCATAGATTATATATCTGAATATAAATATGGGGAACATCATCATTATCCAGGACAATTTTCAGCATAGTCTTTTCTAACAAGATCACCATCTGATATAATACTCAGTATAATTCTTGATATATAGTAATGGAATAATTGGGAATGTCCAATATAAAGATAATCAAACTACAAATCTAAAGCCATTTTCAGCGATACATCAATAGTTGTCAAATGAGCCAATCTGAGACATCCACTGTCCACTTAAATTAAATCTAAGAAAATACCTACCACTCTTGCATTGATCTTATTATCTTGAAAATGGACATCTCTGTGTGCCTTGAACTTTTTGACTTCATCATTACTGATCAGATTAATAAAATGGAAGTACAATTGTCTAATACGAGAATCTCCTAAAAAAACAATGTGGTTCCTTCCTCCCCAATACGATATATAATGCATACACATTCGGGCATCTCTGAAATAGAAAAAATTCAAATTGCCAGATGTGGATGGTCAGTTGTGACGACCCGATTATTGGATGTTGGCGGTATCAGCCAATATGCCAAAATTGCCATTGGTTAACTGGTTTTTGTTTTTAACTAAATGGACTATTGCTATTTCCTGTCAAATAATACTTTACCTCTAGTCGACCCTGATTATGGGTTCAAGTATAATAAAATGGAACGACATCACCAGTATTAGAAGACTATAAATACTTACGATTTGGTGTATTTGTGGGTCATACATCCATACGGTTGCCAAGTATTGTAACCTGGGAAACGTCCATCACTAAGAAGCCATTTACATGAATCATTTCCTGCAATTAGAGAAATAATAGGATTATGATTAAAATTCAATACTGCACCCACATTCTGGTCAACTTGCTCCATGTTTAGTGCAAAATAGATCGATTTGTTAGCTGAATGTCATCATTAGCTGATTATCAATTCAGATCTGGTGATGAAATTTTCTACCGTGAAATTGATCCTTTTGTTGTACAATTATATTTTTTTTAATTAATATCCACTCTTGTTTTTAATAAGGAAATCATATTAAGCAGTGCAGTTGGAGAACTACTTCTTGCTTCCATCAATTTGTGCTATAGAAAAGTGTAATAAATATATTTATGTACATAATTAATCATATATTTTAAATGAAACTTATTTAATTAATCTAAACTCGAATTGATGTCAGCTGTCAAAGAATAGAAAGATGAAGAAATGAAATGCCTGAATGTATGGACTGTTAGTCTCTGTATGGCATTAGATAATCTCCCAAATTGGATGCACTCAGATTAAAAGAGAACCATCAAAAGATTCTACGAAAATCATGGATTGTGCTAACTTTATCTTACTTATAGGCTGCAGTGGACGCCGAATGTTGACAAATTTTCAATTCCTCATAACTTTGTAAACAATGAACAGAATTGAACCATTTTGCGAAAATGTACTCTTTTAGTTTTTGGTTTTTTTAGCTATTCAACATTCACAATATTGTAGTTTACAAGGAATTAACCATCCCCCAAATGATGAGCAGAGATTTTAACTTAAAAGTGATAAAATTAATTGCATTCTCTTAACAATTTTATAATTCAATTTTAACAATTCAATCTATAAATCATTATAACCAGCGGTTGGTTGCCAGGCAAGATACGCCCACATTTTGCAAGAGCTGGACAGAGAATAAGCTAAACAAGACAACAGTGAGGCTGATGTCCCCCGCCAAAATCCAAAAATAAATAGATGACACATTCATTTATCGCAAATTTAATTTTTCAAAAGTATCCAGCAATCAAACAGATTATCAACTATACACTAAGTTTCATGACTCTATCAGATAGAATCAAAGTTATCTTGTCCTAAAGTAAAGCATCGACCAATGAAATTTTAGTTATTTTTATTACTTTTCTGTACGAAATATGACCGATTTCCTTTAAATTTTGTCGAAATAAATGTTAAAAACAATATTTTTGTGGTGGATTTTAGTATATGTATAAATCTAGCGTATGCAAGTCAAATTTGAGCATGCTCCAAAGTCATTCAATTGAGTCTGTCAAATTTTTATCATTTTTGAATGTTTTTGACAGAATTTTGCAAAATGCTGCTTATCTATGGGTATAAAACCAGCTACAAAAATAAATGTTCTGAACCGATTTTTAAAATTTAAACATATTAATAATTCTCGGGGTTTTTTTCTAATTGTGTGCAAAGTAATTACATAGTCTAACGTCCATGGTTTCCAAAAAATTATATTTTTGTGTACACAACAAATGAATGTTAGACTAGGCTTAGCTGCGCGACAGTTTATGGATATTATAAACAAAACTAGGTACCATATTTTAGGTGGATTATGCTATGGTACATAACAAATCCAACAACCATCAAAAAGGCTACAATCTTTGCATTTTCAACATTTATGTAGTGAGTAATCTCATGCGTTGAACTTCTATCCGCCATATTCGCCCCATATCTCGTAATTTCTCGTGCCGTCACGTACACGATAAACTCCACGCTTCACAAGCTCCGTTCAACAAGTACCTTGGTGGCGCCACATATATACCGGTAGGAAATGGGGGAATACCTGACAACTCATCCCAAAGACAACTCATCCCAGACAACTCATCCCGGACAACTCATCCCAATAAAAAGACAACTCATCCCAAATTAGAAGACAGCTCATCCCCAGTCAAAAGACAACTCATCCCAAGTTAGAAGACAACTCATCCCAACTTTAAAAAAAACAATAATCATTCCAAGTTACAAATAAATATCGCAACAAATATTGATTTTTTTTATTATTTATTATATCAACAATTTATATAAGAATTTATTATATCAACAATTTATATAAGAATTTATTATATCAACAATTTATATAATAATTTATTATTATATCAACAATTTATATAAGAATTTATTATATCAACAATTTATATTATAATCTATTAGATCAACAATTTATAAAAATAATAATGTTAAATTATTTATTACATCAACAATTTATTAAATAATTCATTTTATTATTTATTACATCAACAATTTATTAAATAATACATTTTATTATATCATGATCAACTAATACATTTTTATAAATATGTTTTTTCTTCTGTCAGTATGTCATTCAGTAGGTTAGCCATTTAGTAAATTTGTCCTTCAGTTAGGTCCATAAATTCCCTTCTGTCAGTATGTCATTCAGTAGGTTAGCCATTTAGTAAATTTGTCCTTCAGTTAGGTCCATAAATTCCCCCACCTCTCTTTAGTAACTGGTTGGTACTAATAGTCTGGTCTGTGTATGAATGCCACAGTTAAAATAATTTGAATTGCGCTGTTCTTGTCTGTTTTTGCTGGTGCCTTCGTACCAGTATTACAAGTTCTGTGCTGCCATCGTTCACATCCGTCGCACTGAACAACCTCCGGTCTTGGGCGAACAACTGACTCACAAACTATACAGCTATCAGACATTTTGAAAAATGATACTGAAATACTACTACTCAGTTTAGTTAATCGATGTTTTGTTGATTAATTTTCTTTGAAGTGCTTCATGATGAAAAAATAAAACAAAACACAACTACCAATCTGTTAAAACAACAAAGTACTAAAACAGTAATACAAACAGTAATCATCAGTTTATTACAACAACAATATCAGTGACCGCCCTAGACATTCGCCAATTCGCCAATGGCGACAATTATTTTTATTGGCGAATAAAGTGATGATACTGGCGAAAAATTTGGCGAATGAATTTTAGAGAGTGTTATTTCGTAAATCTGCTAATATTAAACTTGAAATCGTCTCGTTAAACGCTTCTTTCGATCGACTCGATGGAGTGTCTATTTTTAGTACATTAATTACTCTAGTCTCAATCTTACAAGTCGCAAATCAGTCAATGTTACAATATTACGCATTAAAACGACCGAAAGATCGAGTCTGGAGACTATAAAACACAGTTACGCCCCTTTTGTGTGGCACTGCGTTGTTTACATTCGCTTCACTACAAGTTTTCTTTACTTACGCAGCAAATAAATAAAACGCACATTAATTACAACTAATACTAGTAAACCCAAAATAAGGATAGATTCCTTTTTCCTTCCTACGACTACTGTTAGTCCAGAATCTACTTCCGTGAGTGAGCGTGTCATCTCGGACGCAAGTCCTTCGTTGGCTTCATCAACATGTGGACAAAAATTAGACCTTTAACCGAGACCGTCGAGCTAACCCTCAATGACCTCATGCTTATAAAAATGGATGGACCGGACATAAATTTCAAATCAGCGGTGTCTTAAAAAGAATCGTCGTGTCTTTTCTGTTATGACGATGAAGTAAATTAAATCATGTGACTGTGAAGTACGTCCTATAAACATTTTTTTGTTATCTGCATTCATTCTCTCAATAATGTGAACTTTTGCATGAACAAGGAGATAAAATAATATTCTTGTGTACTATATATAGAGGATATTTGTCGTTTTAGAGTGAATAACATATTTTATTTCATCGAGAAGCAAGAAAACTTATATTTTCACGAATGCGTAGCATGAGTGAAAACATAAACGTTTTCTTGCTTAGAGATGAAATAAAATATGTTATTCACGACAAAACGACAAATGTTCTATTTATTTTATGATTTTACAATCATTTTAGGTAAAAACAACTAGCCAGTGGAATAACACTTTTATTTCACTGATAAAACGCGATATTCCACTACTGATCATAAAATAAAAGTACATATTAAACATTTATTTTGTCCGCGATATCACCTCGGTGGAAGCGGACGTAAAATACAACAAACACACACACACATTTATTTTCATTTTTAATTAACAAACATATGAATAAAAATGATATAAAATATTTGGCTAAAACTTTCTGAATTGGCTAATAAAATTTTGAATTGGCTAAAAATTTGGCTAAAGGTTTTAAGAGTCTAGGGCGGTCACTGCAATATCAATTTGATTAAAACAACAATATCAATTTGATTAAAACAACAATACCACTCTTGTTGTAACTGAATAACATGTCCCAATCTTTATTCTGGTCAACAAATTGTACTATTTTACAGTATTCCAATTAATTGATGATACAAATTTCATCTTAACACACCTAATTTAAAAAATTGGAAAAATTCAACTAAATGATTTGAAAAGCCTAACGTAAACCTTTTCAAATGTGAGTTGGATTTAAAAATATTTTCGAACCCTCTGGACAAGTAAAATAGGATGTAATGGATAATTTACACAACCGGTAGGACAATTATTTATTTTCTGGAGCTGTCAAGACAGCCAGAGTGTTATTGTCCCTTTAAGATAACAAAATCAGATTGGTTTTGGTCTGAGTGGTCTTCAAAGAAAGCAATTGGGATGAGTTGTCTTTTATATTGGGATGAGTTGTCTTTTATTGGGATGAGTTGTCTTTGGGATGAGTTGTCTGTATACCAAATGGGGCATCATATAATTTACCCAACTTAATATAAGACACTATAACTATAGTCATTTATGCACAAAGCTAGACTGAAAATCCCAAAAGTAAGAACTTTGCTCTAACATTACAGCCCAAAGCATTTTACATTTAAATTCAATATATTACAGACATGCCCCCCCCCCCCCACCTACCAATTTCTAATGAATTACTCAATTAGCAGTTGGCTACACATTTCAAATATCTGGGCATTGTCAAATATATTACTGCCATAATAATTCTAAATGATCTATAACCAAATAGGGGGGGCAGCTGGCGGAATGGTTAGCACGTGCGCACTGTATCATAAGGTCTGTCATTGCGAGTCAATTATAACTGGCATGCTTTCGATTCCCCGGTTGTATGTGACAAGGAGTAGGTTCGCCTGTCCAATCTTGTGCCGTGGGTTTAATTCTCCGGGCCTCCGCTTTCCTCCCACTGCTAAAGAGCCCTACGCGCAAGCGAATTGTTGAAATAAAATTTAACCATGTGTTAGTCCCAAAATAAAGTAGTTTGTGTCGAGTGGATGTTAAACCCCATTTCTCTCTCTCTCTATAACCAGAATAAACTAGGACAAAGATGGGTTCGAATGGTTCATCGACCTACTTGACAATGCAGCACAACTGCTCAACAAAACAAAGAACAAACCGTACAAGAACAGAGCAATAGTTAATCAAAAATGTTTATATGATCAAGCTGGACACAATTAACAACCCTCCAACATGAGTACAATGAGCAGTGGCATCAAGTGAACAGCAAGCCAGAATCAGGTTCAGGAGGCTGCTCCCCAGGACAATTTAATGAAGACATATTTATAAATTATTGGGATGGCTGAAGCCCTGATATTTGTAATGGTGAATAGAATGTTATTCTTTTGTTTGAGAATTTGACGGGCCACACAGGATATGTTCTTTGTCTCACGGCCATAAACACCATGCATAATTTTCAAGCCAAGTGTGTAATAATTTGAGGCTCTAGACCATCAACTAGGGGGTGCTCGATTGTCAGTCCAGAATGTCCCGAATTGACAGAATTGCAATCAAGGGATTCAGAATTCAGCCCTGTCACAGTTCTGCCAGTTCGACAGCTGAGGTAGTGTGAGTAGAATCGTGACATATTTTAAGTAACAAATATGTTTCAGCTGTCATGATTGGTTGGGATATATTTTTATGCAGTCGACACATGCTATGTTCTCCAAAATTCTCCCTTGCACTCGATTGACACTATTTTTGGAATTGAAAGAATTTAATTCGGGAACGTTCAATCGAGTATCCCCCTTACAATTATAAAATTTAACAAGGGCCATAACTCTTGACAATACTTATGGGAAATTATAACTTTAGCCTCTAGAGTATCCACAATATTTTTCAAAATTATCAAGGGCCATATCTCAGGTAGTACATGTAATTATTAGAAATCGCTGAACATGAAATGAAATTGGGTTTAAATGTCCTACGTACTGTTCTGCTCGCTGAAAATCAATAGGCTTCTTTGTTTCATGACCATAAACACAATGAATAACTTTAGCCACTAGAGTGCCAACAAGCAATGTGGGTGTAAAAAAAGTATGGTAAGCATATTCTGCCTTGTACATGATATCCATACCCATCGTAGGAACATTTAGGAGTTTGTAGAGGGACAAGCCAACAGTGAGGCTGATGTCCCCCGCCGAAATAGGAAAATAATTAGAGGACACATATAAATTTATCACAAATAAGCGGAACGGACAGACAGACAGACGGACGAACCCATTTTAATAGTTCCCTGCTTTCTTCGAAAGGCGGGGGACAATCAAAGTAGGAGAGTTATTGTTTTCCAAAGTCTCGACCAATCAAATTGCGTATCGCTCTGCTTACCCTGAGCAGAAAATGCTCATTATCAAACTTAGTCAAGGTATTACTGTAATGAAACTATACACCAAGTTTCATCAATCTCACTTAATTAGAACTAAAGTTATCGTGTCCCAAAGCATCAACCAATCAAATTGCTTATCTCTGCTTACCCTAAGCGGAAAATGCTCATCTTCGAACTCCATCAAGGCATTGACCTAATCAACACATACACCAAGTTTGAACATTCTAGCTCAATTAGGAAGAGAGTTATCGTGCCCCAAAGTATCAACCAATCAAATTGCTTATCTCTGCTTACCCTAAGCGGAAAATGCTCATCTTCGAACTCCATCAAGGCATTGACCTAATAAACACATACACCAAGTTTGAACATTCTAGCTCAATTAAAAGTTATCGTGTCCCAAAGCATCAACCAATCAAATTGCTTATCTCTGCTTACCCCAAGCGGAAAATGCTCATCTTCGAACTCCATCAAGGCATTGACCTAATCAACACATACACCAAGTTTGAACATTCTAGCCCAATTAGGAAGAGAATTATCGTGTCCCAAAGCATCAACCAATCAAATTGCTTATCTCTGCTTACCCTAAGCGGAAAATGCTCATCTTCGAACTCCATCAAGGCATTGACCTAATAAACACATACACCAAGTTTGAACATTCTAGCTCAATTAGGAAGAGAGTTATTGTGTCCCAAAAAGTGTGACGGACAGACAGACGGACAGACGAACCCATTTTAATAGTCCCCTGCTTTCTTCGAAAGGCGGGGGACAAAAATGTAACAACAACAAAGGTTACATTTTTATGTTTTTATTTGTAGCAATATACAGAAGAAATCACTTGACAGAACACAAACGTTATTTCGCTAACTTTCTTTCATTCAAACTCTCTTGTCATCTTTCTTGCTTATTTTATAAAAAGTCTCTCTCCTTAACTTATTACAGTATTTAAATGTTTATCTCTTCCACCACAAAATATAATAATAAATATATCACAATATTACCATGTGATAGTCTACGTTTTAATATTGAAAGCTCCTTCTTAAAAAAAAAATTAAATAAACATGTAATTAATAAATGTTACAATATAAATGAGAAAGCGTGCCATAAAATGTATTATTAAATTAAAAAATTAACAGTTTTAGGAATCAGGCAAAAAGCTGCAGGGCTTGAGATGGGGCTTAACAGTTAAAAAAGTATGTTCTTATTCTTTCAAGACTTCACAAAGATATTCACACAGCAATGGTTAAAAATTCCAGTTGAATATTGACTTAATATGATAAATAAATGACATTAAAATGGGAAGAGAGGGAAAGAAAATTATTTATTTAATGTGACTACATTAAGACATATTCAAATCTCTAGGTTAATATTGTAAAATTGTCCAAAAGTGCATCTGACAGGTAGGTTATGTTGTGAAGAATGTAATTAAATTTTATATTAAGTGGCTCACTTCATTTTAACTGGGATATATATGACTGAGGACAGTTAATGACAACATTATTTATTTGGGTGATATATTAAGCTACACAAGATAAAACCGAAGAAGCAAATATACAAGCAAAATCACAAATCTATTTAAAATATTAATACAGACATTTTATCATATTTATATATTTATAAGTGTATGTATCAATCGATCAATTAATAATAGTAATAATTAACATGGTAATGTACATTATATCAATAGTTTTCTATGTTACATGTAGCACTAATGATGCGGGGAGTGACAGATTTTTTACAAATCTTCCAAGTCACGTAATTTCAAACCCATACAGCCACACTTCCAGTCATTTATTCAAACATTTACCATAAAGTATTATTCAAATAGTAATTTTTATTCATTTGTCTTATTTATTGAATTATTTCGGGCAGGCTTTTTAAGTGGTTAAATCAAAGGAAGAATTTTATTTTTTTTAAATTTGTTTTAACACCTCATTAATTTTACAAGTTTAATTTGAAATACTGAATAAAAACTTTAATAAACAATAAGCTGAATTCAAATCTTTTGATTAAATATAAACTAACTAAAGAAAATTATAAAAACTAACAACAAAAACGCACTTCATTTCATTTATCCATCACAGTTCACAAAGATATTATAATAATTCAAATATTATTATTATAATAAACACATATCATAAACATACATTAACAAAATATAATAATAATTATTAATCATAAAGAATAAAATATTTGCTTATAATTTTTGGGATGTCATGAACTTTTTTTTCTCCATCATGCTACATGTAGCTTTTGGTTATCTGAAATACAAAGATGATTTGTACCAATGTTGATTTAGATTACTTTCTTTTCCTTTCAACAATCAACAGAAATTGAAGTAAAAACTCACAGTCTTAAAAAAAAAGTCTCATGACATCCCGATTACTCCAGATCCAAGTGTTGTTACAAAAAAAACATATATTTTTGCAAGCATGATTACTTTGTACATTTTATTAAATTATAATAATAACTACATGTATTTACATTCTATAAAGATTAAAAATTTCAGAACATTTTTCAAATCCTAAACCATTATTTACTAGACATTTCTGTCTACATAGATATGTTCCTCTCAGATACTACTTGCATACTTTATTTTCTCAAGAATTTACTTTGTTCAAAGAAACAAATTATAGGAGCTATAACATTAACAATACAAATCAAGTAATAAATTTAAAAGCAACATAAAATTATTGAAGCTTTAAAGATATACAAGAAGAACATGTAGGATGTTATACAGCAGCTATATGAATTAAAACAGATATCTAAGACAAAAATCTAAGATAATTTTTATTATAATGTTTATATCTGGTTCATATATTGCCGCTCTGTCCGATTTTCATAACTCACAGTGTCCATATTCCCAGTCTAGCGACTAAAAAAGAAATTTCTGATGAGTAACAACATCAGCATTTCAATAGAACCTTGACAGTAGAAAATCAGTTTGTAGGATGCTTGAAGTAAAAATTAAATCGAAAAAAGTATTAATAATATAAGTCAGATTGTAATGTGAAAAGTCTAGACCTACAGACATTAATTGAAGGATAGTTTAAATTTTGAAGACTCCCACCCACCTTCAGGATTTATATTACTTAATGTCTATCTGCAGCCCAGTCATCTTTATGCATATCTATAAGGACAGATATAACTTGATTGACATCATCTTCATACTGTGTCAACAGTTCCTGATTTACTTCCCGATTACAAAAGCCCATTTCTATCAATCGTTTCATCGGTGTAGCTTCTTCCCTTCTGGTATCAGTCGCTGAGGATTCCTTAGGGGTATAGCTATCTTCAGGAGGAGTCCAAGTACTCTTTGGGGGTACATATGTATCTTTTGGAGGTGTCCAAGTACTCTGGGGTGGTTTATATGTATCTGGTTTAGGACTCCATTCTTTTGTTACTTTTATGTTCTGAGCAACTTTTTGTTGATTTTGTTTTCGCTCAATCTAAAATTAAATAACCAACAATAGCTATTAATTAAACAGAAATATTATTCCAGTGATCTACAAACTTTTAGCCGTTGATGTTGACAGAATGAATGCTCACAGGTTCATTTTAAAGCCAACAAACGATGCTTATTTTGTCAATGTGATGAAAACTCCCAATGGAAAACCAAACTTACATCTTTAGCTTGCCAGGTATTAAATACATCTTTTACTTTGCAGAAGGCATTCGAGGCTGCATTAGCAGCAGCAGTTACAGCTACGTCCAGTAATTGTTTGGCAAATTCTTGTCTGAAAAATAACACAAGTTAATAAATTCAACATACGCCTCAATTAAGCTAAAATATTACAGTGTCTTGTCAAAGGAGAAAATGTAGCAGAAATAAACTTAAATATTATTGATAGAGAAATTCACAGCTCAGTTTTGACTGTGAAAATGACAGTTGACACACATAATGAATCAATATCGACACAAGTAATTGACTCTCTGAAAAACAAAATGAACTGAATACTTAAATTTTATTCAAAATATTTATTTAATTATACCACTTGTCCTATAACTGTTTCCTTCAGAAAAGACTAAATGATGTCAAGAATTTTCTTACATGTCATAGCTTACTGAAAGGTATTTATCAAAGATTTTAATTGTAAGAGATAATTTCTTGAAAACTGTAACTCATATCCGAAGAATATCATAGCTTTATTGGTCAATAGTTAAAATATCACCACAGATTATAAGAAATTCATAAAGTGTTGTAAGAATGAAGTGTTAACTTACTGTTCAGCAGTGGCAGCAGCTATAGCTGACGCATCTGCTCCCTGTTGTGACGAGTCTGAACTGGTTGGTTCTGTTCTCTCAGCAGCCTGAGAACATCCTTCATCAATCTGTATAACCTGGGTCTGATGTTCTGCATCTGTTAATGGTCGACCACTAGCCGCTGCATAACATGATGAGTCTACAAATAATTGAAATGAACTCTTGCATATATCTGTATATTTACCGTTGAAAAATAATACTAAACAATGCTTATGATAGATATGTCTCCATGACAGTCAAGATCCTTAAAAGATACTTGAAGTCAAGTAGATTTAAAATAATACCAAAATTATCCCATGTGCCCTCAGTGATTACAGATAACCAAATAGTGCTTGAATGTTTGTAATAATGAACTTCTTTAATTTATTGTGGGCTTATTATGCAATATGTGGCTTCAGTTTTATTTTTCATGGTCAGTAGAAATATAATCTACATGTAAAGGAACCTTAAAGAGCAAGAGGAAAGTAGAATATATCAAATTCTTAGAAGGTAATGCGCATCAATTAAGATGGATATTGCCTTCTGGTGGGTTCATTTAGCTAGTCTGGATTGTCTGTGGTGTACTCATGTAATATTTGATCAAATAGTATTACAGCAATACAGTACTTTATCAAATTAAAAATTAGGACCTAAATTAACAATGGTAAGAGCCCTACCTAAAATCTGACTTTCCGGAGATTCTCCAACAGCACCATCAGATATATTAGCCACTGATTCACTTTCTTGATTTTCTCCTGAACTGGCTTCTGTTTGGTCCACATCACGTATAATTTCTGGGGAGGTAACTTCTGGTGTGAGCGGTCTGGTATCAACAGAAGCTGATACTTGTAACATATCATCAACTGTCAGTTGTGAAAGCGGGGTCTCATCACCATCAAATTCAACTGTTACTTCTGAAAATGATTAATCAAATTGTACATAATAAATGACAAAAAAAAAAAAACATGCAAAAGTTAGAAATTTTCTTCGTAACTAAAATTTCTCAGTTGTCGAGTTACGGGAGGGTACTCAACACTACCATTCCAGAGTGTTTCCAATTGACAAAATTGGAATCAAACACATCAAGCACACTCACTTTTGGTGATAGGGTGATATATTCTCTCTAGTTGATGCTGGCTTTGTAACCCGGTATCTTAAAGTTCACTTGTTCATAACACATTGTAAAAATAAGCTGCCCAAATAAATTTATTCAGTAAAGCTGTATTATATACATAATAAGAGTCTCACTGAAACACAATTTGAATATAAGAATTGTATCAAATCCTGAGTAAATTAAGTTATGCTTACCTGTATTAACTGTGTTATTATTGTTTTGTCGAAAGGATGTAGTTAAAGGTTTACTGGTATCAAAACAATCTGGTAATGGTACCAAGAAGAAATCATCACTAGAACTTGAATCGTCGTCAGAATAACTATCTAGTGATTCCACATCATCTAATATATCTGTCAAATAAAAACAGGACCAGTGCTTTTTAAATATTTACTAGCAGTTGCGACCCTCAATGCATAACAATCAATCAAAAAACAAACTCAAACTACAAGTATGACATATTTACATGCATCAAAAACATTTCTTTTGTGATACACAAACGGAAACAATTTTAGTATTCTACAATTGCTGTTATGTATTACACTTGGAAGACAATGAATGGACAAGTTTAGACTTTACTTAGTAACCGGTTGTTTATTCTGCATAATAAATATCAGGCAATTTTAGTCTGTAATTTTAAATAAGCTTACAGGATAAAATATAAGATCCTCATTCATTGCTCAGCATTAAATCAAAATCAGAAAGCCAAAATGGTGAGGTCTTAATTTTGTAACATAAAAATCCTGATCAAAAACCGTTTTCCTTATTAGTATCCTTAACCGGATTCAAAGAAATAAGGACTCACCAGGTCTAAATTCTAGACTTTGTATGCGTTCATGGGGATATTCAGCTAACAGAGGTACACATTCCTCATTTTCACCATTAACTAGTTCCATACTACTACTAGCTGATAGAACGGTCTCTAATCGTGGTGTAGTGATAGGGGACTTAGGTGGACTTACATCTGAAAAATAAATACAATTGAAGTACACCTTTTTGACATAACTATATTCTGCCTTTTCTGCAGACAGTTATAAATGCTGGTTAGGTTCACTAAAGCTTAAGCCATCCAGGAAATTATTATATGAAAAATAGTTTTTGGTATACATCAATGCATTGAAAAAAAATGCTTACCAAGAGGAGTATTATTAGGGGTGGCTGTTTGTGATACTTTAGGTGGAGTACGATCCAAAAACTCAAACGAAAGTAAATCTTTGTTATTGCTTGTGGTTGGTACATCAACAGGATCAGACACAGTTAGTCTCTCCATGGCAGCCACAGCTGAATTCAAATTTAATTCTACAGCATCAGTTTCACTTCCATCAACATTCAAACATTCAATCTTGGTGAAGGATTCTTCACCTTTTGAATCAGTCTTATTCAAGTCATTAACAGGGCTAGGCTGTGTGTCAACAATGGCTGGTTGTTGTTCCAATTCATCGACCTGGTCGAGCATGCTTGGTATCAAACGATATAAAGGTACATCACACCTAGTCACAGGTGTTTCAATATCTCTAACAACTGTCTGATCTTCTGGTGCCTGCAAATACATACACAAATATTCATTGTACTTTAAAACTGACTACAGAGCTTAAAACAGATGGCAGACCAGAAAAGAGGGCAATATGGTGTTTTAAGATCATACAACATCAAGAATAATCTTAACAAAAAAGAAATTATTAAAATTGGTCAATCCTAACATAATTCATAGCCATTTGAAGTTTACATTAGTTTCAATTGATTTCCCATCACCATATTTGTTCCTCTGAGATCTTTGCAAAAATATTTCACTTGTATTCGCTCACATCTTTTTATCAATAAAATGATTTCAAAGCAAAATTCATTTTGGAAATTCATAGTTTACTTACTTCAGTCTTGGTGACTTCTTCTTCCTTGAATTCTTCTACAACACGTAGTGGTTCAACTGGTTTTGGCTCAAGGAGTTCCCTTGGTACCACATTAATCATAACCCATACTCTGTGACCAAATGCCAAACCTCTATCAAATAACTTCCAGTGACTCTGATATCTTCCTAAAAAGAGAATAATAAGATAAACTTTAATCTAAATGGTAAAAACTTTAGTTATGGCAATGCAGTTATGATTAACGGTATATCAATTATTTCATTATCATTGCAAACAGATTTGAGGTTATATAAAGCAATTCTAATTTTATAACTTTTCTTGGAATCATCACATAGCCAATGTACATTTCATTTTGGAGATGAAAAACCAGACAAAATACTAGATATTTCAGATTAGTGCTTAGTCTATGAGTTTTATTTTTCTCTCTAAGAGAGCTGTAAGTGTATTCTAATGTTTTCAATAAAATATATACTATTCAAAAAAAGTAGGGGATATTTGATTTTTAAGTGTTATTAAAGTCACCTTATGAAACTGACGAAGAAACAAATGACAAAATGAAATGAAGTTCACATTCATCGATTTATTCCAAATGATCGTTAGACTAAGTAAGGCACAGACTGACCATTATAAGGGTAAAATGATACCCGGGGTCAAACAGCAAAGTTACCACAGCATCACAACCAAGTCAGTAACGGGTAAATCCTCCTCTGTTTGCCAAACAAGCATTGATCCGACGTGGCATACTCCTAATGAGACGTCTAAGGTCATTTTGGTCCAGATTGTCCCATTCCTGTTGCAACGCAGCAGCAAGTTCTTGGACATTGGCAGGACGTTGTTGACGTTGACGTAACCTCTGTCCAAGCATGTCCCAGACATGCTCGATGGGGGAGAGGTCGGGACTCAGTGCTGGCCAAGGTAATGTGGTGATGTTCTGTTGTTGGAGGTAACCTGTAACGATCCTGGCCCTGTGACATCTTGCGTTGTCATCCTGGAAGATGAAACGGCGGCCATGACGTCGTGCGAACGGCACAACATGGACTGCCAAGATGTTGTCCCGGTAGTACTGGCCTGTAACACGCCCTGCAACAACATGTAAAGCCGTTCTTCCAGCAACAGTGATGCCTCCCCACACCATAACAGAACCACCCCCAAATCGATCATGTCTGATGACGTTAACGTCTTGGAAGCGCTCGTTTCGACGACGCCACACCCTCCTACGTCTGTCCAAAAAATCAACAGTGAACCTGGACTCATCTGAAAACATCACATTGCTCCAGCGTCGATTATCCCAGTGTTGACGATCCCTACACCAACGACGTCTTGCCTGAATGTGATGATCTCTCAAACAAGGGATCACGCGAGGACGTCGGGCGCGAAGGTGACCCCTATGCAGTCGATTCCGAATCGTCTGGCCACTCACTCTCACACCAGTGTCTGTTTGAAGACGAGCGCTGATCTGATTTGCTGTGATGACACGATTTCTCAAGGCTAAGGTACGGATAAATCGATCCTGGGCTTGAGTTGTCGCCCTTGGTCGACCTGAGCGTGGTCTGTCCTGTACAGATTGTGTATCACGGTATCTGGACCATAGCCTGCTTATGACAGACTGAGAAACATTCATCGTCCGCGCCACAACCGCCTGTGTTGTGCCGATCTGTAGCATGCCAAGGGCACGTAACCTTTCATTTTGGGTAAGCCGACGCATATCAAAATTTGTTTTCTGGTCACTAAAACAATTAAACTGATGTTTCCACCCTGGAATTCAATGCCACAATGACTGTAACATTCAAAGTCAGAGTCGTGCAAATCTTGGGTTGGACCCCCATGATGATCCCAAGCATCACCTGCATTCCATGCGGTAGCTATTGGTGCGTTTGGGCGTCACATGTAACTGGAAATGTTTCTTCTGTTAGGTTCTATAGTGACTTTTTTCGTAGTCATTTGCATATTTTAGTATTATGCCCCCAAAATCAAATATCCCCTACTTTTTTTGAATAGTATATTAACACAAGTGCAATAAGCTGTTAGTGAAGTCAGTGGAATGCAGCATTACCTGGTTCTTCAGGAGCTGTTAATTCAGCTGTTACATCCCCTTCTTCACCAGGCTTTAAATGTGGTACAGCTACTTCTGTTTTTACAGCTGGTATGGTTCCATACATCAATCGTAACTATAATATCAAAATATGAAATTTTCTTAAGTACAGTAATTACTTTCCATCATAATACAATTATATCAATTAAATACCACATGAAGACTCAGCTGGTACATGTACATGGCACACTGTAAAATCAGAGATTTCAGTTGGCAAGATTAACATGTCAATTGGCATGAAACAATCAATTTTAAAAAAGTCATTAATTTTTTTTTTCACTATTTTGTAAAAATTTAATTAGAAGAGTCCATTTTTTTAACTGCAACATACATCAAACATGCAAAAGAGAAACTCTTCACCAGCATCATTCCTACTAATTACTGGACCATGTGTCATGTCGTGTCTAACTTGATTACATCAATTAGGATCTGGTATATATGTGCAGCATTTGTATTGTGAATTCAGAAATTCACATACAAGCTAACCAGTAAATACACCATGGGATTAAACAGCTGTGGGCAGAGATATAGCAGTAACCCTTTCAATTTGATCTGACACAGTTCTTGTCTTAACAAATGATTTGAGTGGTGTGAATTAAATGTTCATCTAGTTTAATCAAATGAATATTTACCATTGAAGTATCTCTCCATGCAGTGCTACCAGTATTTAAGAGACGCCATGTTTTAAACATCCTGGTGCCAGGTTGAACAGCTGTACCATCAGGAATGGTGATATCTCGAACAAACGAACCTCCCAATAGCTTATATCTGAAATAATATATCACAACTTACAGACAATATTTGAATCAGTTAATTTCAGTATTCCATTTGACAACTGCTTTTTCAAATGTAAATCTTTTCATTCAATGAATATGGTCTCTTTTTTTTAAAATTGTCTTTGTCTTAAGGTTCAGTTTTTACAGCTTGCTTTTCATTTAATGCTGTGAAATAAAACAAAATGGGGTTTAACATCTAACTTTTCTGCATCGAACAGGTTCATGAAGAGAGGCATTCTCTATGCAGTGTGCTATGAGACAAATTTTGTCTAGACAGCAGCATTTCAGCTTACTTTTCATCAAATTCCAATCATCAAAGGTCCATATACGCACACAGCATTGTGTACACAGAACCTTTTTTTTAGTCCCATCTGAACAACTAGACTCTGTTCCTTGCTATTACATCACTGGTATGGGGAAATCATACTGGAAAATTCTGAGAACTTTCTCAGCCAACACCAAAACCGAACCTGAGATTTCCTGGTTAGTGAGCCAATGCCTTACTCACCTTTTATTTTGGTGCACATATGCATTTTTAAGAGTATAGAACACGTTCTGATAAAGATTTTCTCTTCATCATATTATATCAATAGTGAATTAATTTATCACTTACTCTTTTGAACAAAAATGAAGATGCTGGTGCATGGGAACAGGTAATTTTTCATATCTTTCTCGTTTCATTGGCGAATCTTTCAAACCATCATACTTCTCTAGCTTCCTTTTCAATTTTTCTTCCTTTCTCTTCTCTTTCTCAAACAGTTTCTCAGCTTTTTTCTTCAGCTTTTCTTGTCTTTTATCACCCAATCTACAAACGTACAATAAAACTTTTCAAAGACAAGGAAATGGAACATAGTTAAACATCTTGTCAATATAAGAATTTGGTCATTCTCAGTTTGACATATGGTAGTTTTTATGTGTATTGCCAATAGCAATATTCCACCTATTCTTCCTGTAATTACTAATTCATACACAACACCTCAATTTCCATGGTACTTGTTACTGTTTTGAATCTTAAAGATGCATTATGAAAGAGCTGGTCTTTCTTGCTATAATAGTTTTAAAAAAGATAATGAAAAATGAATACATTGAAAATTTCAAATTACTTTATTCTGACCAATGTCATAAATGCTTTAAGTTTGGCAAAAATAGTGTATTGATTGTCATTGCTATGATAATAAATGAAGTCTTGATTTTCCATTAACTGATTAAATGGCGCAGATGATCTTATCCAATTAATATCCAAGCCATTTGATGATCAAGAGAGTTGATAATGGTTATAATAGTTTGAACAGCATTGGAAGCCAGAAAAAAAGACCTTCAACAAGCAGATTTAGCTCTTACATAATGCATCTTAAAATCTTTTATTGTAACATAATGTAGCTTACCTATCAAAAGCATCACTTATATCAGACTTGTATAAAACTCTTTTCAGCAAAGGAGTTTTTCGGCTATCTCGACTTTCTTTACAAGGTCGACGTAATTTAAGAAAGACATGTTCCGTATTGTGAATTCCATATTTGCTTTCACATTTCTCACATAAATCATAATCTGGACAATTTCTGTAAAAATAAAATTAACATTAAATATTATATTCATAATAAATTCTTCAGGCCTAAATTATCTGATTCTTACAGTACTCAGAATTGTTAACAGAATATCTGCAATATTTTGAAAAACTTGTTTTATTTGGCAACTTTTATTAATTTATCTTCTTTGACAACAGAAATAAGGGAAAAACCCTTGATGGTCGTCTTGATAAAAAGGTTTCAGAAATTTTATTCAAGTACAATATGGGCATTCTATGTGCCCCATATTGGATGAGAATCGACAGAGGATCAGTGAGTGCTACTCTAAGAAAAATCAATCAAAGGTGGTTCTTTGTTTTCAACCTACATAGATCGGTCATGTGTAGAATGTAAGGTATGTTGAATATGGTTTTAATTTAATTAACATAGAGAAATTAACATCTAGAAATAGGGCAATTAACGTCTAAAAATAGGGCAATTAACATCTAAAAATAGAACTAACAAAAACCAAAAAATACCTACCCACATTTGTATCTACATCCAAGAATCGTCTTTTGGCAATTGTTACACACTATACCTTCATGTAGGTAAATAGCTGAAACATATTATAAGTAGAAATATTATTGATATACTTCCTTAAGAAGAGTGTATACAAAATAAGAATTCTTTATGCAAAAGTAAAATAGAGGGGTTCTAAAAAAAGCACATCCTTAAAACGCCTTAGACTAATTTGCAAAATACAAAGTACATCTATAATATAAAGACTTACGATGTGCATGTTTAATATCATCTCTATTAACAGACCATGGATCTCGTAGAGGTTTATTGACAGGAGCACTATCCAGTCCACGTAAAACTTGCTTCACTGTTTTCTTTGTTACATCATGAACTATTTCACTTCGTAATTCATGTTTCAGCTGATAACATAAATAATACAGGTTTATACATGGCATTAGATCAGATAAATGTGAACTAATTTATTAAAATAGGCACAATCATTTTGATTTGACTGTATTAGTCTATGCAGTCACATTGGGGGTGCAAAATTAGAGACAAAACTGTTCAGCCATCGCTTAGATATACAAATTTTAATCTAGGAGTTGTACAAATTCTGGTATTGGTATCTAAGTTTGAATTTTGATGGTTAGGTTGAGTATAAGTTAATTATTTGATTAAAGTGATAATGCCTCTTTAACTAATGGAGATGAAAGGTAAATCTTAGAGAAGCTAAATCTCTATACTTTGGCACCTAGAAATGGACACAATTGGGTCACAACACATAATATAATAATGTAACATGAATGTATATAAACTGATTCAAATTCAATTGTTCCGGTTTTTACTGTAATTTCAATCAGTTACGTTAAGCGAAATACGCTAAGATTCCAAATTGAATGGCAGTCTTTGCGGTCTGGTTATTCCAGTCTACACCAGAAAGTATTTTCCTGTGGGATATGTTTAGCTTCGTTCATAGAGTCGCTTCATTCTGGGACGCAAAAACGTGTGCCAATTTTTAAATTTTCACTTTGTCTTAACTATTGGATATCAGAAGTTCATCGTTTCACGACAAGATAACAACATCAATGTTGATTGAATTGATCAATAAGTCGTGTTTGCAATGTCAAAGACTGGGGATGATATTGAGTTAGAGACTTGCCTTTTAAACAAGAATTTATCATACACATTCATTTCTTACCTTTTCCATGAATTCAACAAAATCTGGGTAAGGCATAGAATTTGGAATATTGCTACCAGCCATTTTTTCATAATCACTAAGATTATCTTCAACATAGTTATCTGTTTCTAAATTCCCTTCGTCTATTTCAATTTTCACCTGTAACATATAGTTATTAAAATATTGATCTTTTGACAATCAGTGTGTAAGTGAGTTGAAGTTACCCTATTATTGGTACATACTGACAAATCATGACTACCATATAAATTTACTTACCTTTCTCTTAACTTCACCATTCTCTAGATCTTGTTCAGAATTTGGTGGTGTTTCACCAGTCTCTGCCATGTCTGCTGGTTCATTCACATCACTTGATGCCTCAGACGAGCTACAAAAATAAATTTAGTCTAGAGCAAGAGAAAAATGGGGTTTAAACACAAACTAGGTCATAACAGGACTCACATACAGTTGAGTTTTATTTTAATAATTCGCTTGTGTGCTGGAGTCTTGAGCAGTGGCAGGAAACAGGAGGACAAGGAGAAAATCCATGATGTTAGGCAGGTGACCTTCCAAGTATGGGTCGAAAACTTGCCAATAAACTCAATGACAGACCTATCATCATTGAAAGGGTTTGATCATTCGGACAGCCACACTCTTTTAGTTTAAAGAACTAAACCTCTTTGATTTAGGTCAAAATAAATTGTTGTAATTGATGAGTTATATCCAGTAGTAATATTGTAGCTATATATACAATTATCTTTTATTTTGCCTGTCTCCTTACTAATTCTAGTTTCATTTTGGGCTTAAACAATTGTCAGCTGAATACAAAATAGGTCATGTCTCAACATTGCTTTATCAACACAAACACATAGAAGAACTCAAAAATAGAATGATTTACCTGCTTGCACTTTTAGCAATGTCAGGTCTAATTTTCTGTAAAAGTGGTGATTTTCTTTTAGGTATGGCAGGAAGAATCAAGGTAGCATCAGTGTGTTCTTGTTGTAATTGTAACAAAGTCTTCCTCTGTCCATCGCTCTCAATAGCTTTAACTTCTAATTGAATAATACCATTACTATTTCTGGCCAGCTGATGAAATAGAAATAATATATAATCATCATTAAAGAAAGAAAATATTTTTATCAAGTTTCTCCTAATCCTTGTAAGTAAGATTAAAAGGGGAGAAATATGAGCAATTCATATTTTAATAATTAAACAGCTTATTTTAGTTATTCTGCTAATATCCTATGAGAAAATTTCTTGACCAAAAATCCCAACTACATCGCTAAGTTGGAAATTAAGCTGTGTAGTTCATGTGGTTGAAGTCAACCAGAAATGGGTGCCCTGTTTGCTATTACAAAGTCTACAATATATAATAATTTATATATATATCTTACCTTAATTGCTTCAAATAATTCATCCTGTGTATTCATTGTAACCTGGAAAATAAATCATAATATGCAGTAACAATAGAATGACAATTTCAACATGCATTGAGTTGGTCAACAAGGATTTAATTATGTAAATGGTAACAGCTAACAAAATGTATTATTATAATAATTATAATTATTATACAAATTAACCATTTGGTACTTTTTCGTACCTTCATCATATTAAACACCACGGGCGCCATGTTGAATTACACAGTATTTAACGTTCTAAAACCTAGCTACTTCATGGAATCAATGACAAATCTAAACTTCGGCACTCCAACCATTTTTATTTTTGTTTCACAATGCTCTCCCCTGAGTGTTCCAACTTTGGATTTATATTTAGCCGTATACCCCTCTCACGGGTGTTAAATCAACACCCTTGTCTATATACTATCCCTTCATTGTTATGACAAATAACAATGTTACAAACCAACCCAAGGCATCCCAGTTAGCCAAATTATGGGCACGAGCATTTCAATCTAAACGATTAGTACAACCCCGGTAAGCGAGCTAGCGACCCCGGTAACAAATTCGGAACCCCACCAATTTGTTTAACCTCTGTACAACCTCGGTAAGCGAGCTACCGACCCCGGTAACAATGCGCAAACCCTGCCAAGGCATCCCAGTTAGCCAAAATATGGCCACTAACATTTCAATCTAAACGATCAGTACAACCCCGGTAACAAATTTGGAACTCCGCCAATTTGTTAAACCTCTGTACAACCCTGGTAAGCGAGCTACCGACCCCGGTAAAAAACTCGCAAACCCCGCCAAGGGGCCAACCCTGGTAACGCCGCCAATTAGCAACCATGAAAACCCCACCGGGGTTTCGGAATAGTATAAATAAAAACGCCCAACACTTGAGTCCAACCAGTCTGAAGAGTTCAATACGAACGAAACTAGTCACTGACATTCGGGATAACCAGGTCTTCAGAGCCACTTTATCTCTTATATTATTATACTCTCTGCTTACGATCTCGTTATGGCAAATTTTGTTGATCAAATCGATCGGTCATGATTCCTTTTTACCTCGGAATCAACCACCACTTTGACGGAAGATATTCTCTCGGCTAATAAATCATTATTCTCTCAGTTACGAGAGATACGTAGAATCAAACCGGTTCAGAGCCGATTTTGTTGATAAGAAGCCGCTCATTTGACATTGACACTTGACCGAAGGTGAATAGGCCTACCCGTCCAGTTAATATAACGGACATTCTCACATCGGTCCATAAGAGAGAGACACATACCAGTCGCCTCCTACTTCCGATTTCCAAGGCATTATAGTCCAAACCTTGACTCTTATACAAATTAACCATTTGGTACTTTTCCGTACCTTCATCATATTAAACACCACAGGCGCCATGTTGAATTACACAGTATTTAACGTTCTAAAACCTAGCTACTTCATGGAATCAATGACAAATCTAAACTTGGGCACTCCAACCATTTTTATTTTTGTTTCAAAATGTATTATTACTTACAGAGTCTGTAGTACAGACCTGAGTTCACAAAGCATTCTCAGAATTAAGTTAAGAATTTATTCAACTTTCAATCACTGTTTATAAGAAATATCTTTGATCCAGAAACACAAAACTTTGCACATAGTTTCTTATTGATGTATTTCATTGATACATTAAAACAACAAAAGTTTTATAAAGGGCTACATGTATACTAAAAATAAGGCCAACAATTTTGAGTAAATTAGTAAAAATAAGGCCAACAATTTTGAGTAAACTCTTAACTTAAGTCTGAGAATGTTTTGTGAACTTGGACCCAAATCTGTGTAATTATAGCAGGATTCAAACCACAATAAATTAACTAAGAATAGTCAAGTATGTCAGGGTTCAAACCAAAGTAGTAATCATTATGGCATAAAACTTATCAAGTCCTACTTTGCTTTATGGGCAATTTTAGTATAACATTTTGTTAATCAATCAAAATACTTCATACTCATTAATGAAAAGTCTGAATTATGAAATTAATATGCTACCAATACTCACCATTTCATTATCATCATCAGTGTATTTTATAACTACATCACTAGGTGGTGACTCAAACTGAGCTTGAACCTGTTCAAAATAATAAGAAAGATAGGTTGCCAGGCAACTAAACATACGCCCACAGCAGCTAACTCGTCCGAGCAGTCGACAAGGGTTTTCACATATTTATTCTTTTGTAGGTAATTAGGGCCATAACTCTGGAAGTAATCTACAAAAATTGTTCAAATTCGACAGGCTTTTTCGTTTTACTAATTCAAATAATGTATATAAATTTCATACAGATCGGATGATAACTTTTGTCGTTCAAACATTCACAAAGTTCAAAGTAAATCAAGATGTAATTAACATAAATTTGCTGAAACTCAATAGGCTTGTTCGTTTTACTAATTTAAATGATACATATAAATTTTATACAGATCGAATAATAACTTTTGTCGTTAGAGCATTCACAAGGTAAAACAAAGTGAAACAAGCGCCATAACTCACGGCGTAATTAACGTTAATTGCTGAAATTCAATACGCTTCTTCATTTCATTAATTTAAATGATGCATATCAATTTCAAACAGATCGGATGATAACTGTTGTCATTAGAGCGTTCACAAGATTCAACAAAGTGAAACAAGGGCCATAACTCTAGATGTAATAAACAGAAATTGCTGAAACTCAATAGGCTTGTTCGTTTTACTAATATAAATGATACATATAAATTTTATACAGATCGGATAATAACTTTTGTCGTTAGAGCATACACAAGGTAAAACAAAGTGAAACAAGGGCCATAACTCACGGCGTAATTAACGGAAATTGCTGAAATTCAATAAGCTTCTTCATTTCACTAATTTAAATGATGCATATCAATTTCAAACAGATCTGATGATAACTGTTGTCATTAGAGCATTCACAAGATTCAACAAAGTGAAACGGAAATTGTTGAAATTCGATAGGCTTCTTTGTTTTACTAATTTAAATGATGCATATAAATTTCATACAGATCGGTTGATAACTTTTGTCGTTGGAACGTTCACAAGGTGCAACAAAGTGAAACAAGCGCCATAACTCCAGAAGAAATTAACATCAACTGCTGAAATTCAATAGGCTTCTTCATTTCACTAATTTAAATGATGCATATCAATTTCATACAGATCGGTTGATAACTTTTGTCATTAGAGCGTTCACAAGATTCAACAAAGTGAAACAAGGGCCATAACTCTAGATGTAATTAATGGAAATTGCTGAAATTCAATAGGCTTCTTTGCTTTACTAATTTAAATGATGCATATAAATTTCATACAGATCGGTTGAACTTTTGTCGTTAGAGCGTTCACAAGGTGCAACAAAGTGAAACAAGGGCCATAACTCCAGAAGAAATTAACGGAAGTTATTGAAATTAAATAGGCTTCTTCGTCTCACTAATGGAAACAACAATTATCAATTTCAAAACAATCGGTTGATAAATGTAGTCTGTAGAGTGTTCACAAGAAATTGTGGACGATGGACGGACGGACGGCAATATATGACCACATTTCCATGTGGGCGTATAAAAATCAGATTACAAGCTATAAAATGTTACATACTGTACTCTGCAATCCTATTACTACATCAAAATCTCCATAATAATTGCCAAGTTATTTAAGGAAAATGGGTCAAGAATAGTGTAAAAAAATATGTTGTATTACCGTAACTATTAAAGGTGTTATAAATAAGACCTAGTTAATGTTTAATTGATTTTCTTTGATTTAATACTAATCTATATTGAGAGAGAGAGAGAGAGAGAGAGAGAGAGTGAGATGGGGTTTATGGTTCACTTGACACACAAGCTAGATCATTTTGGGCCTAACACATGGTTCAATTTTATTTCAATAATCTGTTTGCACGTGGGGTCTTTATCAGTGGGAGGAAACGGGAGGACCCGAGAAAACCCAGAGAAAACCCACAAGGTTGAGCAGGGAACCCTACTCCTTGTCAGCTATATTGGGTATTAGAGTTTATTTAAAGTAGCTAAGTCTCTAACTCAATATCATCCAAAATCTTCCACATTGAAAACACGATTTATTTGTCAGTTTAAATCAACACTGATGTTGTGATCTTACCGGGAAAAGATGGCCTTCTGATATCCAACATTTAAGACAAAATAAACATTTTACAATTGGTACACGAATCGTGTACTATAATGCGTTTCAGCAATATTTGTAATAAAGGACTCGAAAAACGAGGCTAGTCATGTCAAACGGTGACGCCATATTCTTATCTGGAGAGCATGTCCATTAAATATTAACGGCGTAGACTGGAACAACCAGAAGCTAGAGATTGAAATCCGATTGACAATACTGACATATTTCACCGAACCTAACTGATTAGAAATTACAGTAAAAACAGAAACGATTGAATGTAAATCAATTTATATACATTCATATTACATTTTTGTATGCGTTGCGACCCATTTGTGTCAATTTCTAGGTCCAAAATATTAGCAACTTAGCTCCTTTAAAGGAGCTAAATCGCTAACATTTGGGACCTAGAAATTGACAAAAGTGGGTCGCAAAGCATATAATACTGTAATATGAATGTATATAAACTGATTTACATTCAATGGTTTTCGTTTTTACTCCAATTTCAAATCAGTTATGTTCGGCGAAATAAGCCAGCAGTCTCAAGCGAGTGCAAATTTCTAGCGCCTGGTTATTCCAGTCTACATACGCTGTTTGATTTGGTGCAATGTGGTCTAGGCTCGTCCCTCGAGTCTCTTGATACAACTGGGGTTGAAGCGCATTATGGTACACGATTCGTGTACCAATGGTAAAATGTTTATTTTGTCTTAAATATTGGATATCAGAAGCCCATCTTTTCCAGGTAAGATCACAACATCAATGTTGATTTAAACTGACAAATAAATCGTGTTTTCAATGTTGAAGATTTTGGATGATATTAAGTTAGAGACTTAGCTACTTTATTAGAGTGTGATGAAAAAAAAATATCTTTCTTAATATTATAATACCCCTGCCAAATTTCAATGACATGACCTCTGATGGTTCATTTATTATAATTAAATTTCATGCATATATACATGTACATGTACTTTCAGGTTATACGTACAAACTGGGAGTATTTTGAATGTACTGTTTGTTGGCCAGATTAGAAATTATCACTTTGCTTGATTTATGCCTTCTATTCATAAAAACTGTACAGATAAAATATAACATTTTCTGGTGCAATCATGTTTGTTTTTATTTGGCTGACTTGTAGGATAATAATGTTGACAAAACTGATATTAATAAACTGCACTGACACATCTGCTAAGCTATTGAATGCATCAAAATTTTCTCATTTCTATATATGCTGTAAACACATAAGTAAGTGTAATAATATTTGCAAAACCTTTAAAAATAATGTCAATATTTAAGTCACATGTCAGAGGTATGTTGCGAACAGCTGATCAGCCAATGAAAATGCCAGCTGTGGCTGGACAGAGTGCAGATGTAAACAACATAAAAATAACAACTAGCTAACCCGGGGGGAAAATATTTAATTGTAAGCTTATCTCCTTTGTAATTAAACCTGACATGTACCGCCACAACAAAACTACAATATTAAGTCCACATAAAGATGTGATTAAGGAATTAATTCATTGAATCAATGAACACAAATTCGATGCTAAGTTATTAGGAGGCCCATTGCTTACCACTGCTTTGAAATCGGGCCACAAAATGTCGGCCCCAACTCGGAAAGGTTCAGGCTGATCATTGTCGTTTCTGTTTAAATGTCTTGCTGTAACAATAACATAGTCAGACATATCATCACTTGTACCTTCTTCCATCATATGACAAAAAATAAAAGCTGTATTGTTACGATAATTTATAGAAAATAGAGACGCATAAGTAAAATTTCCTGTTCCCTGTTTCTCCTTCGCCGAACAATACCTATTTATACCTCCGATGTACCATATAGTCTCTTAATATTTACCGTTAGACATTGTTGTTTTGCAATGAATGTTGTGAAAAGTTATATATTCTATTATTCAAAGTATTTTCCCCCGTAATGCAAATACAAATTTTCCAATATCATAAAGAAACATCAACAATGAGGGTGTTTTGTTATGCTTTTTGGCGCACGAATACATAAAGTTGTCATATGTTTACAAGTCTATTTATAGTAAATGACGTAAATTACGTCACGTCGCTATATTAATAAATATCGGTCATTGACCATAGAACTATGTGGGCTCTTTGTCAACGGCACGTGGGCATTGCTTATGAAATGTCTATATAAATGAATTTAAAAGATAAACAAATATTTTAATTTTAAGATTCCGTCGATTCAGTCATCTGTGCTTTTTTGATGCCCTTTCACTACTTTTTCGGGCCTTTCTTTTTGAACCCATTATATACGAACCTCGCCTCGAATCCGGGTGCGATAACTCGATAATGCAACATAGAAAGTTAATGAATTTTATGTTCATACCTTATATACATCTGTTAGTGTTATATCGATTTAAATTGATGGAATAAACATCTTCGCAATTAGCGAGCCACTGGAAGTTATTGTGTGCGCAGTGAACCTTAACTAAGCTAAACCAATTTTCTCTTTATTTTTCATAAGTTTAAACAGATTGTTCGAAAACATAAGGCTTCTAAAATTTGCAGCCCTTGATTCTGTGAAATAAAAAAACATTTTGCCACAAAAGCTGGTTTTGGGTGGTTTAATTTTAATGCACCAAGCCTCGCCACGTACGAATTTGGTACGGCTCGATCCACCCCCTGCACCCCCACCCCCGGGAAATCAAAAAGTAGGCGGTCGCAAGAGTTGGGTAGAGAACATAAAGGCTTAAAAAAAAAAAAAAAAAAAAAATGCGGCTTTTGCTTAATTGGTACAATCAGCTCAATAATACAGGAATTTACGGTCCGATATACGAATGGCTGGGGTTGCCACATGTGGTAAGACACCTCGGGGCTATTTGCCATCATCAACCGATTTCAATGAAACTTATACAGATCACGATAACATTAATAATAACTCAGAGTTGGATAGATAGAATTAACAGGCTTAAATAAATTTTAAAAAAATGCGGCTTTTAATTGGTACAATCAGCATAGGCGTAGGAGCTCAAAGTAATTCAGGGGGGGGGGGGCATAAGAGAAAATTGCCCGAAATCAATATAATATAATCAATATAGTATATATATCGAAATCAATATGATCAATATATAGTATATATTATATTGATGCGATGCCCGTTTTTCGGGCAATACCTATTTTCGGGCAATACCGTTTTTTCGGGCATACCTATCATAAGCGAGCTTCGGGCATATTTTCGGGCATGCAGTGGACAAGAAAAAGACGAGAAAATACTTTTCGGGCAGTGTGGATCTCATAGAAATAAGTTAGTTATATTTTTTCTCTAAACGTTAATAGAAAAAAAAGGTCGTCGAATTTTTCATTGCCCGAAAATAATACAGGATTTTACCGTCCGATGGCTTTTGCCACATGCACATGGTAAGACGTACACCTCGGGGCTATTTGCCACTTGTAAGTCTCTGTCTCGGCATCGCAATTATCAACCGATTTCAATGAAACTTAGGCCTACAGATCACGATAACATTAATAATAACTCAGAGTAGCCAAAATTTCGACCCTTTCCGGTAAGCAGTTTCCGATATATCAATTATTAAGTTACCACACATTTCATGTGGCACGACTGCCGACCACATGAACCGATATCCATGAAACTTACAGAATATGATAATTTTAAAAATATCTCAGAGTAGTCAGAATTTCGACCACTTCCGGTTAGCAGTTTCCGAGAAACTGCTAACCGGAAGTGGTCGAAACTTTGCCTACTCTGAGATATTATCAATGTTATCATAATCTGTAAGTTTCATGAAAATCGGGTAACAATTGCGGTTTGTGGTCGTAAGGCAGGTTGATATATTCGATTCATATCAACCGCAGATGACTATGATGATCGAAATAATACAAAGAACACAGAAATAAATTTTTATTCTTTTGACAATTAATTTTTTTATGGTACAGTTTGTAGCATTCAGCACCGAAATAGACGGCATACTTATCGACGTATTTAGATCGGTTATCCATGTCTAAGCTATTCAGAATTTTCTTTTCGTCCACATTTCGAATATTTCTCCACACACTCCAAGACTTGAAAGTATTTATAGCCCAAGACTTCCTTTGTAAAGTATTTTTTGGGTACAGTCCACTTAACACAGTCGGTCAAATCCTTTGGAAAACCTTCAAGGTTCACTGTCAGAATTATCAGAAAAGATTGCCTTTTGATCCAAATTTTCTTTATCCTTTTGACTAGTAACTAGTAGATCTTTGTCGGAATTTGCGTTCACGTCTATTGCGCCGTCAATCTGTTGGCTAAAAAGGATTGATTATTCGTCTGATAACGTATTACTATCCATTTTGTTTTTGTTTTCAAGTCAATTGAGCCTATATTTACTCCAAAATGGCGACAGTAGCTTGGTTTAAAATACAGATACGACGTCATCCTTATATGTTGGCGTATCATTATTTCAAATAATGGTATGGGCAATGTGCCAAGCATACATTATTTATACTAGTTAAAATTTTGAACCCGTGTGACATATTTCATTGCAAAGCACGTCACTCATGTTGTTTCAATATATTACTTAATGTCTCACTCTCGACCATTAAACCACACATAAACAATAACATTCACGTGCATTCACGTGATTAGTTCGGTAATTTTCGTTATATCGCGGAAACTATCGAACAATTATCCAATCATTGTTGACTTTTAATGGAAGACTCCATTTAATTTAAGGGTGATTAAAACTATGACGTTGTATTTGTCGGATATAAACCCTTTTCGAATAATCAGGCACCACGATCTAGGAAGTCACGTTCCGATGCGTGAATATCGCAAGGAACCAAGATCTTTGGGTTATATACATGTATTTCAAGCTTCATCAAAATCGGATGAAAATTGTGACCTCTTGTGTGTCCACAAGCTAAACACGTGATTTTTGGCACAATCAGAGACCATAATCCACGAAGTTACGGTCCTATTTATGCCAATTTCAAAAGGAACCGAGATCTTTGGGAGATGGACCTATATTTCAAGTTTCGTCAAAATCGGATAAACAATAAACATTGTGACCTGTAGAGTGCCCACAAAATTGTGGGCGGACGGACAGACAGACGTCCGGACGGACAGGGGCGACGACAAAATAAAAACAATCTTTAAATTACGAAATGCTAAGACTAAGACAATCTATTGAACAGATTCAATCCCAGTAGAAATATTAGATCGTATTTTACTCATGTTATAAGTGTTTTCTGTCCATCAGAATTCTGCAAAATCTTCTCCCAAAGTCCAAGAAATGGCATTTCAGGGGCTTTAGATCCCCCCCCCCCCAAAAAAAAAAAAAATCGGGGGCGGGGCGAATGCATTTGGTCGGCGGTAACAAGTATTTGGTCGGCGGTATTTATATTACGGTCGAAAGTCGTTATAACAATGCGGTCGGCGGTAATTACACGACGGTCGACGGTAAAAAGCATTTGGTCGGCAGTAGTCGGCGGTGGTCGGCGGTAAAAAGTACCACCGCTAAGAACATGTCAGCTCTTGCAGCTCCAGATGTTGTGTTCAACGGGAATTAATCGAGTTACTCAGTTACTCTGAATTATATGCGCCTAGGTTGATGAAGACTATATTTACTTCCGTTACTAATGAGCATGCGTCTTACACGTGGTACTGCCATTTCCGGTGGAGAAAGTGTAAGTAAAGTCTGACAATTTTGATTTTATGTAAATTAATTTATTATGAATGATTCATTTCACCAAGCAATTAGATCTTATCTGCTCAAACTGTGAAAGATGTTTTGAATATGACTGGGTCTGAACTCATAGCTCTTAATTTTTTTCTGGCGATATATATATATCATGTTGTTTTGGCGTCTACAAACTAGCCTAAACTAAGTATTAAAGTAAGTACACACAAAAAGTCAAAAAGTCGAAGTGTTCCGTCATCGTTGTCAATGCACAATACTACAGTAGATCTTTGAACGATCTGGAGAATATCTTTCTCTAGGGTTAGGGTTCACGTTAGGTTTACAAATTACATGTCAAACGTACAAATTGAAGCTGTAAAACCGGTGAGTTGTGGGTAAAACTATACTGAAGGGTTAGGGTTAGACTTAAAACTATTCTGAAGGGTTAGCCCAGACTTGTGGGTATAAACACAGAAAGATATTTTCCAGATCGTACAAAGATCTAGTATCATGGGTTGTTAATTGTCTGCAATTTGCACAAAAAAAAGCCAAAAGGGCAATGGTTTCTAAGTTGTGACCAAGACTCGAGAATCCATAAATTTTGGGCAGTGGATATTTAACCGTATACGGCACTTTACTTTATTTACTATTTTGCTGTACGCTTCCGTTTAACATGCGCAGTTCTCTGATACCTGGACTTAGCAGTTTTCGCTTTGGCGTCTGACATTAACCCATAACCCTAACCCAACAGTTCTGTTCGTTCTTTGTATAACATTGCTTCTTTTTCCGTTTCTTATAAAGGAACGAAATAGCCATACTTGAATTTCTATGGTAGAAACTGGAGAATTATTTTTAAAAGAAAATAAGATAATAAATGTAAATTGTAGAAAAGCATTTAGAATATTATTCTATTTTGGTCGAGGGCGCATTTATGCGGATTTTGGTTTTAATTTAAGTACTAAGACTGTCGGTGGTTTATGTTTTTCCCGTAAATCGTGCTTCTGCGCCGAAACGATGTACGGTAAAATAGCGGAAGTATATATTTTGCCGTATATGGTTAAATATCCACTTCGTAAACTTGTATATTACAGGGAAAAATATATATAACACGGATTACCGTGTATACAGAAAAAAGTAAAGTCGCTGCGTGCAAGATAAAAAAATCTTGTCCAAAGCCAAACTAACATACAAATCTAAAGAAAATTTGTGTGCACCGTTCTCTGAAAGAAATTAATTGTGCGTGCACAGAACATACTCTGCAGACTTGGTAGTAACCGGGTCCACATAATTCTGTGTGTGGTTTACTGTTCTGTGAACATATCCCAGGTGCATTTATTTACAATTATATCAGTTTGACTTTGAGAAACAGGACTAGAGTTATGAAACTGTCTGTATGATAATGTCTTCTACATTATAATAACATAAATTAGGGCCTGAAACTCAGTACCATATATACTTACTGTGTAAGTCGTCTAATTTCGACAAAGTCCGACACAACAATGTATAACTTATCGTCTGTTGTTGGATGAAACCAATGAAAACTGTTGCAGGTTGGATAAAGTTTGACAACCACTTGTTGCAAACAAACAAAGTGCAATCATTTTGATAGTTTGAGTATGGGCAACAAAAAATAACAACTGAAAGCTAAAAGTTATAGGATATTTATTGAAACAATTGATTGCCAATGAATAAACCGATATGACTGATTGCATGGATATCTATGTGCACTGCAAAGTTCTCAAGATAATTTTTATACACCCACATTTTCATATGAAAATTCCAATCAATAGAAACAGGTAACAAACCCATTACAGACGGTTTGATGGGATCAATTTTGACTAAGTCTAAATGATGCATTTGATTTTCAGATAAGTTGATATACAATAATTAACAGAATACAATATCAAAACGGGGGGTTGGATGGCTGAATGGTTAGCATGTGCGTGCTGTATCATAAAGTCTGTCATTGAGTCTACTGGCTTGGTTTCGAATCCCCAGTTGTACGTGACAAGGAGTAGGGTCGCCTGTCCAACCTCATGGGTTTTCTCCGGGTCCTCCGGTTTCCTCCCACTGCTAAAGACCCCTACGCGCAAGCGAATTATTGAAATAAAAAAAAAATAAACCATATGTTAGTCCCGAAATGACCTAGTTTGTGCCGAGTGGACGTTAAACCCTATTTCTCTCTCTCTCTCTCACAATATCAAAACATTGGATAAAACGATGGTTTTTTGATATTGTATCCTATTGATTATTGTATATTACATTTTCATGTGGACGTATATTGTCATCGTCTCTAGACATCCGTTTGCCCATCTGTCCACAATTTGTTTGTGGACACTCTACAGGTCAAAATCCAATTTTGAAAAAACTTGAAATATCTCCCAAAGATTTTGGTTCCTTTCGGAATTGGCAATTATCGGAATGTAACTTTATGGATTATGGGACGCCATTGTACAAAAAATCAAGTTTTTAGCTTATGGACACTCTAGAGGTCACAATTTTTATCCGATTTTGATGGAACTCAAAATGTTTGTTTATAACCCAGAGATCTCAGTTCTTTTGGATATTCGCGCATATCAGACTGTAACTTCCTGAATAATATTTTTTGCTTCTTAAAATATCCAAAAAGATCTTAGTTCATTTTGATATTTGTGCATATCGGACCGTAACATCCTGGATTATGACCCCTGATTGTACAAAAAATCACATTTTTTTTTATAGCTTGTTCTATGGTTTAAGGGGGGTTGGATGGCTGAATGGTTAGCGTGCGCGCGCTGTATCATAAAGTCTGTCATTGAGTCGACTGGCGTGGTTTCGAATCCCCGGTTGTACGTGGCAAGGAGTAGGGTCGCCTGTCCAACCTCGTGGGTTTTCTCCGGGACCTCCGGTTTCCTCCCACTGCTAAAGACCCCTACGCGCAAGCGAATTATGTAAATAAAATTAAACCATGTGTTAGTCCCGAAATGACCTAGTTTGTGTCGAGTGGACGTTAAACCCCATTTCTCTCTCTCTCTCTCTCTCTATGGTTTAACCTTGGTGATGTTATTCATTTGAGCATATAATTATCTCTTCTTTAGATCGTGTGAATACGATATTACAGGAAAAACGTCCTAATGGAATTTTGTTAAATTGTCCCAAGGAGGAAATGTATTGAAATTTAAATTTAGGATTTATCTAACCGCCTTACATTTATATTCAAGATACGCGATACAAGATAAAGCACTAATTTAATAATCATTCCCCTATCTTTCAACAACCTACATTATAAATCCAATCCAAATCATTATGCTTTATATTGTACATTTCTTTTATACTGCCTGCTATGTTCTGCTGGTTTGTGTAGTTCTTTGAATTTGTGAGAAAAGGAACTAAACTAAACCACGATGAAGATACAAATAATATCATCAATGAAATCCAGCTGGAACAAGGCAAGGGTCCATTTTCTCTGCTGTTTGCTTTTTCTGAATTTGGTATTAGCAGAAGACTTCTATCAGTTGTTGGCAATTTCCAGAAGTGCATCTACAAAAGAAATAAGAAAGGCATTTAAGAAATTGGCTATTACTATGCACCCTGATAAAAACCAGGTGAGATTAAGGTTATCTAAACAAAAATTATTGTACTATTAAGATGGGTTTGTCCATCACACTCTGGGACACAATAACCCTGCATCTTCTTGAGCTAAATTGCTCAGGCTTGGTGTAGTGCATTAGGTAAATTCCTTGACTAAGTTTGATGATTAACAGGGCAAGTCACTTTCATGGTTGAGTTTTTTTTAACACAATAACTCTGCTTTTAGTTGCGTTGGCATGTTCAGGCCTGGTGTGTATGTTCATTAGATGAATATCTTGATTGAGTTCATTGATGAGCATTTTCTGCTTAGACTGACCAGCAGCATATCTGACTGGCTGTCCGTCACGCTTTTTGAAATGTTCAAATTTATATATGAATTTCTTGACTATTGAACATTTTCTACTTAGGCTAAGCAGAGATATACGCAATTTGATCGGTTGACACAATAACGGTGCTTTTAAAGAAGGGAAAGTGATGGAACTTGGGTGTATAGTTTCATAAAATCAAGTTCAATAATCACCATGTCGATTACATGTATCTGCTTAGGTAATGCAAAATGATAAATAATTTGAGTTCTAGATGGTTTATGAAAACATTAATGTACAAGTAATTTATTTATTTTGATGTTGAAGTGGGACATTCACCTCACAGTTAACTTGTTTTATTTTTAAATTCACAGTGTCAAATTGATATCTGTTAGGTAATTGAATAGAAGTTATTTGTGATGATTATTACAGGATGATGCTAAGGCCCATGAAAAGTTTATAAGAATAAATCGTGCTTATGAAGTTTTAAAGGACGATAAACTGCGAAAGAAATATGATATGCATGGTGAAGAAGGGCTTAAGGATGATTTCCAGAGGGGGCGTCATTATGAAAGTTGGCAGTGGTACCAAGAAAATTTTGGTAGGCTTAATATTTATTTTTCCAAAAACTTAAATTTATTGCGATTATACATGTATAAGAACATCAGACATTTCCATTTCAGTTTTAAAAAACTAAGTCCATGAAATGGTTGCCTGTTATTTTACATATTTTTAATATAAAACTTGATATCTTGATGGAATAAAAGAGATTAATGGGTTAACAGAAACAAAATGTTACTAGTTAAATTAAATAGGCCAACAGACTTTCTTTTTATACTATAGGAATTTATGATGACGACCCTGAAATTATCACACTAAATAAAGAAGATTTTGGTAAGTGTTACAGCAGTTTTGATGTTAACATTTGAAAAACATTTAATAAACATTTATGCATTACATGTACTTGTCTATGTTTTTCAAAGAGAGGCTATGTAAAATATTATAACTTTGTTTAATGGATGACAGAAATGTTTTAATTACAGGGGTATAGTAACTGAAATATCCATTTAATCAATGATGATATGATAGTACTTTGAATTTTGATAAATTTGATTGTTTCTTTCTATTACAGAACAATCTGTAGAGGGAACTGATGATATTTGGTTTATTAATTATTATTCACCACAGTGTTCACACTGTCATCAGCTAGCACCAGATGTAAGTCTTAGTTAAACACAACATATTTATCCATAACAACCCAGATAGGTAATTGATTAGAAGCTAAATTCCATTCCATGTTTTAGTTTAACAATAATGTTGGTTTTTTCTTTGAAAATATAAAACATATTATCTACCTTTTATTGGTTAAACGGTGCAGCAGAGAGTTTACCATTTTCCTGAAGCAACAACCGCAAGTTTTACAACATCAAGCTTGATAAGATGTACGAAGTTAAGGTGAGATCAAGCCTTCTATTGAAGATGAGGGTTTATCATTACTGTCCTGAGTGTCAAGATGTCATTCTGTGGGTTAGGTTGTTTATCCAGGGCATATCTCCGAATTGCTGCATTGATCTTAACCAAACATTGTGTAGTTTGGATATGTTTTTCAATTGATGGTTATGTATTTAGGATTGCTACTGTCGAGGAAATACATCTTTCGGTAAATAGATGTCATACCTACAAAAGCTTTTCTTTGTTTTATATTAACTTTTGCATTTAATTATTGGGAACACTTTGAGCATTGAGCAAGTACAAGGTAATGCCTTTTCTAAAGAATAATTATATAAACAAAAAGATTTAATAACAGAAGTCTTTATTTTATATGACAATAGTAATATTTTATTTTATTTGCTGTATTCATTTACTGTCTGTTCTATTATGTTTTTATTAGGCAGTTGTTCTGTAGTGTACTATCTATTCATGAGGACTATTTTTTGTTTTTTTTATCTAAATGAATTTTCTGTCCTTTTCAGTGGAGAGCATTAGCTAAAGAAGTAGAGGGTGTAATACGTATTGGAGCCATCAATTGTGCTGATGACTGGCAGTTATGTCAGATGCAGGGAATCAGATCATATCCTTCTCTTGTCTTATATCCTGAGGTAGGCTTTACTTTGTTCTTACAATGGTGATTTTGTTCCACAGCAAATGCATTCTCTGTATCCCCAGTGATATCCTTCCATTCTACTCCACTAACCTCTGGATCCATACACAGGATTTTCATGAATTCAAATTATCTGCCCTTGATAGTAGCTTGATTCTACAAACCAGTTTACATAACCAGTCACCACAATAATCTTAAATGCAATAAAAGGCAAGTTACTTCCCTTCGCCCACTCGATTGGTCGATAAAAATAGTAGAAATATCGAGGGCGAGTATTACTAGACTATGTGTCTCCCCCGTGGATGGACCCAGAGGTTAGTGGAGTGAAACAGAACGATTCCACTGGGGATACCAAGAATGCAGCAAATTAAACAACAGTCACAATTCTGTGGAATACAATTACTATTTATTATTGAGCTTTGTTTCAACTGATTAATGCCATTACAGTACTCATAGTAAATGATCTGACCTGGAAATATTACTTTTATTTGTATCTGACAGAAATAAAATATAGAAAATAGACAAAATTAAAGGCAGCAGAGAAATTGTGCCTGACAAAACCTGAATTTGTTTCTGAGAATGTCTGTGACAGGTGTTATATTTCCAAGCTTGCTTAAAAACCAAAATTTACGTTAAAATGCAACTGTAATGGTATTAAGCACCCACCTGATACTTTTCCAGCAAGGCATAACACCATAAAGATTATTTGCTTAACAAAGTTTTGTACAATAAAACTTGAATAAGTTGGACACATGTCAGGAAAGTAAACTTGCAAGGTACGTCTGAATTTTCTTTGTTCAGTTTCATTGTTATTGGTTATTACTTCAAATAGTCAATTGTTACCCTAAAAAAAATAAACCTCCTTCATTAAGCCACACATTTCATTCACCATTTTATGATAATTTAATATTGTTACAGAGAGAAAAGTATTTTGGAGATCGTTCTGTTCATACTTTAGTCAAATATGTAATGAAACATGTAAAAGTACGACATAATGAATTATGGTCAGGTAATTTTAACTACTTGGTAAATGGTGAATCAGATGAAGTTGAGAGTGATCTGCCCTGGTTGATTAGTTTCTGTGGAGAGGGTGGTGGTAAGTATATAATCTAAATTATTACAGAAATATGATTTAAAAATCTAAGTAGGGCTGATTCACCTTTGGTACATCCACTTCAAAATGCAGAAACATGGCACAACCAGACATTCTTCATTTCAAAACTGAAATGAAACATTGTTCTCACTGATGTGGTAAGTGGTATTAAACATGTATTATGCAAGAGCTTAATCTGCCTATTGCAGGTCTTTCTTTAGGCCTTAAATTGTTATCTAAATTATTAATTAGACATTGATTAACTTACCAAGATCATAATCAACTCTTGATGCCATTGGATGCGTGTGATATTTAGTGGATTTGAATATGTTTTATGGGGGATGAAATAATGGTAAATATGGATAATCAAGACTTTGTTTATCATCGTAGCAGTGGTAGTAATGACAATCGAGGCTAGCCTAGAATTTAATCGCTAATATCTAGTTTCAGAGTGAAATAATTTGACTGAAATTCAATATCTATCTTTTAACTATTATAGCGAGAACTGTCCGCTCTTGATCTAATTTTACTGAATTTTCAGTATTCTGAAAAGAATTATCATACCCTGCCCCATGCATATCCTGTCACAACTTGAGCATTACGAATAGTAATGAAATTATATGGGGTTTAATGTATAGTGGGTATACACAGGTCCTCAGATTATTGTACCATCGATTTTCCTTACGAATGCCTCCGCTGGAAAATCCTGAGCAACTTTCACTGCCTACACCTGGATCTCCAAGCATCCCATGGCTACCTCACAGATGGAAGTAGAGGATGTGTATACTAATTCCAGATCATAGTTTTGTTTTATTTTATTGTAAATATTATGTCTATTGTATTGATATCTTACAGATTGTTTAGAAAGTATGACATGTCTAAAACTAGCATCCATGTTGGTAAGTTTTTTATTCACTAATAACTATCTATACATTTTAAGGCCCTGTATGCAATACTAAGTGGTCTAATCATAATCAGTAATTTCTAGTGTGTTTCAATTTTCCTTGGACATCGTGAGCAAATGTTTAGAAGAGGTATCCAGGAAAGTAGGGGAGGTTATAAGCTATTAAGATTTGTGAGAGGAAAATCCTCACCTATTTAGGATTGCTTCCATACAAATCACTGAACAATCTGGAGGGATGTAATAGTTTGATGAAATGTTGATTATTACTACTGTATTTCTGTGTTAATTATCCAAGTTGGTGCAGAAAAGTAGGATGTTAAATTCCATTTCATTACTGCTACAATATAATAGGTCGTGCTTGAAATAAGTTAGATATTGAATTTCTGTTGTATTAAAAAAAAAAAAGCTATATGATCACATAATTTTTAAGTCCATCCGACATGGCAATTCATGTGTAAGCTATTATGCTTGTCTGAATATTCTAGAGAGTTATAGTTTCAAATTCTATTAAATTTATGAAGAGTTGTATAAATTTATTATAACCTGCACATTCAAATTTAAGATTTTAAGTTTTAAATATCTCTATGATTCTTACTTTTATTATACCTCAATGAATAATCCGATCTATATGTAAAACAAATTCTGTCTAGGATTCAGACCATTATCATGTTCACAAGCTTTCACAAATTGGAACATAAATGGGAGATATCTGCATGATTTGTAAACAAAAGTCTCTGAATTTTGGAAAGGTTTCCTGCTTAGACACAAAATAACAATAACAATGGAAAAAAATATGTTAAGATTTCTGATCTGTAGAGCGGTCACAGATATTGTAGACAGGCAACAGACCAGGGTTACGAAAGTATATAAAAGTGTATAAAAATGTTGCCGTTTTTTTTATACTGACAATCATATAATTGAAATTTACAGTTGGTATAACTTGCATTTTTACAGCATGAACTGGTTAATGTAGGCTATGTAGACTGTTATTCCAGTGGTGATATTTGTGAGAATCTGGATGTAGAATATGGAATATATTTTTATGAAGCTGGGGAAGTTAAAAAACATAAAGGAACAGTAAGTATGTTATGACAAGCAAAGAAATAGACTAGAACAAAAAAAGGAAAATAAATAAATTGCCATTTTGTACATGGTACAATTCAAATCTGATTTAAATCCAATATTTATTTTGTTTTGGTTTTTATGATTCCATTGGCCTACACTGCATAGAGATCTAAGACCACTCTTACCAGCTGTCTTGTTGTAGTTTAAAGGTGAAAGAAATAAATGAAACAAAACGAAAATTACTTGATTCCAATCCTAAATCAAACCTCTACCTTTTATTGCTTGGCATGTTTATAATTAACTATCTGTGAGATTTATGTGAATGTCTATTTTAACATTTTTGATATCTTTACCAGTGAAAACTAAATTTACTAAATATGATGAATGTTGTTTTTTTTTAATACAGGAAATATCATCTCTAGTAGCTCAAGAAATAGCACAGATAGTTTTATCTCAGTTACCAGACGTTAATAGTTTAGATGAAAAAACTCTACAGGTATTGACTGCGGCTTATTTACATCTATAATCCTCTAACTTTATTATATAAAAAATATATTTGATTCAGAATCTGAGAGTGGAAACTTTTATAGTATACAGAATAAGCAAGGGTTTTTGAACACATTATGATATATTGAACAACTCATTGTTTGGGTACAAAGACTATAGAAACCTAATAACCTGTATATTTTATACACATGTGCTTCATGTGCACGGAAACAACTGAGCCATATTGTGAATCACACTATAGTATAATGAAAAATGGATGCCGTGTTACAATCATGTCTGATAGATCATAGAAAATAACCCTTTTCTATGATTCACATAATGTTTTGTAGTCTGCGCCCAGCCTTTTATTTCAATGCTAATTCTTTATGATTTTAATTACTAGTCGAGGCCAGAGCTCAAGGGGAGATCATTCCCAGAAGCTAGATTACTTTTGTTGTTTTGATTTATGATTTTGATTTGGGAACAGTTCCTGGCTTGAATAAACACTGAATAATATTTGTGTTGTCATTACTCCCAACAACACAATAACCTATGGATATGTAATTATTTTTCAGTCAATATTAACCAATAAAAACACAGGGCAAGATGAACATTGGTTAGTGCAATTTACAGATACTGATGAAAGTAGTGGTCTAGAATTACGCAAGCTGCCAGCCATGTTAAGAGAATTTTATGTAAGTTTTTCTCGAAATTTCCCGAAGTGTATGACAAGAGAGTATGACAGATGACTATAACTGTTTTACAATTTTATTTATAGACCGTGTCTTATCTACATAGTTACTTTGTTGATCTCGTTCATCTGATTATTTGATCTTTATTTCATTCCCATTCTAATTTTGGTGTACCCTAGACTGCAAAAAAGTCTAATTAATTATATACTAAGATTATTCTTGTTCGAACCAAAACATCATTTCATGGGCTTGATGAAATGAAAGGTCATGTTAGGTTAGGTCAGTTCATTGAAGTGCAAACTTTTAAAGGTATTGTTATATATTAGTGTAAATGTAAGCAACATAAAAACAACAAAAACAGAAGAATGATCTTATTTTAATTTTACCAATTTATTATTCCTTCATGCAAATCAGTGACATAATTTGACACCATCTCAGGAATTTTGCATAATCTGTCATCTGTTGTTTCGAATAACTTTTCATAATGTTGATTGTTGGTTGCTACAAGGCTAATACAGTTTTTGTGCACTTTTGTTTTTGAGCATGAGGATATAAGATTTCACAATGCAAGAAGCTTTGGAAATATGAAGCATTCTAAATGATGATTTTGTAGCTATGAATTTAGTAAATTGAAAGTTGGATTGGAACGAAATGAATCGGACAAACAATTTACTTTTGTTTTTAAATTTATTGTTGATTGCAATTAATCATTTATTGACAGGTACTAAAATGTTGTTGTCAGTGATGGATATCCATAGATTTGAATGTCAGTATTTTAACTATATATTTATTTTATCTTATAGATTGGACGTGTAAACTGTAAAGTATTATCTGAATTATGTGAAACTTTACATTTCAACAAGTTCCCTACAATTTTAGTATTTAAACAAAATGGTGGATATGAAACTCTTTATGGTGAGTTCTAGTTAACACAGTTGTGTGTTCTGATTTAAGATTTTATTAATCCTGTTTCTACAACCTCCTATACTGTAATATAGATAAATGGTGATTTTATAGAGCACCTGAACTGTACCATCGAACCAAAGCAATCTAAATAAGATTATTGGTTGTGAGAATACTGAAGGAATAAATGAAATGGGGTTTAACGTCCTATGAGGGGAATAGTGCTCGGACAGCACCCCAACATGTACATGGGACCTGGGTTTTACGGCCATCTGAAAGACTAGGCACTGTTCCTTGCAAGGTCCTCCATCCTTCACCATTGACAAGGAAAAACCAAGCTGGAAAATCCTGAGAATTTTCTTGGCCAATACCAGGGTCATTCCTCATACCTCCTAATTAGTGAGTCAGCCCACACTGGCTCCCGAAATACTGAAGGGAAAGATTACACAGATATCTATATTGATAAACATGAAGATACAACTCATCATAACTAATATAACTAATCATATCCTGTTATAATTACAGGAAGAATGACTGCACATGATATTGCAGCATTTGCCAGAGACAGCGCCTCCACACCGATGGAAAATTTAGGGCCTTCAGATTTTCCTCAAAGGGTTGTTGATAGTCGTGATCCGTGGTTTGTTGACTTTTTTGCTCCAGTAAGTTGACATTGTTTTTATTCCATCCTGTGCACAGTCGCAGTAATTTCAGAACACATTTGGTTCTTTAACCTAACATTTATTGAGTAGCTGAAGATGCATTATTGTAGGTCTTTTTAACATGACAAGCCCATAATCAACTCTCTGGGCCATTGGATGGCATACAATTGTAATGATAAAATAGATATTTGAGATTAAATCTTTATTGTCAAGTACCAATACCAGTGCTACAATAATAAACAATCTACGGTACATTTTGTCAAAATTTTAAACACTCATAACTATGCACAGAATAAAGTAATTTAATTGAAATTTTCATTATATATTTTTGAACTATTATAGCAAGAACAGCCTGCTTTTAAATAATACATCTTTAACCTTCAAGTCACATTAATGTCTTACAAACAATTGGGAGTTGGTAGATACTACTTACTAGCGATTCTACTGCCAGTACTTTAAAGTGTGTCTTTCATTTAAATAATTGGTCATATTGCTGACTAATTTTTAACTGTACCAAAATAAAAAATACATGCTTTATATTTCAGTGGTGCCCACCATGTATGAGATTGTTACCAGAGTTTAAGAAAGCAGCTAGGGATTATGGTGATAATGTTAATTTTGGTACAGTAGATTGTACAATACATGATAAACTCTGCTCAACAGTAAGTAATAATCAGTGTGTTTTTGATCAAATTATCCAAAAGAAGGAATATGGTCTTTGGTAATGCATTAAAGCAAAAAGAAAACATTTCAATTGTATTTTATAGTGTTCTGTACTAATTATTGCTTTCTAAGTTTGAAACTCAGATAAGGCCAAAGGTCTATGTTGTTGTTACTTTAGTGTGTTGCTGCTTATAGTACTTGAGGATACTTGATAGTGAATTCAGGGAATATTCTGAATTGACATGTAAATTCTTGGATTTTCAATCAGTCTCAGAAACCAAATAAGATTGGCAGGAGGCTGGAAATTGCTGTACTGGCATATATGTCAGTATCATGTTTTTAATTATTTACAAATTCTATTTTTTAGTATAATATACGATCATATCCAACAACTATATTTTATAATCAAAGTAAACCGATACAATATAAAGGTCATCATCATGCAGAAGCAATGGTTGAATTTTTACAGGTTAGTGAGCTTTCTTTCTTTAAGTTCTACTGACTTTTTGATTAGGAATGATCTGTGTTGAGATCTGTGAATCCACCAGTTTGTTTTGATGATCCTGAATCATAGGTTGTTTGCAACTATGATAAATATTGATATTTATTTGATAATTAGCAAAACTTGAATTGATAAAATCTTTATTTAGGATACATAGTCTGTTTTAATGATTTATCAATTGTCCATTTTTGTGCCGTGTTCACAAACCAGTAAAACAATTGTGTTTATTATGAATAAATTCAATTACTTATTATAATTTAAATCAGAATTTGTTGCATAAATTTAATGTATTCTTCTTGTATATATTTATTTAGGATACAATGAATCCACCTGTCATAATATTAAACAAGGAATCATTTAATAGACTTGTTAAAAATAAACAGTCAGATGAAATCTGGTTAGTTGATTTTTATGCACCATGGTGTGGTCCATGTATGCAGCTAGCACCTGAATGGAGAAGATTAGCAAAAGTAAGATCACTTTTAGATTTTTATTACTGGAATATATATATATATTTTTAAATCCACTTTGTAATCTAAAATGTTCCGTCATGTTTCCCTTTCTGGCTTAAGGGGCAGATATTGATATTATTAGATTGTGTACCGATGACGGGTGGGGTGGTTGGATGGCCAAATGGTTAGCGCGTGCACATTGTATCATAAGGTCTGTCATTGAGTCAACTGGCATGGTTTTGATTCCCTGGCTGTACGTGACAAGGAATAGGGTCGCCTGTCTAACCTTGTGGGTTTTCTCCGGGTCCTCCGGTTTCCTGTCACTGCTAAAGACCTACACGCGCAAGCGAATTATTGAAATAAAATTGAATCATATGTTAGTCTCGAAATGACCTAGTTCGTGTCGAGTGGACATTAAACCCCATTTCTCTCTCTATACCGATGACAGTAAAACGCTACAGCTCAACATACACCATATTACATTTGTTTTTCATCCGTTATCCTGTAGTCATTGCCTATTGACTTTCAACAATTTCTGCCAATTGTTTCAGAGTTATTGCCCTTGATCTTTTAGAAAAATCTTGGGGATGCTCTAAGAAACTAAAGTTATCATCCAGTTGACGTGAAATGTATACACAGGGTTTATGTTCATCAGAAGAATAACCTTTATCACTTATATAGGTCTTGAAGATAATTATAGATTGTAGATATATTTTTATATTTGTGGTGTATAGATGTTGAAATCAACAAAGGGTGTGCATGTAGCAGAAGTTGACTGTCAAGAAAATAGTGATGTATGTAGACAAGAAAGTATCAATTCATATCCTACAATGAGACTTTTTCCTATGGGAACCACGAATACTGCCAAGTTTCAGTAAGTAAAAAAAAAAGTTGTTTTCTGGAATACATTAACCTTGAATACATTAATAAGTATTAAATTTATTATGTGTAACACCTTAATTAATTGTTGGTAGTGCAAACTTTGGTTATACAAATATTAAGAAATCAGATCAGGAAATGAAGTAGCTGTGGTAGTATTGCTGTAAGAACTACCAAACAGGGCTAATAAAAAAGGACATCGACCATGCAGTTAGAAATGGTTCCACTGCTGATGTCTTCCGTCTTGCTCCAGCCACAGTAGTGGATTGTTCTAAGGACTTCTTTTAAACAAGTTTTGTAACTATTTGATGACAAAACAAAAAAGTTACTGGCCTATAACTCCATTAATTTCCAATTACACTAACCCCGATTTGTACTGCACATAGCTAAACATATAATAAACCAATTCCCATTAAAATAAAGGTGAAACATTACCACATGAATTCATAAATAAAATCCAACGGCTATGTGATATTTCTGGTCAGTGAGCCTAAGCTATACTCACTGAGCCACTGTGACTCCCTACTGTAAGAACAGTGTTCAAGGTTCTTGGCTTGAGCTGAGAAGAACTTTCAAAGTTTCTGCTTGTCATGACTGACAAAGAAAGTGTGTCTGCTCACTCAGTAGTCTTACATGACGCCGCACCAATTTAAATTTTATTCTCCAGGAATACCGGTATTTGTTTAAAATTTTGCTTCCTATTTCGTTTGAAAAAAGATGATTTAAGAATTAAAAGTTTTGATATTTTAAACAAAACATAGTTTGCAAGACTCAGGTGACAATTTACTTATAAACCTAAAGAACTAAAATTGGAATTGGATGGGTCTGATCGATTGTGGTTGGGTTAACTTTTTGCATCATTGTATTTCAGTATGTATAATGGTTGGCATAGAGATGCCACATCACTTAGGGCATGGGTGTATGAATATTTGCCTTCTAAAGTAGCAACCCTTTCTAGAAATAGCTTCTATGAAAGAATATTAAAGAGTGCTGAACCGTGGATTGTAGATTTTTATGCACCATGGTGTGGACATTGTCAAACATTTAAACCAGAGTTTGAAAAAGTAGCAGAGGTAAATGTTATTTATAGATTCATTAATTTAGCAAACAGATTTTTTAGGTTTTAAAATAGTTAAAGTTGTTGCTTCAGATTTTCAGAAAGTAAGTTGTTGCTCCACACTGTGAGTCTTATAAACCCACCCTTGTTGTCCCCCACCTTTTGGGGACAAGTTAACTATCCTTCTAATTGAGGTAGAATGTTCAAACTTGGTGTAGGTGTTTCTTAGGTCAATGCCTTGATGGAGTTCGAAGATGAGAATTTTCTGCTTGGGGTAAGCAGAGATAAGCAATTTGATTGGTTGATGCTTTGGGACACGGTAACTTTAGTTCTAATTAAGTAAGAGTGATGAAACTTGGTGTTTAGTTTAATTACATCAGTACTTTGACTAAGTTTGATAATTAGCATTTTCTGCTCAGGGTAAGCTGAGTGATAAGCAATTTGATTGGTTGAGACTTTGGAACACAATAACTCTTCTTCTAATTGAGGTAGAATGTTCAAACTCGGTTTAGGCATTCATTAGATGAATGTCTTTTCTGGGTTCAATGATTAACATTTTCCACTAAGGCTAAGCAGGCAGAACTAAACAATTTCATTAGTCGATGCTTTAGGACAAGATAACTTTGATTCTAACTGATGGAGAGTAATGAAACTTAGTGTATAGTTGATAATCAGTTTGAAAAAGATAAATGTGCAATTTATTAATATGTGTCAGCTATTTATTTTTGGGATTTCGGCAGGGGACATCAGCCTCACTGTTGTCTTGTTTCATCAAAATTGGCTTTTATGGTCTTGAAAAGATAATAAATTAATGGGTGTGGTACATGTAGACACATGTGGTCAGCTATTTTGTCCTTGAATAAAAACACTTTTTCCAGTAAATTCTGGACTTCCCTGTTTTTAAATTAATACTGATTTGATCCCAAAATAGTGACAATAATTGATTCTTGCAAAAGAGGTCATTGGAATCAGCTTGTATCACAAAATTCAGGCTGAAAGTATCTTCATGAATGTTGTAATTTGTTTATATCAACAGAGTTTGGATGGTATAGCTAGAGCTGGTAAAGTTGATTGTCAACAATATCAACATCTATGTAATGAAGCTAGTATAACAGGTTATCCTACTGTTAGATTTTATAAAGGTTCAACAAATAACCAACAACAGGTAATAACATCTATCTTTAAACTTATCTAATTGCTGGACTTGTATCTTAAAATTGGGTTCTTGGATTTACCGAATAGTTAGTATCTAGAATCTGGAGGATTGTTTGACTTTATTTATAACTAAAAACCTATCTGTTTCCTTATATAGCATTGTTTACTAATCTTGTCAGTTTTCCTGTTGTCACTTCAAATCTTATAGAATTGTAGACTAGACTTGTCAATAATTATTGTCATTCTGGTATTCAAATTCTATAGAATTGTTAAACTACTATCTAAAATAGAAAGGATTATTGTACTTGTATGTATGACTTATAATTTTTATCTGATGTCTTTGTATTCTATATATTACAGCATCCTAGTGGTAGGGATATTGATAGTCAGGATGCTGAAACTATTATAGAATTTGTTCGTAATAATAGAAGAAGACGGGTAAGAACAATTTTGTTTAGTTACTTTTTAACATCAAACAAATTTACCTTGAGTATACCAATAGTGTTGGTATCTAATTACACTTCCTGATTGTAAAATATTATGAGTCTAATATTGGCCAAATTGGTTGGATTTGATTTTCATCTGTTTTTTGGTGTTATTTCATTTATCTCAGCAACCACTGTATTGTACCAAATGAACTGGAGCTTTATTTAAATACAAATTATATAAATTTGTTTTGAAATGGGTCTGAGGAAAGCATTTTAGAAGACTAAAATTGTAAAAAATTTGTGCTATGATGAAGGTGCGGATTGAGATAGAACGGCTCCATTTTTGGATTTTTGAATGTTCTTTTTCCTTAGTTTGTTCCATTTTGCATACTTAAAATAAAGTAAATATTTTGAGATGGTCTATGATAGCTACATGTATCTCATATCCTTTAAAACGATGTACTTGTAATCAACAAATAAAACATTATGCTATATTACAATAGTGAGATTGTTTAATGATTCTTAATGTTACTCTCCAGACCATTGAGGTGTATATTTTTGTTTATTGTATTTTCTAATCAAGTTTCAATTTTTTTTAACCAACTTGAAGGTTACAGAGAATTATAAATAAATTACAATTCAGTGCCTTCTTTTATTTTTTTGTTCCAGAAAGATGAGTTATAACCTACAGTTACTGTGAAATGTACTGAACAAAGTGTCATATAATGCAATATTTATTATAAATTTCCTGTTGTTGGAAACCATCGTTATTGTAATTGCCTGATATTTTCACTTTTTTTTGTTATATTTTTGTTTTATTATACAATGAGGGATCTGTGGTTTTCTTTGCGTTTAGGTTTTTTATTATTATATTTACATGTCCAAGGTATTATAAAATTTTATCATTATATATTTCATATCGCTATATTTTTTCTAGTCATACATCAATTTATAACGGGAAATTCTCGTTTATTTATAGACTAGTGTTAAACCTGATATTATCCTTTTCTTTTTTTTATGTCATAGCAGTATCCAATCTTAAACATAAACCCTAGATTTCTTATGCAGTTAACAATAGGGTAATAATATGGTGTTTAGACATAGAAACAATGTCAGTATCATTTCAATTGATAAAGAATATTTAAATGCTTCGAACAAAAACCTAATGTTAAAATATTATATTTATGATACCAATATGTATGGTTGTGCCAAATTATAATTTACTGTTATAAGGTAACATAAATATTAAATTTTTTCAAGTGACTTGTGCCATAAAGTAGCTTAATTACTTATTTAATTATATATAAAGTAATATAGGTGTCTAATAGTGTGTTCAAGTAACCTCAAACTAAATGACTAAGATGTGTTCTTCACTGTCAGGCCCAATAGATATGGCATCACTCCAATCCAATTGCTGGCACATTTTTTTATTATTCTATAATAAGCCTATGTAATCAAAATATAAAGTAAAATGAACAAATAATCCTATATTATCTTATGTTTACATGTTGTTAGATTTTAAATTACCAAACTGTACTGTTAGGTTTTGGTTTGGTGTTTAAAGAATTATATTATAAATTGTATATTTTGGTGTTTATATTAGAAATTGTATATTTCAGTAATTAAACTAGAATTATTATTGAAATTGTATATTTTAGTGTTTATACTACAGTTAAATTAGAAATTGTATAGTCTGCATATTTATTAGTTATGGCAGTTATATATAAATGGGGTAGTAGTTTATGATTTATTTCTGTTTAAATATTATATTTCACTGTTATAAATAGATTCTTATCTGTGTCTCATTGAAGCTTTCTTCACGTTGTATATAATGCACAACTGCACATAAGAAATTAGTGTTATACCTTAGTTCATTGTATTATGTTACATATGGGATGATGTAATATCATGTGATGTCTACAATGTCATGAGATAAATATTCTTGGGAAAATAGTTACATCGATCTGATTGTTTTACTTAAGCCCCACTCGGTTATAAAATTATTACAGGAGATATTAAATTTAGTACAACATACATGTATATTATATGCAAGTTATATTTACAGTGTCTTATAATTTACTTCAGTGCATTTGATTACCACAATATGTTTAAGGACTTTAAAGACGGTGCATCTATTTCTTTATTCTATCAGCAGCTACAAAAATCAATGTTTAAACAATTTTAGACACATCTTCGATGCCACCAAATCATTCTAAATGGAGTCCCCATACTGACAAATAACTATATGTAATTTGAGTGAATCGATCAAATTGACTCATAATGTGCTTTGAGATAATGATTGCATTATTTGTGGCTTGTGGTTAAATAAACTTAGAATTCTTTTAAAAGTTGATTTGAGCAACTGTCATTATCTATTGTTAGAATGTAGAAATCGGTGGACCGTCTCCTTTCAGTTATTGATCAAAATCTTTTAATATAGTGGTACTTTGTGACATGACATGCAGAACTTTTAACACTGAAATTTGAAGATTTAATGATGTAAATAATGATTTGTTTAGCAAACAGTATTAATTACAATCACAACGATCATAATCTCAGCCTTAATAGTTATAAATTACATTGATAAAAATCTTTTCTTGATATCTCCCATTTTATTGTATTTTATAACCATTTATTAAGATTTTACATGCTGATACATGTTGTCAAATGTTTCTATGTTTAAAGTTATAAACAAAGTATTTAAAATGAAAGATTTTTCAAATAATTCTTTGTACACTTACGACTTACTTAACTCCAGAATCTATGTGTGTCTTTATATATAAATTATTATTAATGATTTGACAATAGTAAACTGAATTGGGTATTTATAACTATTTACACAATGTATATGGTAACCGATCGATCAAAGCATTTTGTACCCCTGTGAATTGCTGGTCATAATTTTCTTTAATATTTTTTTTTCTTTTTTTAGCTGCTTTTATCTATGTATTAATTGTATGAATGCTTTAATGTAATTAAAAAGTAAAGTATTGATAGGTTGTATTAGAATACTAAAATGGGGATTGTCTCATAATATCACTTACAAATGACATTTTAGGACAATTGTATAACATGCCATTCCATTTATAGCCTATATACAAAACCATATTTGAAATCCATGTGTTATTCTCACACTCATATGTTTATGTATTTATAACATTAAAATACATATTATCTACATTGTAATCATTTAATTGCCTATCCATTGTACATGTACATATTGTTTTTGTCCCCCGCCTTTCGAAGAAAGCAGGGGACTATTAAAATGGGTTCGTCCGTCTGTCTGTCTGTCTGTCTGTCTGTCTGTCCGTCTGTCTGTCCTTCTGTCTGTCCGTCTGTCTGTCCGTCACACTTTTTGGGACACAATAACTCTCTTCCTAATTGAGCTAGAATGTTCAAACTTGGTGTATGTGTTTATTAGGTCAATGCCTTGATGGAGTTCGAAGATGAGCATTTTCCACTTAGGGTAAGCAGAGATAAGCAATTTGATTGGTTGATGCTTTGGGACACGATAACTCTCTTCCTAATTGGGCTAGAATGTTCAAACTTGGTGTATGTGTTGATTAGGTCAATGCTTTGATGGAGTTCGAAGATGAGCATTTTCCGCTTAGGGTAAGCAGAGATAAGCAATTTGATTGGTTGATGCTTTGGGACACGATAACTTTTAATTGAGCTAGAATGTTCAAACTTGGTGTATGTGTTTATTAGGTCAATGCCTTGATGGAGTTCGAAGATGAGCATTTTCCGCTTAGGGTAAGCAGAGATAAGCAATTTGATTGGTTGATACTTTGGGGCACGATAACTCTCTTCCTAATTGAGCTAGAATGTTCAAACTTGGTGTATGTGTTGATTAGGTCAATGCCTTGATGGAGTTCGAAGATGAGCATTTTCAGCTTAGGGTAAGCAGAGATAAGCAATTTGATTGGTTGATGCTTTGGGACACGATAACTTTAGTTCTAATTAAGTGAGATTGATGAAACTTGGTGTATAGTTTCATTACAGTAATACCTTGACTAAGTTTGATAATGAGCATTTTCTGCTCAGGGTAAGCAGAGCGATACGCAATTTGATTGGTCGAGACTTTGGAAAACAATAACTCTCCTACTTTGATTGTCCCCCGCCTTTCGAAGAAAGCAGGGAACTATTAAAATGTGTTCGTCCGTCTGTCTGTTTGTCTGTCTGTCCGTTCCGCTTATGGTAAGCAGAGATAAACAATTTGATTGGTTGATCTTCGAATTGAGTAAATGTTCATGCTTATTGTCCCCCGCCTTTCGAAGAAAGCAGGGAACTATTAAAATGGGTTCGTCCGTCTGTCTGTTTGTCTGTCCGTTCCGCTTAGGGTAAGCAGAGATAAACAATTTGATTGGTTGATGCTTTGGGACACTATAACTTTAGTTCTAATTAAGTGAGAGTGATGAAACTTGGTGTATAGTTTCATTACAGTAATACCTTGACTAAGATCGATAATGAGCATTTTCTGCTCAGATTAAGCAGAGCGATAAGCAATTTGATTTGCTGAGACTTTGGAACACAATAACTCTCTAATTATTTTCCTATTTCGGCGGGGGACATCAGCCTCACTGTTGGCTTGTTCTTTCTGCTTTATATAAATTGAATAGTTAATACTAAAATTGTGCATTTGGGCTGTATTGAAGAATAAACTGTCAGCCAACAATGGATGGATAGGTAAATTTAATCAGTAGGCACTATAGGCTTCTTTGTAGATAACTATGAAATTTTATACAAAATTGTAAGCAATTTGCTTTGTTATCTCATAATTATATTACGGTGGTACTAGATTTTTTAAATTTAATTGGTGATGATTTGAATTTCAATATATGGCAGGCTAGTCTGCTGAAATTTAAGCTTATATTTGTGATTTATAAGCTTATGTGTTTGTAAGACATTTATCTTTATAAACTTTGAATATTTGTGAATTAGATATTCATATAGCTATGTAATTAAATTTACAAGAACTAAGAGGCCTTTTATCTGGTAAACAGATACTTATAGCTTTTCTGAAGAAAAACACTACTGCTATGATGATTTTTAGTCTGCACTGTGTGTGCATGAATTGATAATAAACCTATTTTGAAAAAAAATATTTAAACTCTTGTGTTTTAATATACAAAGGTTTTTAGCACAGGTTTATTAGGTGGGGTGGTTAGGTCAAGGAGAGCTAAACACACCTCACCCTCTCACCTTCAATTTACTGAAAAATAACTATTGGCAGTGTGGATGTGCTTATTCCTTTAAATAATGGAAAATGTTCTTAATAAATGAATGACAATTGGTTCGAGACTCGAATACTAAAAAATAATTTCTTTTTCAAACACACTTCTACATATCATAGTAATTTTCAAATCATCTGTAATAAAAATATATTCTCTAGTGTCAAATATATAAAATCAAATCCCTGGTCTATCAAATTTAATAAACAATTTATGCTGCCATCAAATTGATGAAATTTTCAATAATCTGGTACAGATGTAAGGATAAAGTCCACTGTGGCCCAGTTGGTTATAATTGATGATCATTTAAGCAGCAGATTATAATCTAATTCCCTGATTAAATCTTGATTCTTTTTAATTCAGATTATTGTCAACAGAAAACAGCTGTTTGAAATTTGATCCTAGCCCTGACTTCCTTCCATATGACCTTATATGGGCATGTGTTTACAAAATTATCTCCCTTTGTAAAGCCCCATGTGGACCAAATTAGCACATTCCGAGATAAATTTCGTTGACAAATATTTGATACTTCAGTTATAGAGCTGACATAAACAGTTCGCCGCCCTTTAGAAATAAACAGATTCTAGAAGTTGACCGTTTGCCAAAACATTTCTTCTAGAACTCTCCAGAAAGCAGTTCTAGAAGTTAAGAAACGTATATACTTCCGCTTTATATTGCCATGCGATTAAAAGTTGGAATATTCCTGATAATTTGCAGAGTTTAGAAGACCAAAGGCTGAAAGCAAGGTAAATGTTTTATTTGGTGACATTTCTTACTGATTTGTAGTTATCATACACCAGACGTGAATAAAAATGGTAAGATCCAACACCTAGATCTAGTTGGGAAATAGAAAGTTGACAAAAATGTCAACATAATTAAATCAAATCCAAGGATAAAAGTTAAGTACCCGGTACGGACGGTAGATCAAGGCATAGTAAGCTTAGAAGTTAGGCTAGGACTTGTGTTGATTATTATTATTTTTTTTTTATTAGACTAGTTCCTTCTCTAAAAGTAGGTAAATCGCTAATATTTGGGACCTAGAAATTGACACAAATGGGTCTCGACGCATATTATAATGCATTTAATCTGATTTACCTTTCAAATATCAATCCTTTCCGTTTTTACTCAAATTTCAATTATTTCAAATCATTTATGTTCGGCAAAATACACCAGAAGTCTCAGTTGATGGCAATCTCTAGCGTCTGGTTATTGAAGTGTACACTGATAGTATTTATTGTGCAATCTCTCAAGATAAGAATATGACGTCACCGTTTGACATGACTGGTGGAATAATATTATGTCTAACCTCGTTCTTCGAGTTCCTTGTTTGTTACAAATGGCACTGAAAAGCATTATTCGTGTACCAATGGTAAAAGATTTATTTTGTCTTAAATATTGGATATCAGAAGCCCATCTTTTCCAAGTAAGTTCATAACATCATTGTTGATATAAATTGACAAATAATTTGTGTTTTCAATGTCGAAGACTTTAGATGGTATTGATTTAACAGAGACTTTAAAGGGTGTACAGCTCTATTTTTTGAAACCTTGAAATACATGTACATGTAGATGATAATGGTTCTAAAAGCACATATTATTATTAATGTAATATGAATGTATGTAAAGTGATTTATATTCAATTTTTGAAAAAATATATTGTAATTTCTAATCAATTATGTTTGTTGAAATATGTGATTGTGAAGAGTTCAAATTGAACGGCAGTCGTTTACGCCTGCTTAGTGCATTCTACACGTTTTTTAAATTATTTTGCAGTTTGCTTCCACATTGTGTTGTAGGATATGTTTTTATTTGTTCATTACAAAATGGCACCCAAAACCATGTAGGGTACACAACTCGTGTATTGATTATAAAATGTTAATTGTGTCTTAAATATTGGATATTAGGATCTGAGTTTCAAGGCAAGATAACAACATTAATATGGATTGAAATTGATGAATTCTAATTCGTGTTTTTCATTTTAAATATTATGGAAAATATTGAGTTAGAGACATAGCTCCTTTAACAGACGAAATCCTGTGGCCAGACCTGTCCGTTCGTATTATAACAAGCCATATGAAATTAATGAAAGTAACACTCAACCCGAAACCTCTGTTCTACGAATATTTTTTAGTCCTAACCTCCAATTTTTCACAGTATCTTTTTTTGTTGCCATCATTTCATTTATGTTTTTGAATCTCAAAATTTCACTTGAAAATAGTGTTAGATTATTATAAATTCATGTCAGAAAAACAGACATTGATTTTATGCTGTAGTCGCCTGGGCTATCTGTATAAAACAATAAGCCAACTTATTATGAATGAATAAAACAAATAATGTCAATTATTTATAGATGGGAGATTCAACAGTATTAAAAGAGGAAGGCAATAAGTATTTTAAGGCTGGTGACTATGACAAAGCCTTAGCCTGCTATACACAAGCCTTAGACTTATCTAATATTAAAGACACAGAAAAGAATGTCATCTATAAAAACAGAGCTGCTGTACATCTCAAGAAGGGAGGTTTTGAATTGGCTGTGGAAGATGCTACCAAAGGTATTGTCAGTTTTTGATTTTCCCGCATAGGCCCTATTTGTCTTACAAATTTGGTTACAGTGAAGTCTAACAGTTATTTCTTTTAAAGTAAGCTTTAATTGCCCTTTTTTTTATATATAAATGTTAAATATCTGATTCTTTAATCAGTGTGTCTCATTTAGATAGAGCCAGTCATGTAAAGAGTTTCCATTTCCAGCAAAGTTGTTATTGATATCCAACATTTCATTTTCAGCTCTAGAATTTGCACCAAATGACCCGAAAGCTTTGTTCAGACGATGTCAGGCTTATGAAGGTTTAGATAAAGTGGATGAAGCATTCAGAGATGCAGCCCTCTTGATGAAAATTGACCCGTCTAATAAAGCAATTACGCCAATATTTAAAAGACTAAATCCTATTGTTCAACAAAAAGTAAGTGCATGGGATTAAAGAGTAACTGATAAGTCTTTGATCTGATAGTTAAAATTTTTCACTCTGGTACTAGATAGGCTATTCTGGAAACTCTGACCACTATTAATCTAGCAAGTAAAAGGATTTTATTATCACATTGATTGATGTTACAGAAACTTCTGCTTTTTTTATGTGCCAAAAAGTACACAGTTCAGCATTTACATGTCAATAAAATGAAAATTGTTCCTCTGTAAATTTGAAAGTAATCCATAAAAATTCTAATGTTGAATTGTAGGTCAAAGAACAGAATAGTATGACTAATAAAGTATCTCAAATGTTTAATCTGGCTTTTGATAATAAATGTGAAGATCCTGATAAAAGAAAACAGGTATGGTATATATATTTTTATGGAAGGTGGGAAATATTTTATATTAAAAAATATAACACTAATTTAAAAAAGTGTGTTAAATTTTCTGAAATTTTCGTGCAATTTAGAAGTGAGATTTACATTATAGAACTCATTAGTCTTTTATGTACTAAACTGAATCGTCAATTGATTTTTTTTTTCATTGATAACTCACTTGTTTTGATTTCTGTTGCAACATACATGTATTTGTGTGTGTGTGTTTCATCATCAGATCTCAACCCCAGATCATGCGATCGTGATGTTTCAAATCAATATTTTTCAACAGCCAATTCAGTCATATGTCTGATAAATTGTTGAAGTGGCATTTAGTAACTGAATGAGAATAACACATGACACAATTATACAAGTTACTTAAAGGATTTATGTTTGATATCTTTTACATATTGAATTATATTTTGCAGGCTATTAATAATCTGATAGTATTAGCAAGAGAAGGTGCATCGGCTACAATGATATGTAAATATAACGGTTTAGAAAGAATTAAAACATCTTTATTAGAAGAAAGAGATTTGTCTCTTGTTGTAGGAGGAATACGTATTCTTGCGTGTCTTAGTAAAGAAAGCAAGGAAAGGGTAAGTATTATCAGAAGTTATTCAAATAGACCACTGACTATGTATGTTCTGACCAATTAGGTTGATAACGACTACTTACATGCGAGAATCCTAAAGAGATCGGGCATCTACTTCTATTTAATAAAGATAGATAATGATTACAGTCGCACAAAATGTAGTTTTGGTAGGGCCGTAGATTAAGAAAACTGTGGTGACATTACCATGTTAGACAGCACCTCAAAATTTTTTATTGGTATTTTTTGAGCAACTGTAATTATGATCTATGTGCTGTTATTAGATACAATTAGATGGACTATCTACTTTAATGGATTGTATGACTTCCTAACTGCAGTCATACTGATATTTTCAAAAGCTGCATGGGGGCTTTTATTTGTTCTATTCAGTTTGGTATCATCCACATATTTGTAGTTTGATTTCTATTTTAGTCTAGGGAGATAATTGAGAAGATTGGAGTCAATAAGATTATGACACTGATGGCCATGGATAGCTCCGAATTGGCCAGTTCTTGTTGTACATTACTACAGAATCTGATGGTGTATGGGTCAGAGTTTGATCTTTTCACCACAAAACTTGAGAAATATAAAGAAGATAAAAAGAAAGGAGAAAGAGTTGGACCATATCCATATTTCATACCAGGTAGTTTTCATTAAGAATAATAACTGTGGGTTGTGTTCAATGATCCATATTTTGGATTAATGCTGGGTCCATCCATGCCAAACACTTAGCAAGTACAGAAAGGATTTTAGTGTTTAACTAACTAGATCTTAGTTCTTAATGAGACTTAATATATGTATAGAAGTTCTAGGTTCATGATCCAAAATGTTGAGAATAGACTTTTGCAATGGAGAGACATGGAGTACAGTTCTGTCATTTATGATAAGAGGGAGGCATAATCAAATACGACAAACAACTTATTTTCTTTTTTGCTAAACACGAGGCTTTGGCATCAGAGATTGGTTTTTTACTCAGTTGTCACTTTTTATGGGATGGAGATCCAGAATGGTCAATTTAGTACCCTCTGTGTGATTGTAAAGGAGTAATGGCTATTTACCTTTTAAACAGTTCTTATCGATTTTTTTTAGATGAATATAGTCAGGAATATATAGATCAGATATTTTATCAGTTGGTCAAGATGTTGGTTAATAAGAAAGTATCAGCACATGGTCGAGACTCCGCTATGGAGATAATGATCAAACATATTGATAGACTGAATGGTATTGGTTGGATGAAAAAATTCTTATTTACAGAAGGTTTGTATTTTTTTTTTTTATCTATATAAAGTTTTTTTATTGGAATATTTTGAAGAAATATTGTAAAGCATAAATTATGAACTGTACAAAGTTTCACAATAAATGTTAAATGGTACAAAGTGTTTGTGTATGTATGCGTATTTAATGTTTATTGCATGACACCGGTTACAACTGGGTCAGTTGAATTCTTATTTCAAAGTCCACTAAATATTCTGAAACATATGAGGTCTTTTAGGTGAACTATTTAAATAAAGATACACAATATGTTAGTCTCAAAATAATCTATGTGTGTTGAGTGGACCTTGTTATATTGCCCAATCTATTGTCATAATACCCTGTCTCTTCACATTTCTTGTAAACAATCAACAGAAAAGACCGATGAAAATTATATTTAAAACGATATATTAATGATTCGAACTGCTGTATAATATATAAGGATATAGGTCCCATTAAGTGACGTACTGATTTTGGATTTTGTGCAGTATTTAGGGATTATTAATAGTTATTATATGTTATTATTATAGGTATTGAGGGGTTATTAACAGTAGCAGGTACTTTAAAAGTACATAATACAATACCTGTAACAGAACACAGTAGAATGCATGCTTCAGTTTGTCTATCTAAAGTCTGGGATGATACCATGAGTGATAAAGAAAGAGAAATATTTAAAGAAAAATGTAGTGAATATTTCAAGTAAGTTCTGCCCATTAATCAGAAGATCATATCTTAAGATTCTAATTGCACTTTCAGCACCACTACACTGCTATCTGCTTTGATTCATTTTAATTTAGTACTGAAACACTGATTCTGTGAACTCAAGTAGCTAACAGTTTTATTTACTTTGAGATTTTCTTTGCTTGTCTATGCTGTAATAATGATTTTCAGTTGATCCTGACAAAATGTTGAACACTATTGAACTAGTCCCTTACAATTAAAACTTTGTACCAAAAATGTATTAAAAATGTAAAAGTATTAGGAAAAACACTGTAAAAATACAAATCTGTGCATGACAAAACAATAGGCACCAGAACGATTCTGCCTGTGAATGTTGGTGACAAGTGCCCTATTTCCAGACATGGTAATCATGTACTTTTATCTTCTGTGTGTTGTTTAAGTGTTAGACTGCAATGTGCATCTAATAAGTCACACGTAATAATAGATTGAGTTGTTTGAGCTGAAGATTTTTCTTTCCAAGTACATTGTATTTTTTTTTTCTCAAACTTGTAAGTTATTTTTTGGATGGAGAAGGACAGCTAATTAATTAACAATGTTATATTTATTACAGAGATTTATTTACTGATGAAATATTAGAATCTAAAGTAGAGGCTATAGAAGCCATTTCAACCTTACTTCAGGTAGGAGTTAGTTTCTGAGTTATTGTCAATTAAAGGCAGAATACTTGTAGTTTTTTTACTATAAAATGCTGTCTATGAAGTCATGCAAGTCTTATTTCTGGTAGAAACAACTGTGTTAAATGTAGTTCCATCATATAATTAAAAGCATATACATTTATCACCATAATCTGTCTGAAAGATAATGCAAATATTTTCTACTGCACATTGATTAACCTGTGTGTATATTTATTGAACTCTATGAGATATATATGTTATATTTTAGGGTCCGTATGAAGTAGGTAATATGATATTAGGAACAGAAGGTGTGGTACAACTTATGTTTGCTCTGGCTAATAGTGAAACTGCTTTACATCAGGTAAGATCATAGTACAGGGGAAAGTAATTTTAATTTTAGAAAAATATATTTTCAGTTATGTTTAATGAGATTTAATGTGTTTTTTTGTTGTGTTATCAGCACGATGGATTAGTCAATCACTATTCATTGTTGTTTTGAATCTCATAAGGTTCACCTGGATAAGGAGTATAAACTAGAACTGCAATAAAGTATTATTTTGCTAATTAATTATTTCTAGAGAATGATTCTTGACTTGATTAACCAAAATATCCAAATTGTGAAGTTCCATAACATTGTTTTCTGTGTGGGTTGCTATTTTTCGTGTAATGATGTTGTGGAATTGTAGTGTTATCTCTCAAGTTGTTGCTCTTAGTGGACATGGATCCTAAATGTGTGAACTTGTCTGCTTTGTGGTTGTTAAGTTATATTATTTCATTTGACTGAATCACATATTGTTAACAGTTAATACTTGCATGTATATTATATTTATAGAGGATTGCTGTAGAAGCTATTGTACATTCAGCATCAAAGAAGAATCGTTGTACAGGTATATTAAAGGAAGCTGTACCTGTATTAAAGAAACTATATCAACATGGGGAAGATGAAACTAGAGTCAGAGCTTTAGTGGTAATGTATTTCTATATTTTTTTCTTGAGTTTAATTGGATAAAAGACAAAAAATTAATGAAATTTGTCAGAATTAGGAGTGCAGGCAGAGAATCCCAGCTGTCAAAGCAGAAGTCCCGCCATTACTATTAGCACATAACCTTAGCAGTAGAAATTATATTAGTCTAAAAAAAAAAACCAGTTAACATGATTTTTAAACCTTTTTTTTTTCTTGTTGGTACCTATATATTTTTGTGAAAGAGGATTAATGTTTTATTCTATGTATCAACATTCAAGAGAATGAATGTAGTTGATAATTGAATATTATTATTATTATTCCAGGGTTTATGTAAACTAGGAAGTTTTGGGGGTACTGATGCCAGTGCTAAACCTATGGCAGACGGTTCTACACTTACATTGGCTAAAGTTTGCAGAAAGTAAGTTTATTGTCTTCTTTATAATATTGAACTATTTATCTTTATTAAGACATGGTGTATTTCAGTAAGTCTTGAATAAAAGATAAAAAAAGGTTTACTGATAGTTTAGAAGGATACACCATCATTTCGAGCACTTGTATTTTGCATATCAAATTATTCTTTCATTGGCATTGTAGAAGATCTTCCCTGATGATTACAGTCTAAGTAATAAATATAGAAGTTTTAGATCCACAACTAATAGTTTTCATTATGTGTCAAATAATTCTATAAGAGTTTAACATATATCTAATTTGAACAATTATCTTGTAGCTTTTTAAAGAATGCTGCAGATGATATGCGCAAATGGGCAGCAGAAGGAATGGCATATTTATCTCTTGATGCCGAAGTAAAGGAAGAATTAATAGAAGATACACCAGCAATAGAGGCATTGTTTGATTTGGCTAAGGTGATTTATCTTATTATCAGCATGTATGTTTTTTTTATGTTGATGCTGTATTTTGAAAATGCCTAATTCTTTAGTCTTGTGGATGCCTTAATGTGGTTTGCTGACTTTCTCTACCTGTTCCAGATTGACTGACTTTCTGTTGAGTTTGTCATAGTTCCCCCCAGCCTTAATAACACAGGTAGTTTGGGTAGAGTAATCATTTGTGAGTAATCATAGTGATTGGTGAGGATATAAAAATAATTGTTTGTTGCATATACTCAACATATACTTCCTTGTCAATGTTTGAGGGTATTGAATTCCAAAATGTTATCAATCAGTTTTGTTTGCTTGTTGATATATGTACTTTTGTAATGACTTTTCTTCATACTTAACCATAAATTCCACCCGGAAATGCAAACATGTCATGTATTACATTTGAATTAACAAGCAAACTCCTCATAGATATTGCCCAATTCATGGAATAAAATGTTTAAACGATTTTCTTTGTTTTTATTTCAGCGTATTGATAAAAACAGTGTATATGCTTCTGTAACCATTTTAGTTAATTTAACTAATAGTTATGATAAACAAGATGTGATGCCAGAATTAATAGAAATGGCTAAATTTGCTAAACAACATGTACCAGAGGATCATCCTAAGGTTTGTGATATTATTTAACATTTTCGATTAAAATTAGGAGATAATGGAGCAACTATCGGTGATGTGAGCAGGGTGAAATTAGTAACTAGTATGCACTTAGTCATTGGTCCAATATGATCAATAATACATTAACACATGGCTAAAAATAGGATTACAAAATAAATGCATCTTTGTATACTTTACTATGGTACCATTTTAACAATTACCTATTGTAATTTGGTGTATTTCCTGATTCAGCCATTGATAGACATGGTTTAAATGTATTTTTTGTTTAATTGATTACAGGATGCCCAGAAATATTTATCGGCTAGAATACACAAGCTAGCTGAATGTGGTCTAGTTAATGCTCTAGTAGCTTTAGCTAAAACAGACAGTAAAAATAGTCGAGAACTATTGTGTAGGTAAGAAAAAAAATATTCTGATATCTATATCCATGCATAGCAGGTTACTTATTGCTCTTCTTGGTTTTTCTTTGGTTACTTCTTAGTTACTGCCCCGCATTCGGGAGCATGTTGGCTTTCAGTGTTTGGCTTGCTATGATCAGGGCAAGATTAAGCAATTGTGGGTCCAGTAGCAAATGTTAACCTAAATTTGGAAATTACACATAAATATTTCTGTGTTCGTTGTATGTGTATCACATAGATATCACACTCCAATTAATTTCTGTATGAAAGGGATAACGCCAATTGGCTAAAATTGTTTTTAAAATGGTTATTAATCGCTACATGTTTATTGTTAACACTGATGGCATTATAGATCTATGTTAACTATAGTAATAGATCTCAAATTGTCTTAATTAAGCATTATCGTTGAGCAAACGTATATGATTTCAAATTTTAGGACATGATTAAATTTACCACTAAATGTAACAACTTGGGTCGGATACACATTTCTATAAAACTATATTGACTTGATTAAAAGCAGATTAACAACTTATTGTATGTTTATATCATTTATGTTTTTTCACTTTTAGAGTTTACATGGCTTTAGCTACAGAAGAAAAATTACGAGGATTAATTGTTCAACAAGGTGGTGCTAAGGTAACACATACATATATGAAAACATATCTTTTCATCTTAATTAAGTTGAATTTAGAAAAATGTGATAGATATCCAACAGGGCTCATATATCTGAATATAGGGAGATGCACTGTGTAGTTGGAGTAAGATGGCCAAATGATTAGCATGTGCACGTTGTATCATAAGGTCTACCATTGAGTCATCTGGCATGGATTCGATTCCCCGGTTGTACATGACAAGGAATAGGGTCTCCTGTCCAACCTTGTGGGTTTTCTCTGGGTCCTCCCACTGCTAAAGACCCCTACATGCAAGCGATTAATTGAAATAAAATTGAACCATATGTTAGTCTTGAAATGACCTAGTTTGTGTCAAGTGGATGTTAATCTCTCTCTCTTTCTCTCTCTCTCTCTCTGGGTCCTTAATACTCTTGAAGCATTGTTCAGTGTATTGGTATGTAATTTGTGTTAACTTGTTATTTTTACAGAGTTTATTACAGTTAGCATTAGAAAATAATACTGATGTCGGTAAAGTTCTAGCTGCCCACGCTTTGGCTAAAGTAGCGGTAACCATGGATCCACAGGTTGCCTTTCCAGGACAACGAGTAAGTCTGATTTAGAAAATTTATAATTAGTATAGCACATGGTGAATTTCAGGAATCTGGCCATTATCACATTTCACTTTACATCTGGTTATCTCAAAGGTGTATAGAAGTCAATATGGCTAACCAGTATTATCGATATTCACATTGCTTGAGGACAACTCTGAAAACAGATGTAGTTGTACCTTTAATTTTCCTGAATGTTCTGCAAATTTGCAACCTGACTTCTACCATCTTTTTGAAAACAGCTATTGTAAACATTATTAATTTCTCATTTACAAAAACAAGTATAGCAGATTTTTATTGTACTTTTTTCATTAAGTAGCATCTGTGTTGCATGATAATGAAATCTTATTTTGTTTTATCTCTGTAATTTAAACATGATTTACCATAATAAATTTTTGTTATTACCATTTTTTTCTTTAGATGTATGAAGTAGTACGACCAATGATACATTTATTACATGTTGAAAGATCAAGTTTACAGAATTTTGAAGCACTTTTAGCTTTAACAAATCTGGCTTCTGTTTCTGATTCAGTCAGGTAGGTTCCTGTTTGTTACTACACTAATTTTATTGTTGTTTTATTGTTTTGGGGGGGTTGGATGGCTGAATGGTTAGCGTGCACGCGCTGTATCATAAAGTCTGTCATTGAGTCGACTGGCGTGGTTTCGAATCCCCGGTTGTACGTGGCAAGGAGTAGGGTCGCCTGTCCAACCTCGTGGGTTTTCTCCGGGTCCTCCGGTTTCCTCCCACTGCTAAAGACCCCTACGCGCAAGCGAATTATTAAAATAAAATTAAAACCATATGTTAGTCCCGAAATGACCTAGTTTGTGTCGAGTGGACGTTAAACCCTATTTCTCTCTCTCTCTCTTTATTGTTTTGATTTGAATTAGACTTGAACAACGAACAATGGAATTGTAATAGAAAGTACTGGATGACCACACCACAAACAATTAGAAACACAAAAAATAAATTCTAAAACACAGCGAATGTAATGATCTGTTAATTGATTATATATTTTTATAATGATGATTTCAGGAATCGTATTGTAACAGAAGATGGTATTGTAGCAATAGAACAGTACATGTTTGAAGATCACGAAAAGTTAAAAGTAGCTGCAACAGAATGTATGTGTAATATGGTCATGAATGAAAAGGTAAGTACTGCTTAACATTTGCTTGTCTAATAAACAAGCAGGAAAACTGCATCAGAAAAGTCAATATGTACCAGACATTACAGATTTTCCATAACGCCCAAGTATGAAAAAAAAATTTTTTTACCCCAGGCATTTCCCCCCTGAACTATGGGTTTGTGTTGATTAGGGGAATAAAAATTTGTCATTTTTTGCACCACTTTCAATGCATATAAGGTTGATGTGCTTTTTGAAACATGGCCAATTTTGGAATTGCAATATCGCTGCCAGTTAAACCATAAATACAGCTCATATAATGACCAAAACTACAAGATTATGCTAAATATAGTTGCATAAAACAGTCAAAAATCCAAATTTGAAGATCCATGGTGATTAATAACCGTGCATGTCATATAAATATTTCCTTTTGTGCCAATTTTGAAGGCCACCATGGGCCAAGAAGGAATTTTGGAGTTGTTGCTGGTTGGTTTAACTAGGAAAGTGTGTATGTTAATGCAGTTTGATGGGATGAAAATCCAAGGTACCATGTATAAATAGCTTGTGTACATAAAAGATTTCATTCTTCGACAAAATTTTCTCCCTCATACTGCACAGATTAACATGGAGAAATAATTTTTAATAACATGTTAGTCTCTGACTGGCCTCATTAATGTCATTAATGGGACACTAAACCTCAGTCAGTTTCTGTACTATGTTTTTGCTTTGAAACAGTGATTAATAACTGTGATTTTCCCAAATAATTGAGAAATGATATCAGGTGTTCCAGAAAAGAAAACACCCTTTCTTATGCAATTGTCCAGATGTTACGTGATAAATATTGATTGCCATGAAGTGGGTGTATTCTGTGAGAATTTCATGTGTGTGAAGTTGCAGATTTTACTTATTATATACACTTTATTTGTGCAGGTTGTAAAATTGTATGAGAAAGAAAATGATAAAGTAAAACTGATGTTATTATATTGTGGTGAAGAAGATATCAATCTGGTTAAAGCAGCAGCAGGAGCAGTAGCCATTTTGTCCCCGAGTGAAATTGTCTGTAAAAAGATAGTTGAGGTTGGTACTGTTTGTCTTATATAATAGAAATAGAACTACATGTTACAGCTTGATCAGGACTGTAACATCATGAATGAATGCCCCCGATTGTATGAAAAAACGGTCCATTTCTTGTGGCCCTTCTAGAGGTCACAATTATTATCTGGATGTGCTTGATATTGGACCCTCTAGAGAATAGAGGTCGTAATTTTTAATTGATTTTAAAAACCATTTTAATGTTTGTTCTTTAGTTTGAATTTAAATAGCCCCTCACCCATTACTCAAATAGTTGCAAAGCATTTAACACATATACCAAGATTGTGGACCTGGCAAACTATCTTTGTAACAAGTTAGGATTTTGAATTAATCGTAAACAACAATTTTATTATTATTTTCAGGTTGCGCCATGGAATGAAATTTTACAAACTCTAGTTGCCAATGAAATGGCCGAATTACAGCACCGTGGTTGTTACATAGTGTATAATATGATGTGTGCAAACAAAGAAATAGCAGAGAAAATTGTTGAGAGTCCGCTGTTTGAGATTTTAATGGCTGTAACAAAGATAGATTTACCAGATAGAAAGAAAGCGAAGGAGTGTTGCGAGGAGGCTTTAAATAAAGCTGTTGAATATGGACTTGTTAAACCTCGGGAAGAAGACTGAAACAATTATGTAATAAAGACAATAATTCAACAGATCTTATCACAAAGTATGAGAATACTATCAAGTGTCTTACAGTAGTTATCATTGATTATCAAAGTATTTGTTTTGTATAGTTAAATTGTGAAAAGTAGTTTCCTATGCAACAAAGAATTGAATCTAAATTAGATTTCCCCCCCCCCCCCATGACATTTGAATAGACATCAGTAAATAATATAGCATTATCACTATTGGGTCTTTATCATATCTTTTACATAATACTTTATATTTATGTATAATGACATAGATTTAACGGTTATGAATCAAATAATATCAATCTAAGTATGATCACATTATAAATGTGCAATATTATGTATTTAACAATAATCCATATTTGTTCTATTGTTTTTTTTATGTTTTTGATATTGCTGAATATATACAACAGATTTAAATTTAAAAGTAGGTATTGTTATTTAAATCAGATAAAAACAAGTTCTCTTTAAATTTTTACACTGAACAGGATTATTATTTTGAAATACAATGATATATTTATTGATGTTGTTGTGTTAGAATGCCAAGTACGAGCAGGACAACTGTAGCACGGGCGGATACAACTACTGGCTACGTCAGATGATGTTAAGGACAATTGCTGCCTATTTATGACTAATGAGTTGGGAGGTAATATTGAAATTTTACACAATGTTTTTCAAATATTCATTTCCTGGAAAATACAAGACATACTTCTACAAATACGACAGCAATTGTTACAAACGGCAATAAATCATGTCTTAATTATTACTAACTGGTACTACTACTTAATTTTTTTATACCATTAGTTTTTTGTAAAACATCTATAACTTTGTCAACTACCATATCTTTCATATAATGTAAATACTGTGTGTGTTTGTTGCATGAATGATTGTAGAAATATATTTATAAGAGATGATTTTGATATAATATAAATACAGTGTTTGTTTGCATGAATGTTATTAAAAATATATATTTATGAGAATGAAATGGGATTTTACGTGGGCTGATGAAGAAGGGCATGCAGTGTGCTTGCTACGAGGTAAAGTTTGCATAGACAGCAGCTTTTTTACCTTCTCTTCAAATTCCAACTGTCAAGGAGTTTTATGTGCATGGCAGTGTATACATGGGGCCTCGGTTTTTCATCACAGCTAAATGATTAGACACTCTTCCAAGCCAGGCCCTTTATGCTGCACCACCGACAAGGGGAAACCATGCTGAAAAATGCAGACAAACGTTTTAGGCCAACACCAGGGCCTTTCTCACTGATCTAATTTTCTTGTAGCATACACCCAATCATGACTCCCACTAGAATGTTTGGGGAATATTCCCTTCTTCAGCTGCTTCCCTTAGTGTTAGTTTGATTTTCACATTGAGTGAAGTCTACATCACTACTACAGGTCCGGGACTGTACAGCCCAATGGACGCTCACAGCTAGCCCCTGGATCCATTCCCTTGATCTGGTGGGTGTGTTTGTGGTGTCTGTATATTGTGTCCTGTTTGTAGGTTTTTCTTTCTTATGTATTTGTTTGTGTTTGGTGCAGTCCCCCTGCACTTACTATATAGAGATCATTCATTAATCAATACATTTATTGAATACTAATTGTATCATTGAAAGAATGTAATCAAGAATGGCTCAATAATTGGAAGGAATATTTAAAAATACTGCCAAAATGTATGCTTGTTATTAAATTAAAATTGATTATGTTGTGTATCAACGAAAGAATGTAATCAAGAATGGTTCAATTATGTTTGAAAGAAGATTTGAACAAAAATATTTAACATTCATCTTGTATATTTATCTTACAATATCATTTATTATCTCATAACCCAGCTTTCTGTGTGGTCTGTACATTTATGCATATAATTTATTTTATTAAATGAGTGATTAACATACAAGCTTTAGATTTTTTTTCTTTAAAATCATGAAACTTTGGGTTTAGATTAAAAAGTTTATTTTCTATTGAGGAGACATTTGTATTGGAGACAATACAGGCTTTTTTGAGCATACATCAGTGTATGCACTATGCACAGGGCTTGACTGTACGTCAGAATTTGGGGGGAATTTTGCTCCATAAGATTTCACTCTGCTCATGCAGATACATTCCAGTATCCTAAACATAATAGAAATCCATGTATTGCGTACACAGATATCAATCTGGGCATAACTATCATTGAAAATCCAACCATTAACATACAGTACTTTATGAAGTAAAGTTTTAAACTTGAAAACCCCTAAAAATTTGTAAAAGTAACTGTTAGAAATTTTTACATACCAGTATTTCTGAACACAACCAATCCAAATCAATCAAAACTTATTTCATTTTTGCAAAGTGACGAGAAACCCCAAAGCACTAATACCTATTTAACCTAGTTTGAATTAACACAAAATCCTGTTAAAAGATAGGTTGCCAGGCAACAAAACATACACCCACAGCAGCTAATTCGTCCGAGCAGTCAACAAGAGTTGTCGGCTTGTCGCATACTTTTTCTTTTGTCAGAAATGAAAACATTTACAAAACAATAAAATCTAATGAGTAACAACCCATTTAGTAATTATCAGAAATCCGTAGAATTTGTTTCGATTGTTTATCTTATGACCTTAAACACTGTGTATAAATTTATATTAACTTTAATCTTTAGCACTTAAAGTCAAATTCATATTAACTTTAGCCTCTAGAGCATCCGCAAGATCAAGATCCATAACTCTGGCAGTTATCGGAAATTGTTGAAAATCAATAGGCTTCATCTCATGACCGTAAACACTGTGTATAAATTTAAATCCAATCGGATATTAACTTTAGAGCATCCACAAGCAATTATGGGCCGACGGACAGGGGCAACAGTAATGTAGACCCCATTTCAATTTGGACGTATAAAAACATAACAGAATTTGATTTATCAGCACTTGAACCTGGATGTATTTGTTGGTGGATTGGATGTTCTACATAAAGACACAAGTCTGATATTCAAGTGACATCACTTTTATTATTACATGTATATGGTATCTATTGATTGTATATACACATCAATTTTCTTCCATCAATGACCTATTATACAAGTATTTATGGATTCAAAATGAAATACATGCCAACAAATTGTTAGAAAATATATTTTCTTAACAATACACTTCTTTTCATGATCTGTATGATTTATGAAGAAATTTTATGATGAAAAACATGGATTTAATTTTCAGTAGCACTTATCTATTTACTTTTTAAAAAATCTGTACATTATTCATGATAATTTTATTTACAAAGAAAATGTGTGAAAAATTCTTGACGGTGGTTTCATAACTACAGAAAAAGTTATGATTTGGAATAACAATATTTTACATAGGATAATTCAACAAGACATCTTGTTTAGCTAACTCTAACAACATAGGGTTATCAAAGAATTTGTTGATACTGACGTCTTCACTTAATCCCTGGAAGAAAACAATAATAAGGTATTAATTTACACATTTCACATTCGGTTACCTTAACACATGTGTTCCCACTTACCAACCTTTCAAATTTCACCTACCCATGGGGTAAAATCTGGAATTTAACAGATAACAATTTTTTTGAAAAATCTAAACTAATTATTGTTATTGGAACTTAAACATTATTACTTTAAAATTTGTTTTCTTTATTACATAGAGGTGTAAACTCAACTAAAATTACTAAACATAACTGAGTGGGGGTAAATCTACTTTTTGAAAAATTGCCAGGACAAAGAGGGTTAACATATCTATTTCTTTCAAACCAGTGTACTGGGGTAATGTTTGGCACTACCACCAACTTGGAAACCTGAGACCCCCCCCCCCCCAGGTTAGACACACAGTCCAATTTGGCACTTTCAAGTCTTGGATTGAAACCACAACAATTTGGTCACTGACAGACCTTATGAACTAACATGCACACATGAAATAATTCAGAAATGAAATGGGGTTTAATGTCCTACTGTTCTGCTCCTAGTCTGGGCTAATGAAGATGGGCATATGGCATGCAGTGTGCTCTGAGGGCTATGGCCTACTCTTATATCAAATTCCAACTGCCAAGGGATCTTTTACGTGCATGTCAATGTGTACACAGGACCTTGGTTTTTTGTCCCATCCAAACGACTAGACAGCTGTCCTTGTCAGACCCTTCGTGAAACAATTCAGCTACCCAACCCCATTTGAATGAAACAAAGTGTAAATATGACAAAAATTCCCATTTTCTGATCTATACAAACCTATTTTCAAATATGATTTCAATTACTGATTCAACTATTACAAAAAAGGCCTGAATTCAAATATGAGTACATACCTTTCGTCTACGTGATTTTATCATGAATTCTCTGGCGAGGTGAGTTGCTGGTTGGGCTTCTAGAGGTCGAATAATAATACTTTTATCTAATGGATCACCAGGAACAATCTATAATTATCAAATTTATCATGCCAAATTAAACAAGGAACAATTTTTTTTCTTAATTGAAGACTAATGGTGGGATTACACCTGCCTTAAGCATGAATTTAAATATTATACAAGACAGTAGTTCATGGAATAAAATGCACAAAAATGTTATCAGATACTTTTAAAGAGATTATTAGGAGATTATGCATATTGATATCTAACAGATATTAACAATAACTATCTGCACAGTGACCTGATCTTGTTTTGTACAGCCAGTCAAGCAATCTTATCTTATTACAAACTGGTGTTGTCCAGTTCATTCTAAAAACTGTTTCAAGCTATTTTTTTTTTTGCTACAGCACTGTCAACAACCTGAACAGAGTATTGGACCTTAGTTACAACTCGGAGGAAAACAAATATATTAATCACAATTCAAACCAAGATACAAGTAATCACTACCGTTAAAATCAAAACAGACATAGAGCTGATCTTGAACACTAGATAATTTGATGATACAGATTTTAACCCATTCATTGGAAGTAAAATTATATAATTTGTATCCAGTAAAAACTTACCTGCCAATGATGAAAGACTGATAAACAGAAAGCTTGACCCTGTGTATGTGTTCTTAAATCAGTCTCAAAACCAAATGAATCTATAGCTGGTATAAAGGCTTTAATAGTATATAATGGTGAACCTGGTACTGGTGCATCCTGGGTTACATGACCTCTGTAAAATTGGGATAGTAAAATATTATTTATGAGTTCATATGGAAGCATAGTTAATAAATAGATTTTAAAATATTTCAAGTTTTAAACTATCTTAACTTTTTTAAAAATTTGTTAATTTGACCCTTTTGAAGGATATTTGCGACCAAAGACCATACCCAACTGGGGTAATATTTCTGTGCAAGTTAAAGAATTTTAACTTGTTATACTATCAAATATTCTAAGCTCAGTCTACATACAATATATTTTATTTGACAAATAAAAACAAAAAATAATGTTTGACTGGTTGCTTGCTAAGTTAATATTTTCAACAAACCTTCTTTTAGCTAAAACAGTATAAACTGCAGACACACAATCAGCTGGTGCCATTACTTCCACAAAATAATATGGTTCCATCATTCTAGGTGTTGCCTACAAAACAAATGCACAGAGTATAATAAATATATATTTCAGAATATTAGAAGCCCTGATAATTTTTCCAACCCTGGATGACACAAATACAACAAAGAAAACAATGATCAATATTTGTAATGGTTAGTATTGGCTATAAAGTACTTACCATAAGGAAAGCTGAATAAGCAACTCGTCTAGAGGTAGGTATTATCTGTCCACCACCTCTATGTATAGGTTCACCAGCTATCATAGCATCCAATATCTTAAACTTTACATTACGTATAGCTACAAATATATAAAACATAATTGTTTACATCTTCTTCACAAGTGACCCAAAGTGAAAAAATATCCTTATAAAAAGTGAAGTTATCAGACAGTAGTATCATAATATAGATCATGGCTTTATCCTGGTTATTGATTGGTGCTGTTTCAGATTTTACAGAACATTGTAAATAAAGGAGGGCTTAACTGTGTAAAATAAAAAGCCAAAATATGGTGATAGAGCCTATTTACCTTGTCTGAAAATTTCAAAATACTGATCCATTCGGGAATTATTGGCTACGTTACTCATTTATGGAATTTCAATCCTCAATTATATGAACGGCTAAATAATCGTAACCGTCGCTTATCCCTATACCATAGACATTGTTATCTAGGCAATGGATGTTGTGTAAACTGGAAGTTGTATTTCTTAAAAAAATTATCAAAGAACTTTGGGGAGTTGTGCAGTACTAAGTGAAAGGTTTTTTTAATAACTTGAATATCTTTTTTAATATATGCTTACGTTCATCACACAGTGGACCTTCTCTAGTAGCCCACTGAAAACCTTGTACAATACTATCTTTAACAGCACTTAATAATGTTTTATCTACTTCTGATGGTAAGGTATCGTCTACCAGAATATTAGGACCTGTAGCATCTGGACCAAATGCCCAGATAGATCTAGCAGCAAGTAAATCCCAATCATATTTGGTCTGGAAAAATTCTCCCAGTTTTTTCCTGGGCCATGTAATCTGTACGACCTCATTCTCAATATCTTCTGCTAAACCTTTCTCTAATGGTTCAGCAATCATGGTCAATTTATTTCTGTAAAAAATGTCATAATTTCAATAAATTTGGTCAAAACAGATTTTCCAAATGTTGAAATCCAGAATAAAGTGTACACATCTTGAACTTGCATTACAGAATGGTTTCTTCTTGAAGCAGACACATAAATAGGTTAGACTGTTAGTTTAATTCAAATTTAAAGGAGCTAAATCGCTAATATTTGGGACCTAGAAATTGACCCAAATCGGTTGCAACGCATATAATAATGTAATCTGATTGTATATAAACTGATTTACATTCAATTGTTTCCATTTTGACTATAATTTCAAATCAGTTATTTCCAGTGAAATACGGCATGGGTCTCAACCGAATCGCTATTTCTAGCGTCTGGTTATTCCAGTCTATTGCGCATGCCCTCATGGCGTCATTGTTTGACATGAGTTATGAAATATGTCTAGCCTCGTTCTTTTTGGTCACTTGTTACAAGTGATGCTGAAACGCACTATGTATAGGATTGGTGTACCAATGGTAAAATATCAGAAGCCTTCCTTTTCCCGGTAAGATCACAACATCAATGTTGATTTGAATTGACAAATAATTCGGGTTTTCAACGTTTAAGACTTTGTATGATATTGAGTTAGAGACTAAGCTACCTTAACCAAACTCAAAAAGTGTGATGGACTTATGAGTCAATTTCTTGATATATTTTAAGGTTGTCTAAACTAGGACATATATATTTTGAACCTCTCAAAATAAAGATCACACAAACTATCAAATCTTACTTTTTATTTGGGGTTTCAGCAAAACATTTTAAAGATGATGTTTCCACAACAGTTTCACAGAATGATACGACTGGATCAGCTACTTTAATATCTGTAAATACAAATAATATACTGGTCCTTATAAAATAATATCGTCCTGCAGTAGGAAACTTAATGGGTTTTATTTGAGTCAGGGGTAGTAGATCCCCACTAAAAAGTTGTCGGAGAATTTGTTAGTTTTCATTTTTAATCAACTTACCTATTTCTGAGTATATTTTACGTAAATCGTGCATAACACAATCTAAATACAACTCTCCTGTACCTAGTACTATATGTTCACCAGATTCTTCTACCTAAAATATTACAATACAAAACTTATTCATGTCAACATGATAAAATGAAATAAAATGGGGTTTTAATGTCCTACTGTTCTGGTCCAACTGGGCTAATTTTGCCCGGGCAGCGGCACTATGGCATACTCTTATATCAAGGTCAAACTGCCAAGGGATCTTTTTGCGCACACCAATGTTAGGGTGACCCGTGCACTCTACAGAAAGTTGGTCTCGACACGGCTAAATGTGCACGCTTCAGTTGCGTGTCTCAAACTGATTTCTGACTACCCCGCACTCTCTTTGAGTCGATAAATAGCCATGGCACGTGCAATTCTCTACAAATATATCAACTATTACAGCCGTAAAAAATATTTTGTAAACGATTTTGAATAGCAGTAAAATTTAGCTTCTTGGTTATTACAGCAGCTTTAGAAATTACGTTTGTTTTATTTTTTAAATTGCTTTATCATTAACTGTACCGTTAAGAGTGGCATCTTTTGGTTTAGTACAAATACTATCTCTGAATCACTTTCGTTAGCAGGAACATGATACTAGCAGTAGTTTCATTTTAATTTTACAAGTTTCTTAAAACAATTGTTGAGTTGTCTAAAGTGCTTATTTCTAAATTCAATTTCTTGTTCTAGCTTTCTGTTATGTTTCGTAAAAAAGGAGTCTTGATTATCCCGACCTGTCAATCAGACGTAGAATGGTCGATAGACTGGTTAAACGAGACTAATTTCAAAACAAGGGCACGTAACCTATCTTTTACTCGAAAGTGTCTGGATGTTATGGACAACACTTGGAACCAGTTTTCAGTCTATTATTTATAGATGATTAATGGTCATAGCTTATTAAGTACAACATGATCGTTTATTTAGTGACTATAATTGTGTGAAACTGATTTGAGGCTTGGCATGTATATAAATATTGTATATAAGATATTTATTTATGGTGGGTCACCCTACCAATGTATAAATGGGACCTGGTTTTTTGTAACATCTAAACAACTAGGCAGAGCTGTACTTGTCAGAGAGAGAGAGAGAGAGAGAGAGAGAGATGGGGTTTAACGTCCACTCGACACAAACTAGGTCATTTTGGGACTAACATATGGTTTAATTTTATTTACATAATTCGCTTGCGCGTAGGGGTCTTTAGCAGTGGGAGGAAACCGGAGGACCCAGAGAAAACCCACGAGGTTGGACAGGCGACCCTACTCCTTGCCACGTACAATCGGGGATTCGAAACCACGCCAGTCGACTCAATGACAGACTTTATGATACAACGCGCGCAAGCTAACCATTCAGCCATCCAACCCCCTGTACTTGTCAGAATATGTGTTTAAAGTCTTTGTCATTTCGAGATTAACATTAGTTACTTTTTTCGATGTTCCTTGCTAGACCAGTAGCATTTTTATCTACTCCTCATCAAAGGTGGACATCGGTTTTTTGTCCCACTCAAACGCCTAAGCACGATTTCCTTGTCAGCTGATCGGGCACTAAGCAGGCTTGAAAAAAACCTGAGCTTTTCTCGACATGCTAACAACATGATAAACATGAATTCTTTCACTAATCTGATCAGTTGTAAATCTAGTATACTCTACCTTTGTTGTAAGTAAAGGATAACTCTTGTTGACTTTTCTCAAACCATCCAACATTTTAGGTAATTCAGAAGGATTGACTGGTTCTACAGCTATTTTAATCACCGAACTTGTGTTGAATTTTAATGGTCGGAATATATACACCTATAAAAAGAAAGTAAGTCATCTAATTGACAATATCAAATAATTTATCATACCACTGTACAACATTAATAAAATATACAAGAATTTCCATGTGTCTATAACCTTCTCTTAAAATGCCAGGAATCTTGGTTAATCATTCAATTACCTTATTAATGAGATATTTAATATGGAAATGGTATTTATAGCTCTAAGTTATTCAAATGTCTGTTTCTCAGATGGGTGATATTTTGTGGTGAATTGACCAATGATATTGTTAATATTCTTAAAGCAAAGGTTTACGTGAATCATCAGTTGGGTCATCATTAAAATTAAGTTTCATGTACAACATCACCTTGAATCAACTATCAACACACTTATATGTGAACATACAATACTCTACTACAATACACACCTCTTCACTAGTTGATGCATCTGTTATTGTTGATGTTTTAACAATAGGTTGATCTATACCTTCTATTAATATCCAATTACCAGCTGATACACGATTTACTTCTATCTTATAGCTACAATAACAAATATGACAATGTATATTTTTAAAACAAAAGTTGTCACTTTAAAAGATAAATTACCTATCTGAAACAGATTTAAATGATGATACCTATGTTAATGGTCTACTTATGAAATGAAGTTTTAATGTCCCACTTTTCTGCACTATTTCAATATGGGCTGATAAAGCCAGACATATGCTATGTAGTGTGATATATGGGGAATTTTGCCCAGAAAGCAAAGTTTTCCCCTATTCTTCATCAAATATCTATCAAGGGTTCTTTTGTGTGCACGGGAATGGGTACACCTCAATTTATCATACCATCCAAACGACTAGATATCTTTCCTTTCCAAGATTGAACCCGAGATCAACCATGAAATTATGCAACTGGTATTTTTCCGAACGATCAGACGTGAAAATAAGAGTAATATTGGCACCCTGACACGTCTGCGCGCAAGATAGAAATGGGGTTTAACGTCCACTCGACACAAACTAGGTCATTTCACAACATATGGTTCAATTTTATTTTAATAATTCGCTTGCACATAGGGGTCTTTAGCTGTGGGAGGAAACCGGAGGACCTGAAGATAAACGGACGAGTTTGGACAGGTTACCTTACTCCTTGTCATGTACATGTAGGGATTATAAACCATGCAACTTGACTCAGTGACAGACCCTATAATCAAAGTGCACATGTTAGAATCTACAACTGAAGATACTACATACCGAGCTTCAGCAATCCACAATCTACCAACTTGACCAAATCGTGAATCTTCTTCATCTTGTAAGGTATAATTCTCTCCCAGAATTCTAACTTCCTGGTTAGCTTGTAATGTACCACTCATTACACGACCAAATACATGAAAACATGTAGCATCATTTGTTGGATATAACTTGGTTGTGTGAATCATTAGTGGACCCTAGAAAACAGATATATTGTATAAACAATCTGTGTTTTAGTGGACACAGAATTCAGTAATGTCACAGTTTTGTCAAACTCAATTATTGCGGTAGTGTGTGTAGAATCTTGACAAAAATTTAACACATCAGTTTTATTTCAGCAATAGTTGTTGGTTGAGATGAGATACTAAATGATGACTGCAACTTTGCTTTGAAAATTACTACTTGCCACAAGGCTTCAAGACAGTTATTCTTTGTTAATAGTTGGTTAAATAGTTATTGGAGAGTGTAAGGTAACTTTCATGATCCATATGTTCTTACCTCTGAATCACAATTAAACATTTCTTCAGCTAGTTCGGAATCACTAGGACCAGTATAAAGATGTTCTATTTTACTTTTAGCATTATCTAGAGGTGATGGTATATGTTCTACACACATATCAACAAAACCTGTAAAACAAAAGAATTCACATATTTTCAATTTCACATTTGCCTACATTTTGAAAAGAGTAGGCCCATCTTCTCCACAAAGATAGCCTCCAATGAAGTATTTATGCTTCAAATCTAGAAATTCTAAAATCAAGAGAAACATGAAATATTAAGAGTTATGATCTGTTCAACACAATATATCTTTATCATATTGGTTAAAGTTGTTATTAATCAGATTTTACTCAATTGATAATGGAATACGAAACTAAAAAAAGCAAAAAATGCAGACTTAATATGGCTGCATGTTGCACCTATCATTACCTTTGGTTATATCATGTACACAATTCTGTACTCTGTAACACTTACAATACTGTATAAAAAAGGTTGAATAAAAACAATAATTTGGTCAAATTAACATTAACAAAGAGATGTATACCCACCAGTAAATGAACCAAAGAAACGACTGCAGACTAATCTAAGTAACGGTCGTATGTTGAGTTTTTGTTCCTCTTTACCTAGATGTATACCTAATTCATCACAGACTTGTGGTATACATGTATCAACATCACCTACAATCTATAATAAACATCAAAATTAATTTCATTTCATTTCTATGCTTTGATAGGTCAGCTTTGCTGATCAGGAGACTAATAATTAATTATTTTGTTTATTAGTACAAAGACAGGTTGCCTAACAATGTAACATCTACACACAGCAGCTCTTGATAAGGCAAAACTTCTTTTGTAGGTAATGTGAGCATTTACAAGACACTACAAGCGGTTGCCATGCAAGATACGTCCACATTTTGCAAGAGATGGAGAAAGAACAATGAGGGGGCCATAATGCAGCAAGTTACGATCCGATACGCGTGAATATCAAAAGGAACCAAGATGTTTGGGTTGTAAACATGCATTTCAAGTTTTATCAAAATCAGATGAAAATTGTCCACAAGCTAAAAACGTGATTTTCCGTACAATCAGGGGCCATAATCCATGAAGTTATGGTCCGATACATGCCAATATCGAAAGGAACCAAGCTCTTTGGGAGATTTTTCAAGTTTCGTCAAAATTGAATAAAAATTGCGACCTGTAGGGTGTCCACAAACAAACTGTGGACAGACGGAGGCGATGGCATAATACGGCCACATGAAAATGTGGGCGGGTAAAAAATTTGATCATGAACAGAAACACTGTGCATAGATATCAGCCAATTCTGATAACTTTTACCTCTAGAACATCCACAAGATTTTTCTAAGTGATCAAGTGCGATAACTCTGGCAGTAATAATCAGAAATCTTTGGCTTCCTAGTCTCAAGCACATAAACACTGTGTTTTAGTTAAGGTTAAATGACAAATGTTTTAAGAAAATCGATATAAGTACTGGGTATGTGGATTATTTTACTTACCTGTGCAAATATTTTATATAATGGTTCTAAAATAAATTCTACAAAACTTCTTAAACTGGCAGTATTTGGTGCTTTCTTTGTAAATTTCCTCCTTAAAAGGAAATAAGTCAATTAAAGTCATATTCAGATACACACATTCATTGAATCAAAATAGCATGTTATCAACTCAACGAGTAAAATGAAAATCTTGCCAAGGCAGCAGTAAACCAATCTACTCTTTTATATACAACATCATGAGATATAAACTAAAAAACATTTCTCATTAAAGACCTAAAAAAACCTGACCTATCTCTTTTTTAAAATGTGAAAATCAAATCTCATTACAAATTCGTCATCCTACTATTAACTGTGGAGAAAAATATATCTCAAGGATATACATTTAGTAACTTACGTTTTACTATTAAAATACATATCTCCCCAAAGACGCTTGGCAAATTCTTTCTCATTTATACCACCTGAAATTACAATTCATTTTATCAATTAGACATATTTCAAAAAAATCATTAAAAAAAAGCTGATATATTCATCAAGAATATTAAACATACACATATTGAAAAATACCCCAAAGGTTGTAACTGGGTAAAACCTGTCATATCTAAATGATTTTTCTTTACCTAATAAATACAATCGTATCTTGAAAATTTGTCAATGACTTGCTGACACGAGATGCAAATGAAAAGAAATGGAAAGAGTGGCTTAAGCTATGAGGGCAATTTATTCTAATCATACAAACAATAATTATATATATGCTCACCATACGTATCTGAATATATTCTAGCGAATGATTTTAATGTGAAACAGAATCTGTAATATGAACTGGCAAAGCAGACATTTCCTAGTATTGGTGATATTAAACAATTCTCTTCATCTTCTGTGTACAAACTATAATAAATAAATTGTATAATATTATACAGATGATTTTAATATTTAACCTCACAGGAAGGACATATATATTTATACATGTATATCAAGAATGTGTTATGCTTTATAGGTGTATTCTCAATATTGTTTATTAAATGCCAAATAATAATATAACAATATTATATTTCATTTAGAAGACTTGATTTTATCAAACTTCACTGGTAGCAAATATCTCAGCAAAATGTCCCACAAAATTAGATTATTGAATAGTGTTTTAATATTAGATTGCAAGAAAGATCCTACAAAGCAAGCAAACCAGCTTGCCACTAAAGTGAACTGAATTTTAAAAAAATTGAGGTCTGAGATCCACTTTCAATAAAATTTATCAGTATAGTAAACAAATTCCTGAGAGGTGGTAAACAAATTAAAATGTATAATAATTCAATTACATTTATTTGTCATTTTTCTTTAACATCAATGTACAATGACAGAAGCAGATACTCATTCACAGACGAAGTGGATTGGATTATCAAGAATAGCATAGTCTGTATGATTTGTGTTTGATAGTTGAAACTCACCTGACTATACTGTTGACATCGTCTAAAATATGGCGTAATTTATAATACGCATCTGTTGGTGGTAGTTTTAATTCTAGTATAAGTCGATCTACTTTATTAATACAAATAGTTACAGCCATCTTTTCTTGTAGAGCATGTTTAATTAATCTCTCTGTATTCAACATAACCTAAAAAAAAATATACAATTTACACAAATTGAGCATCCAGGATTTATTAAACATGGTTCCCAAGGGCTAGTAAGGAATATGTGAAATAGTTACTATTTGAATATTCTATGCCATTATATGCATGCATGATATTTAAATATTCTCTTGACACTGAATAACCATTACCCAAAAATCGGTTTAAATTGCCTTGAAAAACTATTTTGAATTGAACATTCAAATATTTGTTTGAACAAATATGAAAAGATCCTATAACAATTTTAATTCAAAGGGGAACAGATAGGTGTGGCTAATTTCTTTATCCCATGTGACCATACTCATTTACAGTATGCTGGTCACAACATGGCCTATGTATTCTTTCAGTCAGAATTTCCAAATAATGGCATTCAAAACATTTTCTCTTTTATAAAGAGAGAGATAAATGGGGTTTAAGGCCACTCAACACAAACTAGGTCATTTTGGGACTAAAATATGGTTCCATTTTATTTTAAAAATTCCCTTATGTGTAGGGGTCTTTAGCTGTGGGGGAAAAACGGAAGACTCAGAGAAAACCCATGAGGTTGGACAGACGACCCTACTCCGTACAAGCTGGGAATAAAAAAAACATGCCACTTGACTCAATGACGGACCTATGATTTAACATGCACACGTTAAATCCTGAACTAATGAAAATTACTAGTCAAACATTTGTGATGCCACAAAATATACCCCTTCTTACCCCTTCTGCAGCATCTATAAAGATAACAGCTCCATCACTGATACGTAAAGCAGCCGTAACTTCATCAGAAAAATTAACATGACCTGAAAATATGTGTATTAAATAAGGAACGTAGATTAAATCTATTCATAATTTCTTACTTTTTTTACTAAAAATCTAGAAGAATAAAATGAACAACAGTATTAATAAGCTGGAGACATAAAATGTAACTGTTTGCCTCCTAGAGATTTTTAAATACCAATTCAGATACAAGAATCATTGAATAGCCTTGTGCTGTGGATTCTTCATATTCAAAATGGCAGTCAATAACAGAGTATTACAGTCTTTTGTGAAAATCAGATCCGGATTTGTAAAATTATTTGTTTTTGAAATGGAATGAAAAGGGGGTTTAACATCCTACTTTTCAGCTCCCACTGAGCAAATAAAGACAAGCATACGCCACACAGTGTGCTATGAGGGATTTTTTGCCCTGACAACCGTGATACGGCCTACTCTTATTTCAAATAAAAACTGTTGAGGTATCTTTTACATGCAATCCAATGTGTACACATGACCAGGGCCCTTATTCACGAAAACTTAAACTAAGTTACAACAGAAATTTTAAGAAATACTGCAACTTCATTGGATATATGCAAATTGATTTTACTAGTCAGCCAATCGAATTGCAGTATTTCTTAAAATTTCGATTGTATCTTAGTTTAAGTTTTCGTGAAAAAGGGTCCTGATTTTTTTTTGTCCCATCCGAAAGACTATACATTGTCCCTTGCCAGGCCCACTGACACGGAAGAACCATATCAGAAAATCCTGATGAACTTTCTTCACCAACACAGGGATTGAAGACGGGCCCTCCAAACTAGCGAGCCAATGTCTTACTCACTGAGCCACTGCAGCTCTTTATTTTTTTTTACTCTATCTGGAAAGAGAATCTGGTTTTGGATTCCTGGCAATGAATAACACACCTAGATAAACAGCAACCAGATAGTGATCAACATTCCCATTTACAAGTAGGTTCCTAAAAATATTACAACTGAAATCTAAACAATTGAAAATGTTAATAATACCTGGTGTATCATATATATTCATCAGAAATGATTTATTTTTTGTATCCTGCATCACAACTGTCACTGGCGTAGATTTTATACTAACACCACGCTGAAATAAATAAATAATCTCATGTTATCCATTATGTGAAAAAAAATAATTGTCATTAATAAGTGTAGCTGGAAGACAAAATGTAAGATATCTTCAACATGGTGGGGAGAATATTTGAATGAATTACAAAACCCATATTAGCTTTCCAATGTGACAAAATGAAATGGGGTTTAACATCCTAATTTTCTATACCGACAGGGTTAATGGAGACAGTCTTAAATGACATGAAACATACAAGAGGCACAGTTTCCAGAACACTTGATAAAACTTCTAATTTATTTGGGATTTTTATTTAATCAACAATTTGGATTGTGTTTTTGTGCAGTGTAACTTGTTTCATTATTTATATCATGTAAACAAATATTAAAACGGAATCTCAATGCATTTCTTTTGACAACAACCCTAAGTTATAAATTTAATCTAAAATTTAACATAAATAAAATTGTAACAACACAATTTATGTAAATCAAATTGTAACAACCCCATTTATGTAAATATAATGAATCTTTACCTCTTGTTCTGTGAATAAAATATCTGTATATCTTAGCTGAAAATAGGACATACATACAAACCATTAAAGATTTCCTACATAAAATGTAAATTTTAACTTGACTTGAACAATGATTCAATAAATTTCATACCAAAAAAAACAAAACAATTTTTCAAATTCTTAATAAACTATATCTTGTTACCATTTTTTGGCATTTAAACCATAATGAAAATTAAAACGGTAGTAAGTCAAAGCCAGCCAGAATAATTTGTTGTCATTAACCAGCTTTTAATCATACTAATTGTTCGACAACTTAAGCTCTTGACTTGTAATATTCTTGAATAATGCCCATTGTTTATCTGTCTATATTGTTATTTTGGTAGCCAACAAATTTAAGTTTTCAAACATTATATTGGGGATCTGTGGAGGTTTGTAACATTTTATAAGTTTGTAGATGGCCATGGTATAGCATGTTTTAACTCCATGCAAAGATTTGATGTGGTTGTTTTTTTGCAAATTAATAAAAATATTATTAAAATACTTACATCTTTTTCTTCTTTACCAACAATATCTACATGAGTCTGTTCAAATATACAGTCAACGAACGAAGTCTAAACAAAATAAATTTTTTTACAATTAATTGAAGGACCAAATAAAAATGAAGTGTGGAATAGGCTTGACTTGATATATACTTACAATCACAGATCTATTTTTAAAAACATTTAACAGAAACTCCCCATTGTGGAGAAGAAGTGTAAACCTACATGTATTAAGTAGAAAAATACAGATATAGACATCAAAACTTTTTAAACAGACACTTCCATTTTTCATATAAATTTTTTCAAACTAGCTTAACCGCACATCATATTTGGATTAATATCAAAACAAGATTAAACATACAATACAAATCAATATTACCTTTCCATGATGAAGATGTCCACAAAGTGTTACATTTCTGATTAAGCCAGGTGTATCCATTAAATCTGCTAAAAATCTTTAATAAATAGAAAATACATTAAAATATAAAAGTCAATAAACAACGTTTATCAAAAAGTATATTCAAGAAAGTGGTGATAACAGGAGTTTTCATATTCAAAATATCAATTAGACTTACTCCATGTTATATGTTGTGGTTGGTAAATCTTGTTCAGCCATTGAAAATTTCTTTACTTTAACTGGTGCTACAATTGGTTCTGTTAATGGCTGAGTATCTTCTTCTTGAACAAGTGTCTACATACAAAAAACCTTATGTCAATTATTCCATTATTCATTATTATTAACTACTTGAACTATTCTACTTAAAAGACAGAACTTATTTAACCATCCATATTTAGAAAGAATATCCTGATTAGTCATATATAATTTGAATCAAATAAGAATATTCTGCTTAAAATTAGTCTGCAGCTGAGAAATAGAAAATAAATTAACAAAAGCCCCCACTAATTATTGCATAAAATTTTGCTCCTTGACTTCTGGCTAAGATCGAATGTAGCAATATTATTCTTATTATAATGGACACTTATATAGTGTGTTATAAACTGTTGTACTCTAAGGTGATGCATATTAATATTTGAAATTACCTCAACTTCTGGTCCATAAATTTCTTCTGGTGTAGGATAATATTTCTTATCTTCATGTAAGACAACTTGCATATCATTGCCATCTTCATCATCTTGTTCCATGTCAACATCATCTTCCTATAAACAATGAATTATAATCTTGCTTTTATTCACATCAATCATACCTGTGACAAAAAGGAGGTTTACAATCCACTCAGCACACCTTGGTTATTTTGGAACTACTTATGCTATACTTCAATTCATAGGAGCATATGGGTCTGTAGAAGTGGGAGGAAACGAAGAATCCAAAGAAGGGTATCAACTGACTGTACTCCATCATGGTTAGGGGTGTTGTAATACACTACCATTGATATGGACAAATAATGTATTATTTTTGATGTAAATTTACATTACATAATTTATCATTATACCAGTGTATCATAACAGCTCTAATCACTGAATGTATGACATTTCTCCAAGCTATTCTTTTTTTAATTAAAAGGAATCTTAAATATCATTCCACAAATTATGCATACTAATTACTAGTTATTGAAAATAAATAGCTGTGAAATGTTTTGTAATATATTGCATCATTTCTAAATAATAAGATGATTTAAATATAAAGTCATAAAATATCTTACATCTCTATCATAGTCATCATTATCATCATCTACATCATCATTATCATCATCGTCATCATCACTGTCTAATTCTGGACCAATATAGTTGCCAAATTCATCATATAAATCAGCATCCATTTTCTGAATTATAAAGTAGTTATAGAGATATCACTGACATAGCATGTCAACTTTACATTCATTCTTTATGTCTGTATATCAAACTGTTGTGCATGTTTGAGTTTAGGACTAAATGTACTCTACGTTTGTACGTCAAGGGTCTAGTAACCAGTTTCATTGATTTTCTTTTCCTTTCACATAACATGCCAGGTTGCACACCAAATCCGGCCCTATATCCACTGCTCGCATGGTGTACATGTATATGACTTATGTAAAGAAACTCTCAAAGAGAAATGAAATGGGGTTTAACGTCCTACTGTTCTACTCCGACTGGGATAATGAAGGCGAGGTCTCAAATAGAACGGAGCCACAGTGGCTAAAACGGTGATTAAAAATTGGCTCACTAACCTGAAGGTCCCTTGATCAATCCCGGTATTGGCCAAGAAAGTTCATTGGGATTTTCCAGCGTGGTTCCACCTTATAAGTTGTGCAAGACAGACACTACAACTCAGGCATCATTTAGTTGTATTGTTTTAGGGGGAGTTTCTGTATTTAATGACATTAATGTTTAACTTCAAGCCATTGTTGGAAAACTGTTCAAATTCGTTGAGATTCATAGAAAATCATTGGGATTCTACTGTTGGGTAGTTTAAAGAGTCTGTCTAGATTAGATAATGAGTGTTGGATTTTATAACTGTTTCTCTAAAAAAAGGTGTTGAGAAACTAACTGACTAAATAATTACTCAACACTGCTCTAGAAAATAAACAGTTAGTGGGAGTGCATGATAAGGGACAATCTATAGTCATTTGGATGGGACAAATAAACAAGGTCCTGTGAACACATCGTGCATCATGTAAAGTAAAAGAAACATTGGCCTTAACAATTGGGTGGTAGGCCTAGCCCCGCTGTCCTGCCAAAATTATCTTTGTAGCACACTCTATGGTGTATGCTCTTCTCCATTAGACCAGTCGGTGCAAACCAGTAGGACGTTAAACCCCATTTCATTTCAAGATTGCAAATAGTTCTCTGAAGAGTGTAGCTAAAATGATGAGCCTTACTTTAAGCTTCTTCAGTTCATTCCTTTTTCATTTTATTCTGACTAGGCCTACTGTAGGCAAGAAGAGACAGTAGTTTACAAATCTCAGTATAATCAAAACAGACAGATATAAAATCATTTCAACTCAGAATATATATATAAGTAAATCATACATTTGCCTGTTCTGTAAAACTTATAAAACTATAAGCATCAAGCGCAAAAATTCCTTCTTTCTTCCACTACTCAGTTTTCTAAAATCGTGTTCAAGTCGAATAAAAGGCGTACCAAGCGATAAACTGAGGTCTATGTCAATTTATATTCGAAATTAATGAGTGCATTATACTCAAATGAACGGTGTTATATTTATTTAAGTTTACGATTTTAAAAAAAGTGGGTAAAAGTATTTTCTAAGCATGTTTGATCAAAAATTCTTATCAAAGTATTTATCGGTTGGTACAAAAACCGAAATGATTCCTGGGAAAATCAAGATGGCGGCGCCCATGCATCACATGTAAACAAATGAGAAAATGAAACTTATTTTTTAAATTCATAACCCCTGAATAATTATTTCTTGACATTTATGTCTCTGCTGTGATCGATAAACCTCAAAATACAAACATCTTTATTTTTATTTATCTAATGCTATGGCATTGAAAACAAAGAGACCATGGCCCATTATCAAACAAAAGGCCTAGGGGGGAATTTTCAGTACCGGTGTACTGTGACAGTGTGAGATGTTTCCTGGTGTGTGATTACCTTTTAGCGCATGTGCAGTTTGAGGAGTCAGCTCACACCGTTATGGATACGGTGTGCATTGACTCCCCGTCATAGGATTTTCCCTTAGATTTTCTTACAGTCAAATCGGTTTCTACATTATTATCTCTACCAATATTTACAGTACTGTATTAGTATATTACATCAGGAGACAGTGTCGAGTTTCTATTGTTTGTTTATTTCGATAAAAAGTAGAAATACAAATTGACTAAGGTGTGGATTCACCAATAAAGTGAGCCGTAGCACTTCACATTGATGGAAAATACCTGATGATCAGAACAGTTCTAGGCTGTCCAGAGAAATGGTATGAAGTACATGTACATGTATATCACTTTCTCAAATTTTACCCAAGGAAATGTACCTGTTAATGAAATATTTGCAGGCCTATTATATTGTCACTTGATCCTTGCTGAGCAATTCTAACATTCATTATATTTCTCAAATTGACAGGCACTCTTTTAGTTGTAACTACAAAATGACCAGATGAATAAAGTGGACAAACATTAGAGTTTACACAATGTCAAGAAGAAAATTAAAACGTAAAGAATTAGAGAGTTTCCTGCAAGATGTTGATGTGTTTGAGAAACCTAAAGTTTTACTTGAACAATATCCAACTACACCACATATAGCAGGTAGGCATGGCATGCACATATCACAAATTATTTTCTGATTTTTGGATTTTTTATCTGATTTGAGGGAGAACAAGTTATTCCCCTTTACTATTAGCCTATTGGTTCCCTTGGAGCTACAATTATCATTAGATCTGAATAGGTTTATCATCATGATAACAGAAAGAATCCTATGGAATTTCTGACTGTTACGACCCTTAATTATGAAGCCAAAGAACACTTCAACAACCACAATTATCAGTGGATCTTTGTAATGTTTCAAACTGCTGTTCAGCTTTGTAATATCAAGACCTCTGTTGATTTTCAAATTTTTTTTCTTGTTTTATACTCAAATAAATAGTCTGACAATATTCATATCACACAAAAGGAATGATTTAACCAGACAGATGACAAGTTTACAAAGTCTACTGACTAATGAAAATATTGTATGAAATATTATTTCAGCTTGTATGTTACATACTATAGATACACAATACAATCAATTAGAAGATAAAGCTGTAGTTGATTTAGGTGTAGGTTGTGGTGTATTGAGCATTGGTGCTGCCATGTTAGGATGTGGGTAAGTTTTATAGTCTTTTACATCAAACTTTGCAGGTGTTAAAATATAAAACACAGCAATATGTCATAGACAAATTTGTACATTGTGAGATTGAAAAGTTGATAAATTCTGAAGCAGACTGAAAGCATGAGACTGAATTTTTCACCCCCAGAGAATATATACGCCCAAACTCAACTGTTAATTTAATTATTTCTATGTATTTTCAGATCAGTTACAGGATTTGACATTGATGAGGATGCATTGGTCACATGTGCACAGAATATAGAGGAGTTTGAAATTGAAAATATGGACCTAATTCAAATTGATATTTCCTCACTTCTCCCAAATTGTGGAGAATTTTATAAAAAGTTTGATGTTGCTATAATGAATCCACCATTTGGAACTAAACATAATACAGGTAGTGACCTTAGTGGTGTCCTCTACCTGTTTTGGGGTTTGATAACAAACATCATCTAAACTGATGACACTCATATATTTATTTCAGGCTTCAATATGAAGCTGTTTCGGGCCATACTGAACTCTGTCTTATAGCAGAATATGCTGTAGCAAGGTTCCTGTGTATTTATAGGATTTTGATCATTTATAACATTTTTATATGCCTATTGATTTACAGCAATTTCTTTTCATAAAATCTAGAGTTATGGCCCTTGTTTCACCTTGTTGAACCATGCGAACGCTCTATCCACAAGAGTTATCATCCGATCTGTATGGCATTTATCATTATTTGGATCAGTAAACAAAAAATCCTATTGAATTTCAACAATTTCAGTTATTTCTAGAGTTATGGCCCTTGTTTCACTTTACCTTGTGAACGCTATATTGACAAAAGTTATCATCCGATCTGTATTAAATTTAAATGCTTTATTTAGATCGGTAATTACTTCCAGAGTTATGGCCCTTGTTTCACTTTGTTGAACACCTTGTCAACAATAAAAAAGTTATCATTTGATCTGTATGAAATTGGTATCAGTGTTTTGTAAATTCTCCCATTTCCTACAAAAGAATGAATAAGTGACATCCCTTGTTGACTGCTTGGATGATTTAGCTGCTGTAGGTGTATGTTTCATTGTCTGGCTCCAGCGGGATCCCCCCTTGTCAGGGATGCAGGACGGAGGGCCCGACAAGGACAGCTGTCTAGTCCTTTGGATGAGATGAAAAACCGAGATCCTGTGTAAACATTGGAATGCACGTAAAAGATCCCTTGGCAGTTGGAATTCGATATAAGAGTAGGCGATAGTGCCTGTGCCCGGGCAAAATTTCCCTCATAGCACACTGTATGGCATAGGAGCAGAACAGTAGGACGTTAAACCCCATTTCATTTCATTTCATTGTCTGGCAACCTATCTTAACTGATTTAAAGCATTCATATTTAATTCATAATGGAAGTTTTAAGTCACTTTTGATGAATCATTATCTATCAATTAAACTAGTTAAAGTTTTGTTCCAGATCAAAAACCATTTTCACTGAATTCTTCATGTTTAAAGCAGCAACTGTTTGTTTGGCTGTATTTTGAGGAATTTCAATTGGGTATTAATTATCTAATATTTATTTTTATTGAAACAGGTATTGATGTCAAGTTTTTGCAAGTTGGTTTATCTCTAACTACAGAAGCTGTTTATTCTCTTCATAAAACATCAACCAGAGAGGTGGGTTTTCCTATCTATCTAAAAGTTGAATGTATTTCCATAGGTATCTTCAGATCAAAGGTGAAGAGTTGTTCCCCCTTTAGTTTCCCACAAATTCAATAGACATGAATTTGACCCCTACATTACATGCCCAGAAAACTGCTTAATCCTCCCAATCAGGCTCAAAATCAATAATCGCATAAGGTTCTGATATCCAAAATTATGATGTGAGCATGAAACAAATTAATTGATTGCCAATTTAAAAATTCACTTACAATTCCTATTGCTTTTTTTTTTACTTGTAGTTTTTGAAAAAGAAAGCTGAAGAATGGAATGCAGAGTTTGAAGTGATAGCAGAACTCCGATTTAATCTAGCAAAAACACTCAAATTTCACAAAAAAGAAACTGTTGATATTGAAGTTGACTTTATCAAATTATCACATAAAGAAACCAAATCCTGATACTGGATAAATTTTTATGTTGTGTACGTGTCGAAATTTAACAGTATTGGGAGATAAAAATACAGAGATCTAACCATTTGTGACTATAATTCATTGAACAATGCATTCAATTATTTAAAGATTTATTATAGGGAAATAAAGACTGAATCGGATCTCCTTGTGTCATCACATACTGCATATCAATACATCACCCACCTTTAATGAATGCTGTACCCGTTACTGGTGAAGGTTACTATAAATACTACTTCACATGTTGTAAATGATGTTTGATATACATTTTAGTGCAAAAATAGAAACTTGAGTTATTGAATTTCACCTAGATATTGACTGTTAAACAACCCAACAGAACAAGTTACATTTAGTTCAGTGGTTGACATAGATTTATTATGTGTGAAATGGAACTTAAATGGCACCATTAAAACTGTTCCATAAATTCTGACATATGATTAAACCCCAATATCATGATAACAGAAGGATTAACCCAGAATATGAGGCGTTATTTTCCATTATGATTACGTCTGGACAATCCTAATCCACATGTCATGAGGTCTACTTGTAGACATATCAATTTACAGTACAAGACATGGAATAGCTGGATTAAATGTTAATTTTCAGTTACACTACTTCGGCTTTGCTTTGAAGGAAAATGAAGGCTATTTTTTGCACTTATTGGTTACAGCAGTCAAATCACGTATGCACAACAGAATAAGTTATTATGCTTCTCTAAAATCATCTCTGCCTGTCTTTCACAATGTAGGAAGGCACATTAGATGAGTCGGATTTGTCAAACCCTTTCAAATGTCAGGATTCAGAGAAGAAGCAATATCCTCAAAAGGAAAGCATTATATAATTGCTAATTAAGTAAATAAAATAAAACTAATAGTAATAATGATTTTATTTTTTAAGTTATTTTTCTCGGTTGATGTATGAAGAAAACAATGAAATGGAAATGAGAGATGGACAATTCTTCTTAATCCATTCTTGTCTTCAATAGTCTCTTGGTAACTTTATCTTTTTCACTGAAATAAAATATACAAATAGAAATTAAAGATACTTTCCCACGTACAAACTGTGTGATTTGATTATATATTAGGGCTAAAAACATATTCAAACTAATTAATCTATACCAAATTTGCCATACTTTTATTGATAATAACCACCTGATAAATACTTTCGGGACAATGTATCTTTAATAGAAATATTAAGAGGATGTGTTGCTACAATACTTGTTGTTATACACTGCTATTTTACACACTAGATGAATCTTATCTGTATGTCCTGAATTGGAGGTGGTATCTGGTGTTCTAAATTATAATAAGTTTTAGAGTATTTCACAGAGAGAGAGAGAGAAATGGGGTTTAACGTCCACTCGACACAAACTAGGTCATTTCGGGACTCACACATGGTTCAACCTTATTTCAATAATTTGCTTGCGCGTAGGGGTCCTTAGCAGTGGGAGGAAACCGGAGGACCCGGAGAAAACCCACGAGGTTGGACAGGCAACCCTACTCCTTGCCACGTACAACCGGGGAATCGAAACCCCACCAGTTGACTCAATGACAGACCGTATGATACAGCGCGCGCGTGCTAACCATTCGGCCATCCAACCCCCCAGAGCATTTCAGACCAGTTTCTATTGGATATATACCATGTTATACTTACATTATATATACAACAGCTCCCCAACCAGACACAGCATCTCTATCAAAAGCATTCATTAGGGCCTGGGATATTGTTTCAAATAAATCTTCTGGTTCCTGAAAGTGAAAATAGAAAAAGAATATTATGTCTCCTACATTAATATTAAACCCAACACAGACAATGTGAAAGAGTCCCAAAAGCTCCAGTACTCTTATTTCAGTAATATTGCTAGTCTTGACTGATTGACAGTGAAATTGTCAGTCAATTTATATGCTACAAAATTAAAATTTCAAAGAATTTAACCGTAAAACAGAATACACAGTTCAACTCAGTATTTGTATGTGTAAAACACTTAAAAATAAGTTGCCTGGTAGTTCTGAACAGTTTGACACAGGATAACTTACTAAATTAAGTTCTCATGGCATATTAACACATGTATAACTTATTAATTTTGTTCCTATAGTAACACATGTATAACTTACTAAATTAGGTCCCCATAGACCATGGTAACATGTATAACTTACTAAATTAGGTTCCCACAGTAACATAAGTATAACTGACTGAATTAGGTTGTCACCAGGGTCCACTGGTTGAACTTGTCAGTAAATTTAACCTGTGGTTACTTATAACCATGGGTTATATATTTAACGAGTAGTTACCTAACATGTTATTCATCTATATTTAACGACAATGTGTAACTTACTAAATTAGGAGTTCATAGTAAAACATTTTTAACTTACTAAATTAGGTTCCCATAGAGATTCACACATTCCATACATTTGTTCTGAACAAGTTCCACTGACAACAAAATCATCAGTTATCATGGGACAACCAATTAAATCCATTGAGGCTATAAATGGTTGAAATGTTTTAGGATCTAACCCTGCAATCACTGGTTCAACAAAGTATGGTCCGAATCTAAAATTTAATTAAAAAAAAAAATAATAAAGATTACATGGTTAGCATCTAGGTGGAGGAATAAAATCAATTTTCTAAACCGGTATCTAATATAACTCCCTGATTATACATAAAATATGTTGGGTCATATACCCCATATACTGTACATAATCCACAAAACAGTTAACATACATTATGCAAGAGCTGAATCTGCCAAGTGCAGGTCTTTCTTTAGGCCTGAATTGTTATCTAAATTATTAATTAGACATTAATTAACTTATCCAGATCATAATCAACTGTCGATGGCATCGCTAGCCTGCGATATTTACTGGATTAGAACCCGGTCTGCTGCTTCTGATTAAATCAAAAATTGGATAATCGAGACTATGTTTTTTATCGTACTGACTTTAGTAATGATGATCAAGGCTAGGCCGTAAATTCGATCGCTAAATACTTGGTTCATGGTGGATCAATTTGACTTAAATTTTCAACAAATTCACTTTACAATATCTAGTTTTTAACTATTATAGTGAGAACTTCCAGCTCTTTATCTAATCTCCTATAATGTATCTTTAATGTAATGTCATACTTGAATACAAATAACATTATATTTCTGTAAAATATGTCTATGTAGATCAAAAATGTAATAATCGCGTTTGGTAAATGCAAGTTGCATGGTACCAATAGAGAGGAATTGCAAAATGCCAATGACGTCATGATTGTAGTCGCTCACATGGGCAGTTGTAGTTAATTGGTTGATGAACTCCAATTTCTTCTGTCATCAATGTACTGTAATTATTCTGGCTTAATCGATATACACAGTTTCTAATTTAGCTTAAATAGCTACACTAAATTCTGAAAGATTACTAGTGATGGAAAGGTTAAAAAGTAGCAATACTTTTCTTATTATTCGGATGTTGTGGATTTATACTGATAAAAATATTGGTGAATTTATATTAAGTTTCTGTACATATATGTCTGTTTCAAACAAAGTGATATAATTTTACCTCCTTTCATATAATAGATTGGACACCATACTCATAAATGTTTTGGGTTTAATTTTTCTGTTTTCTCTAAGTTCGTACATCTTCAATCTAAAGTTGAGTCGCTGTGACCTGTAGGGGGAAAAGAAGTAATTAATAAATACATAGAAAATATTGTATACATGTATATACAGTTATATTCCCAGTGTCTGGAAATGTGATTTATTTCCAATGTGAATCATTTATATGATTTGTCAATATTCAGACCACTGGAACATCTACAGCCCCATTTATCCATCCTAAAATAAATAATGATGCTTGCACTCAAATAAAACTGGCAAAATAAAAAAAAAATAGTTTAATATGAAATTTCTAGAATTATATAACTTACACAGTCTGTACATCTGTAGCTAAACCAGGTAAACCAATATAAAGATGTGGTCCCATCTCAAATATTTTATCAAAATCCATGCTAACCGTCTGTGCCTGTACACCAAATCTTCTATCTGCTGCTATAGCTACACAGTTCTTACCCTTCATAGCCATAATGGCTGCTCCATTATAATCCAAGATACTCTGTAAAATATAGATTTTATAACTAATGACGAGATATAAAAGTAGACAATTATTCCTGCATAAGGGAGGTTACCCATTTAATCTATATTTTTGTAGTTTTCTGTATGAGATTGAGAGCAAGCTTTTATGACATCTATAGTAAGAGAGAGAGAAATGGGGTTTAACAATTACTCGACACAAACCAGGTCGTTTCGGGACTAACATATGGTTCAATTTTATTTCCATAATTCGCTTGCGCGTAGGGGTCTTTAGCAGTGGGAGGAAACTGGAGGACCCGGAGAAAACCCACGAAGTTGGAGAGGCGACCCTACTCCATGTCACATACAACCAGGGATTCGAAACCATGCCAGTTGACTCAATGACAGACTTTATGATACAGCACGAGCATGCACGTGCTAACCATTCAGCCATCCAACCCCCATCTATTGTAAGCCATCTCAACTAACTTACATTGCCGGAAATAGCATCATGAGCGATTTAAGGCATAGGGAATCGTGCCTTTTACTCATTTACTAAACCCATTTACAGAAATGTATTTTATTCAGATATATTTCAAACACCTTTATTCATTTTTTTAATACTTTAAAACAAATATTTAATTTGCAGAAGGAAAAAAATAAATATTGTGAGCTAATTAACCTACACCCCGATGTCATTCCTTCTAGTGATATTAGTGTCAAAGCGAATATTCACTGGCCAGTATTAGAAAATGCTGTAGGCAAAATAAGCGGCCCAATCATTCAATGACATTTTTCATGACACAATTTGTAATTTTTTTCTATCACATAACCGGCAAAAGTTTTTATTCTATCGTGGATGATAGACCAACAGCACAATGATCATGTGACACAACCATAATTGAAATTGCTTTAAAATAAAATTCCACACAACTACGTGTATGCCATATAGTCTTCAATAATAACGAAAATATTTTCAAAATTAAGCCATGTGTATAAAATAAAACCAGCGGTTGCCAGGAAAGATATGCCCACATTTTGTACAATCAGGGGCCATAATCCAAGAAGTTATATGGTCTGATATGCGCGAACATCGAAAATTCGAAACTTGAAAATAGTGTTGAACTATTATAAATGTGTGTCAGCTGGTCAAAAAATGTTTCCTTTCACGAATAAAGAGGAATTACAGAGAAAATTAGTCAGTAAGGATTCCAAAATAGCCTTAGAACAGAGGTGGGGAAGAGTGGTATTTTCATATTGCAGCTACATGTAAATGTATATTGGGACAGATAGGAACTGTCGGTGCACATCGCCCATGTTTTTCGGAACTAAATTGGCACTAGATTAGTAGATACCCTCCTGATCGGCTGATGATTATGATGATAATTGTGTATACCCCAACTCACAATCTCACCAAAACATTTGTTTGCCTTCTCTACTTCCGCGATCCCTGCATTGGCCGAGAAAGTTCATCCAGATTTTCCGGCGTGGTTCCCCCTTGTCAGTGATGCAGGATGGAGGGCCTGACAAGGACAGCTGTCTAGTCCTTCGGATGAGACGAAAAACTGAGGTCCTGTGTATACATTGGAATGCACGTAAAAGATCCCTTGGCAGTTGGAATTCGATATAAGAGTAGGCGATAGTGCCACTGCCCGGGCAAAATTTCCCTCATAGCACACTGTATGGCGTATGCCCGTCTTCATTAGCCCAGCATAGGAGCAGAACAGTAGGACGTTAAACCCCATTTCATTTCATTTTCTCTACTTCCGATGGCCAAATAAACTTTATGGATGGGCCTTATGTTCTAATGCTGTATTGACTTGTAATCAATATAGTACCCTGAGTACCTGATATGCGCCCATGCCATAACGTCTCTATGATAATAAATGCCAGGACCATGGCTGCATGGCATGATGAGTCCATCAATCATTATTATGGCCATGCGAAGGCAACTATACCTACTAAGAAGGCAAGAAATCCTTCAAAAACCTGTCTGACTGCTAGGCTACTGCAGTCCTTTACTTACCATTTTAATAATATGTTAAATAACCCCTTTAATTGCTAATCGCACGTAGTGTTTCAAAAATTTAGGATTAAAAGTGTGATTTTTCTTCAGTTTGGTTGGTTTAGCAAGTCATCTTTACCGATTCAATCTTTACCATTGAAGATCTTAAACAAGGGAGGTAACAACTTCAACTTGTTGTAGATTGGATTACCCAGTATTGTTTGGATTCGAATTAATTTTTTATAAAATTATTATAATCAGAAGAATGGCTAAAGCAGGGGGGTGCTGTTTTCAAATAGGGTATATTATGTCAATTTTTAAACAGTCACTTGAATCCTTAGCAAATGATCTTTAACTTCGCATTGCTGACCACTGTCAAAATTTCAATTTGTGGGATATATATATACTATATTATAGGTTATCAACATCTGATAATTGACTTTATTGACACTCACACTGATACACTGGTTCAAATTTTAATTAGGAGCCACTCTGACTCAGTGAGTAAGATGTGTAGGCTCACGAACCAGGAGGTCCCATGTTCAATCCCTCTGTTGATCGTGAAATTCTGGCATGCAGGTTTCTGTGGTGCAGAACGGATGGTCTGGCAATTTAAAGGACAACATGAACATAATAATATAGTTTGGTTTGGACAAAAAAAAAACCCATTGAGGTACACGTAACAGAACCCATGGCAGTTGAAATTTGATATAAGGGTAGGCTTAGCATTGCTGCCGCTGTCCGGGCAAAATTTCCCACATACACAGCATTTGTGTATTCCCCTCTTCATTAGCCCAGTCTGAGCAGAACAGTAAGACATAAACCCCACATTTCTCATTTCATGAATCAGATTCGAAATAGAATAGAAGAAGCTATATTCAATATTCAGACAATTGAATTGATCAACATACACCATGGGGACAAAAAAAGTCTTCACAGAAGAATCTAGTAGACTACCAGGTCTTAATATGTTTAAAGTTTAAACATCATTGATAAGATTCAAACCAGGGTAACATATATCGTATAACAAATGATTTATTGTTTAATTTGGGTGTTAAATAACTAACTATTTGCATTTTTCTAGGATATTCATCACCTGGGTGGCAAAAAGTCACTCCCTTATTTACAAATAACAAGAAATGTAGAACCTATTTCCAGAGTCTTCAAGATGTCTTACCAGATTAAATTTAAATTTAGAATAATTAAAATACCAGTAGTATGGATATGTACCAGTACTGGTACTGAGTTTGACCCAGTAACTGGTTTAGTTTCTTCATGCTAGGTTCCCACTGTCGTGTGATGCATTGTGATAGGATTGTCCCTATTGAGTCTACGATCTGGTATGTGCAGATACGTTTCGATACGATTAAAACGATTCCTACGAATGACCTCAATAAGACCTGATAAAATCATCAAGATTTCTCCACAATTAAAACCACGATTTCAATCGCAGTATGAATCATGATTGTGGGAAACTGGGAACCTAGCATTAGTTACAAATATAAAAGTGCTCTTAGCCTTGACATTTCCACAAGTAAAATGATAGGCTCACATACTATACAATACAATAGGCTACTCATGAGTAGAACTAATATATAATCCTGTAAGTAAAAGAAGAAAATTGTGTAAATCAATAAGGAATAGAACACCAAATCAAATATGGAATTTTCCAACGTGGTTTTCCCTTGTCAGTGGTGCAGGACAGGAGGGCCTTACAAGGATAGCTGTCTTGTCAATCAGATGGAACAAAAACTGAGTTCCTGTGTACGTACAGTGGCATGCACGTAAAAGATCCCTTGGCAGTTGGAATTCAATATAAGAGTAGGCTGTCGCGCCACTGTCCGGGCAAATCTTTTCTCATAGCACACTGTACGGCGTATGCCCATCTTCATTAGCCCAGTTGCAGCAGAACAGTAGGACGTTAAACCCCATTTCATTTCATTTCCAAATCAAATATTTATATAGATTTACTATAATAAACATATGAATTATTGAAAGGCTCTTTGACAGTGTATTACATAAAGTCAATGTAAAAAGATATATTAAAACAACATGATAATCAAGTTTCTGCAGTTATAAAATAGCTCGAAATTAAGAGAAGGAACCAATTGGATACACAAAGTGATGTTTAAAAGGAACCAAGCTAAACCGAATCAAATCGTAATCAGCAGTACTAAAAATGCATAATTTTACTTGTTTATATACTTTTCTTTATTTTAAAAGGTATTTTCTATACACACGAACAAGAATTGGTTATTGGTATCATCAAAAAGAAATAAAAGATGCCAGGTTAAAATTAAATGGAGAAGATCATTCTAAAACAGATGTTACAGAATTCAATAGTAGGCCCATATTCTTATATTACTATGCTGATTTCATTTAATTAGGTTTGCATCGGGTTATTACAGACAGGGTGATTTTAAATTTCAATGCCACGTGTACATGTTGATTGAATTTGTCATGTCTTATCAAGGAACAATGTTTATTTTAGACAAGAATATAGGCCTAATCATCTTCCTGTGGCAGGATAGGTCTACTAATAATACTTCATTATGCTAAACAATGAAGGCTAATACTACCCTGTCAAATTACCATCATATATTTTTGGGAATACAACAAAAAATTTGTTTCATTTCGAACAATGGTGTTCTCTGAGCTTAGGCCTCCAAAAGTCTTTATCCATAGAAGATGAGTGCTTTTCTTCAGCAGCTGCTTGATCAAGCAAAATTAACAGAGATAGAGTATAGAGTGTTATATTTCAATCTTAAAGACCACGTAAGATCAAAAATCTAAATTGCATGTATGTATAGCCCATGGTTACTATATTAACTTTACGGCAAATTCACACCAATCTGATTAAAATTAAGTCCACTGTTAACGTTTAAGTATCCGACACGCAAAAACGCTTTTCGATTTTTCAATTACGACCTTAATCCGGTTGATTGGCTGGTGACGTCACAGGCACTACACATAGGATATATTATCTATACAATATCTCACTGTCTGTACAATATAGCACTATCAATACACACGGCAACTGGACAAACGTCTATTGACGGTCCAATTACCACGTGACTGGCCTAATCATAATCACCGAATTATCGTCTTTCATTGGTATAGATTAGACATTTGTGATTGGAATATTTTAGAGTGAATTTAAAATGCCATATCATGCCGTAGATCAATTTAAGTTGCCTTTGTTTAAATAGGCCACATGTCAAATGAAGATGACTCAAGAAATTAGCGCAAATACCGGTAATTTGGATAACCCTGTAATACTTGATATCCCAAACTTAAGTACAGAAATACAAGTGCCAGTCATTTGTCGATATATTCATTATTAGCTATATATAATAATAATAATAACCATTTCTATACATAAAGAACAATTACAGTGAATATGGGATTTTCCGATGACTATGCATAACATGTACAATAGATCGCACTCATTTCTCTGCCAATCAACGCTTGGTATCTTATTATCATGTACCGTTCCATGTACTACGGGTGTAGTAAATGAGGTTAAACTTCGCCGCGAAAATTGCACGGGATCATTTGTTGAGTTCCTGGTGCCGTTTGGTGAGTGATTAAACTGTCAATGCAATTGTAAAATACTTTATTTGTAAAGAAGATAACCGATGTTAGACATTATAACCTAATCGTATCAAAAACGTTAATCCATCCATCAATTAAATGTTGTTTAAACACCAATCAACAAATAATACGAGGCTACTTGATTACAAAAACACCGGTGAGCAATAATTATTGGGTATATAGTAATTTGTTACAACTTATTAGTAAAACTTAATTATTTTATACAATTAATGTGTGTGTGTATGATTCTACCATTAGTTCGTTCGTGAGGTATTACGCACACGTTCCACTGTGAGTGATGTCTTTGATCTGGCCGGCGTAAAAAAAGATAATTACCTAATCAACATTCTTAATCCCACTAACAGTCACTGCTAAAACCAACGTGTAAATTAATTTATGACCCATGCCTGTATAACTTATATAGTCGGATTGATTAATTAATGACAGATATTAACGACACTACACTTTATGTGGAAAAGCGAAGTGCTCGCAGTAAAAACCACATAGCTGGACCCGTATATTATTTACATATTAAAAGTGTTCGTCCAATAAGTTCCATATTGTAAAAAATTAATTAAGAGTTCAAGACTTCAAAGTTTAAAAGTTGTAGGCACTCTAAATTGGATCATAAATTAAAAGGAATTACAAAACAAATTATTCCGTAGTCAGTTGTTTTATTTAATTAGGGGGATTAAGGAATACTTCAGGCGTTAAAGAATACATACGCCGGCTGTATATAGGTAATTAAGGAATAAACATTCCGAATATGCATTCGGTCACTGTGACGTCACTGGCATCTGAGGGGATTAAGAGTGTTTTCGATAATTGGCAAAGTCGTTTTTACGGAAGGTCTATTTTTCCGACTTTGAGTGAAGATAATTGAATTAATTTCAACCAGATTGACGTGAACTTGCCGTAAAGTGGATATATTAACCATTGGCTACACGTATCCCCAAATTTCCAGGCCCATCTTATGTGCACTTTAAAATTAAAAATAAAAAAAAAACATATTTTGTATTCTATTATGTATTATTATTATTTATCATTTGAATTTGTTTTGTAGATCTGAGTATACTACCAATTCCCATGTTACTGGACAACTATGCCTATCTAATTCAAGACAAACAAACAAATCATTCAGTTTTAGTTGACCCTGGTGATCCAGACAAAGTTTTAGTAAGTAGCAGATTTGTAGTAGTAATTAGAGCATTTTGTACATCTGGAATTAACAATTAAAGTATCAAAGTGTTGATAAGATATTAAATCTAATATTTACATTTTTCTGTTGTTTTTTATTCAGGAATTCTTCTTATTTTAGTCCAAAGAGTGCTTTACAAAGTCACAATGTAGTCTGAAAAGTAATATTTTTCTTATATTTGTCTGATGTTTTGGTCAAATTTAGGTTTAAAGTTTGTGGCACGGCACTCCCTTCAAAATTTTAATGATTTTAACAAATAATTACCCATATTTTGAGGCGAAATTTCAGATAAAGGTTGTTCCTTCAAATCTGAAAATCATTTTAAAAAAAATCTTTATTGAACAAAATTTATAGGCAAGGCACTTAAGATATAACTTCATTGGTTATCTTGTTTTTCAGTCTGTTTTAGAGAAAATGGATGTTATACCAGATGCTATTCTTGTAACCCATAAACATTGGTATGTATTATATAAAGATTCTTTTCCAAATGAAGAGAACCTCATTTTTCTTAGAAAAAGTCTAATTAAGATTAACCCTCACTTTAATTGACTTGACATGATCTTTTATTTAGCCAATGAATGAACAGATTTTTATTGGTTTATTAGTTTAGTCTCTGTCCATAAACAATAAATATCGAAGCCTAAGTAAATTCTTGGATTTTTCCATCATTTAATTGTTTGTCCTGTGTTTCAGGAAATCCAGTATTTTTCTAGTAAGATTGAGTGTCTCTACCTTCCATATAAACTAAATATGTCATGCTTTTATTGGAAAAACCTGCCCCATGAATAGTTTTGGGGGAATGTATCTTTAAATATTTCCAAATATGTGTATAAAACTTTTTATAAAGTTGAATTAAAACTTCTTGTGAATATGTATATATATATATATACTAAAATGATTTCAAATTCTCAGTGTCAGGTATATATATATAAAAATAGTTAAAACTAGAAACACGTAGATCTAGCAAAGATCTACGTGTTTCGAGTTTTAACTATTTATATATAACAACAAAACACATACTTATGGAAAACAGCTACTAGTGTATTTAAGGCGACGTTTCGTAGAGTATTCTCTCAACGTTATCAAGCTAATACAGTAAAACAGGTATGAGGCAAATATATATAGACAAAATACAACAACATAACCGAAACCATACATAGCAACAACATGATCAAAGGCCTACACCAACACTTATTAAGATATACAATAGCAAATAGAGAGTTAATTAACTTATAGTCCATGGCCAGTGAGGATGTCTTAACAACAAAAATGGAAACCATACCTTAAAACAATTATATCAATACCGTTAATAGATTAGGAGGTAAATATGTTAAGTCCAAGTGCAATCTTACTTTTCTGATGCGATGCAGAGACAGCAACATCATCCCCAAAGGTCTGCGTCTCAAGCCCCCGGTCCAGTCAGCAGCAGCTAGCAGAATAATCGAACGAGCCAGTCAAAGCCTCATTAGAGAACGGATACAGTACCACAGAAACACCAATCATCGGCTTCACAACCAATATGAACAAAAACTGTCTCAACTCAGGTCCAAACAGCTGGAGTCACTAGACCACCTTAGAGAGACAACACGAACTAACCAGGTGAAGAAGTTTGAAAACCTTAAAATCACCAAACAGGTCCCCCCTACCACCAAGAATCCCAAAGAAGATTACCTTACAAAAACAGTTATCAACCTCAGTAGCCAGAACCTAACTGAGGACCAGATTTCACTCCTTTCCAGAGGTTTACAGTTTACGCCAACCAACCGGCCAGCCAACCAAGATCTGCTCATCGCCAATATTGAGAGAGGTCTGAGACAACTAGCCCCCGGTGGCAAGATTGATTTTATCCGACACCAGATAGCTGACCTTATCACCAAATCCAAGACGCAACGAGATGCCAACAATCTTAAGAAGTCCCATAAGATTGCCCTGCAGGATTTGAAGAAAGACAAAAACATTACCTTCAATGACAGCCATACCGCACAACTAGTTAAGCTCAAAGACGAGAAGAGACTCACACCTTCCCTATTTTACAAACTTAAGCCGTCCCATCCTAGACCACCATATGCCAGAGCCACCATTAAAACACATAAGAACCCCATTAAAGCCAGACTGCTAGTATGCTCCAGAGATTCCGTATATTATAACACTGCACAGTACCTGTCGAACCTTCTTTCCCCATTAGGCAAGGAAGCTGCATCCTTTATCAAAGATTCTAAAGATTTCTGCGGAAAACTTAGAGACCTCCCTAAAGATACACTTATCCTATCGTACGATGTTATTGACCTCTTTACTAATATCCCCCGAGATAAAGCCTTAGCAGCACTACGATATAGACTCACTTCAATGGAGAACTCACTGGATACCAATCTCACCAAAGAAGATATAGTCAACTTAACTAAATCCTGCATAGAATCCACTTATTTCTCTTGGGGGGACGATTACTACGAACAAATTCACGGTCTACCAATGGGCAGTCCCCTATCCCCAGTTCTAAGTGAAATCTATATGACCGATTTTGAAGAGAGGGCTCTATCCACCTCACCCATTCAACCCACAATTTGGCTCCGTAAAGTTGATGATGTCTTTGTAATTCTCCGTCAAAACGAAGACCACACCGCCTTGCTCCATCACCTCAACAACCAAAATGGCAGAATTAAATTTACAATAGAAACAGAAGAAAACCAATGCCTCCCATTCCTGGATGTACTAGTTAAGAAAACAGAAGGTAGGCTCACAACAAGTGTTTATAGAAAACCAACACATACTGACCAGTACATTAACTTCTATTCCCACCACCCACACAGTGTTAAGAAAGCAACCATAGCAACTTTAGCCCGCCGTGCTGTCAACATCTGTGACAAAGAACATCTCCAAAAAGAATTAGACCACATTGAAGAAGCCCTTACAAACCTGAACAACTACCCTCTACAATTTGTTAAAAAGACCATTAAAACCACCATTGACACCCCTACAGATCCGAGAAAAACCAAACCAGAAAAACCACCTATAAGAATCACCATACCGTTTCAAGGGAAGCTCACTTACCACCTCAGGAGAATCCTCATCCCAATAGGTATCCATGCAGGTCACCTTCTCCAAGGGCCGAACACTTAAAGATATCCTGAAAGCTAATGGTAAGCTCCTCCCAAATAAACCCCCGCCCCAGAAAGAGTGTGTCTATAAAGTTGCCTGCTCTTGTCTTAGTACTTACATCGGTGAAACTAGACAACCCCTAGATAAAAGAATAAGCCAGCACAAGTCCAAGTCGTCCATCACTAACTCAGCTGTTGCACAACATCTCCAGACCAACCCTGGACACAGAATTGAGTCATACGATACCCTGGCATCTAATCTCCCAATAGAAAAGACACGGAAGATAATGGAGGCAATACAAATCAGAAGGAACAGCCCAGATCTTAACCGTGATACGCCCAATGCGTATGATCAACTAATTTAAATAATAGCATGGTTCCACCACTCCTTATAAACTGTACAAGTGTGCTGTGTGTTATCTTTTGACTAGTTATTGTATTTACTATCGTGCTATATTCATTGTTATAAATTGTTTTTGTTTTTACATTAAATCTATAACTCTATTGCATATCTAATTATCCTATCATAAAATTACAAGTGTTAATAGATATATGCAATGAAATAACAGTTATATTTAATCTACCCTTCATCATGTAACATTTATCTGTTGTATATACTCCATTGCCTTAATTTATTGTCTTAACTATAATAATAATCACCTCCCATATTCGGTTAATATCGCAACTACTTAGTCAGCTTATTGATCGTTTAACATAGCGGTTTCTTTTCTTACTTTTGTATATTGTTACCAAATTGTGTCACAACCCTTTGATCTAATTGTTTTAAGGTATGGTTTCCATTTTTGTTGTTTAGACATCCTCACTGGCCATGGACTATAAGTTAATTAACTCTCTATCTGCTATTGTATATCTTAATAAGTGTTGGTGTAGGCCTTTGATCATGTTGTTGCTATGTATGGTTTCGGTTATGTTGTTGTATTTTGTCTATATATATTTGCCTCATACCTGTTTTACTGTATTAGCTTGATAACGTTGAGAGAATACTCTACGAAACGTCGCCTTAAATACACTAGTAGCTGTTTTCCATAAGTATAAGTTACTAAATGCCATTTAAAGAACATATTTATATATATATATACTAACCATGTCTGATTATGTGGGGCCTGAGACAAAAATATTTGAGAAGCACTGCTCTAGAAGCTAAACTTGTCATCCAGTTTACTTACAGATGCATTATGTAAGATTTAGATAAAGAGCTGACAGTTCTCACTATAATAGTTAAAAAATAGATAATGAAAGGGAATATGTTGCAAATTTCAGTGAAGTTACTTTATTTTGGGCTAAGTTAGGGGTGTTTGGGGAATAGCTGAGTCTCGATTGTCATTACTAACATCGGTACAATAGTAAACAAAGTCTTGGTTATCCATTTGTTAATTAAATCATTAACTATCAATTGTTTTAAAATCCGTTGAAAATCAAGAGCATCCAATGGCATCAAGAGTTATGTGCTGGTCATATTAATAAATGTCTAATTAATAATTTCATTTCATTTCATTTCTGATATTTGCATTTAATATTTTAGGGACCATAGTGGTGGCAATATTAAATTAAAAACTGCATTTCCTACTATTAGAATATATGGTGGTGCAATGGATCATATACCCTGTGTAACACAGTAAGAGTATTATAAAAATTTTACTTTAGAAATAAAAACTGTGTTGCTCTAGAATAATATTTAATAAATGCAGTTTAATGATTCTGAGTTTTACTAACAAATACATTCTTCTGATATTTTGGATATATTTTCCAATGGATGGTTAAGTATTTGGGTGTCAAAATATTAATGGGGTTTTCTTCCTATCTCTAGCAAAATCTATTCCTCTGACCACTTTGGTACTCTCCCTTGTTGGTGTTCTAATTTGTGACAGTGTTTACTGTTAAACTATCTACATAATTGAAAGAGAATTCATGAGTATTTTAACTGTCATTGTACGATAGTTGAATGCAAATTGTTGGACTATTATAATTTATATTCATTATTTGTTTGTGAATGAAAAGTTATATTGTCCCCCGCCTTTCGAAGAAAGCAGGGGACTATTAAAATGGGTCTGTCTGTCTGTCTGTCTGTCTGTCTGTCTGTCTGTCTGTCTGTCTGTCTGTCTGTCTGTCTGTCCGTCCGTCCGTCCGTCCGTCCGTCCGTCCGTCCGTCCGTCCGTCCGTCCGTCCGTCCGTCCGTCCGTCCGTCCGTCCGTCCGTCCGTCCGTCCGTCCGTCCGTCCGTCACACTTTTTGGGACACAATAACTCTCCTTCTAATTGACTTAGAATGTTCAAACTTGATGTAGGTGTTTATTAGGTCAATGCCTTGATGGAGTTCGAAGATGAGCATTTTCGGCTTAGGGTAAGCAGAGATAAGCAATTTGATTGGTTGATGCTTTGGGACACGATAACTTTAGTTCTAATTAAGTGAGAGAGATGAAACTTGGTGTATAGTTTCATTACATCAATACCTTGACTAAGTTCGATGATGAGAATTTTCTGCTTGGGCTAACAAGCAATAAGCATTTTGATTGGTCAAACTCTTCTTCTAATTGAGGTAGAATGTTTAAACTTGATGTAGATGTTCGTCTTGACTGAGTTCAATGATTAACATATCGAGCTAAAGCTAAGCAGAGATAAGCAATTTCCTGCTTTGGGACAAGATAACTTTGATTCTATCTGATAGAGAGTGATGAAACTTAGTGTATAGTTGATAATCAGTTTGATTGCGTGATACTTTGGAAAAAAATAGATGTGCGATTAATTAATATGTGTCATCTATTTATTTGGGGATTTCGGCGGGGGACATCAGCCTCACTGTTGGCTTGTTATTCTTTTTATAGTGCCGTGGCCGATGGAGATGTAATTAAATTTGGTGAACTGACTTTCACAGTTATCTATACACCAGGTCATACTGTCGGCCATATTGTATATCTATTAGATGGGTCACATTTTGATGCTCCAGCTTCTCTTTTCTCTGGGGATCATTTATTTCTCTCAGGATGTGGTAAGTAGTGTAATAAAAATGTCCGGCACCAGTACTGTTAGCTTTTCAGGTACCAATGTTATTTATACCCCTTTCTGACTACAAAAGTAAATTATAACCAGAATTTTTATTTAGTCTGCTTTCACACTACATGCAATTCTTAACTCCTAAGAGTTATGATTATTTTATTCTGTAGCGTGACAGTGATCAGAAAGTTAATTGGTTTATTTTTCATATGACCACAGAATACAGTCAAGACATTATTTTTATCAGTCTGTTTCACAGAGGAATTGTGAAAGTCTTCTTATAACTCTGTATAAGATGACTGCCTTCTAATGTGACATCACATCACAAGATGGGGATCATTGGCTCAATGGCACATGCATTGTTTACAAATGACATTGTGAGTGTGACCTGGTCCAGGCAGAATAGTGCCTTTTAATCATTTTTTATATGCTAAATAGGAAATATTTTTTTATCTAGATATATTTCAAACACCTTTATTTATTTTTCTAATGCTTCAAGAAAATGTTCTAAAATTTAATTTGCAGAAGATAAAAAAATTAATGTTGCCAGCTCATTAAGCTGCATCGATGTCATCCCTATTAGTAATTGTACTGGCCTAGCGAATATTCACTGCTAATCATTAATCATGTCTGACTGTATGGATGTGAGAAGACGATTTTCGGATCTAAACTAGTTCCATTATGTCGTTAATTTATTTCCCACAAAGTATGTTACTATCAATAACTGCAATATTTATTAAATTGTTCCTCTTTACTTAATTAGAAATTTTGTAAAAATATCATTTGCCAACATTTTTAATATATGTCGGCTGAATATTAAACATATTATTTCAGGAAGAATGTTTGAAGGAACCCCAACTGTTATGTTACGATCCTTAGATAAAGTCAGTAATTTAGAGGAAAATACATTAGTATGGCCAGGTATTATGAAAAATTTATTAATAACTGCAAAATTGGTTTCAAGTTCTGTTCAAAGCTCCAGAATATTTGAAGAAATGCCCATTCTTCCCCTTTTAAGCAACAACCTACAGGATGATTGTCAAAGCCTGGTTGTTGGAATTTTCAAAAAGCTTATTTACCTTAAAGATGCATTATGTAAGATTTAGATACAGAGATGGTTGTTTTGCTATGATAGTTCAAAAATAGATAATGCAAAAGGAATATACCTGGTATTGAAAATTTCATTCAAATAAAGACCTGCAATAGGCAGATTTAGCTGTTACATAATGCATCTTTAAGGGTGACTTGATGTATGCTTTAAATAATGAGTTCTTCTATTTTAAAGTTTTATATAGTTGATCTATGATCCCAAGGTTCGCTTTATAGATGTTAAGCTGAAACAATTTGTTAGCATAATATATATTTCATCATTACTTTTATTATACGCCCACATGGAAATGTGATGGTATATTGCTGTCGCCCCCGTCCGTTCATATTTACATCCATCTGTCGTCCACAATTTCTCTGATTTGTATGAAATTAAAATCCATCATTTAAATTAGTGAAACGAAGAAGCCTATTGAATTTCAACAATTTCTGTAAATTATTTCTAGAGTTAAGGCCCTTGTTTCATTTTATAGAACCTTGTGATCCTTCAAATGACGAAAATTATAATCTGATCCATATGAAATTTTCTTGTAAATGCCCCCAATTACCTACAAAAGAATACATATGTGACAACCCTTGTCGACTGCTCGGACAATTTAGCTGCCGTGGGTGTATGTTTCGTTGCCTGGCAACCTATCTTTTTTGTTCTGTGTCTGTAGGTCACGAGTATGCAGAAGATAATTTAGAATTTGCATGTAATATTGAGGCAGAAAATGAAAATGCTCAGGTAAGCTCACAGTTTATATCCATATCTGTTCATATAAAACACGGTGTAATTATCTCTTTGATCTCCATGATCGTTATTTTGGATATTAACAGCTTGTGACATCATCAGAGGTCAATATTGCGATATTAACCTCCATGCATATCTCTGTCATCTGCTAAATAATTAAAACAGCTATTATCTTTCATGTCTTCATTAGAATCTGAAACATCAGAATAATCTGGGTAAACTGCTGTTGGAATTTCAGTTGCATTGTGGAAAACTCAGGCAAACATTTGAGAAGTTTGGCTCACTTCTATCAATTCGTAATCAGTCTCCGTTGACTGCATGTTAAAGAATAGCAAACAAGTTTAGGGTCAGTATGACCTGTGTTCGTAGTAAACTGCACAGACGTACGTGTATATTGACTAACCAGAGTACTAGAGGACTAATCCATTTTGAAGAAAAAGATGTTTTTGCCGTTAATCTCCCCTCGTTTGTATATCTGATATAGACTTCTCTGATAAAGATATTTTGTTTTTATTATTCAAGGAAAAATTAGATTGGACAAAGCAAAAACGCCTAGTCAAGGATTGTACAGTAAGTAACAATGGTTTATATTGCATTCAAATTAACCTTAGACTCATATATTATCTAAAATCCTTACTTAAAGGAGCTAAATCACTATTCTTTGGCACCTAGAAATAGACACAAATGTGTTGCAACGCATGTAATTTGAATGTATATAAATAGAGAATCTCCTACGTGACTTTTTTGATATCAAAAACGATGAGTAGCAGATTTTATTTATCACCCAATCCCTTCTTACACGCACAAATAAATAAATATAATTCTTTGCTATAGATTTCACTTTTACTGAACCTGATAACATTAAGGCGTAATGATACATCATTTTTTGACAGCAATTCAACCATTACAAAGTCCTTTATATTGACCCAGTGTTTCCATCAAGGCCAATTAAATAAAAATAGTTCCTTTTTAATAAGAAAGAAGTAACTTTTAATAAAAAATGAACTGTTCTTTGAAAAAAAGTAGTTCCTTAGATTATGATAATTTATCACACAAGCGATATCTACTGTAGAATGTATTATTGGGTGATAAACTGATTTACATTCAGTCGTTTCTGTTTTTACTGTAATTTCTAATCAGTTATGTTCAGCAAAATATGTGAAGAGTCTGAATTGAATGGCAGTCTGGTCATGGTAATATAACAACATCAATGTTGATTTAAATTGACCAATAATTCATGTTTGTGATGTCCTTTAGATTATTTTTCAAAGCTTTTCTTTAAACTCCTTGAAAAGTTGGCATGCAAGTTAAATTTCCCAAGTTTCACATACAACCTGATTTAATATATACAATTTAACTATATGGTCACATCATATTAAAGGCTTGATTGAACTGTATAGTCACAACATGTTATATGCCTGATTTAACTGTCTAGTCACATTTTACTAACCAGCAAATTTCTCAAATCACAGTTCTGTCATCAAAACCTTTCAATTACATATCAGAAAATGAGACCATTCTCTGCGATTGCCTTATAATGAGAAATAACTATTGGCAATTATTAAGTAAATTTCTAGAGAAAATCAAAATTTCCCAAAAATGTTAATGAAAATCTGTATAAAGAGTTCAAATTTGTTTGGTTTATGTTTATTTGCCTGACCATCTGTTTTTTTTATAGAGCCCATCAACCATTCGTGAAGAAAAATCATATAATCCATTTTTACGGACTGGAGAAAAATCAGTTTTAGAAAGTATCGGAATGATAACCAGCTCAGACACAACAGAAATTACTGACACAATGAGAGCATCTGCATTGGCAGAAGTACGGGAACGCAAAGATCAATTTAAATATAAACTGTAAAGAAGACATTAGGTATTGACAGTGCCAGATTAACCATTGTGTGGGGCCTTGGGGCTTGAGCATGTGTGGGGGAGGGGGGCTCCAACCTAATACAAGTGATCAGAACTTCAGCAGTATTATTCCACACACGTGAATGTAATTACATCAAACTTAATTTTAAATCGGTCATTGATAAATTAGGGGGGACCTTTAGTGATATCCACGAAGACCGCATCCATGACTACATAGTAACCGACCAGAGTTCCTTTTTGACGAACGTCGAACATGGCTGACCTAAATTTAAATGCATTTTGTTGTAACCAAAAGGCGAAAAATATAGTAAGTAAATAATGTAGTCTATACAGAAATTACACATATTATACACACACCAATTATAGTCTAGGGGCTAAAAGTCGAAGAATATGATTCCAGAAACCAGCGTTCCTCGAGTCACCGGCAGCAAAGAGAAAAAACTATGTTCAGAGATTACCAATGACAAACATTTTTACAGATTCTGCGTTCGAATATAATTGGGTTCAAAGTTACCTTGATTTTGTAACCAAAATATTGCCACTAAAGAGGATTTTTTTATGTGTTTTCTTGATACACTAAATAAACAAAAAAGAAGAAACACAGATACCATTCGAAAGTATGACGCGGCATCACCGGATTACATCGAATTCACAGATGTCAATAGCAATGTGAGCCCACAATGGATGGAATGGGGCCCACTGCCACTAGCAGATGTAGTCCTCGGTCTGACCATTTTAAATCAAATTCTTGTGGGGGGGGGGCTGATGTCGGAGACCCTGGGGCCTAGGCCCCACGATGCCCCATTGTTAATCCTGCCCTGGGTATTGGTGATAAATATGCTGCTTTATGTCATGATCCGTTAGAACTCAAAATAATAATAAAATCGAAAAAATTGTGGTATTGACGAAAGTTAAACTAATATTTATTTCATTTGCTTTGTCATTTTTATATCTTATGAATAGCATTCATATATTCATTGATATGGTATAAAAACTATTGTAGAAAATGTTATATTGTTAAAATCGTGTTCCTGTCCGTGTTGTTATTGTGGGACCAATATATATGTAATGTTTGATATTCAACATAATAGATTATAACTGAAAAAAAAATAAAGATTAGAAGAATTAGACAGATATACCTTTAGGAAAGAAATACAACTTCGGTGCATTTATATATTTGGTATTTAAAGATGCATTATGTCAGAGCTAAATAAGGATGGTCTAGTGGTCTAGAGTGTCGCGCTTAGAGCACTAGCTGGCCAGTCACCTCTGGCTTGCGGCCTGGTTTCGATCCCTGTTGTGAGCATATATTGCTTGGTGATAGGGGCGCCTTCTTAACCTTGTGGGTTTACTCCAGGTACTCCAGTTTCCTCCCTCAGGAAAGACTCCTGTGTGCATGCCAAGATATTAAAATGAAAAAAAGACAACTTATTTGCAATATCACCCACAGTGGAACAGACATTAAACACTAAGAACAACAAGAGCTAAATCTGCCTATTGCAGGTCTTTCCCCTGGCTTAAGAATTTATATAAACTATTATTTAGACATTTATTCACATGACAAGCCTATAATCAACTCTCTAGACCATTGGATGGCAGAGATTTACAGGATAGGTTCATGAAAGCAAGACATCCCCCAGAAAATAAATTAAAATAATTATAATTAAAAATAAAAATTCCACTGAAAAACATTATTAATATATTTAATTTGTGACATTTAATTAAGTCTTTTTGATCTTTAGAATTTTATATTTTTGTAATTCAACTCAGAAATCTTTTTTAATAGTGTATTTATGATGACTTTGCAAAAAATAATGAACAAGAACACCAGCATGATTTTATTATTAAACGATAAAATGGATGATCAAGACTTAAGTCTTGTTTGTCCAGTAACATTGCTATGATAATCAATGCCAAAAATCTTGAACACTCATAACTCATGAGTTTTTCAATATATTCATTTTTCATTATATATAATTTTATTGTTACAGCAAGAATGGTCAGCTCTTTATCTAAATCTTACATACTGCATCTTTATTAATAGCAAATAGATAAACATTATATAACAACTGTACTGTACAAACTGGAAATTGTTTTTCTATGCTACCAAATACATGTTTATATATACTGAATGAGAAAAGGATGGTAATCTTATATTGAACACAATGTTTTTACATAAGGTTACAATACAGATACATAGTTCAGCAGCTAATAATGTTCGATGTCACTAGTAAATTGTTGGCAGCAATTACTTGTAAATATATGAAAACTTTAAACTGAAATAATTTATTGCCTACAGTTATTAAGTTATGACTTGTAACATTGAAAACTGCTCAACATGCTTATTGTTATTGCACAGAATATGATTTCTACTAAAACTAGTGTTAACCAGCAAAAGTGTGCAATAACATAGAACATGTCTTATTATTGCACAGTTAAGCTCCACCCAATCTACTAGAGGGAAAACAATCTGCTTATTCAACGAAAAGAACAAAGGAAGATTTCTCATCCATGTTACAAATCACATTTCTTGGTTTCATAATAATGCTAAAAGTCTTGCATGTTTAAGTTTATTGAACTGTTATCTTTTGTTTTTTTTTATATATATATTATGATATTGCTGTTGATTCTATGATTTATGTATAAATGTACATTTGGGTATATAAGTAGATCTGAATTTGTTCAATAAATTTTAATTTTAATTGGTTTTCCCTGAGAATTACTCCAGCTGCACAGTCAAATTAATGAGGTCCATAGTACAGAGTGCAATATGTTAAGATGTGTTGGATAAAGCAGAAGACTGAGGTCATGCTGGGGAAAGAAACCTGAGAAAAAGAAAAATTGAGTACTTTATCTTGTTTATAAACCGTCCATGTTTACATGTACGCAAGATGAGAATATCCAAGAATTCCTGCAAGAAAACACTTTTTTTATATCATGTTTTCTTATAACTTATGGAAAAATAACCCCAAATTTCCCTGTATATATCCAAAGCCGCCCCCGACTTTCAGACCGCAAGTTATTCCGGGCATAGAATATACCCCAAAGATCAAAGAGATTTATCGTTACAGGTTTAAGCCCATATAGTACGTAATTTTACATGGATCCGGATTATTGAACGTAGATAAATGTATATGGACCTATGCAACATTCGGTGAGTCATTGTTGATATTATTCACAACTTTTCCATGTTATCAGCTTCATATGGTATCTTTCATGTGCGAAACATTCGGGCAGAACGCCGGCCGTATAGCGGCGACTTTAATAAACATTTATTCCCCTTTTTATACGCCCACATTTTCAGCTTGTGGACCCATTTGAGGTCATAATTTTTATCCGATTTAAAAAAACGTATTATATTACCGTTCCACCCTAAGGACAGTTGAGTTTGAATTTTGTGAAAATCGCCCCAAAATTGACAGACAAAATGGCCGCCGTTCGTTCTCAAATAGCGTAAAAATATGGTATATCAAGGTTGTGGACCCTATAGAGGTCACAATTTTAATCCGATTTTGTTGAAACTTGAAATGTAAGTTTATAACACAAAGATCTCAGTTCCTTTCGATATATGCGCATATCGAATTGTAATTTCCTGAATTATGGCCCTTATATATTGATTGTAGGAAAAATCACTTTCTTGTTAGCTTGTTCTCTATCCATCTCTCGAAAATGTGGGCGTATCCTGCCTGGCAGCCGCTGGTTAGGTCTCTCAGTTGTACATGTTTTACCCACTTCAGGGAAATATTTGCTCAACACCACGTGTGTTTAAAATCGGGTAATTAGAGATTAACAATAAACTAAATTCATCATCAATCCTCACCTGTGAAGGGAGCATTCCCCATCAACATTTTAAGGACATTTTATGCGATTTTTTTGGCGATTTTTAAACCTGTAATTTTGGAATTTACCTTCCGGAAATACGTCAGAATGCACCAAATTGAATCTAATTTACCAAATTTTTCTGGGGCAGGGCCCCCAGACCCCCGTTACAACATTTAGCGCCTTCGGCGTTCGCGGCGGTCGGCTACGCCCGCCGCAATTAGTTAAGCAATTATCAAACCTAGACCCCCACCCCTGCAAAAGATCCTGGATCCGCGCTTGTTTTGACAGATTCTGCTTTCAAAACTGGAAGAAAAATGGGTTCAAAGTTACCTTGATTCCACCTCCCAGTTCTAATCAAAATATTCCTGCTAAAGAGGATTTTAATGCGTGTTTTCTTGATACACTTTGGGGGGGGGGGGTGGTGAAAGTCGAATGGTTAGCACGTGCGTGCTGTATCATAAGGCCTGTCATTGAGTCAACTGGCATGGTTTCGAATCCCCGGTTGTACGTGACAAGGAGTAGGGTCACCTGTCTGCATACTCGTCCTCCGGTTTCCTCCCACTGCTAAAGACACCTACGCACAAGCGAATTATTGAAATAAAATTAAACCATATGTTAGTCCCGAAATGACCTAGTTTGTGTCGAGTGGACGTTAAACCCTATTTCTCTCTCTCTCTCTCTGATACACTTTTCCCGCTGATAAAAAAAACAACCCCAAACACAGTATCGCCAGATCTTTGAAAATCCGATGGAGGGCCTCGGAGCTTAGGGTTCACCTCTGCCACTAGCAGATGTAGTCCTCAGTCCGAACATGCTCACATCACTTTCCCGAAATTGAGATTTTTTGTGATGAATGGGGGCGTATGTCGGCGGCGCAGCTAGGCCTCACCATGCACCGCTGTTACTCGGGACATGGGAGAGCGCCTTTCAGTTTCCAATAACCGAAAAAGCTCATCGAAAATATGACACATTTAGCAAAGCTTGCATGAAGAATCCCTTCATTTATTGGAAACAGCGCACGAGAAGGCGGTGGACAGGTGAGCACGCTTCAATGACATTGTTGAAGTCACTGAACAGGTAGACCCTGAACAGGTATGCGACGGGCGATAAGGTTTAGTGCGGAGATACAGGGGTTAAACAACTGTACAACATAGAGAAAAATCAAAACAATACGAGTGACTATAGAGTGTACATTACAAAAAAAAAATTGTTTTAATCTGAGACTACGGATTAACGATCTAGTGAGGATTGCAGAAAACGAAAAGCCTCTTGTTGATTTATACTACAGGTGAGTTTATTTTCGTGTCTTTAATTCTGTTTTGTATTTATATACATACCTTGTATCGTGCCCTGTGTTCTCGTGACTTAACAATAATTCAGAAATTATTATACAGTAGCTTAATTAAGGACTTTGATACACGTACACAATGTCAAAAGAAATAAAATACGCAGTTTAACTCTTTTCTGCACTAAATTTACAGTCATATGACCTATGCTTGCTCTGCCCAAATGAAGGGAGGTTTTTCCTGGAACAGCAATATCTTTGCACACTCTTCTTTGAATTGCAACTACCAATATTTTACATGGTGTACGAAGGACCCCAGTTTTGGGTCCCATCCGAATGCCTATTCTGCTCCTTTCCAGGCCCTGAATTCTGCAGCACTGAAAAAGCAGAAAATCCAAATCCAGAGGAACTTTCTCAGGCAACACAATGATTGATCCTGGGTCATCCTGGTTAGTATGCCAGCACCTTACTCATTGAGCCACTGTGGCTCCCAAATGTCAAAAGAAAATGGCAGGTCAAGGTGTCACGTAGCCGAATTGTCTAACTTATGCAGTTTAGATAATTATCAATCACTGAGTCAATCAAATGAAATGGTTTTGATTTCCAGCTTGTAGTGTCGCCTCTCCAACCTCATGGGTTTTCTTCAGGTTATCCGATTCCCTCATGCTGCTAAAGACCCCTCCCTACACACTGTGAGTTGTTGAAATAAAACTACTAGTGTATATTTATAAATATAATGTGCAAATTTCCATACACATATGCATAAATTATGTTACTCCGAAATGACCTAGTTTTTGTCAAGTTGTTAAACCCCATTTCTTTCTCTCTCTATTTGTCATATAGTATGCTTTGTTAATAATAACATAGAATAAAGTATGATTATTTTAAATATTTTGGGCTTGTACAAACAAGTCAGCAAGAGCTTAACAGTGGCTTTATACTGACTGATCAACATTTTTTAGATGGTGTTTAACCTAAATCCGTCAGAAGTATTTTATATACAATACTTCTTGTAAATATATTACTTAAGATCTCAAATATTCATTTGACCAGTGATATTCGAGGTAACCTACTAATATTTAACAAATATTAAAAATTCCTCATAAAAATTGCAGACCCAAATATTTAAATATTTATAAAGGTTAATTGCATATCTTTACCAGAATTTCTACATAGTTTAGTTGGGTCAGCTATTGACAGACTGCCACTAGTATATAGGTTTCCTAAGATGGTTTGGTCTCTCCAACTAAAAACTTAACTAACATACATTTGTCTTTTTATCTAACTTAGTCCCTATGAAAGTGTTGACATAAACATTTAAAACAATAGTTAAAGAAACTTGATAGATCAACCACTTTACTTGCCAGCATTTCATAATTTCAGTTGACTGACAGATTAATTGCTGTCTGTCTCTAATGACGACCCAAGCATTAAAGAATATTGAAATATAGATTTGAAATTAAAAACAGAACTAAAAAATAATAAAATAACATAAATAATAAAATTACATATGACCCAGACATTGGTCCATCTTCAATTGCCCAGTTGGTACAGAAATATAGGATGTTAAACCCCGTTTTATTTCACTTCTATGGGCAGCTACACCATACTACAACAAAGATTTGCAAGATTCTTTCATCCTGAAATTTGCCCCTTTTATTCACTTAAGGGTATCTCACCTTTTAAGTCCACTAAAGTCGTGACCAATTTGTACAAGATTTTAGAAATGCATGATTTCTGAAATCCAACTTTAATTGTAGATGCATGCATCAAGGGTCGTTGTATGGGTTGTTTTCTTCTTTACTTCATTCAAGTGTGGAAATAAGTCAGGGTTATTTTTATTTATCTTCAACTCCTGTTCAATCAAGTGTGGAAACACTCAATGCTTTTTTTTTACCATCAAGTTTATTTCTGAATGGGGGTACATTATGGCTTTACAGCTTAGTTATCTCTTGTGGTAAGTCAAGGGCCTTTTTTATTTACTGTTAATAATAACTTTATTTCCAAAGGGTGAAAAAATACACTGTGCAACAGTGAGGGTGATGTCCCTGCTGAAATCTTGAAATAAATAGATGACACATATAATTAATTAATTGCACATTTATCTTTTTCAAAAGTATTGAGCAATCAAACTGATTATCTATACTTAGTCGAAGCAATAAGCATTAAATTATCATGGCCAAACTTTGAAGTACCTGGTAGTGAAACTATACACCAAGTTTCATCACTCTCCATCAGTTAGAATCAAAGTTATCTTATCTCACATGTTACTGAAGTAACGACCATGAGTTTTACAGCATATAGACGTTGCTATATTGGTCTGCAATTCCTGAACTTATAGCTATGTTATCTCCCTTTAACACAGACACATGAACGATAGCATCCAATCAGAGGTTGTGACACAAACAGGCTGAAATCAAACATTGCGACCTCCACAGAAACCCTGACATTGAATAAACCTTAAACTTTGCAACTCGATTATCACAGGTAGACATTTTAGCTGGAAAGCATGGTATTTGCGATGATCAAGGAATCTGATAGGCTCCCCAGCTGGGTCAGTATCCAATCGAAATTAGTGCCGAAATATGCGAGGTATTGCGGGAAGGGCTTGATAAGATGTATAAAGCTGGATGAAGCCTTCTATTGAAGATGATTGTCTCAAAGCATCAACCTGATGAAAATCTACACCAAGTTTAAACATTCTACCTCAGTTTAAAGCAGAGTTGTTATGTTAAAAAATTCTAAACTAATCAAATTGCTTATCTGTGCTTAGCCTCAGTGGGAAATGCGCATGCTCACTCACTGTTGAGGCATTCACCTAATTAGACACCTATGCTATACCAAGTTTAAACATTCTACCTCAATTAGGAGAGATATTGTGTTCCAAATTGTTCAGACATTCCTGCATCATACTGGCATTCGGTGTTGATTTAATTCATTGCAAATGATACAAGCAAAATAAAATTATAATATTCAAATCAAAAATTAAAATAATTCATAACAGTTGTGAAATCAATAAATGTATTTGAAAATTTTTAAAATAAATTCCTTTTTTACTCAGACTTTTATATATTTTATGTAGGTTTTGAAAACTCTTTATTCTAATTTTGTCCCTAAACGTTGTAGCCCAGGTGCAGGTGAGCCAAAGGTAATCTGCCATTAAGTTGAGGTGGGGGGAGGGCTTTTATTTAGTTTTGACATACATGTATATACGCTGTGAAGATCTGTAAATATTTACACAATGTTTTAAAGGGCATAAATCTTTAGTCAAATATAGATCCACAGATTATCTGTAAATATAATACTCCCAGATCACTAACATCATAGTTATGGAGCCGAATCGTTGCCATATTAAGAGAAAATATAGTAGTTAAAATTGACAAATTATCATAGTAAAAATGGTCATTTTCGAGATATTTCACTTTTAAAAATCACATCAAAATCACTATATTAGTATCAAAACAAACCAAAAAAATCTAATTATGTTTTTTCACTTTCTACTTTTCAACTTTGCAAATTCACTCTAATTTTTCATCTTTTCATTTTTCAACTATCAGAATTTCTCCATTCTAATTTCCACCACTAAAATTTCTCCAATCGAACGGACAGAGGGTGTGGTTCCGGGTACAGCCGAAGTTGACGTCATAAGACATCAGTATTTATCGTCTCAGCTAAAATTACTACTCCATTGGGTTATTCTTAAGAATTGTCCGATTTTATAATTTTTTTAATTTTTTTTTTTGGGAGAAATGAAATAAATTCATTGTCATGTCGATCCACTTTTTGTTTAATGAGTTACATCATCGATCGAACTTTGAGGTTGGCTCCATTGTCTTAATAGACCGGATGAATCTTTGACAGCACATCGACATGGATGTGAGCGAATTTATGGCGTTATATCTGAAAAAAGGTGAAACTACAAAAGAGGTGCCTGGCTGCCTTAATCAATTTAAAAAAAGCTTTACAGTTATTCGACAATGTAATAAATTGCATACAAGATAAATAGGGCATGGTAGAGAGTATCATCTTTCACCAGGAAGAGTTAATCCGCCAAAGTTATTTATTCCACAAGAACAGTTACAATATTTAGTTGATAAAGATCTGTAATGTGGGAGTTAAATAATGCGAAACTAGAAACAAAAGTTATATTAATAAAAATACAACTAGAAACAAAAGTTGTATTAATTAAAATACAAGGCTATACGTACCTTTCCGACAAGACTCAAGAGTTAAAAAAAAACAACCTATATTATTGACGGTCGGGTGGTAACATGTTAGTAATAGTTATTTTATTTTAATCATTAGCATTTTATACTTTTGCAAAGCGGATTTTTTTTTTAAAACAAGTATCCGGTAACCAGTATGTAGGCCTAATAAGTTTTATGTGGTCTTCAATAAAAATACAGATGTGACGTCATCTTTTGATGTTGGCGTAGTACTTCAAATAAAGTACACCTCTATGGTACCTACACCTACAAATAACATATTACGTTAAATATTGTTTTATATAATTAATTATTCACCAGGTGTTTTTATAAGTCATAATCCAGTAGGCCTACGCCGTATCCATTCACTTGATTTGACATGCTTATTGTTTGAAATATATGTGTAGCCTATATTGTGTGTCGTGTCCAAGGGTTTGTATTGTGTAATTGTTTATGTGTAATGCGGACCTCTTGCTCTTACTATTCTCTCAGCTAACCGAAGAACTCCAAATGCATCAGTCGCTTATATCAACTTAGATTTATGACGTCGTGTGAACATAGTCCCTATCAGGAATCATTAATCTTAGTCCAGACGATAAAAACAGATGAGTTGTGACGTCATCTTCGGCCGAACTCGGAAACACGCCCCTTTCCTTATATGGTCAGTTAGATTGGAGAAATTGTGATAGTCGAAACTGCAATGGAGAAAATCTGATAGTTGAAAATGCAAAAGATGAAAAATTTACAGTGAATTTGCAAAGGCGAAAAGTAGAGAGGGAAAAAACAAAACTAGATTTTTAGTTTGTTAACTTTTGTCTAGCAATTTTGTTTTATGGTAAATATCCATTAGAATGTATTAAGTGTTATATGATTTTTACATGTCAAAAATCTTGAAAATGGCCATTTTTACCATTTTGACTATGATAATTTTGCAATTTTAACCATGATATTTTCTCTTAATATGGCAACGATTCGGCTCCATACATAGTATGGTATTCACTAACATCATAGTATGGTATTCAATGTTAGTCGTACAGTCATCAACCTTTCTTAATGTAAACCTGACTTAACCAGATTTTATGTAAAGATAAACCTCTCTCAGTGACACTTTATGCTTTTGCACAAATTCTTATTCAAATTCAAATATTGAGTCTGTACATGTACATTATAGTTATACAACATGAGCTTGAAGAGGTTGGGTAATTTAAAATATTGAATTAAAACTGTTTGAACACTTTTATGGGGATTTACTTTCTGAAGCTTGTTCCACATTTCTCGTAAGTTGAATTATTTAACTTCCTAAAGATGTATCCACGTCTTTCAAGAATTCCAGTGACTTATATGCTGGAAGATGTGTTGAACAAATCAGCACTATCTTTGATTAAATCAGTCGCAAAAAGATTGGAGTCACATTTTTGGAATTATAAAACATTCATCCTTGCAAAGATTCAAATGGTTTAAAACTATTGACAGCACAATATTTCAGCTATTTTGTGTCAAAAGTATCGTCATTTTTATTTCTGTGGTTACATATGCGATACGAGGTAGGGGAAATTCTGCTCAGACAGCAGCTAGCATTTGGGAATCAATGTACACACGGTTGGACATGTGCCATCCCAGCGACTACCTGTAGATATCCTGCCAGTTGCCATTATTTTTATTTGCTAGGGTATCTTTATGCATGTTTGAAGTCTTACATCAATCTGAACAACAGTGAACAGACCCATTCTACTTGCAGAGAAGCTAGCGACCATTAAGTGTTCGAGCGTTAGTTACCAGCGGTCTTACATGTTACAATGAGGTCATGCATTAACATTATTCATATGAGGTCATAGATTATTGTATAACTCAATTATTTTATCAGATTCTTGTGGTTACATGGTTCTCAAGCCTTCAGGAATGTGTATTTCTTCCAACTCTTAACATGGACCTTCCAGTAAACGTCATGTCCAATATAAGAAATTTTCAAACAATATAAGTTTTATAGAGGGGTAGCCAACCTACTTATGTGTGGCACATGTACCTTTCCAAGTGATACATTGCATCTCATGAAAATAATGCTCTACTATGAAAAACAGTTATATCTTGACAGTAATGTTTCTACAGTGAATGTAGCAACATAGTGATCCAAAGATCAGTCTTTGATCCGTTGTTTAAGGGATCTTGTCATTATTTAAAGATACATTAGTTAAGAGTTTAATAAAGAGTTGGTAGTTCTTGCTATAATAATTCAAAAATAGATAATAAAAATATTGAAAATTTCATTCAAATTACAGTAGAATCTGTATTAAGCAGCCACTCAGGGGAAATGCCATAAGTGGCCTCTTAATAGGAGTGGCCTCTTAATAGGACAAAGAAAAGATAACTCTTAATAAGACAAAGAAAAGATAACTCTTAATAAAAGGGAACTGTGTCAGGTGGTTTATTAAAACAAACAATACTTATATTTCATTAAACAACAAACAATGTATATCTCATTAAACAACAAAGAATTCACTAATTTTTGGTTGTTTAGCACATTTTTTAACAATCAATTTTGATGTGATGTCTCTTGCACTCATAATGGCATCCAAAAGTTCAAAATTGCCCTCCCTTTCTGCCAAATTTTTAATTTGGTCACAATAACTTAAAGCTGTGTCCATATTAATACATTTTTCACTTTCTATCTCTTTTAATTCTTCCTCGTCATCACTTTCGTGGTCATAATTTCTTTCTCCTATCTCCTCGGCTAATAAATCCTTAGCTGATTTTGTCCAGTCAATTTCACCGACATTCACGTCACAAGTTGCTAAGTCGCAGTCTATTGTTGGTAATGAAAAAAAGTCTGTATCAAAAACTTGTTTTGACAACCTTAATAGTGAAAGTGGCAAATTAAATTCGTCGTCTTCGTCACTTTCACTTTCAGCTGTGTCAAGTTGAAAACCACAACGTCTAAAACACTTCGTTATAGTTGTATCCAAAACACTTTTCCAAGAATTACTTATCCAATATATTACAGTCAGTATATCTAAACATTTAAGAATCTCTGTGTTTGTGGAGGTCGTGTCTTTTTCCATCTGCATGATCACATGTTCTAACTGTCTTTTCCGATAATGTTTTTTAAACGTTTCAATGATCCCTTGGTCCATAGGCTGTGACTTTGATGTTGTATTAGCTGGAAAAAACTTCTCAGCCAAGTTATCATTGTTTGTGGTTTTGACAAGATGTGTGCACAGTGGTAACCAGGGCACTGGTATAATCGGGACTTAGCCTCGCTTTCCCATTTTTGAATTAAATTTTTAAATGGCGGACCGTTTTAATCTAGTTAAAATCTCGAGTATCCGATGCCATCGAGAGTCGTTTGTGGTCTTGTTTTGTTAATAAATGTCTAATTAATAGTATATATAACATTTCAGGCCTAAAGAAAGACCTGCAATAGGCAGATTTGGCTCTTGCATAGTGTATGTTTAAGGAATTTTTAAGCCCCTGCAAACTACAATATTGTAACAGTTGAATCTCTGTAACAGTAATATCAGTCCAAATATGGTTCAGTTTATATTTGTCTGTCTTAGACAGAAGTTAATCTATAGAGGGCAATAAACATACAGATAAGATATGATCTAGTAACTTATATCTCTAATGATGTAGTATCTACAAACAAATCCTGTTCAATTTATAACTGTGTTCAAACATACATTAGATCATTCTTGACGCACCTTGTAAAGGGACACATTCAATTTGAGCTTCTGTGTTCAAACGTGGATGACTTTAGGTATGACCTTGATCTGATGTAGGGTTATTATTTAAGTTTAAGAATAGTCAAAGACCACAACTTTTTAAATAGTAGATTTTTGTTAATAATGGTTATTAAATATGAGAAAATTTTAACAGTGCAATAAATAGTCAAGGTGCCTCTTTAACAAATTAAGCAACATATCTCTAACATTCATGTGACATTCAAGGACTGCATTTTTGACAATTGCTATAGAATTTTCAAACAATTGATCTTATTTTCCTGGCCACTTCATTTAACTTAATGTAAAGCAATTGTGTGATGGGTGGGGACTTCAGTAAGTCTTTATACTGTGTATTTGGATAATATATTAACTGAGTATTTATATTAAGGGTTTTGATTTCATGATTTAGTGGAACAAACTTTCAGTATATTTTTTGTCAATTAAAATGATAGCTGTACCACTCGAGCTATAGTACGTACGTCCCAATTAAAAGTCACAAGGGTGCCATTTTTTTTAAAAAAGGGGGACTGTGTGGAAGTGGTATCAAGTGTCCTAGAAAGAGTAAGCACACCTTGCCCAGTACATGACATGTTTAATTTTGGACCTGGAATAAAAAAACTAGAGTTGTTTTTACTCTTTTCAAAGGAAACAACCAAGAATTAATTTGTCTTCTTGCTTCACTTTCTTTTTCATGCTTAATATTAACAATAAGAGGATACTTGTCGAAATGATGTTTTTAGAATATAAGTAGTCATTGTTTCCCATAAAAATTTTGTTCCTGATTTAATTCTTTTTCATTGTCTTTATGCCTACCAATTTACTTGCAACAATGTTAAGACTAAAGTATCTTTGATGTCTTTGAGTTTTGTATTGAATTGTATAAAATTGAAATTTCACTTAGACATATTTATGTTTGTTATTTGCTGTATGCTTAAAGTAGCTAAGTCCGTAACTCAATATCATCCAAAATCTTCGACATTGAAAACACAAATTTTTTGCAATTTAAATAGCATTGGTGTTGTGGTCTTACCTGGAAAAGATGGATTTCTGATATCCAATATTTAAGACAAAATAAACATTTTACCATTGGTGTACCATAATGCGTTTCAGCGCCATTTGTAACAAGGTGCTCAAAGAATGAGGCTAGACATATTCCACAAGTCATGTCAAACGGTGATGCCATATTCTTATTTGGAGAGCATGCGCAATATATACTATCGGTGTTGACTGGAATAACCAGACGCTAGAAACTGTCTTTCGCTTGAGACTTCTGGCGTATTTCGCCGAACATAACTGATGACAATTCACAGTAAACCGGAAACAATTGAATGTAAAACAGTTTATATAAATTCATATTACATTATTATATGTGTTGCGACCCTTTTGTGCCAATTTCTAGGCCCAAAATATTAGCGATTTAGCTCCTTTAAAGTAAGTAATGTGTCTGTGACATAGTGTATGACTATATCGTCGCTGCGCTTCCAAAATCTCGTTTTTCGAATTTTGCTACTTTTCAGGAGATACAAAAAACTTTACAGATCTAATAATAACTGGCGGACTGAATGGTTCCTTCGATATAATACATGCTAAATAAGACTACCTTCAAGGGTGTATGATTGTGTAGCATGTACCTATAACACCAAATTTAAAAAACGAGATACCATATTTTAAAGATTTTTTTTTCTCCAAAATGAATGAGATACGATATTCGTATCTCTACTATATTAAAAAAATGAGATACAAGTTTCTGAAAGTTGTTGGACCAATAAAAGATTATGTTAATGAATGAGTGTGTACATGGTAAGTAGAGAAGTATCAAAGTGGGTATTAAGTCAAAATTTACGTTTCCATTAATAAAGCACAATCACGAATATGGGAGAGTGGATGAGTTACTGAGTGGGTGGATTTGTGAACTGATGGGCGTGATACTGGATAAATTGATCAAATACTGCACGGTGAGTTAGTTACTGAGTAAGTGGGTGGATGGGTGGGTGAGTTACAAAGTGGGTTAGTGAGTTTCTGAGTGGGCGGGTGGTTTACAAAGCGGGTTAGTGAGTTTCTGAGTGGGTGGATGAGTTACACAGCGGGTTAGTGAGTTTCTGAGTGGGTGGGTGAGTTACAAAGCGGGTTAGTGAGTTTCTGCGTGGGTGGGTGAGTTACAAAGCAGGTTATTGAGTTTATGAGTGGGTTTGTGAGTTACAAAGCAAATGGATGAGTTTCTGAGCGGATGGGTGAGTTCATGGGTGAGTTTATTGATATAGGGTGGTTATAAGTAAATTGAGATGTCGGTGGGTCAGCGAATGAGTGTGTACATGAGTGCATATTTAGGGATACAAGGCTTTAGGTAAGTAGAGAGGTATCAAAGTGGGTATTAAGTCAAAATTTACGTTTCCATTAATAGAACACAAACCTTATTGTTTCCCCAGTCTCTGTTGGTTTTTAATTCAGACAGAAAAAAACGGAGAGTATGTTGTTTAATATATTTATTATTATAATAATACATTAAAACCAACACAAACTAAAACTTGTAACACAATTCTGTTATTGTTAAACATGTAATTAAACCAAATCAGTTTTCATATGGTAAATTATCATAAAATGTATGGTAGTCTTTGGGGATGACAACCTTAAGTTCCTGCAAGTGGCCATACTTTTTCTTCTTGATTGGTAGAGGATCTTCATGAAGTTGAGGTACTTCATCAAGTGGTGAGGGTTCTCCTATCTTGGCTCTCCTTGGTAAAGGGGAAAACTCGTCACCATAATTTAATTTATACTCAATAACTCCATCTGGATTATATCTTATAACTCGTAAATCAGTGACTACTGGTTCTCCTGTCCTTGTTCCTGGCCTTATTGAGTTATAGTATTTTAGCTTGGAGTACTCCTTGAAAACCTCGTGAGTGAGATATTCCACTTCATAGGGCTGTTTGGGTCTAGCTTCGCGGATTTTATCCACGTAGTTCTGAGGTGAATAGATTGGCTTTCGTTTTATTGCTCTTTCAATGACACTGTGAATGGAGTCACACTCCATTTGTGTGTGACCCCTTTCAAGAATCTTCTGATTAATAACAATATTTTTTTCTCGAGAAAGCAGTAGAAGAGCCTGAGATACAATTAGATTTCTGTTTTGATATGTGCAGCCATCTGTATATAATAACTTCCGTGATTGAATCATCAATGGCCACTTCTAGATAATCAGACAAACAGGAAGCGAATGAGTTGGCAGTAAGGTCTCCCTCTGACTCAAACCAGAAGTAACATTTAAGTTGACGAGTGGCTACATTGAAAATAGTGTAATTATGGCACCCTAACTTAGTTTTATAGTAGAGTGCACTAGCCTCTAACTTTGGACACATGAGAATAGCCTGTAAATCCAATGTTAACATTAATAACGATTTATCTTCTAAGGCTCTTTCTTTATCTCGACCCTTTTCCTCTCTGGCAGCTTCTTTCTTCTCAATGTGCAAATTATACTCCTCTTCGCTTATGTTCTTGGTTTGATAAGCAATACACGTATCACACTGATCTTTCTTGAGTACATATAATGACAAATTCATTTCGTCAAAAACCTGAAAGAATAATTTACGGCCACAAACTGTTTTGTTATTGGATTCACAATAGGTTCTATACACCTTATATATATCGGCTCTTGTTGAAAATGTGGGTTCCAAATATAGTTTGGTGCTTGTTGATCTACAGTAATGGGACGGTAGTTTAGGGATGTCGTTGAGAAAATCTCTGGCAGTATCACCCTTTGGCTTTAGTGTAGAACGTGCTGGTTTTGAAATTGCGTTGTCTGGATACTCATTACAGTCCGCCTTCCACTGGTAAACATTTTTCTAAATGTTTTATTCCAAAATGTCGTATCTCAAATTTGGAAGTGTTGGCGAATATAATAGACACTGTAATAGTTTAATTAAAATATAAAAGGCCTTAATGTACTACGTTGTTGTTTATTTGTCAATGTGGGAATAAAATGACTAATTTTCTAGGCAATATTAGCTGAACTGACAAAATATCTACATTACATACCTAAAATTAACTCCAATTGCTACTAAATCACATCTAGGTAACTTAATTATATATAAAATATAAATATTATTTCTTGCTGATTTATAGAGGTTAAATATTATAAAAACTTACCGTATTAAACAAAATGCAGGCTTCTATTGACGTCGTTTCAACGTGGTCTTGAGATACGAGGTTTTGACGAAAATATTTTTTGTCCAATCGAAATACGACAATTAGTCACAAGCTAAAAATAAGTATTTCTAATTGGTTTAGAGGTCCGAGGTTTTGAAAGGAAATGTATCAATGAAATGTGAATGTAATGAGCCCCAAAAAAGTTTTTGGCTAAATCCGAGATACAAGGTTTTGGAAGCGCAGCAACGATATACTACAAAGAAATGGATGAATGTTTTACCTATTTACCTTGTATATAGCAACTTGACAAGTATTTAGATAACACATCACCTGTAAGTACATGTATGTCATTCTTTTTTACCTTAACTTTTTTTTATATCCTTTAGGTAAAAGGGTCATGAATTGTATTATGAATTTGGGATGTTGCCATGTTTAGATAAAACCTACAGATCATGACGATTAAGCTACATAGCTTTGACTGCATTTCTTACAAGGGCTCAAAAGTTTATACACTACAAATTTAAAATTCAATACTTGTTGATAAGAAGTTCAGACCTCAGAATTTCTGAGTTATGTTCCCATTTTTGTATATGCTTATAAAGGTTGTGAACACTCTACGTGACAAAGTTCTTGATAGAATGTTTTTATACTGATTTACTGTTTAGCGTATCTTTGCTTTAGTGTGTTACGTTTAATTTGATTGGGAGACGTGTTCATCGATGTCAACGTCAACCGTCAACACTGCAACAATTGGCCAGGGCACTGCAAGAGGAGTGGGTCAGATTGCCCCAAATCGTGATTGGACGGTTGATTAGGAGCGTGCCACAACGAATTGCTGAATGTCTGAGGATTGGTGGAGCAATTACTCATTATTAAGACAAGTCAAAAACGTCCACTTTCACTTTTGACAGTGTATCTCTTTGCGAGTGAAATGGGACCGTGAGATAAGTCGCCCATATGAACTGTTTATGTTCATGTGTTGGGAATTGGCCTGTTATTAACATACACTGGTTCCTCTAATAAAAAGAAGCAGAGCATTTCCACAGTTTTGTATTGTTTCTGAATATCACCTACTTTTTATACCCCTGTTCGTCCGGACGTCCACAATTTGTTTGTGGACTCTCTACAGGTCACAATTCTTGTCCGATTTTTACGAAACTTGAAATATAGGTTTATCCCCAAAAGATCTTGGCTGCTTTCGATATTGGCATGTATCGGATCGAAACTTCATGGATTATGGCCCCTGTTTGTACGAAAAATCACGTTTTTAGCTTGTGGACCCTATAGAGGTTACAATTTTTATCCGATTTTGTTGAAACTTCAAATGTAAGTTTATAACCCAAAGATCTCGGTTCCTTTCGATATTCGCACATATCGGACCATAACTTCCTGAATTATGGCCCCTGATTGTACGAAAAATCGCGTTTTTAGCTTGTGGACCCTATAGAAGTCATAATTTTTATCCGATTTAAAACCCCGTATTATTATATCCCCGTTACACCCTAAGGACGACTGAGTTCGAATTTCGTGAAAATCGGTCCAAAATTGACAGACAAAATGGCCGCCGTTCGTTCCCAAATAGCGTAAGAATATGGTATATCAAGGTTGTGGACCCTATAGGGGTCACAATTTTTATCCGATTTTGTTGAAACTTGAAATATAAGTTTATTACCCAAAGATCTCGGTTCCTTTCGATATTCGTGCATATCGGACCGTAACTTCCTGAATTATGGCCCCTGATTGTACGAAAAATCACGTTTTTAGCTTGTGGACCCTATAGAAGTCATAATTTTTATCCGATTTAAAAAACGGTTTTATTATATTACCGTTACACCCTAAGGATGACTGAATTCGAATTTCGTGAAAATCGGCCCAAAATTGACAGACAAAATGGCCGCCGTTCGCTCTCAAATAGCGTAAGAAAATGGTATATCAAGGTTGTGGACCCTATAGAGGTCACAATTTTTATCCGATTTTGTTGAAACTTGAAATGTAAGTCTATAACACAAAGATCTCGGTTCCTTTCGATATTCGCGCATATCGGACCGTAATTTCCTGAATTATGGCCTCTGATTGTACGAAAAATCACGTTTTTAGCTTCTGCACCCTATAGAGGTAATAATTTTTATCCGATTTAAAAAAACGTATTATTATATCACCGTTACACCCTAAGGACGACTGAGTTTGAATTTCATGAAAATCGGCCCAAAATTGACAGACAAAATGGCTGCCGTTCGTTCTCAAATAGCGTAAAAATATGGTATATCAAGGTTGTGGACCCTATAGAGGTCACAATTTTTATCCGATTTTGTTGAAACTTGAAATGTAAGTTTATAACCCAAATATCTCGGTTTCTTTCGATATTCGCGCATATCGGACCTTAACTTCCTGAATTATGGCCCCTGATTGTACGAAAAATCTCGTTTTTAGCTTTTGGACCCTATAGAGGTCATAATTTTTATCCGATTTAAAAAAACATATTATTATGTCACCGTTACACCCTAAGGACGACTGAGTTCGAATTTCGTGAAAATCGGCCCAAAATTGACAGACAAAATGGCCGCCGTACGTTCTCAAATAGCGTAAAAATGTGGTATATCAAGGTTGTGGACCCTATAGAGGTCACAATTTTTATCCGATTTTGTTGAAACTTGATATGTAAGTTTATAACCCAAAGATCTCGATTCCTTTCGATATTCGTGCATATCGGACCGTAACTTCCTGAATTATGGCCCCTGATTGTACGAAAAATAGCCTTTTTAGCTTGTGGACCCTATAGAGGTCATAATTTTTATCCGATTTAAAAAAACATATTATTATGTCACCGTTACACCCTAAGGACGACTGAGTTTGAATTTCGTGAAAATCGGCCCAAAATTGACAGACAAAATGGCCGCCGTACTTTCTCAAATAGCGTAAAAATATGTATATCAAGGTTGTGGACCCTATAGAGGTCACAATTTTTATCCGATTTTGTTGAAACTTGATATATAAGTTTATAACCCAAAGATCTCGGTTCATTTCGATATTCGCGCATATTGAACCTTAACTTTCTGAATTATGGTCCCTGATTGTACGAAAAATCGCGTTTTTAGCTTGTGGACCCTAAAGGTCATAATTTTTATCCGATTTAAAAAAACGTATTATTATGTCACCGTTACAACGTATTATTATGTCACCGTTACACCCTAAGGACGACTGAGTTCGAATTTCGTGAAAATTGGCCCAAAATTGACAGACAAAATGGCCGCCGTTTGTTCTCAAATAGCGTAAAAAATATGGTTGTGGACCCTACAGAGGTCACAGTTTTGATCCGATTTTGATGAAATTTGAAATACATATTTATAACCCAAAGATCCTTTCGATATACGCACATTTTGGATCATAATTTCCTGAATTATGGCCCTTGATTGTACGAAAAGTCGCGTTTTTAGGATGTGATCCCTCTAGATGTCACAATTTTTATCCAATTTTAAAAAACGTTTGAATATATCCCTGTCAAACCCTTATGATGGTTGAGTCCGAATTTCGTACAAATCGGACCAAAACTGCCGGACAAAATGGCTGCCCCTCGTACGCAAATATTGTAAATATATTGTATATCAAGGTTTTGGACCCTCTAGAGAGTGGACACAATTTTGATCCGATTTTGATGTAACTTGAAATACTTGTTTATAACCCAAAGATCTTGGTTCCTTTCAATATTCATGCATATCGGATTGTAACTTCCTGAATTATGGCCCTTGATTGTACGAAAAAATCACTTCTTTTTTTGAGCTTGTTCTCTGTCCATCTCTTGCAAAATGTGGGCGTATCTTGCATGGCAACCGCTTGTTTTCAAGAGTATATTATAATTACTGACTCACACATTAAGGATGTGATAAACCATGGATAAAGTTAATGCTGTTTTATTGGGGAGACTATGAGAGGGGTATTCTGGTTAACAGCTTGAAAATGAAGGATATGAGCTGATTCAATTAATCAATCTCTGGAAATTTGTCAAAATTCTCCAGAAATCATTGAAATTTGAGCGAAATAACAACACTTACCTACCCTTTCCTCCCCAAAAATATTTTTAGAACGATTGGCTTAGACTACAACCAATCATATTCCAGGCTTTACACACCACATTGCATAATAATAATATAATAGGTTTGGGGGTCATTCCATGTCAAGTGGGTCAATTTTCAGGAATTTGTGGTCTGTTTTGACCGAGATACCGGCATTTGAGTTTCATGAGTTACGGATAAGTTTCAGATATCTTGTTTTTACCTTTCTAGTAAAGATATACAGCCCAAATTTGGTAGCGTTAGAGAACTTTGTGGGTAGATGATGTATCTGCAATCAGATAACAAGTGAATGGCGTAGTTGTATTGTTTTTGTATTTTGTAGTGCTCCAGTGGCTACAATGTAATAGACCCATATTTTGTTCTATCCAGAGATTGCCAGTAGTGCTACATAAGACACATATCAGAACGCATCAATCTTCACTAGAATCCCAGAAAATTGTCCATGAATATGGTTTTAGACACAAGTTTTAGAAAATTGCATCTTATATTCGAGCCGAAAGAATCCTGTAGATGAGCACCTAAAATTCTGAAACTTGGTGTAATGATAGTTTGTACTAATGTCTCCAAAATATGTTAAAGCAATTCTTGTCCAATGCCGTCAAGATATTTTTTCGATTTTTTTCAAAATCTGTGTTTTGGGTCAATCTATGTCAATTATCATATTTTCGAGCCGATTGAACCCTGTAGATGAGCAGCTAAAAATCTAAAACTTGTTGGAATTATAGTTTGTACTTATGTCTCTTAAACATACATTATGCAAGAGCAAAATCTGCTTATTACAAGTCTTTCTTTAGGCCTGAAATGTTATCTAAATTATCAATTAGACATTAATTAACTTATCCAGACCATAATAAACTCTCGATATCAAGGCTAGCCTTCGATGTTGGCTGGATTAGATTCCTATATGCCGCTTAATGGCCATTGATAATTAAATCAAAACAGTGGATAATCGAGACTATGCTGTCTATATTAATGATTTTAGTAATGATGACAGAGACTATGCGGAAATTTCACCCGCTTCGTTCTCGGCTCATAAGGGATCAATTTGACTGAAATTACACTATCTAGTTTTTAACTATTATAGCGAGAACTGCTATCTCTTTATCTTATCTCCCATAATGTATCTTTAACATATGTTAAAACCATTCTTGTCACATGCAATCTCAATATTTTTTTCGATTTTTTCAAAATGTGTAGTTTGGGTCATTCCATGTCAATTCAGGAGTGATAATTGACTTTAGCACAACCAAGTGTGAGCTGTATATCTTCACTAGAAAGGTAAAATAAGATATCTGAAAATCAAGTAAATTATTGATACAAATTTTGTTTCGAAAACTCATCGGTAACTCATGAAACTCAAATGCCCGTATCTCAGTCAATTTTCAAGCTACAGACCACAAATTTTGCACAGTTTCTAGTTTTTACATGTACAATAACATATATTTTTTCCAGATTTTTTCGAGAGGCCGATTTCCCACCTCTGGCCCACTTGCATGGAATGACTTTGGTTATAATGGATTTTGCGTCCTTTTCACACATATTACAAGGTGTGAATAAATATTTACCAAGTTGTCAAGGTCGATATATGCAAGTTTATGTCCCAAAGATCTTGGTTCCTTTCATAATTCATGCATATCTAATCATAACTCCCGGAATTATGGCCCTTAATTGTACGAAAAATTGTGTTTTTAGTCTGTAGTCCCTATAGAGGTCACAATTTTTATCCGAATTATGGCCCCTGATTGTACGAAAAATCACGCTTTTAGCTTGTGGTTCCTCTAGAGCTCAAAATTTTCATCTGATTTAAAAAAAAATGTTTTAACTATCACCGTTAGACCCTAATGATGGTTGAGTTCAAGTTTCGTGAAAATCAGACCAAAACTGTCAGATAAAATGGCCGCCCCTTGTACCCAATTGTGAAAACATCTGGTATATCAAGGTTGTGGACCTCCTAGAGGTCACAATTTTGATCCGATTTTGAAACTTGAAATGCATGTTTATAACCCAAAGATCTTGGTTCTTGTCGATATTCGCGCATATCGAATCATAACTTCCTGAATTATGCCCCCTAATTGTTCAAAAAATTGCGTTTTGAGCTTGTGGTCACTATAGAGGTAACAATTTTTGTCCGATTTAAAAAAAAATGGTGACTATGTCACAGTTATACACTAATGATGGTTGAGTTCAAATTTCGTGAAAATCAAACTAAAACTGATGGACATAAGGACCGCCACTTGTACACAAATAGTGTAAAAATATGGTACATGTATATCAAGGTTGTATATCAAGAGGTCACAATTTTGATCCAATTTTGATGAAACTTTAAATATGTGTTTTTTATCATAAAGATCTTGGTTCCTTTTGATAAGCACACATATCTGAAGTAACTTCCTGGATTATGGCCCCTGATTGCAGAGAAGTGGGGGGTCTGACAATAATAATTGAGGGACGAAGTCCGGAAAATGAAGCGTCGCGTAGCGACCTTAGAGTGTACTATTGCTGGAGGCGCCGCATGCGCCGGAAGCTTCCGGCGTGGGGTTTGGGCTTTGCTTAAGGGCCCCAAGAAAATTTTGAAACTTTGATGTGATTTTTTGCATTTTTAACCCTTTTATTGCGTCTCTACCTGGTAGTACCGGGTATTATAAAATGTCGTTAAAATACGCGTACCCGGTATTACCGTGTACTCAGTAAAGCCCTCGCTAAAATTAGTACCGTAACTGCAAGTGCCATCTATTGTATTTTCTATACACTAGAACATATTTCCATGTGTTTCAAAGCGGCAAACCGTAAAATGGCGGAGTGCATAGTGACAACGTACTTGAACGTAGACGATGCACTCTCGACGAAGTCATGAATGACGTCTTGCAAACCAACACATGGACAATTTCGAGGCAGTGATACACATAATTCGTTTCCAGTTACTTGATAATGATAGTAGTGAGGACAGTGATTGGTATTGTGAAGTACGTGTGTGATTTGTTGCGCGACGTTCCGCCTATGGCTATGTCTCCCGTGCATGATGAACAAGCCCAATGTGAACACGATAGCCCTGTGTCTGCAGTAGATTCTGACAATAATTCTGATGTTGATGATAATGCTGACCTGCTGGATCGTAAAGGACGTAGGCAATTCCCGAGTCCCGAACGTGTAGATCTATTGACTGACTATATTGATAATGATATGGGACTTGAGAGTGAAAGTGAAAACAAGGTAGTGCAATCCGCACGTGGTCATGGCAGCGGGAGACGTGATACGCATGTTCGTGGTGGCATTGCTCATGGCTAGCGCTGCTATTGATATTTTTGTTCATTTTATATATCTTTATCAAAATCCAATGAAAAAACTATTATCTCATAAGTATTTCATGGAGAAAAATTCGTTTTCGTGTTAGCTTTAGTGAAAAATGAGAAATCCAAAATGGCCGCCATGACATCACGTGATTACATTATTATGCAAATTTCCAAAATTCTATTTTTTCCTCTTAGCCCAACCTCATGCCCATCCCAACAGACAAAAAGATTTTTTATAAAAGCTTCCATAAGTACTGTTTGGCATTCAGTTCCAACCCCCCTTTTTTCCTCAAATAAGGGTTTAGCACAGGCAGTGGATTTACGTCTAGCATTGAAAGGGTTAAGTAACTCAAAACCCTCCTGCTATCACGAAAGAAAAGCTGACCCCCCAAAAAAGTGGGGGATTTGTTGACTTTATAGTGATCCTACACTAAGCACTCACTATTTCATATTTTGAAATAACAGGATTAACTACTGAATATGTACCAGTACTAGTATGTTTATAAAAAAAAATTATAGTAATTTAATATAAGAATTGTGTTATATCATATTGATACAGGGTTAAGTAAATCTATAGGAATTTGATTTTAAGAACTGTGAATGATACAGGGTTACAATTTTGCATACTATATACATGTACCATAAGCTCTCAAAATAAGTCTAATTACGCACTATATCAGAAAGATGATTGGTCATTAGTATATATTTGTGCTTGGTCCACAACTTGTATTTAAAGGCATAATGTGTGTAATAAATAATAAACCATACACATTTAGGTTAGGCCAACAGGATTGGTCAGGATACAAGACAGTATTATATATATATATATATATATATATATATACATTAACGTAAGTACAAATGTTATTCTAATAGAAGTTTACAGGAATATTTGATCTGGTGACGGGGTGCTAGTTAAGGTTATTTGCCCAATATCACTTGACACTAAATTAAAATATATATATACCAAATATTGACTTTCACAATTTATCCTTCGAAAAATAATAGTTTTGTCCTACTACTGAAAAATACTAAGCGAGTGAATTTTAATTATTGAAATTATTATTAGGGTTTCACACTGCGTAGCTTGTGTGAAATACTATTGTTTTTGTTTGGATTATTATTCTTCTTATTATTTTTCCATTTGAGCATATCTCAGAAACTACTTCTGGGATCGATTCGGTGTCTTCGGCTTTACTGGGTAAGTGGGTTTGACTTATATTTTTAAGCTATTTCTAACGTTCTGCGACAATGCGAAATGCCCGAAATCACTGAAGTTGTCGTTTTTCGAAATCTTGCCGTAATGTTATCAATAATTGTCGGATTGTAATATTTGATACATTTTGACATAGCCAGAGACAAGGTACATGCGAAATGGCCGAAATCACCGAAGTTGTCGTTTTTCGAAATTTTGACGTAATGTTATCAATAATTGTCGGATTGTAATATTTGATACATTTTGACATAGCCGGAGACAAGGTAGATAGCTACAGTTCTTTAGATTTTTTATTTTCGATGAATCTTTGGAGATGTTAGGCGCCAAATTTTTAAAATTTAAATTTTTACGAAAAACGTTTTTATTAATAAATATTTTTATGTGGTATTTTACCTAGGGTTAAAGAGTCATCTGATTTGACCAAAAATGGCAACATTTTTCGTCACCATATTTTTCCTTGGCCCCCATTGGCTAATTCAGTTTTTCAGTCCTGGATTAATTATTTATTGTTCGATTTGTATAAAACAAAGTTCATATGCTCCGTGGTCCAAAATGTCATTTTTTATACGCCCACATTTTAAACTTCATGGATTATGGCCCCTGTTTGTACGAAAAATCACGTTTTTAGCTTGTGGACCCTATAGAGGTCACAATTTTTATCCAATTTTGTTGAAACTTGAAATGTATGTTTATAACCCAAAGATCTCAGTTCCTGTTGATATTCGCGCATAACGGACCGTAACTTCCTGAATTATGGCCCCTGATTGTACGAAAAATCGCGTTTTTAGCTTGTGGACCCTATAGAGGTCATAATTTTTATCCTATTTAAAAAAACGTATTGTTATATCACTGTTACACCCTAAGGAAAGCTGAGTTCGAATTTCGTGAAAATCGGCCCAAAACTGACAGACAAAATGGACGCCCTTCATTCTCAAATAGCATAAAAATATGGTTGTGGACCCGATAGAAGTCACAATTTTTATCCGATTTTGTTGAAACTTGAAATGTAAGTTTATAACATAGAGATCTCGGTTCCTTTAGATATTTGCGCATATCGAATTGTAATTTCCTGAATTATGGCCCTTGATTGTAGGAAAAATCACTTTCTTCTTAGCTTGTTCTCTATCCATCTCTCGAAAATGTGGGCTTATCCTGACCGGTACATTTTCCTTTCGGCAACGGAAGTGATGTAAATTTAGCAGAAATCATCGTGCTCATTTTTTTAAATTTTTATTTCATTTTCGGATAATTTCGATTTCTTGGCGAAAAAATGAGCTATTCACAACCCATTCGGCTTTTCGGTTTTTAAAATATTTCTTCGCAACTTTCATAAACTAGTAGCAATAATCCATAAGAAAAGAATGTATGTGAAAATTAGTTTGTAATATGAGCAGTTGCCGAGAAATGGGCAATTTTGCATGAGTCACTATTCAGACTAGTTTGCCTGTAAAAGAGTCAATTATTATTCGATTTTCATAAAAGTGATGGGTAATGTCAATTTTAACTAGGTCAAACAAATTGAACATTTTCAATGTCCCCGGAAATGACGTAATTTGGGCAAAAACTGTATTTATAGCCTTCAAAACCAGTAATTTATTCAAATGAGTCGTATTTGTTATTTGTTTAAAATTTTGATATTTGATCCCAATCAACTAATAGAATGAACCCATACGATCATATAGATATCGCAAAATGGTTTCTAACTTGTTCAGTTGCGGAGAAATTGATGATTTTCAACAGGTAACTTTTCAAGGTTTTTGGTCCTTAAAAGTGTAAATTATTATTCGATTTTCATAAAATTTCCAGTGTGTGATACCTAATGCCATATACGATTTCATACAAGTAATTTAACACTTTTACTGTCACCGGAAGTAATGTCATTTTGGCAAAAACTGTATTTTTAGCCTTCAAAACAGATATTTTATTCAAATGAGTCTGATTAGGCTTTCACCTTCGGTGAAAGACTATTGTTATTACTAAGATTAATATTATTATTATTATTTTTTTTATTGGGGGAAGCTAGATCTCAGCAACTATAAGAGATAGAGGTCTGAAGTTTTGTTTTCTCTCGGGAAAATGGGTGGTGGTTAGTGCTTAAATGTAAAACCAAATTTGTGCGCATAGCGGAAAAGCGTCAAATCTTTAACGTGCACGTAAATTGAAAATCGGCCACAATTCTGCTAATTCCCAACCGATTTTTCTCATATTTACATTTTTCGATAGCTGGAGACATTTCTTGGAATTTTTAAATTCTGATTACAGTTTTGGATAGCTGGCGTCGATCCGATTCCAACGATATAAACATTTTTCTGCAAAGTTAACTTTGATTTCTCACTTTTTTTCGCATTTTAGTCAAAACGTAGAGGTCGTACCCATTTTAAACGGCCCAAACGATTTTTCTGAAACTTCAGGAATATGAAGGCGAAGGAACAAACTAGTGTTTAAAGTAAAAATGAAAATTGTCTAATCACCGGAAGTAGTCAAGAAAGGTATCCAAAGTTTGACAAAATTCTGAAAAATGGGTGCCTGTGCGGAAATTATTTATTGTTCGATTTGTATAAAACAAAGTTCATATGCTCTGTTGTCTCAATGGTCATTTTTTTTGTTACCGATAGTGTTATCTGTCGGCACCGAAAGTGGCATAATTTTACCAAAAACTACAATTTTGACAGTTAGGTACCATTTTTCAAAAGCAAATATTATTTTTTTTAAAACTCATATAACTAAAAGAGTGTGCCCTTTAAAGGCGCAAAAAACGCTGAGCTTATTTTTTTAATTTCGATTTCATTTTCGAGCAAATTCGATTTAGAGGTGAAAAAAGGTCTAAAATTAACCTCTTTACAACCCATTCAGGCTTTTCAAATATCTACGTAACTTTTATAACCTTGTAGCTATAATCCATACGAAGAAAATGTATGTTAAAATTAGTTTGTAATATAAGCAGTTGCCTAGAAATGGGCAATTTTGTTTAAGTCCCCGTTTTCGTTATTTTGCCTGTAAATAGTCAATTATTATTGGATTTTTATAAAAAAGACATAAAGGATTTTTCTGAAACTTCAGGAATATGAAGTCGAAGGATGAAACTAGTCATTAAAGTAAAAATAAAAAATTTTCTATTCACCGGAAGTGGTAAAAAAAATACCAAAACTTGGACAAAATTCAGAAAAATGGGTGCCTGTGCGGAAAATGTGATGTATCAATTGTGTTCTTGTTGTTTAGTTAAAGTTTTATATCGTTTAATAGCCAATCGAATTGTCTATCAGATGGTACTTGAGCGACAAGTTTCTATCAAAAAATAAAAAAGTTATGTGACTTTGAAAAGTAAGGTATTTTGCGATTTCGAGCAACTTTAGACGCATGTTTCTCGGAAACGCCCCCAATTTTTTTTTTAAAAACTTTCTCAATCGAGAGGCTAATGGGTACTCTGTTGTGTGAAACCCCTGTATCATTTTTTGGAATGTCAGGGGTAGCCGAAAAAAGAGATCGAAAATCGAAAACGTCGTATTTTTACGATTTCTCAAAAAATTAAAATAATATTTTTTTGGAACTTCTTCTACAGAGAGGCCTATCAGTAGTGTTATATATAAAACCATTGTACAACAGTTCCAAATTTCAGGAGTAGAAGAACAACAGCACCTTTCATTGTTAAGCGAAACATAAGGGGGGATACAATCTGTACCTTTTGTCAACGTATCACCGAATAGTGATACTAAATTCTACTTCTTTTTCAAATTTTATTTTAAGGATATACAGAATTTATTTCTTAAAGTATATAGACAATATAGCTAATAGTAAGGTTATCATTTGGTCTTTCTTTACTTTTAGTGTTAATATTTTGATTTAAAGTCTATAAAAAGTAATTGCCTAAAAGCATGATTGGCTTTGACTGTTTTATAATCTTTGGATGCCAGTAGGCTTATTAAGAGAAACCTTGAGCAAAGATTTATACAGTTAACAATGCAGTCTGATCAATGCCAATCAAGTGTCAATGCTTTTAATTCTTTATGGCTTAAAGCTTATTAGATCCTATAAATTATATTTCACTATGAAACTTTCAACCAATGAAATTTATATATTTATTTAACTTCTTTTCATTTGATGTGTTACAATATTTTTATCTTTAATTTGATTTGTTGAAATCATTGTCCTTTTGTCTGTATACAAATTAGTTACTTTAAAAGACCTCTACACACAGACAAGAGGGCTTGTCTACGATATCACCTTAGGTGGAAGTGGACGTAAAACACCAGAAACGAACAAACGAGACAAGAGGGCAGATGAAATTAGAGACACACAGACAAGGAGATCGAATGCCTTGTATATAATTTGTAAATAATGTATTTTTAAAACTGTATATAAAGTAATATTGAAATGAATTTGGAATTGGACTTTTAATGAACAGTGACCGCCTTCACCAGAATACTTCTCCAGTAATGACCTATACACCCCCAATCCTAGCTCATCCACATCTACAAATTGTCCATATGTATGAAATATTACATATGTATCACCTGGGTGCATATTCGAACCAAGAATAGCCCCGAACCGTGGGTGATAAACGTATAGAGCCTATTCAAGAGTGCTTTTATCAGTGATGATATTTGAACTGAAATTATTTCAACTATGAGTGTTTTCTTCTATCCAAAATATGGGTTTAGTGACCCTGTAACAGAAATGGTTGATTGCTGTGTATAATAATTAGTCTTTGAATTAATATTGTTGCTTCTTTGTCAAAATTATCTTATATCGGTAATCATCTGGACAGAAATCGACGGCTCGCGCTGTTTATAAGAAAGTCCAATTTGTTAAGCAGTTGCAGTAGTATTGTACAGTAGTATCGAATATTGCACCTATGATAAAAGGCATGACGTTGTTTGAGCATGGACTCAATATGTAATTAATATTAAATTTTTATTAGTGACGTCAAATCTTTAACGTGCACGAAACCAGAAAATTGGCGATATTTCATTGAATATTTAATCAATTTTTGAACCAGTTACATATTTGAGTAGCTGACATGAACGCGATTCCGAAGTCCTGTGTACACATTGGTGTGACCGTAAAAGATCCCTTGGCGGTTGGAATTCTATATATACTATTCAAAAAAAGTAGGGGATATTTGATTTTTAAGTGTTATTAAAGTCACCTAATGAAACTGACGAAGAAACAAATGACAAAATGAAATGAAGTTCACATTCATCGATTTATTCCAAATGATCGTTAGACTAAGTAAGGCACAGACTGACCATTATAAGGGTAAAATGATACCCGGGGTCAAACAGCAAAGTTACCACAGCATCACAACCAAGTCAGTAACGGGTAAATCCTCCTCTGTTTGCCAAACAAGCATTGATCTGACGTGGCATACTCCTAATGAGACGTCTAAGGTCATTTTGGTCCAGATTGTCCCATTCCTGTTGCAACGTAGCAGCAATTTCATGGACATTGGCAGGACGTTGTTGACGTTGACGTAACCTTTGTCCAAGCATGTCCCAGACATGCTCGATGGGGGAGAGGTCGGGACTCAGTGCTGGCCAAGGTAATGTGGTGATGTTCTGTTGTTTGAGGTAACCCGTAACGATCCTGGCCCTGTGACATCTTGCGTTGTCATCCTGGAAGATTAAACGGCGGCCATGACGTCGTGCGAACGCCACAACATGGACTGCCAAGATGTTGTCCCGGTAGTACTGGCCTGTAACACGCCCTGCAACAACATGTAAAGCCGTTCTTCCAGCAACAGTGATGCCTCCCCACACCATAACAGAACCACCCCCAAATCGATCATGTCTGATGACGTTAACGTCTTGGAAGCGCTCGTTTCGACGACGCCACACCCTCCTACGTCTGTCCAAAAAATCAACAGTGAACCTTGACTCATCTGAAAACATCACATTGCTCCAGCGTCGATTATCCCAGTGTTGACGATCCCTACACCAACGACGTCTTGCCTGAATGTGATGATCTCTCAAACAAGGGATCACGCGAGGACGTCGGGCGCGAATGTGACCCCTATGCAGTCGATTCCGAATCGTCTGGCCACTCACTCTCACACCAGTGTCTGTTTGAAGACGAGCGCTGATCTGATTTGCTGTGATGACACGATTTCTCAAGGCCAAGGTACGGATAAATCGATCCTGGGCTTGAGTTGTCGCCCTTGGTCGACCTGAGCGTGGTCTGTCCTGTACAGATTGTGTATCACGGTATCTGGACCATAGCCTGCTTATGACAGACTGAGAAACATTCATCGTCCGCGCCACAACCGCCTGTGTTGTGCCGATCTGTAGCATGCCAAGGGCACGTAACCTTTCATTTTGGGTAAGCCGACGCATATCAAAATTTGTTTTCTGGTCACTAAAACAATTAAACTGATGTTTCCACCCTGGAATTCAATGCCACAATGACTGTAACATTCAAAGTCAGAGTCGTGCAAATCTTGGGTTGGACCCCCATGATGATCCCAAGCATCACCTGCATTCCATGCGGTAGCTATTGGTGCGTTTGGGCGTCACATGTAACTGGAAATGTTTCTTCTGTTAGGTTCTATAGTGACTTTTTTCGTAGTCATTTGCATATTTTAGTATTATGCCCCCAAAATCAAATATCCCCTACTTTTTTTGAATAGTATACAAGAAGACTAGCGTCACTGTACGAGCATGTTTAGAGGTCTTTTTCTCAAAAAGGCAATCTAATATTGTGAGTGAGTGAGTGAGTGAGTGAGAGAGAGAGAGAGAGAGAGAGAGAGAGAGAGAGACCGGAGGACCTGGAGAAAACCCATGAAGTTGGACAGGCGACCCAACTCCTTGTCAACCCAACTCCTTGTCAACCGGGGAATCGAAACCCCGCCAGTTGACTCAATGACACAGACCGTATGATACAGCGCAGTCTCAAAGTCTAGCCTTCCGTGCAAATTCCAGCCAGCATAATGTATCTATATAAGAGACATTTATTCCTACTGGCGATTTACAAATATTGCATGAAGAAATTCAAATCATAAGAACATAAACACGACTAATACACAGTATCATATTGATTATAAAAGTACAATGTATATATTGGTTACACTATATATGTCACAAAACAACAATCATTAGATAATAATAATTATTTACTAATTATATAAATCATTTTAAGAGGTAGGAGTTATCCATTGTTTAATTTAACAGTTATATAATTACCCTGGTTAGAAAGGTACGAACAATTAAGGTATTTAAACAAATGATTACGAAAGAACATAACACTATAGACTTCTATGATAAGACATATAATACATGTTTAATATATATATAAATGACAATGTCCTACGCTAACAAATAATGAAATATGATAGTATCAGTAAATATAAAAAAACAAAGTAGTCGCGAACATCCTGGCTCTTGGCTGCTTCAGTTGTTTGATCCTGGACTCTGTCTGTAATTAATTTTTGAACCAGTTACATATTTCAGTAGCTGACATGAACGCGATTCTGAAGTCCCGCATACACATTGGTGTGACTGTAAAAGATCCCTTGGCAGTTGGAATTGTATATAAGAGAAGGCTAGCGCCGCTGTACGTTCGAAACATTCCTCATGGTCCATTCCGAGCAGAATGGTGTTAAATCCTATTTCATTTTACTTTGATATTAATATCTATTTTGACATTGCTTTTCGTCCATTTCGCGAAACTGTTCTTTTAACATTTCGCGTAGTTCAACTTTATTTTTCGATTCCATTCTATCATAATGCGCATGCAAAGAACATGTCAATATCTGAGTTATGCAAATGTGTGTTTTTATTTGGGGGGTTGGGGAGTGTGTGTTTTTTTAGGCGATGAGAGGTGGGGATAGTCTTTTGTCATGCATCTGGCGATCGTGTGACGCCTTGGCACGGTGAAAGCCTTCAGTCTTGCAAGCAAGTCTAGTTTGTATTGTTTTTAAAATTATGATATTTGATTCCAATCAACAAATCAATTGAACCCACACGGTCATACAGATAGCAACAAATGGTTTCTTACTTGTACGGTTGCAGAGAAATAGACAATTTTCTACAAGTCACTTTTCAAGGTTTTTGGTCTATAAAAGTGGCAATTATTATTCGATTTACATAAAATTTTCACCATGTGATGCTTTATGCCATTTCTGATTTCATAAAACTAATTGAACATTTTCATTATCACAGAAAGTACTGTACACTTACATGTAACAAATGTATAAAATGAATTGATATTGCTGGATTTGGTCGATTCTGCGTCCATTTTGTTTGATGTGTGCAATGCTTATGTGGAAATCTGTTTAATGGTTTCATTAGTACCGGAAGTGACATATGTTTAAGGGTAATGTGGCACCGGTGAAACCCGTCATTACTGCATCGCAGTTCGAGTTATTATTATTATTATTATTACAGCATATTTATAGTGCGCCCTTTCATATAACATGTTCAGGGGCACTTTACAAAGTGACAATGTAATCATAAATAAACAAGATTATGGACATGTTAACGATTGTATACAGAGTCAGTTAAAAGCCTGATAAAATAATTGTGTTTTAAGTTGTTTGGGATACCATAATATGTTAGTCCCAAATTGACCAATTTTGTGCTGAGTGAATGTTGAACCTAATTTGTATTAGATAATATCAACTGCCGAGCCTGCAATTTAATTATGAAAGAAAACCAATGCTTGTATACAAAACAATGACATGGATGTAAGCAGTTAATTAAATAAAAAATTATAGTTATATAATTTGATTATATTAATCAAAAGTAAGAAACTATGTACTATTGTACTGTTATTATAATGTTAAAATCTTATTGGGCTTACAAAACAAAATTCTGTTTAAATAATAACACATATTCTTAAAAGTAAGTTTAATTGTTTATGCTTTACCTGCATTGGTTGAGAAAGTTCATTGGAATTTTCTGAAGTGGTTTGCCCTTGTCAGTGGTGCCTGACAAGGACAGCTGTAGTCGTTCAGATGGGAAATGAAATGAAATGGGGTTTAATGTCTCACTGTTCTGCTCAGAACTGGGCTAATAAAGACAGCGTTCAGATGGGACGAAAAACTGAGGTCCTGTGTATACATTGGCATGCACGTAAAAAATCCCCTGGCAGTTGGAATTTGATATAAGAGCAGGCCATAGTGCTGCTGCCCGGGTAAAATTTCCCTCATAGCAGACTGTATGGGTTATGCCCTTCTTCATTATCCCAGTCGTAGCAGAACAGTAGGACGTTAAACCCCATTTCATTTGTTTATGCTTTAATAGAGTCATTTTCGGGAAAATCGAAATGAAACTGCTCAACAAAATGGCTGCTCTTTGTACGCAAATTGTGTATAAGTATGTAATACAAAGGTTATATATGGACCCTTTAGAGGTGACAATTTTTTTCTGATTTTGATGAAACTTAAAACATATCTTTATATTCCAAAAATCTCAGTCCCTTTTGATATTTGCACATTTCAGACCATAACTTTCTGGATTATGGTCCCTGATTTTACAAAAAATCATTTTTGTTTTTAGCTTGTTCTCTATCCATCTCTTGCAAAATGTGGGTGTTTCCTGCCTGGCAGCCGCGGGTTAATATTTGGTGGGATTGTTAATAAGTAAAATCCTTGTTGAATTTTCAGATTATAAATTGCGAAGATGTTTTGCCAATAAATATTTATGGTCCTATTTGACTTTTAAAACATGTGATACAGCAACTCTATTGAATTTCAAAATTTCCGAGTTATCTCCGCATTTATGTTGTTAAGTGTATGGAATCTTGTAAATGTGATACACAGCGGAACTATTGAAATAAAATATGTGAAACCAGAGATGAGATTCCTCAAGAGAAACGAGTTCTGTCGGAAAGGGCTTTTTAAACTTGTTCAGTGAGATTATCTGTCTGTTCAGATTTTGACTATTACAGCTTTTATATCCATGAAATCTATTGAACATGATGCGATGTAAACTAGGGTTCCCTGTTAAATACTTTAGAACGTGTTGAGATTGATTATTTTATGGCATTATCAAATTTCAAAATTTTTGGATCTTAGATTTCAAAGCTGCTGTACAGGGTTATCTTTCGTTCAGATTTTAACATTTATAGCTTGTAAACACGATACAAATAAGCAGGCTACATAGTAACTTTTAAACCCGATGAGATTGTTCAGTAGGACATGGCAATATATATGTGAAACCTCTTTATTTTGACATTCCTAGTTTTATATTTTGGAAAACTTTCTCTGTGGGATTTGTTGACAATGATTTTAGATATAGTGATATTACACCAAGCACTCACTATTTCATATTTTGAAATAACAGGCTGAATATGTACCAGTACTAGTATGTTTATAAAAAAAAATTATAGTAATTTAATATAAGAATTGTGTTATATCATATTGATACAGGGTTAAGTAAATCTATAGGAATTTGATTTTAAAAATTGTGAATGATACATGGGTTACAATTTTGCATGCTTATATACATGTACGTACCATACGTGTAATTACGCACTATATCAGAAAGATGATTAGTCATCAGTATCAGAAGGTGTTGTTTATATATTTGTGTTATAACAGTATTATAAGCAAGCAGGATCTGTATAATATGGTCCTTATTGCTAGGTCCACACCTTGTATTTAAAGGCATAATGTGTGTAATAAACCATACACATTTAGGTTAGGCCAAAAGGTTTGGTCTATATATATATATATATATATATATATATATATATATATATATATATATATATATATATATTCCTTTCATCCATTATACCATATTAATATTACATTGTACGGAAGTAACATTAACGTAAGTACAAATGTTATTCTACTAGAAGTTTACAGGAATATTTGATCTGGTGACAGAGGAATTGGAGGATGGGGGGGGGGGGAGGCGAGGAGGGGCTAGTTATTTGCCCAATATCACATGACACTAAATTAAAATATATATATACCAAATATTGATTTTCACAATTTATCCTTCGAAAAATAATAGTTTTGTCCTACCAATGAAGAATACTAAGCGAGTGAATTTGAATTATTGAAATAAGGGATACCATAATATGTCAGTCCCAAATTGACCAATTTTGTGCTGAGTGAATGTTGAACCTAATTTATATAAGATAATATCAACTGCCGAGCATGCAATTTAATTATGAAAGAAAACCAATGCTTGTATACAAAACAATGACATGGATGTAAGCAGTTAATTAAATAAAAAATTATAGTTATATAATTTGATTATATTAATCAAAAGTAAGAAACTATGTACTAGTGTACTGTTATTATAATGTTAAAATCTTATTGGGTTTATTGTACAAAACATAATTCTGCTTAACTAATAACACATATTCTTAAAAGTAAGTTTAATTGTTTATGCTTTACCTGCATTGACCGAGAAAGTTCATTGGGATTTTCTGACGTGGTTTCCTCTCGTCACTGGTGCCTGACAAGGACAGCTGTCTAGTCGTTCAGATGGGACAAAAAATTGAGGTCCTGTGTATACATTGGCATGCACGTAAAAGATCTCCTGGCACTAAGAATTCGATGTAAAGTAGGCCATAGTGCTACTGCCCGGGTAAAATTTCCCTCATAGTACACTGTATGGCATATGCCTGTCTTCATTATCCCATTCGGAGCAGAACAGGACGTTAAACCCCATTTCATTTCATTTGTTTATGCTTTAATAGAGTCATCCGGCATGTGACTTTTATTCTGATTTATCTGCAGTGGCGTTTGTGGTGTTGGGGCGATTCTTGAGTTTACACCACCACACCCACCACACAAGAAAATACAACTTTATACAGTCCTTACTGCATGCCATTCATCTAATGCCACAACAGAAAAAAAAATATATTTTACAGTGCAGTAGAACAAAAGTGTCATCCCTCAATATATCCTACAGGAGATTCACCCCCACTCTCTAGATATGCTTCTGCATGTCTGCTCTGTGAATTAAAAAAAAATGCATTGTTTAAGATACATTATTATTATGTAGGTTCTAAATCTGTCTATTGCAGGTCTTTATTTTGGCTTCAAAATAGATTTTGAAATTTAACGATAAATTGGATAATGGAGACTAATATCTTCCAAAACCCATAAATTTGTTCAGAATAAAGTAATTTGAATGAAATCTTTAACATATTTAGTTTTCATTATCTATTTTGGACTATTCTAGCAAAAGAGGACAGCTCTTGATCTAAATTTTAAATAATGTATCTTTAATATTGTTATTAATTGGTTAGCGAGGGTATGCCTTATAATATGTCATTGGCCACGCCTTTCAAGGTTGGGTAAACGCATAGTTAGAAACTTTCTATTAGTATATAGGAAAAATTATTGAATACAGATTTTAAAAGGCGTGTTTTTTTGTGCCAGACCCATTCTATTTCTAATTGTACTAGGCTTACAACCAAGCCTATTTAAATAGGTCATGACTAAATAAATGATATGGACTTACATTTAAAAGATTTACATGTATAAGATTTATTGACCTTTCAACGAGTACCTTTTTTTTTTTCACAAACTTGTGTTGTCCTGATGTGAAAATATATTTAGTCTATGCATGCTTTCCTTTGTTGTCTGAATTACTATGTGTATTTTCTATAGTTGGGAACCTCCTAGAAAAGGCACAATATATATATAGGTGCCAAGCAGAGCGGAACATTTGTTGTGACTTTCGAACACTGACCCTTAATTTTTTTTGTTCTGAAGTGCATGCATTGTTGTTAATAAATTAAGCTTGTTATCTTTAATATTCATGGGTTCAATTCAAGGTTTCTACTGCCAAGGATCATAAGAAGGTCATATCTGGGGTTTCTCTAGTTTCCTACTAAAGGACCCACATTAATTATCTAAATGAAGATATGTCATATTCAAATTCCGTCCTGTAATGACCTGGTTAGAGTCAGGTGTATGCTCTCTCTCTCTCTCTCTCTCTCTCTCTCTGTGGCTAAGTGGGTAAGACACTAGCCTGGAATAGCCTGGAGATTGGGTGTTTGATCCCTGCATTGGCCGAAAAAGTTCATCCCGATTTTCCGGCATGGTTCCCCTTGCACGGAGGTTCCATGTACACATTGCCGTGCATGTAAAAGATCCCTTAACAGTTGGAATTCGATGTAAGAGTAGGCCTATAGTGCCGCTGTTCGGGCAAAATTTCCCTCATAGCACACTGTATGGCGTATGCCCGTCTTCATTAGCCCAGTTCATTAGCCCAGTTCGGAGCAAAACAATAGGATATGTTACCCCCCCCCCCCCCCGGTATTTATTCATTCATTCTCTCTATCTCAAAAAAAACCTCTTGTCACCAATGCTCTAGATCTGCCCAAGGTAGTAAATATTATCTAATCTACAACTAGCTACTTGAAAACTCAGTGGGAGAAATGATAATAAAGACAGAGTGCATAGGTTAACTTTATAGGTGGGATCCAACAGTCTTGTAACTTCTAATATAAATAACCTTGGATAATGCTATAACAAATAATATTCTGTATGAATAATATTTCCTCATAATTTGTATCTGCATAGGTTAACCTTATAGGTGGGATCGAACAATCTTGTGACTTCTAAAATAAATAACCTTGGATAATGCTTTAACAAATCATATTCTGTTCGAATATTTCCTTTCTTTTCCTATTCCTTTTGCTTTGGGAGCAGAACAGTAGGACATTAAACCCCATTTCATTTCACTTAATTTCTTTTGCTTTGGCAATGTGTGTAGCACTGTTGGATTGCACCACACAGTGCATCCTGATAGATATCACTTATTATGTATTAATCTTAATGACATAATGAGCAAAATAGTAGGATGTTAAACCCCATTTCATTTCATTTCTTAATGACATAAAGATACAATGATTGTAGCATTATTTGCTAGATATTCCTAGGGTGTGAAACAGGTTTAATAAGGTTTGACAAAGCTAGGTCAACTGGTTTTCCTGAATTTAATTGTTCAAAAAGAACATGTCAAGTCGGAAAAGTGAAAGCTATATAGAAGTCCACAAAAATTTTAACAGGATCGCAGCATATTCTTGCATTGTTAATTTTATGGTAGTGGAACATTTTTTTTTTTATAAACTATATTTAATTCTTTGAACACAATTGAGGAACAGACTAGGCCTATATTACCTCTTTTCCGTCTTCATTATCCCAGTGGATCTAAACAGTAGGTATATTGATGTATATGTATGTTTTGTATACTGTTCTTTTAATGGACGTAATATGCAAACAAAAAAGTTGAAGTAGGACATTAAACACTATTTATTTTCATTTGTATTACCTCTCTCCTAGCCAAAATAGCTACTTTTATATATCATGCTTTTGCTTAACAAAATCATTTATCTTGAGATCTGACAACTTAATTTAATCAATGCATACTAATGTCTCTTGGATTATTCACAATTTTCTTCTTTGTGTTTTATGTTTTTATTTTCTTACTTAAATTATTGTATGCTTGTATGCTCCCCCTTTATCACATATCAAAAGACAGTAGTTTCACGTTTGTATAGTTTTTTTTTTCTTGGTTATTATGAAGGGATACCATATAAACTTTTCTATGAATACAAAATGTTAAATAGCATATAAATCGGGAGTGAGTAGTTTTATAAAGGAAAAATATGGCAGACCTGTAGGAACTATTTTGAAAGTAAGGAGGCCACCACTGGAAAAAAAGAAAGAAAAATAATATTGTGAATTGAAGTGCTGAATAGTAAGTAGTTCAACAACAAGGTCTGCTTGTTGTAAAGATTACTACTGCCGAGCGGAGCTATATTTTTACGATCATTTATCATTCTTAAGATGTACAGAGATCAATCATACTTTACATATTTGGGTCATCCAAAAATATAATTTTACCAGAGACACCCAATAGCTTAATCAAAATACATTGTGGTTTTTTTTATTTTTTTATATAAATCTCTAAATATTGTGCTTGATAATACTAAGAGGATTCTTGTCTAAACATCATGCTTTTAGAATAAAGCCAGTGATTGATATCCCTTAAAAATTGTGTTTTGTTTAATGTGTTCCTCAATCACTAAATGTTGCTTAAAACATCAAGTAAATACACCTTGTTTATAACTAATTTATGTAGCATATTATTAAAAAAATGATCCCACATCCTTTCAGAGTTTTTACTGATACTTAGGATTGAAAGCGGAACTTAGGCATTTATTGATTTCGATTTTTGAACTTATTAGATCAGTCTATGAGGTTACTATAAATTTATTAGAATTAAACTGTTACACTATCTTAGTGATAACAGATATTAGTTTAGTAAATATATCATTTATTTACATCAGGTATATAAAACAGTTATGTAAATACAACAGGTACATAATATTAAACAGCAACTAAACTATGTACATCAGGAACATAAACAATAACATCAACACGGTACATTAATATATTATACCTAAATGATCGTTCAATTTGATGAAAGTTATAGAGCACTTTGTCACAAAGCATGCCAAAAGTGCAACATTTTCCCTGCCCAAAACAAAGTGACATTTTGTACTGTTATTAGTAGGTTGCGACAATTCTTTTCATATTTTGAAGTAAAGTCTTTGTATTTGCAGGTGATATTTTCAAGCTAACACCCAGCAATCTATACCGTTATAATAAAGATGTCGAATGATGTTCAGTTAACCAATATGAAGCAGATTGATGACGCCCCAGAGAATAAGCATCAACCTTCAAAGCCTAATATAAACGATGCCTATGTTGATTCTATAGAATCTTTAGTAAGTAAATTTTCTACTTTAGGAGATTATATCGTTGGTATATTACCAGCAATTTGGCTTATGATCTATATTATAAATAAAATACCTTAATCTTTTTACTAATTTAATCAATAGTCCATTTAGTAAAAGTGGGGTGAAATTTTGATTTGTCAAAACATTCTGTTAATAGAAAAAAAAGCCAGTTTGTCTTGTCTGAAAGTTTCACTTCAAGATATTGAGCCAATTAGTTAATATACATACATATATACACTGCATTTATTGTCTGTATCAGGTAATTGTATGGTACCTTATAATGGCAGCCCACCTTCTATCTCTGTTTATGTGACATTAAATATCCATATCAATAACCATTGTGGCCCATCATTAAAATGCTGGAAGTTTCTGATAACAGCAAAAATAAGAAACAAGGTGAAAATAATAAATTACATTCAGGTGCAAAGCAATTTAAGAGAATGCCTATTCTCTATTTGACCGAGAATTAGATATGCCCAAGCAAGCTAGAAATTAAATGCAACCAGAATAAGTCGAAAGAAACAAGAAAATCATCTGTCTTAAACAGGCATTATGCAAGAGTTAAATCTGTCTATTGCAGGTCTTTCTTTAGGGCTTGAATGGATATCAATTATTGATAAGTCATATTAACTTACCCAGACCATAATCAACTCTTGGTGCCTTTATAATTTAACGTAAAAATGGATAATCGAGACTTTGTTTATTATCGTACAAACATTAAAAATGACGATCGAAGCTAGCCTAATATTGAATCGCTAATATCTTGGTTCAGAGTGAAGCAATTTGACTGAAGTTTTTTAACTATTATAGCGAGAACTGCTAGCCCGTAGCTAGCCCTCAGAAAATTTTGGAAAATAAAGTTTGCACCAGAGGAGGGAAACTATGAAAATGACAGAATATTTTCAATTTTGAGGCTGAATTTGTGATATTGGCGTATTATGATATTTTGATATGAACATTATAAAACTTTGTAGAATGGAATACGACTTTAGTGTACCTATAATAATTTACGAGAAAAACGAAAAGTTTGGAATCGGGTTAGAGTCTGATTTGTTTGAATTTTGAAGATTATCACGCCTGGCCCCGAGTTCATAAAGCATTCTAAGACTTAAGTTAAGAATTTACTCAAAATTGTTCATCTTATTTTAACTAAAATATAGGCCTTTATTAAACTTTGGTTGTTTTAATGTATCAAATACATCAATAAGAAACTATGTGCAAAGTTTTGTGTTTCTGAATCAAAGATATTTCTCATAAACAGTGACTGAAAGTTGAGTAAATTCTCAACTTAAGTCTGAGAATGCTTTGTGAACTCAGGGCCTGGTGCTAGCTTGCATCAATCTTATCCCCATCATGAATTTGACCTGGAAAATTTCCTACAATCTCCTATTGGCTTTCTTATGGTAGATTTCTTCAGGCATCAGTATGCGGTCGGTTTCTTAGTTGGCGCCCCAGATCTTGTCGTAGGCGCCCCACAAATGTCGGCATTATGGACACCACCAATCATACCGTTTTGGGCACCCCATTGATCAAGTCTTGGGCGCCTAACCAATCTCACTCGGTATTATGCATTATGTGCGGCCTGGCAATCATATATTGTCATTATTAGACGGCCCTCCAATCATGTCATTATGGGCACCCCACCGGGATATGGCACCCCACAGATCACGCCGTTTTGGGCACCCCATCAATCAAGTTGTGGTGTTAACCGTGTGATTCATGTGAATTTGGCGCCTCATATATAACGACATAATTGGTGAGGTGCCCATAAACCCAAATGACATTGGTGCCCCCCCCCCCCCACACACACACACCAATCTTGTCGTGGACGCCTAACCAATGTCACTCGGCTTTATGGAGCAACGTTGGTCATTTGGCTTTGTATTGCATTCCATCAAAATCACAAATTTACAAAATATAATAGACTGTTCAACAGATAAGCTCTATTCCATCAAAATGACTAAGTTGATAGACTGTTTATGAAATATTTAACTCTATTTTTTTATTATTAAAGGATAAAGTTGATGAAGATGATGTTAGACAGAGAAATGGTGGAGATGTTGTTAAAGATGTAGAAAAACAAAAAGCATATGATAGTGTTGACGATGTCGAAAATGACAATTCAAATGACTATAACATGTGTTCACGTCAAGTTTTAACCATACAATCGGCCGTTGTCAACTTATATACAAATAATGAAAAATGGATTTGGAGAGTTTTTTATATACTACTTGCGATTCTTTTTGTGATTTATTTTGCTTTTGCGATGAATTATCATTTTGGAGATGAAGGATCTTATCGTTTACTTGGATATACAGTCCTGGGTGTATTTTTGTTATTCATGTATTTTGCCGGGCCTTATATATATCCAGCTATATCTCGGTGTACTGAAGTGTTTGATGGTAAAAACAGCGCAAGGAATGCAAGAATAATAAGATGGTGAGTAAATATTGATATCGTGTTAATTTGTAGACAGACTGGGCAGCCATGGTAACTCATTGAGTGAGACGATCTCTCACTAACCAGGAGCTCCCGGAGTTGGTCGAGAAAGTTTCCAGGAATTCTTCCACATGGTCAGTTGTGTTGGTAAGGAACAACTCTAGTTATTGACATGGGTCACATAAAAGAGGCTCTGTAGGGCCTATATATCTTGGCTCACTGCATGGTGTATGCCTATCTTTATTAGTTAATGATGTAGAAGTCATGTATTACTGGAAATAGTAGTCATTACACAGAATCCAATGGCTGGAATATGTAAAATCCAACAACTAGTGTATATATAGCAACAGACAGTTTTATGGATAACATTCAATAAGTTTATTAACTGCAACGTTTCAATGTGGTTACTCTCACCATTATCAAGCATGGGAGTAACCACATTGAAACGTTGCAGTTAATAAACCTACTGAATGTTATCCATAAAACTGTCTATATTATATATATCGCTTTCACTAATATAAATGCCCTTTAAAGATAGCTGGTGTAATATAGTTTATAAAATTCTTTTGAAATAATTGCACTGTATCCTAAAGCTTCCAAAATAAGACTCACAAGGGCATACAGTCTGTGGATTTTCTTGAAAAGTTTTTTTGAACAGGGTTATTGTTTCAATCATATTTACACAAGTTTTGATTGACTGACAGTGAAATGAACGATTGGAGAATTTACCTGAGAGTAAATTCACATGCATAAAATTAGAATTTCGAAGCACAACAATTTCAGATAAATTTATAGTGTAACTGTTAAACACTTAATAATATATATTTGTCCTCCACCTTTCGAAGAAAGCAGGACACTATTAAAATGGGTCTGTCCGTCCGTCTGTCACTCTTTTTGGGACACAATAACTCTCTTTCTAATTGAGCTAGAATGTTCAAACTTGGTATAGGTGTTTATTAGGTCAATGCCTTGATGAAGTTTGAAGATAGCTTTATTACATCAATACCTTGACTAAGTTTGATGATGAACATTTTCTGCTGAGGGTAAGCAGAGCGATAAGCGATTTGATTGGTTGTGACTTTGGAACAAATTAACTCTCCTTCTAATTGAGCTAGAATGTTCAAACTTGGTGCAGGTTATTTATTAGGTCAATGCCTTGATGGAGTTTGATGATGAACATTTTCTGCTTAGGGTAAGCAAAGATAAGCAATATCTGATTGGTTGATGCTTTGGGGCATGATAACTTTAGTTTTAATTAAGTGAGAGTGATGAAACGCCGAGTATAGATGCATTATATCATTACCTTGACTAAGTTCGATGATAAGAATTTTCTGCTTAGACTAAGGAGCGATAAGCAATTTGATCGGTCAAGACTTTGGAACATAAAAACTCTGCTTTTAATTGAGGTAGAATGTTTAAACTTGATGTAGATGTTCAGTAGGTGAATGTCTTGACTGAGTTCAATGATTAAAATTGTGAGCTAAAGCTAGGCAGAGCTAATCAATTTCATTGGTCGATGCTTTGGGACAAGATAACTTTGATTCTATCTGATAGAGAGTGTATAGTTGATAATCAGTTTGATTGCTTGATACTTTTGAAAAAAATAAATATGCGATTAATTAATATGTGTCATCTATTTATTTTGGGATTTCGGCGGGGGACATCAGCCTCACTGTTGGCTTGTTTTTTTTAAATTTTGGAAGAATATATTGATAATCTCAGATAAAAAACTGCTTCTTAAAAGAGTGTGTCTACAGTCTGTAAGTAGGTGAAGATTTTTGGCACCATTTTTTTCTCTCTTTTCAGGCTTTTATATATCATAGCAACCGTTAGTATTATTACAACATTAATTATATATGTTGTCCTGGAAACACCAGATAATCTCAAGTCTTTAGGTGGATTAGCAGCTTTCTTATTCATCACCTATATTACATCAGTAAATCCTGCCAAGGTAATGTCTGTTTCATCATTTTGACTATTGACATTTTACTCCTTATTCATCCATCACATCCATCCCCCTTGATCATTTTCTTCTTTCACAGGTTGTTGCACTTAAACTTAGTTTGAAGATTCTGCTGATGTACTGGATTACTATTCCATCTGGCACTCAGATCGTAATTACCTTTTACTTCCCCAACTCCATAATTGCATATTGGGTGAAATTACTGTAGCTCCTTTTTTTTTACATCATAAAATCATGACACAAAATTAAGAGAGTATGACTTCTAAGCTATTTCATGTGTTAACGTTGATTATTTTGGCAAAACTCAAATGTATATTATGATGTATAATATTATTTGTGTCAATGATGTTATTTGTTTGATTATCCAGTAGTATAGCTTGTAATCAATACTTATTGTAAGTGTTATTGTTAAATTTGGGGAGCATATAAGACCTTTAAGTTCTGGATAAATTTTCTGTGGTCAACCTCACTGTATTTGTTTTCCAATGGTCACTATTTATATATGTGACAGTCAATGTCTACAATCAGGCAATGTGTACAATGCCTGAAATATACCAGTCAATGTGTACATTGCCGGGTTAGGGTTAGGGTTGGGTTTAGGGTAAGGGTTGGAGTGTGGGTTAGGGTTAGGGTTACAAAGGCATTGTACACATTGCCTGATTGTAGACATTGACTGTAACATATACGCTTGTCGATGACAAATATTTATCGTCTAGGTAGCTGACGATCACATTAATTTGATAATAAAATGCCAAAAGCATAGACGTTGTTGGTGATTTGGTGCCTTATAGGTTAATAATTTTGTGTTCACATTAATATTTTTTCTCAGGTCAACTGGCATCCAATTTTCTGGGGTTTAGCTCTTCAATATTTCTTTGCTCTGATCATATTGAGAACACAACCTGGTTACGAGCTGTTTAATTGGCTTGGTGATAGAGTAACAGAATTTTTAGGATACACAGATGCTGGTTCTGAATTTGTCTTTGGGTCGAATTTTAAAGATCATTTCTTTGCTTTTAAGGTAAGATTTTGTTTATTTTTTTCAAATATTTTTTATAAGATTAGATTTCGTTTATTTTTTTCAAATATTTTTTATATTGAGTCTGAATAGAAAGATGCTCTCTTTGATTTCTGTAGTAAAATCTTCCATTTGATTAAATCTAAGAATGAAAGCAGCAGACTGTGAAATGGAATTCTAAACTTTTTCCATTTTCTTTTTTTAATTTTTCACTTGACCATATGAACCACATTTATGTTGAATTATGCAGTCGTATGACTGACAAAATATTTGCTCCAATTATCAAGTAAGTAGCTAGGTGATGGCGGATGAGTGTAGGATGTCTATCTTTATGGAAAATTCCTCCGAAGATCTGATTCCGCTCCATCTGTTAAGTCATTGGAAGTGAGACAAAAATCTGATTAAATTAGTACATTACCATGAGATAACTAGTATTTTCCAAGTGGAAATACAAAAATGTATTAAAGGTATAGGAGACTAATGGGAGCAAATTTAAGAGCACACCCTTTGTGATGGCCGAACAATCCCTTTAGTAGAATTAAGTAAAACATCAAGTAATTATGTTCTACAAGGACAAGATTACTTAGAATTTAAAGATGCTGATGCTGAAATGAATCTCTAATCATTTGTCTTAATTGTTAGCATTTGATATTTAAAATTATGTTCATATTTCTTGTGTTATATTTCTAACTCAGAATTCAATTTTGTTTGTGATCTATTTTAGGTGATGCCAGTTGTGACGTTTTTCAGTACATTTATAGCTATCACATATTATCTAGGTATCATGCAGGCGATCGTTAGAGTATTTGGCAGATTTCTTAGTTTTTGTTTAGGAACAACACCTGCGGAATCACTGAATGCTGCTGGAAATATCTTTGTTGGTATGGTAAGTTGAAGATAGTTTATTGACGCTTTTTTATACCTTACTTATAGAACACCTGATACCACTTCTTTTTAATCATCAGGGTTGACAAAGTTGTCTTAAACCACTGGGCTGTCATGTGTGTCATTCAACAGGTGTCATGAAGTTCACGGAAGATTATTTTATGCTGAAAATTGGCAACAAATATGTTTGTTTATTTAACTCACACACAATTATAACACACAATAATAGAATATTTTTCATCAGGTTTTAGTCATGTAGATATTAAAATTATGATTAGTCACCAGAATTTTCAGTGATCAATCAAATAAAAATGTTGCAAATAATAATTCAAAACGTAATTAACCAGAACTATAAACTCAAAGAACCAAATGAATCAAGCTACTTTGCTGACCTACTGGATTGCATACTCTGACTAAATGAATTAGATAGACTGAAAAATGGTAGCTTAGTACAGCAGTGTAGCATTAAGAATTATGATAATGGCAATTAGGGTATTTTGAAACTATTCAGTGAAAACTAAATGGACGTAAAATGGCTCATTATGTATTTATCATTACATATAACTATCTTTCAAAGGAAATAACTTTTCAAGATATTCAAATTTTATTTCTTTTAGACAGAGGCACCTTTGATGATTAAACCATTTTTACCTATTATGACATTATCAGAACTACATGCAGTAATGACAGGTGGATTTGCTACTATAGCTGGCAGTGTGTTCGGAGCTTATCTGAGCTATGGGGTAAGGAAAAACATTGTAGATCTAGTTTTTAGTCTATACCCAGCGGGCACAGAACGTTGTGACAACGTTTTTCAGAGGTTGTATCACAACGTCTGAAATAAGTCAGCTGTAGGTTGTTTTGCAACAAACTCTTACGTTGTGACAACGTTGTACGGACGTCAAAGCAACATTGTCACAACGTTGTGTGGTGGTTGACGAAAAGTTGTGTGGTGGTTGACGAAAAGTTGTGACAACGTTGTACGGACGTCAAAGCAACATTGTCACAACGTTGTGTGGTGGTTGACGAAAAGTTGTGACAACGTTGTACGGACGTCAAAGCAACATTGTCACAACGTTGTGTGGTGGTTGACGAAAAGTTGTGACAACGTTGTACGGACGTTCAAGCAGCATTGTCACAACATTGTGTGGTGGTTGACGAAAAGTTGTCACGACGTCAGAATTTGTTGTTTTGCAACGTTGTGTGGTGGTTGGCGAAAAGTTGTCACGACGTCAGAATTTGTTGTTTTGAGGTTGTATAAAACCCAGTATAAGCCCCATCCGAACTCCCTACAGTTCTGCCCCTACTGGACTAACGAAGACGGGAATAGGCGGCCGGGCAGGATGGAAGTTAAATTAGGTGTGTGTGCGGGGAAGGGGGGGGGGGCTTAAATGCCCGACAGATTTGGGCCACGGTTTTGACATAGTGAAACGATACGCGAAGTTTCAACACTCTCACTCAATTAGAATCAAAGTTATTGTGTCCCATCACAACCAATCTAATTGCTTCTTTCTGAATAAAATCAGTATCAATTAATAGGACAATACGTAGTTTCAAAACATTCAATTCAAACGATTATATTACAGACAATATTAATGCTAGAGTCATATAACTTTGCAGTAATGGGTAAAGGTAATAGAATCTGATCATTAAATTTTAAGTAATGGTCATGTAATGAGTAATGGAAGATTTCAAAAGTAATGAGTAATGGAAATGTAATTAATTACATTCCGAAAATCATGTAATGGTCAATTACATTTCAATTACATTTAATGGCGCATTTTTGAATGGCATTTAGTAATTGGAACATAATCAAAAAACACACTTTTATGGAATAACAATTACTATGGTTTATTTCACTGCAACGTTTCAACAAGATTTCACAAGTCATTTTCAAGCATATATATACAAATAAATAAAATGAGAAAGATATGAATATATATATAAACATCAGTGGGAACTATCCAATGGTATGCAAGGAAGGTGAACATGAGTAGCTATCACAAGCTATTGATGAAACAACGGTAAATAATCGTATATACTAGGATTAACTCATTATACAATTAAAAGATCAAACAGCGGATTGTTGAGATGTACTGAAACCATACACATTATACTATATAATTGAAACCAGTTTAAAAGAAAATAAGGCATAGATCTATACATGATTAACTAAATATACATTCATAAAAGATCAAACAGAGGATTTACAGAAATATATTAAAACCATACTCTTATGCATTCAGTGATAACTAGAGTTTTAAAAGAATATAACAAGGAAACATATTTAATGTTATTACATTTTATTACTATTTAAAGATTAGTGCTAATTTAGCATTTAATCAATCAGATTTAAAGACATGGTAAAACTATTGTCTTTAAATCTGATTGATTAAATGCTAAATTAGCTCTAATCTTTAAATAGTAATAAAATGTAATTATTTACTTTCAATGTAATGGGTAATGGTAATGAATGATATTGCTAAAAATGAGAAAGTAATTGTAATGCAATTGGTACCGTAATAATAATAAAAATTTATTTATTTATAAAGCGCCTGTTACCAATATAAAACACTGCTCAAAATGGCTTATAAAGATTATAATAAAATATGACATGTAATAAACAAATTAAAACTGTACATGTACTTAATTGGTCCCTCTTCTGTCGGGTGCATATTTTAGATGAGCCGAAACTGCTGTTATTATCTCGGCTTCCTTGCAGCTCGGCTGACTGATCATTACACTATCTGAAGAATACAAAAAAACTGTATATTTACTCTGTCAAAATTTGTAAATTATATAATTGAGTCCGATCAAAAAGGTCGTCTTAAAGCTGTAACAGATAATTCTGCATCCCATGAATTATGGAGCAAAGGTGGCTAATTGGGTAAAACGCTGGCTCGCTTGTCTGGAGGTCGCATTTTCGATCCCTACATTTGCCGAGAAAGTTCAGTAGGCCTGACAAGGACAATTCGTTTGGATGGTATGAAAAACCGAGGCCACGTGTACACATTGACGTGCAAGTAAAAGATCTCTTTGGCAGTTGGAATTCGATATAAGAGTAGGCCATAGTGCCGCTGCCCGGGCAAAATTTCCATCATAGCACGCGGTATGGCTCATGCCCGTCTTCATTAGCCTAGTCGGAGCAGAACAGTAGGACGTTAAACCCCATATGAATTATATTATATATGACCCAATAACACATTCTATATGAGACATCGCTTGTGTTATAACTTTCATATTCTCCATGAATTTGTACGTGTAAGAAAGGCTTGGGTGTAAATTACAAAAAAAAAAGATCAATACTCATCGATGAAGTAATAAAAACTCCTGTATGCCCATACCATGTTTGATTATCCGATATTTAAGGATATGTTCGTAAATTGAGTATGATAAAAACAAACCTTGGACAACTTTGTAAATTTCTAAGTCCATTATGGACCGCCTCCCTTTATTTCCCTTTAAATTAAATTGGGCCATTAGGGAATTAGACATCAACCTGTTAAAATAAAAAGACATACTGTTTATGCGTTTGACAATACCACGAATTTTGACTTTCCATTCCTTGACACCTAGAAATGGACATAAATGGGTTGCAACGCATATAATAATGTAATATGAATGTATATTAACTGATTTACATTCAATCGTTTCTGTTTTTACTGTAATGTCTAATCAGTTATGTTCGGCGAAATACGCGAAGAGAGAGAGAAATGGGGTTTAACGTCCACTTGACACAAACTAGGTCATTTCGGGACTAACATATGGTTCAATTTTATTTCAATAATTCGCTAGCGCGTAGGGGGTCTTTTTAGCAGTGGGACGAAACCTGAGGACCCGGAGAAAACCCACCAGGTTGGACAGGCGACCCAACTCCTTGTCACGTACAACCGGGGAAAAAAACGGTTAAAAAAAATTACAAACCGATATTCGTTTTCATATCATATTTGACATTCAAAACCAGGAATGGTAGCCAAAAATGTTTTCCTTCACTAAAGACTATATAAATAGTTCATACAGCACGAGTGCATATATCACTTGTCATTTGTAATATATCACAAGTTTTGTATACGTTACATTTCTATTAACACTCCCTGCAAAGCTTCATGAAATTGGTAACCCTATACATTTAAAGATAATAGATACTGGGAAAGTCCATTATACAATACTATAAATATTGTAATGGCCCCTTCCAATTCCAGACATAGATTGAAATAGCTCTTTCTAAATCCAGACATAGCAATTAACCAAAAACTAAATGATTAAAATGCAATACAATTATAAAATAAAAACACTAAAGTTTCAAAACTAAAATAAATCATTTAAGAGGTAATAAAACATATTTAAAATACTCAATTTACTTTGCAAGGAGGGTTCAATAATGAAATGACAATAGAAGTTCGGCTACCAGTAGAAAATAATCTACAATTACCGAAACAATTAATTCTTTTATATCATAATTATTTCTAAATGGACACAAAATGTTAATTAATCGTAACATACCTAATTTTCAACTTTTACGCCTTCTAGCAACTTATAAAACTCAATAGTTTATCACAGCTCTAATAAAGCAGCCATGTTTGGCTAGGATTCCTTTTTGGCGGAAATATGTTTAAATTTGATTGGACCAACTGTCAACCTTGGGTGTGTTTTAAAATAAAATATGTATAAGATAATTAATCTTGACCTTTATTGGGTTTTTTTATATACCGGTACATTAAATATAGATATTTTGCAATTAAGTTATGAACGTAATTAAGTTTTAAAGGTGTATTAAACCTTTAATAAATGTTTTTAAAATTTTTTTTTTACCTATTCATTGCGGGTTCTTTATAAACGTTTCATAAACGTTAAAAAAAAAAATCATATTTACGGTACTACGTTTTAATGGAAAATTTTGAAAGAAAACATCAATTATGAACGTTATCTAAACATATTATATTAAACATTTTTATCAATATTTATCGAAAACTTCTGAAAAACATACACTTAAAACATTTAAAAAACGTTTGATAAATATTTTTTTTTTACATAACCTTTTAGAAACAAAAAAAAAATAACAAAAACAAAAACAAAAAACGTTTTTAAAATATTTTGTGCTTGCTGGGATTTACTTAGACCTGTAATTAATTAAATAATGGCCAGGTTTCACACTTATATATACTGAGCGCCATGGAAAACGCATCACTTAGTTTTTCGTATAACAAAATGATCCTGTAAACATATCTTATTTATTTTGCTTCTTATTGTGAACAATATTCAAATGGGAACACATCAATAACAACACATTTGTACACTCATGGATGTTTAATCTGTAATCAACGGTACAAAGTCAGATGTGTGTCCTCCGCGGGCTCTTACGCACGCTGTGCAGCGACGTCGCATGGAATTAACCAATGTTTGAAAGAAGGCCTGGGGCAAATTGTTCCATTCTTGGACAAGAGCAGCTTCTAAAGCAGCAATGGTGTGCATCTGTGGTCTCCGATACAGACGGCGTCCAATCGCATCCCAGACATGTTCTATCGGTGCCATGTCCGTAGACATGGCTGGCCAGTCCAAGACATTGATGTTGTTAGCAGCCAGGAAGTCCATACTAAAACGGGCGGTATGCGGACGTGCATCATCCTATTGGAAGCGCTGAAGTTGTGGGTGCGCTCGAAACATCGGAACAACAATTGGTTGCAAGACATCATCACGGTAGGCTACAGCATTAACGCGACCCCTGCAAATGTGTAGGGCGGTCCGGTGATGAAATGTGAAGCCTCCCCACACTATTACACTTCCCCCCCACCCCATCGATTCGTTTCGAAGATGCAGCAGTCTGCAAGACGTTCCTCAAGACGTCTACACACATGTTGACGGCCATCAGCGTGATAAGGATGAAAGCGACTCTTATCACTGAAGAGCACACTTTGCCAGTCTACTCTTCTCAATGTCTGGTGTGTCCTTGAGCCCATATCAAACGCCGCTCACGGTGAGGATAGCTCCAACATAAGGTCGTCGTGCACGGAGTCCTACTTCTCTTAGACGACGTCTTACGGTGTTGGCACTTACTGGTCCTTGTCTTCCGACGACTGCTGCACCTGTTCGAGTCGCTGGGCGGAATCTGTCACGCAGATGAGTGACCAGGACGTTGACGGTCACGTGTTGATCCAGTAATTCGAACACGTTCCACCAACCTTACAATAGTGGACTGATGACAATTGAAGTGTCTGGCAATAATAGCACGTGTAGACATGCCAGCCCTGGACATTCCCATGGCTTCATTCCGTTGATTTTCAGTAAGTCTCGGCATCTCTAGCTCGATTCCTTCACACGTCCAACAACAAATTACGACAGATTGATGTTTCACAGTTCATGTACAACACATTAATTTGAAAACATGCTTTTAAAGGGCTCACACACAATGCTGCACGTGAATATTGGGTTTTTCATGTGCATCTTATGCAATTTTTTTGGTGCACACGGGCCGAAATTTTTTGCGTTTGGGAGCATTGTGTGAAACAATAGTTCATAGTATTGCATAATATTATACATACAAAACCACCTAGTAATAAAATATTTGGGAAAAAAAGTGATGCGTTTTCCATGGCGCTCAGTAATATAACGGTATCTACTTAAAATGATCATTTAAATACTTAACTTCATTATTCTTTTATTATCATTTCTTTTTTTTATACCGGAATAGTATACTATTCAAAAAAAGTAGGGGATATTTGATTTTGGGGGCATAATACTAAAATACTCAAATGACTACGAAAAAAGTCACTATAGAACCTAACAGAAGAAACATTTCCAGTTACATGTGACGCCCAAACGCACCAATAGCTACCGCATGGAATGCAGGTGATGCTTGGGATCATCATGGGGGTCCAACCCAAGATTTGCACGACTCTGACTTTGAATGTTACAGTCATTGTGGCATTGAATTCCAGGGTGGAAACATCAGTTTAATTGTTTTAGTGACCAGAAAACAAATTTTGATATGCGTCGGCTTACCCAAAATGAAAGGTTACGTGCCCTTGGCATGCTACAGATCGGCACAACACAGGCGGTTGTGGCGCGGACGATGAATGTTTCTCAGTCTGTCATAAGCAGGCTATGGTCCAGATACCGTGATACACAATCTGTACAGGACAGACCACGCTCAGGTCGACCAAGGGCGACAACTCAAGCCCAGGATCGATTTATCCGTACCTTGGCCTTGAGAAATCGTGTCATCACAGCAAATCAGATCAGCGCTCGTCTTCAAACAGACACTGGTGTGAGAGTGAGTGGCCAGACGATTCGGAATCGACTGCATAGGGGTCAACTTCGCGCCCGACGTCCTCGCGTGATCCCTTGTTTGAGAGATCATCACATTCAGGCAAGACGTCGTTGGTGTAGGGATCGTCAACACTGGGATAATCGACGCTGGAGCAATGTGATGTTTTCAGATGAGTCAAGGTTCACTGTTGATTTTTTGGACAGACGTAGGAGGATGTGGCGTCGTCGAAACGAGCGCTTCCAAGACGTTAACGTCATCAGACATGATCGATTTGGGGGTGGTTCTGTTATGGTGTGGGGAGGCATCACTGTTGCTGGAAGAACGGCTTTACATGTTGTTGCAGGGCGTGTTACAGGCCAGTACTACCGGGACAATATCTTGGCAGTCCATGTTGTGCCGTTCGCACGACGTCATGGCCGCCGTTTCATCTTCCAGGATGACAACGCAAGATGTCACAGGGCCAGGATCGTTACAGGTTACCTCCAACAACAGAACATCACCACATTACCTTGGCCAGCACTGAGTCCCGACCTCTCCCCCATCGAGCATGTCTGGGACATGCTTGGACAGAGGTTACGTCAACGTCAACAACGTCCTGCCAATGTCCAAGAACTTGCTGCTGCGTTGCAACAGGAATGGGACAATCTGGACCAAAATGACCTTAGACGTCTCATTAGGAGTATGCCACGTCGGATCAATGCTTGTTTGGCAAACAGAGGGAGATTTGCCCGTTACTGACTTGGTTGTGATGCTGTGGTAACTTTGCTGTTTGACCCCGGGTATCATTTTACCCTTATAATGGTCAGTCTGTGCCTTACTTAGTCTAACGATCATTTGGAATAAATCGATGAATGTGAACTTCATTTCATTTTGTCATTTGTTTCTTCGTCAGTTTCATTAGGTGACTTTAATAACACTTAAAAATCAAATATCCCCTACTTTTTTTGAATAGTATATTATTAAATTTACATTAGCACTATTAGATGTCGATCTACGGCTGTTTTTATTAATAATTTGTTTAGTGAAGCCGAATGATAAAATCGCGTTAAGTCTACCAACTACCAAGCGTCGATCGAGATTTTGCCGTGGGTAACAAATCTCCGTAAAATCAAATAGCCCAGTGACGTGTAGTATAGATCAAATGGCTTGCTATGTGTTGAAAATTATTCGTTTAACGGCAATGTATATGAGTAATATGAAAAAACTAATGATGAGAGATTTCATTTAGATTAGATCTACTTGCGCAACACATCAACGCAAATGTCTAGCCTAGACTAGTGCAGATCACGTCAGTCAGTTCTAAATTCTACGTCGCTTGGCCTAGACTCGTGTATTCTGAGCGGACTGACACAATCATGCAGCTGGTCCAGCTAGTTTTAATAGTTAAAGCGAGAATTTCATATTTTCTAAGAAAGTCAAAACATAATTATTTCTATATCTTTTGCTCAATAGGCTGTCAACTCACTATTATAGGATCATAGGTATCATTATGACGCTTATAAAATCATTCACACCGGAAATAATAACACAATTACCACCTTTGTTTTTCTCCCCCCCCCCCCCCATGGAAAAACTATCTTCAAACGTTTGAATTTGAAGTTGAAAATGATATTTTGGCCAATTTCTCAACTGGCAGTAGTGAATTATAGGAATAATAGGATTATTCTGTAACTTAAAAATATAACTTAAAAATATGAAATTCACTCGGCACAGCTGCAGTCTGAGTCTGTGTTTTGAAATGAACGTCGCCACTTACACCGCGGTCGTCAACGAAGTCCATGCCTACCTTACCGGTAATCAAATTCGAGGGGCTTTCATATTCAACTTAATAATAATAGTCCCTGTTACTACATGATGTATGTATAGATGCGCGTGTTTTACATACATGTAAATATAGTTGGTGTCTTTGTTGTTTTATAGCCAATGATAATGCTGTAGCGTAGGTAGCCTAATGTTTTGTTTGTATACTGTCTCTAATAGCCTAATGGGGTGTTAAGATACAATATAATTTTATCTGATCTTATATTAGCCTTAGAAGAAGCAATTGACGATTTTTATATCCCTTCCACATACCCAGTTGAGAGTTAAAATAATAGAACTTACCTTCGGCACGAACCAAAAAACCAATATGGCGTCCCAGAAGCATCTTTCGCGGCAACATTAGAGTCACGTTATCAGTATCCGCGGGAAAAAAACCCGCTAGTGTTACCAGATAATTTACTGAAGAATTAACCGGAATATTTGTCAGCTTCTAGTTGTTTTACAATAAGCCTTAATTAAAATGTATTATAGCTTGTATTGTGTTATTCAATCTCGATCTACGTCGTTAACCAATACAACTGTACCCAAGATCATACGTCAATTTCTATAGATAAGCGCATTGCAATTCCTGTTTTAGGCCCGTATTATGCACTGAATTTGTGTAGCAAACGCTGCACACTACACAATATGCATTAATCACCATTTTCTGTGCTTTGTGTTATTATTTCAATTGCAAAACACCGAATGTAAAAACAGCGACATTTAGGTGCGGGAGAGGCATCTCGTTTACAGTTCATAATACATTTTGTATAATACATGACGGACGTAAACGCCTTTTCTTGCTTTCCCAACCCGTGTGCTCAGCAACATGAAAGCAGGCCAGTATTGCCTATTTATTACACCAATAACTTTAATGCATTAAAGGAAATTATGATTTCCGAAAAATTATAAAGCAAATAAATGATCGATGTCGCACACCGCCGAGTGGGACCCGACGAAATGTTTTAATCCGCAATCAATGCAGTACAAATTCGCCGTGTTCAATGACAAGAAAGTGAAAATGTTATATTATACTTAAAAGTCATCGAATTTGGGGCCCTTTATTTTACTGACAAGAAAGCAAAATATTTTCTTCCAAATAACATTCTGAAAGTTCCGCTTTCACTTTCTCTCGGGATTTTGAATGTGACTTTTTACCTAAATTGCTGCCGGGAACAGGGAATGTCAGGCAATGTCATGACCTTGACTCAGGTTACAACCCCAAAAATGACCTTGCGGGTGCGGGTCACGACTTTGACCTTGACATTTATTAGCGAAAGTCTGGGTGGTACATGAAGTTTTGGGACTTTTTCGATCCCAAGGTCAAGGGTCAGGTCAAAGGTCAAGGCCCCATTCGAAAGGTCAATGAGTTGCCTATCCATGGTCATGACCTTTGATTTGCCGCGCAGACCCGGGGCCTCACCATGTGCCCGGGAGCATCCGACTCAGTAGATATTTTGGTGACCTTGACCCTTTCAGATGACCTTGACCTACCGTGGTCATGTGGACCAAGATGACATTTTGGAAGGTCAAGGTCCAGTGGTCCTGACTTTATTAGATGGGCCTCTAGGGTTCAAAAACCAAAATACTTCCGGGGCCCCTAGCGGGTCAAGGTCACGACTTTTGGTTGCCGATTTTAAAAAATGAAGAACAAATGTTGGGTCAGTCTATCGGGTCACCAAATCCCGGGGCGATTGGAAGACATTTTTTGGGCAAATTTCCCTAGAAAGTGAAATAGCTGAGTATTACAGCGGTGTGGTCTAAGGGCAGATAACTCGCCCATCACAAATCGGATCCGACGACCTTGAGGTCGTGGCTATTTAAACTAAATTGACCCCTGGGAGTCTCGTGGTGACCTTGGTTTGACAATCAGAGGTCAAGGTTCGAACTTCTATATATGACGTTTCGATAACGTTATGACAACGTTGTGACAACGTTTTAACAACGTTGTCACAACAATCTGTATATGACGTTTTGATAACGTTGTGACAACGTTGTGACAACAACCTATGACGTTTTGATAACGTTTTGAAGACGTTGTGACAACGTTGTAACAACGCCGTGACAACAACCTGTATATGACGTTTTGATAACGTTGTGACAACGTTGTGACAACAACCTGTATATGACGTTTGAATAACGTTTTGATGACGTTGTGACAACGTTGTGACAACAACCTGTATATGACGTTTTGATAACGTTTTGAAGACGTTGTTACAACGTTGTGACAACGTTGTAACAACGTTGTAATAACGCCGTGACAACAACCTGTATATGACGTTTTGATAACGTTGTCACAACAATCTGTATATGACGTTTTGATAACGTTGTGACAACGTTGTGACAACAACCTATGACGTTTTGATAACGTTTTGAAGACGTTGTGACAACGTTGTAACAACGCCGTGACAACAACCTGTATATGACGTTTTGATAACGTTGTGACAACGTTGTGACAACAACCTGTATATGACGTTTGAATAACGTTTTGATGACGTTGTGACAACGTTGTGACAACAACCTGTATATGACGTTTTGATAACGTTTTGAAGACGTTGTTACAACGTTGTGACAACGTTGTAACAACGTTGTAATAACGCCGTGACAACAACCTGTATATGACGTTTTGATAACGTTGTGACAACAACCTGTATATGACGTTAGAATAACGTTTTAATGACGTTGTGGCAACGTTGTGACAACGATGTGACAACAACCTGTATATGACGTTTTGATAACGTTTTGATGACGTTGTGACAACGTTGTGTCAACAACCTGTATATGACGTAAATACAACGTCGAATATTGGTCGAAAACACGTTGTACAACGTCACGACCAATATTGACGTTGTCACAATGTTGTAACAACGTTGCGTGCCCGCTGGGAAGAGGGCTTATGACACACCCCTTGTCCGTAAGTAATTAACGTTTTAAACAAATTTAGATATTTCCCACTTAAACAGTATTTTGTAGGAATATTGGCTTTGCTGAGGGTATGCAACAGTTTATAAATGTATATAAAATAAAAATACTTGGTCCATTAGGGATGGAACAGGAAACTCTTGAAAGAGTAAATGTAGATTGTTGTCATTGTAGTATCTGTATAAAATGAATATTTGAACAAGCAATAGGGAAATTGTTAATACACTGATAGAACTTAACCACCACTTAGATGCTTCTTTTAGAAGGCTCATTGTGTTGCCATTTGAAAAAAAAAATTCTCTTAAAGGTCGAAAATAGTATATTTAGTGACATTAATTTCATTATCATCCTAATGATTTTTTAAAGGTGCCAGGAAATCATTTATTGTCTGCATCTGTAATGTCAGCACCAGCAGCTCTGGCTATATCTAAACTCACCTATCCTGAAACCCAGAAAACACAATCCTCTGATGATGATTATGACAAAATGGTGAAAGGGTATGTTCACTATTTATTTATGTTAGGAGATTTAACTAGCTTCTCAATTTTATGAAGAGTTGTTGCCCTTTAATGAAACCTTGATCCTCAATTGAATGTTCGGTAATTGAATTCTCTCAATCCCCAAAATATCAACAATAGAAATTTGAGTAGCAGTTTTACCCAGAGTTATTTATTTGTGTCTACAGATTCATCGCCTCTGTTACCAATAAGTTGCAAGCCTATGGATCACAAAGTTACTCAGTATTTATATGTGGAGTTATTGACCTTGACAACATTGGTTTTGTATTACTGGGTATATGAGGATAACTTTGCTATGTGTGTTTGAGTGAAGAAGTCTATATTAATCATTTTATCTTTCAAGAAAAACTTCAGACAATCTTACAAGCATGAATTAATTCTTATTTATCTGTTTAATTACAGGAAAGAAAGGAACGTGATAGAAGCTGCATCTGCAGGGGCATCGTTATCAATCCAACTTATAGCAAATATTGTTGTTAATCTCATTGCCTTTCTTGCTTTATTAGAATTTGTAAATGCTTGTTTAACATGGGCTGGTAATCGTGTTGGATGGGAAGGTATTACCTTTCAGGTATGTTATTTATTGTAATATTTATTATTCATGGTAAACTGCTTAACTGAAATTAGACAGAACAAGCAGTATGATATCTGATCTTTATATCATTCTGTTTTAATTGACATCTTGATTTTGTTTTGCATGTAGCGCAACAATTAGGAGAAAACCTGAATAGGTCAGGCTGCAGCGAGAACAATTTTACATTGTGGAATTAGAATGCTTGCTTATCATTATACATGAATAATAATAGGAAATTTGTTTTCACAAATAAATTGAGAGAACCATTAAACTCCTTTGAGGGCTTTGCCAATTTAACTTTGATATAGGTGTATTGTTAGACAACTTGTTTTTATTCTATTCTTTCAGTTTATTTGTTCCTATGTGTTGTACCCAGTTGCTTTGTTTATGGGAACAGAATTTGCTGACTGTCGCCAGGTTGCTAAATTGATTGGAATTAAAACATTTACGAATGAATTTATTGCCTATGAAGCACTGTCTGTTCATTTAAAAAATAAAGTTAACTACACAAATTATATCTCCGCTTTTCCTAATATAACAGAGACAGATTTATGGGAAGCCAGAGGTGATGACATTTTTTTAATAAACATCAATGAAACTCTGAAAGGTGGCATCATGTCTGTAAGTACTATTCCAAGAATTAAACTAAATATATATTTGACTTGAAGAAAAAACATAATCAAAATTTGCCAAAATGCTTTTTGTCACGGTATCGGAAATTGGAAGTACTGTAATTTAATGTCCCTAATAACTCTTTAATGCTAATTGTCCAAATGAATGCCAATTGAACAAAATAGTGATGTGGAAAAGAGAGACATTAAAAATTGTGATGTTACTGGCATCTCTGATAGTTCTACAATAGACTGTCTGTATACCTACATGTCGGTGGTGCGGTGCATGACGGTGGGACTGAGAAGGACAGCTGTCTAGTGATTTGGATAGTATGTAAAACCGTGGTCTTGTGTATACATTGACGTGCACATAAAAGATCCCTTGGCAGTTGGAATTCAATATAAAAGTATGCCATAGTGCTATTGCCCAAGCAAAATTTCCCTCATAGCACACTGTATGATGTATGCCGGTCTTGCTTAAACCCATATTGCTTGATCCTGAATGTCTTCTTGTACCCACCCTTATTAAACTGTTTTTGTTTTTGTAGAACATATAAACACAGTTGTTCTTATAACAAGAAACAAAATAGATCCCTGCTATCATCAAAATATTTTATTTTATCATATTGCATCTAAGATTGGTTGAGACACTTTAAGTTGTAAAGCTCTTCAAATATATTTATGAGGAAACCATTATTAAATTTTTGAAATGGAAGGGTAATACAAAGTACCGGTACCATTAGTTAATTAATGGGCCATTATTAAATCAATTAATTTTATTATCTTTCTATTGTTCAGGAAAGGTCAGAAATTATATCCACTTATTCTCTGTGTGGTTTTTCTAATATTGGTTCAATGGGAATATTATTGGGTGGATTATCTGCCCTTGCTCCAGAAAGAAGATCAGATTTATCATCTATCGTACTACGAGCTATGATAGCAGGAAATATAGCTTGTTTCCTTACAGCTTGTATTGCAGGTAAGTCTTCTTGGGGAAAAAATAATTTGCATAATTTTTCTTAATCAATTTTTTTTTTTTTTTGCAATTTGAAAAAAAAGGATTACATATAGAAATGTTTGCAAAATTGTTAACTGTAGTTCGCAAAATCTTTAATTATAAGTTCACATTTCATTTGTAATTTCCATGACTATCCACTGATGGGTCAGCAGTTTGGCAACAATAGATGGATTTGTGATGATAATCACACCCTTCCAAATACACTCGTTAAGTGTCTTGATTTATGTGAATTCATGCTTTCTGGATTATTTTGAACTCTTTATGGAAATTCATGAAACAGTCTGAGAATATTTGTTTCACTGTCACTATGCTCGTCACATTTGCTAAGCCAGAGCGAAAGTCATTAGGGAAATATTTTGTGCAAGGTGAATGTGTATTAACTGAATGTAGATAAGCTCAAATTTAAATAATTGTTGAGTGAAAGTTTTGGGTGTAGTAGGAACTGATTCTACTTTTCTAATTCGAGTAATTAACACCCACAAAGAATAATTGTTTAGCCATAGCAATAGAAAATCATTATATTATGACAGAAGCACATATAAAAAATCTGTAACCTAATCATTTTCCTGAAGTATAGGTATTGTGTTAGTTTTTTGGAATAAAGCCACCAAGATCATTTTTTTCCTCCAGTAAAATCTTTTTATTTATCATATAGCCATTGTTTAAATTGACACAGAGAAAAATTTAATAACAGTAACCACATATATGCCGAAAATTGCAACAGCAAAAGAAAGGCTGTATTTCTGCATGGTTTCCATATTATTTCACAGATTTTTATGAGATGATTTAGTTTTGAAATATCAATAAGAAATTTCATCTAATCAAAATACATTTTTTCTTTTCTTAAATAAATTTCAGGTCTGTTCTTCCAGCCAGTGGCATCTTTATAAGATCCGCTTTGGAAATTCGTTGAAAATTGTGATCAGCAATACCTGAATATGTCAAAAAGAAATATATTTGAACTAGTGCTGAATGTGAAATTAAAACAAAGCCTACCGGTATATAACAAGAAAATTAATTTCTAGGCTCATTGTCTTTCAAATTCATATTTTATTTCATTATTAAATATTTCATAAAATACATATGTACTGTACATATAAGAAACTTATTCAAGATAATTTTTAATATCCAATATTATTCTAAATGATTATAAATTGTTTTTTGAATATTTTGATTTTTGAAATATTTTTGTTTTGAAATAATTTGATATTTTAAATGTTTTTAGTATTTAACATATGGATATTGGATTTCATATTTTAGTTTAAGTATTAGATTTCTGAATGATCCGAAGATATCATTTGCTGTATCATTTTGGTATTTTTTTAGATTTTATAATAACAATGATATTTTTATATGACAGGTTAGCTGATATTTTAAAAATAGGGCGTTTTAGTTTATACATGACAAATTAAAATTTATAGTCTTACTGCTGGCAATATGTTTAATAAACAGATAAATATATGATTAGTTTATAGTTCTGATTTGCAAGGTGGTGGTGATGATAATTTTCAGTAGCCTGGGCATCGTCTCAAGACAAGTTACAATTTATGATATTGTAATACGATATGCAGTACATTGTACTACCCTGCCAAATAACTACCGCAATATCAATTTGCGAACATTGCAATAAATTCAACTAACCACAGCCTAATTTTCGTCAATGGTTTAATGTAAATCAGCTGTTTCCATGTAAATTTTATTTAAAATTTGAAAGCAAGATAATACGTGATAGCCATCACTTGACATTTTTGTCGAGGAAATCCATGTTTAAATGTGCATTACCATGGACCCTATAATACATGTTCATGTTACTTTGACTCCTGAATATTGCCTTGTAGGACAAAGCAGTCACTTAATTGACTATCATAAAATTTGAATAATTAATTCTAAAGATCTGCTCATGCATATAAATGAGGCAATGTGAAAATAAAGTTTTTTTCACTGATTATGGGTATATAAATCTCTGTTTAACAATAAGAGTGCTAATTGACTGGGACTACATATTTTATCTGTATAAATGATTATAATTATTTCAAGTGAAATCTATGTTCTTTAAACAGATTGACTGGTACATTTAGTACATCCATTATTTTTATATATAAAGATTATATGAAAAATAATATATAGAGGATATTTGACGTTTTAGAGTGAATAACATATTGTATTTCATCGAGAAGCAAGAAAACTTATATTTTCACGAATGCGTAGCATGAGTGAAAATATAAACGTTTTCTTGCTTAGAGATGAAATAAAATATGTTATTCACGACAAAACGACAAATGTTCTATTTATTTTATGATTTTACACTCATTTTAGGTAAAAACAACTAGCCAGTGGAATAACACTTTTATTTCACTGATAAAACGCGGTATTCCACTACTGATCATAAAATAAATAATTAGGTTATGTTATAAATCTGTTATATTTCATTTTTCCATATCAAGTCATTAAAGTACTTTGCTCATAAACCCTCAGTTAAACACATTCAATTGAAATTTTAAATAAATTTTTGTCTTTTTTATTAATTATATTATCTAATAAAATGTTAAATACAAAATTTGATGTTTTTCATTTAATTTGTATTTACATATCATCTCATGCATGTTTATTTGTAAATAACGTATTTTAACATACTTTTATATTATATATCAACATTTCTAATAAAGTTATTTTTTCCTAAAGTTGTTTTTTGTATGCTTTTTTTTTTGTTGAAGAGGAATAGGATAGGCTCTAGAATCTGTCCACCACTCAGATTAAATGTATTGTATGGACAGTAAACATCCAGGTTACAATTGGTGGAAAGTGTCTACTATTGCTCCCTAGAATTTATGGATGTTCACATCTAGAAATGATAAGCTATGGATGCATAGCCTGAGTACATCTGGATTTTCTGGTCTAGCTCTGTTAACTGATAAATTTTTAGTACAAGACTGAATGGACCATAGTTACATTTGTCCATTTCTTAAAGCCACCAAACCCCTCATGCACAAAACTATGGAGATGGAAGTCAAGACATAATTCTAACACTTAACCTAGTAATGTGTATAGCCAAAATGCTTACATCAAAACATGTGACTTCTTTTATCAGTACTTACATACAGTAAATTGGCTATTTACACATGTAAGATAGGTTGCCAGGCAATGAAACATATGCCCACAGCAGCTAAATCATCAGAGAAGTTGACAAGGGTTGTCACATATTTATTCTTTTGTGAGTAATAGGAGTATTTATAAGAGAGAGAAATGGGGTTTAACGTCCACTCGACACAAACTAGGTCATTTCGGGACTAACATATGGTTTAATTTTATTTCAATAATTCGCTTGCGCATAGGGGTCTTTAGTAGTGGGAGAAAACCCATGAGGAGTATTTATAAGACACTTACATAAATTTCATACAGATCGAATGTTCACAATGTTCAACAAAATGAAACAAGGGCCATAACCGAGTAGTTAACAAGCACAACACAATTTAAATGGAATACAATCACTGGTTTATACACATATAGCACAACATTTCAACAAGTATTCTCTTATCGTTATCTAAGAGAATATTTATCGAAACATCGTGCTATATGTGTATAAACCAGTGATTGTATTCCATATAAATTGTGTTGTGTTTTTTAATGTGCTCAATCACTAAATGCCACTCAAGGATTATAGTTAACAAGCATTGTCGCATATTTTTTACTGAGTAAGAGTGACAACCCATCGGTAACCCTTGCCTTTGTCTAGGTTAAGAGTTAGAAGAGTTTGATCCATAGAAAATCACATTGTTGTAAGGCCCAATTTATTTGAAGAATTAAAGTGGGGAAATTAAAGACCAACTTAAAGAGAGAGAGAAATGAGGTTTAACATCCACTCATCACAAATTAGGTCATTTCATGACTAACATATGGTTCAATGTTATTTCAATAAATCGCTTGCACATAGTAGTCTTAGCTGTGAGAGAACCCGCAGAAAACCCACGAGGATAGACAGGTGACCTAACCACGCCACTTGACTCAATGACAGACCTTACGATCTAACGCACACTTGTTGACCATTCGGCCACCAAACCCACCTTCCAACTTAAAGATCAGTCTGTTGTAGACAAGTCGTACAGTCATTTAATGCACTAATAACATGCTTGTAATAACGTGTTGTCTTGGGGTCTGTGATAGGACTGTTTTGTAACAAGATCTAAATATCCAATTTACAGATTCCTTCCCTAGGTCAATTAAAACTGTTTTATATATATATATAAATAAGCAAATATCTTTATTTACATCTTTTTATTCCTCTTTATGGTATATCTATATACACTGGAAAATGTAAAAGAATGGTTTTTTTAATATACCGAAAAAGATTACGATGTGTGATGAAAAATGTTATAAAATATATATTACATAATGAAATAATTGATATACATATTATCATCTTCAAAAGTCCAGCTTTACAAAACATTATCCCCATAAAATTAAAAACAAGCGGTTGCCATGCAAGATACACCCACACTTTGCAAGAGATGGACAGAGAACAAGCTAAAAATGTGATTTTTCGTACAGTGGCCATAATCTAGAAAATTACAGTTCGATAGGCGTAAATATCGAAAGGAGATCTGTGGTATATAAACATATCTTTTAAGTTTTATCAAAATTGAATAAAAAAATTGTGACCTCTAGAGCATCTACAACCTTGGTATTACATATTTTTTTCAAATTAAACTATTTGCATAATGGTGATATATTTGAACAGTTTTTAAAACTTTGACCTCTAGAGGGTCCACAAGCTAAAAAACTGATTTTACGTAAAATCAGGGGCCATCTTCCAGGAAGTTACAGTCCGATATGTGAACGGCCAGACAGGACAATATACATCCACATGAAAAAACAGGTGTATAAAAACATGTTTACAACAAAATACAATAGCACGGTTTGGTGTAAGGCAAGTGTCAGCCTGAGTTCCAACAATGTCATAGAAACATCCTTGTGTATAATTGATAAGGGTCTCTCTGACACAGGTGTATTCAGGCCACCCCAAGATCTGATCCGCCCTACAACATATCTTTGCTTAAAAAATAAACAATTTGATCACATCTAAACCGTAACTACCAATTCAGATTGACAGAAAAATTTTGCACACATTTTGATATTGCAGAATTTATGAAATGATCGATTCATCTACAATTTAACAAAATTCAAACTGTCTAAATTCACTCAAACTTACAGAGCTCTCAATTATTAAATGTAAATGTACAGTGGAGATCTTGGTTAATAAATGATTTGGTTCCCCCTCAATTATTATACCAAGCCTAAAAGTTCATACTGATATATTCAAGTAGCAAACTTTGAATTACATTTCTTTATCAATATTAAGCATTCAAAAATTTGCTTAATATTAAATGTCTTCATAGTGAACAGGGATATCGAAACTTTGGGAATTGATGAGTATAATAAAAACACAAATATGCAATACAAATTTTACATTTTAGAGTTAAAAAATCAAACTCTTGATATACAGAAGTGATACAAAAATTTGAATCTACAGATCAACTAAAACAAAGCTTTATTTTCATCAGATGTAAAAAATAAACAGGAGAAAAAATATCACAAAATGCAGGGAGTGTATTCCATGGTTTAATATAAGATTTATGTACACAGCACATAAAATATAACATTTTGGGCGGGGAGATAGTTCATTTATAAAATATTGAATATTTCTAACAGCTCAGTTACACAAGAAAAATCTATCTAGTGAAAAAATACTTTGAAAATAAGGTATACTAAATTTAAAGCAGAGCTCTCAAAAAGAAAATCCTTTTTTATGTATGTAGTTATTTCAAATTTATGGCATAAAAATTGCAACTGGAAGTTTTCTCAGCAGATATTCACCTAATAATTTAATTGTGTATTCCTACGTTGTAATTCTACTTAATTATAATTGTTTGTACTGAAAGAAAAATTCAACATTTCCTCCAAAACTTTTCCCATTTTCTATTAAAGGATCTGATATCATATAGTCAACTATATATATATACAACTGCTTGGGGAAATATATTACAGATCTGTGGTATGGTATATTATTTACATAAATTCTTTAATTACAATTTATTATTATTAATTATATCTGTATATAGATATCGTATTCTTAAAAACTTAAACTTCATGAAAACTATCAATAAGAATGAAGGACAATTTCAAAATGTTACAAAGAATGACAATGAATTTATGGCATTAGCATGCTTTTTTTTTTTTAAATCATTCAGTTCTTCAGTAATTATCTGAACTTCAGAGTTAGAATCAAATGTTTTCAATCCTTTTATTTCAATTGACCTTCCAAAATTTGATTTTTAAATTTTTTCAAAACAAATTTAGGATTTCAATTGTTAGTTCATTTTAAAGAATAACCCTCAGCCCTCAGGGTTTACAAATAAACAATTAAATAGATACATAGCAATATAAACAGATTTCAATTATTATGTTCACTTGTATATATGTACAAATAATCAGAATAAAACTTAATACAGGTAGGCATCGGAAAATTTCTAGGATATTTGTTAAAGCACTTGAAAACACTGCTGATGTGTTGACACCTGTGACCTCTTGGTTATTAAATGTCACAAATAATTTATAAAAATAGTAAGAATAGCACCTTTTAAGAGTAGAAAAAAAGTTTCTAATATTGCAATGTGACACATTAATCTCAGCCTTAAAATAATCCAGTTGGCTGTTTCAATTGTCTCTGTTTCCATGACGGCAATGCATAATATTCTTCTTTTGACATATGTAATAAACTCTGAAAAATATACAAAATAATATCAAGATATTTCATTATAACAAACAGGACTTCAACAGCAAAAAAGATTCCTGAAGACTAAAGGGAGATAATCTAAAATGCTGAAGACTAAAGGGAAGCAATTTGCTACTCATGGTACATTAACTTGTGCTTAGCATTTTCATAACACTTGATAGCACTTCTAATTGTCAGTATGGTTTATTTAGTTAATAAAAATTATCTAACACAGCCTTCCACTTTTTAAAATGCCACCATCGGATTTAATTTTTCACATTAAAAAATGTATTTTATACTTCGGCACTGGACGATGATTAAACACCAACCCACCTGAAATTCCTCCTCATCAAGATAAGATTCCAGTTTAGATGCATCTACACCTTCTGGTAATGGTCGTTCTTGCAGTTCTGCAAATGTATACTGTGTTCTCTTTAACTTAGCTAAAATGTCTTCAGCAGATTCTAAATAACCTTCTCTTTTACCATCCTGTTTATAAATAACCAAATATGCAACCATGTATTTATATTATTACAATCGTTATTAAAGCACAATTACATATACTACTGACTTTGGTTAGGAGACGATATCTGTGAGCTGAGAAAAACCTTCGGGATTACTTGAAAGTATCCCAATGCCAAGTAAAGTATGTGCAGTCATTCACAAGTGCGAGAAAACTAAGGAGAAATACATGGTGACACCACTCTCCTTATATTATATTTCACATGCCATGTAACCATATTGAATAAAACTATGGTGTCAGTCTCAAAATGACTAAGTATTGTATGATAAGAAGTTAAACCCTGTTCTATAATCACTGGACTGTAAAACTTTTGAATTAGGATAAAAAAAAGAAACTATTGTAGGAGAAATTACTTCATACCTTAATATTCAGTTCTTTAGCCTGTTCATCAACGACCCAATAAGGAAATATATTAATAAACTGTTGAGGTTCGACACCACCATATACTATATACATCTTAGGCATACGTTTTCTACTTTCTGTTGATAAAATATAAATAAATAGTACAAATCTACAATCTACACCGATAACCAAATGTCACCTAAATACAAACAGTTTAAATTTCCATATACATCTATTCACCATACCAGTTTTTTATTCAATAGTTTCTAAATGTGTCTTGGTATAGTTTCTTTTTATATTCAATACAACATACTGTCCTTTTCATTTACCCCATGTAAACACTCTAGGTGTTACAGTATTAATACAAGTAAACATTCTTACATTTAGTTACAGTCTAGGTAAAGGAATCTGCTCAATAAAAAGCAATGATTTATCAATGGTAAATATTCCAAGAGAAAATCAATTTCATCTTTTAGTCCTGTATATTTCATTCTTAAGACAGTTGCAACTAACAATGTCATTCTTTTGTTATTGTACTTGAAGCATGCATCTCTATTTACCTCTACAGTAATTCACCATAGTTTCTAGAGCACACTTTCTGTCTATATTAAATCTAGCTATAGCTGATCCTGTGTGCATATTTTCTTCTTCTTCTTTACCCTCTGGCCACCAACCATGCCATAAATATACCTCACGATGATTATCAACTAGGAATAAAGCTGAAAATATAGAACATATAATATAAATACAACGCAGTGTTCATAAATACATATTCTTCTAAAAGGAATATTATAATAGTTCAATCTTGTTCAGAATTTAGAAAGAATATTGTAACATTTGACAATCTCTGCAGATGATATATTCCCATTGAATCAATCCGGGAGATTAACTACCACACATATTTTGGTTTTGTTGTCTTTGGTAATTGTTAAATAATCGATTGTGGGATGACTTTCAGCTGCGTAAAATTAGATTTTGTCCAAAAATGATGATGAGAGGCTTTAGCAAATAATTTTAATATCAAATTTCCATTTAAAAATTGGATTAGTTAAAAAATTAAGAATAATAAATATGAACATACCTGGTTGTGAAACTTTATAGAGATCAGATTGTAAAAATGGGAATGGTGTATAAAGATCTTCACAACGCGCTGGATTTAATAATTCTATCACTTCAAATACACCTGATACACTAGTCATATGGAATAAACGTACAGTATGTTCTAATGATCGAGGCTCTGAAAAATATAACCAATATTATATATGATACAATAAAATATCACATCTGTTACATAGTATTCTTACTTTTTCTCAAACACTTGATAACATTTCTCTAATGTGTATTCTGAACCAAATTTGCCTATTGTTACCCCAAAACTGGATCTGAAATCTAATCAAAATGATTTAAAGTAATGTGTAACGAAAAACTGAATTCTTTAATCCAAATCACTGAAGATTATTGTATTCCTTTCAATGGAATAGCTCTTTCATTTATATATGGTTGCTGCAGCATACATGTACATTATTTTACAGAACATAAATACATATCAAAATGAATACAACTGGCAATTAATGCAATGATTTCATGACTCTGTTAAATTGTTTCTAGAAAGAATTTACTTACCATTTAATAAGGACATATATAATGATCTATCACGACTTTCTAATGCTCCCCAGATCTGTGATTTCTCCTCTCCTTCTTCCATCTCAGTAATCAAAATACTAGCATCTTTATGTAAACCAACTTCTAATGGACAACTATAAATATAGTTTAGTATAAAATAAGTAAATATCGTTCTAGATATTTAAATAATGTATTAAAGTATTCAAACATAGGTATTCAAGACTAGAGGAAGATTATAAAACAATCTTATTTTGGATATTTATTCACTCATTTTGATAGAGCAGTAGAACTTAAATTACAAGAATTGATCTTTTATTAAAACTAATTAAATCATACTACAGAAATAAGAGTCTTGAACATTTTGAATTGATAGAATTACAATGAATTGTGCTCTGTCCCAATAACAAATGTTGTGCGAGTAAAATTGAGGTGTAATCAATTGTTTCATCTAAAGGGAATGGGTCCAGATATTACTGTATTCAGTTGGTGCAGGCCATATGTTTATTTAACCGTGGCCCATATTCTTGCATTTACTCAACTGACAATAAGACAATTCTATTCAAGAAGTAGTACATACATACTTGTACCATATATTATGGGGTATAAAAGCTGATTAATGCTACTTAGTATATGTTGTTGTCCAGATTATAGATTATTTTGGGCCCTTTTCCAGGAAAACATTCAATTTCTGAAAATTAATATCTCATCCTCACATTTCAGTATTTTATAAATGAAAGAATTTTATATCTAAAATAAACTTACTTGTCTTTAAGTTTATCAGCAACAATACGTGCATTTTTTCTAGTATAGTCTGGTGATTTACAACCATGCCATATATACAAATGTCCAGTTTTCACATTTAACAATATTAATGATGAACGACTACGTAAATTATCAACACACAACTTAATTTCCACAACACAGAGTTCATTTTCTAATTCATTACGAACACAGTATAATCTCCATGGACCTTGCGTATTTGATTCTTCTTCTTCACGTTTACCTATATGTACAATCATACTTCCATGGAATAGGTTTAAAAAACATGGTGGTTCTTTTCCTTGAATAACACGTATCTAAAACATAGAATTATAGGGAAATGGTATCAAATATTACCTCTTACAAACAAAAATATAATCAAACTGAAGTAAGACAATTCCATTTAAAATTACATCGGTGGGCGGAAATGCCATTTGTCATAGATGCCCTGCAAACACTCTAAAATGCGTATTAGCCCCTCTACCAATCGTATTCTTTTCTAATATAATAGAACACTGACAATCTACAGATATAACAAACAATCTTAACTAGCAGTCACAATACCAGTGGATTAATTGAGCACAATGAGAGGTTTCACTATCAGGCGTTCCAAAAAGGGTAACATATCCTGCCTTGTACACTACACCTGCTATTACTATGATACTCTTGCCTTAATCAGATGATGAACCAGTAAATAAAACCAACATTATCAATTACCTGGGGACCTCTTTCTTCATCCAACTCAACTGTCATTAAAGCTGAAGCTCCTTTCTCATTAATCGTAGATTCTTTACCCTGCCAGAAAAAATATGCATATCTTTCTCTTCCTGTTATAGATTTACGAGCTGCCTGGCCTTTTAATGATTTTAAACCTGAAATCAGATGTTATATTTAGTAATAAGTTTTAACAAGGGCTATAAAATATATATAATAATAAAAATTTGATAGCTCTCAAACAAAGAATATGTTTGAGACTTTATTACAAGGGGCAGGAATGGGGGTTCTACATCTCGTCAATGATGTAATTTGCTCAGTTTGCTATCTGTTTTTGAAATCGTTTGTTGTTTTCTTTCTCATTTCATATTTTGAATTTAATAGCCTGGAACATGGCCTATCAACCAAGTCTTCTTCAAATTACAAATACTAAGAGATCTTCCAAATAGTCAAACTTTCCTTGTTAGTCTCCATTTCTCTATACTGGTAGATCTTGACAAAATCTCCTGTAAGTTATCGTGCAAACAGCCAGTTATTAAATACTGAATTCATTCTTATTGGACAGGACCAATATTTATTTAGGACTGGAGTGATCCAGGTTATTTCCTGGTTAATTCATTAAGTATGATCCCGGTCAAGAAGGAACCGACCTTCAATATGATATTGATTGATAGTTTTGTTACTTACATATGAAATAAAATACCTTACCAGCATTTGAGATCATATACTGCCACCTAACAACATAGGTATCACCATCATGAAACTGTCCATAACTTGTTTCATCTAATTTATAATGATCATATTCCATAACATGCCACATATCAACACCTAAAGTTACTATCTCAAATTCTCTCATAAAACCCTGCATATCTTCTAACCTAATAATCAAAACAAAATGTTAACACAATTATCTCAATCACAAATACAAAATGACCAGGGCCCTCATAAGCCCAGGACAAAAGTTTCAGTGACACATCCTGTTGTAAAAGTCAAAAGGTCTACCGTCTCCAAGGAGTTTAAAGTTAATAACTATATCTTACCATTTAGTTCCTCTACCAACATGAGAACCTTCTAGAACTAATGTAACAGGTGATTTATTTATAGGTACCATTTTATCAACATCAAATGCTTGTAATTCTGCTACTTCTACTTTCTATAATAGTCAAATATAAATTATAATAATTAACCATAAGTTTATTAACATCAATCATACACTAAAATTGAAAGAAACATTGGTTGGCATGCAACAAAACACCTCCTCAAAATTTCAAATAACTCAGATCATAATTAAAACTTCTAAGATTTTGTAACAAAAGGGAATAAATAAAAACTAAAATTGCACTACAGCCATACTTTAGTCATGACTGCTTATTGCAGGAAAATTGCAAACAAATTGTTTAGATCTTCTTTTTGAGTGTTGCAGTCCTCTCTAGCTCCACCTACTCCATGACATAAAAGTTAATCATTGAGACATCCATTTCATTCACCCTGGTCAATCAGGTTTTTATGATAATTTGAGTACTTTGCTATCTCACCTTTTCTGTCTTTTCATCATCTTGACCTTTAACCTTAATTATTCTGGCATTATCTGGCCAATCAACAAACTTCTCTTTAAATAATAACGTTTCCATCCCTTGATGTACTTTACCAAATAATGCCCAATCGGGACGAGTATTACTTTTGATGGGAACGGATCCTGTGTCTTCAGCTAAATAAATAAATATTAACAAATAAGGTACATATTTCAAAGTCAACTAAACACTTTAAAGGAGCTCTAACACTTTGAATTTGGACAAAATAATGAACTGCTGGCTTATTTCGATTACAGATGAGATATCAGTTTTATACCATTCAAAAACTAATCGGATTTGATTTGTTTATTAACTTTTGTTTCGTTTTTGGTTTAAAATGTGGACCACAAGATCAGTATAACTACTTCCTATATGAAATCAAAACATCATATTTAATTAAATTGACAATTATAAGCGTCCTATCATTTAACATGGTACTAGGTTTTTGGGGCGGTAGAATTCAAATTATAGTGCTGCAGCCACCTTCAATTTACTTGCAATCAATAGTACAATTAAAACTCACTATGTAACGGAGATAAAGGATTTATATCACATGGTGTATAATCATATCCTCTATCCCATAATTCTTGACACAGCAGACGGCCAATCTTACGATCTTCAGGTGATACTTTTTTACCCAACCATAAATATAACTCAGCCCCAAAATCAAATGCTAATGTCTGAAAAAGACAGTAAGAAGGTATAAAGCTAAGTCAAAGAAAATTCAAACAAATTTCTTTTTCATGTGCATGTTAAGAAAACATCACTAATTTATTGTTATACAATTTTGCAACATTTCCTTCCATTTTCCTAAAAATATTAAAATTATGCAACAAATTATCCATCTATAATAATGATAAGTTCATTAGTGTTAGCCATTATCTTATTACCATTTGACAACTTAAAACGTTTGAAACACTTAACGAGTTGTAAAGTTTAAATGATAGATTAACAAAGTACCAAGAACTGTTGCATTTATTCATTACAGATGTAAATATTGTACCAGACATAACAAATGTAAAAACTTTTAAATGGTCAGTTTTATAATAGCGACATTTAGGTACTGGGCATGTTATTTATTATTAACAATCTACCAAATATGCAAGAAGAACAGGCAGTGTGTTTACTAATTTCACAATACATGACTCGTGGTAGACAGCTTTAGTTTGAGATCAACAAGATAACTTTTTTTTCCTGTGGTTATGCAGAATGAAAAGGGAGGGGGGGTAGCCAAGACAGCAGAAATTCTGATACTCTACATTGTTTTCCAAAGTTTCCTTCACATTATGCACCATCAATTTGTACACACGACTTCATTAGATTTGAAGAAGACACACTTTCTGCAAGAGCATTTAGAAGGACATTAAAAAAAAACTCAACAACTTACAATTTCTGGGTCTAACATACTATATTTTAAGGCAGCACCCCAATATTCCTGATATGGCTTTAGAGAATTATCTTCTAGTTTAAACACCATATTGGTTTTATTTATACATGTCTCATATATCTCATCTTCTTCTTCAGGTCCTACAGCTATAATAAACATAATAAAATACATAGCTTAACATGTAGCAATTATGATTTCAATGTACAATGGGGGGGGGGGGGAATAAGCCTAGACAAAAGGGTTTTCACTTATAATTATTGTGACCCTTCTTTTCATTTTTTTTTTTGGTGAAAGTACATTTAATGGCGTCTTTAAATATTAACTGATATTAAGAAGATTGATGAATACTATATGTATCTGATAATCTTGTTAAATAAAAGTAAATAATAATATGTAGTTTTAACAGCATGTAGTCTGTACCCACGGTGTTCTATTCTAACATATGGTGATACCAGTGGAGAGTAATGATTAAATGAAACATACCTTGATATTCTTGTTGACCACCAAGAGATGCCCAGAAATGTTTTCCTGCTCCAAGGCGTTGTTTTTCTTCCTCTACTGTCGCTGAGACGGTTGTACTTCTACACCCCATATCTCTCTTCTGATGTATATAATTTGTTATGTCTGCTGACTGCAAAATATTAAATTTGATATTTAAATAAATAATAACTTTGGTTATTTATTCAGTCTAACATTTAGAAATGATTGAGTTTTTCTTTTCTTCAAAGATAAAGGTAAGACTTATATGAATGGATGGATCTACTTTTTAATTTATCTAATAGATATCAACAAATTTTTCATTTGAATAACCATATAATTAGCCAATGAAACCGAATCAAATTGTCACAGCTTATGTCTAATATAAAGATACTATTCTATGAGATTGACATAAATAAAGCATGACTTCACAAAAAGTGATGTGTTTGGCCATTCATTCATTATTTTGCTAGGCCAAACTTAGAACTGAAATATGAGTTTATTTTTCATTCTTTTTTCTTAGTTATGATCATATTTCATCTTCCTCAAAATTAATAAATTTGTTTGTTCTTTTTAGTACTGGGAAAAGGGTATTGGTATGGAGTTGAAAACATTAAATAAACAGCATTAAAAAAAAAATCACAAGTTTTATTCACTAAAAAAATAAATATTATCAATTTGAAACAATACCCTAATCAACAAAATTTTAGACTAGGTTAACGAAAATCCTAGCACTGACCTACTTACATAAATTTGTTTTCCACAAGCATTCCATAAACTCCTTCAAAACCACTAAAAAAAAACCTGTACAACTTATAAATTGAAAGCTAAAAAGTCTAAATCTAAGTATTTCTAATCATATCAAATTACCTTAGCTTTTTCAATAACGTTACTAAATGATCCAATCCAGTTGATGATTTTTTCTGGGGTAATAAGAACATAACAATCTCCACTATTAATAGATACAGATGATGGTTGTACAAGACGAGTCTGAACATTTCTTCTTCCTGCAATTAAAAATCAGTAAATGCAGTATTATTGTTTAATCTGAGTTTTCCTACTGGAAAAGCATTTAGGGTACAATGTTTAATTATAAAAGTTCACTCTCTTAGTGGAAGAGAAAAATATAACGATAAAACAGTGGTGCAATCATATTAAAGTTTGCTCTATATAGAACACCCCATACCACTCTCACAATATATTTGACTAATTAACAGTTTACTACATTGCTTGGCTGATCATAATGACTAAAAGTTTAATAAAATGCTAAATTGACTAACAATATAATAATTGGTCAAGAAAGTTCCTCTGGATTTTCTGGTGTATTTTCCGATTGTCAGTGGTTCAAGACGGAGGGCCTGGAAAGCACAGTGTCTATTCGTTTGGACAGGACATAAAAATGGTCCCCTGTACACTTTGGTGTGCATGTAAAAGAACCCATGACAGTTGGAATTTGAAATAAGAGTAGGCCGTAATGCTGCTGTACGAGCAAAATATCCTTCATAGCACACTGAATGGCGTATACCCGTCTTCATTAGCCCCGTCGTTGTAAAAAGTAGGACGTTAAACCCCATTTTATTTCAATTTTTTGGCCTACCATTTTGCCACAGTTGAATTTAAATTAACATACCTTTTACATGTAATAACATAATATCTTTATATGGTTCTAATCTATCTTTACTGCCTGGTGTAGAAGTTACATCCATTTTACGTAAAGCTACCTTCGAAAAATTTTCTTTACTTGCTAATCCTGCCAGTGCTTCTTGAGCAAAACCAGTATTATCTTTGGCAACTAGTGAAAAAAAGAAGAGAATTTATACAAATTATTATCTCAATCTAATGACTAATTCGAAATTTGATTAATTACACAGTGACATCATTATAATATGGGTTGTTATAAAGTGGGTTTCAGTATAACAACAGTGTCAGCATGGCCACTGGCTCTAAACAGCATTGTGTGTCGTACATGATAAAGGGTCTGGCTATAACCTGGACATAGGCAACATACTTCACAATCAGAATTATCATGAAGTGTTAGTTTTCTTTAAATGACAACATTTTGACATGTTACATGCGATGACTTACATTAGAAGAAAAGGTTGTTAAAAAATGTTTGCTTACTTTTTTCAACTTTGACACGTTTTAATTCCAGTTCTGCTAGACCTGTAGTAACTTCTGTATACTCTGTTTTAATCTCCACAGACATATTTTTAAGGGGGTTAGCTGTTCTTGCTGCTTGTTTTCTCACTGGACGGATTTTTTTCACGGATGGAAGTCTGAAATTATTAACAAATAAATGAAATAATTAAAATATAGATCTATATTTCGTTTCGTTTTTTATACTTTCGATGGCCTACACTACATGTAGATCTAACCGACCCGATTACGTCAGTCATACGATTAACCAATTAGCGACCGCCATGTATTTTTGATCTACTTTTGCTTTGTTTTGATTTCTATTGCCGCTAATGTCTACCCACAGTTCCGCGCAAAAAAGGTCAAACGCTTGATTCGACAGACCATTTGATTGGCTGACCCCTCATTTCAAGCAGAACACAAGTTAAATAACAACGCTTCCAGATCCAAGTGTAGTAAAGACAAGTAAAATCGAAATTTTGAACTATAAAAACGAAACGAAATTGGATCTGTGTTTTAATCAGATTGGAATAAATGTATCTTTATTCAGTTTCTAATGAAAACAAAGCACAATTCTAAAAAAAAAAATTCTTTGAGAATATTGTAAAGATGGGTTAAGATAAATCCTGACAATCTTGTCACGACCTTGGGCCTGAGAGACACAACTCGCCGAATATGGGTAGTTCACCACACAAGCACTCATATTAACCAAAGTTCAGGTTTCATACCAGTTTGGTTCACTTATTTAATGCTAGTATCAGCTCTGCATGATTGCTTGAAATTTAAATTTTCTTAGCCTATCAGTTGGGGTTCAGTGACTTCAATGGTCAATCATGATAATCAAGTCTTATTGTGACCTTGACAGAAATAGAAAGATAAATGAGGTTTAACGTCCACTCGACACAAACTAGGTTTTTTCGGGGAATAATACATGGTTCAATTTTATTTCAATACTTCGCTTGAGTGTAGGGGCCTTTAGCAGTAGGAGGAAACCGGGGAACCTGGAGAAACCCCTACTCATTGTCCCAGTCAAGCGGGGAATCAAAACCACGCCTCTATACTCCAAGACAGACCTTGTGATTTCTCACACACACATTAAACCGCTAGTCCACCCAACCCGCCTTGACAGAAATATCAAATAATGTTGATAAACCTAAAATGAATGATAATACTAATCAATTGTATCTACTCACATATCATTAGAATTTATGAATATATCATTAAAATCATCTATATCTAAATCTATTCTTTCTTCATTTTCATCGGGTAAATTAAAGAAGGCGTCCACATCAGCAGAACTAAATTGAGGTATTTCTACAGTGACAGATTCTATTTTGCGTGATGATGCTGTCTCATGTATTTCTGTGACTGTTTTAACTTTGGTTACAGATGTTGATGAGGCTAGAAAATATTGAATACAGATAAATAAATAAATTGTTATCTGGATGAAAAATTGCTACGTACACAAGTGTTGCGCTCGGTGGAATGATCCCCAGCTAGCCAAATCATTTACAGTGTTCTTCAAAGAGTAAGCACACACTGTCTTGTGCATGGCACATATAGCATGATGCCGTACCAGTGAAATATAAATATTATAATTACCATGAGTGATGATATCTTTAGGAAGTGGTATTCTTTCATGCGTTGGTGTTGTCACAGGAGATTCATTTGGAGAATTTTCTTTTGAACCTAAATCTATAAAAGATATAGCCATGACAGAATAAAAACATGTTTGAAAGCATTTCAAAAAGGTTATAAAATGAACAGTTTATTATTAAAGCCCCCATATGCCAGATGACCACTGGCCATTATTCTTATCTAAAAACATGTGTGATTGATTCAAACTGTAAAAGAAGAAACTAAGAAATAACTTACCTAAACTCATTCCATTTCTTTTATTTTTTAATCTTGAAACGAGGGGACTGGCAACTGTTCCAGCTGAAAAATGTATTTTTCACCAAAGTGAACAAGACAGAACACAAAAATAACTAGACAATTTATCATTTTGGAATAATTTGTCATTTTAATTTTGCAACTTTGCGCTCAGTGATGGAATTCATTATTTTAGTTTATGCACATTAGCTATAGATAGTTGAATAGCAAATTTCTGTTACATTTACCTGTTTGACTTATTTTTCCTGCAACTGTAAACTTGGATGTGTCTTTTTCCTCGACTCTTTCTTTCCATGTTGTTTTATTCACATCCAAAAGATTGAGTCGATCAGCTAGACTCACAGGTCGACTCTCGATTAATAACCCTTTCTTCTCGCGTAACTTAATCTCTTGTGGACTTTCGAAATCAAGAGATTTAGGGACCCGCTTCTTCCATTCTTCTTCTCCACTTTTTTTCAAAGCACTTAATCTAAAAAAAGAAAAAAATGCAGGAAATTAATTTTGTAAAAAGAATGGTTAGACAAATTCTAATTATTAATATGGAAACATATAAGTTTTCACAAAACATCTTGTTACCCATATAAAAAGTAAACAAAGAATAAACTGGTAGAATCATTTAGGTAATATTCTTGAAACCCTGTACTAAATCATTCTTCTATATTACATGCAGTAAAAAGACAGAAAGAAAAAAACTAGCAAAAAAAAACTGTTGACCGAGAAAATCTGAATTTATTACCAATAGAAATGTGTGGCAATTTTGGTATATATCTAGAAAGTAGAGACATCCAATCCTGCAAGAAAATACTGGATTCCCTAGAAAAAAATCCATGGGGCATGCACAGTCAGTCTCCTCAGGTGATCTAAGGAGCGCTTTCATATTTATGGTAAATGGACAGCGACTAACGTCAAATACAAGCTAAAAATGGATTCTCACTCAAGTCACATGATAAGCCAGGCTGATAAAAATAGATTCTTGTGGCATGGATAGGTTTCTTCCTATTAAAAAGGGATTTGAAGCAAAATTTTGATAAATACATTAGTTTGCAGTAAAAATATCGGTATATCATCAATTCAGACAGTTTGTACAAAGGAAGGTATTATTAAGATGATAACACTGGCTTAATAAAATTCCATTTGGTTAACTAAAGATATCAAAGATGGGTTGCCAGGCAATGAAATATACGTCCACAGCAGCTAAATCATCCGAGAAGTCGACAAGGGTTCTCGCATATAAATTATGCTTTTGTAAGTATGCTTTTGTATGACATTGACATAAATTTCATACTGGTCGAATGTTCACACTGTTCAACAAAGTGAAACAAGAGCCATAACTGTAGAAGTTATTAACAGAAAATGCTTAAATTCAACAGGTTTCTTCAATAATCTCAATAATGCATATAAATTTCATACAAATCAGATGATCACTTTTGTCGAGAGAGTTCACAAGGTTCACCAAAGTGAAACATTGACCATAACTCTAAAAGTAATAACCGGAAACTGTTGAAATTCAATAGATTTTTTGATTTAGTGATCTAAATAATGCATATAAATGTCATACATATTGGATGATAACTTGTGTTGATAGAACATTCACAAAGTTCAACAAAGCATGGGCCATAACTCTAGAAGTAATAACAGGAATTGTTGAAATTACTAATTCAAATAATGGATGTAAATTTATTACAGATCAGATGACAACTTTTGTAGTTTGAGTGTTCTCTAGGTTCAACAAAGTGAAACAAAGGTCATAAATCTAGAAGTTGTAAAGGAAAATTGCTGAAATTCAATAGGCTTCTTTGCTTAACTAGTTTAAATAATAAATTTAAATTTAATATATATCAGGTGATAACTTTAGTCGTTAGAGTGTTCACAATCTTCAATAAAATGAAACAAGGACCATAACTCTAGAAGTAATTAACAAAAATTGGTGAAATTAAATAGGCTTTTTCGTCTCACTGATGTAAACAATATATACATTTTAAACTTATCAGATAATAGATGCAGTCCGTAGATTGTTCACAAGAAATTGTAGACGATGCACAGACATAGGCAAGGCAATACAGAACCACATTTCCCCACCCCCTTCAATTTAATTCTGACTCTTGGATTCCTTACTAATCATTTATAAATCTAAGCAAGTGCTCCATGATATTATGTCTAAACATGTTCTATGACTTTCCACTCGATGATCAAGAATTAAGTTCTTCATGAGTGGTTTCTCATGAGAATATAGTTGACTGATTCCATTCTATGCAATTAGTAAATTATTACTGAAATATATAGAAAACTTCTTTATTTACCTGTCTGCCACCGAGCCTCCCTTCATTGTTACTGGTGTAGTTTCTTCTGCTTCTTTAAATTCATCGGGTGTAACTGGCTGCGTCATGTGTCGACCCTCATACTTAATTCTCCTCTTACTCTGAGGAGATTTCTCTGGGGTTACTAATTCAGCAGGCTGAGTTAGATATCTGAAAATAGAAAAGTTTAGCACATGTAATAGTGACATCAACATCTAACTAAAAGTTGTGTACACAAAATAATGACATCATAATCATCAAATATAAACTGCATCCATGTATATGACTGACAATAAATTCTATGAATAACAATTATGTCATTAAAAACATTCATCATTGAATCATTTCATAAGATTCAAACTGGTACAGTATGTTTGTTAAATTTAAATTTTCAAAAATAAAAAGCAACAAAATTCAAAACTAAACAAACACTTCAACAATATCATGTGACAATTCAAGCTATCTCTTTTGATCAGGAAATGTAAAGAAGATAATAAATTTGAAGAGCTTCAAACCTGATCAAAATGCTAAAATGGTTGAAGTATCTTGGTATAAAATAATATACAGTGGCTAACATTACACCAAAGATCAAGAATTGTATAAATGCAGAGATCATATTGTTTCACAAGTTACACAGAATAAAAGAAAACCAGTTCATTTCATCTCTCCTTCCATGCAAGATCAAAGTAAACCAGTTGTTATCGAGACAGGAAGGTGCCAAAATGAACAATATGGCCACACAGAAATGCTATAATACCCATATAATATGATTATGTACGTAGGTATAGATTGCTTAATTAATTAAAGTACAAGACATATGAGGAAATAAACTATGATCTGGCATGCTGCAAGTGTTGTGGTATATCCTAATCATTACTTTTCACATTCAATTCTCCTTACATTCAGTCAACTCAATCAACAGAATTCAACCAGACCCCAACAAGCAATATTTACAATTACAGAGATACATGGAATCACCAGTCAAAAGACCTATCTACAGAGACAGATGGGGTCCTTTTTCTAATGTATTATCAAAGCATAAACTGCTGACTCTAAGAATACGACATGAAAAAGAAAATACAAATAAACTGGAAACATGAAATCGACAGTCAAAAGACATTTCTGCAGACGCAGATGGTGTCCTTTTTTTTCAACTTTTATCAAAATAAAAGTTGAATAATAGAAATTTTCGGACTACTAATACTAATATAAAACCTTAATGTTATGGTCGTCTTTGTTGAGGAATGATTCTGCAGGAGTTGATTAAACATCACAGAAGGAATGGTACCAGATTCTTCCATTATAACATTACAAATATCAATATGCACGTAGAATTAGAAATTATTCTTATATCACTAATCATAAAGATTCCTTTTAATACAATAAATTATCCAAATTAATACAAAACATAATCTTCAAATTGCAATCACAGAAGTTTGCTGTTTCTACACCTTTTTGAAATTCTTAACACTAAAAAAATGAACATAATGTGCAAAATATTCAACTTATGACACTTTCTTTGATAGAAATCACAACTTGTCCTGGCAGTTGCAACCACTGTCTGGCAGTAACAGTCCCAACAGAAGCACCATGTGGTGACTAATTCTAGTAATGCTGGACTACAACATTATAATTAACCATTGGCCATCATCCAATTTAATCTCAGACTATCCTAAACAATGGTGACCAGTGAACCATGACATGACCTTTTTTGACCTGGAACCAGCAGGTCATCATTATGTCTGACCACTGGCTACTTAAAGCTAACAGTAGTATTGGACAGGTTGTCTCCAATACCACCCTGGGTGGAAGTTTACAGATCAATGGAATTAAAAGATTTTAGTGAAGATTAGAGGCAGCGGGGCTGGCTTTTGACAATGTCCTGTTTATAATCTACCATTGATATTTTGGTTCAGTATTCTTAATTAAATAATCAATCTGAGTACATTTTTAGCATAGCCAAGAAAAATTAAATATTGTCCAAAGAAAATAATCCATTCTTAATATTTCTGTGTTTTAAGCAACCTGACATTAGTATGCAACAACTCTTGGAATTTCACCAATACCCCAAGTGGCTATTGAATGATACCAGATGGTACTGTATGTTGGTAATTATAATTCCGAGCAATGTCTCTTATTTACAAAATCTCTACTCAGAAGTAGACAATCACCCCAAGTGTATACATAAGTACATATATAATTCATAAATATCTTTGACCATTGTCTTCTACCAGAAAGTTCTAGTGCATTGTTCCATATGAATGGTGTCGAGGTCATGAACTATGTATTAGACCACAATCAAGTACATAAAATAAACAACTTAATTAGTCATACAGGAACACCCATATTCAGTATATTACATATAAAACATGTAGAACAATAATTTTATAATTCAAAACTAATCTGGGTTATATTATTATACCTTCTCATTTGAGGAACTCATAAAATTAAATATGTATTATGTAAGATTTAGATGACAGTTCTCTCTATAAAAGTTTAAAAATAGATAGATAATGAAAACGGAATATATTGAAAATTTCAGTCAAATTACTTTAATCTAAGCAAAGTTATCAGTGTTTGAAGCTTTTATAAGAATAGCGCAGTCTCGATTTTCATTGCAACCATTGTTACGATAATAAACAAAGTCCTGATTATTCATTTTTAAATTATTAAATGGCAATCATGTTTTAATCCACTAAAAATCATGGCCATCCAATGTTCTAGATGGTTGATTATTGACTAGTCTAATGTCTAATTAATAATTTATATAACATTTGAAGCCAAAATAAAGACATGCAATAGTCAGATTTAGCTCTTACATAATGTATCTTTAACAAATATTTGTTACACTTTTGTATTAGTTATATCTGAGATTATATTTGAAGTCAAGTCCAAATTGAAATGCTTTACAGATAATCATCAAATCTCAAATAGTTTAATTCTACACTAAAATTTCTAAAATGAATGATGAGGTGAAAAAATGAATAATTTAAAAATCACATAAGTCAAGATTTTATATAAAAAAAAATAAAAGCAATATGCACTATAGCCAAAGGCTTATAAACAATTTTTTGAGAAAAAAAACAACATTAAAACAGATTACCATCAGCTCCAATACTACTTTATTTAGCATTATCCACATAAATCTGATCTTTAATCACAAAAGCCCTACAGACAGTATTAGCTACAAAACAATAAGATTTATTTATAAACTTCACACCAGCTATTTCAAATAACATAAAAATAGCAATAAAAAGGGAGAAGGTAGAGTGAAAAGTTTGATAAGAGTTGTAAGATCAACAGTATAGAATTCAACTATTATTGTTACAATTTGTATGTCTTATTCACACCTTTCTTATGTTAACTTCTTACAGAAAACTTTAAAAAAACTAAACTTTAAAACTTATACTGTGGTACAATATTTCTCTTACAGTTTCTGGATTGAAAACAGATAAGGATCTTGTATAACTTTATATATTAAATATTAATTTAATTTGTGTATTAGGCTTTAAGTATTTAATTTAATTTGTGTATTGTGTATTCAATTTAATTTGTGCATAAGGTACTTGTATATTCTCTTTAATTTGTGTATTAGGAACTGTTATTGTATATACTATTCAATTGTGTATTATATAATATTGTGTATGTAATTTCATATGTATAGATTCTACACTTTTATTTGTAAATTAGATACCAATTAGATATTATCATTTGTACATCTAATCTAAGTTGTCGAATAGATATTGCCTTATAGAAAATTAATTTGTATTGCCATGTTATTCAATTTAACATATATTATTATGTGTTATTTGTGTTTATAGTTAATAAGTATATCTACTTATTTTATTTTATATTAGAAAGGGTTGTACCATACAAAATAATGTTTTATATTCTGTCATAACACAAATTCTATATGCATATATGGTAATTTTTAGAGCTCTGTTATATACCATATATAATAACAAACACAAAATACTGAATAATATAACTAGATCTAACCTTCACCTCTGTAATCTAGCTGTCTACTAAGCTTTAATAATATAAACAGAGAATTGGAACAAGGTTGATCAAAGCTAATCAGTGATAACAAATCTTGTTTCTGGATAAATCTTTATTATGTTTTTCCAGATTGTATATATATATATAAAAGCTAACACATAATTATCTAGGGGATATTAGGATACAAACTTTTATTATACATATGTCAATCTATTATTATCATGAACAGTAAATCTACTCAGTATAGCCCTTTCTTGATGATCAGACTGACACCAGAGTGGCAGACTATTATCAAGGGCATTACAGAAAGATGTAGCAGAAAATGAAATAATCTTATCACCAAATCCAACTTATATCTACTTTATGTAGCGTTTTGTTTTTGTTCAAAATTCTAAGGTCCATATCAAGATTAATTCTAGAACAAAAATCCCCTGATATCACAAAATATCACACAAACAGATAACACCACTTGGTACATCTTCCACTATTAGTATTAAAACTGTGACTTTTAAGGCTTTCAGAAACCAAATTTTCTTGACACCTATAGACATTTAGATAAACTATGAAATGATATATTTCTAAAAGAATGGTCAAATTCATAGATCATTTTAAAGTAGCTAAGTCTCTAACTCAGAATTATTCAAAGTCTTCGACATTGAAAACACGAATTATTTTTCAATTCAAATCAACATTGTTCTTGTGATCTTACAGGGAAAAGATGGGCTTCTGATATCCAATATTCAAGACAAAATAAACATTTTACCATTGGTACACAAATCGTGTACCATAATGCGTTTCAGCGCCATTTGGAACAAGGGACTCAAAGAACGTGACTAGACATATTCCACAAGTCATGTCAAATGGTGACGCTATATTATTATCTGGAAAGTATGCGCAATAAATATCATCAGTGTAGACTGGAATAACCAGACGCTAAAGACTGCCATTCAATTATGACCTCTGGCATATTTCACTGAACATAACTGATAAGAAATTACAGTCAAAACAGAAACGGTTGAATGTAAATCAGTTTATATACATTCACATAACAATATTATATGCGTTGTGACCCATTTGTGTCAATTTCTAGCTTCCAGTAATTAGCGATTTAGCTCCTTTAACCATAAATGATATTTTTCTTTACATGTGATTTAAAGTCACCAACTTTATGTGCCATTTTTGCATCTATATATTACAACAGTAGAAACATCAGTAAATCCATTATACGACACTGACTTCATTGCATTATTAATAACAATATCTTGGTTACGTTTGTTTGTATAAGGGAGCCATAGATTGATTTTACAGCATGTTAATAATATTCATTTTAGGTCATACTTCCTTGTTTGTATAAGACCACAATAGAGTTATAGGTCATTGGAATCTCAAAGAAAATGTCACATGTTTGAATCCAGGTACAAGTAGAAAGTCAGGAATTTTATAAGTCTTAATCAGTTGGAAGAAGATGAATGGAAATTACCAAAGTATTGTCTTGATGAGACATTCTATTTCATTCTTTAAATGTTTATTATACCTCTGTGTATATATACATCATACATCACAGAAGTATAATATTGACCACCTTCTTTCATTAAATAACATTAAATTTATTTAGCAATTATATAAATGTCAATGTCATCAGCTATCCAGACAAGTTTGAAAATACAGGAACTACCAACAGTGTCAACTGTTAATTAACTATTTATGTACAGTAATTCACCCTATTCTCCAGCTTTCTCAAGCGATTCATAAATTCTGGGCAAATTGTGACCTGTGCTTGCATAATGAGTCGATTTACGGAAATTATGAAAATTGAATTATTATTATATTCATATTCTTCATCTCAATACCTTAAAAATGATGCATGGTTGGTCTAATTCAGGAAAGTAAGTTTTGAGAAAAAGCAAGTTAAAAGATGTCAGTATGTTCAATACAAAATCACATAGACCATGTACGTCATTTATTTGCTATTTTGTCGATTAATATATCGTTCAAGACACTTTCAGAGGTGTCCCCTTAGAATCAGTACATTGTATTATTTGTTAATCACATGACTAAATCTTTTGATTCTTGTATGCATATGATAAAATGGCTCACACAGTATGAATAATAAATAATATCCATGCCATTAGAATACACTATTGATATTATAACTTGATACTGTCTATTAAAGTGGTTATATATAAACAATATACTTACAAAAACAAACAATATATTCTATAAATGTACCATCAAATACAAGATGTGTTACACATAACAGTGCACAACACCTATCGCATACTGTTGAGTTACCGAATGAAAACTGGATACAACAACTAGTATTTGACACTTCAGCAAAGGGCAGGTAACACCAAATAAATGTTGTATATGTCAATGAAATATGTTCAACATGTCAACCTTTGTTTCTATCCCATGGTTTATAAACTCAATCATGTTTGGATTATAAATAAACCATAACTACAGACAGATGTTTAATACTAAATGACTCATTCTTACAGAGTTAATATTATCCTAAGTGACCAACTCCCAAGTTTTCTTCCAGTCAAAAACTTTTGTTATTCTCAATGATCAGCAAGTTTGGGTGCTACACTACATTAAAATATGATATATTATAGGCTGATATATAAACTGAATGATACGACCATTTATTAATACACAATGGAATAAGAGCTTACTATTGCTCCATTCAACTCAGTCTTTGTCAGAAAACCGAAGTCCCAAATTAAATGTATAATAATTTCATTCATTGCAGCAACTCACTTTGAAACCATAAAATCGTTTACACCTAGTTTTAAAATAAATTTAGTTTTTCTGTAAATATTTTAAGTCTACCCACACTCTAGTGTATATAACAAGGTGAATATTCAACTATTGGTAATGTTATATAAAATAAACATGTAACATTGAACTTATATATTTACAAAGACAGACAGGAAGTTATTAACTATAATTGGTAATAAATTATCTACTTTATTACATTAACATCAGCTTTGTTCTATAGACGTCTAACAATTTATTATCTCCCTTGGACCTATTTTGTAACTTTTGCCTCACAAGTTTATTTAATATCACTAGAATAATATCCAACTATCAAGTGCTGCTGACAATTTTGAAATCATTACAATATTCAAACTACAGGAATAAGTCATGAGTGACCTTAAGCTAGAGATAACTAATACGACTATATAGCAGATGTACAACCAAAGCAGAGTATCTGTATGTCAAGGTGTACAACTTAATCACATGATAGAAGATAATACTGCTTTATGCATAACATTGGACAATGATGACTATCAGTTTGAATCTTAACAATCTGAAAATGTATTTCTTGAAATTAATGCTGAATAAAATAATGAATGTGTATTTGGAAGCCCAGTTAAGTTTTGTAGGAGTCTGGTCACAGATTTTCTTAGTAATACATGAATGTAAATCCAATAGAAAGATTACCAACCTGTTAATTTGATAAACTCTGCTTCACATATCTTTAACCTTTTAAATGTACAAGTTGACCACAATGTCAAATTAATCTCATTAAATCAGCTATAATATAATGGTGTCTACAGCAACAGTCAATAATCAATCAAATATATGACAGACAATCCTATACTAACAAATACACTTGTAGATTCCCTAGAGACAAAACAGCCTATTGACAGATATTGATAACAATACCCACAGTTTCAAACTAGGTGCAAATTCAAATAAATATATGTTTCTCAAAAAAGAAAAAGACAAAAGACAATAATTTGTGTCTAGCATAAAGAGAAGTTTTTCAATAAATAAGATAAAAGTAAGGCAATTATGATACTGAAGTAATAAAACAGTAAGTTGGCATAATGTATTTAAATATGTACTACGCATTCGTGAAAATATAAGTTTTCTTGCTTCTCGATGAAATAAAATATGTTATTCACTCTAAAACGACAAATATCCTCTATATATAGTTTAATTATATACATGCTATATGTACATATTTTAATCACATATATTATAATAATATAAATTTCAAAATTCTCAGGGAGTGTAGAGGTGTAATATGCATGACATATATTACCTACGTACATGTAGATACACACATTAGTAGTCATTGTTTAAAGATGCCGTATGAAGCAATTCAACTATAATGGGAGTGTTTTAAACATTTAGCACTATTGTTTAAGTGAAAATAATCATTCAAATGACATGTTTTACTATAAATATTGTAGGACAAATTTTATTCTCAGTCATCCTGAGTTATAGCCTGTGTTTATTTGAGCCCTATCAATCAAACTAATCATGTAAATTCAGTGATAAAAATAAAACAATTTTATGACAGTTGCCGAGTAATGTATGATCGTGTTGCCCTAAGGAATAAATGTCTATTTTGAAAATTTGTTCTTATTTTCTATTTTCATTAGAAATTCAAAATAAAATAATTCAATAGTATTAAACATACACTATGCAAGAGCTAAATCTGTCTATTGCAGGTCTTTCTTTAGGCCTGAAATGTTATCTAAATTATTAATAAGACATTAATTAACTTATCCAGACAATAAACAACTCTAGATGGCATCATTAGCCTGCGATCTTAAGTGGATTGTGAGCCGATTTACTGCATAACTTTCCTTCTCGATTAAACGATTAAATAGATAATCGAGACTATGCTGTTTATCGTACTGACTTCAGTAATGATGACCGAGGCTAGGCAGAAATTTCATTCGCTTAGTTTTCGGTTCATAGTGGATCAATTTGAATGAAATTTTCAGCAAATTGCCTTTACGGTATCTAGTTTTTAACTATTATAGTGAGAACTGCCAACTCGTTATCGAATCTCCCATAATGTATCTTTAATTAATATTTAATATTTTTAGATTTCAGATTTTTAAACCTACAGATGGATAGTTGATGAAACATTTGAATATTACAGTGCTCCGTATGATCACTATTTGGAAGTTGGAGAAGTTGGAGGAGGGGCTCAAAATAAAAGATATGACTATGACTATTGCAGATCATAACTTTACCAGAAACACATTGTTGCAAATTCTCTATGAGTAACATTTATAACATGTTTTTATTTTTATAATCAATAAATAAATAAATTGATGAACAATAGAATACCAGACAAGATATATATATTGATTTTATAGCAATGCGTACATTATTACAACTTAAAGAGGATACAATGGCAATGAATAAATATTAAGCTTCTCGTATGCTCAGATCAAATTAATAGATTTTTGTTATTTCAATAAATGACTGGAATTTGGTATTGGGTGTTCTACACTACTTTGTGCATGGCACCTATGACTAGGATTATACATAACTATACACAGCAATCAATAGTTTAGAATGGTGTTTTTAAAATCATACCATCATACAAAATGATGGAAATCTATACACTATGTCGAAATATTCAGCTGTACCTTTAAATTAATAAATTGTTGCCTTTTTAATGGAAGCTGTAGTTTTATGACCTAGAAAATGTCATTTCAAAAGTTGATCAATTTAATTACCACAAAAACTTATGTATCGTGACCAACTCCAGTTAATATCCTTCCTCAAATTTTCATACACTAACCTACCTTTAAACTTTATAATTAAGTATCCGTCTCAGTACTTCAAATCTATTATTCCAGATTAATCCTAAATCAACAGCCAGCATTTAGAAGATAATCTATATAGTTAATTCTTGTAAATTCAATCTAGAAAATAATCTAACGTCCTGTATGCAAACTCAAGTTATTCAACTGTCAGGCATCGGTGTGTCTGTATAACAATTTGTCCTATATAACCAGTCAGTTACCAGTATTTATATACAAACAACAACTCCTATTACACCTGTTGTGGTTCGGCCATATTGTATTACAATAAAGTCAGGTCACATTAGTCAAGCCACAGCTGAGCATGTATTGTCCTAGGTATTCATCATTCTCCACTCGAAACCCACGGACCACGAAAGATTGAAGTAGATCGATATAAATAGAAGGTGATGACCTTCGAAAATGATGTTGTTATAAGAAGATACAGGTAACTACTAGCAGACGACAAGTTGTATCTTAACATATGATATATATGAATTATGAATGAACTTGTCTTCCTACCTTTAGTGTCATGTTATTAGTAGGTAACACAGGTATTGTAAGGAAGTAGTAAGTTCAACATTGTTCTATAATGGATTAACCAGATTAGTTTGACTTATTATTTATACATGTCCAGATTTCTGCCATAAATAGGAATGACATGATTAGCTTGACACATGTATCACAATGTTATCTTTAATTGTCAATTTGCCTTCAGATGTTTACAAAATGGACTGTAACTTTAACACAGAATATAATCTAGAGAAGAAACACTATCAGCAAAGTCATACTATAAACCTATATTTATGCTCAACAGGAAAATTTTCAATGTCATTTTTGTGTTTTCGTAAAAAGATAAATGAAAAGAAATTAAGTGAGATTTAAACGTCTCCACCATAAAGGAAAGAAATGTCAAATTTAATCAAATGTCCAAATACTCATTTCCTTTTTTCTCTTCAGAAAAGTAGAATTTGAGCACAAAAAGCCAATGGGTTGTGATACACAACAAATAGAAAATATAGCAATCGACGTAAAATTCGACCATTAAATATTTGAATGAAAACAATAGAGCAACTTGTTTATTTTCCTTTAAAATCTTCAGAAATGATCTAAAAAATTTAAGATAATCTACTTGTTAGCTTCTTGTTCACAATAACGATGTTCGAATAATGTGATAAATCCTCTTAACCCCAGCATAAAACACCAATATTTACATTTTAACTTTACAACATGATCGAAGAGTGTTTACGCAAGTTGATCATAAGCCAAACCATTGTCAACAAGTGTTCTAAAACCATTGATTGTTTTTTCCTCCAAAATATACAAACCAACCTTGAAAGCTTTTGTCATAATTTACTTTGGAGCAGGTTTCTGTTATAAAAATTTTCCTCTAAAAAATCAACATGAGGAAGATAATTTTCAACTAAACTTTTGGAACAAGGCAACATTTTCATAAAGAGCTGAAAGGAAATTTTAATGTTTTTTTTATGACAGTTGCCAGACTGATGCCAAAAAATTTGTTTACTTTTGAATATTGATTATTTATCAAATCAACGCAAATATATCTCATTAATTAAAACAGGTACTCTCACGCTTGCACGTGTCACTGAGCAGTAGTAAAAGTAGTTTTCTATGACTAATATTCAAATTAATTTCACTTTCAATTAGATTAATGAAATTAATGTAACCTGTAAAACCCTACTATTTTCTTAGATGATGGCTGATTAGCTTCTTAACTACGAATTAGCATCCATATATCAGATTATGCCACTGTTATGATAGAACATTGGTTAGCCTATTATCTAATTAATCCCTGTTAATTATTTTATTATTTTGAGAGGTGTTAACTTTGACATACAGTTTATCTGGAGAAATAAAAAAATCCCTGATTTACTTTGTCGTTAAAATAGAAATTTCAGATATTAATTTCTTGCCTTCAAATTCTTGATTCTGTGAAAAATTTGAAACAAATCACCTAACCCATTGCTGATAATTTCTATAATTCTAGAGTATTTTGATACATAAAATTAATTATATTCATTCTTTTGGTGAAAGTGATACCACCTTTATAACATACATGCTACTAATCACACACACAAAGCCTACAAAGATAACTAATGCTTGTTCATATTAACGATAAATATCGAAAGTGAAAGTCTTGTTATTTTTATTACAATCAAGATGTTCAAATCTACTCTTATTATATACTCTTCAAAAAAAGTAGGGGGTATTCAGAAACAATACAAAACTGCGGAAATGCACTGCTGTTTTTATTAGAGGTAACCAGTGTATGTTAATAACAGGCTAATTGCCTACACATGAACATAAACATTTCATTTGGGCGGCTTATCTGACGGCCCCATTTCACTCACAAAGAGATACACCGTCAAAAGTGAAAATGGACAATTTTGATTTTTGTCCTAATAATGAGTAATTGCTCCACCAATTCTCAGACATTCAGCAATTCGTTGTGGCATGCTCCTAATCAACTGTCCAATCACGATTTGGGGCAATCTAATCCACTCCTCTTACAGTGCCACGGCCAATTCTTGCAGTGTTAATTGCAGTGTTGTCGGTTGACGTTGGTATCAACGAACACGTCTTCCGATCAAATTAAACATAACACACTAACTTTAATATCAATATCCCCTACTTTTTTGAAGAGTATGTATCATGATACCATTAAAATATCTTATCATCTGGCTATTACTTACTTTATCATACCCTTTTAAATAGTTTATCTTTATCACTTGATAAACTGGTAATAGAACTTAATAGAACAAATTGAAAGTGTCTATCATTATAATCGTACATATACACATTCATTTTATCAATCAAAATAGCCGGCTGTCCAACAGTAAAAACTAAACTACCAACAAAAATGAACTGAAAAAACAGGAAATCTGACCCTATTTTGTTGCAGTAGATCTGTATAATCATTTAATTCGATATCACAGACACTTTTCAACCACTTAAAAAATTTAACCTTTCTAACTGCCAATGATTAAATAAATAAATCAAATCGTACAAAAATACTGAATCTTTTATACAAACAAAAACTCTTTACATCCGAGTTGTCAACTTTTGAAAAATCTGCATATTAATGAATAAATCCACAAAAAATATATTTCTAGTTAAAAAATAAAATTAATACACCCAGCTATGGTAAATTTGTAAATAATTTGATAGCTACAAGCTGTGTTATGTAATAAGTATACCAACCTTGAACGAATCTCACTGAAAGCTGCGATCCTACAGTTGATAGTACACATCTTTAAACAAAGATAAAGACCACTTTCACCAAAAACCTGAGTTTATATTATTATATATCACAGAGAAATTTATCTGTTCAATAGCATGTAGATACAAAATACAGTTGCTGTCTTATATAAAACAGACAGTCCTTCCTGTGTCTATAACTCCAACAAAATCCTGTAGTATAATATGTGCAACAAAAGTTCATATCTCACAAAAAACCTGGAAGTGTTAAATTACAAATTACAGCCACTGTCTTCTGAAGGATCCATGTTGTTTACTTTAACTTATAAGCTGTTCATAAAATCTTGCACAAGACGAGAATAATGTCATTATGGAAGCAAAAGTTCACACATCCCTAAGGAAAGTGTTAAATCACAAATTACAGCCACTGTCATCTAAAGATGGATTTATCCTGTTCTTTTCATTTTCATCTAATTTGTTGAGAAAATCTTGCTGACTATACTAGTCCAGAATAACAGTTTAACTCTTTTAAAGGATGTTTTTAAAAAAGAAAATACAATTACTGCTTTGCATGTATTGAAGATAGATTCATCCTCTTTGTATTCTTGTACTATTTTACAAACTTCCACAAAATCTTACATAACACATGGTGCAAAATAAACACAATGACTGCTTGCAATACCCTTAATATCATCGGCTATCATCCAAGTCATACAATTCATTTGACAAAACATGTAAATCAGCTTTAGTTCTGGTTCGTCCCCTTGTTTCAATAAGTTTTTTTTAAAACTTCTAAATCTCCATACAAGTAGACAAAGTCAATGTAAAGCGACCTTTTTTTAGCTGATGTTTATCCTCTAGCGACAAGTGTTCTGTTGTGTAAGATGAAGTAGCTAGTGGCTGAATACATGTATATATGAGGCCTACAGTGGTTTGAACGTTTAATTTGTGTTCCTCAGGAAGTCTTCAATTATTATCTTAACATGTGTACAACTTTAAAGTCGTGTCATAGTTCAAACATGCTAGTCATTTAGAGTGTACGTTTGTAAACAAAATCTACCAAGCCTTTTCATGTGACACAATGCTTTTGATTAAAATTACGTACTAACTGCCTTGCATAGCTAATGTTAACAATTAATATTTATTCCTCAAAATTACTAATTAATATTCATTCTTCAAAATTACCAATTAAAATTAATTCCTCAAAATAACTTATTTTCCCAAATTCTGACATTTTTGTCAAATGAGAACAGAAAACAAATAACCATAACATTCATACTTTGATCTTCTAAAAATACTATCTAAATAACATCTTTTTAGTCCATATTTGCCTACAATTTAAATTCAAATGTCGGCGCTTTAAACATAGTCGCCTTGAACTGTTAGGAATTTGAAATAAACTGTGATCCACTCTTAAATTTTATTAAAATTAATTCAGTTTGGATCACAGCTGTTTTTAAAGAATGAAAGTGTGTATAATTTTAAATCAGAATGTATAAAATAGGTTACTAGGATAAAGACGACAGCCTAAATGTCAAATGATTTACATAGGAATACCACCGTAAGTCGAGTTAACTGGCTTTTAATACCAGATGAAAATTCAATTAAAGGGAAGCAATCGTGACATCCATTTTGATTTTCTTTTTTAATCATAGAAATTAAGTAAATGGAATGATGAGGGGTTTAACATCCTACTTGTCTGGATGAACTGCATGGGTTACTCTTATTTCAAATTCTAACTGTAGACGGGACCTCTTTTTTTTTGTTACATCTTAACAACTAGACACTAGTCTTTGTCAGGTCCTGTGTCCTGCACCCCTGAAAAGGGGAAACAATGTCAGTAAATCCTGAGGAACTTTCTTGACCAACACTAGGAGCAAACCCGAGACATGGCTAGCAAGCCAGGGCCATACTCACTGAGCCACTGCAGTTCCCTGTCATTTTTGGACTTCAGGAAATCTATAAATGCATCAATAAATTGTACATAAAATTATTACTTTCCTAATGCAATTATTTTCATGACAACACCAATCTACAGTGTGACAATATACTGCATAGTTCAGTTATCAATCACAGGTTAAATCGTATATGCTATAATGAATTCAAATATATTGTTTAAACAGAACATGTTAAAATCATGTACATCCCAAGTATAACTAGATTCTGATAAAGAGAGCAGAACTGAAGTGGCATATCCTAAAAAATTCTAAACTGCACTGTCTGCACTGCCAGTTTGTTATTGTTAAGAATAAATGTATATTGGCCGCTTTATGTCAAACATTTTTACCCATGAGAAGAGACCACCAACAAATATTAGGAAATCCACCACAACAGATGAGTCATTATCACATAAACTAAATTACATCATTAATCATTCACCTATTGTATATAAATGTCAATTTAATTTATGTTTAACTACTTCAATTAGCATGTAATAAAAGACTTATGCAAAACTAATGATATTTAAAAATGCTAATTGCTAATATTAAACACACATTTAAATAAATTCAAATTTACTAAAATAAGAAATAAAGAAATTGTTTAATATGTGAATATAATGCACAAGCTGAATCAGACATTAATGATTTCAAAATTATCATTTATAAAGCCTAAACATGCCAAAATAAAATTTAAATATTGAGTTTTGCCCATACACAATCAAAAGTACTTATAGTAAAAGTTTATATTGGATTCTGATTTTTTATTTATTTGAAAGCACTATGTTTATTTGTATGAGACAATATAATAATATTAAATCTATTTTTTCCACACAAGCAAGATCATTCTTCATGGAAGTTTATTTTATTTTTTAATACACAAATATGTGCATAATCACTTAAAAATGCATTATGTAAGATTTAGATAAAGAGCTGGCCGTTTTTGCCGTTTCAAAAATACATTACTTTATGAGCTAAGTTATGAGTGTTTGAAGGTTTGACAAGATGTAGTGTAGATGGTTCCTTATCGTAGCAATGGTACTTGACAATCAAGTTTAAGTCTCAGTTATCCATTTTATTGTTAAATTTCTAAATCTTGCAGGTGTTCTATTCCATTTATATCTCGACCATCCAATAACCTAGAGAGTTGATTATGGGCCTGTCATGTGAATAAATGTCTAAATAATAGTTAAAATAACATTTGAAGCCAAAATAAAGACCTGCAATGGACAAACTTAGTTCTTACATAATGCAGCTTTGACATCATTCTTGCAATTGCATTAAAATTAAACACATCTTGTATTTTGAGACATTACAATATGAATGATCTCGCTTGCTGTAGCTTTAATCATCTTTTTACCAGTAATTATCTCATGTCCTGGTAAGTAGTATAATTTGACTGTCTTGCTAAGTGTGTTAAATATAAATCACATGAAGTTACACTAATTTAACCCGATTAATTAAAATTCTATTCCACATCTACAAACACTTAAACTAATAAAGGGAAGTTCACATTCAGAATATCACAAGAGGCACTTAGTTCAACCAAATAATACATTAGAAAAACAAACTTTATATTTTTTATGTGAGAAGAAAGAATCATCACCATAGTAATTAAGCTACATCACCATATAGGAATGGATTTCCATGAACCGTATTTTAAGGTCAATTTTACCATTAATTCATAGATTCATTTCCAATGTTGGTGTGATGTAAAAGCGTACTATATTACAGCTATCTACAGCTTACTCTATCCTGCCAAACCCTTACACTTTTCAAATACAACATTCTCATATTCAAACACAAAGCAATTTAAAATGTCAACTGGGACAAAAATTGAAACATTCAGAAGACTTCAATACAATTCCTACCTTTTAAATCATTGATGCATCTGATTTTGATTGCTCTTAATGTTATCAAAAATAAATGAGAATGAGCCAGCCGTACACAGTCAAATATAGGTTAATTACACAACTAACAATCAAATATTTATGCAGAAGTGTTTTCATTGTTGGAGAATTAGGAAAATAACTGGAGTGGATTGGAGTAAATAACATTTAATGTAATAATCTGAACAGGGTTTGATAAAGGAAATCATTTTTTAGGATGTCTTATCTAATCGCCACATGTAGGAATAGGAATGTAGGCCTATGTCTAAGTTTAAATTCCCAGAAGAGATGATATCAACAGTGACATCTTTAACACTTGTTTATTATTTTAAAAGGCTGAAACAAAGAACTAATATGTCCAATAATTTAATTACAAATTGGTTTCTATTGAATATGAAAATAATAATACTATTTATGAAAATATTAACCTAGACTTCATAAATGATATTAAAATATCTGACTTACCGATCATTGTGTCTGGATCTTCGTTTGGAGCCAACATCAGATAAAGAAGCTGCTGATCCAGGGATAGATTGAGAATTATCCAGACCATTTTCATCATCTGATAAATCCTTCTTTAAAATACTCCTCACCGGACTTTCTTCAGTTCTGTTGTCAATTTTCTTTAAAACACCCCTTTCTGGTTCAGTCTTTTTAACCTCAAAGCTACTATCTTTTTTTAATATGCCTCTTCCAATGAGATTTGAATCTTCAGAATGCAATATAGTTCTTGGTTCAGACTCGGTTTCTCTGGAATCACGAGACCGTCTGTTTGATTCAGGACTCGGAGAATCACCATGTTTGAGAATACCTCTCGTTTCATCGGATGGCTTGCTTGTTTCAATGGTTTCTGCACGTTTTAGTATTCCCCTTGGTTCCTGATCTTTTCTCTCCTTTTCTATTTTTAAAATGCTTTTTACTTCGAGATCGGGATTTGACTGACGTATTTCTGTACATCTTAATATTCCAGTGTTCTTTTGAAGATCTCCATCAGACTTGGCATGACTTACTGTAACTAAAAACGTTGACAGAATGCTAAGGCTAGGTAGATGCTAAAACAGCCATCTTTTACAAGGGAGCTAATTCTATAATACCACTGAATAACCAAACAATTTATAATTTCAAGCAAGACACAAAAAGTAACAATAATTTGAAAACACAATGACTATAAAGTATGAAACTAAACATATTACAACAGTGTTTTCATATGAATAGCATGGAATTCCATCTTTTAACAATACTGGATTTTGGTCCTTATATTTACACACCGGTACATAGTAAGTGCAGCGGCAATACTATATACCGGAAAACACCGGAAAACAACATTTAATACTGAATACCGGAAAACACCCTAAATACCGGGAAACACCCTAAATACCGGAAAACACCCTAAATACCGGAAAACACCCTAAATAGGTAACCCGGAGCCTGGTCCTCTGTGTGCGGTTTTAGACCAAGTGAGCGCCGATGAAGGAAGGTCAAGGTCATTACGATGTTCGTTTTACAAATAGCCCCCCACCCCCCCCAAAAAAAATTTCCGATTTTTTTTCTCCAAAAATTTTGTCACAAAAAAAAATTGAATTTTTCCAAAAAATTGGTTTTACAAAAAAACATTCCGTAGAAAATAATTTTACAGAGAAAAATACTGGAAAAAATTTTTTTGGGAGAGAAATTTGGGAGAAGAAATTGTTAAAAAAATCTGAAAATAAATTTTTCTTTGACCGTAGGCGATCGCTCGCTTGTATGTTAATGAACTTATTTCATCAGCGCACCTGGTCCAAAACCACACACGAGGACCAAACTCCGGGTTACTAAATAGCTACCGGAAAACTTAGAAGAGTAAACTGTGTCTAAGATTTTTTTAGAGAGCGCGCCGCTCCGGGAGGGATCATCGTCAGGGTGGGACAGGGGTTGAATTGTCCAGTCACGTGACGAACATAGATCTTCCGTTCCTCAACCCATATTATTTCCACAGTCATTGTCATTAATCACAAATTACAGGATGATATACGAAAATGCAGGTTTACTTTGAAATAATGCAAATGATACTTTTCCATCTACTATCTTCAGATCAAAGGATGCAAGTTCTTACACAGTGCAGCATAATTTGTGCAACAGAAGACATCTCGAATATCGATTGTCTGAAAAAACATTTTCTCGGGGACATTTTTTTCCGAATACGCATTCGGTGTAAGTCTTCAACCACCAGGAAGTGGTTAACATAATAATGTTTTATTACGATAGTAGTGCATAAAACAAATTTGTTGCCTGAGGTTCTCGGGGGGAAAAGTAGCCTCATCAGCTAGAGTCCTCTATTTCACAAGTAAAAACAACAATTGCTTCCTTGAAAATTTATCGATCAACCCTTTTCACAGACGTCCAGCTTACCACTTTCCGTCAATGCAGTAAGATAGAATATCTAGTTTTCTCATGGACAATTGGGCGAAAGTTGGGGTTTTCTCAAGGAAAACTGGTCAACAAGTTGGGGAAAAAAGCTCGAAAAGTAATCCAGAAAAAAATCCTGTGTGCGGCCCTCACAATATGATGGAATATGTTGAATATTATTATGGTTCAAGTGATTATATTTGACCCTTCAACTCGAACTATTCAGAGATTTATTAACTCGCTTTTGATGATACTTGCTGTTTTATGATGTGATTTTTTGTTACCTAGGGAGGAGTTGGCCTAGTCGTGCCTTCCACTAATTCGTACCACCCTGATGCCAGTGTTACTGGTAAGAATCAGGAGACCGGTGCAACCGGCATATAATGGGACCCTCCGAGGGCAGTGTTTAATCTACTGAAATACTGAAACACTGAAATCTACTGAAATTTACTGAAATTTACTGAAAACTAAAATTAAAATACAAAATAAAATATGGTCAATGATGGATGTACACTGATTGCGTCTTTTAAAACATTCAAACATAATAGGCATCAACAAAATTTTGGAGAAAATAAATCGGAAATTTTTTTTTTTTTTTTTTGGGGGGGGGGGGCTATTTGTAAAACGAACATCGTAATGACCTTGACCTTCCTTCATCGGCGCTCACTTGGTCCAAAACCGCACACAGAGGACCTATTTAGGGTGTTTTCCGGCATTTAGGATGTTTTCCGGTATTTAGTGTTTTTCCGGTGTTTTCCGGTATTCAGTATAAAATGGTGTTTTCCGGTTGTTTTCTGGTGTTTTCCGGTTGTTTTCCAGTGTTTTCCAGTTGTTTTCCGGTGTTTTCCAGTATATAGTATGGCCCGAAGTGCAGGGCCACTGCACCACACAAAACAAAACTACAGACAAGATACAATACACAGAAATCACAAACAAACGTACATATCAGATTAAGTGAATGGATCTGGGGGCTAGCAATAAGCGTCCACTGCACTGTACAGTGACCTGAAGTGATACAGACTTCACTCAAAATTGAAAGACAATCAGGAATATAACCCAGAGAAAAAAAACATTGTGTAATACTAGTACAAGTCATGATCTAAAATTGGCAGTGATTTTTTTTCTGATGCAACATGTGTAATCCTATGGCGAAAACTTTTGCCTGGACAGTGGAGTTTTATGTTGGGTTCTTGCTGCATAATAGTCAAGGCTTTTTTTTACATAAATTCCAATATTTACATAGGTGATCCTCAGTTTTTGTCCCAACCAAATGACTGGACAATATTTTCCTTCTTGGCCTTTCAAGTGCTTACACCTGGCAAGTGAGACAGCAACATTTCTGACTTCTCTTTGAATTTTGATTTTCAATGGATTTTTACAGGTACTCGTATATGGAACCAAAAGACAAGATATTTACATATTTTTCTCATTAAGTTGGATTAAGTCCTGAAATTTTGTAGTTCCCTCTCAAATCATTAAATAGCTCAACTAATGCTGTTCCCTTCAAAGCGATATACCATTTCAATATTCAGTACTTACCTTTTTCTGATGCCATGGGTTCTTCTTCTGTAAAAGAAGCTCGTCGAGAACCAGGCTGTGATCCGGGTCTGGAATTTGGTCTAGAGTTAGAACGTGAACTTGGTTGAGACAATGTTGCCTCAGCATGACAGGCAGCTAATTCTCGTTGCGCCTTCAGTGATAATCCTTTTAGTATTTCAGGATCTGGTGGTTTCACTAAACTCATATGAAGAGGAGAGATTTTAGCTGCTTTTTCAACTTCTTCACTTGTTATCGGCTGAAAAAAAAATGTTTACGTTTTCAACTTTGACCAATGTGGATAGGATTAAATTCAAATAAAACAGGAATTTAATTTCTTATGAGAGTTTGATGAGAGAAAGCACTATAAAGACGTTCATTTTCAATTTTAAAAAAGAAGAGAGAGGGAGAAATGGGGTTTAACATCCACTCAATACAAACAAGGTCAAATGGTACAACTTTATTTCAAAAATTTGTCTTTAATGCCAACAGAGAAACCTCACAAGATTAGGTAGCAACGCTACTCATGTACAAGTGTGGGATTGAAACCACACCACTTGACTTACGATCTAAAGTGCATGCATTACAAATCCAGCCCCTCTCCACCCCAAAAAAAAATAATTAGTATTTTTTATGATGTTTTAACAATCATATACTATAACATATACTATTCAAAAAAAGTAGGGGATATTTGATTTTTAAGTGTTATTAAAGTCACCTAATGAAACTGACGAAGAAACAAATGACAAAATGAAATGAAGTTCACATTCATCGATTTATTCCAAATGATCGTTAGACTAAGTAAGGCACAGACTGACCATTATAAGGGTAAAATGATACCCGGGGTCAAACAGCAAAGTTACCACAGCATCACAACCAAGTCAGTAACGGGTAAATCCTCCTCTGTTTGCCAAACAAGCATTGATCCGACGTGGCATACTCCTAATGAGACGTCTAAGGTCATTTTGGTCCAGATTGTCCCATTCCTGTTGCAACGCAGCAGCAAGTTCTTGGACATTGGCAGGACATTGTTGACGTTGACGTAACCTCTGTCCAAGCATGTCCCAGACATGCTCGATGGGGGAGAGGTCGGGACTCAGTGCTGGCCAAGGTAATGTGGTGATGTTCTGTTGTTGGAGGTAACCTGTAACGATCCTGGCCCTGTGACATCTTGCGTTGTCATCCTGGAAGATGAAACGGCGGCCATGACGTCGTGCGAACGGCACAACATGGACTGCCAAGATGTTGTCCCGGTAGTACTGGCCTGTAACACGCCCTGCAACAACATGTAAAGCCGTTCTTCCAGCAACAGTGATGCCTCCCCACACCATAACAGAACCACCCCTAAATCGATCATGTCTGATGACGTTAACGTCTTGGAAGCGCTCGTTTCGACGACGCCACACCCTCCTACGTCTGTCCAAAAAATCAACAGTGAACCTTGACTCATCTGAAAACATCACATTGCTCCAGCGTCGATTATCCCAGTGTTGACGATCCCTACACCAACGACGTCTTGCCTGAATGTGATGATCTCTAAAACAAGGGATCACGCGAGGACGTCGGGCGTGAAGGTGACCCCTATGCAGTCGATTCCGAATCGTCTGGCCACTCACTCTCACACCAGTGTCTGTTTGAAGACGAGCGCTGATCTGATTTGCTGTGATGACACGATTTCTCAAGGCCAAGGTACGGATAAATCGATCCTGGGCTTGAGTTGTCGCCCTTGGTCGACCTGAGCGTGGTCTGTCCTGTACAGATTGTGTATCACGGTATCTGGACCATAGCCTGCTTATGACAGACTGAGAAACATTCATCGTCCGCGCCACAACCGCCTGTGTTGTGCCGATCTGTAGCATGCCAAGGGCACGTAACCTTTCATTTTGGGTAAGCCGACGCATATCAAAATTTGTTTTCTGGTCACTAAAACAATTAAACTGATGTTTCCACCCTGGATTTCAATGCCACAATGACTGTAACATTCAAAGTCAGAGTCGTGAAAATCTTGGGTTGGACCCCCATGATGATCCCAAGCATCACCTGCATTCCATGCGGTAACTATTGGTGCGTTTGGGCGTCACATATAACTGGAAATGTTTCTTCTGTTAGGTTCTATAGTGACTTTTTTCGTAGTCATTTGCATATTTTAGTATTATGCCCCCAAAATCAAATATCCCCTACTTTTTTTGAATAGTATATTTCTTCCCCAAAGAAATCTAGATCAAATTGTCTAAACAAATCTACATTTCCTTAATTACCCCTTAAATATTTATACAGATGTTCCATGTCCAAATTATTTCTTACTCATAATATGGTTTGTATCTTTAAATAAACATAACCTATATATAATGTTCAACTGACTTTATTTACCAGCAAATATATAACAATAACATGCTTAGATTACTTAACATTCAGCTATATAAACAAACTCATTCACTGTGAAATGAAATCTGTTACGGATCAGCAAGAACGGATTTAATTAAGAAATATTTCAATACATGTAACTAAAACTACTTACTCATGAATAAACACCCCTAAATTTATCAATTCATTAATAGCTGATATTTCATTTAGTAAATAGTGCAGGTGTATTCATTGACTAAAATACATTTAACTAAAATTACTTGGTTATGAATAAACACCCCTAAATTTATCAATTCATTATTCATATGTACGATTTTTCATGTAGTAATAATGCAGGTGTATTTATTGACTTAAAGGACCTAAGTCCGTAACTCAATATCCTCCAAAATCTTCGACATCGAAAACACGAATTATTGGTCAATTTAAATCAACATTGATGATGTAAACTTACCGGGAAAAGATGAGCTTCTGATATCCGATATTTAAGATAAAATAATTTTTTTAACATTGGTACACGAATCGTGTACCATAATGCGTTTCAGCCCCAGTTGTATTGAGAGACTCGAGGGACGAGGCTAGACACATTGCACCAAATCAAATGGAGTTATGTAGACTAGAATAACTAGACGCTAGAAATTGGCACTCGATTGAGATTGCTGACTTATTTCGCCGAACATAACTGATTTGAAATTGGAGTAAAAACGGAAACCATTAAATGTAAATCAGTTTATATACATTCATATTACAGCATTATATGCATTGCGACCCACTTTTGTGAATTTCTAGGTCCCAAATGTTAGCGATTTAGCTCCTTTAAATATATAATTTTTACATTTATCTATATAATACAATAATGTTAGGGATGTGTGTATCAAATTAGCAGATCATAACCCTAATCAATAATCATCCCTGAAATAATTTGATGATTGATTTTTAATAAAACTTGAATAAAGTAAGCTTAACGATATAACTAGAAGATTTTCTTTAACGAATAAGTAACTAATTTAATACACAAGGGTAGTTTGTAAGGAAGATCACCCTACCCCAGTTTCCAGGAGAATTTTCTTTTCATGTGTTAAAAATGTAAATAAAGACGTTTTTTAAAATTTACCCTTTTGAAATTGGTCACCCCCGCCCCCCCCACCACCTTTCCCTCTCTCAACACCAACAATTTCTGGATCAGCTCTTGGTGCATACTAGGCTATTGAACTGTAAATTAGCCTACATATATACTATACATGTACATTACACTTCAGAAGTTCAATGTTATAACCTTTGTAATGTACCTACATGTATCATCTAACAGGATGTCTCCACCTGTAAACATTCTTACAGTCCAACATTTTATTACAACTTACAAATGTTTGAAAAAGCAAAACTCTACAATAAAACAACTTAAAATGCCTTTTAGAAAGATTTGTAACAGAAATGTTTTGAGGAATGCCAGGCGACCTAGGAAATGGAACACAGGTGTCAAAGGAACATATCTAGAGTAGATTATATTTAATACACTTGACCCCACTAGGAGTAGAAAATCATCATTTTCAAAATGGATTATTCAGATCAATTTCACACTTGTGATAGTGTTCAAGTTTAAAGTTTTTATAAAGTGTCACTGCATTGTATTTGATGTAAAATATATCCATGAAAAACTTTATGGTTAATTTCAGGCGATGAAAAAGTCAAATTAAAGTTTTATTCAATCTCAACTGGATGTATAAAAAGTAGTAAACATAAAACTTTCAAGAGAAAAAAAAAGAGCAAACTATTTTTATGTATAAATAAAATCCTTCGTTTGCAGAAGACAAATAAAATCTTTTGTTTGTATCAGAAATGAATATTTTCAAGCTTATAACATTTTTTTTTTTGTGCGATATATTGGTATACAGATTAGTCAGACAGAGACTTCACAAATAAATTTATTACGTTTATCATAAAACAAGAAAGCAGTATACTTTCCGTTTTGGCCCCTTCACTGAGGTAATATTTTTCGTATTGTTATCTTTTACCGAAGACCTGAGATCTATTTCAAAAACAATGACTGAATAATCTACAATAGACTCTGATCAATGAACAATTTGATAAAGGTCTGGATGTTCATCCTTACCTGTGTACTGAATCTTGAAGCCTGTTTACGATTACGACGTCTTGGCATCGGAGCATTTTGTTTTGGTGGCAGTGGTTTTTCTTCTTCTTCCTTCTTGTTGGCAAATAATTTTACTTTATCTTTTAAACTTAATCTGTAAACACACGAAGAAACATGGGCATTTAAATCATCGTGTTGTTAACCTGCTGTTGATAAATTACAAGTTGTCTTTATCAAACATAATTCCTCAGTCCCGGAGAAATATTTTTATCTAGAGATATATGTACTTAAGCTTTAAACTAAATTAAGGCACAATGTACTCAATGTATTACATGAACTCTAATCATAAAGGTATAAAATACTTTGCTTAAAGATACAGTTTCTCTATAAATTAAATGTAAATGCAATAGTACTCTCCTCTATAAAAGGACATTAGTTAATAATACTATGGTTTTTTTTCTGTTGTCCATGTCAGGAAAAATAGTAATGTGCCTGACAAATACATATCAACAATGAAATTAACAGAAGAAGAGGAGAGATCAACCATATCATTTCTGTTGAAAATTCATTAAATGTTTTTTTTTGTTTTTGCTTGAAAAATTACCATTAAATTATTTGCTTTATAAACTGAGAGTGTCACTTTAAAATAAAATTGTTTGTTTTCTCATCCATGTCAAGGAACAAGAGGACAATTTTCTTTACTAAATAGACTAGCAGGGAAGAAAATTAATCTGAAAGATTTTATAGCGTATTAAAGTTTAGTCTACCAGAACCAAATTATTATTGTTACTCAAATCCCTGACAGAAATTTATTATAAATCAAACAAAACTAACTAGAGATAAGATAAACCTATATCAAAAATTGGAATATTTGCAAATATCTCTCAAATATAACATTAAAAAATGCTTCTTTTAATTTTTGCTTTGGTGTCCTCTATCATCCATTAAATCATGTAGAAAAATCTAACATCAAAATGTTACTAAAACAAAATGGGTGTGTATAGTAAAATATGGGTGTAATTGCTAATATTTCCATCATTAGGCAGAACTTTACACCTGTTTGCAATATTCAACTTTTTCTCAGTTGGAATTATAAATTTGCTTTGTGCAACCAAATAATGAGTCAATATATAATCAAAATTCAGCCTTTTCTGTAATCATGGGTGTAACAGCATGAATACAGTCAAAGTTTCACACATTCAGCTCCCATCTGGTGAAATATGCCAGGATATCAGTCTGTGGTAGTCAAGACATCACAGTATTAACAACACTGATTTTTATGTTATTTGTTATGTGTGAGAATATGGTTCTGGTCATTCAGTCAAATTTTATTCATGTGTGATACAATTTATACTTTAATGCTACAAAGGGGACAAGATTATCAGAAATTTGTTTATGTGTCATAATAGCTTATGTATTACATTACGGCAAATCCTGTTTTTTAAAATGCACAAAAATTCTTACTTTGTGAGATCATCATCTTCAACAGTAGAGTCCTGGGGTTCAACAGATTTAGCACGATTAACAACTTCTGGTACTGGGATGGTTACCGTTTTCTGTTCATCATTATATTCTGCTGCTGTTTTGACTTCTTCTTCAGTAATTGGTTGTGTTAAGTATCTTTCTCGTTTTTTACGATCAATGTATCTTTTAGCTCCACTGGCCGACCCTTTGTACCTTTCCTTGGAAGTTTTCTCATCAATTTGTTTAAAGAATGAGGTCTTTGAGGAAACACTATTTCGCGAAGGATCATCTTCGGCTAAATCCATTTCAAGACTTAAGCTACGCAAACTGTCTGAAGCTGCAGAAAGATTTTCATTATCAGAACCTGACAATATTCCTGAATCTGCCTTCGAATCTTGACGCCCCCTTGCCATAACTTTTGACCTGAGTGTGTCTGACTCCATCATTTCGTTTTCAGGGATACACATTAATTCTGCAGCCGTAACAGGAAGTGTTTGATATCTTTCACCTCTACTTCTACGTTTTTTCTGTGGTTGAAGATGTTCTGGAAATTCAGACTTCTTATTTGCTGGCAACTTTGGTTTCTGTTCCACAAGATGTTCAAACACACTAGTTGAAGCTTTTTTCCTGACCAATGATCGAAATGTGTTTACGGAATCCAAACTGTAGAAGAGAAATAAATGGTTACAAAATCATATGTTTTGACACTGAAGTGCTTTTGGTTTTATTCTTAATTTCAAAATGGGAAAAGTGTAAAATGTACTTCTGACATATAATTAAGTCTGAAAGTTTTCCATCATCTGCTGTATGAATGAGTTCTTATAATGTAATAATTTAGACAGGGCTATTAAAAGATTCATTTTAAAAAGGTCATAATACTTTTAAAAAACAATGGCTGATGTTGCCATGAAATATTCCATGGTAAGACAATTTCCTGGCAAAACTTTTGAGCATATACTAAGAAGCTCTTTGGTTCATTTAAAATGAACTTCCTTTGTGAATAACTAGACATGACCGTAGACTAAATATCTGTAAAATTTGCAGAAGTAGAAGGGTTTTATTCATTTGCATTAATCTTCAAGAGCTGAAAATCTATGTTCGTCAAAATTAGCTGAATCTGAAGGCATACAAATTTTAACTTTTGTTGTGTATCGCCTGAAAATCTATATTTGCCAATTATTCTTTAATAGTGGGCTTATAAACTGGGTAAACAAGTCAACTTCCACAAAACAAAATCAGGTAGAGATTGTCCAGTCACATCGATCAACCCAATTAATTACTCAGTTCTAAACTAAATCAAATAAAAAGATTAATATGACATAATATACCTGTCGGCTTCAGTTATCTCCTCCAATGTAATAGGCTGAGTCCGCCTTCTACTATTGTCACGATCTGGTTTCTGAACTTTTTTGAATTTTCTTTGTGACTCTTCTAATTTCCTTCGTCTTTCCATAATAGTTTCCACCTTTCCATCTTCGGCTAGTGTCGTCAGTCTCTCCATTAAAATCTCACCTGTAAATGTTGGGTCACCATCTTGAGAAAAATCGTCGAAAGACATTTGTTTCCTGGGAGATACGGCACCAGATCTGTGAAAAAAGATGCAGAATGTATATACCGGTATTCTTCAATATTTGAGAGAGATTGGCTAGGTGGAAATGTACAGCAGATGTTTACTAGTACTAGTATGCTTCTTCCAGTTTCAATGATATCAGATGAAGCTCCCGATTTTGAGCAAGACACAACCATATGTTGCTCTGCAGCAGAAAGCATTCAAGGTAACAAAAATTTGGGGGAACATTCGAGTCGGTCACAGAGACATGCTCTGTGGCCAAATGTGAACCAAATGTTAAATAAATTAACCTAAAGAATGGACAAATAGATGTTATAAATTTTCTATGGTGTAACAGTCGAGCCTCATCACACAAGTAATAATCTATCCATACCTTATTCTGAATGGAGATTTGGGTGTTGCAATACCAGAACGAGATCTTGGTGTGGCTGCATATTTTTCTTCTTCTATTTTTGTTTGCATCTTAAAAATTCTCTCGGCGACAGATAACTTGGATTGTTCATCTTCATCCTCATTGTCTTCATTCTCCGGTTTATTCTCCTTTTCTCTCCTTATTAAAAATACAATATTCAAATAAAAAAAATATTTAAAATAGGTATCAGGTAATGCTCATATACAAAGAACCTTAGTTTGAAGGTTCAAACTACAGTTTTTTCCAGAATGACGCCACTTGGTGTGCCAATGGATGGAATGGGGGTTTACAGTCCGACTATTCACACTTTATTAGTCAATGGATGGAATGGGGTTTACAGTCCGACTATTCACACTTTACTCGTCGATGGATGGAATGGGGGTTTACAGTCCGACTATTCACACTTTACTAGTCAACCTCTCAGACACCCACCCTGATTTGAAAAAATGAAATGAAATGAAATGGGGTTTAACGTCCTACTGACCCTGATTTGACAATTGAAGGTCATACTTGAAAAATACGAACGGTTCTTCATAACCCAAGCTGGAATTCAAACATTGGACATTCTTGTCAAGAGTCCCGTGGGTCCTGGTCACTCAACCACCACGACTCGGCCTAAATTTTCAAAATACTTCCCAAAAAAGGGAGATTGGCGCAGTTGGGTTAATATTAATCTGGTTTAAATAATTATTGATTTTTTTACTGGCCCTAATTACTACTACTAGGTCAGTAAAAAATCAGTAATTATTCCCTAATCATATGCAAGAACAAGGTCTGAGTGAAAACTATTTCTACAATCTCACATATCTCTGTCTATAAGTATAGGCTGAAGTTTTCTCATCATTGTAATGTATGATGGGAGTTCTTTCCCTTGTTTAATAAATATAAGTGACAGACATGTTGCTGTTTATTAGTAAATAAATCAACTTTTTAAAAAAAAATATAAGTGAATCATTTTTTATAAACATTTAAAAGTTATAGGCTGTATAATTATATATTTCTTTTAATCAACAATACATCTGCATTGAAAAGAAGAATCCACATTTTTGTTCCTTTTAAACATAGATATGTAGTCGGTCAAATAACTACTTGTGACCTTACATTTTTGGGTCTACAAATGTAAACATATGTAAAATAAATTTTATATTCTGTTTGTGCTTCAAATTGAATCAAACAACCTTCTTTTATTTTTTAAACTGAAAACATTTATGTTGTTTAACACAAGTGGCAAGAAATTCGGAATATATTGAAAAATAGAATTATAGTATTCATTTATAGAGATGGAAAATTTGAAAAACATAGATATTATAATACAATAATTTGCCATAAAATTTGTTAGTTGTTTTTATCATTATTTCGTAAAAATACATCTTTCACAGAACTGACACAGATTCCAGTAATATTTTGTAATCATAGCTAAGGAGGACACCCATGGTTAACTCTTGAACTTGGTTCAATTTTGATCACAACAACAATCAATTCAGCCATGTAATCTTCTATGTGAACAGTGCTATATAATTGTGTGCGAAAGACGGATTTTTTAAAAATAGCAAATCAAAACTGTCTCTGAGCATGATTTTTTAGTATTTTTTTAAAGTCTAGTTGAAGCATACATGTATTTAGGATGATTTCATTATAAATCTAGTTGAAGCATACATATATTTAGGATGATTTCAATGTAAGTTTAGTTGAAGAGTATATATATTTATGTTATAAAATTAATTACACCTGATATACTGATATGACTGCCAACATAGTAATTATAGCAGTCTAATTATAAACAGCTAGACGTCGCTGTATGTTTATTGGCAATAAGATTATATCAAATAGTCAGTAGCAGTAGGTAATAGAGATACTTATCACACACCTATAGTACCAGTTGCATGACATAAGCTAACATAATATAATATTTACAAATTCCTCTTAATATGCATATACATAAATTGATGGGTCAGCAATAGCATGCAATAGCATATAAAACTTTGGGCAATATTTTTCGAAGCGCTTAAAAATCACTCAAATACCGGTACATGTAGATTAAATGTATGCAATGTTCATAGGCCAGTTGACTAAAAACACATATTTTTTGGATTAAACAAAAGTAATTAATCTACTTTTTGAAATTAATAACAATTTTTATTTTCTTTTGAAGTTTATATTTTTTAGATTCAACAAATGTATAGTCTTAATTAATTTACTTTTTTTAAATTAAGGACTTTAAAATCCAAAAAATCTCTATGCAGCTGTTAAACATATTTTTAAATTGCCTCTTTTTGCTCATCAGATAATTAATCAAAAACTAAAAGAAATTTGAATGCAGATTAAAACTGAAAGTGACTTGAATTCAAAAAGTTGCTCGATCAACTTGCAAATGACTGATTCAATTAACAATAGGTTTTTTTTTTCTAGAACTGTGAGTTCTACTAACCTCATTGTTTCAAGAATTTCATCTGTAACAGATAATCGTCTACTGGGTGGTTTTTCTTCTTCCTCTTTCTTAGCGTCTACTTCAATTGTCAGTCGACGTTGTTCCAGAATCTTGGCTAACTGCTTGTCAACAATTGGTCCTGAAGGCTGCTTTGGAAGTGAAGGAGTCCTTTTCAAAATTCCCTTTCGTCTCTCAAAAGATTCTGTTCGCTTGACACCAGAAGTTTTTAAAGATTCAGATCTATTTAAAGGTTTCGATACCCGTGATCCACCTGTTTCATCCGTGGAGGTTTCACTTAATTCAATTCCACTAGAGGTGAGAATTGTACTTTCACTTACATCCAAATATCTACCAGATGACACACTGAGTAGATCTTTTCTTTTGACAATATCTGAATGAAGCGAATCTGTATCACTTTGTAAACAAGTAGAGCTGGCAATGTCCCCAGTTTTAGTGTACACATCCACATTTTCTGCACAGATATTCTTAATCACTTCACCTAAATTAGTGTTTGTTTTATGAGTAGAAGCAGTGGAGTGTGACTTCACAAGGTCAACAGCACCATTCCTTTCATTATGTTCAACTTGATTCTTGTTGTTGTTGGTTTTATTAGAACTGGCCATTGTTGATCTCTCACTTATTACATCACGTCTGCTACTATCAATTACATTTCTGCTAGAATTTGAAGAGGATGAAATCCTGTCCTTTTTAGGATCATGTAATTTGGCATCATCTTCTTTAGCACTAATAGTTTGATCGTTATGTATAATTAGTGGCGGAGTAGAAGTTTTAGAAGTAATCGCACTACTTATTACATCATCAGTCGAAGATTCATCTAATGTAACATTACGTACTTCTAACGTTTGCGTCAGTTCAAGTTGGCCATATGGTGCACCTATGATGTGAAGAGGTCTTGGTTCAGTCATTTTTGTTTCAAAGGTCATACTAGTATTAACTGGGGTTGTTTCAGAATGATTATTAATTTTATGCAAACTATCGTGAGATTTTGAGATGGATTTTGATATGCGAGTGGATATGGACGTTTCTACATCTTTGATATATTGCACAGCATCTGATAATGATGCAGAACTTGAACAGCGTTTTTCTGGGGAAATGCGGCCTAAATCAGGTGATATGTAGCCTTTTGATATAGTAGATTCAGGTTTATCCAATTCTTCAGTGACTCGAGACAATTCTGCCAAACTTGAGTCTATTTTATACAATTTACTTTTAGAATTTGCTATATTGTCCGATATAAAGGTATCACTTTGAGCCTGAGATGAAGAAATGATATGTGAAGATGGTTTGGGATCAGTGTCTGATTTTGATAAACTTTCAACGATAGAGTCTGTTTCTTTACGACGTGATTTTAAAACTGCTGAGAGTTCCTTATCAACAATAGTCTCTTCCAAAGTAGTCACAATCGTTTTTGTTTTATCTAAATTATCATACTTATTTTCAACTTTGGTATTATTTTCAGTCTTGTCACTGCGAGACTGTAAAACAGAGGAAAGTTCCTCAGATGGTTTATCAGTTGCCTCTGATTGAAATCTCTTGCTCATGAAACTAGATTTAAAACTTGATGATCTTTGAACTGGAGATGATTCGTCTTTCTCCTTCACTGTCCGGAGTTTAAAACTTTGGGTCCTTTCTGGAGTCTGGCGTTCTGTATTTGACTCATCACTACTGCTAATACTAACAGAACGAGCTTGTCGATTACGGCTCAACCCAGATCTAGAATTGAAATCTTGCTCTGACCTTTCTGAACTCGATAGCTCTGAGCTGGAGAATTTTTGCAGTAGTTGAGAGAAGTCATTGCCTCTCTTGATAGGTTTGCTGTTAACACCCGATTCATCCACTGTTGATTTACTACCATATGATGTCTGTAAGACAGGAAAAAGAAAAATTTAGAAATATTCGGTTTAGATTTAGATTAAAAAAAATTAATTATGATCTAAATGTTTGCTATTTCTGAAGATGCATCAGTAGCAACTCAAAACGAGATAATGTGTGTTGATTTATCTTCCAAATCTGGGACCCATTTCAAAAATTGTACGTCAAGTTACATATACTTGTAGGTTTATTAAGTGGTATAAATATGTTTGATTTAAGAGAATGCAAGATCTAATGAGCTTTGAGAAAAAGAACCAAGTTTATAATCTTAGGATGGGAGATGTGGAAATGGAAAAACAATTATTCTGTGACTTATGTGTTAATTGTTTCTTGCAGTAACAAAGATCGGTTGCCAGAGAACGAAACATAAGCCCACAGCAGCTAAATCAAGGGTTGTCACATATTTATGCTTTACAAAACACTGATATCCATTTCATACGGATCGATTGTTCACAAGATTCAACAAAGTGAAACAAGGGCCATAAAATGCATAAATTCATTCAATAGGCTTTTTTGTTATACTAATCTCAATCATGCATTTAAATTTAAGGTTCAACGAAGTGAAACAACAGCCATAACTCTAGAAGTAATTAACAGAAATTGCTGAAATTCAATAGGCTTCTTCGTTTCACTAAATTAAATAATGCCTATAAATTTCATACAGATCAGATGATAACTTTTGTCATTAGAGCGTTCAAAAAGGCCATAACTTCTGAAGAAATTAACGGAAATTATTGAAATTAAATAGGCGTCTTCATCTCACTAAAGTTAACAACATATATCAATTTTAAAACAATCGGATGATAAATGTAGTCTGTTGAGTGTTCTGTGGGCGTATAAAAATGGTTTGCTTGGGGTTTGGGAAAGTGGTGTTTGATGGAGAGATTAGGATTGCCAAATTTTGAAATCTTTCTGAAAATTCCTAACATCATTATAACAGAGATGCTTTATGATCACATGAAGGGAGGAAAAGATGGTGTATACCCGCAAAGGCGCAGTTACAGAGAATGACCAAAATGAATCCTTCCCGCGAAGGCGCAGATATCGATGTGTCGGCTTTCGTTTGAAGAGAGACATGTTGTTATTAGGACCCAATTAACGGTGTTAAAGATTTTATGAATTTATGTTCACTCTGAATTTTATTCACCAATTGACAACTAATGATGAATATCATCAAATCACCCAAGTAGTTTTATTATGTCTTGCTGCATAGGCCCTCAATTTCTCTTATTTGAGTAGATGTGGAACGTTTTGACCACTGTGGTCGCCACATTCGTATTTGTTATCAAATTTATTTACCAATTCTATTTTACTTGCAGGTTGAAGATGCATACCTTCACATTGTAGCAGAAATGCCAGCCAATCCAAAAATAACAGAATTGGCCGATTATGTTACAAATCAATGGTTCGAGGGAGAATTTTCAACTCACCAGTGGAACCACTACGAGACAGAGGAGCACAGAAGGGTTAATACAGCAGCAGTGCTGTTTTACAACTGAAAATGCCCTACAAATTAATGATGAATTTTAAAAGGTACATGGACATGATTAACACCTCAATTATCAGAAAGGCAAGTATCTATTTTCCTTCCCGGTATCTAAATTTAACAAAAATAAAGACTGTTCCCCTGATAGTAATTTTGAGGATTAAAACAAAACACTGTTAAATACTGTTGTGAGATCGACACTTATGATGTAAATGTATTATCCTTCAGGTGTTCAAAAGGAATAGTGACACCAGCACAAAATCAACAGAAAGTAATGCCACTTTGGATGGCAATAATTTCCATTATGATTTTATTGGTATTTAGTAAGTTTTAGAAGTGCAAATCATGCAACAAGCAAATTCTTATTAGTAGTGAAACTAAATGGTCCATTTTCATACATGATCATAAATCAGCCCCTGAAATTATTTTTTTTATAGACAAACCTTAGAGCCAAATCTATCTGGAAGTACAGAATGGGATGTTTTAAGAGGAACCTGTGCTGTTGACATGGAGGTGGGTTTAAATGTAGGTAGAAGTTTTACGACTGTCGATTTGGTTTGTATAGATGATGTCTTTCTTTCTTCATCTGCTGTCTTCTACACAAATATAAATATGGTTTTAATGGGTTAGTATCACAGCAAACACAAAATTCACATACCAAAATGCATATAGTTTTAACATGTTTTATCACTTTCAGCATGAAAGCACTATTATGCCTCTGTAAAATGATTAACAGACAAAACTGAATCTTACCGGTACCAGTAATTGTCATGTGTTTTTGGTAATTAATGCAAAATTATATGGTTGAGACAGAATTGGGTGAGAGCAAGCTTTACATCATAATGCAGCCATTTTCATGCCAAAAAGAACAAAAACAATCCTTACTATCTTGTTTGTTAAAATCGGTAGGCCTATAAGTTTCATTTTAATGAACTACCTGTCTTGTCATTGTCAGGCACAAATTACGACTTTGTCCAGAATAAAGTTCAAAACCTCAGGCACTAATTCGTTATTGAATAATTTCTGTCGGGTACAACTCATATCATTATTTGAAGGCCTGTTTTCAACTTAATGTCTCTTATTGAGATAGAAAAAAAAAAGAAAGTATGTGTTGACAAAGCAAGCTGTGGTGTAAAACCTATAATGATTAATCTGAGGTCAACGATACCAGGTGATATTTAATTGATTAAATGCATGTTAGATGAGACACCTATCTATTCTATGTAAAGTTAAATAAACAACGTACATGCACATTGTTTGATGACAAAATACACATCTTTGGGTTGACTAGTGCATGATGGGTGGATATATTATAGTAAGTAATTGAAATAATATGGTATGTTATAATAAAATAACACTCAGAACATGCTTTAAGTAGGGGTGTAATGCACAAATTTGTTGTGCCATATTTTTTTTTTTCCTGCTCTTGTGGCTAGACAACTAATACCAATTATTTAAATGATCTCAAATAAAGGCAGTGGCAAGGAGTGATGGGTATTGTGTTCAAGGGAGAGTATACATACTGTACTTACACCAGATATTGCACTACTTTTCTGCACCAAACGTGGTAACGAAGACAGACAAACACATTGCTTTGAGAGAAAATTTTGCCCGGAAAGCAGCATTAATGCCTACTTTTCTTTGAATTGCAAGGGCTCTTTTAGTGCATGCCAATGAGCTAGTGTGTGAACACCCACTTAATAACTAACCAGGTCCATACCGTGAATGTTACCAAAGAAAACTTCTAAAGTCATTTGCATACAGGACAATTAAGGTTACTTAGTTAAATTGTTTTGCCAAATCAAAAATAAATTCTTACTGATTCTGAAGTTCCTTTATGTATATCATGGCTTTCACCTGCCTTCTGACCTGAAATTATAACAAAATTCATCCATTAAATATTTTGTTAAAAAAAAAAATCTGTGCTGAGCAAATATAAATGACAGAATGTTGTTCATTAATCAATAACTTAAATAAAATTCTTACCCGGTTGAAGAAATATATGTGTGTATGATGAAATATAAATGTGTGTTGCCATTGTAACTCCAGGTAAGTTTTTAGTCTTCATACAATATATAGTACATCCAGTAGTATATTATGATATCTAGTATATAGATATATAGCTGGTATGTTTAAAACAATACAGGTGTTCTCACATCATCTACACTCTTATTGATTATAATCAACAGGTGGTTATTTTACAATATTCCATGACCCCAAAGGTTAAATTATAAACTATTTTGTTCACTGACGATAATAACCCTTTCACAATAAAAATATCTTAATTTATCACTAATTGTTCTGGTTATAACACAAATATTTTTTTCTAATCTTATAATAAACTGCCAATCCATGTCCCAATGATTTGGGTACTTTCAACTAGATTCATATGGATTTTTGTATTTTCACAAATTCATCACTTGACAATTCATTAATGTGAGTTTCATGATTGCAGATTTTAATTCTGAATTCTCTACAAAACATAATACTTTACAACCTAGTATAAGATTACAGTTTAAAATATTCTTGACTTCTATACCCACACAATACCTAAATCTATGAAGTAAATTCTTATAAATCACATCTTTAAAGATCCCCAATTGATATATTATTCACACATATTTAGTCCAATTCATAAAATTTTAAGCACACCACTGTATACCTTTCAAAAACATCTATAAATCTAACTGGAGAAAAAAAGTTAGCTTTGCATATCCAGTTATATTATTATTTTAACAATACGTGCAAAGACCAACAATATATATCCAACAAATGATAAAATAGTCCACAACAGTCCAACATTGCACAAAACTAGATAGTTGAAAATTGTTTGTCTAAGGTTGTTAACTAAACCAATCCTTTAAAACACAATCACACTGTGCTAATCCTTTAAATTTTGATTAGGTTCTTCCTTATATCAAATAAACAATTCCAGCTTTAAAGAAAAAATAATAATAATAAATCAAAAATATAAAGCTCTTATTTGTTTTCTAGCTGTGACATTGACAGTGGCATAAATATAGTATCTCTTAATAATAATTGACATGTGATCTGAATTATTAATATATAATATCCTTGCGATTTAGGAACAATCCCAGTATCTTGAACAAAACGTCAACAACTCTGTATCTATAAGGATTGCACTTTGCAAAATATTAACCCATAAATCTGCATTTTAGTAGGGTTCTAGGTTGACTTATGAAAATCATTATTTCAAACATTACCCAGCAAGGAATTTGTGTAAGTAATTTACATAACTCAGGATTACTTGATCAAATTTGAAGGTACAGAACAGTATATGTTAAGCACAATAGCATTCTAATTTCATAGCATGTATATATAATTAATATTAATGGACAACACTGGAAAACTGCACAACAAAACAACACCCGAACAAAAAATGTATAATTTGTACATCACCTTATGTATAGAGAGGACAAAACCACTTAACCAGAGAAATATAGTGAAAACCAAAATATGTGTAACACAGAAATCTATTTTAAAAACTAAAAGACAATATTTTACACATTTTATACAACCTGTTGCCTATAAAGTTGACTAGTACCATATATCTAATACCTCATAACTCAAAGTGATATACTGATTCAGATGTTATAGACATGATTCAACTAGTCACATCCTCATCACATCGTATTATAACATAAAAGCTGAATTAATTCCACACAAATCTCTGAATAAAATTCCAAACTCTTGTCATTCTTGTGGTCAGAAATCCATTAAATTAACAACTAGGTGTTGAATGACTGAATGTCAATACTAGACATGATGGCAGCAACCTGTTAATCCAGTGAGAGAACTGCGTGTCATCAGGTAGTAAGGCCAGGTAGTGAGTGGATCAATACACACACGATCTGATTTTAACCTCGTTTCATTATAAAGAAGAAGACGGCTGATAAATGTGGGTAGGGCATACTGTAATGTCTCCATCTTCTCTAGAATGTCAACACAAATTGAGCAGGGTGACCTGCGTATTGGGGATATGATGACCATTTAATTAAAGGCATAGCATCCATATATATTTCAAAGGCCAAAATATGTACTATCCTAAAAGACTGATGTTACAATGTGATTAAGCACATACAAGTTCTATTCTTTAATGGGTTCACAATCTTCAAAAATAAGAATGTAACATCCAGGGCAATTATATTATTCCTGGACAGGAATATTCTTGAGTTTTTCCTTATGCCCCAAGAACAATTCCACTAATTTTTAATAATTTTCATTCAGAACTACTCTTCCCTGTAGAATGTTCACAAGCTTTAGTCTAAATGTGAACCAAAAGATATCCATGTAAAACATATTCAAAATGTACAAATGAGTTTTGAAATTCAATTTTATGCTGCACAGGAATTGATAGATGTACAAGTATATATCTAAGAACACAAAATACATGTAACAATAGAAATTCTACATCAAATAAATACTATCAGACCATAAACTACTCATCTAGTTCGAATACCAATCACTGAATTAGGATAAAACACATGAACTACTGACAGATATTTATAATATATATATTTATATAATATACATATATAAGTTTAATATCTATTCTCATGTTGGTATTTTCCTTCTGGCTGTCACAAGGTTCTCCCAGCCATAAAATAATACGCCAAATAGATTCATTTAATTCAAATCTTTCACTTCATTGATTAAAAAAAACCCACTAATCTACAAATCACTACAAGTCATTGATTTATGAATAAAAAGGTCAAAACTCAGTATACAATATGACCACAACTTCATTACAGAAAATTTATTTCAAATTACGAAAACTGAACAAATTCATCAGGGTGTGGTTGCTGAAGAATACTTAGCCAAGTTGACATACTTTTCCAAAAAAAAAAACCAAACCAGATAACAGTTCTCATTTAAAAAATCTCTTTAGAGAAACACCTATACTAAGAAATCACAATATTATGTACAGTCTAGCCATAAACAAAAATGATTTGAGTTCAATTGATTCTGGATAGATAATCTATTATCATCATTCCTGACAACATCATAAATACACATTAAGTAAGTGATCCATTTCAACATCTTGCAATAAAGCTTTCTGCATTTTGTCTTAAACTATGCAAATTCATCTTTTTGTCACAACTGTCCTTTACAATGACATGAATGACACATTCTCACAGACTGTTATAACAGCTAATTGAAATTTCCTGTTTTTCACCTGCCTTGTGGCTAAACTATGTCTGATCTCTTAACAAACACAACATTGTTAATGTTAGACACAACACCCAAATTGTTTTACACTTTGTAACTTCACTATTCTCAATTTACAAAAATCCAGATTTTGTTGTGCCTTAATATGCATTCAAATGAATTTAAAATCGAATGAATAAAAATAGATATTAATTCTGAAACTTGAATATCTAACCAGATCCCTTAATGTGTCACATTTTACAAAGTTCATTGTTTATATAGTAGTCTTATAGATTAGGATTTATCTCCAGTTTACTAAGAATATATACTAAATATATCCATATAAGTAAAAAGTTGATAAGACCCACTTGCCTTCTCCCCTTCATATCCACTAAAATAAGGTCAAGTTACATGGTGGACCTTTCACAGATATTTTAAAGCCAAAATCAATCAAAAAACACTTGAAATCAATATTAATATGAAAGCTAATTTAAATTGCTGAGGAAATAATATTTCACAAATTATTTTTAAAGTGTTTCGGGACTAACACAGTAATTTTGGTAGAATATGTACCACAATTCCTCGTTTACATGTATAATCCCATATAAATTACTCTATTAAAGATGAGAATGAAGATTAAGACCTTATAATTCAGAGTTCATGGTCTCAAAGCCCATTTATAAGCAGACAAACACAATATGCACAACCAACGATAGTCTGTGGACAAAATGTCCCTTTAATATCAATGTCACACTCCTAGGAGAAGACAATAAAAGTTCTTGATGCATGCATAATTAGTTAAAACAACAGGTATATTTTACATGTTGCGGTGAAGAAAAAAGAGAACATGTATTTACATGTTAGCTCCATGGGAATAAAGAAATTAATTAGCTGTATAGTATACACCAGTACATAGCGATACACATCAATGTTAATTAATTAATCATAAATTTGAGAAAATTAATTACTTTCTTATTATCATAGAATTGGTCACGACAGACATTATCATTTGCATTGTAGAAATAACTGTTTGGAATGTTAACGATTATGCGGAAGATGTTGATGATATGAATGATGATTATAGTAATAATGCTCCTGCTGCATGATATGAATGCTGCTGCTCGAAGTGAATGATAATTATAATCATTATGTTGCTGCATGATGTGAATAATGAGACCCCCTAAATACCTATGTTAATATATGAGAGCTTTAAACTGGACCCACAATGCCAATTACCTTAGGTAACATATGATGCTACCCCACCCTACATGTGATGATATAAGTGTCATGAGGTGTATGTATATACATGTATATATATTGGTCATTAATGCAGTACTTGTATGTTATATTTCTTTTCTTTTTTTAAAACATATCTAAGTGTCTCATTTCATTTTTCCTCAAAGCAATTCATGTAACACAACCATTCAAATATTATCTTTCTCACTTACATTCTATATCTCTCCACCTAGTGACACAAAACCTTCAAGAAATTATGTGAACAAAAATAGAAGTTTATAATCCTTCTTGATTGTCTTAATGGAAGCCGTAGACAAAAACACAAAAATAGATCTAATTATTTTGTCTTACATGGAGAATACATCAGTGCAATCTGTTTTACAAGAATACCAGCATGTAATTGCATATAACATACTGTCAATTCAAGTAGATTATGGAGAGATTTAGCTGACCTCAACATGGAAAACCCAACAAGTTTACTGATGACAAATTATGATCAACATAATATTCATTAGATGTTTACAGAATCTGCTTGTATCTAAATGTCATACCGTTACAAGCAATGGATGCACATAAATCATCTAAATGCATATAACTTTCTTCTTCCCATCATTTGAATAAGAATAGAGAGCCTGAGACAAGGTGTCTAGATGTAAATGAGTCACTTGATCGAATGGAATGCTCAACTCGTGTGTTAGCTATAGAGATATTCAATTTTCTTAAATCTCGTGCTAACATGAATGTTTCGTTAGTTTAGATTTAGAAAGAGATTACCTAAATTTTAATGTTATTTTGTCCAATTTGATCCTAAGCTATGAATACATGTACAATTTGAATTCAATCAAGTACTGAATTTAAAGGTTAAGTGGATTCAGTCAACTAACTGTTCCAGTATTAAAACATATCATATTTAAATGATATTGATATTGAAGACATAAAACATGTATATGTGCAGCCGTTTCTAAATCTTGCACATTTGTGTTTAATTCTAAACATATTTAAAATAGGTTGGCTTTAAAAAGTTTAATTAAGTAACTGGCATCGATATGTAAATAAACAGCCCCAGAGTACACTTTAAAGTGAAACAAGCCAACAGTGAGGCTGATGTCCCCCGCCGAAATTGCAAAATAAATAGATGACACATATTAATTAATCGCACATTTATTTTTTTCACTAAGTTTCATCACTCTCTATCAGATAGAATCAAGATTATCTTGTCCCAAACCATCGACAAATGAAATCGATTAGCTCTGCTTAGCTTCAGCTCGAAATGTTAATTATTGAACTCAGTCAAGACATTCACCTAATGAATATCTACATATACATCAAGTTTAAACATTCACCTAATAGACACCTATGCCAAGTTTGAACATTCTACCTCAATTAGAAGGAGAGTTATTGTGTTCCAAAGTTTCTACCAATCAAATTGCTTATCACTCTGCTTACCCTCAACAAAAAATGTTCATTATCGAACTTAGTTAAGGTATTCATATAATAAATCTATACACCAAGTTTCATCAATCTCACTTAATTAGAACTAAAGTTATCGTGTCCCAAAGCATCAACCAATCAAATTGCTTATCTCTGCTTACCCTAAGCGGAAAATGCTCATCTTCGAACTCCATCAAGGCATTGACCTACTCAACACATACACCAAGTTTGAACATTCTAGCTCAATTAGGAAGAGAGTTATCGTGCCCCAAAGTATCAACCAATCAAATTGCTTATCTCTGCTTACCCTAAGCGGAAAATGCTCATCTTCGAACTCCATCAAGGCATTGACCTAATAAACACATACACCAAGTTTGAACATTCTAGCTCAATTAAAAGTTATCGTGTCCCAAAGCATCAACCAATCAAATTGCTTATCTCTGCTTACCCTAAGCGGAAAATGCTCATCTTCGAACTCCATCAAGGCATTGACCTAATCAACACATACACCAAGTTTGAATATTCTAGCCCAATTAGGAAGAGAGTTATCGTGTCCCAAAGCATCAACCAATCAAATTGCTTATCTCTGCTTACCCTAAGCGGAAAATGCTCATCTTCGAACTCCATCAAGGCATTGACCTAATAAACACATACACCAAGTTTGAACATTCTAGCTCAATTAGGAAGAGAGTTATTGTGTCCCAAAAAGTGTGACGGACAGACAGACGGACAGACAGAAGGACAGACAGACGGACAGACAGACAGACAGACAGACAGACAGACAGACAGACAGACGGACGAACCCATTTTAATAGTCCCCTGCTTTCTTCGAAAGGCGGGGGACAATTAGCAACCTGAAAAAGACCATATACTCTTTGGTACTTCAGTGCTTAGATTTTCAATAATAAGATGTGCCTAAGGTTACTTTGAATTAAAACAAAGATCTAAAATGTTAATATTCAAAGATTTCTTCCTTAAACCCTAATGAATGATCCCCACCGAGTTAAAAACTTTATCCCATAAGGTGTTCACAAAAACTTCACAAGTCTGAACATAATCAGGGAAATACTCTGTGATTATGATCGAAAGGGTAGAACTTCCTATAACAAAATGAAAGATAGGTTGCCAGGCAACGAAACATACGCCCACAGCAACTAAATCGTCCGGGCAGTCAACAAGGGTTGTCGCATATTTTTACTTTTTTCGGTAATGAAACATTTATAATACACTAAAATCTGATTAAGAGCAACAACTCACGAAGTAATTATCAGAAAACTATTAGAATTTGTTTGGTTTTTATAAAGTTCTGCCCCATGCTAACGTTTTGTATGCAAAGCTTTTAATATCATGGATTTAACTGTTCAAGTCATAAAAATTCATTATAACTTTAGCCTTTAGAGCATCACAAGATTTTGCAAAGTGATCAAGGGCAGTAATTATTGGAAATCGTTGAAAATCAATAGGAATCTTCGTCTCATGACCTCAAACACTGTGTATAAATTTAAACTCAATCGGATATTAACTTTAGCCTCTAGAGCATCCACAAGATTTTTTAAAGTGATCCAAGGGCCATAACTCTGGCAGTAATTATCCGAAATCAATAGGCTTCTTCGTCTTATGACCTTAAACACTGTGTATAAATTGAAAGTCAATCGGATATTAACTTTGGCCTCTAGAGCGTCCACAAGATTTTTCAAAGTGATCAAGGGCCATAACTCTGGCAGCAATTATTGGAAATTGCTGAAAATCAATAGGCTTCTTCGTCTCATGACCTTAAACACTGTGTATAAATTTAAAGTCAACCGAATATTAACTTTCGCTTCCAGAGCATCCACAATATTTTTTGAAGTGATCAAGGGCCATAACTCTGGCAGTAATTATCAGAAATCGCTGAAAACCAATAGGCTTCATCATCTTATGACCTTAAACACTGTGTATAAATTTAATGTCAATCAGATGTTAACTTTAGCCTCTAGAGCATCCACAAGATTTTTTGAAGTGATCAAGGGCCATAACTCTGGCAGTAATTATCAGAAATCGTTGAAAATCAATAGGTTTCTTCGTCTCATGACCTTAAACATTGTGTATAAATTTAAAGTCAATCGGATATTAAATTTGGCCTTTAGAGCATCAACAAGATTTTTTGAAGTGATCAAGGGCCATAACTCTGGCAGTAATTATCGGAAATCGTTGAAAATCAATAGGCTTCTTCATCTCATGACCTCACACACTGTGTATAAATTTAAGGTTAATTGGATATTAACTTTGGCCTCTAGAGCGTCCACAAGATTTTTCAAAGTGATCAAGGGCCATAACTCTGGCAATAATTATCGGAAATCGCTGAAAATCAATAGGCTTCTTCGTCTCAAGACCTTAAACACTGTGTATAAATTTAAAGTCAATCAGATATTAACTTTAGCCTCTAGAGCGTCCACAAGCAATTGTGGACGCCGGACCGACGGACAGACGGGGGCGAAGACAATATACGACCACATTTCAATGTGGGCGTATAAAAATTCCTGCAAATTTAAAAGTCTTTCAAGAAGTTTGACCTGTAGAATGTTAACAATGGTAACAATAAATTATGTTTTTGGTGAGAGTGGTAATGCCTCTTTAATTATCAAATCAAGTAAGTTATCCATCATTGAAACCACACCCATTACATGGTTATAATATTGCATGTTCTGTGCATCAGGTTACTTTTCATTCTGTGGCTGTGCATCAGGTTACTCATCATTAATCTAAATCAATAAATAGTAGATGGTCTTCTTCAGGAACAACATTCTTATAAGATACAAATCAAACAAACATATATAAAACACTTAAGATAAGGACTGACTAAGTAAATTTACAATAAAATTGAAATGTATTCTGTGTACGTAAAGTATTATAATCTATTGTGGATAAATATGAGTATCCGCTTTAACTTTTCGTAATACACACTGAAGAAGATGGAGACGGAAAAGATCTTTTAACAAGTCCACATTGTTTGGCGAGATATACAGATCTTTATTCAATACTTTAATACATAAATCATTCAGAATTCTTTTTTTTTTCAGCCAATAAAACCAGTCTTTGAATAATGGATGGTGTTCTTTCTAGAGAGAAACAAATTATTCGTGGAACTTTTAACAATAGATAACTTAAAACTTTACATTTTACAATCTATAATTTTTGTATTCTGATTAAATGTGGTTAGATTAAAATATTTTTAATCTTTCCTACCAATCTATGCCCAGAATATATAACTCATCAAATATTTATCTGTTGCTCCTAAAAAGCTTGTTTACCATATCATTGAATAAAGGGAAAACCCAACTGTTTCTCAAGAGAATGTTTTTCTGTAAATATTTATTACAAATTGAAGGCTATAATCGCCTATAAATATGGATATAAATTCTTGGTAGATTTTTTTTCAAAATCAGTGAAGTGTAAAATAATTTATTGTGTACAGCCTACCCCCTTTCTATTGTGTGAACTCTATAACTAGCATAAATCATAAAGAACAAAAACACCTCATATTTTACATCTTTTATACACAGTAACTGGTCTTTATTTTACAGGTAAAGGGACTCTACCATGACTGTAACAAGACTATTTTTGTCAAGTTAATGACCTTATTATAAGGATGTTTAAAATTAATAGCAATATTTTTCTTTATATGTGTTCAAAAATTAATGTGCGTCGACTGACAATTTGTCGATAATCTGCAAAAATTATGAGGTGGTGGGTTGAATTGTGCTGTTGATCAGAAGGTATAGTTATCTAAGCAAGTCATGGGTTAGTTCCTGGACTTTATATGTGGGTTTTAAATGGGTACTCCTTTTTGTCTCCCACTTATAATTTCTAAGCAAATTATTGAAATTAAAAACATAACATGTTAGTCCTGAAATGACCTGAATAACAATATTTTAAATATGTATATTTACAACCTAACCTGCTTCAAGACCCAGGGATGACTTCTATACTTGCCTATGAACCTCCCGCCTTCTCATATTTGGCTAGAAATTATTACATATTAAAGTTACTTTCCCACAAAGGTATTTATCTGGTGGTTATTTCTAATATTAGTACGGCGAGTTTGGTTAATATGGAAAAAAGAAAAATCCAATCTTATTAGAAAAATATTGCATTCCCTGAAAAACACCCATGGAGCACATACAGGACAAAATGTAAAGGTTTCCCTAACCAGCAACCTGACGATTAGGGATGTCTGCTCGAGTGACATCAAAGGTTGCACGCGAAGATTGTCTGTGTTAGTGATGTATATGTATATGTTGATAAACTTGATGGTGAGCTTAAAAGTACAACAGTTTCTGCGATAAAAAAACATAGAAAAAGATGTGAGCAGAGGATAATCCGAGAATTTAATTAGGCTTCAATATTTATAAGTGGACAGCGATTAAAGACAACATCGTCTTGTATGCAATGAATTCTCCTCCAGTTTCGCACTCGTTGCTAGGTACCGCATCAGCTAAGTCACGTGACACAAACATGACTTCTTTTATTAAGATTTTTGATAGCAGGGGTATTCCCTGGCGAATGCAATGTTTTGAAAAGGATTTGAAGCAAAATTTTGACAGATTAATTAGTTTAAATATGTTTTAAGTCCAAATATATCATCAAATCACCCAGTTTGTACACAGGAATGTATCTTCAGGAAAGTATCTTTAAGTTCATGTTTCAACTATTCTATATAGAAAATAAATTTATAATTTAATTCTAGCAAAAAAAGATAATATAATAACTTAAAACTGCAACATCTCACTTTATATAAAATTACCTCCAATTTTCTATCAAAAAGAAATTTGTTGGTAAAACTATAACCCTGTCTGACAAGATATATAAAGATGATATATATATACTAGATTACTTGACACAGTAAATTAAAACACCACCACGTAAATATACCAGTAGTCTCAAAGGAAAATAACAAGTTGTATATAGTCTGACAACTACAATAAATTGTTTTTCCCATAAACTTCTTGCATCATCTTTTTCTTAAAAGTTGTGGATTCAAAATAGGTTTGGCCAAGCATGCACATAAAATAATGCATATATAGGCATATTCTATCAGTATTTTTTAAAATGCAATGAAATTAAATGAGGTTTAATGTCCTACTGTTCTGCTCCAACTGATAAAATGCAATGACTTCTTCCTTATTTAAAAACAATTTAACAAGATTATACATCAGACACACTTCTGAAATCTGTTGGTCTTACAAAAAACCCAACATATAAAATCTTTAGTTAAAAGTTATTTATTTGCACCAGGTAAATAAGGATTGTTATTATACCTGGCTTTTTCAATCTATTAAATATGATGCATTGATCTTCTTAAAGCATATTTTAAGACTGTTTGCTGATTGAGGATAAGTATATACATATATACATTATATATATATTTAATAGGTGTATATATATGCTGTAATAATATTTATATATTACCAGGGTTATTGAGTATAGAGTAATTTTACACAGATTATATTCAATGTTAAAAGAACAATATATATATATATATACAGCTGTTGTTCTGCAAAAGTATGAAAGATAAGTTGCCAAGCAGCAAAGCACAGCAAGTTGTCCAGGCATTACTAAGATTCCACAACATAAACAAGGGCAATAACTTTAGAAGTAAGAAAAGCAATATATAACCACATTTTAATGTGTTTTAGTGTAAGACACTTTTATATATTATTACACCATTCCTATGATTCAAGTATGGCAGAGAAACGATGACAGGCTTGATAAAATTCTTTAAAGCAGCATACCAACCCAAAATATCTGAGACATTCTGCTATAATATTTTAGGGGTGGAGAATACAATGTAAATTTTCGAAAAGAGGCACAATTTTATCTATCAGACTTTTAATCTGTACAGTATCAATATATGTTGTACAATTTTTACTTGATTTTATTTAAATATGTTTAATGAGGCATTATGTAAGATCTAAATTTGCATATTGCAAGTCTTTCTTCAAATGGTATATAGATTATTATTTAGACATTTATTCACATGCCAAGCCTATAACCAACTCTCTAGAACATCGGATGTCTTAGATATCAAGTGGATTATGCAATGGCCAATATATCTACATTAAAAAATAATATGGTGATACTCATTCTTGGCAATCAATAATATGAAATGTCAATAAGCAATCTTGTCAAACATTTATAACTTCTCTCAGAATAAAGTAAACTAACTAAAATTTTGAATATTCATTTTCTATTATCTATTTTTAAACTATTATAGTAAAAACGGACAGTTCTTTATCTTAATCTCACATAATGCATCTTTAAAGATTCAATCAATTGTTTGCTGTAATCTAAGACACAAAACTATTTATGACAATATATCTATTTGTGTACTCAATCTAGTGTAAAATAAAAATCAAACACTTCTAACATATAAATCTTTTAATAAAGTGTTGTTCTTGAGTTTTGACATACTTTTGACATTGTGTGATACATATTCATAAATTTATTATCTATGTGGAGGTTTATAAGTCAACATACCTATTGATATCTACATATATACGTTTTTTTCTAAACATATCTATATAAATATGGTATTTACAGATTTTTTTTTTTTTTTAAATTGCTCAATCATCAAAAGCAGCATTTATTCCAAAATATCTCTCTCTTTCATCAAATGTAATACAATTTGCCCGTTCACTTATATTTGTGTTTATAATTTATTTAAAATCCGATTAGAATGTCTCTTTAATTTCCTAATTTAATTTCAAGATCTAGTATATATTGGAACGTTAAGACGAAAATATTATTAAAACACCCAAAAATTACATGAAAATCAAACACATAAAACTGAAATGATTTCCTATATTATAATTCTAACAAGATTGATATAATACTGACAGAAGGCCTTCTGTACTAGACAAAGGAATTATTAATAGTTTGTGTAGACTGCCATCTCTTTATATAACACATAAGAAGGTTATCACCAAAAAAAAACAAAATTAAAACTACCAAATTAAATCAAGATATCTTATAGCAAAATAATAATTTACCATACCTTTTTAAATGAAACTTTTCATGCCCAATAAAGCTTAATCATATAAACAGTATTGATAATAAATGGTCTCGACTACTTGAACACATGGATTTGTATAAAATACAAGGCTAACAGAAATAATCAATAAAGTAACAGCCCTTTCTACAACAGCCTTATTACAAAAACTTGCACCTTCTACATTAATGCATCTCAGCAAATGATATCCTGAATGTTTGAAAATGCTTATTATGATGAGACCGGGCAAGCTGATTAAGATTTCCAAAACAAATGGATTTTTATACATGTATCAGTACAAGACCTTGGGGGTTACCAATTTAAATGTAAAAGACTGGATCTCTCTTAATTTAAATTCCGCCAACTGTGTTTACATTTCAGATTATCACCAACTTCACTATATGAACCCGGTCCTAGGTTTAGGATAAACATTAACAAGAGAGAGAGAGAGAAATGGGGTTTAACGTCCACTTGACAAAAACTAGGTCATTTCGGGACTAACATATGGTTCAATTTTTATTTCTATAATTCGATTACGCGTAGGGGTCTTTAGCAGTGGGAGGAAACCGGAGGACCCGGAGAAAACCCTCGAGGTTGGACAGGCGACCCTACTCCTTGTCATGTACAACCGGGGATTCGAAACCACACCAGCTGACTCAATGATACAGCGCACACGTGCTAACCACTAAGCCATCCAACCCCCCAAACATTAACAATACTACCATTATAATATTACATACTATTATTGCCTTGGGGTATATTCACACTTAACTGCCCAAATATGTAAGATATACATTACATTTTAACAAATACATGTTATATCAATATTATATTAAATGTACTTACATTACATATTAAATCAAACCATAGCAATGACAGTAGACATTATAATAAATATGAACGAATTTGATTATTGATTTTAGTTAGTCATACTTATGACAAAGACTAGAATGTCAATGACAATTATTCGTTATCTACCAACTATATTCAATAAAACCCTGTACATACATGTTGTAAAGTTAGGTCTGTTAAAACAGTTAAGAAAGTAAGAAAAGCATAAATTGTAAAATTCACACACTTTGTCATCTGACTACAATATTTTAATAGCTGAATGTAATATTTAAGTAGGTGGAATGAATCAACTATCAATGTACAACACAATCTTTATTAATCATTTTTTTGACAATAGCCCAATTTCTTTTCAAGATGGTATTTCTTTCTATCATCTTTCGGAGGTGGATATGGATGTTATACCTGTTTTTATACCAAATCACAAAAAAATCTTGATTCATATTATAAACAATTAATGACATTAATCGCACTCCTCCTCTGCATCAAATTTCTGTATTTAAGTTAAATGTGGGTACAAATACAGTTTGCATGAGTCAACAACCAAACTATTTTTTAAAAAAAAAGATTATTTATGAAACATCTTAACTTTTCTGTACCAACAAGAGCCAATGAAGACAAGCCTATGCAATGCAGTGAGCTATAAGTTAAGGGAAATTTTGCCCAGGCAGCGTGAACTCAGTGGATTTTTAATGTGGTGTCAACGGTATATATAGGACCTTGACTAATGACAAGGGGAAACCAGATTGGACAACTCCAAGGAACTTTCATTCACGCTGGGAATAAACCCAAGACTTCCCAGCCACAGCGGCTCCAATTATTATTTATGACTGGGTTTCCTTAATCCTGTTGATCAACATGTTCCATGCATATTTCTCATCCTTTTCTTTAAGAGATAGCAGCCACTATTAAAAAGCATATCGCTATCTAGATTGTGTGCATATCAAATCTGTTTAACAGTTCTAACTAACAGAACCCGTTGTAGGACAAATTCCTTGTAAAATGTATTGGAATTTATGGCATAGTATTCGGATCTTGAACTATACAAGTATCATTATACAAATATACCCCCAAAACATTTCAGAGAACCGGTTCCATTTAGCAATACCCGGTAAGCATATACATGTATCTTTGATAAAACATTTAAAGAAAATAATTATCCTCTTCTCAAAAAATTTATAATGATATTTTGTTAATATTTTGTATAAAATCTCTCATACTGTTTTTACTTGTGTTTATATTTATTTATGTCTAGTAAACAAAACATGGTTATGATCTCATTTATCACATGTAAGTATATACTGGCAAGTAATGTATTTTTATCTTTATAAAAAAAACCAGACTGATTTATATGCAAATAACTACTAAAGGTAAATATACATACAAACAGCTTGTGATTTATGAAGTGTATAAAAGTTTACCTGAATATCTGCTGCTATACATGATATATATCAGGCATATATAATATAATCCTAAATATGTATGTCTTCTCAATGACAGTCTTTGGTCCAATTGAATACCTGTTCTAAATCCACAGCGTATGTAAGGCACACCTCATCCAAACAACCCTACTACACACCATACACCATAATATTGTCTAAACGTCTTATAGAGTCACCTCTTTATCAATGCTTGAAACTTATATAGGTACAGATATAACCTACATGTCCTCCATAACTTGCAATTCATGCTCACTGAAGAGGAAAAAGATTTTTTTATCCCCTTCAATTTAAACACAAATAGACGTTCAAGCAGACCCACGTCTTGAGTCAGCTGTGAGTGCATTTAAAAGACATATAATGTCAATTCGAGTAAGGAATCTGACATCTTGTATTTTTAATTCACAACTTATAAAGATAGGATGACAATTTCCCCTTAGTAATTACCTTGTTTCACCTCTAGTGTGTAACTTTTAAATTTCCACTTCTTATTAAAGCCTTAGTTGAGTTAGATATCCATTTCTTTGTTTCTTAAATTTTACTAACCTTAATTAACCTTCTGAAACAGAAAACCCTACTTCCTTTCAAGAAAAGGAAATTAATTTTTCTTTCTGTACTAAGCAACATTAAATTTTACTAATCTTAACCTTCTGAAACAGAACACCCTAGGCAGACGTTAAAGAAAAGGAAATTAATTTTTCTTTCTGTACTAAGCAACATTAAATTTTACTAACCTTAACTTTCTGATACAGAACACCCTACATAGACGTTAAAGAAAAGGAAATTAATTTTTCTTTCTGTTTACTATTACTAAGCAACTTTGTCTGTGACATTAGCAGTGTGCAATTATCCATTTCATTAGATGCCAAACATACAAAAAATAATCCTGTGGAAGTGTTGATTCACCACACAATTAACCAATAACTTTCCACATTATTTAGATTTGATAGTATGGAATTCATAAATTTTATTTTAACGTAAATATCCTGCAATCAATTACGTCTACATCAAGTCAAATGTCAAAAATTTTATTTGCATTGACATATTATTCAATAAAATAATTGACTCTCCTAGATACTGACATGTTTCTTCTTTTTTTTTCATCCACTTAATGTTAGTTGTTTGTAGCAGAGAGAAAAAAAACTCTTTTGATTAATAACAGCATGAATCATATAAAGTCAAACTGACATAATATAAGGTATGAACATTTTTCCAACCCGGAGAAATAAAATAAAAATCTGAATGGCTCTATTTATATCAGATTAACTAACTTCATATTAAGTCCATAAGTCTATATATTTTGAAACCCGAAAATAACTAAAAAATATATCTGATACATCCTACTTTTCTGCACCAACTGGGATAATGAAGACAGGCATATGCCATGCAGTATACAAGAAGGGAAATTTTGCCCAGGCAGTGGCCCTATGGCTTATTGTTGTTGTTAGTTAGTAGTATTTTACGTCCGCTTCCACCAAGGTATTATTTTGAATTTTAACTGTCAAGGGTTCTTTTACATGCACATCAATGTGTACACAGGATCTCAGTTTTTCGTCCAATCCGACCAGACACTGTCCGTCCTGCATTAATGACCAGAGGAAATCACGCCTGAAAATCCTGAGAAAATTTATTTGCCAACATTGGGAGTGAACCAGTGACCTGGTTAGCTAGTCAGCGTCTTACTCATTGAGCAACAGCAGCCCCAAAATATATCTACTACAGGATTGAGATGTATGTATATTATATTTTTGAAAAAATAAGGGTTAGTGTTTCAAGAAGAAAAGAAAATATGATGCTATGCATGAGAGAAGTCATGCTCATTGCTCACTCTGTCTAGGAAATCTGATACTTCACATTTTGAGGAATTCCCAAAGCTAACAAATTTTTGTTGTACTTTTTGTTTCTGGGACACTGCTCAATATAGGTATAGATAGACAAGTATACTATGTAAATATACTTCATCTATAGATGTATGTCAATAAAGATGTCCTATTGTGAATACAGATACTCAACATACAGTAGATGAACATCTAATCATCCATCATGCACCAACTTTATCAGGACAGGCTTTAAGCTAGTGCTCCTACGGTTAGGACTTTTTGTTATTCGAATAGCCGTAGCTATTAACCGGTTAGTAACCGTTAACCGTATGGTATCAATTTTAAACATAAAACAGAGCTTGTCAGGAGCTTCGAGTCATTACTCGTGCGCCGCTATACTCGCCTTATAAAAGGCATTACACGCGCAAAAATTTTCAGGAATTTTTTCAGACATGAACAATTCTTTAATGAAAATTTAAACTATCTAAGGCCGTAGCTATTTATTTACCTGGTTAACTTGGTTCATTTGAAACATTTTTTTAATTCAATATAACGATAATATACAAAACAATACTCAATTTCCCTTCGTACGTGACAGACGGCGATAATATTACGATTACACAATGTTACTAAGAATAGAATAAAGTAAATTAGAAGGCGTCTATTGATTGGACAATAAAGAAATAATTCCTCGCTTGCAAGTAGAATTTTTATGATTGGTTAATTTAACTGAAAACCAAAGTAGAATTCATTCGAGAAATTACGAGATATGAAACGTGTTCAATGCCGTAACGAATCTAGTATAATGTCATTTTCTAGCCTTTATGATTATATTTTGAATGGTGGTTACGTTTTGAAGTAAATAATAAACAAGGTAGAATATAGTTAGAAATGCCGAGAAGTATTTAGATTGGATTAACAATAGCAAAAGACGAACAAGGTCCGTTGACTTTGCCGTATGACTACGACGAGTGCTATTAATAGCATCATTGTTTAGCAGTCGACATCGTTGGACGACTGTTACATTCTAAAATTTTCTAACATCAAATACAAAATTACAACGGGCAAGTTTTGTTATAAAGAGGAATATAATAAGACACAACTCTATGTAATGGGGGACATCTCCGAATAACCGTACCGTTGAATTCAAACCGTTTAACCGTCCAGTTCTAACCGTTTACGGCTATCCGACTAGTCGTAGGAGCACTACTTTAAGCCAACTGACTAATTGCTCGCCTAGTCTGGGGGCAATCTACTCCTTCTCAAGTACCGGTAGTCATTTCTAGTCATTTCACTAAAGTCAACATTTGCTGCTTCCTGAGCATAGGCGTACGGGCTGATTTTCCTTTTGGGGGCGGGGGCAATTGATACCACAGCAATCTGAATTAAAATCGGTCTATGTACAAAATAGTAATGTGGCCCCACAACTCCCTAAAGGCTGTCCCTGAATTTAATCTATTAATTAATAAACTGGTTTATACTTCAAAACACCTCTATACTAACATCTCACAAAAATTTTATATCTAAAGGAAATTAACATGCTCAAGTTCACATAGCTAACATATCTAACTATTTTTAAAACACTGTTTGGTGACTTGTGTTCTGACCAGACCTAAAGTTTCAGTCTATGAAATAGCCTATACAGACAACAATTCTATGGAATACAATTGCTGCTTATTACTGAGCGATGTTTCGACTAGGCTTCTCTAATCTTGATCAAACCTGATCAAATCATTGTCAATACTTCACAAGGGGGATCACGTGGCTAAGTGGGTAAGACGCTGGCTCGCTAGCCTGGAGGTCAGGTGTTCGATCCCTGCATTGGCCAAGAAAATTCATCCAGATTTTCCAGCGTGGTTTCCCCTTGTCAGTGATGCAGGACGGAGGGCCTGACAAGGACAGCTTACTAGTCGTTCGGATGGGACGGAAAACCGAGGTCCCGTGTACACATTGGCGTGCACGTAAAAGATCCCTTGGCAGTTGGAATTCAATATAAGAGTTGGCCGTAGTGCCGCTGCCCGAGCAAAATTTCCCTCATAGCACACTGTATGGCGTATGCCCGTCTTCATTAGCCCAGTTTAGGAGTATGACGTTAAACCCCATTTCATTTCATTTCAATACTTCACAACAAGTAATCCATTAATCAATTTGTTTTATTTTCAGGTAAAGTGGCCTGTGTCATATTAGATGTTGTTATTAATATCACCTTAATCAACCTAGATCACTTTCATAATTATATTATGTTAATTAAGTTAGGTTTCCTTTCAGGTAATTAGAAGATTCTCTGGTTGGTCAACATTAACGAAGCATTATTTCTTTAGTAAGAAGTAATTGTATTCCATAGAATTATGACCTGTATATTCCAGTTACATGTATAAAATAAAAAAAAAATTGTATACATCTATCTCAATGAAATCAAATGAAATGGGGTTTAACATCCTACCTTTCTGCACCAACTGGGATAATGAAGATGGGCATATGCCAGTGTACAATGATTGTGACCTGTATATTCCAGTTCAATTACTAAATGCCATTGAAATAATTTATGAAATATTAGATGTGACTTCTGGAATCTTTATATTAGTCCTTTTGCATTATTTAGTGATTAATTATGATGGGTGTCTGTCTTGCATCATGCAGAATAAAATCTTTAGATTGTATCATTTTAAAATTTACCTAAAACATTTTTCAGTTGACAGTTTAAATAAAAGAAAACATCTAAGGAAGGTACATATAATTTTAAAAGTCAAATTCAGTTTTCTTAATTTTTTAGAAAATGATCCAACTGTTCCTTTCAAAAACTGTTTTAAAAAGTTGGTTAATCAGATGTGTCAATACATGAATATTAGAATAATAAATAATATGATTTGAAATAAAATGTTTCACTGGAGTCGCACACTTCAAATATTGTAATACCCTTGTGTAATTTATTCAACAATATAGACCAAAAATTATTTCATTTCAGACGTTCTACACACTGATTCTCATTTCGACAAGTAAACAAAGCAAGTTGTGACATTATCACATCAATACCGTCCATTCATAATAACATTCAATCAATTCTGTTCCACACCTCATATCAAAAATCTTTTCAAAAGATCAAATCCTGCGTTCCTAATAACTACCTTTACTTGAACTAAGATGAACTTTGTATACAGTTGTTATGTTTCACACTTAAAATATATATATCTATTGGTATTTCTCTAACACCTAAACCAAATATACATATAAGTAACCTTTGATTAAGAAACAATTCAGATCAAATGTGAGAGAATATTTTGAAATTTATCATAGAGCAAAATACAAATAGCAAAAGTTTTATTTATTTAATCCTTTGCAAATTATTTAACTTTCAGCATCCTCATTCAATATCAAAACAACAGGATATAATAAATACACCATGCCAAAACTATAAAATCATATGACATGTAAATAGTGAATTGTCAGAAAATAATTTAATAAGTGATTGCTTGCTAGGTTTATATGATGAGGTGCAGCAATGTTTTCTTATACATTACAAAGTACAAGAAAGCTCCTTCGGTTCGCATGGCAAGGTTTGCTTTAAATAAAATCTCTCTTATGAAATGCAACTTCAAAAAGTCAGTACATGTAAACACCTATAATATTAAATGATAAAAAACTGAACCAATTATCAAAGCAATTAATAATAAATGAACTGTTCTGATAACAGTTGGCTCCAATTATTCTCACATTTACAGTGGATTTAAATTTTATTACCCACATTAACTTGAGATATTTATAGAACAAGTCTGGCATCTGCTGATCCGAATTTACATGTATGCAAACTTAAAGGGAAAGGTAGCCGAAACAGAAGTCAAATGTTTTTTGTTATAAGCTAGCGTATCCTTTATGAAAAAGTTTTTAATTGGGGCATTCTTAACAAATTTATTAGATTATAATAACATTCTTTATAGTAAAAATATTACATATTTTGTCATTCTCAAAATACTGGAAACCATCTGACATATTGGCTCTTTAAAGAAGATTTTCATTTTAATCAAAGTTTATTCTGTATATGCATAAAGAAGTTAAATACACAATATAATGCCACCTAAAGCTTCTTTATTATTTTAGAACGATTAAAGGATAACTCTTTTAAATCCATGAACATTAAGGTAAGACTGTATCTCATAGTAGAGTTTTATTGAAATCACAGCTGGCAGAAAACTTTTCAACCATTATTTTTGTTAAATTAAAGTAACAGAAAATGTTTCTTGGCCTTCCACGCATTCCAGTACTTCTTTTTACATCAATTTCTATAATTGTTAACCTTTCACCCGTGCCAATTAAAACTTGTAATGTTTTGGTTAACCGTCTTCAAAATAAATTAGGCAATAACACATAATTGCCTATAAAAACTAAAAACCTTGTCAGCTCAGCTGCTTCAAATTTTAATGAAAGCAAAAAATTAAATGAAATAATCTATGAATGAAAGAAATACTCCACTATCATCTCACATCAAAAATACTTGGATGTTTCTAATTAGAAAATAAATCAAACTATATATATATATATCAATGATATAAACAAATTCTAAATAACATGTTTTCAGCATGTGATGCTTGAAATGAGCCAGGAATATTTCTGTGATTACCTGGAAATTTTTGTGAACTCTGTGATTTTTATGTTTTATATCTGTATCTGGGATATTTCAGTCTGTAATTTGTTACTGGTTATTGTGCCACAGCTCAGTGATCAATTTGTGTAGATTTTCCTTTAAAATTTAAGGATATTTATGCTTTTAAACTGCATTTTCAACACTGGATGCTATATACATTTGTTTATTGTATTGGCACTATCAAGCAGCTTTTAGCTGGATTTTGGGTGTTATATAAATGAATTATTATTATTATTATCTAAAGAATATAATATGTATGTTAAGTTCAGCCCATGTTCTGGGCATGATCGTTAGATCCTCTGTGTTCGGATAGTCGGTGGTCCATGGATGCTGACATGTTCATTTAGTAAATATGATCACTTTTAGAGTTAAATGACACTGATTAGACTTATTTTATTATGAAATCCATGGTATCACCCGCAAACATCAAACAGCACACTGCACTAAACAGTAGTCCCATGATATTACCAGTAGTAATATATGATCCAATACACTCTTATAAATATACCAGTAGTGATATATGATCCAATACACTCTTATAAAATATGGATTATCCTTTCCAACACTAACAGAAATATGTTGGTTGGTAATTATAACGTAAACAAAGATCAAACTTTTATTCTCTAAAATATATTACATGTGACCTATTTTTTTAAACAGCTATTTTGAAGATTGCAAATAAATTCTCCTTTCTGAACACATCTGTCAGGCAATATATAAAGACTGCTTTAATAGATTTTTAAGTATTTATTTAGTTGCCTAAAACGCGTTTGCTAAATTGAAAAATAGTTTGTTATAGAAATAGAGTTTTGTATAATTTTCTGACAAGTTATATGGAATGAATGTGTGTTAGGTGACTTAGAGAATTAGATAGTCTTGAACCACTGGAGAGATAAGTCGATCATAACACCATTTAAAAAATTCAACTAAATATTTGTGAAAGTAAATAATGGTAATATCCCTGTTGAGTTGCATGTAGTATACTGTGTGAATTAACTGCAGATATGATTTATCACCTACATGTATTAGATACTGCCTAAATTATCATTTGGGTTTGGAATTATCAACCATGTCGCAATGCCTTCTATATATTTTATGGGATCTCTGTCTTGGATATAATCTTATTTTTCAGAGTAACTGACAAAAAGTCAAGTTTAAATACAATTTGCAATGCAAGAACGATCGTTCCTCTTTAGATGGGTCATTCTGTTAGTGCATGTGTATTTCGCTCGTTATTTTTGTACAATGTCAAGAATTATTTTCATGTTTATCATACATTTTATTAAATCTTGGGTTTCAAATAGTGTCTCTAAATATTATGAAAATTTTATATACCTGTTTTGTCAGATCGATCAATTTGTGGTGTAGAGGGTGCTGTATTAAATTCTCCATCATCACTGTCATTGACTGTTTCTTTACTTTCAGACTGCTGTTTAACAGTCTTACTGGAGTTAACTCCCTTGATGTCATTGGTATTTAGCAGGTTCTCATTGTTGTCATCTGGTTGACTTTGCCTGAAAAATTATTAAAATTAATTGAAGAAATATTTCTAATTCTTAGCCTAATGATATTTTATAGCAAAATGCTAGTTTACAAATACCTACTGAACAATTTCAATCTCAAAACAACAGTAACGTTTATATATGGAAGCAAGCTTTGCTTGTAAAGGTAGTTTTGTTTTCTCAACTTTAAACAAATGACATTACTTGGCCATTTGGAGATTATCAAAATAAACATATAGATGACTTTCTCTGTTAGATGTGTGCAGTGTGGCCGGAAATTCCTGTCTTAAAACCTATTATAAATTTCTGTCCATATTCAAATTACTGAACACAATTTCCATGTTAAGGACACCCTGACCTGAAAAGTCCGAACTCGGATGATGGTCATACAAGGGGGATCTTAATCTTGATTCCAGCCATGAAACATGTACACTACAAATTAAAGAATACATACACATGTAGGCCTAATACCAAGCCACAAATCTTTCACACAATATTTTACATGAAGATTTTTGTAAGTGAAATTCGCAGGAAGCGTTTGATAATGAGTAGAATATGCTGTATAATAGTAATATCTGGTAAGATAAGAAATAAGTTTACACAATGATTCAATATGGACAACAGCCAATATAGAGAGACTTATCTTAATAAACAGTTCTAATAATAAAACAAATACTGTCATATTTATTTATATTCGTGCCCATTTTACTGAATAGAAATAAACATCAAAAATTCAAAATTAGAAGTTTCAGGATTTTAGAGACCAATACTGGTCATAGAAAGTCATATTATTCGTATCAGTGAACAGAAATCTAAAATTCATATCACAAGCTAACAATTTCCAGGTGGTTTGTGAGGAGTATTTTTTTTTCAATAATATTATGCATCATATAAATGCCTCTTCTGTTCAAAAAGAACCACTTAAAGCAATAGTTAAAAAAAAAACATGCATACCAGGCTCCCATGACTGTGGTAATTATAGGTAAAGGTTATTTAATCCAAGGACTACATTTATCTATAGCCCACAGCTAATATATACAGCTAAATACACAGGTACATGAACAGTTAATCTATCCTACTCATAAGACTTAGCAGTCTAGATCTGGCAGTCTAATAGCAATAACAGATATTTGTTCGTTAAAAACAAAAAATTTCTTGGCATAAACAGGTAAACTTATTGCTCCTGTGAAATTCCATTGTGTTATTTTATCACCCTGGTGCACCGTTTAACAAGATATTCAACTTTTCATTCTAGAAATATTCACATCTCGAGAATTAGTCCAAAATGCATGCCTCTACCTCATATGACAAGTAGTCCCAACTCATGACTGATACAATTGAAGTAAACCTGTTTTGTAAGATTCTTATCTGCATTAAGTCTACAAAATTAATGACCTACTCATTGTTTCTATAAAATAAGTCACATACACTATAGTCCCACTAAACAATATGTAGATATGTATTTAAAAAATGTTTTTTTATTTTTTTTATTAGATTAAAAAACCAAAATATTTAGGTCTATAATGGATTTTGTTAAGATAAATAAATATTGTTTGTATCTAAAGGTCATACATATTTGTGCTTATCATGGCCTGTTGGGAGAAGTCAACAATTTATTTTTATTTTTTCTTTAACAGAATGATTTGTTTTTGTTTTCTCTTCAACAGATTGATTTGTTTTTGTTTTCTCTTCAACAGAAAATAAGTAATCAGATATATTTTAATTTTCATTAAGCACTACTGTATATATTTCATAGGATAACAGTTTTTATGAAGACAGGAAAATCCTGATAAACTTTCCCAGCCAATGCAGGGATCGAACACGCAACCAGACTAGTGAGACAGCGTTTTACCCAGTTAGCCACCGTTGCTCCCTACTAAAGTTGGAAGTTAGATCACTTGTATTTTTGCACATTACGCAAGTTTATAAGTATAGCTAAAACTAAAAAGTTTTCTAAATTGTTTTTGTAAAATTGGTTCATTAGCCAAAATGTCCTAGGCCGAAATGTCCATTGGCCAAAACATCCTAGGCCGAAACGTCCAGTGGCCGAAACATCCGTCCACCGATATAGGTACATGCAGTTGTAGCAGGCTCAAATATATTAGTGCAGAAAGTCCAACAGTTATTGGGGGGTTGGATGGCCGAATGGTTAGCACAGGTGCGCTGTATCATAAGGTCTGTCATTGAGTCAACTGGTGGGGTTTCGATTCCCAAGTTGTACCTGACAAGGAGTAGGGTCGCATGTCCAACCTCATGGGTTTTCTCTGGGTCCTCCGGTTTCCTCCCACTACTAAAGACCCCTACACGCAAGCGAATTATTGAAATAAAATTGAGCCATGTGTTAGTCCCAAAATGACCTAGTTTGTGTTGAGTCACCGTTAAACCTCATTTCTCTCTCTCTCCCAACAGTTATTCCCCAAGAGGAACTGTATGAGAGAGAGTGTACAAGTAATTACAATGCTTCAGCAATTATCAGCCTAACCGGAACCCATGGTGACAGAGTGGGTTAGGTATTGGTTCACTAGCCTGGAGGACATCGGTTTATGAGATGTGCTTCGGAAACTAGATCGGGACGGACATATGTACGGACCCCATTTTAATATCTCTCCCTAACTTTGTTTGGTGCGAGTTCAGAATTTAATTCACCAAATCAATGCAGATGTTCAGATAAGCTAAAAATGTGATTTTTCGTACAATCAGGAGCCATTATCTATGAAGTTACAATATGATACATTTCAATATTGAAAGGAACCAAAATCTTTGGGAGATAAACCTATGTTTCAAATTGCGTCAAAATCAGATAAAGATAGGTTGCTACAAACTGAAACAAGGGCCTTAACCATGGAAGTAATATACAAAAATTGTTGAAATTGGAAAGCCTTTTTTTCGTTTTACTAATTCAAATAATGCATATCAATTTCATGAATTGGATGATGAATTTTGTCGTTGAGCGTTCACGATGTTCTCTGAGGAAGTAAGTCTTTACACTTACGAAACGCTAGATGCTATAAAAGATGGTTTTGTGATATCCATGACTTTGTTTTTAACCACATGAAAATGTGTCTGTATAAAAATACAAAGTACAAGTAGCGGCATTGCAAACTAAAGGCAGCTATATAACAGATTGATTGAGTCTGTAGGAACAATTAGTACTTCTGTACGAGACAAATAGAATGACATCCATTTTGTATAGTTACAACAATAAACAATACCTATCAATAAACAAATACTTATATCTATAATTACACCACAAGTAGAGATAATGGTGCCAACAATAATACACCAACCATAATAAACATAGGTAAAACACTAATAAATTTCACAATTATACCATATTTCAACTACGTAAAGGAACTGTCTTATCTTTCCAATAAGCACATACATCATATAATTTGATCATTGTTATTGGCAGTAAATAACTAAATTTGGATGTGAAAGTGGGATCACTAGAAGGGATCACTAGAAGGGGTCAGGCAGGTGGAAGCAGGTGGTCATTCTCACCGCAGAAAGTTGAAAATGGTCAGGTCCCTACTCCCTAGAAATTGCATAATCAAGTGCTATATTTTTTATTTACACATGTCAAGTATTATAAGTATTATGTAACTACAAATAGCACTTTTCCAGTGAATTTTGATGATCAAGAGTCAAGCTACCCCTCCAACAATTTTTTTTTTTTTTTTTTTTTTTTTTCAATTGGTCCAAAATGTCCTGGATCAAAACTTGTAAAGTTATTCCATCATGGCTGAAAACCATATTTGGTGACTTAAAATGTGTACAGCTTACATACATGTATTATGATCATACATAAATAGTTACTTTTTGGCATTTGTGTCACATTTTTGCATTTATGTCGCTCAAGTTTTAAATTCCACTAATTTTACGTTAAATGTGCACTCCTGATATTGGTAATGGAATGAATATTGGCTCAAACAAGCATGTGGGTTATTTTGGCAGTATACGATATTGAATCATCAAGGTGTGATACCATTATACACAAACATAACATATCTTGAATAAAACTGATACTTTATGAAAATCTGTGATGACATTACCTCTGTTTCCCCTCAAAACAAACAAAACGTTAAGAACACATACAGTGTTTGTAAAGAAACTCTATCTTAGTCTTGCTCATCTATTGTTATAGTATTCTTACACAATGATTCAGCCAAATTCATCATTATAACTACTTTCATCAAACATTACAAGTGGCTGCCATGCAAGATATGTCCATATTTTGCAAGCGACGGACAGGCAACAAGTTAAATAAGCAATTTTTCATACAATCAGGGACCATAAACTAGGATGTTCAGGTCCGACAAGGTAAAAACACGAATTTTTGCACAATCTGGGGTCATAATCAAGGAAGTTAAGGCCCGGTGTGCTAAAATCGAAATGAACCAAGATCTGTTGGATATAAACATGTACATGTATTTAAGTTTCATCCAAATTAGATAAAAATTGTTATCCCTAGAGAGTCCATAATCCATGAAGTTACAGTCTGATACATACCATTATCAAAAGGAACCGAGATCTTTGGGATAGCAACCTACATTTCAAGTTTTGTCAAAATCGGATAACCAAAATGAAAAGTATCAATGTTGTTACCTATACATAAGGCAGACTGGGTGCCCGTATGGTCTAAATTTGCGATGTAGATCATAAGGTCATTCATTCAGAAAATCAATGAAATGAGGTTTAATGTCCTACTTTTTTGCACAAATTGGGCATATTGAAGAACAGGCAAAAGATATGCAGTGTGCTATATTTTTTTAAGGGCCAATTTGCTTACGGCCTACCTGTCCTTCTAAACTAATGCGGTAATGATCACAAAATTGTGGATAACTGTAAGTCATGGTTAGAGTATTTCAAGTAGTCAAAATTAAATGACCAAATGTGGCAAGAAATAATTGCAGATTGTCATATAGGTTCCACTTTAATTTTTCAAAAATTTTAAATGTGGTGTGAAAAAGTACAGGGAGAAAGAGAGAGAGAGGTCCACTCGACACAAACTAGGTCATTTTGCGACTAACACATGGTTCAATTTTATTTTAATAATTCTCTTGTGTGTAGGGGTCTTTAGCAGTGGGAGGAAACCGGAGGACCCGGAGAAAACCCACAAGGTTGGACAGGCAACCCTACTCCTTGTCACATACAACCGGGGAATCAAACCATGCCAGTTTACTCAATGACAGACCTTATGATAAAGCGTGCACGTGCTTACCATTTGGCTATCCAGTCGAAGATAAATTTCTAGCCGATTAAAAATTCCAATAACTAAACGCCCTAAATTACAACTAAATATTTAATTTCAAAATCACTAAAGATTCTACTTACCCTTCTTTTATAAAGGTTTTAAAAGGAGCAGCCCTTGTTTTATCATCTGCTATAGATCCTTTAGCTGTAGAAAGATTCCGTCCATTATTAGATTTACATGTGGGTGATGGTGTCTTTAAGATAGAATCATCTGATAAATAATCCACATTCTGTTTCAACAGATCATCAAGATTACCAGGAGAAGCTGGAACATTGACTTCTATTTTAACTTTTTCTTTTGGAGTCTCCGATGTCGGTAATAAAGATTTGGATAATGGAGAAGCTTTGCTACCATCAGCAACTTTGCGCTTTGAAGATGACGCCAAAGGTGATTTGGAAGCATCTGACTTGGCTCGTCTTGCTGCTGGTGAACGTGGAGGATGTGGCCGTTCAAGACGCCCTTCTTCATCATCAGATGAATATACACCAGATGAAGGTTTTCTTCCTGCTATCTGTGTTTTAGCAAATCTCTCAGAAACAGTTTTTCTGCTGACTTTCAAACCATCTTCTGTCTTTTTAATAGTTGGAACTGCACGTGCATGCCTCCCATTTTCAATTTTTGCAGGACTCTTTGTTGCTTGCGGTTTATTTGGGGAGGATGGTTCATTTTGAATAGATTTCTTTGTTATTCTTGGAGATGGTAGTTTTGAGGTTCTGGTTCTGCTTGTATCTTGAACAATCTTTTGCTTGTCTTGTGAATCACCTACCCTAGTTCTTGGTGGTGGTGACTTTTCTTTCACAGTGCCAGTTGTCTTCTGTGCTGGCTTTTTGATGGCATCTGTTGACTGAGTTGTCTTTGTTACATCCAGTGCTTTTAATGTCTTGGTTTCTGATTGGTTTGTTGGGTCTTTTATTTTATTGATTGGCTTTTTAATTTCTTGACTTTCCAAACACTTTGTAACTTGCTGTATTTCAACTGACATTGTCAACTGTTCTGGTATCGACGGCTTTTTGACTGGTTTTGTTTCATGTATCTCTTTCACAGATTCTTGTGGTTTTACTACTGCTTGAGAATTGGATTTGTCGCTAAGTAATCGTGTGGGTTGGGGTATTTCATTTGTGGATAATTCCTGCTTTTCTATGGTTTGCTTAGCTTTAGGTTCTTCTTTTTCAGCTTTACTAGTTTTTTCAGATTTTATTATTGTTATTTTTGAACTATCCTTTGCTGGTAAAACTACTTCTTTACTTTCCAGTAATGTTGATGTTGATTTGTTTCCTCGTGATTCACCTTTACTCTCAGAGCTTGAGTCTGTCTGAAGTTCAATTTTATTTCCCATATTTTGTAGCTGACGTCGTCTTTGTTCTTTGTATTTTGCAATACGTTCAGCCCTAGTTACTTCTTCACTAGCAGAATCAGTTTTAAGTGTTGAAATTTCCCTTTTTTCTGATATTTCTGGCGACTTCTCTTTCTCAGAACATTTATAACTCTTTTCCTTAAATTCCACATTTATATTGTTTTTCGAATCAGTTTCTTTATTTTGATTTGAAGATATATCAGTGGTCTCTTTTAATTCTGGAGCACAGAATACTTCTTTGGTTTCTAACTGATCAAAGTTCTTGTTATCCTGAACTCTGGTTCTTTTGAAAGACACGTCTGTGGAAACTGGGGTACTTGCTTCTTTGATACTGTCAGAAGCAAATGATCTCCAACGCGTTTTATCATTGGCACACTCATTTTCGTTAGTCGAGTTACTGTTGATGGATTCTAAAGATTCTTTTCTTCTCTGTCGTCGATCGGCAAATGACTCATAACCAGTGGGTTCATCATCACATTTCAGAGTTGCTTTTCTAGTTATTGAAGCATCTGAGTCTGTGCTTTCAGTAGCAGTTCTGTCCAATTCACGTCTTGCGCGATAAGAAAGCTTTGCAGTAGATGGAGGATTTGGTCCAGTGGCGGAAGACTTTTCATTGAGTTTTTTTGCTATTCCTTCTTCATGCTGCTGTTTACGTAAAGCCCTTCTGTGGGAATATGAACTGACATCTCCATTATTATCAAGAGAAGCTGTTCTATCTAATGATGATTTATAAGTATTTGATATAGATTTATCTTTATCTGCTGAATAATGCCTATACTGAGATCGTGGTACATCATTGTCTTTCGTGCTCTCCACAGAAGAAGAGTCCCTTAATGATGTTTTTCGCGAAGATTTATAACGATCACTATCACTATCACCAGTCTTTTCTCTTTCGAGACGTCTGCTAGTATATGAACTTTTCTCTGTTAAACTTTCGTCTTTATATGACGAGCGTCTACCAATTGCACCTAGAATATCAGATTTATCACTTCGTAACGATCGACGCCTACTACTATCATATAGATCAATGTCTCTAGAGTCTAATGAAAGATCAGAAGTCAGACTAGAACGTGAGCCTCTACGACCAGAGATGTCGTCAGTTTTAACAGGAATGCTTGTACGAGAGGAACCATAAGATAAAGTGGTACCACTGGTGTCATATCTGGATGAACTGAAAAAAAAACAGATGAGATGGAAAACATGATACTGAGGATCACAGGAAGGAGTAATACATAAAAACAAGAGCAATTGTTGAAACAACTATTTTAGACTGATCTCCCACTTAAACTGGTCCATCTGTTTCTATATTCTAACAGAAGATACATAATAATGATAACTACATGTACTTGGATCAACCTTTAGTCTAATTTGACGTGCCTAAGTTCAAGCACTACCGTTAATTGAAGAATACAGTAGTGGCATCATCGATCACTACAGTATACCCAAGCTTTTATTTGTGATGTTTTGTCCACTGTTATTGTTTATTAACTGTTAGTCATGTTGCTATCCTTTCCAGTTAATAATTGCTAGTTTTGGTTCTGTGATGAAAGTCAGCCATGACAGCGATCAAATATCCGATTGAGGGTAAATAGTGGTAATATGTCTTTAAATATTGAGTAGCATGTATTGCGTGAATTTCTCACTGAAGATATGGTTCATCAATTATTTTGATAAATGTTACATTATTTTGCCTAAATTATAACTTAGATCAGTTTTGAAAATAAACATGGATCACTCAACCTGATGATCAGAACCAAAAGATTTGATTTTGATATATTTCTATGTTATAAAAAATATGGCACCACTATATTGGAGCTTTACTGACTAAATCCATGTTATCATATATTTCACTCTAATACTGTAGCAATGAGTAATTGAGAGCCTTGGCTGTCTACTTACCTGACACCACTAATACCATATCTAGAAGAACTACCGGTTAAATCACTGGTATAAGAAGATCCACCATAGCGACTTCCGCTACTTGAACCATATCTCCCAGAATCGAAAGATCTCGAACCACTGTATGATCCACTGGTGTACGAAGAACCAGAGGTATATGGTCGTGATGATGTAGTATCGTAGCGTCTGGAACCAATACCACTGTCATAGGTTCGAGAGGAATAGCGGGACATACTGTCTGTTACATAATCTCTAGAGTAGGTGGTGGAATGCCGTTCAAAGTTTCTTAGACCTGAAAAGATAAAACAAATAAGTTTGCTAGAGAGTGTTGGCTGGGAAACTTCCCTTGGAATTTTTAGCATGATTTCCCCTGTTCCCCTGTCTAGTCATTTTATTTCACTTTGATTTCCATCCGAAGCTGTTCAAATTATAACACTATATTCTGTCACTTCAGCACATTTTATTACATACATGCACATCTCTTTATCAATTTCAATAAAACAAAAGAATTCACATTTTCAAACACAGCTTAATCGCAAAATCTCTTGACACAAAACAAATATATCTAAACACACTTCAAAGCAAAATCTTATACCATGCCACAAATGAATGGGATGAAGAAAAATCGAAATAAACTACATAATTGAAGCTGGTCGATCAACTTAAAATACTGCTACTCACTAAATAAATTACAATGGTATTGATAACGAAATTGAAAAGAGATTTTAGATTTTAATTCCTGGGTATAATGAAAGATCCAGCTTAAACTTTAAAAATATAATAAAAAGATTTCAGATCAATCATGACAATAAGATGATCAAAGCGTAAAAGATACTGTCTATGACCTCTTATCCTGACATTTGTATTATCACTATGATCATCAGGTTAAAAGGTGAGAGGTTGTGGGTCACCATCTAGACAAATATTACCTGCCCTGTTTAATCTGTACCCTATCTAATGAAACAGCCTACCAGTATATTTACATTTAATTTCAACTTACTCTACCTGTCTGTCTATTGGTTTATCATTAATATCATCTCAGTTACTCTTATATTTATAAAGGGGTCGGCTAGTTGAGCAGTATACATGTACGTAAGAGCAATGGACTGTAGTTTAGCATGTCTAGGTATAGAATCACAAAAAGAACCCTAGGATCTTTGAAGTCCAGTTCCCACTTGTCAGGGCTAACAAGGAAAGTGTTGCTTAATCATTTGGATGAACCCAAAAAAAACAGAGTATTCACAAGATGTTTAAAAGTTGTTAAGAGCAAATAACTTCAAAGTATTTCTACACTTCTTCATCTCATGATCATAACCACTGTGAATAAAGACACTAAAAATATAAATTTACATCTGCATGTTTTATCAAAGTGTCAAGGGCAATAACTCTGAAATCAATCATTGATGAAAATATAATGGTGAATAAATTTCAAGATTTGTTCAAACTGATCAAGAGCGATAACCTCTTCATCTCATTAACATAAACACTGTCTCTTAAAGAAGGCTGTTAACATCAACTCAACACTATTAGGTTATTTTGGAACTAACAAGTTGTATAATTCAATATTTCACAAGCAATTGGGTTAAGCAGGCAACACTGGTCGTTGTCACAAGCTTATGATCAAACCCATGACTTGCAAAGATAACAGGCCTTATTAACTACAGAGAGTGCATTAGACCACTTGACCATCCAAACCCCTTTAGATACAGAAGTCAGGTACAAGCATTTGATTGAGACCCCAACTATGGCAGTTTATGAAATACAGTGAGAGGCCACACAACACCAAGTTCCTTCTTAACACAGTCAATTTCTCAAGTAATATTAAAACTATTTCAAAGATGTGCCATAGAAGCAGTGGTGAATAAAACCAATATTTGACAGTCTGTATTATTTTAACTTCTAAATTCTAAATACAGCACTTCAGAACTGTGTACATACACATGCAGTTGGCCTTTAAAAATAAAACTAACTAAATAAAGGCTTTATTTACAATTAGAGAAGAGAAATCAACACAGAAATACCTTTAATGCACCCTATTATCATTCGCAAAAGACTGCAAAATACTAAAATTTGACACAAAAATGGACAAACAAAACAGTGAACAGTCTATTCTCAGCTTGACATAAATTCTGAGAAACAAATCTTCTGAAATTTCATTCCTGATAAAAGGCATCGTGACCCTGTTTCAAAAACAATAAATAAATTGAAACAAGTTTGTGAATAAATAACCTATTGACAAACTGACTTGATTACTTACTATTAACCATACTCACCTGTGTCAAATACATGCAGAACAAGATGTGGTAAGGGCTAGTTGATCAATGATATTTACACAAGATAGTAGATTTAAACCAGTATATTTAGTACAATAAATAGACAATTTAAATGTTCCATAGATTAAGGTTGTCATGTACGTACATCAACCTGATTTCTTTATTATAGGTACAGTATTCCAGACCAAAAAGTCTAACATAGACTTTCTGATCATCACAAAATTAATCAAGTTTTATCAAACAGTATATTGGTCAAAAAATTATTCAAATCAATAAAATCTAAAAGAAGTCATGGCCATGTAAATTTTCCATTACTGTTTATTGATTTCATACACTCATCTTGTTTTTCTCCAAGATTGTTAGCCATACAAGGCGTCAACAATACTTTTATTTAAATAATAATATAATGAACTTATAGAGTGCCAGCACTATAAATCTAATTATGAAACGTGAATGTTATTCAATTTTTAAAAATGCTCAATGATTATCATGTACATGTAATTACTGTTTTCAAATTAAAATTTTAAGCAGATTTCTGAAATTGCTCAATTGGGATACTATAACCAAGTCTTCACTATGGAATACAATTACTGCTTATTACTCAGCGACGTTTCGACTAGGCTTCTCTAGTCATTATCAAGCAACTTGATAAGATGTGAAAATATAACAAGACAATATATACATGTACACAACTATACTTAGTTAATGCTGACCAACCAGAGATACCCCTTCTATTACATGTTTTTAATTACTTGAACTCCAACTCCCGCCACAGAGTTCAATGGTGCAATGTTAAACCAATATGCAACAATATAAGCAACAAGAGGGCGTGCCAATTGCATAAATCCATTCAAATATGAAGACACAAACCAACGATGAACAGAGATCAAGGATTGTTCCTCCCCAGGGCGTATGATACTCTTATTACATAATCATAGGCTAAGCAGCATCCAGTACAAACACTACTCATTAATTCAAATAGTCAGCCTTCAGGGGACCATTGATGATTTGTGCAGTCATTGTTCTAAAGGTTTTTCATATTAGTGGAATCACTTACATCAACATATGCATATATCAACATTTATTGTTATAATAGTAATACATGTACCAATCAAATGCAATCTTTTTAGAGTGTTGTGATTATTAAAACCTGATCAAATCATTGTAAATACTCCACAACAAGCTATCCATTAATCATTTGGGTTTACTTCAGGTAAAGTGGACGTTGATAACATTTTATCAAATTTCATCTTCTTTCTGTGTTGGTCATTATTAAAACCTAATCAAATCATTGTAAATACTCCGCAACAAGCTATCCATTAATCATTTGGGATTATTTCGGGTAAAGTGGACGTTGATAACATTTTACCAAATTTCATCTTCTTTCAGTGTTGGTCATTATTAAAACCTAATCAAATCATTGTAAATACTCCACAACAAGTTACCCATTAATCAATAAATCAATTTGTGATAATTTTCAGGTAAAGTGGTCGTATTGAATGTTGTTATTAGCATTAAACTTTATAATCCTTAATTGAATTAGATTCCCTTTAAGTATATATAATTAGAAGGGGTATCTCTGGTTGGTCAGCATTAACTAAGTATGGTTGTGTACATGTATATTATATTTTCACATCTTATCATTGCTTGATAATGACTAGAGAAACCTAGTCTAAACGTCGCTCAGTAATAAGCAGTAATTGTATTCCATAGAATTGTGACCTGCATATTCCAGTTCAATTACTAAGTGTCATTGAAACAATTTACCTATAATCACATTGGCAGTTCTGGAAAAGTCGAAAAGTCAATGATTTAGCCATACAGACCAAACAGACCACCAACAGAAAGGACAGCATTAACCCATACGGCTAATCAGACTTCACACATATTTCCAAACAAAAAATAGTAAATACAGCCTCTAAACCAACAACCAAACAACTACATTAAAAGATTTGTATCATGAAGTGAACATAATGCACTAGGAAACTTGCACTATCTATGTATATGTTTTCTTATACCATTGTGTAAATATTTGCTTGGCTAGTAACTGACAATAAAATGATTTATCACCTGTATAGACATAAATAAATACCTATTTTACCTACCCTAAAATCTACCCAATATATGTTGTAGCACTCCTAGATTCAAAATCATACCATACAATTCATTGATATAATCAGTACTTCTAAAATCCTTTAGTAATTTTAATTGGTTTGATAAGTGCATTTACGTAAGTTATTTATATAAAGCAAGCATTATCAACAGGCCCGCAACTGGGGGGTGCAGGGGGGCTGCAATAAGTTTCGCACCCCCCCCCCCAACCCCCGCCCTGTGAAAAAATTGTCGACCATCGATATACATTGTCTGTTAATTTTACAGCACCCCTGAGAACACTTCCCGCCCCCCCCCTCGTTGCTCTGAGCTAATTCCGGCCCTGATTATCAAAGTGCAACAATCACAAAAACATTTATATAAGAAAGTTTGTAAAATCACTGTGTAAAATTCCCAAACTAATAAAACATTGTATCAGATGTTTTGATTAAGTGTATAATAAAAACTTCAGTATAAAGTTTAGATATATGCAAGATTACATTACTGTATCACATTGTACCAAGACCTATAAATTTTCTACGTTCACTTAGGCCCGCTTTCCATGTACGTGTTTTTGCGTGCAATTTTTGTATTTCCATGTGTAAAGAAAAATCTCTGAAAAGTTTGGGGAATCACACATAAATGACGTCATAAGTGAGGATTTCTCTATACAGCATGGAACCCGACATCGTTTACTTTCAGTCGTTGATTTTTTATAACACCATGTCCAATAGCGGTTGATTGACTGTATGGAAGAGAACCCGTGTTTGTACACCAGAAAGTAAATGCCAGCTGGGGCACGCATGTGCACACTTCACTCACGCGAAAAAAAAAAAAAACACTGCGGAAAATTCGCTCATCAAGCTATTTTTTTACATAAACACTTTAATGGAAACTGTCCTATTACATTTGCATTAGACCAACTTTTTCGCTGGCAGTAACACAATGAATTTGCAATCACTGACTTACACAATGAATTTGCAATCACTGACTTAACATATATTAAATATGAAGCACCTTTGGCTTAAACAATACCATATGTTTTTCTCAAAACGACTAAAGTATTGTGTTAGAACTACCAAGACGAAGGAATTATTAGTGAGCAGAAATTGGGCCGTGTATCTGTTATCACTCGTCACATCAGTCAGTTATATAGAGATATGACTCATGTTTTCCTTTGGCGTCCGTCACTTCCGATTCGGGAAACCTGTATTAATCAGCTATCGTAGCAATGATCTCTGTGTTAAAATTATATTTGGAATGTGTTTAACCAGCTCTATCACATATGTGATAATGACTGACACCAATATTGTCCTTTAATAATTTTGTATAGAAGAAATCTATACATTTTACTAACCCAAAGAGTAGTCTTTGCCATAAGAACTATATCGATCTACAGTAGATGGAAGGCCCAATATGTCTCCTTCACGTACTGGATAAGTTCTTCTTCCTGCAATGATAAATAATACACATTTAAAAATAATGTCGAAACCTGTATTTCTAACAGATTATTTCATTCCACTTCTGACATCTGTAGTTCTTGAAAATCAAGATGCTTGGTTCAAACTAGAAGTCTATTCTGAATAAGTAGTGACAGTATATATGATACTGTCAGAAATGTAATGATATCCCACAACCTAATCTCAAAATTGTATCGTTTCAGATTCAAGTTTTCGAGAATGTAAGATCTTAATTATAAGCAAAACACCTATGTGTGACTCGAGTGACATACAGGTCATCTAATACGGGCCATCACCATTTTTTATGGGCTGTGCTGTAGAAGACAACTCATACCTGCTCTCCAATTTTTTAAAATTTCAGCTTCGAACATTATTGACATAAAAAGGGACAGATGTACATCAAATAAAACTTATCAATACCTTCCTGTAAATCTGTTGTGATCTATACAATTTAAGACAAATCAATTAATTTGTAACTAATGAAATATCTTCTTCTTGCTAATTGAATAATTATAAATTTCTGCTAGGCATGGACAAGTATACATGAAATACTCATTAAAAAGTATTTAATGCTGAATAACCTTCTCTAGGTCTCTTTTGTAAAATATTCCTACACTAGACCATTATCAATTTTATAGACTCATGGCTTATATAATAATTTAAAACTACTGGTATGTAATAATAGACATGTCATAATAGAGAATTTAACTATGCAATTAACACTAACACTTGCTCAACTCTTTTGAAAAAGATAGGTTGTCAGGCAACGAAACATACGCCCACAGAAGCTAAATCGTCCAAGCGATCGATATGGTTGTCGCATATTTATTCATTTGCAGGTAATAGGGGGCATTTATAAGATCATTTCATACAGATCATAAATTCCGATGTTTGAGGTTTCAAAAGGTTCTACAAACTGAAACAAGATCCTTAACTCTGGAAGTAATTTGCAGAAAATGTTAAAATTTGATAGGATCTTTCATTTTACTAATTTAAATAATGCATATAAACTTTCTACAGATCGGATGATAAATTTTGTTGTTAGAACATTCACAAGGTTCAACAAAGTGAAACAAGGGCCACAACTCTAGAACTAATTAACGGAAATTCAATAGGATTCTTCGTTTCACTCATTTAAATAATGCATATAAATTTCATACAGATCGTATGATAACTTTTGTTGTTAGAGCATTCACATGGTTCAATAATTAACAGAAATTTCTGAAATTCAAAAGGCTTCTTCGTTCCACTAATTTAAATAATGCATATAAATTTCATACAGAAATTGAAACAAGGGGCATAACTCTAGACATAATTAACAGAAATTGCTGACATTCAATAGGATTCTTTGTTTCACTCATTTAAAGAATGAATGTAAATTTCAGAGATCTGATGATAATTTTTGTCATTAGGTGCAATAAAGTGAAACATGGGCCATAACTCTAGAAGAAATTAACAGAAATTATTGAAATTAAATAGGCTTCTTCATCCCAGTAATGTATACAACATATATCAATAACAAAACAATTAAATGATAAATGTGGTCTGTAGAGCGTTCACAAGAAAGTGTGGACGACGGCTGGACGGACAGATGGGGACAACGGCAATATATGACCACATTTCCATGTGGGCGTATAAAAAAATCAAACAGTGTCATTTCTATGTCAATAACTGAAATCTTTAACCTGGTTTTAAAAGAACAGTAATCCCATCATGATAGCCTTTTATACTGATCTGTTGGCTATCTAAATATATTTTATCAATAGCAATTAATACTTACAATATTTTATTATATCTATAACCTTATTTCCTATAAAAATTTAAGAAAAAACTGGTTTGAATAGAAATATCTAGTTTTGGTCTATTAAATTAATGTCCTGATAATTCATATACAAAAGCAAAACAAAAACTTCAAATTGTTTCAGGGGTTAAAATGGCCAGATTACTGGTACATGTAATTAAAAATTTCTACATCTCTGTATCTGACACTTGTATGCTCTAACAATATAAGAACATTAGTAAGTACTGTATATTATGACATCAACTTTTATGTACGTTACCTATAAATATCATCAAATGAGGCTAATATTGACAAAAACAAGCTGTTAAGATTATTCTGACATATATCAAGATGTTTTGTATATTTCTCACTGCACACTAAATAACCTTATCTTATACTGATTGTCTACTAAGACAGTGTCAAATATCACAACAGCATGTCACTACTTCCTTTAAATAAATCATCACATTATAATATATGCTAGAGTAATAATATTAGTTCATTTCCTTTCTCATATCCTCTTACTCAAGTAGCTGGTTAAATTTCAAGAATATCAAATTATGTTGTTTGAATGAAGCACAGAAAGATATGAACAGGAAAAAAGAGTTCTGCAAGTAAAATTACTAACAAATTGGACAAGTGGCAGTAGCCTATTTAATATGCAGATCATATGGCTTTTTGTAAGTTTAAAAACCCTGATGTTTTTAAGCCCGGAGAGTGTAGTGTTCATGCAGACTAATATAAAACCAACTTAATCAGGGGTTAAATTTAATAATGCAAGCATATATTCTACTTCCACAAGAAGTAGTGAAATGTATAGACCTATATGCCTTAAAGTAGTTTTGGTCATCTTGAAACGGTTATTTTTTCTATGGTCATGTGTGCAATGCTAGGGATGAAACTGTAAAGGGCTCTTTTAAGCATACACCAATTTGTACACATCTGAATCTCCGAATGACTAGACTAGGTAACACTTCATATTCTGTTTTTCATTCAAAACCATGGCAAACTATGCATGTGTCAAAATATCTTATACTGCAGAAATTACAGTAATTTGTTTGAATTGCTCAGCTTGTTACCTAATGATCTCTGAGTTCTATAATTGGTATTTCAAGGATATGATTAAGTCCTGAAGCTTCCAAATGATCCCAAGGGAGATGTCCAAGTCCAACAGTTATTTTTTTTACTATCTTCAAGGTTACAGCTATGAACTTGCAGATTGACCAATATTAATATCAAAATTTGTGCTTTTCTTTATCTCTATAAGTGTAAATTCTATATCAACAATATCTTAATATTCAATAAAGGATTAATAAACAAGATTTACTTCAACAAATAATTTGGTCAAGAGTCTATAAACAGTAAAGACAATATAAGTATATCAACCTTTTATTTATGTAAGAAATAAAGGATGGGTATATAGATATAGATAAGTATTTACTGGAGAAATAGATCTGAATTTGGCACAAGGTCAAACTTCAGTAAGTGTCAATATGGTTTCAATTCTACTACCTTACCTGGGAGATGGGTAAGACTAATGACCGAGTAAGAATCCTTTGAAAAGAAGTTTTATAAATAAAGTACTTAGTTCTAATATAATGTAATTAAAATTATGGATATGGAGTTTAAAATCAACATAATAGGTCATTTTAGGACTTAACATACAGGACTATTTCTACACTAGTCTCGGTCACCCAGAACCTCCTAGTCTTCAACGTACAGAAGGTCTGGGACCGTTGTCAATATTTGACGGAAAGTCCATTGCCAGTGCATAACCAGGAGTTTGGTTTTTAATGTGGTTCATTATCCAGTATCTTTGGCCAAGTCAAGTAAGAGTTGCGCACCTTCCCACAATAAATCCCGTAATTCTTGCATTAATATAAAGAAACATGAATCGTGACGATCAATTTTGATTAATATAAAAAAACATACATATGGCCCATGAAGAGAGAAATTTTACAATAAAAAAAATTAAGAGTGTTGGATATGTAATCAACTGGATTTTTTGAAATGGCATTCTTAAATTAATTTCATAGGTGTCAACATCTTGTTTTAGGCCTAGTTACATCCCTTAAAATTTGTCTATGATAATGCAAATGACCGGATAATCTAGCCGATGACCTATTATTCTCAAATGTTGATAACGAAGAATATTTTTCTGGATGATAGAGACTATTTCTACAAAACCACTAAAATGATTCTTATTTTTTGAACATAAATTACAGAAGGAAATTCTTATCAAAAAATCCTGATACTTGACCAAAGATATACATTAATAATGTAATGGTTTATTTTTCCAAGCAAGAACATGAACAACTGATATCACTTCTCAATTATTTCGGAAGTTCATATCAGTGCCTATTTCTGTTATAATGCTGTAGCATTTGATACTAAAAAGTTTATATTTTCCACCTGTCTGCCTTTTAGGGATGTATAAATAACAGTGACATAATAAATACTTAGAAAAAGGTTTAATTAGCAGCAAGCAACCAGGTAACAATATTGTATGTCTTCAATTTTTAATGATATCAGTCGATGAGGTATTCCTGCCGAGAGTAAATCAATGGATGTTCTAAAAACAACATTCTGGCTTAGATAATACAGATATCAAAACTAAAACATAGTCAAAAACAAACAAATTCATGGAAATGTCCCCAGCATATGAGTGAATAATATACTCTTCAAAAAAAGTAGGGGATATTAAAATGCAAATACCTATGCAGGTTGTGATTTGATAAATAATCATGGACACTTGACATGCTTTGAGAGTATGTTCACAGATGAAGAACTTACCGCCCCAACAGAACCACTGAGCTGCACATGCTACACGCAATAGCGTCATACACTTTGGAGGGGTTCATTGTCAAATTTGACACTTCAAGGAAGGGTTGATGAAAACTGCTTTATCTATCCGTGTATGCATTCCTATAGGTTCTTGCATAAGATTTACTGTTTAGCGTATCTTTGCTTTAGTGTGTTACGTTTAATTTGATCAACCGACAACACTGCAAGAATTGGCCGTGGCACTGCAAGCGGAGTGGGTCAGATTGCCCCAAATCGTGATTGGACGGTTGATTAAGAGCATGCCCGACGAATTGCTGGATGTCTGAGGATTGGTGGAGCAATTACTCATTATTAAGACAAAAATCAAATACGTCCATTTTCACTTTTGACAGTGAATCTCTTTGCGAGTGAAATGGGGCCGTCAGATAAGCTGCCAATATGAACTGTTTATGTTCATGTGCAGGCAATTGGCCTGTTATTAACATACACTGGTTACCTCTAATAAAAACAGCAGTGTATTTCCACAGTTTTGTATTGTTTCTGAATATCCCCTACTTTTTTTGAAGAGTATATATAATAATTAGCCAAGTTATAGTACAGAATATATCATCCAATCAGCTCTTATTTCTCCTTAAAACTTTCTTTAATAACATATGGTCATGAGTTAGTTGATGCACAGAATGTATAAAACCAATGAAATATGAGTAGCAAATATGCAAATAATTCAGTGGTCCAACAATGCATGTGTATATTAAGGTTGGTTAAAATCAAATGGTATTTAGGGAAGTCATTACATGAAAACCAAAGTCAGATATTCTGACTGACCCAAATCAGTATTCTTTAACTGTGAGGTGTGAGGACAATAACCTAAAAGTATAAAAAGACCAATATAAGTGAATTAATAGAATGTGGGAGATTCCTGAATATGGACACACACACACAAAATGAGGACATTGTTCTTGACACTGGCTAGACTATATGGTTAGAAAAAAAATATCACAGGTAAACAGAATAGAATGTTTCCAGCCACGTGTACCAGCTTTACGTTTAACCAATTAGTTTCTGCATTTGAAATCAGAATCAAAACTTTCATTCCAATTAGCTATAAAAGATGAAGGGTGTCATACAAAATGCTGAGTATGCTACTCATTCTAGAACACATGATACCAAGAAACTTGTAAAGTTTGATGTTCTTTTTTATTCTTATTAATATTTTACAAAATTTTGACATATTCAGAGTCGGAGAGTGTAAAAGAAATAACTTGGAGTCACATTGACAATTTTACATAAAAGTTACTGAAATGCAACAATACGCAAAATATTTCATTATTTATATTTGTAAACTAAAATGTGACTCCACTGCAAAATGATAATCATGTGTTGGATGTTGTGTAACTTACCGCTTGCTAACCAGGAATATCCATCTCTATAATTATTTAAATCCATTTTCACACCTACTTAAACCTCCATAATCACAAAATATACCCAAAACAAACCATTTCTTAACAGTCTTAGACAAGACAAGAAACTCCTTTTAACGACTTTCCTGTCACTGTCGAACTTCAGCCATTGTTTACAAAACCATCCAATTGTTTAACTAGTTGACGTAGTGGTTCGATCAACAAATCAGCGCTCAGAAAATCAGGGTCGTGATGTTAAACATTAAACAACGGGAATCAAACATCAAGTCTACAAATGAATCACGTTCAATTTATCAATGAGAAAAAATATCTGTCTGCCAACAACTGGTCATCCGAGATCATGTTCCAAATGACTCGCTCTATTTTTAGAGAACTAACTCTATCTGAAATACCACATTTCCAGTCTCTTCAACATCTGATTTCCCTGGACAAATGTGCATCTTTGTCACAGAAACTTTGTGTTATTTATAATTAGAGACAGACAGGAGACTAGACAAAACAGCTGAGGTGCCCATAATGACTTATTTCTCCGGGTTACTTGTCAAGGTATGCCAAATTTGACAATGGATGAAAAGTCATGTAGGAACCTGTCAACGCAATTGATCATATATCATTGACCAGAAGCATGCACACATGGAACTTGATACAGTACTCATCTAAGGCTCATAATACCCAGTTTGAAACCAATTTTTCTGACAACAACCACTGCATGTTATCCTTGAAGCTGTTGTCAGTCCAATAGAAATTTGATCAAGGATAGATTAGTGTGTTAAGGTAAACAGGGTAATCAGTAGTATTGATTATATATCTGCTGACAACACCAGACACATTATAAGAATAGATACTGTTTCTTTAAGACAATACTAGTCAGTTGCAGAAAAGTAGGACATTCAACCCCATTTAATTTCAATTAAGACAATACTAGATACGTGATAAAAATAGATAACATTTTTTTTAAGACATGATAAAATTTGCAAAATTTAATTTACATATGCACAGGTTAAAAAATTAATTCAATTATCATTAAACATGCATTATGCAAGAGGTAAATATGCCTATTGCAGGTCTTTTTTATGCCTGAAATGCTATATAAACTATTAATTAGACATTAATTAATTTATCCAGACCATAATCAACTCTTGATGCCATCTTATCTATCCGATTTTCATTGGATTTGAATCCGATCTTCTGTTCAACGTCTGTTGATGATTCAACGCAAAAATGGATAATCAAGATTTTGTTAATTATCGTGACAGTGTAACAATGATAATCGAGGATACACAGATTTTAAAAAGAGGTTTTCTTGGCTTAGAGTGAAGCAATTTGACTGAAATTTTCAGCATATGTTTTCTGTTCAGACACAGTGGTTTCTAATCCAACCCTAACCAGTTAACCCCTACTAGTATCAGTAAACACTTATTTGACCCCTGCGATACCCTGGAAGTAACCAAATACAAAACAGAATTTTTTTTATTGACCCCAAATCTAAAAGTTGCCTTACACTATCTGCAAATTGTAGTTCCAATTAGCTTTTATGTTACGTATAAGGCTTATTTTTTTTATCTATTAACATCTGATACCACTCCTGGTTCTACGAGTAATTAAACACATGCTTAATCCTTTAGTTTTTGGAAAATTTAATTAATTTGTCTATTTACCATATGCAATTGAACACTCTTTCTTGAAACAGAATCTCAAAACATATTTTTATTACCCTGTTCTCTTTTCTCTTCTTGTGGTTTGTTAGTTTGTGGCCGTTCTTGACCCCAACTTGACAAAGCTTTTGTGATCAGACTCTGCCCTTCATGACCACAACTTGAGGAAGCAAGCTGGAAACCAGCACACTTGTTTCAGACAGAGCTAAGCTTGTTATCTTTGAGAAAAATATTTGTAACGACCAGGAAAAATCAAATTAAAAACAAACATCTTACATGGTTTAGAGAATAAAAAAATAAAAAGCCGACTTCCTTGTAATTTATGTCATTCCTGAATGGTCCAAATATTATGTTACATGATATTCAATGGTAAATAAACATGATTATAGTGTTTTTATGCAGGTTGATTACCAGAATGTTCATCACAAAATTCCATTCTGCATACAGAAAAACCTGTATACTATCAGATTATCGCATTTTTCGCATTATTTTATCTTATATGTAGTTTTTCTTTTCTTGTAAAAATATGCATTATACTGAATACACCATCATGGGTTGGTATTACAAGCTTAGTACATTGTACATATCATAAAATTAATAAATGATAAATTACTTAATAAAACATTATTTTTTGAGCCAATCAATTAAAAATGATCATAACAAAATTACTCTTATTAAAGATACATTATGGGAGATTAGATAAAGAGCTGCAGGTTCTCACTATAACAGTTAAAAACTAGATAATGTAAAGGGAATTTGCTGAAATTTTCAGTCATATTGATCCACTATGAATCGAGAAATTTGGGATTGAATCTTAGGCCTGGCCTCGATCATTACTAAAGTGGATAGAATAAAAAACGGTCTCAATTATCCATTTTTTGATATAATCATCAATGAGTGTTGAGCAGCATATTGGATTCCAATCCAGTAAATATCGCAGGCTAGTGATGACATTGAGAATTGATTATGGTCTGGATAAGTTAATTAATGTCTAATTAATAATTTAGATAACATTTCAGGCCTAAAGAAATACCTGTAATAGGAAGATTAAGCTCTTGCATAATATATGTTTAAGAAAATTATGTTACCTTATTTCTGTGTACTACATGCAGTTCTTAAATCACATTCTTTGTGTGCCATGCACATGTTGGCTTACATACATACATACATACATTATGTCGATAAATGTCTGTAATGTTGCAGCACCCCAAGTAACTTTCTTACAACCATTTTGCACATGATCTTAATAATCAATTCAATACTTGCCAAATATTCTCCATCGTTTGTTCCAAACTAGAATGACATCTAAAAGCAGATGGTTAATGTACGGGAATCGAGCTGCTGTGTCGACCTTTTCATAAATAGTTACACAGATATTGTAATGTTAAATACTGCACCTGAATGTTATTGTCTAACAGAACAGATTTATATTTCACAATGGCTGCAAACATCAGACGCAATTCTCAAATGTTTCAACACTTATAAAATAAATAAAGCCAACATGATGAAATGCAACAATATTGAGCAAAGGTTAAGATAACAAAACAAACAGGTTACATTTCTTGGAATTAAAAAAACAAAATTCAACATTCGCATAGAAACCTTGCATGATATATAAAAGAAAGAGAAAAAAAAATAGCCAGAAAATGAACTTAGTTAAGTAACACTTTTCCTTATAGAGTACTTCTATTTTTCTCTAAATTAACGTAGTAACAAAATTATCAAATGCAAACAGATGATTTCGTCATTACCCAAGGGGAAAGTCATTGACTCATTTTCTCCATGATTTAATTGCACTAATTCTCATAAACATTGCACACATAATGTTTTTCATCTGAATGTTGAAAGATTTTAAGTTTCTTTGCTTGTCTAGATGTAATAAGTGTGTTATAAATGTGTTAATTTATTACAAGATTGCGACAAATTAACTCCTTTCTAAAAGTACAGTCTACGGGTGGAACCTCAGTAATACAGTTAGGGATAAAAGGGAATAATCCTCCATAAATAATATGTCATAAAGTAAAAATCCCCAACCAACAAAGCTGTATTCAAAAGGATTATTACCTATGTATATGATCATTTAAACATTTGTTTTTAATCATTATAAATATCGGTAGTCTTTATGTGGTCTACAAGACTATGTCTTGTCAGTCTCTGTTCTACTGTATAATAACTGGCTGTCTGCCTAATAGCCGCAGCATGCAGTTTAATGAACTGATGAAATCAACACCTGTTAAACTTTCAGACTTTTACTACCTTAAAGTTTCTATTCCTTGTTTGCTTACTTCTTCCGGAACATCACAGGGTATTGATTTTTGGACATTTTCCCTTTAGGAAGATCATTTACTACTATCTTGATTTTGCTATTTGTTTTATGAATTTTTGTACATAAAGTTTTATTATATGTAATTACACTCTTAGAAATTTAAAGTAAACAATTAATAATCAATGAATTCTAATTTGTCATCAAAGAGACTGAATTACAGAGTGTTTTCATATTTTGAAACTACTGATATTAATTGAATAGCTCATTAAAATAACTGTGCATGATTTGCATTTTTCGGAAAATATTTAATTTTTCACAGCTTAAAGATGAATTATGTAGGACTTATATAAAAAAGAGTTGATCGTTATTGCTATAATGGTTCAAAAATCGATAATGCAAAATGAATATATTGAAAAATTTCATTGAAATTACTTTATTCTGAGCGAAGTTATCACTGTTTGGATATTGACAAGATGTGGCATAGATAGTTTACTATTGTAACAACTGTACTTGTTATTAAGGCTTGGTGACCCTGTTTTAATGTTTTAATATTAGTTTATATAACATTTGAACCCAAAATAAAGACCTGCAATAGGCCGATTTAGCTCTTACATAATGCATCTTTAATTCAGTCTCGATTACTTAACCTATAATTAAGAAACATAAAGATAGCTGGGTACCATTAAGTACATCTATAGGGAGCAGCACAGATCGATGAAATTTCAGTTCATCATATCTTTGAAAGTACTGGACTGATATTCTTATTAGAGATTCAATTTCTACAATATCATAGAAGAGACTATACATTAATACTTTAGATAGTTTTGACCCTCAATATAACTAGGTAAATCTACTAAAAATCAGTGATCATACAAATGCTAATTTTACTATTCAAATATTCCGGTCAATATTCTCCACATTCTCAAGATGGATTTTTTAATTATTCAAAACCCATGGAAAAACAAACTATTTTACTTTTCAAATATCTAAGTCAACATTCTCCCCAGATCAATTTGCCAATTATTTCAAATCATTTGGAGTTTTTTTTCAAATTGATTGAGCAATTTTAGTCATGGCTTTCTCACACTTTTTAGTATTTTTACCATTACTAATTATAAACTCCCTCATCATCATTATCACTCATAATTTCTGCCAACATGTGGTTGTTTTGAAAATCACACTACATGACTATTTCATTTAAATTGGTGTAGGTGTAATTAGTTCTTGTCCATTTTCACATTCTGATCACCGCCATGCTGTCATTGTGAACATTTACTTGTTGTATTCGATAAGTGTATAATGCGAGACGTGAGAAATTAACAGAGATGGCACATGAAAATTTCCAATGAGAATAATTCCAAAAGAAATAGATTATATTTTGATGGAATTTTCAGACGTTTATGAATATATTTTGAATAGGGGTTATGTTTTTAAACAAAATTTATACAAGCTAGAAGCTACATATATTTAGAAATGTCGACAAGTATTTCTATTGGAATACCGTATGTAGTTATAGATGATAGCAAAAGTTTGACTTCACCATACGGCTACGAGTGTTATTATTTAGCAGACGATGTTTATTATCATTTACGTAACCAGGAATGAACCCTTACACGCAGTTATTGATCTTCAGAACCATTTCCCATACATACAACTAATCACTCTCTTTAATATCAGATCACTCTCCTTACTATCAGATCACTCTCCTTAATTTCTAAATCGTTCATTAAGGGGAACTTTTTTTGGCTCTCCTCTAAAATACAAACAACAACGACTGTATTCAGGTTCAAACAGCGTACTCTTAGAACTACGATAACCAGCCTTCATTTTCAGGAGAATAGAGGGTGTGGTGGCAACTGTGGCCCCCCAAAATATAAAACATTTCTCTCTAGCAACAACAAAACGTTTCCAAAGCCCTCACCTTTAGTTGTTCATTGTCTCCCCAATTTTTATTGCTGGTACCGCCACTGTCAATAATTCTACAAAAATCGTTTTTTCAATTCTGCATTTCAATAGGGTAACACTGACCTATAGAGCTTTTAAGACCCACAGACCAAGGTGTAGACTATATAGTCATAATAATGCTCCCATATTGGTGCATAATGAGTTTTAATTGAGATCAAATAAATAATAACAAAAGATTAGATTGAATATTATATCATTAAAAAACCATTCAAATTTGAATATTTGAAAAAGTGAGAGAGCACTACTTAAGACTATCAATAGGACTACATTATGACTGATAACTCATTATAAACTGTCTATTTATTAATTCATCATCCTTAGGCTAAATAAAATCCAATTACTCATTTCAGAATTAATATAGTATATTCTATAACACAATTATTAAGTACTTTGTTAATTAGGTCAAAAAGCTCTTATCCTTTTTTATTCAGCAATAGGGCATGTTTTTCCAAACCATAGAATATTTATACAGATTCCGTCTGTGACACATCTTAAAATATACACAGATTTAAAAGCTGAAACACTTTTACTTCTATTCCACGACATATCTATCTATAGATGCTTTTACTTGGGATATAACTTACAATACAAGTTGATGGATAATCTGGAATGCATTTTAAGAAAGATGAATAGTAAAGGTCTTTTTTATCTCACTTTTCCTGGGAAGGGATAGAAGTGAATATATTCATAAAAACTGGAACTTACCGGGAAGAATCAGACACATTGGATTAGGGAAACTAAAGTCTATTAAACAAATTTAATGAGTTTCATTTTTTATAAAACTGCTGTTAAAAGTAAACTAAGTTATTATTCTTAGTGGAATATATTTCTAAAACTTTAATAATTTAACTAAGCACATATTCATATTTCACTGGAGTGCTTTTTGTCAAAGATTGAACATATTTGCACTGAAAAATGTTGAGTCAATAGATATAATCTTAAATATAAATGTACTGAATAAACACTTAAGCTTAAGATTTTTTTCAACATGAATTTACTATGGAATAAAAAAGGCAGGAGATTAAGTAAACTGTCGCACTAGTGTCCTACCAAGATCAATCAGCAGCCAAAGTTTGTCTTTAACAAAAACTGTTTACAATAAATACTGAATGAAAACTTTTGAACAGAAAATTACACATCATTAAAAGATTTTGAATTTAAAAAAAACAGGTGATCAAAAATATTATGAGCCACTAACATTTAGTGGGAGATTTAAATATTCAAACATTCACAGTTTAGTTCACATAAGAGTTCAATTTTTATTTTGTATTTTTTTCACATTTTGAAAAGATTACAGAATAATTGATGTTCAAAAAGCCTTGAATAACTGAAGCATGAATAACTTTTTGTATATATCTATGCAAGCATATTGAATAATAATTCTGTTGAAATCACCATACAACTATAGATTACAGAATGAACATATAGTAAATTGTGAACTGTATATAATATTAAACAGGTTAGATTACCTTTCATCTTATGAAAAATAAATAATTAACACTAACCTGATTTTAATTATATCCAAACACATAAATAAATACAGTAATTCCAAAAAAAAACAATCACTTCACAGAAAGGTAAAAATTGAACCATATAATGCAAACGACTTCTACCTGTAGTTTAGTAAAGGTAGTCTTTATCAAGAGAGAAAGGTAAAGATTGTGAAGTGAGCCAAGTATAATAGCCTCCAGCACACTAACACATTATGTTAAGGTGAGAAGCTGGCCTGGACTCCTGTATCATATTAAAGATATTATGTAAATCGTACTCTAGTCCAAACATTTTAAAGGGGCTTAATCATCCTGAGCAAGGTCAATAAATACAAATACAAATTGGCAAGTTGACTGGCAATGATTTATTGGCTCTGAATGTACCCTTAAATTCCTAAAATCTGAACCTCTACAGGACTGACACTAGGATTGGCCCAATAAGCTTATGTACTAAAATCTCCTGATTTTATGAATCCAAAAAGCAAATTTGGCAAAATACAAGCAAGGTCATAGACAATCCCTAAACACTAGATTATAAACAGATCTTGAAAGATAATTTGCTGATCCTTTGTCATGGGATCACCACAGGCTCAGGTTGCATAGACTAGCTTAACAGAGCTATTTGTAGAGCATAGAAAACCAATATTAACAAAATATTTTTTAAAAAATTACAATTGAAAGTCATATTTCTAATTTTAATATGATAACAATTAATATAGTAAAATCCCTTTAAATTAGATGTAACTGGCCTAATATATGTAAAACTTAGCCTTTGTAAAATGGTTTATATAGCTATATATCTATATTGTATAGTGAGCCAGTGAAGGGAAGCCTTATATCTATCGAGTTAGGTATAAAAAGAGACAATTCAAAGCCAACATAATCACAACCTAACCAAGATGAAGAAAGATAGGTTATAAAATAATTGAAATTATTACCACCTACAGATTCTATGAAATAAAGAATCCATTGTAGTAATATAGTATACTGTAAAAGATAGGTTGCCAGGCCACTGCATTAATAAACAATGATCCACTGAACCAAAGACTAAGAGGGACCACAAGGTATCGTAAAATCATTTAAAAACAATTAGACAAACATACTGAGAAAACCAGATGATCATCACAAAACTATACAATTACATGGAATGAATCAGGGGGCATCCCTTAAAAGTTTTGATAAGTAATTGTGACTGACACACCAACAAGAGTCAATGACATTATACAATCACACTTATTATGTGTGTGCACAGTGAAAATACTGCACACATACACACACACACACTCACACACACACACACACAAATCAACAAAATAATTTGAAAGAAATGATCACCACCACATTTAAATGCACATAAGTGAAATGTGTTGGCAGATATTAAGCTATGATAGAATATTTCAATATAAACCAATTATATTCTATTCTTGTACCAAATAGATAACAATCATTTCAACAATATATCTTCTAAATCTAAACATACATGTATAGCCAATTTGTACTGAGGAATAAATTTGACATTAGACTTGAACAACTCTGCAGAAGATACAAGTAAAATCCCATTAACCAAATTTTCATAACTCCGAAACCGGAAGTGGTAGACTTACGCCACCTGGCCTATATTACTCCCTAGTCCGAGCTACCCCTATACCCCAAATTTCAGACTCAGGGCAGACCCAGTGTAGCCGCCAACCCCGAACAGACAGACTTCGCTCGGGGGTCATAACTCCGAAACCGGAAGTGGTAGACTAACGCCATCTGGCCTATGTTACTCCCCGGTCCGAGCTACCCCTATACCCCAAATTTCAGACTCGGGGCAGACCCAGTGTAGCCGCCAACCCCGAACAGACAGACTTCGCTCGGGGGTCATAACTCCGAAACCGGAAGTGGTAGACTAACGCCACCTGGCCTATGTTACTCCCCGGTCCGAGTTACCCCTGTACCCCAAATTTCAGACTCGGGGCAGATGTAGCCACCAACCCCAAACAGACAGACTTCGCTCGGGGGTCATAACTCCCAAACCGGAAGTGGTAGACTAACGCCACCTGGCCTATGCTACTCCCCGGTCCGAGCTACCCCTATACCCCAAATTTCAGACTCGGGGCAGACCTAGTGTAGCCACCAACCCCGAACAAACCGGCTTCGCTCGGGGGTCATTACTCCGAAACCGGAAGTAGTAGACTAACGCCACCTGGCCTATGTTACTCCCCGGTCCGAGCTAACCCTATACATCAAATTTCAGACTCGGAGCAGACCTAGTGTAGCCGCCAACCCCGAACAGACAGACAGACAGACAAACGACAGTCACAAATATATATATAATAATAATATATATAGATAGATAGATAGATATTAACGCATCACGTGACTTTTACACACGTCAAATTTAACACAGTGTTAGAACCTGTAATAATCCGACCTAATGTCAAATTACACATTCTAATCACCTCGCATGAACAATTTAAAGCGGAAATTGCAAATTTTCTAAGAAAGTCGGGGCAGACCTAGTGTAGCCGCCAACCCCGAACAGACAGACTTCGCTCGGGGGTCATAACTCCGAAACCGGAAGTGGTAGACTAACGCCACCTGGCCTATGTTACTCCCCGGTCCGAGCTTCCCCTATACCCCAAATTTCAGACTCGGGCCAGATGTAGCCGCCAATCCCGAACAGACAGACTTCGCTCGGGGGTCTAACTCCGAAACCGGAAGTGGTAGACTAACGCCACCTGGCCTATGTTACTCCCCGGTCCGAGCTACCCATATACCCCAAATTTCAGACTCGGGCCAGACCTAGTGTAGACGCCAACCCCGAACAGACAGACTTCGCTCGGGGGTCATAACTCCGAAACCGGAAGTGGTAGACTAACGCCACCTAGCCTATGTTACTCCCCGGTCCGAGCTACCCCTATACCCCAAATTTCAGACTCGGGGCAGACATGCACTTTGCAGAGAATAATCTGAACGATTTCTTGTGTTTAACATTCAAGAATCTTGTTTGTATTCTCACATTTGATTATTTGGGAAATAATCCTACAAACAACCTGAAATACTTGCAATTTCCCAGTAAAGTATTCAAATAAGTACCTTTATACTCATAGAGAACATTTGGGAAAATTTATCCAATTGCAATACACAGTCTAGACTAGACCTTACTCGAGATCAAAATTTTCACTTTGTTTATACAAATGATTATATGTTCAAATGATTCACCAATAAGTTCACTAAAGCTTTTTTCTGAAGACCATTTTGACCTTGACTAAGGTGCATGTGCCACGATCTTTATTTACATTGCTTAAGAGTTCTGAAGGGTCACAGTTCACAATTTAAATCAGCTGACTACACAAAAACGCCAGGTAGCTAAAACATTGAGTAAATATTTTAAATGTCAACATAAGATTACATGTTTTAAGGTTTGTTATGTTGTGACCGAGTATTTACTACAGTACCTCAGGTATATATAGATATATATAAACTATAAATTCATAAAAATAACAGTCTTTATGACTATCTCTAGAACTTGAATCTATTTACTTTCTATTTATCCTAGAAAATGTCTGAACGTTACTAGATGTAGGTGCATCAAAATCTATATCTTGGATAAATCACCCTAACATATAAAAGGATATGCTGCAAGGGTTGACTACGGAGTCCCAATAAAGTGGAAATGTGGCTGTATATTGTTGTCACCCCTCTCTATTCATTGATCCATCATCCACTAGTGCTTGTGGACATTCTAGAGGCTAAAGTTATCCTCTAATTGTTTATGTTCGTGAGGTTAAGAATCCTATTGATTTTCAATGATATCGGATAATTATTACTGTCAGAGAGACTCTCAGAGAGTTATCATTCGATTCACTTGAAATTTATACATAATCTTTCTTCTCTTGAGGAGAAGAAGCATATTTATTTGCAATGATTTCCAGTCATTTAATACTCTATTAAGGAAGAACAGTATCGAAATTCAGAATTAAGCAATGAAGTTCCATTAATTTCCATGGCTGTGTTTTGACTGATAAAACTTGGAAATGGGGATCAGTACACAGTTTATAATTGAATTTTGTTCAGATTGTAAAAATGTGCTTACCGGGTATATGTATCACTTATTACATGCAGAACAGACCAGCGTTCTTGTGTCAGTGATATATTTGAAGACTAACCTATTACCATTTGATGTAAATAAAACTATAAATATTATACCAGATGGTATAAAACTGATGGATAAACATTTGTCTTGATACAGTTTTCAGGCCAGTTTTATCTGTTTGTTTGTTCTATAATGGGAATAGTCAAAAGTTTTAAAAAGTTTGATACATTGATGACAAGCTCATGTCATAACAACAGTCGAAATTGTCAGGTGTTAAAGGTCATTTCAATTATATCAAGGTACAGGTAGGATGGAGGTTGTGTGAACAGAAGGTCTTATTGTCAATTGTCCTATATTTTTGTATAACATACAGAGTAGTTTGATTGAATCTGTAGCTGTAGACAGACAGTGTTATACAACTTATATTGTAGACACGATAATCAATTATCTTACATTTATAGATGAATAGATGCACATTAATGTTGGCTAATGGTCATCTTCACAAAACAGGGTTATCACTTTTATTTAGTTATTGGTTTTCAACCAAGTTAATGTGGGAACTTTAATCTGTATATTAAACAGTTGTGTTATAATAGACCAACTTTAATACCCATTTAACAAATCTGTTATTATTATTTCAATCTGATTAAAATACAGATCTATATTTCATTTCGTTTTTTTATACTTTCGATGGCCTACACTACATGAAGATCTGACAAGTTATAGCGATAGGTCACGTCAGGGGTCAAAAGACCAACTTATGACCTATGACGTCAGACATTTGATTAACCAATCAGCATTGATGTTACTAGTGGATTACCCACAGTTCCGTGAAAAACACGCCTAAAGCTCGCCGTAACAGACCGTTTTATTGGCTTATCCCTGACACCATTCAGAACACGAGTTAAACAACAACTCTTCCAGATCCAAGTGTAGTAAAGACAAGTAAAACGAAATTTTGAACTATAAAAACGAAACGAAATAGGATCTGTGTTTTAACCAGATTGTTATTTTTAATGCATACAATGTTGTTGGGTTTTTTTACATTGGAGGCATTCATTCTCAAAGAATTCTTAGTCTTTTTGTCTAAAACTGTTGATGTAGGAATTAAAATGTCAGTCAACTTGCTTCGTGTCTGTTCTTAAACAGGGCTAATTGTAGATGTACAGCTTAAGTTTCGTATGAGCTTACAATTTTCATTGCATAAGTTGCAATAACCAAATGAGACTATATCGACTGATCTTGAACTAGGCATGGTTCAGAACCTATCAAATATCATTTCATTTAAATAAAATATGAGGGGCATCCTCCAAAAATAAACATCCTTTGGGCTATAAACTCTACGAAAATATAACCACAGAAGGTCAGATGTACTAAAATTGTTTAGGAACTGTTCTTAGTCTTGACACCTGTAGGAAAGGTTATCACAACAATGACCTAAGTATATCAATTATATGTCTATTTGTTTCTACAAGAAATAATCCTATAGACATGGCCTATTACATGGTATAAACCCCTTACACAACTAACAATTAATGAACCGTGAAATTAGATCATCTATTGATGAAGGACAATGAAGGTAAGCCAGGCCCACAGCCATTTCTCGACAAAGCCTGATTTAATGAATTCTAATGACATAAAGATCGTTTTCATCAGTGCCATATCACAGTTGTAAGAATAACATCTCTCCTCGGGCTAGACATTTTAAATACAAATGATAGACAAGTCTGTAGAAGAAGGGCTTTTTATATGATTATCATTATAATGTCAGGTTGATCGACAAATGAACTCTATGACCTTCTTGAGCTTTAATACATGTACTTAAAAGCTCTTGAATCAGTCTTTAAAACTTATTGATTGCAAAACCTTTCCAAATTTTCTTTCTTTAACAAGGAATGTGTATAAATAAACATGTATCTTCTCAAGAATGTCACTGCCCTGACAAGATTCTACTAAAACTATCTTAGTAGATAAAATGACAATATTTTATAAAGTTTATCTATGATGGTAAATTTGATCAAATAATACTATTGACGTGCAAGTCTTGTCATTTATTTTCTTTGACTGTAGACATGTAATAAATAATGAATATTTATTTGAAGATTCTTGAACTAATTAATGGCAATTAAAGCCACCCAATTGGGTAGACTATAAAATTAAGGAGTACCAAATTAGTGTTATTATCCAATCTTCTTGAAATTTATATTGTTCAAATTAGTGACATGAAAAATCCTATTGATTTATAAGCATTGATCAAATTAGTCACACAAAGAAACCTGTTGATAGTGAATCATTTCTGCGAATTACATGTAGGTCTACTTTTCAAATTATGGCCCTTGTAACAGTGACATTTTGTACAATTTATAGGCATTGTTGAAGAAGCCTATAGAAGTTCAACAATTTCCGTTAATTAGTTCTAGAATTATAGCCCTTGCTCACTTTGTAGAAACTTATGGACGCTGAAATGCAAAACTCATCATCTGATCAATTGTCGATTGATGGTCTTCATTTCAATTACTGCAATGAACCACAATTACAACAATATCTGATAATTACTTCTAGAGTTAGTGCCCTTGATAATGTCATAGAATCTTTTCAAACACTAAAAGTACTGTATAAAGATTTTGCTTTTTTATTTGCCAAGATTAATAGTATGAAAAAACTTATGGACTGCTCGAATGACTTAGCTGTATATATATTTCGTTTATTTTAACATGTCAACATAAAATAAAGGCACAAGTGAGAAGAAAGGTAAATATTACAAAATACTAAAATATGCAAAAAAATCAATTAATTTCTGCATAACAAATGATTATTAGTAGATGTAATTTCGGAAAAACACATTTTTATTATCCAAACATTAGATTTTATCTTATTATTTCATTTTAGTATTTGGTGTATAATTTATTATTATTTTGTGTTTTAATTATGTGCTTTAATTACTTTGTTTTCAGAAAATAGAAATATCATTTGATATGGTGCTTCTATTAGTAATGAATTGTGTAATTTTAATTACACTGTAAATTATGTCTAGTTGTCCACTTTACCTGTGACATTATTATTTGTATCCATAAATGTACCTGTGTAATAAATTGACCAAATGTTATCTCAACAAACATCAGTAACCCTGTGTTTTACAATAATATAGTTTGGCTAGTGATGTTATTTAATTATACATTTGATCAGCATGTCTAAAGGGAGATAATGTCATAGTTTGTCCATATTTCAAGGGGTTAAGCTACTATAGTGTGAGTTTATAGATAAGTTTTTCCCTTCTTCCATCTACTTTTTGTGCATTTTTTGTCTAGAATTGATTAAAAGGGTCTAAATTATGCAGAATCAGGAGCTAATCATACATCCTTTTGGAGAAAATCCATGAAGAATAACATTTCCACTTTAGATTCTTTAGCAAAATTGTTAAGATTTAGTTTGATAAAATAACTATCACTTGAGCTCCTTGCTGAAATATTTTGAGCTAATTCTGATCAGTTTGTTTGGTTGAAGTGCTTATAATATCATGCAGCAGCAGATAAATAGTCAGATGCTTGAAATTTTGGGATTTTTTGTAATTGAATTTTGTACTATTTTCAAAACTTTTGACATATATTCTGCCACCTGTAAACAATACAACAAACCTATATTTATCTCTCAAACTGGCCTAAACAGTAAAACTCCTTTAACTTTACCTACATGTAAATGGTGAGATTTCTTTTTAACAGCTTATTTACCTTGGTCTTCTCCAAGTCCTACTCTCTCATTTTGTCTTTTATACTTGTATAATAAGTGCAGGAGGACTGCACCACACACAAACAAAAACCATAAGACAAACCTGCAGACAAGACACAAATGCTACACTGACATTGCAAGCAATAAACAACAAAGGTATATATATCAAATGATGTGAATGGATCCAGTTGACAGCTTGAAGTGTCAACTGTACTGTGCAGTCACAGAACTGTAATGATACAGGCCTCACTCAAAATGAAAACAAACTCAAAATATAACAGAGAAAAACTTAACTTTGAATACAAGAAAAGAAGAAACCGAATATCTGCACTTGGTCTTGACGATGGTCATCTGAATATTGGTGTTTCTTGGCAGCAATAATCTGCTAATTATTGTTATCAGTGGATAATGATAATCCGGATAGAATTTCAGAAAACTTTAAAATGGTTAAAATAGCAAAATAAATAAGGTGTAGTATGTAAGCTTTAGCGCGAAATATTAACCTTTTAGTACTTGGGGTTCATGTCTCAGACCACCCAAAACCACTTGAAACTAGTGCTTAATGAACTGCCTAAGTCACATGAATAGCTGTGACACTCCCAAGAACTGCAGTCCTAAAATACAGAGAGCTATTCATGTGACTGGCGGACTGGATGATCTAGGGAGTAGTAGTTTCTGATGGTTTCTAGTTGCCCAGTGATACACCATTATTAACTGTATCACTTTTCTCTAATTTTTTCAAGGAATTGTTGTTGTCAGTATTCACATGTACCAAATGCATGCAAGAAAATGTTTCATGTAACGGAAATAAAGAATTTACCACACTATTAATTTGAGTCACTTCACTTACTTGTCTTAACTTCACGAAGGTTTGTACATGTTTATCCAGACACAAATATAGAGTGGAATTGCGAAATTTATGGCCAACAATACACCAAGTTTTATACATCCAGAGTCCAGACACAAATTTAGTGTTGATTTGAGTAACTTTTGCCAACCACACACAAAAACTTTTTTCAAAAATTACAACAGAGTTTTAGATATTAAAATAAAGCTTTGTACTGGAACTTTACACACATTTAACCAGTTTTAATCACTTGTATATGTATGCTCTATTTTGCATTTTGCTCAACTGACATTTTACCAGAAGATAAAGAAGCATCTGCTTGATTGTTGATCTAAAGAACAACTGTAGATCCATTTACATTGGCAGATGGCTAGTATAGTAACAATTATATATCCATCATATAGAAAACAACACTGGTACACTGTACCTATATAAACTAACAACTTTGATGTAGGGTGTAATTACTACAACAATAAATGTAGGCAAAAAATGATCATCCCATCTAATCTTCAGTCCCTAACGAAATCTGCAACTTTCTCGATCAAAATAGCTATATTGACGTAAACATGACGTAAAAATATATTGTCATCTTCACCTTGATGAATACATTTTGGAACAATTACCAAGGTAGGTTGTCTGGCAATGAAATATACACCCACAGCAGCTATATAAGTTGTCCGAGAAGTCCATAAAGGATGTCACATATTTATTTTTTTGTAGGTAATGGGATCATTAAACAAGACATTAAAAACTTATCAAGGGCAACAACCCATGAAGAAATTATCTGAAATAATTAAAATTTGACAAACTTCTAGTTCGTTCAAGCAATAACATAATGAGATAATCACTTTAGCTTCCAGAGCTTCATTAAGATCTTTTCAAGTGATCAAGAATCTTTCTAAAAAATCAAGAACCATAACTCTGACAGTAACTGTAGGAAATTACTGAAAATCAATAGACTTCCTTGATGCATGAACATAAACACTGTGGATAAATTCTGAGTCCAGTCCATTGAATGATAACTTTATCTACAGCATTCATAACCAATTGCAAATGCAGGACTGACAGATGACCAGACAGAGAGCGTGGTGATGGCTATATTTGAATATAAAAACTGGTTCCCAAGTGCTCTAGACCTCTGTTATTTGGTTAGAAAAGAAAGTTTTGAGGTAATGGAATCTAATATATTGATGTGTTTTATTTAGTGGTTATCTGTCTACATTTAAGATTTTAGGATTACAGATAGAGCCAAGGTTGCGAATTACCTGATTTTGTATTTAAGTAAAGATGTATTAGGTAAGAGCTAAATCTGCCTATTATTAACATTAATTGGATTACAACACATGCGCCATTTAATCGGTAACACTAAAATTGAAATTTATGTCTTCTTCAAACATTCATAACTTTGCTCAGCTTAAAGTAATCTGAATGAAATTTTCAATATATTCGTTTTTTATTATCTATTTCAAAACTACAATATTATAGTGAGAACTGTCAGCTCTTTATCTACATATTATCTAATGTATCATTAACAATCGACAGTCATAATGGTGCTACCATGCCAAAGACTGTATCTAATCATCATGAAATAATCCATGTTCGTATCCAAAAATAAATTATATTCATTAGAGTATGCAAACAAAAATATAATATTACTATTGTTGGATCATGTTGTACAGTGTAAGCACACGTGCATCCCTTTGAAAGGATGATTGGGAAATTCAATACCATCACTTCATAGACACAACCACCAAAAGAATATCTAAGAGGATTATTCGCGAATGCACAATTACTTTAAACACAATTCCTAAAAATCAGAAAAATATATCTACCTAGTTAACACTGACAGGTTAATCCAGCACATCAGATGTCAGTGCATTACAGTTGAATGTTCTAAGTTACTCCAAGGTCAAAGGCTTTATAAATAGATTCTCACACAAAGTTTTTAATTTACAGTGTCGATGTAATAAGAGGCTAAGATATCACCTGTGGTGCCATTTCTACCTGTATATCTGGCTAATTGAGGTATGCCAAACTCTACACTCTACTGATGCCCAAAATAGACCGACTAGACAACACACTATAGTAGTAAGACAATGCATGAAATTCATCCTAAGGTAACAAAAAAGAGATATAAGTGGCTATTAAGACCTGGTTATTCCAGGTATCAATGACTAGTTTCCTTTGCACTGAATTATTCAAACTGATTGGACTCACGTTGCAGACTTTTATTTATACTATTCCTAAACCTCGGAAAGGTTACCATGGTCACAAATTGGCCGGCAATTCCACGTACATTTTGAATATGTCATATTTTTATTACTTGCAATATTATCCAACCATGAATAATTAACTATTTGGGTTTTATATACATGTAGCATTAACCCGTTAAGTGCGTAGGTCGTTATATAACGTCCTGGACAACTGCAACTCACTGTGTAGGGCATAATATAACGCCTTGGAGGTATTTTCCCCAACCTATTCTTAGAACATAGTTCATCACTTGGGGGAATCCCTTGGGAATTCCCCCACGATCGCAGCATGTGTAGGATGTTATATTACGTCCTGGACAACTGCCACTCACTGTGTGTAAGGCGTAATATAATGCCTTGGAGGTATTTTCCCCAACCTATTCTTAGAACATAGTACATAGTTCTTCGTCACTTCGTCAAATTAATTACACAATAGAGGGTAGTTAAAGGACAATATTGGTGTCAGTCATTATCACATATGTGATAGAACTAACTAAACACGTTCCAAATATAATTTTAACACAGAGATCACTGCTACGATAGCTGAGTAATACAGGTTTCCTGAATCGGAAGTGACGAACGCCAAAGGAAAACACGAGTCATACCTCTATATAACTGACTGATGGGGCATTCCACATCAAGTGTACACACTTTCCGACCGAAAAATGACAAGTCATCTCAGATTTCGTTCATTTGATGTCTAATGGTGAAGTGGGATGAAAAAAGTGTAAAAACCAAACTTCAGGCTAACCGACTCAAAAATTTTGGGTCAATCCGGTGGGCCAAAAACCTTGCAACAGCTATAATTTCCCTCCTAATCGTCCAATTTTCATAAAGTTGGTACCAAAATGATCAGTAAATCAAGACCTTTCATTTTAAAATTATATTTGGAATGTGTTTAACCAGCTCTATCACAAATGTGATAATGACTGGCACCAATATTGTCCTTTAACATTTTTAAAATGTCACGCTTAACAGGTTAAAGACATCAGTTCTAAGTATCCATTGACATATAATTTTATTTGTTCATAAACACCAGAAATAAATATTGGCTTCTCAAAGTATAGGTAACGGACATATTGAAATAAACGTCAAGATTTGCCAACATGAACATAGTTGCAAAACTCTGTGTGAGCTGTACTGTGGAATTAAAAAGTTTTTATCCTTGGAAGTAAGCAAGAGCACTTATAGTATACTATATGTGTACTGTAAGATCACTTCTCGCATTTGGATTCTTGTAACCCAGTAAATTAGAAAATATTGTGGTAATGGACATATTATTTTCTGGTAAACCATTACATGAGATAAGTAAACTTTCAAATAATAATTAATTAACTCATTTGAATTAATGGAGCAGTTATTTACCTAACAACATTACTCCTTGGATAAAATATCTTGACTCTAAAATTTTGGTAATTAGATGTATATTTTGACCCTAAAATTTTAGTAACAAACGTACCTGTAGATACTGTGAAAAGTAAGACTTACATCTACATTGTATGAAATCCCATGTGATTCAGTGAATTTTGGCAAATAAATGTTTTCTTTTTATTCGTCAATTTCAATATTCCAGAGAATAGAGCCATGCATCCTTTAAAGTTTCTGATATAACAGGCTACCATGTTTGAGGGACTTCATTGTAAATTGTTAAGCTATATTTTTATAACATGTACTTTCGGTAAAAAAAACAAAAACAAACCATTGCAATTCATGAACAAGTAGACTGCTACTCAAACTGACGGGTTCAATTTTTCTTCTGGATTCCACACATTGCGAGTATGTTATACAAATACTGGTATACAATATGCTGCTTATTTAATAAATTATACAATGTTTATATCAGATTGGGTTTATTTTCCATTCCAATGTTAATTCATACCATGGACATTATAATACATGTATTCATACTAATGTCTCTTTACATAAAACCTAGTCACATTTCACATACCGGCATTTCTTTAAATATTGCAGGCCGATCTAACTTTTGAAATATCTCACAATTTTGTGCTTTTTGGACACCCGCAAGAGTATAATGCTTTCAATATTGATTGTCTGTGGAACTATGATCAATTTGGCCACACATGGGCATAGCATAATGCTATGTGAAACAAAAATTAATCATCGTGTCTGAGACGGAAGAAATAACAGCAGATAATGACCCATTCTCCTTTTGTAACTGGATAAAATTAAGAACCTTCGTTTTATCGACTTAAATAGAAATCGAATAAATGTGTAGATACATACCACCCAAAATACACCATGCTATATCATTAAATTATATAACCCAGTTACATCTTTAAAAAAAACCTGTCACTTCTTCTAATAATATTTATCATCCGCGCAATGTCTGTCTCTCGCTTCCGTTTTCTGACTCTCAAAATGAAGAGTTCCACTTTTACTTCTGAGATACCGACGAGATACTGGCACTGGTTGGCATTCTGCGAGACAGACACCAACAGTACACAACGTAATTTCACATACAAGTCGCTTTTTAAAAAAATTGTGTTCATTGAAATTTATTTGTACAAAAATCGGACATTTTAATCCGAGTTAATTTTGACATCAGAAAATCGAATTAAGCACTTTTTACAGACTGCCATGTACATGTAGTTGCGGTTATGGCGTAAAAAGTTTCCAAAAGTGCAGTAATAAGCATTATTTCTGTGAATGCCTTGAATGAAATCGTATTGTAATAACAGAAGTTAAGTTGCCAGGCAACGAAACATAAGTCCTTATCCGTTTGTCGCATAATCGCTAACCTGGGATCCTGTGTTTGATTCCTGCGTTGGCCGAGAAAGTTCATCGGCGTGGTCCCCCCCCCCCCTTGTCAGTGGTGTATAGTCGTTCGGATGGAACGACAAACCGAGGTCCCAATTGTACACATTAGCGTGCACGTAAAAGAACCCTTGGCAGTTGGAATTCGAAATAAGAATAGACCGCATAGCACCGCTGTCTTCATTAGCCCAGTCGGAGCAGAACAGTAGGACGTTAACCCCCATTTCATTTCATATTCGTTTGTTAAAGGGACAATAACACTCTTGCTGGCTTGAGAGCTCCAGAAAATAAAAAATAGCCTTATTCTAAGTACTAGATGTGTAATGTCCTACCTGTTGTGTAAATTATCCATTAAATCCTATTTTACTTGTCCAAAGGGTTCAAAAATATTTTTAAATCCAAGTCACATTTGAAAAGCTTTACGTCAGGCTTTTCAAATCATTTAGTTGAATTTTACCTATTTTTTAAATTAGGTGTGTTAAGATGAAATTTGTATCATCAATTAATTGGAATATTGTAAAATAGTATAATTTGTTGACCAGAATAAAGATTGGGGCATACTATTCTGTTACAACAAGAGTGGTATTGGGTCTTTAATGTGGGCATTCGAAAGAATAACTGATCAATAATAACAACCCATGAAATATTATCAGAGATAATAAAAATTTGATTGTGTTCTAGTTCTTCATAATGCTAACATTTATTATACAAAACATGTACATGTATACCGGTAATAATAACTACATAGCTGTTCCTGTTATTCATGAATATAAACACTGTATCAATTTCAAGTCAACTCGATGACAATTTTGACCTCTTGTGCGTTCACAAGAATTTTTAATTTGATCGGAAATCGTTGAAAATCAAAAGGATTTTACCTCTTGTGGACGACGGACGAATGGGGGGTGACGACAATACAAGACCACATTTTAGTGTAGGCGTACATGTCTAATAAACGAATTGAGAAGTTCGTATTTTAATAAACAGAGATGAAATTTCATGATTTATAAAAATGACATCCGAGAAAAAAAATGCGCTCGAAACGAGGTAGGGTCAATTGATTATGGTTTTAAATGTCAGTTTGGATGCTGAGAACATTTTTGTTGACATTGTATATGTGTTTATTCACATTTAATTGAAATTTAAGCAGTTACGCTGTAGATTTTTGATTGACATCTGCAATGTGGATATTTTATTTTTAATGCAAAGCGCTATAGCAAGTCATTCACACGCGCCATTGTAGTTTGCGCATTTCTATTCTTCATGATTCATGAACTGTGTAATTAACGGTACTAAAGGGAGATACAATAAGAATAGTGTATAGCTATTCATTTTCGACTGTGAAATAGACAATACACGTCAGTCTATAAACTATAACCTATTCACAGGGAAAATGTCAACCGTATGAAATGGTGACAGTCTAGTATTCTACACATTAAATACTACTCCTGTTATGTAGATGTTTATTTAATGGAAATGAAAAATACTCCGGTGTTTTCTTATGCAAATGTTTCCCATAGGTGCATGTCATTTTGATTGTTAACGCGCTAACAGTGTTGTGTATTATAAAGAGGTCCTTTGACTACTTCAAATTGTGGTATTTACGATAGGCTACTGTATAAATAACCGGCTTATCTAAAGCTCATATCTACCTCTCATAATTATTTAACCCAGGACAGATAGGCCTTAAAACACGAAATCTATACGTGGCAGATGTAGTTAGCTTGCACATCCTTCAAAGCGGAAGTCCATAAGTTTTGCGCCGAGTAACAGCAGTCAAAGTGGACTTTACTAGAGAAGACGAATGTAGTTTTGTGAGGACCGCGTTTCTAGGGAAAATGTGCTAAACAGCTGTGGTCGTACTCAAGCAGAACCAAGGTTATTAATAATAAGTGTGTCGAATATGGCTAGCCAGGATATATTGAATGGTATTTACAACCCTAATTTAGCCTGTATACTAAGTCCTATCACGCTTCAGCATCTATCTCGAGAATGGTTGAAAGAGGACACGCCGAATTTCGATTATGGTGGATTTGTGGTGGGCGAGAAGATGGAAACATCTTTGGTGCTCCTAAAAAGCGCCGGTGTTCTAGCAGGCGTTCCGTTTGTAGATGCTATTTTCAAAGAACTGGATTGTACAATAGAATGGTGTTTCCCGGAAGGAACGTTACTGGAACCTATACAAACAATAGCTACGGTCACAGGAAAAGTCAGACGCCTTTTATTAGGAGAGCGGGTGGCATTAAATGTACTGTCTAGAGCAAGTGGCATTGCTACTTTCGCCCGAGAACTCAACTCAATAGCACAATCGATAGGATGGAAAGGAGAAATAGCCGGTACGAGGAAAACGACCCCCGGTTTTCGACTTGTGGAGAAATATGCTCTTTTAGTGGGAGGTGTCTCTACTCATCGTTATGATCTGTCCTCCATGATAATGCTCAAAGACAATCACATTCTTACTGCTGGAAGCATAAAACAAGCCGTCAAAGACGCCAAGGTAGTCGGTGGGTTCAGCACTAAAATAGAAGTTGAATGTCGGAGCGTAGAGGATGCTGTGGAAGCTGCCGAGTCAGGCGCCGACGTGGTAATGCTGGACAACGTTACTCCGGAAGTGCTAGCCACATCAGCCAACAGCCTAAAAAAGCAGTTCCCGAATTTAATCATCGAGGCCAGTGGAGGAATAACTCAAGCGAGTCTACAACAATATTGCATAAAGAACGTAGACGTTTTGTCACTAGGATGTTTAACTCAGGGTTATAAAACAGTGGATTATTCTATGAAGATCAAAAAGGAGGGAAAGGACCCGAGAAACCTTCCAGTAGCGAAATGATGTAACTCCTCGAATTCTTCGAAAATTAATTTCAGGAAATGGACGTTTTTATTTAAACTACAGTGCGTTCTTTTACATAAGTTACCAGGAAATTGTGCAAATTTCGGGGAACGGATGTTTTTATGGCATACAATACTGTATTCTTTTGTAACGTATATATTATGACATGTTTATAAGTAAGAAGCGAGAACATTGAACATTTTGGACAAATGTCAGTGCTTATATCGAGAGGAAATGACAGCAGTATTACTGACAGCTACCGCATCCAATTTGCAAATTTTTCCTACAACTGCCGAACTCCTTAAACCATAATGAGTAAACTGACTAAATGCAGGTGGTTATCTTTACTAGATTGATAAGTGCGACGCAATATTGTCCAAATATTTCTTGTATTTTGTTTAGTTCACAATTAAATGACAATGCACATCTGCTTTGAATAGTTTTTTTAACAAACACGTGTCGCTTATAGCAAACGTATTTGTATTGCGCTCAAGGTATCAATGTCTAATGTATTACGTGTTTATATGCTTTCCAGGTACAGACTGATGAAATAAGATATACTTTATACATAGTTACTAGATGTCTATTGATCAAATATAAACATTATTACTCCTTTGGTTTCATACTGTTCATACAGACCACACCTTCCTTAATTGGTATATTTTGTCCTGCATAGCATTATCAGATTGTATTTGTAGCTGACAAAAATTTGTTGGGTTAGCTATATGTGGAACAATTCTTACCAGACACATTCTTTTGAAACCTTATACTAGTACCTACACTTTCCTCACCCAAGGGCCCCGTAACCATAGTTAGCTTAATGAGTGGCATAATAATGGGGACGAACGACCACCTTCTATTATAAATTTGTCTGGTACTGTATTTTCATGATTTTCCTTACACACACGTGTTGAATTTGGGGACCAGTGGTCAACCCCAACAGTTCTTTTGTTTGTTTTGTTTTTTAAAAAAACAAAGATTGGGAGACCAAGTGATCTAACACGTGCGCTTCGGATCGTGGTTTTGACCCCAGACTTGTACGTGACTAAGCAGTATATGGGACTGCCATTTTTCTGGCTTTGAATGTTATATCAATAATTATTTAAACATTTATTCACGGGACGAGCCCATAATCAACTTTCTAGACAATCGGGTGGCTTAGATATTGAGTAGATTAAACCATGCCGGCCTTATCTACGTTAAACGATATTTGCCGCCAATCACGGTGACGGCCGATTGAAGGACTGAAAATCGAGACTTCGTTTATTGTCGTGACAATGGTATTTGACGATCGAGAATATGAACTGTCAATTGACAAGTGTCGGTCACCATTCAGGCTATTTCTTGTCAAAGCTTCAAACATTCATAACTTCAATATATTCATTTTTCATTATCTATTATAGCAAGAATAACCAACTCTTTATCTAAATCTTACATAATGCCTCTTTTAAAAAAAAGACACACTGATCAAACAACTGTTACCAACTTTCTTTTGCTGTACTTTTGTATTAGTACAATCATGAGTATTATCCAAAGACTCGATACTTGCCAACGTAATCTGATACAATCTCACGGAATTTGAGTCTTATTAAGGATCTGGTGAACGTTATTAATTCGGTCATACAACAAAATAAGGCCATATAACCTACTAATGATTATAGTTTCATGAAGAATATCAATCACCTTGTTCTATAAATCTATTATGCCATAAATTATCAAATATAATTAATTATATTTATTATCAACAACTCTATACACCTTCTAATCTATCAAATCAGACTATTAGGTCGTCCTGTAATGGATATGATTGTCACAAATATGTCAATTATATCTGTAATGAGCAGATAATAATAACCAAGTCCGAGTCCTCAGAGTAGGCCGATATTATTGCCTAGGCTACTTTATGTTAACTGAGATTTCTTCGTAAATGTCCCATGAACCACAAAGTATTTTTGTAGGCTGTATCAGCAACGATATTAATCTTCGAATTACTTGGTTGACTGCCCCGAATTAAGGGCGCAAGTAACTTTTCATACCGGTGTCTCAGTTTGACTTGATACCCAGTACACGAGCGAAAAAGGATCAGTTACGTATACTTATACAATTTTTTGGTTCCCTCTTTTCGTATGGAACGTATTTTGTAACAACCGTCAACCGAGAACCGATGAATCATGTTGCGCCAGGATTTATTCAAAGTCTTTATTAGGTGTTCTGCCAGAAAACTTTTCAAACAATTCAAAGATTTATTGGAACTTTGAAAAGTTCCAATAAATCTTTGAATTGTTGTTGTATTCCTTATTTAATTACATTTTCAAAAAACAAATATATTGATATTAGGTCTACTTTGGTCTTATGAACATTTCACTCGCAAAAATGTCAAGCTAAGGTCTTGTTACTCGTAGCTCAAACAAAATAATGCACCAAGTCAAACGGGGTACCTAGACAAACCACGACACGGGTACAGAAATTGATCGCTTTTAAAGAGAGGGAGAGGGGGTGGTTTAACGTCCACTGCACTCGACACAAACTAGGTCACTTCGGGACTAACATATGGTTCAATTTATTTCAATAATTCGCTAGCGCGTAGGGGTCCTTAGCAGTGTGTGTGTGTGTGTGTGTGGGGGGATACCGGAGGGCCCAGAGAAAACCCACGAGGCTAGACAGGCGACCCTATTATACTCCTTTTCACGAAAAAACACACACACGCACACACCACTGGTCGTTTTTTTAAAGTTAACCATCATTTGTAAAACAAACGAAAAAAAATTCGAGCACTTACCACAGAATTGCCTTTTCTAAACAAAATGATTATTGACGTCACAAAACAAGCAAAAGATTGAAGACACAGAAAATGTCCTAATAAAAGATATTTACAAGCAAAGTTACATTACACGTGTATTTCCTACACAAGACTACTTAAAGTAGGGAAGATACAGAGTGAAAACAGAGCAGAATCCAATTCACAAACATATACATGTATACTTAAAGGTACATTACCTGATCACTATTATAAATTGCATCGAATGGGCTTTACTTATTTTCGTCACGGGTGCTTATTGTTATGTACTATTACGTTCGCAATGCGAGAGGATGGGCGGATCTCGAAAGAACATTTTGTAGTTGGAAATCGACGAAGAGTAAGCGGAAACGCCATTGTCCAGGTACAATTACGATAGCCAAATGCATGGAGTATGCCCGTCTTCATTAGCCGGGTTGTGCAGAAAATCCAATTTCACTTCGTTTCATTTCCGAATACCGACGATTCTGATTACTCTTCTTTTACGCTCTTCTTTAAACCTCGTTTGATCGTCCAACCTAACGACAAATATTTTTGTTGTTTTGGGTTGGGTTTTTTCTGTCGGATCTGAAACACTGAAGAATCCCAAAAGTTATGCTCGGTCTACAACAATATCGCATATTCGCGATAACCGATAACAATTTACGTGGTGACAAACTATGATAGCCGAATGCTTAGGGCGTGCTCGCTGTATCATAAGGTCTCACCGAGTCAAATGGTGTAGTTTCGATTCCTCCGGTTTCCTCCCACAGCTAAGGACCCCTACGCGCAAGCAAATTATTGAAATAAAATTGAACCATATGTTAGTCCCGAAATGACCTAGTTTGTGTCGAATTGACGTTAAACCCCATTTTTCTCTCTCTCTAAAAAAAAAAGCATAACCTTGTGTATATTAAATGTTGTGCCACTTTAAAAGTGCCGTATACTTTTTAACGTCAACGTTCACTAGCGTAACACGAGAAGAAGTGTATTAACTGCATTTAAGACTGTTGCAAGGGAAATTCTTGAGTATGTAAAACTCATCAGTTAATCAGTGAGAATATTGTGTATAGAAAACATTATTATCATAAGACGCTTGTGATATACAGTCACTCGTATAATAACCATATACTTTTTCCAAACAAACATCACATACTTAAACATACATGTAAATGATTTATATATGTTCTCTAACTTTTTTCTTCACTGATAACGAAGAATATTGTAATATTAGAGGGTTTATTTATGTATTCTTGTGTAAAGTAAGTCTGAATACAATAAGCATTGACGGCTATGTGAACTCTTCAAATGAGAGAGAAATGGGGTTTAACGTCCACTCGACACAACCTAACACATGGATCAATTTTATTTGATAATTCGCTTGCGCGTAGGGGTCTTTAGCGGGGGGGGGGCGGAGAACTCGGATAAAACCCACGTACAACCGGGGAATCGAAAGCACGATAGTTGACCCAATGACAGACCTTATGATACAGCGCGCACGTGCTAACCATTAGGCCATCCAGCCCCCCCCCCCTTCAAATGAGAAGTGGGGTGATACTATGGTTACCGTATTGTCCACAACTAAAATGTTTTAATATCAGTTACTCGTGGGTTAATTGTTGAATTTTCTAGATTGTATTTGCCTACATCTCTAGATGTTTATTGTTCACTTTTCTAGCGTATTGCCTCACATATCTAGATAATTATCGTTGACTATTCTAGTGTATTGCTCACATCTCCAGGTGTTAATTGTTGATTTCTCTAGATGTGTACTGCTCATATATCCCCATGTGTATTATGGGTATTTCTCAAACTGTAAGCGGGTATTGCTCACATGTTTTTAAAGTAGGTATTGTTGACATATCTGGATGTGCATTACTGATGCCTAAAGACGGGTGTTTCCTCATCTCTGGGTAGTTATTGTTGGCATATCTGGGTGTGTATTTCTTACACCTATAGATGGATATTGTTGACATCTCTAGGTGGATATTGTTGACATATCTAGTTGGGCATTGTTGACATCCCTAGTTGGATATTGTTGACATCTCTAGGTGGATATTGTTGACATTACTTATATCTATAAATTGGTATTTCTCACATCTCAAGGTGTATTGTTGACATATCTGTATGTGTATTGCTGATATTTATAGATTGGTATTATTGACATATCTGGGTGGGAATTGCTGATATATCTTCGGGGCTTAGTGCAGGAGTTGCAATGATGTGCTTTGTGTAATGGATAAAAAGTTCGTGGGCCCCCTTGATGTGTTACAGATATGAAGCCTGTTTTGTAAATGTATATTATGGCTATTGGTTAATATATTTAGGTAGTTTACAAATATATTGAAAGTTGTCCCAACTATATACTCAAAAACCTATATAATCATCTAGATGTAAGTACTGGTATCAATCCAAAGGTATTTACCAATATATACTTCCTTTGAAACCTGAGTAGATATTATGAAAGATATGTTCATGAATACAGAGTAAATACTTATTATACGTTCCAACCACAAAAAAAATCCTACTTGTACATAATATACTATAAAGAATGATAAGTGTAGAATACAATACAAGAGTAACAGTATACTTGTACATAACCCCCTTTCTTTTGTAAAAACTTGTAATAATATATGACTTATCATGAACTGTGTTGATTGTATATACCATTTGATTCTTTTAGTTCGGATATCAGAATTACCACAAAAATATATCAAATCCATACACAAATTCCACAAACTATATAACCTCTTTAACCCAGGGTGCCGTTTAAACCATTTCAAAATTTACACTTATCCCCTTTAAATTTTTTTGTTCAAATTTTTGTATTGTTTTACTGTGTACGTAACCTCCTAGTCCGTCATTTTGGAATATACATGTAATGTGTTTTCCATCACTTGCATCATTTAAAAATGATAGTAAATCATCTATATCGGCGGTGCAAATACTAGCCATGTTACCACCTTTAAGGGGGCTGACACATGGGACATTTTAATAAACGGTTTCTCTATAAACTCAAACTCCTAAAATTGATCCGTCAAAAACAACAACTGATATGAGTTATTGTTACGTAGATATACCCTTGTTCTAAGTGATAAAGTGACATGTAATTGTTGACAGTTTTTATTTTGACATGGGATGATAGTTTTTACTACTTGTGGCTAAAATCTTTAACGCATTGGAATCATGTATGTATTTTACTAAATAACCAAATTTCTTTAACAGGAGGGCAATACGTTTAGGAATTTAACCACGAGCTATATCCCACATTAAATTTAATATCTCCGTGGTCGATTTGTTAAAAGGATTTAAAGAAATTATCAGGCTTTATTGAATTTTGGTAAAGAATAACATACAAGCTTGGGAGTATATAAAGCATTTTTCTAAGCAACACAAATACAAGATTTGAGCAAATTATTCCATTGAACATTTTTTTGTAAAGTTGAATGTAATAAATGTCTAAACACGAAATTGCCGAAATTAAATGCATTAGTAGAATCGTTTGAAGACGATTGGACTATTGTTATGTAAAATAGAAAGAATTTTTTATCTAATTAACTTACTGTTTGCATTTCTGCTGGTTCGATGTATTACCGTTATGTGTTGTCCATTCCCAGTTCGAAATCCCATAATTATTGTACAGTTATAATAATTTAATCCCAGTTTCACATATTAAGACGTAAACATTAACACCAACGACTGTCATCCCCATCCAACCGTATAATCCCATAGTTTATTTTTTATTTCGTGATAATTTATCCCTTTATTTATATTTTAGGGATGCGCGGGTTTGAAATCAAGAACTGCATTCCTAGATTTTGAAAAGTTTTTGGTTTCATTAATAAAATTATTTGATCAAGATACTTTTGAAGGTTTTCAGAACAAAACTGAACACTTTCAGAGATTTAAAAATGTCATTAATGATTGCAGATTTATTTTGTATACCCCTTTATTTAATAATAGACCCTTCTAAATCACAGGTATGAATGAATGAAGTTGGGGTGATGCTCTGACATATTTTTGTGGACTCCTTCTGTGTACATAAACCTCTCGCAAAAAAGACACAGAATCTGTAGGCTTTGTGTACAAGTGATCCTAAAATTTAAGTGAATTGTGTTGAGATTATACGTCTGTAGTCGAGTGGCGTCACAAGTAAATTTATTTACCTATGATATATAAAACGTTGATTACCCGTTCACATCAGACGTGATATCAATCTAATATCAAGCGAAATCTCATCTACTCGCATATTATAAATGGCAAATTGAAACATTTTTTTCACTTTTCTTTTTAAAAAATCAGATTTTATTATTTACAAGCAATTTTAAGTATATCCAATTCTAACAACCTTGATCAATTGCAAAGCAATTTTAATCATTACACGACTCCAACCTGCAGTCCTCCAATATGCTTATAATATGTAACAGTTACTCTCTATACAGGCTCCATAAACCACCGATCAGTGTGATTCGATTTTATCTCGACTGTTCATTCCAGTAAACATACACTATTATGCTTTCCCGCGAACAAACCGTGTGATTTCATGATATCAAACTAATTTGTCTATCAAAAGTTATCTTCAAATACATCTCAAAACATTTTAATCGGAAGAAAGCTTCCCTAATTTATTTTTAATCAAACGCGTTTATCACATGACTTGATTGAGGGACAATCCGTTAACAGCTTGTATTTGTCGTTAGTCGCTTTCCATCTACCATAAACATTGAAGCCTAACTAAATTCCTGGGTTCTCTCCGCCTCGTACACGACACTTGCCACTACTTAGTTTGCAGGCATGGGGCTTTCATTTGGTCCTGGAATTCAAAAGCTCGTGGTTCATATATTTCATTGAATAGTTGGTTCTGGTGGTGGATTATTTTACATTCCTATACAGAGAAATTACCTTACTCTATTTACTAACGAGGAGAGGTCGGTTAATTGAATAAATAAAAATAAAATACTTGATTACAATCTCCATATATTATTAAACAACGACAAAAAGGGATACACCGCGGCCAGGTGGTGTCAAATAGTTAGATAAAACAAAGAATTGAATTATTTCATTAATTGCTATATGGTTATAGATGGTGGAGTTACAGACTGACATCGTAACAATCTTAAGATCTTCGACGTATTATTTGGTAAACAGAATTAATGTTTTAAAAGATTTAAGAAACATCAGAATTGTGAGAACATCGAAAAGGTTGAGAGATGGGCTTTAGTTGCTTAGATAAATCGTTTTGTAACAAGATCTGTGATTGAACAGTACAAACTACAAAGCAGTCAAGGTATCAGGTATATGTGCAGTTGTCAGCAGTATTTCAAGCCAATTTAAAATGTAAATAGTCATAGACTAATCTAACAACACACTCGACTTTATTTACTTGCACTTGTATGAACTAATTTATTTAAAAGAGGAATTCGGTTTTTAAGGAATATCGTTGAAGGAATGCTATTGAACATCGCGAATACTACCTTTATCTATATTCTATAATTTGTATTCAAGTATCGCTATATATTTTTATTATATTTTGAATAAGGAAATGAATAATACTCACTATAAATAATCCATATAATATTTAAAATAACTAAATTTGATCAGATAACAACCAATTTCTAGGGTTGCACCTTTACTGTTGGCTGGGAAAGTGGGTGGGGGTAGCTTGTCGTGGATATATGGCTGAGCAAATGATTAATTTTCAGTATCAATATTCATCAATTTCGGTTACCCCCCTTACAACAAGAAAATAATGTTGTTTATTCCACTCGTTTACAAAAGAATTAACATCAAAATCTAAAGTTTGGACAAAAGGTGTACATTTTATTTGGGGGCGGGGGGGGGGGGGGTTATAGATATTCAAATTGAAAAAATATATCGATAGTCCATAACGGATGATCCCATTAAAATAAAGCCAGGCCACCTGTATAAGACTAACTTACTTTTAAATACTAGGTTATTTACTTATGAGAAATCCCTTCATTCTCAACAGTTAGTGTTAATTCTGTCAGCCCTCTCTGAGACCATGAATGAACCACTTTACAAACATTCCTCAAGTAACTTCTGATCTCTAAATATATACTCCCGCTTATAGTCTCAGGGGATTGGATGGCCGAATGGTTAGCACGTGCGCGCTGTATCATAAAGCCTTTCATTGAGTCAACTGGCGTGGTTTCGAATCCCCGGTAGTACGTGACAAGGAGTAGGGTCATCTGTCCAACCTCGTGGGTTTTCTCCTGGTCCTCCGGTTTCCTCCCACTGCTAATTATTGAAATAAAATTAAAACCATGTTAGTCCCGAAATGACCTACTTTGTGTCGAGTGGACGTTAAACCCCATTTCTCTCTCTCTCCCTCTCTCTCTCTCTCGCTTGTAGTCTCCTACCCAAGTCACTTGATATTAATACATCCTTTACTTGATTAATAAATAAATGTTCAATTAATGAGGTACTGGCGTAATGAAGTGCTCCCTCCCTCCATCTTCGCCCCCTCACAAATAAATAAATTAAAAACAATACATTTATAATATAATATATTTTTTCAACAAAAATACAAAGCCACTAACGCCCATCAATAGAAGGTTGCTGTTGGGTAAATACAAAAGGGATGACACAAGCAGTAATTGAACTTATGTATAGAGGAGATATGATAATGAAAATGAAATGGAATGGGGTTTAACGTCCTACTGTTCTGCTCCGAATTGGGCTAACGAAGACGGGCATACGCCATACAGTGTGCTATGAGGGAAATTTTGTTCGGACAGCGGTACTACAGCCTACTCTTATATCGAATTCCAACTGTCAAGTGTTCTTTTACGTGCACGCCAATGTATACACGGGACCTCTGTTTTTCGTCCTATCCGAACGACTAGACAGCTGTCCTTGTCAGGCCCTCTGTCCTGCATCACTGACAAGGGGGAACCACGCCGGAAAATCTGGATGAAGTTTCTCGGCCAATGCAGGGATCGAACACCCGACCCACAGAATAGCAAGAACATGATAATGAAACAGCATGCCGACAGTGGTAAATTAAACACAGACACACCAAGTTAAGAAAACTAGATTAAAGATTATTATGTAAGATTTAGATAAAGGGTTGACAGTTCTCGCTTATACGCTATAATAATTTAAAAATATATGAGGGAGAGAGAGAGAGAGAGAGAGAGAGAGAGAGAGAGAAATGGCGTTTAACGTCTACTCAACAATACTAGATCATTTCGGGACTACTATATGGTTTCAATTTATTTCAGTAATTCTTTTGCGCGTAAGGGTCTTTAGCAGTGTGAGGAAACCGGGGGACCCGGAGAAAACCCACGAGGTTGGACAGGCGACCCTACTCCTTGTCACGTACAACCAGGGATTCGAAACCATGCCAGTTGACTCAATGACAGGCCTTATGATACAGTGCGCACGTGCTAACCATTTGGCCATCCAACCCCCCAAAAATATATGATGAAAAGAGAATATATTGAAAATGCTAGTCAAATTACTTCATTTTGAGCGAAGTTATGAATATGCGTTATTATAGTCTCGATTATCCAGTGTTAAATTAAATTACTAAATGGCAACCGTGTTTGTCATGTGAATAAATGGCTAATTAGTAATTCATATACCATTTGAAGCCAAAAGAAAGACCCCCTGCAGTAGGCAGACTTATCTCTTACACAATGCATCTTTAACCATCTCATATTGTTATAATATTATATCATAGTTAGGAAAACTAAAAATGAAATGAAACGAAATGGGGTTTAACGTCCTACTGATCTGCTCCTAAACTGGGCTAATGAAGACGGGCATACGCCATACAGTGTGCTATATCGAATTCCAACTGCCAAGGGATCTTTTACATGCACACTAATGTGTACACGGGACCTCGGTTTTTCGTCCCATCCGAACGACTAGACAGCTGTCCTTGTCAGGCCCTCCGTCCTGCATCACTGACAAGGGGAAACCACACCGAAAAATCTGGATAAACTTTCTCGGCCAATGCTGGGATCGAACACCCGACCTCCAGGCTAGCGCCCGCGCCTTACCCACTTAGCCACCGTGATCCCCAGAAAACTAAAAACTTAACCATCTACATATATGGTTATAATACATCATAGTTGTAATTTATCTACATATTATTATACCTTATTGCCATAACTATATAACTGTAATAAATCTTACCATTCATATCTATTTATATAAGATTAATCATTTCACGTAATCCAACGTTAATCCAATATAAGGTAGCAACATTCACTTTCAAACTGCATTATAATAAATTGTCCAACAAAAGTAACCAAATGTTAACTCAAACTGTGTGAAATTACAAAGAATTACATCTACCCTTTAATCAAACCAATGGTCGATTTAGAAATAGAAAGCAATAAATTCTTTATATAGTTTATTGCAAGTCTCAAATGCGATTATCGCAGTGTATCGTGCGAAATCATCCAACTGAAAATCAAGGATATGAAGTCACACATCTTCAAAAGAATATCCAATATATTGAACAACAGCAATCCATAACGTTTTGTGAATCCTTTTTAGAAAGTCTGATAATTTTTGGAATGTATCCAATTGAAAATCTAATTTAAAAGTTATTTAACTCCTAATAAATTTGCTCCAATATTATTAAATATCCACCACGATGAAAATAAAACAAATTTGCTTTAAAGAAATAAATGACTTTTCAAAATCCAAACTATTATCTTCGTTCAGAAGAACTACCGTTAGAGAATAGCAATCTGGTTTTGATTTTAAACGTCGAATACGGTTATTCCCTGAGGTTGTATTTCTAAATTATCTTCGGCAATTAGACGCCGCATAAATCACTCGAGAGGGCCATTACCAGCTGACCAACTGACCGGCCATGTGGTCAGATACGTAGCCACTTCCAGCTGGTCTTGTATTAACAAATTACAGGTAAGAACGATAACGGAACGAGTGGAACTTGTTATTTGGTCGTAAATGTTGGTTTCATCTATTAGAAATCTTGCAAATTAGTCAATTCATAACTGAATGGATTCAAATGGGGTTTAATGTCTCGTCACACTATACTTCGGTAATTTTGAGACTAACATATTGTAATATTTTTTCTATGGTTACATGTATAGGATAATTTTGCACGGAAAGAGGACTGGTGTTGCCACCTACCTTATCCCGAGTTCATTATAATGTAAAGGGTTGTTTTACGTGCATGCCAACATGTACAGGGGCGGGCCTCGTTTTTTCTCGTTAAATGAGAACAAGAGAAGAATTTGTAAAATCAGTTAATGATAGAATTTGAATATAGATTCTTGCCTCTTTATTTGGAGAGAAGGAGATGGGGATTTAAGATACAATTATGGCCCTCCGATGATTGGCTATGCAGAATAATTTAAAGTAAGGATCTGCACGCACCGGTATCATGTTATAACATCGCACCAGGTGCCCCGCGTATTATTGAAAAGTATATCAAGGCGATGATCAAGTGTGGGATGTCTTAAACGATCAAATTGTCAGTTTTCTGCAATTTAAAATTCAGATAAGTTCATCCCAAATTCCCATTTGGGTTCCAGACGGACCTATGTGTCTTCACCGGTCTAACATAAACTGAAATATGATCTGTTATTGTTATTAAGAAGAAATAGTAATAATCTAAGTTCAGGTGTTCTTCTTGTTGGTGGAAGGTGATAAGCAGGAATGTCGAATGGCTTAATCCATCAACGTGTCAAGTCCAATACCACATGATGTCAAAATGTAAATGCAAAATGGATTTTGATATATGATTGCATTTGGGTTTGGTTGTCACTATCCATAGATACAGATACAAAGAAACGAAGACACAAATTAGAAAGCGTTTCTCTATATGATATTTTCTTATCCAAAAATGATGGGTTTATTGAGCAATAGTTAGATAAGACTAGTAGTGCGTTTATTAGTAGCCCCCCTCCCCCCACCCCCACACTAAATTTAACACTAAAGCCAATGGGCAGCGGGTTACTAGTCTGAGACCAACTGCTCTGCATGGTCATTGAGGTATGAGCCACAGGTTCACTGGGTTGGAGACCGGGAAGCTGCTTCCAAAAGTCAGGCAAAATAATTAGACAAAATTTGGCTGAAGCATGGAAAAAATTCATACAGTGAAACCAAAGAGATTAACAACGACGGAAAATGAATTCTTGCAAAGCAATCTTCTTGAATTTTGCACATTTTATTATGTGCTTGGTTTTTTTTTCAGACCAGGAATTAACCCAACGCTCTTGTTTCTCAGGTTTGTTCGCGGTTGGAAGTCAGTAATCGGGCACACATGGTGTCCATTCACGAACAAAACAACTATACTCAGTCGCAGTTACAAAGACCATAATAAAACAGTGTTTCTTCTCTTCATAAGTTTGTCGAATATGTCGTCATGCATATGTGCACCAAAAAGCCCGTTTGTTCAAATGTCGGGTCGCGTTTCGGCTGTTTCGATTTTGAGATAAGGAAGCCAACTGCTATGTAAGTTGCATGTTATGTGGTTTGTGCTGCAGTGTAAGGTCGATTATATGTTAAAGTTTCGGACAAGTCACCCCATTCCTTGAACTAATGATCTATCGAGGACAAACGTGTGAAAATTTTTCACCCATTTGAAAATAGGGTCATGGATTTTGCGAACTATTTGTGGAACCCAAAAACTGGATTAAATGGATATTATCAGTAAAAGTATAGGTCTGGGTTAACTGATAAAATTAACATTGTGCTGTGTGTGTATGGTTCTTGAACTACAATTTCAGACCCTGAAGCCCAGCACGTGCATGGTTTTCATGCCATTAGGGTAGTGTAAAAGATATACGATCCAAAATAAAGGGCCTTCCATACAGAATCAACCAATTTTATTATATAAAATAAATCTTGGATTTCACCTTCAATGTTCGTAAGTGTTGGTCATTAAAGCTATAACTGAAAATGGGAAATAATTTGGATACAGACAGCAAGTTTCTTCTTTATCAGCCTCTCTTTCCATATCTCTGCCCCCACCCCTAAATCTTACTCACCTTTTGCATGGCCATCTGTGTGGACATTTGGATAAAAATCGAAGAAAATGGAGAAAGGAATGGAACTGAAATGAAATGAAATGGAAGGGGTCTCATGTCCTACTTCTCTGTTCCGACTGGATTATGCTAGGTTCCCACTATCACGTGGTTTTAATCGTGGACTGGTGTTCCTATATAATCGCGTTGATCGTATCGAAACGTATCCGAACGTATCTGCACGTACCAGATCGTGGACCCAATGGGACAATCCTATGGTAACTCATCGGACGACAGTGTCAACCAAGCATTAATGAAGACGGGGTGAAAGTAATGGAGGACTGCCTCTATTTTGGTAAAGGTTTTTGATGAATATTCTTGATTTAGATGTGGAAGGATTACATTTAAGAGGTTGGTCACGGATATTACCCCATTTCCTAATGGACATGGATATCATATAAAATAACCCACATTATAACAAGCCAAGGCTTGTGCATGTCATATACATAAATATTATATTCAAATGAAAATAAATATACTTACGAATAGATTTGTTTGTCCGGCAATAAACTCCTAAGTTTTTGTATTTATTATATATTAGTCTGGGGTCAGAAAGCATTATGAGAATGTGATGATTATACATTCATTATTTAAAGTTTTAAATATTGTGAAACGTCCAAATCTTATCCATTATCAATTTTTATTCCATATGCGCACCACAGCAATATCGACTTGTTGCATTCTATAAAACTTACTTATTAATACACATATATTTTAAAAACTCATATTACGCACAGTATAGATTCTACACAAACGTTCAAATGTTATTTTCACTCACATCAAAATTTAATAATTCGCTATATATGTGATCAATGCTTTTCGTGTAAATGATGTAACTTTGGTAATTAAAACTGAACTATGTATGTGCTGGATATGATGTAAAGATTGTGTAAAAGTGATTGGTTGTTAGGAAACATGGTAATATCAATCTATTAACCTTTTAACTTATCGTGTTTAGTAAAATATAGATATTATATCGAACATCGAAATATTTCATATCCTAATCAATTTTATTTTAATATATATATATTTTTATTTTATCACTACAGAAATATCACACAAAATGTCAGTTATATGTGAGTTTCAAATAAAAAGAATAGTGGTATCACAGAAGAGTAGACCTATAAGCATGTCCTGCCCCGCTTTCTTCACGCACCAATACTAGTTTTATAAACGATTGGAGTAATAGCTTGATAAGTAAGTGTTGTGGAATATTCTAGAAATTGTCTGACTTTTTGCATTATTTAAGTGGGATAAAAAAATAGGGTGAATATGCATGTTAAGCTAATGTTTTGCACTAAATGTGTGTGAAATAGCTTTATTTAACGTCTGCTTCCACAGGAGTGATATCGCAGACAAGCCCGTGCATTATAGAAGTAGACTATAAAAAATGGAGTAGTCTCCCATTAGCCACTGACATAAAACTTAACGACAAAATTGGAAAGAACCTGTCTAACACTATATTTGATTTTGACATTAAAGAAATGGTTTTACAAGTGTTTTAAGAGTTTCGGAGTCTATTACAATGTTTTTAGATGCATGTAGACTATATTTTCAAATATAGCTACAGTTTGTTCCATCTCTCAAAACGAGTTGGGAGCCACGATGGCTAGGTGGGTAAGACGCTGGCTAGCTAGAAAGTTCATCTTGATTTTCCGGCGTGGTTCCCCTTTGTCAGTGGTGCACGACAGAGGGCCTGACAAGGACAACTGTCTAGTCTTTCGGATGGGACGGAAAACAGGTCCCGTGTATACATTGGCGTGCACGTAAAAGATCCCTTGGTAGTTTGAATTCGATGTAAGAGTGGGCCATAGATCCGCTGCCCGGGCAAAATTTCCTTCATAGCACACTGTGGCGTATGCCGGTCTTCATAAGCCCAGTCAGAGCAAAACAACAGGACGTTAAACCCTATTTCATTTCATTTCATTTCTCAAAACGGGTTTATTAGAATAGGTACAAAGATCCCTTGGCAGTTGGAATTCGATATAAGAGTAGGCCATAGTGCCGCTGCCCGGGCAAAATTTCCCTCATAGCACACTGTATGACGTATGCCCGTCTTCTTTAGCCCAGTCGGAGCAGAACAGAAGGACGTTATACCCTATTTCATTTCATTTCATTTCTCAGTAGAATAGGTACAATGATACATTTTAGACAACTTTACCCAAATGTGCGTTTAATATTCTTTTTTAAAAAATCATGTATAAATAATTACCAATTTTCCTTGTAAAAAAGCCTTCTGGAATTGAAATTTCTATAGGAGACCAACCAAACCATTTGCCATACAGCTAATGGGAATATTTCAAGTAATTGCATTATCTAACTCGCTAACTTGAAAATAAATATAATCTATTAACATGTAATGAAATATTCCTACAGTTTAAATTCTGGACGTTTCTTTCCATGGTCTACACAGACATCATTTGGCAAGAATACAAGAGTCAGTGCTATCTGTATGTTCAAGACATTACGACAGCTGCTATCGCTGTCGTTGCTATTTTTGGAATCCTCTATTGCGGAAATTTTTAGTAGAAACCTAAAGCCTACACGTCATGGTAAATTACATGCAAATCGCCATTTTGCAATGGTGGTAGGATTGTTTTTATAACGTAATCGGTTGTGGTCACTGTAAATAGTACTGATGCTGTTTCGAGTCTTATATAGCCTAGTAACCCTTTTAAGAAAAGTGTTGACGGAAAGTCAAAAATCGCCGATTTCTCCTCACACCTGTATATTAATTGGAAGTGGTGTTCCAACATATATTTTAACGAAAAGAATTGGTTAATCCTTGCAAGACTTTAATAAAACTTTATTCTAGTCCACTGCAGCTGTTTGTGTCTCTGTGATTCTTGTTGAAAAAATAAAACACCAGGGGCCTGTTTCACGAAGTTTTAACTAAGATAAAATCCAAATTTTAGTAATTTGATTGGATAATATTAGATTGATTTTAGTGCTTAGCCAATCAAAATTGAAGTATCTACTAAAATTTGGATTTTATCTTTAGTTAAAATTTCGTGAAACAGGGCCCTGGTTTAAATGTGCCTTTGGCGATCAGCGTTCACATTCAAAGCTACAATTGTGTCTGGATAACATATCTAAGAGCTTGTGGAATTTCAGAAAGGTATTTGGTCGTCATGCAGGTTACACAATGATTATAATATGCATAATGAATACCAATTCCAAACATCACTTTATACATAGAACTAGAATACTGGTATTCTAGTTCTATGTTAGTATTCTAGTTCTATGCTTTATAGAAGCATTTCAGACAGATCTGCTGAGTCATCGCTGAGATAAACATGTTTTAATTTCCAATGTATGAGTTGTACAAATGTTTTGGTGTTGTTCAAGAACTTAAACAAACGTTCGTCAAAAAAGTATTACGAAATTTCTAAATCAATCAAATGTTCGTTTTACTTGTCTTCACAACACTAGGATTTTGAAGAGGGATTAGCCAATGAAACGGTCTGTTACAGCGAGTTCGTGGCGTGTGATGCACGGAACTGTGGGTAAACCACTAGAAACGTCAACGATGGTTGATTAATCAATGCCTAAGTCATAGGGTCAAAAGCCGTTCGTATGACCTCTGACGCGACCTTCCACTACAATCGGGTAGATCTTCATGTAGTGTAGGTCATCGAAAGTATTAAAAAAACGAAACGAAATATAGATATGTATTATTATCAAATTGTAAATTTCTATAATTATGTGAGTGTAGGGTTATTGATATTCAAAGTTGCATTTATTTTCTTGGTGGGTGTGAAAATGCCTTTTCAAGATCTTTTTCCAAACGACCCAGTATTTGGAACTAATATTTTAAGAAAATGTAAATCGGCTATCTCTTTACATTTTGGAGATTGATTTCCATGTACAAAACAACATAACTCAACTGGTAGCTGCCACTGTGAGATCATGGACTTAGCTTTATCATTGGGATTATTCATGGGCATACGATTTGAGAGGGCCCTGTCAAAGTGGTAAAGCCAAACAGGAGACCCGTTGATGAAAAACTGCTGATTTTATAAAGATAGTAAAGGGGTGTTTTAAAACAAAGGGGGATATGTTGAAAATTTTAACCAAATTACTTCATTCTGAGCGGAATTATTGTCGTTAGAAGAACAATGTAGTCTCGTTTGTCATTGCTACCGTTGTTACGATAATAAACAAAGTCGCCATTATCCATTTTTAATTAAATCATTGACTTGCAATCGTTTTTAAATCCGTTGAAAATCAAAAGCATCCGATGGTCTAGAACGTGATTATGGGCTTGGCATGTGAAGAAATGAAAGATCTGCATTAGGCAGATTTTGTTCTTGCATAATGCATCTTTAATTCACGGGAAATTTGAAATGGAGCCCACATTTCCCATATGGCCTGGGTCTACAACCAATTTCGCAAGGGACTGTCAACTTTTAATACCATTCCTCAAATGAAAGACAAGTTGACCATCGAATGTAGTTTGAAAAATATATAATTTATTATTTCTAATATTCACTTTCTGTACAATCAAACATACTGACCAATACACATGATAAATCAAACCATTCATACATCGTTTAGTTTATTATTATTTATTATATTGTATAAAACAGGGGGAGGTAATAAATACATTACCCTCATAAAATAATGCATAGATAAATTGTGGTTATTGCACTTGAAAAAAGCATCGACGATACCCTGTACACTGTATCCAGTTCATGTCAGTTAACGAAGATGTTGTTGAAATACTTAATAATATATAGCATTCTGTATAACAAACATTATGACTAGTATTAGAAACTATACAAATCATGATATTATGCAAATATTACAAGTGCGTTTGCTTAAGATTAAAACAGGCCTTGTTCCTCACAGACATACGTTGCGGTATTATATTCCAAAAACTGTTAAAATCAGTCTTAAATAAACTATTGACATATCATCAAAAACAATAAATATCCATATGCATCATCAGCACCTTATGAATTTGGCATTTCTATGACAATGTATGTCAGTGATCGGAAATGGTCGTGTGGGGTTCGTTTACACGACCAGTTTGTCTCCATGTCTCTATTTATACACACTTCTATGTACAAATTAAATTCTCCATATATGTGAAAACTACACTACAGAAACATGTACGATATATCAACAACACAATATTAATATATATTTATAAATAACATAAATATTGCCACCAACAAAACAATATATGTATAGGAAAAATCATATCCATAAAAACTATGGATGAAAACATTTATTAGTCTATAAAATAGTTATAACTTTATATTCGGGAAAGCACTAAACGGTATAGTCTAATTTAACAATTTCTAAGTGAATGAAGATTATCCCATTGTTAGTGAGTCATTTCCATTTAATCTTAATCAAGCGGAAAACGCAGAATGAAGGACATAATATATTTGTAATTAATATTTGTCACACTTTTAAAACATCCTACCATAAACTTAAAACATCCACGTGGGATTGTGTTAAAATAAAAAAAAAATCAGTTTTAAAACAATTTCAAATTGTAATTTATAAAAATAGTTTTCTTTGTTAATCACAATCAACATAAACGATTTTCCAGCCGATTGATTCAATCAATAAATATTTTGTCAACCGGTTACATTATGCAATAAATGAATAAGCAATCGGTCGTGATTAATAACATAATTTGTTAACCGATCACACTGGTTCATAAACAAGTTGTCTGGCTATTTCATTAAGGAATACACAATTTGTCCACCAATCAGTTTGTCAACCGATGGCGTTGACAGTTTGCGTTTAGTGATGAACCGATAACGGTGATTAATGTCAACTGATCACCCTGAATATGGATGCTGTTATTATTGTAAAAATAGATCATTTTAACTGATCACATAACACGAGAGCACATAACAATTTCTCTTAAAGTAATGATTAGTGAACCAATCAACGGGTTATTTTCAAAGTACTTATTAAGCCAACTTTAGGGTAAGATTTCATCCATATGTGACAGTTGGTTTTGTGTGGACATGTGCCAGATGGTTCAGTAAATAGCTCAAGTGTCATTTTCAAGAATCTTTGCAAAAACACATATTTATTATGTGTTAAATCAACAACAAAATATTTTCACCACTAACAATATTGAACTGGGATTTACATTATTGTGAATATCTTTGTTTGAAATGATTCCATGCAGTCGATCTATATTATTTATATAACAATACTCAATATATTTATCATAATTTGTTATTTTTAAATATACAAAATTGTTATTCTTTCGCCACCGTAAACATATATATCTCCGAACACTTGTTACCACTCTTATTGTTAGTAACATGGACAAATTCTCATCAATAACAAATTTTAATACAAAATATACTTAGGAAACAACTATTTAATCAATGCACTTTTTGATCTGGGCGTACTAACATTTATCCCAGTTTTAACAAAACAATCACCAGCTCGATCCTTGAAGAATTGGGACGTAACAAGTCTGCAATAACCAAAGGCATGGTATATTTTCATAACAAAGAAACTAAATCAATTCATAATTTAATGATTCATTTTAAAGAAAGAATTTAATAAATTTAAATGATAATGAGAGAAAAATTGAAAGGAATAACCTAAAACTTCAGGAGAATGAAACAAATGCATTCTTCAAGAAGGTTTGCTTTGACAAGTAGTTCCCGTATAAGAACTGACTTCAATAAATCTACTTTGCCAAAACATAATGCACGAACAGTTCTCTTACGAAACAGAAGAATGTAAAAGATAAAGAATACAGAAAGTTTAAATGACTTTTAAATACAGATAAAAGAAGAAAATAAAGAAGACATGGATGCAAAAACATCTGACTAGTCATGCAAACTAGAAATACGTCTTTTAATAGGACCATTTAAAACACAAAACAGTGAAATAAAACGCTAGAATAAAGACTAAGTGACAACTCTAAAACACAAAGGTAAACAAAATAAACATTGAAAAACCAAAGAATCAAACACAAAGTGGGGTGATTTGTAAAGCAAATCAATGCCGTTAAAGATGCATTATGTAAGATTTAGATTAAAATTGGCCGTTCTTGCCATAATAGTTCAAAAATAGATAATCAAAAATGAATACATTGATAATTTCATTCAGATTCCTTTATTCTGGGCGTGGTTATGACTGAAGATGTAGCGTAGATCGTTTATTATCATAGTAACGATATTTGTCAACAGAGCCTAAGTCTCGATTGTCCATTTATTGTTAAATTTTTAAGTTTCGCGGGTGTTCAAATGAATTTAAATCTCGACCATCCGATGATCTAAAGAGTTAATTATAGGCTTGCCATGTGGATAAATGGCTAAATAATAATTTGTGCAACATTTGAAGCCAAAGAAATGAATGCAATAGGCAGATTTATAGCTGTTACATAATGCATCTGTAATAAGTAAGTAGGTATCCAGCCATTCTTCAACTAAACACTATGTTACAACACAGAATGCAGATAAAACTTACTACAATTCGGTGTTAAATTCTTCAGAACACATTTTAAGTTTGGCACAAATTGCACTAATGTTATTGGCAGTGTTAATTGGATTTCTTCATGCTGTGTTATTTAAAGTTAAGAAATGATAAAGAAATATTATGCAGTGTTAACCGGATTTGAATTAATTTTATGCATGTACTTGATTAGAACTTGAATAGACTACTAAAGTTTGTAAAACATAAAGACATTTTTCATATTAGGACTTATAAATAATTGTAAATAAGTAATCACAGTTGAACAGAGAAGCTCTACATAGCGATGTAATTATTGCATTTATTAAAACAATTGGCACTTCCAAGTCTTATATATTGTTTACCATTAAGAGTATTTCCTCCAGGATTGAACTTCTGAAGAAAAGATGTCAGCATTTACATGAAACATATCATTAAAAAAGGAACTTACCGGTACACAAAAATACATTTATACATGTACACAGAGTGAGATTTGTGTCGACTTTGAAAGAATGCAAAATACATATAACGCATTATTAGTTTTTTAGATTCGAGTTACTATTGAGGCATCAGTAACCTCATATAACTGGAAAATGTAATTTAAGCAAAGGGAAGCAGAGGACATGTATGAACGATAACATTTTAAAAGAATATTGAGTAAGCTTGTTTACAATTCGTCAATATTATACATGTTCATGTACGAGGTACTATGTAGCTGGGAATCTGAATGCCCTTCATATATTTGAATAATTTCCAGATAATGCTTTATAGAATATAGACTAACCCGCTATTCATAATATAAATGTATAATATTGGTTATATAGTTATTAGGATTTGATTTGCATTTCAACTTTAAGAAAAACTCTACCTTCTTTGGATGGTATCCTGTTTGAATTTTCACTTAAATCTGGTTCTGATAAACAAACATCTGAATGGTAAACTTTGGCTACGACCATCTCTGTGATCATGGCATCCTCGGATACACACTTTCGTAAAGATCTCATTCTGTGGATTCTTTTCTTGGTCTTGTTTGTTTCGAATGATTCCAAAAGTTCGTGAAAACTCTTAGGTCTCTCGTCTCGGTCAGCATCGTCTATAACAGTCCGTTCTAGCGAATGTCTACGTCTTAATTGCACACTTTTATCTATATCACTACACACACTTATATTTACATTTGTTTTGTCTTTAGCGTCACCTGACGGTCGCGGTTTGTCAATGTCAGGAGTGTTCGTGTTTTTAACAGACGACGGATGCGCGGGAGGTTTCGCGTCTTTATTATTCGCCGTTCCCGCACTGTTCGGGATCTTCGGAGTCGGGGACACCGGTGCAACGTCATCTGTAAACACCGCATCTGACTCGTCCAAGTCAGTGGCATCTTCTGTTATTTCCGCTTGCGTCCCTTTACTCGTAGGGTCGTCAACAAGATCATCGTCCACATGATCATCATCATCGTCCAGCGATAACAAACTGAGATCAGGAGCGCTACGTGTTAAGAGCGGTTTCGTTGCACGATGCCGGTCTTCATCACTAGAACTAAATAAATCGACCATTCCAGCGACTCCCCGTCCATATTTTCTATATTTCTGCCGTCTATCAGCTTGTTTGGATTTTGTTGATTTGTCTTTGGCAGGAGACGTTTGTGTTTCTACCGTTCTTTTCTCAGGAATATTTTCAGCATTCTGTTTACTTGAATTTGTAGAAATAGAAGTTGTGGCAGTATCAGGTACAGTGGACGAAAAAGCCGTAGGCAGCTTGATAATAATTTCTTTTTCGGCAAGCTTTGGTGATTTATCGCCTTGTTTTGATTTCCCATTGGTAGTTTTGTTACCAGTTGCAAGTTTTAATTCTGTCTTTATGTTTTTCTGACTGGGAGGAACTACCTTTGGTGTTTTAGTTGGCACTCTGAGCTTTGTATCTTTACAAGAACCTGATTCCGGTTTTAGCCCAACCATTTTCGATTTTGGTTGTTCAGCCACAGGCAAAAATTTGGCTAGTTTTGAAGTTGCTAATTTTGGTGGCTGAACTTTGGTTATTGGCATCTTAAGAAGTGGTCCTGTCGTTTCTGGTTTCTTTGTTCCGTTCGTACCAACATTTACCTCTGGAACATTGTCCGTTTTCTGTGCTATTAACGGTATCTTTATTTCAACTCGCGAATTTGGTTTTATCTCTCCTTGCATTGGTGATTTACATTCAACATTGGCTTCCACTTTAGAACTCTCCTTGTTGTCCTTATTTGATTGATCTCTTGGTAAAATTTTGGTCTGTTGAACTAGTGTTTTACTTACTGCTGTAGATGAGGCACTTTTGGACTCTTTTGGTAACTTAACTAAAGCGACAGTTTTGATTTGTACTGGCTCCGGTTCATCTTTATTTTGAGAAACCGTAATTATCTTTTTACTTGCAGTTACTATCTCCTTTGGTTGAATTTTTGTTGGTAAAGAGGAGGTTTTTCCAAGTTGTAAGCTACGTATCTGTCGCTGCTGATTACCGACATGTTGTACAGTTCCCATTATTTTCGGTTCATGTTTCACGTTGCAATCGGAAGGTATCGGCGACACGGACGGCGGTATTGGAGATACAGGAGGTGGCACCGGTTGTACAATCTTTGATTTTTTATCTCCTATTAAAATCGATTCAAAAACCAGTTCAGATTTAACCTGGGGAGATTCAGGGCTCGATAATTCGATTTGAATAGATGACTTAGCAGAACTTGTTTTATTTTCAGACGTCTCTCTTTGAATAAGATTTCTATAAGCCATGTCATCATGCATTACATCGGGTTCCTTTTCAGGACGAATTCGGATTCGCCCTTTGGCTGCTGACATCTCCCGCGGATTAAGATAATCTGCGGTAGTGGGAGAGGGAGGTGCAGCGGCGGCCGCTTCAATTCTCGGAGATGATTTAGAGCGCGCTTTTCTTAGTGCAACATCGTCGCCAACGACATCTGGTATTTTGGAACGAAAGCGTTGTCGAGATTTACGCAGGCGCGACGGCGTGTCCGAATCACTCACCGTTGACACAGATTGGTTCGGAGATTTTGATGTAGGTGATGGTATCTGGGTAGACTTAAGTGTAACTCTCATTGGCAGCCTGGGAGAATCGGGCGTAGACTGGGGACCAGATATCCATACATCCTCGGAACTGGTTGTCACAGCTGAGGTCTGGTTGACTTCATCCAGGATCGCTTGAAAAGATTTAGAAATAGCATCAAATTCAGACTGTGTTTGTTTTTCAACATCAGCCCTATCATTAAAAACAGGGGATGCAATCTCAATTGACAGACTAGTAGTTTCACGTACAGGGGGAGCATCATTTAATGGGGCAGGCGAGAGCCTATGGTATGAAGGGTAATCACGCCGATCGGCTCGGTCATAAAGGGTCTCATTCTCAAGATCTAAATTCTTATATATTCTCTCAAGCTCTGTCAAAGCGTCACTTAATTTGGACCTTTTGCTCTGGTAAAAATCATGCATAGTTTCCGATCGAATATCTGGGGATCTTGGCCCGGCAGACGGGGCAAATTTTCTTAATGCAACCAAGATCTTATCAAGATTTGTATCATCAGCTTGAACAAGCTTGCTTTTAATTAATTCGATCTTATTTTCGACATTCTTTGCCAATTGACGTAAATCCTCCATGGATTGACTCACTTGATTCACCTTATTTTCTGATTGGTAGAACCTCTGAGGTGCTGTATTGGCTACTGGTTTACTGGTGGCGGTGATGGTTTCCTGGTACTTCGGGGGTTGTTTTCCATAATCACCGGAATCTTGGTGTTCATTATAAAACGAATCAACATTTTCTTCAACAAGGCCAGTACTCAATAATTTATGTTTCAGTAGATTTGGGTCCAACTCATAATTACCATTTACAACATTTGGGAAGGCTTGGCCTGGTTCTGTCGAGAAGGTGTACATGTCTTTAACCGATACATTTTCTGGGATGTCATAGACTCCTGAACCTCGATGCTGACTCCAGATTTTCTTGGGCTGATCTCTCATTTGAACATTTTCTATGTACATAGAAGATCTGACAGGGGCTGATACTTTGAAGTCAGAAATGGACTGTGTTTGAGACGAGGACTTTGAGTCCAGACTGTCCCTTGTGCTAGTTCTATCCACGGAAGTCTTTAAGTCTTCTATGGCATCTTCTAGTGTCGTCTGACTATTATGACTTCTAGGAGGCATACCCAAAGTTAAAGGGGCTATATTTGGCGTGTAGAGTGACTTAGATCGTTGAAGTCTATCCCGAGAGGAAGTGGTAAGGCGTGGCTGATTCGGTAAAGTACTGCTCTGAGACTGGCTAGTATCTCCTTGGTTTTGGTTGCGTACAATAAATTGATCATCATAGGACGCCATTTGATCACCTTGTTTCTGACCAACTAAACTCTCGAAACTTGTCATTTCTTCAATTTCTTTCCAAAAGGGATCATCTTGAAATGGTATGGTCTGAAGTGTTCGTGCTTTCACTCGTTCAATACTGAGGGATTCTCCTTTGGTACTTTCCATATGCGGTGACCACACATCAGTCTTTTTGATGTTGTCTTCCATATCAGAAATGATCTTAGCCCATTCATCATCTTGTTTCTGTGGTGAAATCTTGGCGATTCGTCTACCTTCACTGTCCTCATTGAAGTTAAAGAGTTTACATAAATCTTTCACACTTTCATCTTTAGACCCAGTCATATCATCGATCTCCTGGTATCTCATATATTTGCTTCCTTTATCAGAGAGGATTGGTGATTCGGTTGAGCTACTTTCAAGGCTACTCTGTCTATCAGCTATCATCTTCTGCTTTAATTTACCGGCAGTTAATGGCGTTTCGGGCATATTTAATGCATAGTGTAATGTTGGAAGAGAACGCTTTTCTGCTGAACTGCGACTTTGTATTGGGGCTTGTGACTGAATGAGGGCACCCATAGAATTGGACGTGGAATGGGCCCTAACGCCGGGGACAAGTTGGAAAAGACGATGAGTATTGGTTTCATGAGATATTATTTGTGGCTCTCCCAGTAAATGGACAGTTGGATCTGAACTGGATGGTTTCATGGCCATTGGCTCAACTGTGTTCCAGCTTTGACTAGAAGTTATGGCTACAGGTCTAGGAATATCACGGGGTGCAGCTTGTCGATTATCATAGGGAGTTAATCCAAACTCTTCAGTTCTTTCTTGAATGGTAGTCAAAGCATTTCCATTAGAAAACGGTTCATTAGATTTTTTCATATAGGTTTCCCACTTCCGGATCCTGTCAGAGACTTCAATATCATACTCTACATCTGAGAACATCCCTGATTCGGTTGGGCGACTGTGAACTACACCCATGGTTCCAGGTGGTAAAAGTTGATCTGCAGAGAGAGATTTGGGTTGTTTGTAGTGGGACATAGGATGCAACTGCTCACCTCTGTAGGTGCTTGGAGGAACTGTTGCAGTGTTTAATTGTGAGTCTGATTTTGATATGTCATCTCTTTCAAAATATTGACTGGTAGGACGTGAATATCCACTTCGACTATCATATGATAATTTCCTTTCTTGTCGTGGAGCACCAAACCCAGAAGACATATGCATAACATTTCCATTATAATTATAGCTATAGTCTGAAGGATCATTAAGGTTCTCATTTGCTATTGTTATCTCAGGAGTCCACTTGTTTGCACCCGGCATGGGAACTCTAATCTCTAGTTCTGATTTTTCCATATGGTGTCTGTATGGTGCAGCTTGAACTATGGGTTTCTTAGAGTATCCAAAAGGTACTACTATTTCTGCAGACCCTCTGGCACGATTTTGTATCATACCTTGTCGTTTTTGATCTGGTAAACTTGCTGATCGGGAAACTGGAACTTGACTTTTTATATTATTTCTTGCTTTTCCCATATTTGACTCTAGGAACTGAGCATTGGACATTACTATCTCATCCAAGGAATCTTCACTGTGTGCACGGTTAAAATGTCTATATTCTTTAGGGCTAACAGGAGATAAAGGACCTTCCATTAACCTATTAGTGTCAAAACGAAGTTCACAAGTTTCATTTACTCTTGGTGACCTTGATGATTGAAGCTGTACAGAATTCATTGGATATTTGACAACGCTACCACGTTGGATCTCCATTGTTTGGTTGGAAGGTGGGTTTACATAGACTGGTTTTTGGTCCTTGTCAACACTAAACCCTGTTTGGAAACCTGATGTTACTCCTATGTGTTGATTATATCTTCGAAAAGCACCTGACCTGGATGCTGGCTCTGGGGCAACTCCAGTGTCATATACAGAGTCTATAGAAGAACCACGAGCAGCACTTAAGTCAAACTTACGTCCAACTTCAGGTGAACTGTTGTACACAAATCTGTTATTTTTTGTGGGTGATGTAGTATTGTCCACAGAGTTTGTTCGTGAATTTTTAAAAATTCCAAAGTTGGCACTTTGATTGTTTCTTCGCACCTGTCCAGAATCTGATGAATTTACACCAGAGTATGGATTTCTGATTGGTTCATTATTTATTAATTTACCGTAAGTCATGACTCGGGCAGTTTGTGGAGAACCAAAAGGCACTGGGTCAGAGTTTTGTTGAGTATTTTGTTGGGGAGGGGTGGTTTTAGAGGTGGTTTGCTGGTATTGTCTTTGCTGCACATTATTATGCTGATATCCGGGAGAAGTCTGGGGAACAAAATTACCCTGAGCGTTACTCAGAACATTTTGATTATGCTGATTATGATAGTTATTATTGTTATTATTAGCACCAAATGGAGTGTTGCTGTATGCACCACTGTTGCGAGTATTTTGTTGGTAATTTTTAGGGACATTCTTTTGAGTAAAAACACTTGGTGATAAAGTATCGGGCAGTTCTATCCTTGATTGCCTGCCAAGACCACTCTGAAGAGCTCGCTGACGAAGTCTAGATATCCTATATTCTGGGGAATTTTCCTCATCCGATGTCATTTGTATATCTATTCGTTTTTTACGTCTTTCTTCTATTTTTTGAAATTTGTTACCCTTAAAGCTACCACCAGTTCCACTGCTATCACTTTTATCCTGTCCTGTGGTACTGTAGTACACAAAGCTATCACGTGTTGATATGTGAGCATCGTTATTAATATTTGACCGTCTCTTATCACTATACGCTCCTGATCGACGCGATCTACGAGACATTAACTGATTTTTAGTCCAAACTTTTGGATCGCTATCGTATGAGTCAGAGTCACTACCAGCATCTCGTATAAAACCGCCGTCGTCTGATATCGGAGGAGAGTATCTAGACACACGTGTAGCAGTTGATGTTTCTTCAACATCCCAATTCGGACGCGAAACATTATCACCTTTAGCGAAAGAATCAGATTGGTGAACTCGTTTATCGTCACGTTGGCGCACTCTGCGTGTTGGGCCTTCACTGCGAGATCTTCTTTTTATTTCTATTTTCTCCTGTTGTATATCTTGCTGCCCTCTGGTGGCGTCATTTCCACGAAAATTGTCACGTCTTCCTTGACGCAGTTGGATTCGACGTTCTGCCATTTCATCTGGCTCTTCAAAACCAGAGGGACCTGTGGGTTTTATGCCCGGGGGCTGTTTTCCGATGCCCCTTAACTTTTCATCTGCACTCTGAAAAATAAAAAAGAATAACAGTTAAGTACTACTTTCTTTTCAAAAATAAAATATCTTAATATACAAATACTTACCTAAGAACGTTTCAATCAATCTTATTAATTCAGAAGCCTGTTGCCAGAAACATCAATTTTTTTGAAAATCGTTGAAGATATATCTGTACAGATATTAATATAACTTTACATTTTGTTGCAGACATCAGATCATAAAACTTATTGTTTTTGGATTTCTGGCAACAGAGCTACAGTTTTGGAATAGGACAGCCATTATAATGGGTGCCAACCATAGATAATATATAATCTATCAACTAAATGTACAAGTAATCACAGAAAAGTTGAACAATCAATTCAATAAATCCTAATAGAAACACAACATCAAATAAACACAACACTAAAAGTACCTTCCAGAAGCCCATCAGCACTGAAAACATTATTACCTCCAACAATATCTTCAAACTAACTACAGAGTAACAACACAACTTGACTACGTCTAATATTCTTATGGCATGCTTTATATCAACTTACAACATTAAAAAACAACAGCTAAAACCTATTAGTAATAATGTATGGTCTGGCATCGCAATAATGTATAGTACATTAATTATTGCATAAAATCTTAATTTTCCTTCAACAGGATTTAGGTTAGATACATTAACAATTAACAGGGGGGACAGGTGGTTATGATTTTATTATGTTTTTTTCCCCGCATTAAAGAGGCATAAGCATTTCTGCGGCCCTCTCCATTTGGTAAAAAACTTGTTTTGGAAATATAGTTACTGTACATCTGCTTAAAAACGCTGAGATGTTGATCTTTTAACTTTCAAGATATTATAGAAATGAAATGGTGTTTAATGTTCTACTCCAACTGTGCTTATGAATATGAGTCCAAGTTAGATGTGTTGAATGTGTTTAATAAGAGAGCCACAGTAGCTCAGTAAGTAAGACACCAGTTTACTAACCAGAAGGTCCCAGGTTGGTGCAGGACAGAAGGCCCATTAAGTAGTAATGTCTAGTTGTTTACTGCTAACATTGATCAAAATTTCCCACATTCCACACTGACTGCATGGCATATACTTGTCCTCATTAGCAAAATTAGTGTAGAAAAGTAGGACGTTAAACCCATTTCATTTAATTTAGTTTAATGGACGCTCATTAACAATATTTTATTCTAAGTAGGTCAGTTTAGTTTTATATTAAATATGATACTGTTCTAAATGAATTACATATATTTTCTTGCTGAGAGTGACAATGTCTCTTTAAATACTGGTATTCAAAATTTGTAGCTTATTAAGTAGGTTCCCTACTTTGGTGTTAAAGCAAAAGTTTATGAATCTGAATTTCTGAATCAAAACAAGCTTACCTATAATAGTAACTAGTTTACTTCTTTTAATCAGTATTCATAGGTAAAACTTAACCGTTAACCTGGGTATACAAGTTTAGACTACTAATTTATCTGTGACCCACACCAATTGTCATCTTTTATACAACCAGGTTACATATCTGACTTATATTATCTATTCCCTATTTTATCATAGCCTCTTTCACAGCCCAGCCAAACATAAATATATAAATAAGCAGGTATTAACTGTGTAGATAAGGAAAGTAAGTAAATTATCTACATCAGAACATACATAAAATAGAACTGATTTATCAGACATTGACATTGGCAGGATTCCAATCTTCTGACATCAGTATCAAAGATTGCAGGGAAATCAATGTTCAAATACATAAAATTCTAATTGAAAGCTATCAGATTTCAGAATGGTTAAAGATTCTAAAATTTTTGGTACACTAAGATTAGTTTTCTGAAAGACACCATTTTCAAACTAACCTTTTACAACATCATGTCGTGGTTTAACCAAGCTGACCATCAGACACGAATTGTTTTCTTTTAAAAGCTCTGCTCAGGGTACATTATCTGTTTGAGGAAAAAGGAGAAAGCCCTATAGAACTTGCAGATTATCTTACTAAAACAAAGTGCCATTTAGAATCAAATCCTTGACTGCAAAGACCCAAACATTGCTAACACTATTATAGTAATATATTCCCCCAGCGTATTGCTTCGATATTTGTTTATTGTGATTTTGGGCATGTATATTGTATACAGATCAGTAGATAAACCCATATTGAAGTCGATGTTTGTGGAATATGTTGTTATTTCCGAATGCATGTATCTGTTATACAAAATGTTACTGCGCCACTAAGCAGTACATTGTTGTTGAGAGTTCATGTGATCTATGCATTACTACATTACATAATAAAGGTATTAGTCTCAACATAACCGAAACCAGATCACACCAAATCCATTATGATGAAAATATGTATCTCATATCAATCAATATGATCTATTATTAATAGTTCAGAACTATTTTCGTTCCTGGATATCAAATAGACAAGAAATGTAAGGCAATTGGAATTACAGACATAATAGAGTAAATACATTTATATCAAATATTCCATCTATTTTTTACCTATTTTATCTATATGTAGGTTAATATCATTGTTTCAACATATCTAATTATCAAACTATATATAGGAGCCCTTATTAATATATGTTTGGTATATATTATCACATAAAGAGTATCCTCTATATACTATCATCTTACATTAAAGGTACAGAAAAGTTAATATTCTTGAAATATTTTTGCCAAAGAGCGACTTAAGCGGTGGACACACTAGCCGAATGACTCTGTTGAATCATTCGGCCGCATCAATCGGCGTCGAAATTCGTCTAGTGTGTCAACTGTCATTCGGCCAAATTTCTATTCGGCCGAATGATTTGCCTGAATCAAACTGGTTTGATATATTTTCGCCTGGTGTCTCCGCTTCGCCAAAGCATTCGGCCGAATGCAGAATTCATTAGCCAATCACCACTCATCATCCACTCATATCGAAAAGTCACATGATTGTTTGAAGACATAGATGCCGCCATGTTTAATAATGAGACGTGAAAGGTGATGCAATCGACTGGTGAATCGGGCAAAGCATGCAGCTAGTGTGTCCACCCATTCGGCCGAATCATTCGCCTAATGTGTCCACTGCTTAAGGCAAATATTACATTAGGTTGATTTCCTTTTGTATCAAATGGGCATTTCTTTAGTAGGAAAATGTGTGGAAATGGTTAAGATGTTCAGACAACTCCCATCCGACATAGTATTGAATATTATAATAATAAATAATTCACTTGAGATGTAGTGATATATGTTATATATGTTTATCAGCTACTGCATAATACTGAAATCATTATACATCAAGTACTCTATGACTGTTATTGAAATATTTCAAATATTTTAATGTATCGAAGGGGCTGTATTTAAAGCATTGCAAACAATGCAGCTTAGCCCCCACTGTGTCCGACCAATACCGCTTAAAAGATGCATTATGTAAGAGCCAAATCTGCCTACTGAAGGTCTTTTTTTTCTGACTTAATGAAATTATTATCATAGCAAACCCACAATCAATGCCCTAGACCATCAGATGGGTTAGATATTAAATGAAATAGCCCACCTGCGCCATTTAATCTGTTAATGTTAGAATTGACAACCAAGACTTTGTTTACTGTCATAACAATGGTACTTGATAATCAAGACTATTTAGGCCAAATCTTGGCAAAACTTCATAACTTTGTTCAGAATGAAATAATTTTTAAACTATTATAGCAAGAATCAACAGCTCTTTATTTAAATCTTACATAATGCATCCTTAAGAAAATATTAGGTTGACAAGTTTGCAGTTGGATTGATTTTACAGTTTAGATTTTCGTGACATTAATCACAAGCAAGTAAAGTTTCTATTTGACATTGAATTCATTATAAATGTGTTTCAATTTGTTTTAGGATTTATTTTATTACACAGAGACTGATTATTGATGTGTACCAATGAAACATGATTACAGGTAATCGAGATCTGTTTATACAGTATTTTGCTTTACAGAACAAGTATTAAATTTATTAAGATTTGAAAGAGATTTAAGTGAATCTGTCAGATGCATTATCAACTTAACCCATGAAGGTGAAATCTTGTGTTAAGATTTATAGGTATATGTAGTCTACTCTCACTGTAAGTACCGGTAAGTAAGTAAATAGATGTGATATAAGTAGTTTGGTAGATACAGCTTTATACTTGTTATTAACATATATACAACTAGTGATTAATCACTTACAATATATTTCCATGAATATATACTTTTAATGTGGGGTTAGCATCAGTAGGTAGAGGCAGGGCAGGGAAAGGGGGAGGGGAACACACAACCCTAGTCAATTCCATATTCCCTTTTAAGACATTTACTGAATAAAAATAATGAACATCAAAAAATCAAAGCAACAGAAAGTAGGCATGGGGAGGATGAGAAATTATGATATCTTTATCTAGAGCAAAATTCGTGTTAATTAAAGGCATAAACATGAAACACATATGCCATAGTATTCTTTTCCTTACTACACATGGGGTGACAATTAATATATTTATTACAATAATTTCCTATAAGCAATTATATATTGAAGAAAACTTAATATGTCACTGTAAAATATACTTGTATAATCCATGTTAGTTTGACATTGTAGAATATACAATAGATTGTACATGTACATGAATCAGCATACATACTTATGATTCACTGAAGGTCTCTCACAGGTGTAGCACCTCTCTGAATCATTTGTTAATAAATTTTTTAATAACATCTTTAAATACTGCTGGCAAAATAATTGGCTTGTGTTGTGGTTGTTTATTTTTAATGATTACGAAACTACAGCAAAAAATTTAATTTAATTTTTAATTCTCTTATCAATGACAAGTGGTATCAGGTGTTCCAGAAGACTAAGGGTACACTGCCTGGTGCATGAAAACAATATCACTACTATTCTACAAATATTTCTTAAAGGATATCGTCCATCTGTTTCTACATTCTCACAAATATGAAATCTACTTGAATCAACACACAATATTATTCAGTGTGGTGTTTAGATGTTTTTATATTTTGATTCTTGTAGTTGTCATCATTATTTATCTATGTTTCCTAATATAGAAAATTGTGGACCATCTCCTTTAATTCTATTAATATTGACTCCATCTATGAACAGATACATGGGCATAGTTTATCAGATCTTTTATATAGATATACAATATTAATAGCAGGAAATAGTTGAAATAAATATTGAAGTAGATTTAATAGTGGTTATATCCTGATTACCAATGAATGGACACCATTAATGGATAATATAACAGACTTAAGTCCTATACTAAGCCAACAGCCACAATTACCCTACTGAACTCTAAATCCATACATCATTAATACTTAATCCTAGACTGGAAAATTGAAACTAATTTTTGAAAGCAAAACAAAGTGTAAAAAACTCAATATACACAAATGATATACACAACTTTTTTGTTTAAGCCAGGTCTAACAGTGACACACAAATATAAGCTCAAATTACGAAATAAACATTTATTTGGAGGGGATATAAAAACATTTTATGAGGAGGTACACCCGACAAATAAATAAATAAATAAATAAAACTTATGAACGATCTTGGAATGCCTAAGTTCTCCCAAACAAATAAATCTGTTTTATAGTGCCCATACAAATATTTGAATATTCAAATTCAAATAGTATTTCAAGGCTATTCGAACTAATTATTTGGTATTTGGTATTCAATGTTGTTTAAAGCTAATGTTGTCTATTATAATATTAATTCAATGCCACTTCAAAAGTATCAGTTATACCTGAAACTTTGGAATGAGGTGGATGCTTTCACAGGAATTTAACTGGTTTATATGGCTTCATGACTAGCATTGAAGTAATTCAGATATTTCAATTCTCAATAAAAACAGTGCAGCACCAATAGTAACAACGAAGACATAAGAGAGTTGGAGAGGACACATCATAACTGATCCACATTAGAAATCTGTCTTTACAAATCTTTACAGTTGGACATGAAAATACAGTCTAATTGGATGTCATAAAATGAGTGACAGCCACATACTCCATTTTGTATTCAGGTAACTAGTAAACCAAGTATCTTTTGTTTTGCTGTCACACTACAGAATGAAATGATTAAAACTGACTAAGAACTACCTCAGGTGTTGTTTTTTTTTTTATCCAGATAGCATCCACTATGTCCTGGATAAGATTCACTTGAAGTGTTAAAGCAAACTGAATGATTATAACCGATTTACTTTTTCGAAGGATGAGAATTTATGGTAAATCATTTCACTTTCTGACATCACTATACAAAATATGCATGTACATATGTTTATCTAAAACCTGCTGATACTATCAACAGACAATCTATACAGAGATACATTAATGGCTATAACAACAACATTAATATACATAACAATATGTACAAAACCTATATCACTACCGGTACATATATCATATAAGTATTTTTATAACTGTTAATAATTCATATACTTACAATGAAAACTATAGAAAAACAGTGCTGAAAATCTGACTGCAACATGATGGATGATTGCATGGACCTGTGATCCTTTAGTTTAGTACTATCAACTAGACTGCTTCACTGTGCAGTTACTACACATAAAACTAATATAGACGTAATTAACAAATAACTTAGACGACCTTTCCACTTAGATTTATACACTAGCTTATTCATTTCACACTGGTGATGTAGACAGTTTTAGATCTATTTGCCAATAACAGACCACACAGTTGTTATTGATTCTTATGGCATATACATACAAGTTTATATATATACATACATGTACATATTTGAAATGTGAAATTAGTCCATAAGTCAGAAACTGGCACAACAAATCATTGAAATTAGTAACATAATGCTTTATTTAAGGCAAATATTTAAATCCATGTTTGTTCTTGAAACATTGATGATACCCAAACCAAATTCTATATCTACATCCAGCAGGTATAATCCATTCTGAAAAGTCCAAAGTTTGTTATATCAAGGAGATATTTGTTCACTGTTTGAAATATAAGATGTCAATAGTCCAATGAGAAGTTCCTATCAAGTCAAATCTGGCAAATAAACTCACAAAATTATTTGAAGTACTACATAAATACATCCATTAAGACAACCAAAATCAATATGGTGGCTCCTCTCAATGCATCGTGTACATGAAGTCCAGCCACCCAGTGAAGGTATTAGGTCTATATGTATCATATTGGCAAATCTACTCATTATAACAAGGAATTTGTCCCAGGGAGCCAATTATTGTATTTATAAAGCAAATCCTAAATGATTTTCCAATACAAGAGAATGAAAATATGGTGGAATATCACACACATCAGAAGATCAATCCAAGCACAGTCAAGTTTTCTCAGAAGATAATATTAGAATTTTAATCTTAAAGACTTCAATACCAGAATCTCATACTACTTTTGTCTTAAACAATAATTCAATTGGGTTTCAGACAAAAACAATTTTATCCTAGATAAGAAAATTTTCATAATTCTGTCCTCTGGAGAATAGTCCCATTTGTCTGTGTTTTCTGATTTATATTAGTGTTTTTGACTCATCTTCCATCCAGAAAAACACATAAAATAGTATGATAGTGTTTAAAGTTGTTGGTTTACATTGGTACAATAGTATTTAAAGCGGTTGGTTAACATTAGCATAACAGTATCTAAATTACCGTATGTGAACAAAGATGCAGTTCTGATAAAATCTCAGTGTATACACATTTCCTTAATCAACTTTAACAACCCTAGTGCAAACACAAATTTTGATCCAAAGCCACTTTGGTTAAAATCAAATTAAATTTCCAAAGGTAAGGAACATTATATTGTATGAATTACACCAAGTTATAAGATTACACACACAGTGGTTGAATAGTAACAAACTTTGTGATATCATCAACTTCTATTACAAGTTATAATTCAAGTATAAAATAATCTTAACTTGAAGACTGAGAAAGCCACAATATCATTTACAACATCCATAACATTAATCCAGTTATTTAAATAGCAGCTAAAGTTCTAGAGTCTGAAGTATCTAGAATGGGGAATAAACAACTTATAGCACAAAAATGATGAACCCTTTTAAATAATTAACCCAATCATAAAATGAGTAATCCAATTCTATGAGCAGAGTGAAACGTTTCTTGAAACATTGGTGTGGTAGCAATATAAATAGGAAATTGTTTACTAGACTATACTGTGATATTATCTTATAATTTGATCGTTTTCGTGATTGGATTAGATATTGATTTGTAGGTAAACATTCATGGTTAATCAAATAAACTTCAATCTTCGTCAGCGCCAACAATAATAATATCAATTTACAACTGGTCTCTCTGGAACATTGAAAGTCAATAAGATTCTAATCACTTTATGCAGTCGGTCAATACTCTAAATATAATATGTATTGAGGCAATTAATTCTGAATTAACAAAAAACAAAACAACAATAATGAACATATTTTGCAATACTTTTAAAAAAAGAAATTAAAATGTCATTAATTGTGTAATGAAGTGCAAATGCAGTGGATTTCCTTTGAAGTTTATAGTTGCATTACAACTCTTAACATAAAATTGATAGTAATTATACTTTCTTTCCTATAAATCATTTTACATGGGAACCTTACTGCAAAAGAGAGAGAGAGAGAGAGAGAGAGAGAGAGAGAGAGAGAAATGGGGTTTAACGTCCACTTGACACAAACTATGTCATTTTGGGACCAACGTATGGTTCAATTTTATTTCATTAATTTGCGAGTGTGTAGTGGGTCTTTAGCAGTGGGAGGAAACCTGAACACCCAAAGAAAACCCATGAGGATGGACAGGCAACCCTACACCTTGCCACATACACACAGGAAATCGAAACCACACCACCTGACTCAATGACAGACCTTATGATCAAATGTGCACGCCCATACTGCAAAAGTTTGACAAGTGTGTCTTGAACAGTTTTGTGAGTAAGATTTGTTGAAATTCATTGGGTCCAGATCCAGACATGGTACTGTACACTTTAGTGGAGAGTAGTGTAGATAGATTTATACAAGCTAGTCTCTTCATTAGTACTGGGATTTGATTCCTTTTATAATTATAAGTTAAAAAGTGAATATGAAGGTAGATATTGACAGATTATCACCTTTTTCAGCTAATTGCTATCTTAAAGTTATTGTCCTATTCAGCTAGAACATAATTGTAACTAATTTTGAATTATAACGCATTCAAAGTAATATTTAGCTCAGCTAATTACCCAGAATTTATGAACAGAACTTAATGTACTCCTTGAAAACAACCATTATATTTTTACCAAAGACCTACTGCCTCTTTAAGATCAAATGTACTTTTATATTTCTTCACACAGGTGGAAACCTCTATTTAAACATATACTGGTACATGTATCTATTTGGCTTTCTTGTTTAAAAGATGGGGTGCACACATTGTTAGCTTTCTACCAAATGATATCTATAATGTCAAATGTTAACTTTTTTAAAATGTAGACAAACATCTGGCAATTGTAGTCATGCCATAACAAATATGTCAGCTATTGTACGTAGCCTCCACTAATATACAGCAGCAGAAAGGTAACGATTTAGTCAAATACAGCAATGAAAACTTAGTGCAGATATTGGATATTTTGTTGTTTGTTTTTTAAAAAGTGTGTACTAAGGAAAAAGAATGCATTGGGGGTGCACTTTTAAAAGTAACAACAAACATAAAGTAACTTGAGAGACTAGAAAGATGGAGGGGGTGGGTGAATGATATTTCATCAAACTTTGGTTCATTTCCCCTCTAATGATATACAAGTATATGAACAGATGACATACTAAAGTGACCCAGTGTGTATATAATGTGGAATCTGCAGTTCTAGAAGTATTCTAGAATATTCCATGGAAACATGAATAATTTAAGAGGTACAAATTTTCAAGTTAATGGCACTATAATGTTCAGGGAACATACATGCCTGACTTTCATCCAAGTAGAAATATTTTGACACAGGTATGAGAAATGCAAAACATAGAAAGTTTTTGCCAGACATAGCGCAATCTTGGTGCATATCTCGACTATAATATTTTCTGAACTGATACCGAAACCAAAATTATTATTCTACAAATTGGTGTTGACCACTACAAAGGTTTACTAATGCCAAGAACTAATTAGTGCATTTGTGGAATGGATTAAGTACATTTTATTGGCCAAAGAAACAATTATCATTGCTTTTTTTTATCTCAGAATTCATGGAAAACATTTATTTTAAAACTAAAGTATGTAGTAATCTATAATGCACTCAGTTCAGATCATCCATCAAAAACAAGGCCAAAATGCCATTATACACACCTTCATCAACTCATGGGAAATAAATGAAAGAGATAAAAGAGTATTTCTGCCATTACCTGTGGACTTCCGACTCGACGTGCTCTTGGCACAAAACACAAATTATTACATATTCCGCTCATTTTTACATAGTATCACCTGCCTTCAATAAAATATATTTCTACTGGCATGTACAGAGTTTGTACCGACACTGGTATCCTGACGAAAACAACAATAGTAGCAAATCACTTAAAGAGAAGTTTTGTTCGTCTGCTACTTGGAACTTGAAACCATTTTATAATATTATTCCTTGATGGTTTATTAATTGTATTCTGTTATGCCTAATTCAAGAAAATACCTCATATTTCATAATTCCTGAATTTTTTACAGATACAAAATATTAATTAACAGTTTGAAGTATCGCTATATAAAAGGAGATCTAATCGTTTAGGTGTGAACTTCCAGTAAACTTCCCATATTATGCTATCTGAATAATACAACATCAATTCAATCTGTAACAGTGCCTTGTATTTTCTGGTTCAACATCTTTCACTGATCCGAGATTTATTTTAAGCCACATTTCCTTTAATCCATTTCTGGCTATAATCAAACCTTCATTAGTTTCATCCCATGCATGATTCACAACTTAGACAAAACTCTTTGTTATCCTTCTAGTTTTTTTTGTATTTCTCATCAAAAACAAATGGTACCATAACTATCGGTACTTCACTTCTGTTATTTCCACCATTGCTGCTAATTCAATTCTGATCTTTTTACCAAACAAGTTTGATTCTTAAACTGAGGCCCAATCGAAATAATTTGCTTCTATAAATGAAATCAGAACCAGACGTTGTTGATATTGGTTAAGACCTTTTCGCTTCGTTTGAATCCAGTACAATTTGATACAAGAAATTAGTTAAGGCCTGATGTTCTCACTTTCTATATATATATATGTAGCAAAATGTCAGGTAGTGCTATTTTAATCTTTTTATCTCCTAGGTGTAATACTGATGTCGAAATTGCATCAAATCTTCTGAGATAAAATATATCTACAATTTATGGCTCCCATGGAGATCAAATTAATAGTTTTCATAGTTTTTTAAAACAATATTTTATCTGATCTTCATTAAATTCTATATTTTTAAGTTAAGAAAAACATCTATTATAAACAAGAAGCTTCAAAAATTGAATTTCTTATATATGTATGTCAACACTATTAAATCATATATTGCAATAGTTCCCACTTTTTGTACTTTTCCACAAGACATGAGTCTTACAATATGTTAAATCTCATTTAAGTCAGAGCAAAATAAGTTGCAAAAACAATCTTTTTTAATGTGTTCAAATATTGACACATTTTGTCAGAGGTGTCTTTCAAATCATCTGACAGAAAGTTTATGACAATTTTGTGTTGACAATAATAAGTTAAAAAGAGAAACAACTGACCACATGTTTAATTGTTTACATAACACACTTTAAAACAACTACATGTAAAATAACTCAATCTATTTTCAAATATCAAACACAATGACAAAAGTCTTGAGGTGGTTTGAGAAATGAACTGAGAATAACAAAACAAATTTTTAAAAAATTTTTTTTTTTTTGTTAAATAAAATTTGTTTAGTTTATCACTGTTTTTAATTCTAACAAGATGTGTGCATCGATTGTTTATTATCGTAACCACGGTACTGGTATATTCGAGACTTAGACTCGCTCCTCCATTTTCAAATTAAATCATTAAATGTCCGAATTTCGTTAAAATCTTGAGTATCCAATGGCATCGAGAGTTGATTGTGGTCTTGTCATGTTGATAAATGTTTAATTCATAATTTATATTACATTTAAGCCTTAAGGCCTGAAGAAAGACCTGCAATAGGTAAATTTAGCTCTTGAATAATGTATCCTTAAATGAGAAAACGATTTTGGGGGTAAATCAAACTGCACCTTTAAGAAGAATGTATTGCAAAATTATACTTTTAATAACCTGCAGAGCAAAAGTTCTTAATATTAAGATTATTTTCCATTCCATTGAAACATCATCATAGCATATTTGAAATGAAATGAAATCGTGTTTAATGTCCTACTGTTCTGCACCGACTGGGCTAATGAAGACAGGCATATTTGAAACCAAGAAATATCTGACAGCCATGGCCTAAAATTTATATAGCATTCACTTCCTTATTAGAAGTTGGATAATATATTTTAGCAAAATATTAATGCATCTCTTCTTATCCATCAACATGAATATACACCAAATATTTCAAGTTATCTATGTTAGAAAAACAAGTTGGTTTGATCCACTCCCTCTAGTTGATAAACAAGATAAGAAAAAGATAGTTATTTACAGTAAATAAACATCTTAAACAAGTACTTCTTTCTATATAGCTGCGTATATATAAAAAAAAGTTATTTCTTTTCTTAGGTTTCGTATAATGGGAATTTATTTACTCCTCTGCCCCGCCGGTATCTTTTTTTGATCCAGTAGCCACGCAGATGTATTAGTCTGTCCAGCTTTAGACAATTTCATACAGATGAGATTATAATTTCCGTTGTTTGAGAGTTCACAAGGTTCTACAAACTGAAACAAGGGCCTTAACTCTGGAAGTCATTTACAGAAATTGTTGAAATTCAACAGGCTTTTTCAATTTACTAATTTAAGTAATACATATAATTTCATACAGATCAGATGATAAATTTTGTTGTTTGAACTTTCACAAGGATCAATAAAGTAAAACAAGGGTCATAACTGTACAAATAATTGAAAGAAATGGCTGAAATTCAATTGACTTCTTCGTTTCACTAATTTAAATGATGCATATAAATTTCATACAGATCAAATGATAACTTTTGTGTAAAGCGTTCACAAGGTGCTATAACTCCAGAAGAAATTAACAGAAATTATTGAAATTAAAGTAGCTAAGTCTCTAACTCAATATCATCCAAAATCTTCAACATTGAAAACACGATTTATTTATCAAATTAAATCAACATTCATGTTGTGATCTTACTGGAAAAAGATGGGCTTTTGATATCCAATATTTAAGACAAAATAAACATTTTACCATTGGTACACGAATCGTGTACCATAATGCACTTCAGCCCCAGTTGTATCAAGAGACTCGAGGGACGAGGCTAGACACATTGCACCAAATCAAACGGCGTATGTAGACTGGAATAACCAGACGCTAGAAATTTGCACTCGCTTGAGACTGCTGGCTTATTTCGCCGAACATAACTGATTTGAAATTGGAGTAAAAACGGAAACCATTAAATGTAAATCAGTTTGTATACATTCATATTACAGTATTATATGCATTGCGACCCACTTTTGTCAATTGCTAGGTCCCAAATGTTAGCGATTTAGCTCCTTTAAATAGGTTTCCTCATCTCACTAATGTAAACAACATATATCAATTTCGAAACAATCAGATGATAAATGTTGTCTGTAGAGTGTTCACAAAAAAATTGTCGATGGATAAAAACGATTTGAAATGCTAACATGATTTTATAAAAAAAGAGGCAGAACCCTGAAATAGGTCATGATTTTTTAATCTCTTTCATCCACCTTTTAAATTATCATAAACAAAGTCTAAAGGAGGTAACTAGTCTTAAAACAAGATGTTGACACTCATGAAATTAATTTAAGAATGCCACTTCGGAAAATCCACTTGATTGTTATGCCAGTTCAATATCCAACACTCTTATTTTTTTGATTGTTAAATTTCTCCCTTCATGGGCCATATCTATGTTCTTTCTAATTATTCCTAATTCGTCGTCATGATTCATGGGATTTATTGCGGGAAGAAGTGCAACTCTTACTTGACTTCGCCAAAGATACTGGATAATCAACCACATAAAAAAAACAACCCCTGGTTATGCATGGGCAATGGAACTTTCCGTCAAATATTAACAACGGTCCCAGACCCTCTGTACGTTAAAGACTAGGAAGTTCTGGGTGACTGAGACTATGATTTTTAAAAATCAATTAGAGTCTTTACGGTTAGACAACAACTGCAACCTAATTATTCTAACAAAAAACAACAGATGTGGACGTATGAAAATACTTTCCAACATTAGTAACTACACTATTATTCCTCATATCACTTCATTTCATCTAAACAGCAGGCAACCAATAAACTTAATATAATGAATTGAATTCCAAACCTAATTTCTAGACACACACATACAAATATGGCACCTGCTTTAGTACCAATGAATCATAGTATTTGTACCTGGTACTAAATCTATTAGTAATACTACACAACTGGCAGATACGCAAAATTATGACCCAGCCTATATTTCATGTATTTATAAAAGTCAAAATAAAGTGGAACTCATTCTGGTTTCTTAATGACCTTTCACATTTAAATTTGTCATCTTATACTCAATAAAATACCATGTTAAATGAGTAATGTATCATTTTTTTCAAAAATAATGAATACTATATTACCCTATTATTAAAGAGGCATTTTCACCCTGGAATTTATTGCAACAAAGGTCAAAACTATATGTAAAGAAAACAAATGTTTATTTTCCTTAGATCGAGCACTAAGTTAACCTTGAGGTTGCAGTGATAGTGCAGTTAAGACACTGTACTCACAACAAGAATGGCGAGCTATGATTCCATGGATTTTCCAAGCCGGGTTCTCACATACATGTATCAGGGGTGGCATCTGCGGGGATGACCTAGTTCTCAAATATCAGGGGTGGCTCCTGTGGGGCTAACAAGGAAGTTGTGTCAAGTTGTTTGGATGGGACAAAAACTAAGGTCCAGTAAAGATTGGTAGTGTATAGTTTACTTGTCACTCAGGCAGAAATTGTAGAAGGGTACATGTATATTGACATGCAAAATTCCCCCCCTCACATTGTTCAAGAAACCATGAAATAAAAAAAATATCAACTGTTTGTCTCAAAATAATGTAAATAAGTGTCCATTCTAATCATTCTTAATCCACACAACTGGTTATTTAGGTAATGGGGTTTCTGAGGAGTGCTGTAATAAGGATGTGTGGCACCTGAGTGAAATTGATTAATCATTTGTAAAAAGGAGCTAGAACAGCATTACTCTGCCCCCTCCATACAGAAATGATTCAAATGTCCCCAAAAAAATGTGAGGAAGAGAAAATTAGTTGTTGAGAATTCAACATCCTGATGGATTTTGCCACAAGTTGTTCATCTCATTCTGCCTTCTCCCTACCATCGCATCTACACCACTGTCCCTGAATAACCTAACCACATCATACAAAGTATATTCAAAGCAGTGACCTTTTGTAGCCTGTCTGTTTCTTGTAGAACAAATGATTAGAGGTCTATCACACTGACCACAGGTTGTGAAACACAACATGCCAGATGAAGGTACCCATGATAATATTTACTGTATTGATATGACATAAATCTACCAAGATCTCTCTCCATTCAGGACAAAAGTTACCTAAATATCAGCCAAGTCTTCAACTGTAAAAACAGAACAACCTTTTTTTTCTGAATAAAGTCCTGAAATGACCTAGTTTGTGTTGAGTGGATGTTAAGCCCCATTTCTCTCCCTCTCATTTTCTGAATAACCATGACAGACCTGAAATCTTATGTCTAGTGTTTTTATAAATATTTATTTAGCAAGTTTAATGATAAAAGTTATTTTTAGCTCTTCCTGTCTGGAGATAAAATAATTTTCAGGTCTGCTGCTGGTTATTACAAGTGGTTACTTGTTTCTTAAATTATCAATATAAACACATTAAATGATAATGTATACTCTTCACTTTTTTTAACCAAACAGTATTAAAATTTAAAACTTTTAAATTAAAATTGCTGAAAATAAATGAGAGTATAAAATAGGTTAATTTTATTATATGCCTAACAAAACACTGCAAATATATGCCTAACTGAACACTGCAAATCTGACAAATTGTTTTTGAGGAATCATGATTATTGGTAACATCACTTTGATTACAGTGTATATTGGAAACAGTCCAAAATTTTTCACTTTTGAGCAAACCTAGCTTTAAAGCAATGATACCCTTTTGAACTGATTCATGCCATTTGAACACTGCATGATTTTGTGTCAAGGAGATCAAAACTGAACAGTTCTCTACAGAACTTGGAACGGTTTTAATTATGTTACTATCGTGACACAAACTAGGTCATTTTGGAACTAACATATGGTTCAATTTTATTTCAATAATTTGCTTGCATGTAGGGGTGTTTAGCAGTGCGAGGAAACCGGTGCAAGGGTAATAATGCTTGGTTGAATACATAATCTAATAATAAAGCTATTAATCTGACTCTGTTACACAATATCACATTTTTAACAAATCGGCCCCGTTTGTCGCGACGCAGGAGCGCCATCACGTAGTGATCTCTAAAACTATTATGGCCACTTCCGCCTTCATTTCTATCGGGTTTGGAGCTCAAAGTACGGCTATAAACTCGCTCTAACTTGACTGAATGAAAAATCTAACATATCTTTCGACTTTGTGGAATAACAATCTATAATTCTACTGATCTTTTTTTTGAAAATCTTATCGGATTCCTGAGAACAGATGTAGGCCTATTTTCTTCATGATCACCATCAAAACATTGAAGAATCCATTATGTCGTAAATTTTATGTTAATTAGATTGCCATTACTTAGATTTTCCTTTTTCTCACTGTTTTATTGTCGATTTGGGATGATACGAATATTTAGTATATATTAAAGACGTCTCTATTCATTTGACCTGATTTGACGTTTAAACCTATATAATGTACATGAATTTTAGGTACTATTTTTTTTTGCGGATGAATACAGCTGTTCTGTATTGTATTCTGTTGTAGACTGAAAAATTTGGATCCATGTGTCGACGCTTTAAATCACATGGATCCATTAAACCTTCTAACTGTTTAATTCCATTTTTTTCATTGAAGATTCTTATATTACAAATCTTTCCTTACACTAGAAACGTAATCACTGGGTACAGCTCATTTCTCAAATGGGATCATTTTTGACAAGGTTGCTATATTTAATGATTCAACAAATCATCACAAAACTGACTACCAGTTATTTTAAAATCAGAACCAGACCATTATTTTGAATAGCATCTTTATCTGTGAAATGTGTAACAGGGATGTAAATATGTGTTGGTTGTTTTTGTATATTCTAAAGAAATTAATGCATCATGAAATTAATTTGACAAGTAGGGTCTTGACATAAATGTGTATTAATGTAATATGACCTGCTGTATCCTACCCTTTTCTAAACCAGGTGGATTCTTGTTATTTTAACAAATAAGTAAGGCACCATATATTCGATAGAAATGTCATTATGTTAATCATGATATCGATAGAATATTATCTGATTAACCAGGGTTGATTATTCATGCTTTGATGAAATCTATGTTTGCTAACAACATTTGTTTGAGGTACTACTCCATCCTTTATTATATGTTACAAAAAGCAACATGCATTGAAATGAATGTAATTGTCGATAAATGAATAAATTGTTCTCTACTCTCACATGTTCAAATGCTTCTTACTGATTTGGTCAGAGAGAATTTCATGATTTAGCCGCTGATTAGCCCCCCAGACAAGAGCATCTGGTCTTAAACTTTTCAAATCAATGAGTATCAGAAGTTAAATCTCCAGTAGTGAGGACAAAAACTAATTGTCCTTGCTTGTAGGAGCTTCTCTTAGGGTGTAACTTTTATTTCTGTTTAGGACAAAAGGAGTGTTGGGCTAATTGTCTTCTGTTGTTAGACGTCAGTTCCTGACATTTCTGGTAGACTGGTACCTTAAGTTAACAGATTATATTAACATGTGCTACTACTTCTTAAATCCATTGTTTTAATACAAAATCATTTACAAATGCTGTCAAAATGTCTTTAAACAGTTCACATATGGTCAGATTGATCAAATGAGTAGGAGTTTGGGTTTGGTCAAGTTGATGTCTGTGTTCGACCATGTTTTGTGCATGTCTGTATTTCATTGTTAAAGGTCACTTGTCATGTTAAAACATTATGGAATGCAGAAAGGCAATTGGTGCAAAACACATGATTTCAATTTAATGAAAATTCTTTTCATTTCAAATATATATTATATTACAATTTTTAAAACTTCATAATTTATTGATTCAAATACATATCTTCTTAATTATATCAGAATGGGGGGTTTGGGTTGCCGATCATAAGGTCTGTCATTGAGTCAAATGGTGTGGTTTTGATTCCCAGCTTGTACATGAGAAGGAATAGGGTTGCCTGTCCAACTTCATGGGTCTTCACCGGGTCTTCCAGTTTCCTCTCACTACTAAATAAAATTGAACCATATATGAGTCCTGAAATGACCTAGTTTGTGTCAAGTGGGTGTTAATCCCCATGTCTCGCTCTCTTTCTGATGTCAGAAATATGTTGACAGTACTAAATTCAAATACAGATGGGAAATGGATGTCAAAGAGAATGAAACACATGCACTGTACACTTCCAATGTTCTCTCCCATGTTAGTATATGACAAGGAGTAGTCTCTGGGTTCTTAATGTTTCCATTAACTGCTAAAGACCCCTATTCTCTATATAAAAAAAATACCATATTATTCCTGAAAAGACCAAGTTTTTGTTTCCAGCAAGTTCAAACCCTATTTCTCTCTAAAACACAAATAAAAGTGATTCATTAACTTCAACTATAAAACAGACTGATAACTAATTGCTATGCAGAACAAATTATAAATCATGTAATAATACTGCAGCAGATGCAATTAAATGTAATCTACTGTAAACTGATAGGTGGTGTTACAAATAATATCTTGAAAAAAACTTTTTTTAGTATGAAGAAATTTGTTGTATATCTTAAATATCAGTATATCCTACAGCTGTTCTTGTCAATTAATGTAATATACTAATTACCCTATACTTTGATAAGAAAAACAAACAAATAATAAGAATGCATTCAAAGTATTTTATGAAATTTATCTTATACTGAAAGAATCGGGTCTGAATGCTTTTATCAGCTTAAGATATTTTAAACGAAATGAAACAGGATCTAATATCCTACTTTTCTGCATCAACTGAGCTAATGAGGATGGCAATAAGCCATGCACTGTGCTTATGAGGAAATATTTGACAAGACAATGTCGTTTCTGTCTACTCTTCATCAATTCCAATTCTGAACGATTAGAAGCTGTACCTTGCCAGGTTAATACTTTTTATGCAAGGTGCTAGTTTTCAGTCAATCTAAGCCTAGGAAGAACTAATTCACAAAATAAAAAAGTTTCGAACAGTAAAATGGCCTAATTTGTAAAGAATTTTTTTTGGGGTCTAATCTGCCATTATATGATCATGTACCATTATAACCTACCTAACAAGATAATAATCGTCAACTATATATACATGTAAATCAAGGTTATAACACAAACTCTTAACATTCAAATAAATAAATGTATTTGTAATTTAGCTGGTAGAGCAATTCACATTAAAGCATTTGAACCATGTCAGTTTAACCTGTAGACTAAAGCAGGATATTTACTGCCATTATATATATATATATATATCACAGTAGGTATAGATAAATATTCATATATCAGATAGAAATTGGGAACGGCAAAATGTTTTACTGACTTTATCTAGATACGCAATACTGAAAAGTACTAAAAGGAGTTTTAGAATTTAACTTGATCTATATAAAGTTTCTACCAGTCAATACAAATTCCTAGTTATCCTGTATAGAGAATAACACAGTGATGTCTAGACATATGTAGGTAATGGCTCTCCCCAGTGAATATTGTTTGACAGCATAATCAATTTAGCTGAATACCCTAATATAATTCTTGTTACTATATCATTGGCAGCCACACTTAAAAAAGATGCCAAAAACAATGTAGCTTAGCCTATTAACATTGCTGCTAGTGATATTTTCTCATTCAATAATACATCATCAACAATCAACACACACAACTGTGAAAACATATCCAGATTAATATTAAAGAATATCTATCATTGCTCTAATCTTAACCAAATATATGGCAAATGGTATCAGATGTTCTAGTAAGCATAACCTGCCTGCTGAATGACATTCATTACAACTAACAAGATAAGAACCATTCACAAAAATTATTACTTAAATTATAGTCCTAGTTAATTGCCTAAATCAAATTAAATTATAAAATGACCACTTACTAATTCTTTTTACTAATTAAAATATGAACGATTAATAAACAAGAAATTACTTTAATCCTAAACATGATTCTATTACAGGTCCAGCTATACCTGTACATCCACCCACTCACTAAACCTATATTTAAATTACTTACCTTTAAAAAGTTTAGAGCTAACTTTTTCATGATGGTGTTTTAGTATATTCCCTGAGAAAGCGGACAGATTTGGTCAGGTAGTCCTGTCTGCTTTCGTATTTAAAATTCCATTTAACTGAGTTTGAAAGACTAAGAGGGAATATTTCTAGAAATTCATGTTAAGTTATATAGGACCAGTATTACTCTCATATGTTTCAGTGTTAGCTTCATGTGTTGCAGTTCCTGATAGCAAATACAGGGTATACAGGTAGCATGGACTGATCCAAATATCAAAGATTTTGGTTAAAAATCTAGAGGTCTGTGACATCAAAGCTAAAAACCAGGAAAAGACTTTCAAGTTTAACATACTAAACTGGTTTTTAAAATTGATAAGCTTTATCAAATTATCATTTTAAGAATTTAAAACACCCTAGTACCCTCAATGACTTAATCAACTAGCCCACCTGAAGATTCAGTTCCAACTGCAAGCTGATCTGTACTGAGGAGATAACAGTCAACAGTGAGGGGTGGGGTAAAAGGTCATATGATGCTTCTGTGGGTTGATCCCATCTCAACAGATGTTGAAGATGTATTTCTTGGAACTTTCTGAAATGTTTGATCAGATATCAAATACACAGCCACTACATTTTTACTTAGCTGCCTACTCAAATAAAGTTTCAACACAAAATTTAACTCCTATATTATCATTATGAAAATATATCAACCACTTTTCACTAAATATCAGGAATTCTAACAAGAAAAATAACCAATGGCATGTATTTATTTATCAAAGGTGTCAGAAATGGTAGCACAAAATATTACATCAATGACAAGCATCTAAAATAATTATTATTTTTATTGCAACATATGGGTATTTTTTTCCTATGTATTTAGATATTTACCCAGAGGCACAGTGGCTCAGTGAGTAAAAAGTGCTGCCTCACTAACCTTAAGGTCCTGGGATCGATTCAAGTGTTGACCAAGAAAGGTTCTCAGGACTTCCCAGCCTGGTTTCCCCATTTTAGAGATGGATGACGGAGGGACTGGGAAGGAACAGCGTCTAGTTGTTCTATCTAATGGTACGACAAACAGAGGCATTGTATAGACATTGACGTACACGTAAAAGAACCCTTGGCAGTTGAACTTTGATAGAGAATAAGGAAAAACGCTAATGTCTGAGCAAAATTTCCATCCTAGCACACTGTATGGCGTATACCCATCTACATTAGGATGTTAAACCCCACAATTTCATTTCAGATTTTACCTAGATGTTACATAAAATGACAATTTATTTTTATTAGGTGTTTTTTTTTGTGTGATAAAATGCCTGTATTTAAGAAATATTCTCTGTTAAATGGAAGTTTTGAGTTATCAAAGATGACATGTATATGATAAGATGCAAGAACTTAGTATCTTTTATAATAATAATAAGTGGTTTTCAGTTACTATCAGATAAGATCACCTGTTACTAAACTTAATATCAATTCCATACACATCATATATAAGTAATAGAAATGTTAGTTCTAGATCTGGCTACAACCAAGTTTATTTGCTTCGTGATGTTTTTATCAAGTAGTATTAGGTGTTCTAGAAAGAATAAGCATACCCTGCCTCAGGCATGAACTTCAGCACTACTTTCAGCTAAATGCAGTGATAGTGTGGACCAAGATTTTGGAAGCTGATGCTATTGGGTAAATGATAACTATACCCTCGGTGTCAAAGGCCACAGCCCCGTGGTTTAAATGTTACAAAGTTTGTTAGCTACGACCGTATTTGATGTGTCCATGTGATTTCCCGAAGTACTAAATATAAAATTAAACATATCCCACTTTGTGCGTGGCATTGCAGCAGAAAGATAATGCAGTATATGGACTTATGCCATCTGGTTTCTGAGTTGTAAGGATTCACATGTAAGCCCTCCCCAGAGACCAACCATCTAAAGTCATTACCAGTCACCTTAAGACACAGTGTGCACATTAAACATCATTAAAAACACTGTAATCTTATTCAACATAAGGTTTCTATGATCGATAAGAGAATTTTATTCATCAATCAAATACTGGATGGTATGGTGGTTTGGGACAGAAAATTAACAAATCTATTCCTTTCACATACTAAAATAAAGTCAGCCTTGGCTAAGTGTAAAGGTAATCAATTTTTTTGTGTAATTTTTAGTAAGGTATGTTTGCATTATCACAAATAATAGGTCATTGGCTAGATTATCCGTATTTTTACATTATCATAAACAAAGTCTAAGAGAGGTAAAAACCTAGTCCTATAAAAAGATGTTGACGCCTGTGAAATTAATTTAAGAATGCCGTTTCAAAAAATCCATTTGATTGCATTGTCAGTTTAATATCCAACACTCTTAATTTTTTTTATTGTAAAATTTCTCTCTTCATGGACCATATTATGTTTTTTAAATTAATCCTAATTTGTTGTTACCATCGGAATTATTTCAGGAAGGGGCGCAACTCTTACTTGACTTGGCCAAAGATACTGGATAATCAACCAAATTAAAATCCAAATTCCTGGTTACGCATGGGCAATGGACTTTTCGTCAAATATTGACAACGGTCCCAGACTCTCCGTGCCATCAATGCTCCATACGTTGAAGACTAGGAGGTTCTGGGTGACTGAGACTACTAATTTTATGGCATGTTAATTGATTCTTGGGTAAATTTTCAAGTAGGTAATTCTACTGCCACAGTAAATATGATCAACATAGTGCTAAAACATTAAGTTAGTCGTCTTGTAAAAATGGTATGGATTGTGCTATAATTTTTATAAATATATAATAATCTTGTGCAGGACTTCCAGTCTGAGGTCAATCTAATTTTGCGACATCAATATGACAAGTATAGCTCCATTCTTACCAAGGATAAAAGAGGACTCAGAGGGGAGAGAGAGAAATGGGGTTTAACGCCCACTCGACACAAACTAGGTCATTTCGACACAAACTGGTCATTTCGAAACTAACACATGGTTCAATTTTATTTCAATAATTCGCTTGCACGTACTGGTCTTTAGCAGTGGGAGGAAACTGTAAGACCCGGAGAAAACCCACAAGGTTGGACAGGCGACCCTACTCCATGTCACATACAACTGGGGAGGACTCAGAGGAAGACCAGAATGTAAAATATGAACATGTAGTACACAGGTATTGTAAATAAAGAATGAAGAAGAAAGGTGTTAATAAATTGATGGTTTAGATAAGATGAGTGTATGATAAACATGTATACAGGAGTGTAGTTAATCATCTAGATATCAACAAACTAATTATAGACCTGGTAGTGGGAGGCTTTTATTTATTACAATTTACAGATGCTTTTGGAGTAAAGATTATACGATGGTCAAATCATCTACAACAACAAGGAAATTGACCTTGACTGATAGCACCAGGTCGACAATATTAATGGTAGGGTGACCCACCATAAATAAATATCTCCAAATATCTCACAATTACACCACAATATTTATATGTTGTACTTAATAAGCTATGACCATTTAACCATCCATACATAATTCACTGAAAGATGGTTACGAGTGTCGGCCATAACCTCCGGGCACTTGTGAGTAAAACATAGGTTACATGCCCTTGTTTAGAAATTAGTCTTGCTTAACCAGTCTACCGACCATTCTACGTCTGATTGACAGGCTGGGATAATCAAGACTACTTTTTTACGAAACATAACAGAAAGCTGGAACAAGAAATTGAATTTAGAAACAAACATGTTATTATCGGATGATAACTTTAGCCTCTAGAGCGTCACAAGAATTTTCAAAGTGATCAAGGGCCATAACTTTGACAGTAATTATCGGAAATCGTTGAAAATCAATAGGATTCTTTGTCTCATGACCTCAAACACTGTGTATAAATTTAAAGTCAATCGGATATTAACTTTAGCCTCTAGAGCATCCACAAGATTTTTTGAAGTGATCAAGGGCAGTAATTATCGGCAATTGCTGAAAATCAATAGGCTTCTTCGTCTTATGACCGTTAACACTGCGTATACATTTAAAGTCAATCAGATATTAACTTTGACCTCTAGAGCATCCACAAGATTTTTTGAAGTGATCAAGGGCCATAACTCTGGCAGTAATTATCGGAAATCGCTGAAAATCAAAAGGCTTCTTCGTCTCATGACCTTAAACACTGTGTATAAATTTAAAGTCAATCGGATATTCGCCTCTAGAGCGTCCACAAGATTTTTTGAAGTGATCAAGGGCCATAACTCTGGCAGTAATTATCGGAAATCGCTGCAAATCAATAGGCTTCTTCGTCTCATGACCTTAAACACTGTGTATAAATTTAAGTCAATCGGATATTAACTTTAGCCTCTAGAGCGTCCACAATTGCTTGTGGACGCCGGACGGACGGAGGGGGTGACGACAATATACGACCACATTTCAATATGGGCGTATAAAAATAAAATGAATGTAATTTCTAAAGCTGCTGTAATAACCAAAAAGCTAAATAATACTACTATTCAGAATCGTTAACAATAGATACTTTATGGCTGTAATAGTTAATAGAATTGAATGTGCGATGGCTATTTATAGTCTCATAGACTCTAGCGCTGAGTATTATCATACTGCGTGGTTAGCCAGAAATCACTTCGAGACAAGCCACTGAAGCGTGCACATTCGCCGTGTCGGTCCAACTTTCTGTATGGAAAAGTTTCACTACATGGGTCACCCTATTAATGGTAAGTGTTGGAGGACCACACCACACATTGCAATGAAGACAAATAACAAAAAAAAGCATGGACATTGAAAGTCATGAAAGAACTATAAAATTTAGTGAAAGAGTCTGGGGGTCAGCAGTAAGACTTCAACAACAGTGAGTAAAAGTATGTATTGATGAGAAACTAAACAGAATTGCAGTTTTCACTGTATGACATTTTGGTATCTTGGCTGTTAAAAACTGGTGAATGTTTAAGTCAAATCCAATCAGTAAAAGGTGTCTAACTGTAGCTTACCATGCTTGGTTTAGCTAACTTTAAATAGAAAGAGTTATAGTGGGCTATATCCACTCTACAATAGATTCATAAATTGGTCTCACACTGCAGTATCTTTATGCATCTTTAAACCAAATATTATTATTTCTTTGTGAAATATTTTTCATATTTTATTTTCTTACAGTTAAAATTGTAAACATTTATTGTATGTTCTGTGTTCTGTCTTTGTTTGGTAGTGCAGTTCTCATGCCTTGTCTATATAACCATGGTAATGCATCTATTATTCTTGTAGGGTAGACTGCTATTTAATAAAGTGTATAACATTGGTCTGGAGGGCATGATTTGGTCTTTATATCATTGATACCAGATGGTAATAGTTTATGGAATCAACTGGTAGCTGCATGTACCATAGTACTGACTATTTATTTTCTACAGGTGTAATACTTATATTCATATATCTGCTGATAAATATGTACACACACCAGAGAGATAGTAGAGAAACAGAAGGTGTTTATGGTGCATAAAAACTGAAACTTGACCAATTTGTACCAAATAAATAAACCAAATGGATTTTATTATCCCTTTAATACATACTTTAACAAGAGGCCCTTAATGGCCAATCGGTGAAGATAATGTTTGCATTGAAGATTTTGCTTAGTGAGAATATAAATAAATTTGTTTAACCAATTCCTATTGGGTGGAGCACAACATGAACAAATCTGAATAACAACCATCCAAGCAAGATACCTTGTCAATTTTTCTTGCTGTCTTTTGCGTGGGTGAGAGAAAAAAAGGTGTCTTTGCCGTGTTCCTTTCAGCAAAGGCACCTTATTTGAGCAAATTGTAACAAGCATCAAGTCGGTGGGGAGCTTAAGTCAAAAACACCTAAATTTGCCCAATTAAGGTTTCCTGTCCCATCCCTTTTGGGATTAAGAAATTTTGTTTTAACAAATCTGAATAAACAGCACATGGACAACAAATAACATTGAAATCTACAAAGAGCTTTAAGTGAATGAGTCGAAACATTTTAAGTTTTAACTGTTTATGCCTTCCAGTTGGTCTTATGATTGCCAGTCAGTGCCAGAAGGTCTGCAAAGATCTCCAAAGTGCCTATAAATCACATTCTTCATCAAATTAATAAGTTTGTGGCTAACATTTTGTCTCAGACATATCTACATGTATATACTATCTTTCTTACTGAGCAAAATGTTATAAAATGAGACAGATACGAACAAGTCTGCTTTTAATTCTAATTCTGATCACGATTATTTAAATAACAGATATCATGTCATAGAAGGCTTTACTTGATAAAGACATGGCCTTGTAACATAAAGTTCAACCTCAGACAAAACATTGTGATTGATAAACTTAACTTCTGACACTGCCCCATTTTTGACATTTGACATTTTAGAATACAAAGACTTAACATCTGCAATTTCAAAGCTGTGTGCAGCTTGTCAGAATGTGCACACAGTTAGTTTATTTTAGGAGAAAACCCATCATCTAAAACTGATTAACAATTAATATTCATGTGTATAACTCTTCCAGAATTAAAGAGGAATCACTTTAATCATACCTTTGAGTTTTGGAAATGATTGTCAATAAGAAAAATTCATAAGGGGATCAGTTTAATATCAACAAGTTTCTGTTATCAGGACCTTTCCCCTTGCATTTCAATAATTACCCAACCCTAAATACATATTTCATGTTTAGAATTTTGTTGATTAAGACACTATCACACTGAAACTGTCAAATGAACATGTACGTGTATGACACATGCTGATCCATGATCAGAACTAAATCAAAATACATATATGCTGGTGCCAATCTGCCAGCTGACATGAGAAAATAAACATCAGGAACTCAACAAATGATTATATTTTCATGTTGGGTAGATGCAATAACTGCTGCTTTTATTGGTGACCTAAATTGTATAGAAAGCTAATGAAATAGTTGTCTCTTAACCAAGCTTCTAAAATTATATCCAGTGCAATCTTTAAAGCAAAATATTGAATCAATGGACATGACTCTCCTTCAAGACAAGAAAATTCAGTACAGAACAAGTATTTTCCAAACCCAAACAAAATAAGAAATAAACATTCCATCAATACAAATACTAAATTATCTTAAATCTGAATTCATGATTATGCTTACCTTATGTTTCCGACCTCGAAAAGCCATTTTTACTATTTTCCAAATCTTAGTGATAGGATTGTAATTTTTCGATCTTTTCTTATCACTGGTTACCATGGCATTTATTGGAATACGTACACAGTCTAAACAGTCACCATAAATATTGTGTCATTAAATCATATTCCAACACAGTAAAATTATGTCTTTAAAATACATGTTGGCACTGGCATCACAAATAAGACAGATTGGTGGAGATTTCATCTACAGTGTTTCACAATTATAGTCTGCAACCATGTAATCAAGTTATACCAGTATTTACTAAAACAAGTAAGACCTGAACAGACAGGCTTCCTCAAATATTTGAAACACTTAATCAACAAATAGAAGCATCTGACAAGTAACAAACTAAACAAAATGTACTTCAGGTAACTTACACATAATATTGTTTTATACAAAAATTAATCCTTTTACTGTATAGTTTTAAATTGTCAGATTTCTGTATCACGTGCATATATTTTCTATTTTGCTTGTTTAAGATAACATGTCACATTGTTTACTAGCATAAATGTACAAAACAAAAGTTTATAACTGTATCTCTATACGTTTGTATCTCAAAAGTATCACAGAATTATTAATTAAATAACTTAAACTTTATCCCAATAACTTTAATATCATCTGAATAACCATCATTTCATTCGCAAATAGTCATCCAAAAATTTTTCTGAACTAGCTGAACAGTTGTTTCCGTTTCACTTATGTACAAATGTCTAAATGTCCACTTAATAAATATATATATATATATATCATTTAGTATGTCAATAGTATCCTATATTTTACACCATCATCAATTTGATAATGTCAAAGTTGTATTTTCTGGTTGAATATCATCACTTGTTGAATCATAGACTCGTTGATCTGGTTCTGATCCTACGGCCAAATGTCAGATCGCAACAAACAATAACACAGTAATTTGTAACCTCTAGATCACATCTAAGTAACAAACACAAATAATTATCCGTTTATCATTACAAAACTGGTAGGTATCCTTAGCTGAGAAGTTATTAGTCCATTTTTCTTTTCATTAATTGATATACATGTATACACATATTAGGATTTTCAAAATAGTCAAACTTTAATTTTCACTGAACTTATGCCCAATTATCTTGAAAAAAGATATTATTACTGTAACTAATATTCAGGTAATTGTGACAAATTCTAATGATGCTCTTACAGGTATTCTGTTCTTATACATCCAAAATCTCAGATCATAAATCTTGAATTTTGTTCACTGGAGGAACCAAACTTTAAATGGAACCATTTTTGCTACCAACTACCATCATAAAAATATGTGTAAAATAATTATTTATCTATTGTTGTAGCATTTTTACCATTTTGGAACGGTTCCAACACTTAATGCAATCCTAATTCACTAAAAGACCCATCACATACAAGCTTTGTGATAATATAAGTTACTAATAAATGACTTATCTATTACTTAGTTTCAGATTACAATCAATCCATACTTTGTGACCAAATATGCTTCAGATCTTCAGATAGCATTGAGTGTATTATAAATATACCATTATCCTCTAGAATTGTCAGCAATATTAGTGACAGTATCTCAAATTCTACATGGTTCAGCATCAAATTCCACGGTCTGGTTACGATTTCATTTTCAATCTTATCTCAAAGAATAACTGATACCAACTTTTTTAATTAAACTGATGTCCTAATTACTATTAACTACTTTACTTCCTTCAGAATTCCATTATGATTTTTTACATCCAGCACTGTTTACAACTAATCAGACAACAAAAAGTTAAAGTTAGCAAACGTTTGTGACATTCAATGTATAACTGGAATATTTCACAAAGAAAACCCTAAGACATCAAAAAAAATCTACGTTTAAATTATTATCTTTCCTGAGAACATTTTTCACATGGAATTTGAATAAAAACAAATCCTAAAAACAATTCACAGATCATGTTCAAGCCTTTCCTCAGAACAGCAGAAAGCTGGGCTTGTAATCAGAACATCAACGATTAATAAAAAAAAATGTGAGAATCTTCAACTAAAAGCTGACGTGTTGAAATTACAGTAAGCCGTATTATCTCATACTATTTTTCTTCTCAAACTATTTTGTCAACATGCCAGAAGTCAAAGTTTTATAAGAAAGCAATCTCCATGCTAAAAGAGACAAAGGCTGTGTTCTTTGCTGAGATAAATATAATTTTATGGGTTTTGATGGAAGAATAACATAAGTGTGAGATTTCAAAGACATGGAACTAATTACAGATCAAAAGGTTATTTAATTCCAAATCAAGGTGGTAATTCTACATTGAAACATTATTTCTACCATGCCTTCTTGCAAGACATTATTTTAAGATCAATTAAAACTGGCAGAGGTTGTAATGTAACTTTCTAAATTCATCAGAACTGTCTCTAATCTGTATTCATTGATTTGAGCACTGATATATACCGGTAACGACAAACCTATTTCATGGGAGTGTCCTCCAATAAAAGCCAAGTTTTAAATAAATTTCTAAACTTGACATTAATCATAATGTTGCTTTCTAAATTAATAATATACTTAAAATCAAAGATTGGTATAGCTGTTCTGAAAAAGATTTTAGAAACAGATGCAGAGTCATTAACAGGCACACAATAAACTAAAGAGTCTTATAGACAGCTATTATAGGTACATTAGTCGCATTTAAATATAGACCACGATCTTCTCTTAGTTGCCAAACTTTGATGTAAAGCTTTACAAGATTAATATATATGTACTTCAAGTGTTTTCAAGTACTTTTGCAGGTTTTAATAAGGTTCTTTTTGGTCCATGTTGGGATTCTAATTGAAAGGCCAGTGGCTATTGCTTGACAATTGCAGACCTCAAGTTTCTAAATATTATGTGAGCACCAAAAAGTAGAGTTTTGATAACCCAAAGTGTTGGGGAGATGGTTAAAATGCGAGCTAGCAAGGCAGGACATATTTGAGTTGCAAGACAAATCTTGAGGTAATTCTTGATTTTAGCTCTCTGATTTGAACTCAAATATGTAGAAGTGAGCTTCTCAAAGGAAAATATCCAATACTATTTGGAAATAACGAGAGAATTGAGGAAGATTGCACTTGATACTGGATATGCTTACTGTGTCTAGAACACCTACATGTATTACTACTTCTTTTCTCACCTATTTGAATACCTAAAGCAGCTTACATATTTTGTTGTACTTTTGTAACAGTAAGGTTTTGTATTTGGTTGATTTTACAAGTGTTTTTTTTTAAGTTTCAAATGTCAGTGATTTTAAATAATAATTATTTTGAATACAACATTTTTCAACCTTAATTACATTTATTTTCTTGATAAGATTGTAAATGCTGGCTGAAAAACTTCTCTAACAATTATATAGTGTGCAAGTATTTGCTTATGTCAATGAAACTGGAGAAACAAGGGTAAAACAATATACAAGTTGGAGGAGGAACATAATAAAATATGGATCAAGTATGAAACCTCAGACAATACGGGCAAAACAATATCGAGCAGATGATTTCTAAAGTGTAAATATATAGCAGTATTTTGGACATGTATGAAACCCCGGGGAACCAGGCTAAAACAATATTCAAGTTAGAGAAAGAGTGGAAGAGATACTGTGAATTAAGATACATTTGGTACTATAATAATAGACATGAAATAGTCCATGACGACACAGTTTCTCTATTAAAAACAATGATCTATCAATCAACTAACCTATATCTACCGGTACGTAGATAAATAAATACCATCAGCTAATTACCTATGGTATATAGAAGGTAAATTTACCATAATTAACTAAAGAATGTAACAGATGATTTTAAAAATATATTGTACGAGCGTATATCTACCTTTATTAATATTGATCTAATATATATTGTATAAAATAACATAATACGATAAAGATAGGTTGCCAGGCAACGAAACATACGCCCACAGCAACTAAATCGTCCAGGCAGTCAACAAGGGTTGTCGCATATTTTTACTTTTTTCGGTAATGAAACATTTATAATACACTAAAATCTGATTAAGAGTAACTGATTAAGAAAACTATTAGAATTTGTTTGGTTTTTATAAAGTTCTGCCCCATGCTAACGTTTTGTATGCAAAGCTTTTAATATCATAGATTTAACTGTTCAAGTCATAAAAATTAATTGAAAATCAATATACTTGTTCGTCTCAAGATCTTAATCTCTGTGTATCAATCTGAAGTCAATCGGATGATAACTTAAGGGCAATAACTTTGGCAGTAATTATCAGAAATCGTTGAAAATCAATAAGAATCTTCGTCTCATGACCTCAAACACTGTGTATAAATTTAAACTCAATCAGATATTAACTTGAGCCTCAAGAGCATCCACAAGATTTTTTGAAGTGATCAAGGGCCATAACTCTGGCAGTAATTATCGGAAATCGCTGAAAATCAATAGGCTTCTTCGTCTCATGACCTTAAACACTGTGTATAAATTGAAAGTCAATCGGATATTAACTTTGGCCTCTAGAGTGTCGACAAGCAATTGTGGACGCCGGACCGCCGGTCAGATGGACGGACGGGGGCGACGACAATATACGACCACATTTCAATGTGGGCTTATAAAAATGAGAGTATATGTACGTCAACCAAACTAGATTTTATTGTGGTACTTCTGAGGCTTACAGATTTACAGCAGTAGCACGAAGACAACCCACAGTTACAACACTTTCTATGATATGCTATCGTTAGCTGAAGTTTGTGGACCCGGTGTTGGTCGTAAATGATCCACAGGATTTTCCAGTGTGGTACCCCTTTGGCAGTGATGTAAGATGGAGGACTTAGCAAGGGCAGCGCCTAACCATTTGATGAACAACTGAGTCCCTGTGTACATGTTTGCATGTATGTAAAAAGAACCCCTGACAGATGGAATTCTATAGCTGTCCGGGCAAAATTTCTCTCTCATAGCACACTCTATGGCATAAGCTCGCCTTCATTAAACCACATTTCATTCATATATTCCAAAGGAATTAAGTTCTTTTTTTTTACATTCAGTATGGTACATGTATACAGTCAGGTATAAAACAGATATACATGTATATTCTTATGGAACTAAACTGTATATATTCTGCTGACCCATTTTATCTATTGTTGTGTAAACAGATTCCAGTAAACTATAATAATCTACACATATCTTTGATAATTCTACCAGATAAACTAATAAGACAAGACACTGGCAGTTGAAAAACAAATAGCATTTGTTTAATAACTTACTTTTTTAATAGTTGACACATACCAGTATATAAAAAAAACCTAAAACCACTGAGTTTTTATCTGTGATGTTTTTGTGAGAATGCTTGTGTGGCACACAGAGAAAAGTCATCCATAGCAACCCAAAAATCAATTAGCAGTTTTGGGGATATTTGGAAGCCACTAAAAAAATAATGTTCAATTTGACAGGATTTCATTATTATACAGTTACATCCGGGCATGTTCAATTCAATTTTAAGAGCCAAAAATCTGAAACAAATCTATATGCATTTTTTAACTTTCAATTTACAGCTTGTACAGATATTTTTGTACAGTTTTGAGTGAGTTTAATGACGCTTGATAAAGTAGATAAGTGTTTGGATTTAGATGAGTCTCTAATTACTCTGAATATGATATTATATAGGTTAGGTTCTTTATGTCATGTAAGAAAAAAATACAAAATTAGACCAATTTATCCACAGAGCTGCTGGGTTGGATTGATTTTTGGAAATTGATATCTGTAATTGGTAAAGGTGGTCAAATATGAATATGATGTACATGTATATGTTTAGTTCTAGCTTTAGTTCATATGTTGTTGTTACTTATGAAACATACAACATGTTTCTACCAAAAGATGTAGGTAATACCAGGTGTGGTATATCATGTAACTTATACCTATTTATAAAGCTGGAGAATGGCTATGGTGTGCTGACTGCTCACTATAGATCTATTTATAACCTCTTTAACTTGAAAATAAGGATTGTCTACGGTACCACCCTTGGTGGAAGTGGACTTAAAGCTCTAGGAACGAACAAACGAAAATAAGGAATAATAATGCAGATCTTCTATTCTTTCTTTTGAAATCAAAACATCATGACCAATTATTATGTTTGGTGTCAGTCCAGAGAATCCTAGTGGTAGTATCATCATCCACTCTTCAACAATTCCAAGTGTGGGGTGAGGAAAAGAGGTGATTGAATAGTCTAAGCTGTCTCATTAGAAACTGCACTTTGGATCATAGGTCTTACACCTATATGCAGTCCTAAGTTTTGCATCCTTATTGTATAACCTGCCTCTTTGAGAATTTTTGTATGGAATATTTGACTTTTAGAAATTTGAAACATAAAACTTCAGAATTTCAACTATGAACATTATTTATTGGGAAGCCCTTAGAATTTGATCCTCTTGAATTAAAGAACATGCAACACATAGTTTAAATACTGGTTTTTAAAATATAATATATTTGAAGAAAGAATGTCTGTCTACTTGCTAGTGTTCTGGGATGTTATTTACATGTGGTTTGAGCTATTATTTTCTTATAATACAAAAGAGACTGTTTACAGCGGTAGATTGAGGGAATTACATAGTTCAGGCGGCAGACTGATAAAAGAGTTCATTCTGGAAATCTGATCAGTTATTCACCTCTGTGCCAAGTTTTTGGCAAGAAGCAAGTATTTTGGATCAAACTATGTGTGTCTTTACTAAAACTGTTACATTTCCCACTTGGTTTTTACAAAATTGGTTATCAGTGAACTGCTCTGACTTTGTTAACTTGATAATTTTTTTCTGATAAAATGTACAATCATTTAAACACATAAAAAAAATATAAAGCTACCTGAGTAAAAATAACGTGATCTTAAATTTGTAGGATGAAATAAATAATTTCAAAACATTAAATTTTAAAAATTTAAACTGACACTTCCTATTTGATCTGAGTCAAAACAATAAATTTACAGATTTAAATGGATATTAAACGTTGTTTTGTGTTTGTTTGGTGACCATCTGTCTCAGGGCTGGGTGGAGTTTAGGGCCTACTGGTTAACTAATTAACTAGTTAAACTTTTTTTAACTACATGTAGTTAATTTAAAGTTAATGTTTTCATAAGGAAATCTATCTCTTTGTGAGATACGATTATTTTCAACTTATAGACTAATATGAACAGAGTCGAATGGCTTTATGTAAAGAAACAGCATCTGCAATCGTTTTCTTGCATTAAAATAGTAAAGATGATTAAAAATATTGGATAAACATGAATATCTTTCATATGTAGATGCATTTTTGTTCTATGGAAATTTTGACTTTTTAACTTTTTTTTTTAACTAGTTAACTCGTTAATGTTAAAACAGTTTACTAGTTAAGCCCAGACAGTCTTTAGCCAAAAAATGTCCCTTACATTTCTTGGGCTTGTATTTAGCATTATTCATGTGAAATTTAATGAAAATCCATGCAGGCATAACAGAGAAAATTTGACTTTTGTTGTCATCGGCACCCTTCATTATTTGGGCCAAGTTTGAAACATGATTGGTATATAAAACTGGTATTTTGGGGGGTGATTAATGTAGCTTATCACCCCAAATAACAAAAAATGCCATATCTTATGAACACCCCAAATAACAAAAAATGTCATATCTTATGAACAAAACTTACAGTGCTAGATCTAAAATGTGCATTTTAGAGCATCCAATCCCTTAACTGGAAAACATGCAAGATCTATCCACAAATTGTTGATTTAATAAACTTCTTCAATCATTAATAAATGGTGCAATGGTCATTTAAATACTAAGCACATAAGATCAATTTAAATCCCATAGACTTTGGTTTGAATTTAATATAATTTTAACATGACAGATTATTAAACACAAATGAATTTATATGTTTTAAGGATTAATAGAAACAGGAAATTATAATATAATTCACTAAAAACAAGTCGCCATTGCAAACGGAGGCAGACCACCATTAAATTTCATCATCTCGGTACCCACGAATTGTAGTTCGTCTATTTATAGCAATACTCTCTCTCTCTCTTTTCTCCCCTTTTGCATGCCCATTTGTGTTGATTTTTTGGTCTAGAATGGATGAAGAGGGTTTGAATTAACATTTTCTGCCAGGTTTTGGTAAATATTCATGATTTTGAGGCGGAAGGATAAGAGGGTTATCAGGTTAGCTACGGCGATATGTACGGCAACTAGTTACATGTTTTTAGTATGCTTCTTCAAGTTTGTGTATCTCAAAATTTTGGTGGTCAACCTCATACAAATTTTAGTGCAAAGACATGACCATTTGTTCCTCTGTCTGTAGTGGAAAGCATTCAGCCCAACGAAAATTTGGGGAAAAGTTGGAGGTGGGCAAAGAGGCCAGAATTAACATTGAAGTCAATGGGGAAATTAATGGTGGTCTGCCTCCTATATGAAAACAACCTGACAGTGGATGAAAGGCCTAAATTTGATGATATGATCTCCAAATTGTCAGAAAATGTGATATATGGCATTTTGATAGTAAAAAATGTGAAATGGTAAAATTTCAAAAATATTTGACAAATTTGGGAGGGGAAATTTTGATTTTAGTCAAAATTTTGTGATTTTCAGTGTTTATTTACTTTTCAAAATTAGTGGAAAATATTTTAATGTATGATTTTTACTTTTTCTGCATTATAATTGTTAGACGGGAAGAAAGTATCATAATTTCACTCAATTTTGCCTAAAAATCATGATAAATTGTCTGAAATTCTTCAGATTACCCCCAATATTGCTTCAAAATTTTAATTATTCATCTGTTGTAAAATGAACCAAAATGTCTTGTATGTCTTTATTTTCATTGTTAAATAACTTGGCAAGGATCCATGTGTTTGTCAGATATTGAAAAAGTATTCATGTGTTTGTCAAAAATTTAAAAATTAAGAAATTTAGTCTAATTATGTTCTGCTTAGGTGTGTTAGAATTTTCAAAACATGAGTGAACTGCATTTTGCTGCTGTTTTCCTCAGGCTTAACACAATTTTAATCTTTCAAAACCTGAAATTGTTGCATTTCCCTTCTCGAGAAAGTAAAATCTATGTGTTTGCAGGGAAATTTCTCTGTCTTCATTTCATTTAGACTGGCTCACCCTCCCCACCCCACCCCTTTTCTTGAAGATGATATTTGGATATTCAATTGAACATTTGTTGACTCCAAATTAGCAGTAATCTGATTTTGTGCTTGAATTGTAACCGAGCATTTTATTTGACACAAACAAATAGTTACATATAAGATTTCAAGGATTTCTAAGACTTTTTGTTTATGGTCAAACATGTAATCCTATGACATTTCTTCCAAATGAGTCCACACCCCAAAATGGATATGTTGTAGATGTGTTTTTTGCAGCTTAATGTTTTACATTTTGAATGTAAATCTATTATTTGTGGTGATCTTTGAAAATGTGGCACTTACAGGGCAATAAAATATTAATTAATAGCCTTTTCATACCCCTTTTATGCTTTGAATTATGTCAGAACTCCCTTTTTCCATCTCATTTTGTCAGGACATTGATGTAAAGATTAAAACAACTTGCTTCCACATAATATTTACACTATGTAATTTCAAGGATACCTCTGATTGTAAAAGTATTTTAAAAACTGAAATATTCCCATTTTTAAAAAAACAAGCCAACAGTGAGGCTGATGTCCCCCGCCGAAATAGGAAAATAATTAGAGAGTTATTGTGTTCCAAAGTCTCAGCAAATCAAATTGCTTATCGCTCTGCTTAATCTGAGCAGAAAATGCTCATTATCGATCTTAGTCAAGGTATTACTGTAATGAAACTATACACCAAGTTTCATCACTCTCACTTAATTAGAACTAAAGTTATAGTGTCCCAAAGCATCAACCAATCAAATTGTTTATCTCTGCTTACCCTAAGCGGAACGGACAGACAAACAGACAGACGGACGAACCCATTTTAATAGTTCCCTGCTTTCTTCGAAAGGCGGGGGACAATAAGCATGAACATTTACTCAATTCGAAGATCAACCAATCAAATTGTTTATCTCTGCTTACCATAAGCGGAACGGACAGACAGACAAACAGACAGACGGACGAACCCATTTTAATAGTTCCCTGCTTTCTTCGAAAGGCGGGGGACAATCAAAGTAGGAGAGTTATTGTTTTCCAAAGTCTCGACCAATCAAATTGCGTATCGCTCTGCTTACCCTGAGCAGAAAATGCTCATTATCAAACTTAGTCAAGGTATTACTGTAATGAAACTATACACCAAGTTTCATCAATCTCACTTAATTAGAACTAAAGTTATCGTGTCCCAAAGCATCAACCAATCAAATTGCTTATCTCTGCTTACCCTAAGCTGAAAATGCTCATCTTCGAACTCCATCAAGGCATTGACCTAATCAACACATACACCAAGTTTGAACATTCTAGCTCAATTAGGAAGAGAGTTATCGTGCCCCAAAGTATCAACCAATCAAATTGCTTATCTCTGCTTACCCTAAGCGGAAAATGCTCATCTTCGAACTCCATCAAGGCATTGACCTAATAAACACATACACCAAGTTTGAACATTCTAGCTCAATTAAAAGTTATCGTGTCCCAAAGCATCAACCAATCAAATTGCTTATCTCTGCTTACCCTAAGCGGAAAATGCTCATCTTCGAACTCCATCAAGGCATTGACCTAATCAACACATACACCAAGTTTGAACATTCTAGCCCAATTAGGAAGAGAGTTATCGTGTCCCAAAGCATCAACCAATCAAATTGCTTATCTCTGCTTACCCTAAGCGGAAAATGCCCATCTTCGAACTCCATCAAGGCACTGACCTAATAAACACATACACCAAGTTTGAACATTCTAGCTCAATTAGGAAGAGAGTTATTGTGTCCCAAAAAGTGTGACGGACAGACAGACGGACAGACAGAAGGACAGACAGACGGACAGACAGACAGACAGACAGACAGACGGACGAACCCATTTTAATAGTCCCCTGCTTTCTTCGAAAGGCGGGGGACAAAAAATAGTGCTTTGCGACCCTTTTATTAGATATTCTTTATTTTATTAGAGTGGCTGGTTGTCACCTACATAATGTAAATACAGCATTTATTTTACATTTATCAATCCATATTTTAATAAATAATTCATACTTCTTATAACAAACTGTGTTTATATGTATGTATATAAGCCAGGGATAGTAGAACATGGCTTTTAGCCATATTCCATCAACAGTATTACTTATGTGGACACAAGTGGGATTTGTTACCACACCAACATTTTTAGGGGGTGGGCTTACAGGTTTCACTATAGTTCCTTACAGTTACCTTCAATGCAACAAATTTGCAGCTTGTCTTCCTGTATACCGGCCAAGGTTTCTAGAAATAAATGCTTTTCATCTCAGACTTTCCCAGAAATAGGGAAATATTAGCATTTTGAGGCATACAAAGTGTCAAAAATGGACCATTTTGTAGAAAAAGGTAAAAGAAAGTCAATTTTTGAAAAATATTCCAATATTTTGAATATTTTTGATGTGACTTGTCTGAAACTCTTTAAATCTTTTCGCAGAACTCACATTTCGACAAAATTAAGAAAGAATCTTCAATTCTAGAACAAAAGGCCCATGGACCTGAGCTGCAATCCGGTATACAAAACACTACATAACTTTAAAGGGTCACCATTTCTGCAGTAATTATTTTTTTCTGATTCTGTATTATAATAATGTTGCAAAAATAAATGTGAAGCTATAAAGAAAAGAATTTTGATGATATATGAACTTATAAAACCATATAGGAGGCAGACCACCATTAAATTTCATCATCTCGGTACCCACGAATTGTAGTTCGTCTATTTATAGCAATTCTCTCTCTCTCTCTCTTTTCTCCCCTTTTGCATGCCCATTTGTGTTGATTTTTTGGTCTAGAATGGATGAAGAGGGTTTGAATTAACATTTTCTGCCAGGTTTTGGTAAATATTCATGATTTTGAGGCGGAAGGATAAGAGGGTTATCAGGTTAGCTACGGCGATATGTAAGGCAACTAGTTACATGTTTTTAGTATGCTTCTTCAAGTTTGTGTATCTCAAAATTTTGGTGGTCAACCTCATACAAATTTTAGTGCAAAGACATGACCATTTGTTCCTCTGTCTGTAGTGGAAAGCATTCAGCCCAACGAAAATTTGGGGAAAAGTTGGAGGTGGGCAAAGAGGCCAGAATTAACATTGAAGTCAATGGGGAAATTAATGGTGGTCTGCCTCCAAACTATTTTAGATTTAAGATGAGTTACCTCCCATTAATGCACAAAATTAGTTTGGAAAGCAATTATATCCATAATATATTATTTCATGACTTTTGTTACTGGTATATAATACATATCATACATTAAAATATTAGTTTAATGTTATAAGATATGGTTATAATATATAAACAAGTTGTAAGTGTTCTAAATGTTTAATTTTTGATGTTTTTCTCCCATTGTAGAGTTACCCCCCCTTTAATGCACAGAAAATTTTATTTTCTTGACTAACAGTAGGCCTATGTGATCTTCTATTTCTATTACGCACCACCTTAGTAGAGTATACATGTATATATAATCAGAAAAATGTTAAATTTACAAACAATAAAAAACTAAATACCTAGAACAACACTGTAGTAATACCAATACCACACATACCTCTACTTAAAACTATGCACATGTTAATCTATGTCTACTCTAGGAACAACTAATTACACTGACTAAATTTCTTTAAACTGCACAACAATCATGCTTCAAAAAAAATTACCTCCTTTGATGCACATCATAATAAGATAATATTAACACAACTCAATTTCAAATTCATAATATGAACTCTAATTTATCAGTTTTCCTTGTCATTACACAATAGAAAAATTCTTATCAAATTCTTATCATTGTGTAGGTGATAAAATAAGATACTTTTATTCTCTTAAAATACGATATTACGCTTGCTTATGATATTATTGCATCATTAAAGAGGTTTTCTTACCTATGAATTGAAGGGCAGATCACTCCAGGCAGACCAACATATGTCTTTATTCAGTCTCCATTTTTTTTCATTTACCGATTCTGAAAATAATAAGATATTGAACCGTTTTAAAATAAAAAGAAGTAAACGGTGATGTCTAAATCACGCATCCCCAATTTTCGTCATCTTTTTCTTTTTTTCAGATACTTTCCACATGAGTTTGTAATGTGGGTGTGTCAATGAATACCTTCCTGATGTATGAAAAAAGAAGAAAAACAACAACAAATGGAATCAGATGCTCAATGTTCTAAATATACATGTAAATGGGCTCCCAGTTCAATGTCCATTTTATTTTATTTTTTCATTTTTATAAAATGAACTTATTTTTATCCCAATGTCTGAAATGAACCAAAGTTTTAATTCATCCATAATCACTGTGCCTTTAAATATTATGTTAACTTTTTGGCTTTAGTTTAAGCAATCTTAAACTAGTTTGTCTATTGGCTACAAGTAGTTATTTTCTAATATTGTTATTTTGTCTAGGTGTGAGAGTACCCCTTCAAGACAACACAGGAAGAAACTTAGAGGTAATTCCACATCCCAAAGGGAAAGAAAGAAATGGGGTTTAATGTCCACTCAACACAAACTAGGTCATTCCAGGACTAACATATGGTTCAATTTTATTTCAATAATTCGCTTGCGCGTAGGGGTCTTTTAGCAGTGGGAGGAAACCGAAGGACCCGGAGAAAACCCACGAGGTTGGAGAGGCGACCCTACTGCTTGTCACGTACAACCGGGGAATCAAAACCACGCCAGCTGACTCAATAACAGACCTTATGATCTGTGTGAGTTGTGTTGAGCGCTTATGGCTGCCTTCACTTCTCTCTAAGAAAAAGTGAATTTTTACCCTGTTAATTTAAGTTTTAAGTGTCAAAAGTTATACCAAGATCTTTTCGAAGAAGTGAAGATTTCATATGTGTGACTTGGATGGTAAAATTTTGTGTATTTTGGAAGATATTTGATGTTTTAAATTTTCTAAGCAGTTATTAGTGACTAATGAAGCATGAAATCATTGCTTTTGAGCAGGCTGTCACTGGAGTTAAAATTTCTATGGTGTTTACTACTCATGATGTTAACTCACATAACCTACAAAAGGGATCAACTTTTATCTAAATGTTACAGCAATATTTTAAGTAAAGCAGATTGTGATACCCTTAAAAATCTAACATGTGATATTACAAAACGTAAGAAAACTTCAAGGGGCTGTTCTTCAGGTAGAAATCGTAGGAGAAAAATCAAGACAGTGACTTCTATTAGATCTGATGATTGTTTCAGGACCAAGAGTAGTACAGTAAATTTTACAAACTTTTCTTATCTCACGCAAGTTAATGACTCGCCTCCAAGGATATTTCTGAATTCCACGATCTCCTTGTTAAACGCTAGGTCGGTAAAAAACAAAACTATCGAACTGAATGATTTCATATGTGAACATGACCTTGATATTTTGGCTGTCACTGAAACATGGCTAGGTGCTAATGATGATGCGGTTTTATGCTCGTTGGTACCCGATGCCTACTTTATCCAGCATAAACCAAGACTTTCTCGAAATGGTGGAGGGATAGCCCTCATCTACAAAAACTCATTCAAGCTTCAGACCCAAAAACAGACATCATATTCGTCATTTGAATATCTTGACTGTGTTGTCGGCTCTTTAAGTTCAGCGTTTCGTATTGTTGTTCTATACAGACCCCCTGACAATGGATCTAAGTCAAAGTTTATCGATGAATTTTCTGATTTGATCAATCAATTGGCAAAATGCAGTCTGGAACTGGTTATACTGGGTGATTTTAATTGCCATGTAGACAACATTAATGACAAGTTCTCTCTTCAGTTTTGCGAGCTGTTACAAGTGCATTCTTTAATTCAACATGTTAATACCCCTACCCACAATCGAGGACATACTTTAGATCTTGTGATAACCCGACAAAAACATTTAATAAATAATTTATCTGTTAGAGATAATCTTATATCGGACCATTTTCCTATAACTCTGAATCTAAACATAAGGAAAGAACACTTTGAAACGAGACAAATTTCTTTTCGAAAACTCAAATCGCTGAACGATGCTGAGCTGAGCTCTTCTCTGTGTTCTTCTAAACTAGATAGCATATACCAAATTAATGACGTCAATTCGAAAGCAGCATATTTTAACAAATGCGTTCAAAATACCATTGATGATCTTTCACCAATCCAAACTAAAACTTTTCGATTTCGACCTGGTGTCCCATGGCTAAACGATGATATTCTTGAAGCCAAGAGGATTCGTACTAAAGCCGAGCGTACGTGGAGGAATTCTGGACTGACGGTTCACAGAGAAATATACAAGAGTACCAAACTAAAAGTTACTCGTCTAATTGAACGCTCGAAAAATGATTTTTATGTAAATAAAATCGAGAATAGTGAAAATAACCAAAAAGAGCTGTATAAAGTGGTAAATACCCTGTTAGATAATAACCATGGTGTGAAGATTTTACCTACAGTTGACAATGATGATCTACCAACGCGTTTCTCGGACTACTTCGAATCTAAAATTGTTAAAATCAGAAATAGCATGGTGACTAACCCGAATTACATGAACCTTGTTAGTAATGACAACACATCTTGTGTCTTGGACTGTTTTAAACCCCTTCCTGTTTCTGAAATAACCACAGTAATACGTACTATGGCAACTAAATCATGTTCACTGGATGTTATTCCAACATGGCTTTTCAAAAAACACTTGACTGAATTACTACCAGCAATCTGTGACATTATTAATACCTCAATTACTACCGGGTGTTTTCCGCATATTTATAAGCATGCCCTTGTTACCCCCCCTCATAAAGAAATCTTCCCTTGATCCGAATATAGACAAAAATTATAGACCTGTTTCTAATTTAAGTTTCATCTCAAAAGTTCTCGAGAAATGTATAGCAACTCAACTTATCGACTATATATCTGTTAATAATCTTTTAAGCACTTATCAAAGCGCATATCGTAAATACCACAGCACAGAAACAGCACTACTTAAAGTTCAAAACGATATTTTAATGTCTATTGATCAACAAAATTGCATTCTTTTAATACTTCTCGACCTGTCTGCCGCATTTGATACCATCGACCACACTGTTTTATTTAACCTTCTATCCACTGATTTTAAAATTACTGATCTAGCTTTAGATCTATTAAAATCATATTTAACTAATAGGTCACAATCTGTCATCGTAAACAATAAAACATCATCTCACAAAGCTCTTCGGTATGGAGTGCCGCAGGGGTCAGTGTTAGGTCCAATTTTATTTAGCATTTACACAACTCCGCTATCCAAAATTGTTCGCAGGCATGGTCTTGAATTCCACTTGTATGCAGATGACACTCAACTATATTTGTCTTTTAAACCTACTGTAAATAATAGTTTTAATTTCTGTAAGGCCAAACTCGAATGTTGTGTTGAAGAAATTCGGTGTTGGATGAGTAATAATTTTCTTAAATTGAACGAAGATAAAACTGAATATATTCTGTTAGGTTCAAATAATCTTATTAGCAAAGTCAATTACAACGTATCTTTATCTATAGGTTCCCATGTAATATCACCAGTCCCGTCTGCTAGAAATATTGGAGTTATATTTGATAAATACGTAACCATGGAGCCTCATGTAAATAATACTTGTAAATTATGTTATTTTAATCTCCGCCAAATAGCCCGCATCCGGAAGAATCTCCCCACTTCATCTGTTAAAACTCTTGTCCATTCTCTCATCACCTCTCGTCTAGATCAATGTAACTCTTTACTGATTGGTAGTCCTTTACGCATCACTAACAAATTACAAAAAGTTCAAAATTCAGCAGCAAGGCTCATCACCGGAAGTAATTATAATGACCATATTACTCCTATTTTACAGAAACTCCATTGGTTACCGATTATTTTTAGAATTGAATTTAAAATCCTCCTTTTAACATTTAAATGTATGAATGATATGTCACCTTCTTATTTATCTTCACTTTTAGAAATGTACACACCGAGTCGCACTCTACGCTCTTCATCTGATCATTTTTTACTTGTAAATAAATCAGCAAGACTTTTATCTTTTGGAGATCGATCTTTTACCGTCCAGGCACCGAAATTATGGAATTCTTTACCTTTTAATATAAGATGCTGCACAAATTTAATCTCTTTTAAGTCACTTCTTAAAACATTTTTGTTTAAGAAAGCTTTTAACTTATAATTCTTTTAAAACCTATTTGTGATATCAGATTTTATTCTGCGCTACCATGTTATGTTTTACTTCTATAGATTTATTTAGTTTTCCTATATGTATATTTATTTTTATTACATATTTTATTGAATTGTATTGTACAGCGCATCTGAACACGTTTTGTGGAAGATAGCGCTCTATAAATGTTAATAATAATAATATGATGCAGCGCACATGTGCTAACCATTCGGCCATCCACCCCACCCCCACCATCCTAAAGGGACAAGCATTCGTAATTCTTACCGTAATCCTACTATTCTGCACCGACTTGGGTAACAAACACAGAAAATTTATTTAGAAGTATAATGCAGAGAACTGTGTGGGGAAATTTTCTTGAATAACTTATATTTTCATTCAGAATTATTTAGATTAAATTATTTATTTACAAACTGTCCTTAGTATAAATATGAAAGGCAAGGTGTTTTCCAAAATAACTGTTTATTTATTTATTTGACTAGAGATAAGTTTAGAGTTAGAACTCAGCAATAAGCATCCTATAATGACTGACACATGGTTTGTAGTTTCACACCTGTTCAAGTCTGCAAAACTATAAATATATAAATATTTTTACCAATCATTTCACTTTTTTGTTAATCACTTTGTAAATTTTTCATTATTATAAATAACATGTCTGAGATATCACTTCAGTGGAAGCGGAGGTTAAATAAAGCTATCACACACATGGTCTGAAACCAGAAATATACAAAGATATGTTATAAGAGGGTACTGAATACCACTATATTCATAACATGTACATATAAATTGTATCCCCATTTAATTTTTTCTGATAAAATTAACTGTTTACAGATAATCACTAAATTAAAATTAAAATCTGTTTACATTTTGAATTCAAATCAGATTCAGGTAGACAGATAACACTATTATCCTCCTCTTCTCTAGCTATGCTTCATTAATCTACATCACTGAATCACGGGCACACTATGTCTACAAAAGGAAAGATAATTCCACGGTAATTTTGGCACTAACATATGCTTAATTTTATTTACTAAGGTCACCTTCAATCCCATTGTGGAGTGTTTTGTGCAAACTACATGTACTCTTCTTCCAATTTCAACTACCGGTATTAAGTCAATTCATACACAAATGGACCCAGTTATTTTTTGGAACCATCCACACAACTAGGCAATACTTTTCATTTCAGCCCTGACCATAAAGATAGGTTGCCAGGCAACGAAACATACGCCCACAGCAGCTAAATCGTCCGTGCAGTCAACAAGTATTGTCGCATATTTTTACTTCTTTCGGTAATGAAACATTTATAATACACTAAAATCTGATTAAGAGTAACAACTCATGAAGTAATTATCAGAAAACGATTAGAATTTGTTTGGTTTTTATAAAGTTCTGCCCCATGCTAACGTTTAGTATACAAAACTTTTAATATCATGGATTTAGCTGTTCAAGTCATAAAAATTCATTGAAAATCAATATACTTGTTCGTCTCAAGCTCTTAAACTCTGTGTATCAATCTGAAGTCAACTCTGGCAGTAATTATCGGAAATCGCTGAAAATGAACAGACTTCTTTGTCTCATGACCTTAAACACTGTGTATAAATTTAAAGTCAATCGGATATTAACTTTAGCCTCTAGAGCGTCCGCAAGATTTTTCAAAGTGATCAAGGGCCATAACTCTGGCATTAATTATCTGAAATCACTGAAAATCAATAGGCTTCATCGTCTCATGACCTTAAACACTGTGTATAAATTTAAAGTCAATCGGATATTAACTTTGACCTGTAGAGCGTCCACAAGATTTTTTTAAGTGATCAAGGGCCATAACTCTGGCAGTAATTATCGGAAATCGCTGAAAATCAATAGGCTTCTTCGTCTCATGACCTTAAACAGTGTGTATAAATTTAAAGTCAATCGGATATTAACTTTAGCCTCTAGAGCGTCCACAAGATTATTTTAAGTGATCAAGGGCCATAACTCTGGCAGTAATTATCGGAAATCGCTGAAAATCAATAGGCCGGACGGGGGCGACGACAATATACGACCACATTTCAATGTGGGCGTATAAAAAATCAATATTTACGAATATACACATGTACAACTAGTCACTAAATAGCATTAGTTTTTTGTCCCTGGAATATCTATACCATGGACCGTGTCTATACCAATAATATATCTAATTGACATTAAGTCTATATAAATAGGTATTGGTTTGATAATTTAATTGATCATTGTTTAAAGGTATTAATGTGCATTGAAGAATTCATTTGAATTTCATTTGAACATATCTAAATAAGCAGAATACTGGTAATACAATTGCTTTATGAGAATAGTCATTGGGATGGGACAAAAAACCAAGGTCCTTTGTATACATTGGCGTGCCCGTCTTCATTAGCCCAGTCGGAGTAGGACAATAAACCCCATTTCATTTCATTTCACTGCTTTATGAGAAGAAGTAGACAGTATCTAAATTAGCTCTTTTAAAGTCTAGCTTACAACCCACTGTAGGTGTTTTGACAGGCACAGATCGTAGGGTTTGGTAGCTCACATACCAGCCACAAGAAAATTTTGTATGTGCAGGGCCAAAAGTGACGTGTAAGTCTTAAGTACCACTGTGTCTATTAGCAAAATTTTATCTTGATATGTAAGGGTGTGGGCAAACAACCTCAATGAACATATCCAAATAAACATCACCTTGGCCAGATACATGTCAGATTTTGTTGAAAGCAAAAAATATGACTAATTCCTTATGCTGGCCATATGGACGGGAAGATATTGGACGAAAGTGATAACATAAGTCCTTTTTTAGGCCGATTTGCTAAAAGAGTTCATCATTTCAGTGAAAAATAGAAACAATTGATTTAGACATATACAAGGCCTATTGACTTGTTGAGCTAATAACACTACGGTTTTGATTACAATTGCTTACCCATAATATCTTAAAAACCAAGGAAAATATATATATACACACACACATTTGAACATGTTGAGATGTTTTCGATTGTTAAACAGATAAAGTTTGTATATTGAATGAAACCCAAGCTAATGATGTAATGGGTACATGGGTAGATTCATTACCAAAATAAATGCAAAGTTATAAATAGACAGAACACAGTTAAGAACAGTGATGATGTGGTTTACTTTACGCTATAAATAAAACAACTGTAAGTAAACTTTTAAATAGAGTAGGCCTACAGACAGTATGTTGGCCTGGACATAATGTAAAATTATCATTGAGAAAGGAAACCACATGGATTATATAACACCATTTTGTTTGTATTCTAAAAGTACAAATCAGACAATCTATATTTATTCAAAGCTGAATTATTCTCCAACATGTTGCAATTTTCTTCATACACTTAATGCAGAAAAGTGACAGAAAATTGAGCATGTAGTAGTAGTTCTTGGTGTTTAACGTCTGCTTCCACATAAGTGATATCGCAGACAAGACATAGGAGAGCCGAAGCTGATTCCTGTTTTTAGAATATGATTTTGCAATCTTTCCATTTGGCATTAGGCCATGGATTTGGTTTAGTGGGAAGTTCTTCCCTTTATTTAATATAAAACATATCGTTTGGTAGATGATTTCGTCTGCTTCTGGATTGGTAGATGTCATCGTTTGGGGTTAGTGTTTAGGTGCCAGGCCCGTCTTGTCGTGGCCTCCCCTTACTCCACTATCCCACTCTTTGGGCTTGGTATCAGTTTTATTTGCAGAATAGTGTTTAGGTGCCGAGTTCGTCTGATCGTAACTCCCCCTTACTCCACTATCCTGCTAGTTTGGTAGATGTCATCTTTGAGGGGTTTGTGTTTAGGTGCCAGGCCCGTCTTATCGTGACCTCCCCTTACTCCACTATCCCACTCTGTAGGTTTGGTGTCTGTTTTTGGCGGAATAGTGTTTAGATGCCGAGTCCGTCTGGTCGTGACTCCCCCTTACTCCACTATCCTGCCAGTGTGGTATAAATCCTCTATGTAGTTTAGTATTTAGATGCCGAGCCCGTCTAGCCGTGACCCCCTCTTACTTCAATATTCTACTTAGTCCAACTGTGTCCATTAGGGCGTGGATTTGTTCGAAGATTTGCAGTTTCGAATCTGGTCTCGGGAAGAGTAGATTCTTAGTGTTGAATGGTATGTTGTTAGTCTCCATTGTTCTCACTAGGTCCATTCTCTCCTCCTTGTATACCTCGCAGTCTACCAGGACATGGTTGGTGGTACATTCTTCTCCGCACTCACAGATGATGACTTGGTGTTTGTAGTCTCGCAGCCGCTCTTTCACCCTTAGCTTCGATATAAGTCTACATATATCTCTTCTAGGGTGATTGCGTGTTGTCTTTGTATAGATCTTGTCATCCAGCCGGAATCTGTATGTGTCAAGTTCAACGAGATTTAATTCCCAGATTGAATTGACCTGTCTTTTGACCATACTGTAGATTTCCGTGGTGCTGTAGTCTATGGTGCGGAGTGGTGCTGTGTCCTTGAGACCTTCATTGGCTAGTCGATCTGCCTCCTCGTTTCCTCTAATGTTGACATGTGATGGAATCCACACGAGTTCTAATTTGCTTCCCTTCTCTAAAACCCTCTGGTACAGCTGCCTGATTTCCAAAATGACTTCTGGTCTTGAGTCCGAGTTGTCATTTTGGATTGAAATCAGACTGCTCACGAATGGCCACAAGTTCTGCAGTGTACACCGAACAGTTATTGGGCAGTTTCCTGCTTATTCCCTGTTCCCCGTTTGGCAGGTATATTCCAAACGAGCTGGTGCCCCTTTCAGGATTGCGTGAGCCATCCGTGTACACATGGTCCCAGTCATCAGACGGCCAGTTGTCTTCCAGGTGTTCTAGAGAAAAAGCATGTGCTGCAGTGGGGTTGTTTTTCTTGTCGGTTTTCTGTAGTAGATCTAGATTAACCGGCGGTATAGGGAGCGTCCAAGGGGCGATCGCTGGGGGGTCGTGTTCATTTATCACGAGCTCCCCCAGTCGCAGTTTCTTGATTGTTTCCCTGATACCCTGGCCGAAGCTTTTCTTTCTAGGATCTCTCACATATCTTGTTTTTTGTAGACTGACAAAGGTTGGGGATCTTTCGCCCAGTTGCGAGATCTTAGCCCAGTACCTTGTCGCTAGTTCTTTTCTTCTTAGGGATAGGGGCAACTCCCCGACTTCCTGCAGTAGTGCCTCTCTCCCAGTCCCTTGCCCTACAGCAGTCGCAATACACAGAGCTTTGTATTGGATGGTGTCAAGCTTCCTTAAGAGTAATGGCGCACAGTTCATGAAGGCCAGAGAGCCGTAGTCTAATACAGATCGTATTAGAGCACGATACACCATCATTAGTGTTACTCTGTTGGACCCCCAAGTACTGCCCGTTATTTTTCTCATTAAGTTTAGGATTTTGGTGCATCTATCTACAGTCTCGTCGATGTGCGGTTTCCAGGTCAGCCTTCGGTCAAAGATTACGCCAAGGAACTTGGTTTGGTCCTTAAACTCGATGGTTTTCCCGTTCATACACAGAGTCATTCTGTTTATCCCTCTATCCCTGCTTACAAGCATGTCGACTGTTTTCTTCTCCGAGACCTTGAATCCCCAATCGTTTGCCCATGCCATGAATTTGTCTAAGGCCTTCTGCATGTTCTTTTGTAGTTCACAGAAGTTCCTCCCTTTCCTCCATATGGTACGGTCATCAGCAAATTTAGCTAACTCAGTTTTGGCGTCGAGGTAGGAAGATTTCTGTATGTCGTTGATCATGATATTGAAGAGAGTGGGACTGATAACCGACCCCTGAGGCGTGCCATTTTCTAATGTTTGCCCGGCACTCAGGAATCTGAAACATTCACCTGTATCCTTCTATCGCTCAGAAAGCTTTTGATCCACCGAAACATTATGCCCGTTATACCAATATGTCCTAACTTGAATAGCAGCCCGTCTAGCCAGACTAAATCGAAAGCCTTAGTTAAATCTACGAACACGACACATAACTGGTTCCCACAGAGTAGTGCCTTCGACATGACTTGCTGCAGTCTTACCAAGTGGTCCATTGTTGAACGCCCTTTCCTGAACCCGCTTTGATTTTCGTCGATCAGTCGGTTGCTCTCCAGATAGAACTGTAGTCGTATGTTAACCATTGTTTCCAAGGTTTTGCACAGTGTGGATGTCAAACTTACTGGTCGATAGGACTCTGCCTTTGTTTTCTCTTTACCTGGTTTTGGAAGAGGGATGACGTTGGCTTTCCGCCATTCTTTAGGTACCTCTCCTGCCAGCCAGGATGTGTTGAAGAAGTTTAGTAGTATCCTTTTGGCATTTCTAGGCAGATGTTTGAGCATTGAGTACTTTACTTTGTCCTCCCCAGCCGCACTATCCTTCTTGAGGGAAAGAGCCTTATTTAACTCCTCCTCAGAGAAGGGTTAAGCATATCAGCAGAAATCGATTTATACTGTTTAACTTAGTGTAAAATGATGCCATCAAATTCATTCCTGTAACATATTTATATATTGCAACACAGCGCAGAACTTTACACCACTCAGCCATCGCAAAAGTCCTATTTTTTTTTTAGCACCAACTGGATTAATGAAGACCGGCATATTCCATGGAGCGGCTGCGTGCCATGGGGGACATTTTGACAGGACATCAGCATATTCACCTACATTACATTGAATTCCAGCTATCATGAATACACAGGTGGACCTTGATTTTCTGTCCATTCTGAAAGACTAGATGTTTCTTCCTTGTCAGGCCCTCCATAATGGGGAAACCAGGTTGGAAAATCTCAAATAATTGTCTTGGGAAAGACTGGGATCACACCTGGTTAATGAGCCATTGCAATACTCACTTAACCACCATGGCTCACATCCAATAAATGAATCACTGATTTGATTCAGTCATCATTAAGGGGCCTTATGTAAGATTAGATAATGATCTGACAGTTCTTGCTATAATAGTTCAAAAAATAGATAATGCAAAGGGAATATGTTGAAAATTTCAGTCAAATTATTTCGCTCTGAGCCGAGTTATAGCTGTTACAATAACAGTGTAGCCTCGATGTTATGATAATAAACAAAGTCTAGATTATCCATTTTTACTTTAAATCAATAACCGCGAATCATATTTTATCTGTTGAAAATCTAGAGTATTCGATGGCATCATGGTCTTGGTAAGTTAATCAATGTCTAATAAATAATTTATCTAACATTTAAGGCCTAAAGAAAAACCTGCACTAGGCAGATTTAGTTCTTGCATAATGCCTGTTTAAGCATTAGTATAAACAAAGATATATTGAGACTAAAATAGTTAAAACTCTTAACACAGAATGAGCAAAATAGAGTAGACAACATAAACTACTTATATACAGTTGCTAGAATCATAAACATTCTAGATTGTCAGTTGAAACACTTAGTTTACAATACTGACTCATTAACATGGCTATTTTTGGTTTAAAGATTAACTAACCAGATAACATCTCAACAACACTAGTTGAATCCTAAAATATATTATTATGTTAACAGCTAAACATACATAACTTTTCTTTTAAACCATACATATAAAAAATTACCTACCAAAAAACTTAGCAAGATAACCAGAAAAAACTCTAAATTGCACTGTTAACCTAGTCTTAAAATGTATCTTTAATCACAAGTATTCCCTATTTCAATACCGACCAATCTAAATTTGTTCTATTTAATCAAGTTAACCAAAGTTACCTATTTAGTTTTTCAGTGCAAAACAGAAAGCTACTAGAATCGCTTAATATTTGTTCTAAATTAAGATACTTAAAGGGCCAATCCCGATTTTTTGGAGAATAAAACTGCTTAATTTTGTGTTAAAATCCCTTAAAATTGTCTACCTTAGGGCCGAGCAACTAACTCAACATATGAGATACGTTTTCAAACAACTTAAACCCGTCAGTCTTCATCTGGAAATGGAGACCGGTGCCCCAAGCTGTATTATGCGGTGTCTGGATGTAACCAGACTTTTATTTTATAAAAATAATGTGTAGGTGAAATTTATCTTTCGTTATCAAGTACAGCACATGGGTTATTCATTGTATAGACATCTGACGGAACGGGAATCGATTATCAGGTCATCCAACGATAAAATTTACCCGAAATCTTAAAAGGGTTACGTGTCCGGATAAGCAGTTTTGACGTTCACGCCCAAACAACTCAATATTTTGAGCTGAAATTTTGAGGCAAGGTAAATACACCATTCCTTTATATTTTGGCGCTTAAATTTCATACGTACTCAGACTTTTATTTTTGAGACTCTGTTCAAATCTGGACAATCCCTTTAACATTGCTCAATATATTTTAAGTTCAAAATAACTCCATAAAAGCTTCACAGACACACATATAATTGATTATTCATTTTCCTGACTACAATTTCTTTTTTCAAGTTACCTGTACCTCCAAAATAATTGACACTGTGTGTTCTCTAAAGGGTAAGCATAACCTGCCTTGTGCAGTACACCCATGCACTGATATACCTAATTGAAGCTTTAGATTGAACCTGGATTTTAGAAGACAAAGCTACAGAGTAGAAGCTTTAAGGCTCCTTCTGCCCAACCAGCCACCTAATATGCCTATGACTGTTGATTTGGAATGAAAAATAAACAGATACACATAAAGATTACTATTCTCTTTTTTTTCTAGGCATGGTATATTCATAATTACAGAAATCAATATTGTGCTTGTTTATATATATATCTTCAATAGCTGTAGGCAAATGTGCATACATTCTAGTGTACGAATATACACCACCATAGTTCATGTGGGTACACTCTCTTTACTGTACATTTCAACCCTATGGACAACAGCCAGATATTTAGTCTTTCAACTCTGTCTTTAGACAACAGATAACCTTTATATATAAGTAAAACAGACATCTATATGCCACTATATAAATAATGTAAACTAATCATAGATTATAGAAAAGGTTAAGTACAATGAATTAAGAGATGTTATGGTTACATTATTGTATAGTTGTTATACAAGTCCTTCATGTTTAAGAAGAGCTTTCGCTCCTGCTCCTCTCGACGCACGTCGGCTTTCAGTCAAAGGAGTCATTAAAGACTCCTGCAAATTAGCTAAATCGCTCTCCTAAATATTGAGATTAATAATCTACTTTCAGTTTTTGTTTACTTTTAAACTGCATATATTCAAGGTATCATAGGAGCTTTTTATGGCTCCCGCACAATTTTATAAACACGAAGGACTGTTATACTATAGGTATAGGTATTTGTCAGCTATTTCTCATATTTAAAGAATTACTTTTTTTTATTCATTTGACTAAACTTTTTAAAAAAAAAATTAATATGTGATCTAAGGTAACAACTCATATAAATGGTGGCAACCATCAAAAAATTAACGAAACATATATGCTAGGCCTACTATTAACAATGTATCACCGAGGCTAGTGTGGAAGATAGCAAAGAACATTTTCACACAGCTAATGTATTGGAATACTTGCCCCCTCACCCTTCCACTTCTGTTGTCTTCATTCATAATTACAGCATAATTACAGGTAGTTAGGCTACACCAGTTTGTGGGCATATCTATTACAAATTTCTCAAGGAAAACATAGGCCTACACCTATAATAATTAATAAGATTAATAATCTACTTTCAGTTTTTGTTTACTTTTAAACTGCATATATTCAGGGTATCAGGAGCTTTTTATGGCTCCCGCACAGTTTTATAAACACGAAGGACTGTTATACTATAGGTATAGGTATTTGTCGGCTATTTCTCATATTTAAAGAATTACTTTTTTTATTCATTTGACTAAACTTTTTAGAAAAAAAATTAATATGTGATCTAAGGTAACAACTCATATAAATGGTGGCAACCATCAAAAAATTAACGAAGGACTGTTATACTATAGGTTTAGGTATTTGTCGGCTATTTCTCATATTTAAAGAATTACTTTTTTTGTTCATTTGACGAAAATTTTTAAAAAAGAAATTAATATGTGATCTAAGGTAACAACTCATATAAATGGTGGCAACCATCAAAAAATTAACGAAACATATATGCTAAGCCTACTATTAACAATGTATCACCGAGGCTAGTGTGGAAGATAGCAAAGAACATTTTCACACAGCTAATGTATTGGAATACTTGCCCCCTCACCCTTCCACTTCTGTTGTCTTCATCCATAATTACAGCATAATTACAGGTAGTTAGGCTACACCAGTTTGTGGGCATATCTATTACAAATTTCTCAAGGAAAACATAGGCCTACACCTATAAAACACCTGGAATTTTTAACAAAACATTGTTCAACAGATTCAAGTTGCTATTTATTTATCAAACTCCAAAGAACTAAAAATTAAATTGGATTGGCCTTTACCTGAAAAGGTTGTCCAATATGAAAACCAACAGTTCAAAACAATAAAGCAATGTTTATAAGGTTTCAAGAACAATGACAACAGAAAAGAGTTCTCATTCTGTAAACCAATTAAATATGAATTCAATAGGCTAGGCCTAACCTACAAATCTTAATTCCTAATAAGACCCTGTGGACAACAATTAAATTCATAAATATTCAATGAAAATTAATCTAAACATTTATTTTTAGAAACAAACCATGGAGTAATATTGTAAATATCATTTTGCAAAATGTGGAAAATGTCAAGATCATTCAGTTACCAATTAGAGTTATCTCCCTTCCATAATTGACTGCAGTTGACGTCTGCTAGCCTACAGGTGCATTTTCATTGGCCTAGTTGTGTCATGAGAAGGTGTTTTTAATTTGTGACTTTAAAAAAATATGAAAATGGGAGAGAAAAACTTTAAGGTCAATACCGGTAGGCCTATAAGTTTATGTGTTCTGAGAGCAGGTAGGCCTAAAGCCTACCATAGTATGAGGACATGGTACATGTTGGCCTGAAATAGGTCACAGGTGTTGCTTTCTCAGTTTCTGTATCAATCTGAATACCGGTATATTATTTAAATATTTTGTTGGCATGCTGAAAAATATTCTGCTGTAAAATACTTGAATCATTCCTCCAGGGTTAGAGTTTATGTAGTGGACAAATTCTGAAATTACTCAGACAATCCACTTAAAACAAAAGGAAATAGTCTAGAAATAACAGTTTTAGAAGTTGTAGGTCTACTGAACAAAATGTAAGAGGCACTATTAAAGTGTAGGCTACCTAACATTTTTAACTTTGCATCGGACATATGCAATGATAGGCAGGTTCTGTCGGGTGCCTGACCAAGTCAAAATTTGTTCCTAAAGTTGTCAGTGACTAGGGTTTATTTTAGGCTTGCATCATACAGGCCCTGTTTGTGAGAAATATCTTTGATCCAGAAACACAAAACTTTGCACATAGTTTCTTATTGGTGTATTTGATACATTACAACAACAAATGCCTTTTAAATGGACAATAACACTCTTGCTGGCTTGATAGCTCCAGAAAATAAAAAATAGCCTTATTCTAAGTACTAGATGTGTTAGTGTCTTACCTGTTGTGTAAATTATCCATTAAATCCTATTTTACTTGTCCAGAGGGTTCAAAAATATTTTTAAATCCAAGTCACATTTGAAAAGCTTTACCTCAGGCTTTTCAAATCATTTAGTTGAATTTTTCCAATTTTTTAAATTAGGTGTGTTAAGATGAAATTTGTATCATCAATTAATTGGAATATTGTAAAATAGTACAATTTGTTGACCTGAATAAAGATTGGGACATATTTTTCAGTTACAACAAGAGTGGTATTGAGCCTTTAAAGGGCTATATTTTAGTTAGAATAAGGCAAACAATTTTGTGTAAATTCTCAACCAATTCTGATCACCTTCCTCCACCTCACTCACATAAAAAAACACCCCAAAACTAACAAGCACCCATGCATACCGGTATTCAGAAGATAAGATTCCCTAAAAACTTCCACCAGATCAAACATTAGTTAATAACAACTTTAAAAACTTTAGGCTTTGATGGTGTGCGAAATCTGGGGAAAGATTCCACGTATATGTTCAGTGAGTCGCATCTTAGGGATTCTGGTCATCCAGTCATTTGGCGGGTGTATGAGGTGATCTGTCCCCGCTATGGATGCTAGTTACACCCGATCCTATGCATATACGGCTTTCTAGATAGAAAGGGAGGCCAGAAATGGTCAGCGCGAATCATTCTTGTATCTCTCAATCATAAATGATAGATCGAGATATGCAGGGTTTCGTGTATCATCATGTTAGTTTATCTATACATGTAGCTGTCTGCTTTTAATTCTATATAAAATTCCAAGGCAAGGAATTTTTCATAAAATAGCCATACAAAAATGTTTGGATTTAAGAAAATCAGCACTTCATAGAAGATAGTACTACATGTACCAAAGATTTTTTTGAAAGACACATTATACTGTATTTCAACATAGAACATAACATGTAAGGTAAGTAAAGTTCAAACATTTCTCAAAGCTGCAATTCCATTTAATTATACATATGGTTGGGGCCTACTATAAATAGATAGAGCTGTATCAAAATGCAGTTATTATTGTAAAAAAAATATAAATGAGCGCCAGATATGGTATTGGAGAGGTTGTGTGGCAATATTTAAAACATTTAAAATTATTTCTATGCTTGATACTGACAAGGTCATAATGCAAAAACTCTGTTATGATAATTTTTTATATGCCCACATTTTCATGTGGACGTACAGTATATTGTCGCCCCTATCAGTCTGTGTGTCTATTCGCATTTTGATTGTGGACACTCTACAGGTCACAATTTTTATCTGATTTTGACGAAACTTGAAGTATAGGGTTATCTCCTTTGGATATTCGGGCATATCGGACCGTAATTTCCTGGATTAAGGCCCCTGATTGTACGAAAAATCATGTTTTTAGTTTGTGGACACTCAAGAGGTAACAATTTGTATCCGATTTTGATGAAACTTAAAAGATCTTGGTTTCTTTCAATATTTGCGTATATCTGACTATAACTTCATGGATTATGGCCCTGATTGTACGAAAAATCATGTTTCTTTTATTGTGTGGGCCCTCTAGAGGTCACAATTTATACCTGATTATTATAAACCATTTAAATATATCACTGTAACACTGTAATGATGATAAGAGTTCAAATTTCGTGACAATCGGATTGAAATTGCCAGACGAATTTGCTGCTCTTCATACACAAATAGTGTAAAAGTATGTACATGTAATACCATGATTGTGGACCTTCTAGAGGTCACAATTATCATCCAATTTTGATGGAACTTAAAACGTATGCTTATATCCCAAAGATCTTGGTTCCTTTCGATATTCTCGCAGATAGGACTATATTTCATGGATTACTCCTATGGCCCCTCATTGTACCAAAATTGTGTTTTTTAGCTTTTGGTCCCTCTAGAGGTCACAATTATTATCCAATTTAAAAAAAATGTTTGAATATATATATATCACTGTTAGCCCCTAATGACATTCGTGAAAATCGGACCGCATGACAACCACTTGTTCCATTATATCAATATGTCAATACTTATACCAATACATAACCCCACTATAGTAAATTGATCAGGAAAATTGACCATCTATCTGAAAAATTATCAAAAGAAGAAAGCTGTGCACTTTTTAGTACTTTAACTGTGGTGCATCTTTCATTTTTCTAGTTCAATGCTAAGCTGATGTAGCTCAGATAAATTTCAAGATTCATTAGAAATGGAGTGTAATCAGATTTTAGTGAAATAAACAAAGAAACCAACATTATCATGTCATTTTAAATTAGGAGTCGATTTTTCTCTATCAAGCAAGATGGAGTATGTGTTCATTTGAAAAATTTAACAAATACCACCTAAGCAACATACCTAACATCTTTTACCGTAAATCATCAACCATTTTAGTAATTCAAAAATTAGTGAAATTTTCCTCCTCAGATAGGACAAGTGGTGTAAATCAGATTCCATATATTGTACATGTAGGGAGGTTGACGTTAAACTTGAAAACCTATTTAAATCTTTGGGCAACATACCACATTTAATGTAGTAATTATCAATAGTTAATAAACAATACCTCATATGACATTTATATTTTTCCAAATATTTAGATGAAGATTTTGTTCGTCTCCATTATAGCCTTTATTCAATAACGGTTTGAGACTAAACTATATCTATACCCACAGTCAACCAATCTACTCTTACTATATTTAACTCATTTGAAAATTACACGAAACACAAGTTATTACGATTAAAATTTTTTGTCCAATTTCACAAACATAGTCCCACTGTCAAAAGTCCACATCAAATTTCTAAGAAATAAAAAAAATGTTACAGAGAGGATAATTTTACTGAATCAATTGAAGCAAGAGGTCCAAATTTGGGAGGAGCTGAGGGTAATACAAATAAATCTTTCTCTGGGGTGCTGTTCTGTTCAAATAGCGAACAACCCACAGTGGTACATGTAGCTACCCAAGCTGGCTGATCATGTCAATATTATGCCTGCCATGTTATGATCTACATGCATGCTAATGTCTAGGCCATGACAAACATTCAAAATGGTATTTCCCTTATTGTTGCCATTGTTAATATTATGAGATATTCTGAAAATATTTCATTCAGCCCAAGTCTTTCATAATGAACAGTCTGAACCCTCTTCCTAATTACTGACCAATCAAAAAAAAAAAAATTCTGTATAAGATACCAAAGTATGAAGATCATAGAAAACAGGAACTGAATAAAGGTTCTATTGATCCTTACCTCTTTCATTAGATCAGGCGGTATCATTTAACAAAATAATTGTTCATGAAAGTAATAGAAAGATTTGAACAAAATAATTAGCCAAATATAGATGGACAATAGGTAATGTTGAGTACCATTATAGCTGTAAGTAGTGAAAGGTGCTGTGCATGAAACAGGATATGACTGCTCCATGAATTACATTTTATCTGATTCCATTTCTGATTTATTGGTATAGCTCAAATGGCTTATAATTCACATTAATTTATTTGTTAAAGTGGAGATTGGTGCGGTGTCTGTAATAATGCTTTGGTGATTATACTATAAAATTGCTACATTTGTAAAATGTTCTACTGGTGCTAGTCTCTAAATGACATGCAAAGTTTATCTGGATTTGAATCAAAGAAAATATGTTCTATAATTCACAAACATTCCTGAAGGTGATAGCTGAATTTTAATGGTTAAACATGTAGAATAATGTTAATAGGTTGTATCGACTTTGGTAATTAGTGTTCTTATAAATACTTTTCAGGTCATTCAGTATACCCGACACACCTTTATTTTATGATTCAACTCAAAGAACTTTCAGCACTCACTAAAAATGTTCTAAGATGATAACCAAATTAGGTACATTGTATCTGAAAGACATGCATGCATATTGCAGAGAGTTTGAATGAATGGGCTAGACTTGATTAAGACAGTATTGACCTGTAAGCAACTGTAATATTGTTTTACAATGTACATACATGTATAGAATTCCCAGAATACTATCTTAACATCACAGGATGGTCGAATTTGGCACGAATCTATAAATATGTTTTAATATAGTTATCGATATGAATATTGTCATCATTAGGACAATAAGAATGCATATTAATGCCAGAGAATGTTCTTGTTATAATAACACAGTTTGGGTTCACTTTTGGAGAGATGCCAGAAGTCTGACATCGGTCGCCCTATATTCCATGAAAGACGTTTATAACCCGGCTACCTGATTTTAGACCATGTGTCTGGCATATTTAATTCCTTGCATAATTTCTACCAACTTCAAAAAAAAAAATGTTACTTATAAGAATGACATAGGCCTACCTTATCATGTAATATAAAGTAAATTCAAGTCAGTCTGCCCTATATTCCCTTCGAGAGCCGCATTTCTATAGCTGAACTATTTGCTGATAACAAGTAGAGAAACTTTCGCCTTTACCGAATTTTGGAAGATGCCATTGTACCTGAGAGACGGTGCGGTTATTCCAGTTGTTTGCTTTTGACTGATATTCGAATTTCAATAGCAATGTTTCTTCAGCGAATGTGCATATGAGTTGCATATGCTCCAGGCCTTAAAAAAACACAAAATATTTGTCTTATACCAAAATTGATAGAAGTCATAAAAGCCATCACCCCTATTGAGGACATGGGCTCGTCTATCATGAAAGGACTCAAGTGGCACCACTTCCAAAGGGTCCATAATACCTTTTGTTTATGAAATTGATCACTGGCCTTCAGACATATTGCCATGTAAATCTAAACTTAAAATAGGAAACATGTGGTCCAAAGTTTATGTATATTTGTAAGTAAAGGAAGTTGTTAAAACCGGGTGGATCATATGGTTAGATGCACGTGTACTTGGATCTATATATAATGGATGCACGTTATTGGTTATTAGATTATGGACCACTAATTTTAAGGAAACAATGTGTATCAAATAACAATGTACCTGTCCTGGGAGTATATAATAAATAGCTTTTGAGTGAATAAATTATTTTATAAAATTATCTGAGTGCGAAGGCTTGGAAAAATTGTTTACTGTTTTGACCCTAACAACTAAAAGACATTACTTGACCTGAGCATTAACATTTAGCAAAAGTTTAATGACCATGAATTCAATTTATAAATTGTTAGCAAAATTATATCTTTGAAGGATCATTTTCCTGATTTTATAGTACAGAGTGAATAAATGTTCCAACCCCTTTAGCCATTGAAAATAGTTGCTAATTGTTCAAGTTTATGAGTGAGGGTCAGTACCACTAAGTCACCAATTATATGGAAATGGTTATCAAGGCAATTTTTAGTTAGAAATTTGTAAACTTACGGCTAAAATCATATGGATTAGAAACTAAAACATTTTATGTCCTCTTAGGTTAAAATTTTCTAAAAATGTTTAACACAGAATTAACAAGTTTTATATACTAAAATATATCTGAGACTGTTTCTTTAAAGTAGCGAAACAATGGGAAAGGCAATACAGAATCATTTACTCAAAGATAAATCTATAAATAGTATTCCAAATGAATTTCAAGTTGCTATTTTTTTTCAAATGTAAGGTATTTTATTATTTTAAATTAATCATAATGTTAAATTAAAGGTATATTATGAATAATATTGTAATAAGATAATATATACACACATTCATGCTTCCTATCACCTTGAACATTAGATATCCAGCTCACTATTTTGCTAAAAATAAGATTGTATATCAATCAATACATTTTTCAACATAGCAAACCAGCATAAACTCAAAGTGGGTTTTATATTGTCAATTAATTGATCTCTGTTCACATTAGATTTGACCAAAAATGGAAGATCAACTTATTTACTCTCCAATGGTCATTATTTTTCAAATCCACCTTTTGCAATTCCTCATGTATACTATATTATTTTTATAGTCATGAGAGAAGACAGCAGAAAATGATAACCATGTAAGTCATGTTAAATGAGAGAGAAATTTAGTAGATAATATCTTGGGGATGTAAAACTCAATAGGTACATTGTCACAAATATATGCTGTTATTAGCAAATTGTGCCCATTGAAACACTCTTCTGTGTAGCTTATTACATTTTCAATTTGAGTGTGTGCCTTTTGTCAAGGCAGTGGTAATTTATAATTAGGTGATATTTGCAATTAGTACATATTGGTTCTGATTTTCATTTAATTGACAATTTTACCTTGTTTCTATGACATATAACTTAAATGTCCACATGTGTGTAGCTTGAAATATGTAATAACTTTCAGTCAATTAGTGATCTTCAGACTGACCTTTCACTGTTTTGCCACAAAAGTCAGTGGACTATTGTCTAAAACAGTCAACTACCAAATGTTATTCAAGAAATCCAGGAAAAATTTGCAACACAAGAAAACATCTTAAATGTCTATAAATTTATTCTTTAATAATATATTGAAATACATTATAAATGTCCAGTCCTAAAAAAAAATCGCAAATAACTATTCAGACACCTCATTAATTTTACAATTAGGCCCTATCTACTTGGTTACATGTAGTTACACACAAATCTAATCTTTATATTTATATTAACATTGGCCTCTACCAATAATTGATTTGAATAATACATTTGTACTTGTAATTATTAAAGATGAACTATGAAAGAGCTAAATTTGAGTAGAGCAGGTTTTTATTTTGGCTTCAAATGTTATATAAATTATTATTTTGACATTTATTTACAACTCTCTAGATCATCGGATGGCGGAGATGTGAGAGAGAGAAAGAAATGGGGTTTAACGTCCACTTGACACAAACTAGGTCATTTCGGGACTAACATATGGTTTAATTTTATTTCAATAATTCGCTTGCGCATAGGGCCTTTAGCAATGGGAGGAAACCGGAGGACCCGGAGAAAACCCACGAGGTTGGACAGGCGACCCTACTCCTTGTCACGTACAACCGGGGATTCGAAACCACGCCAGTCGACTCAATGACAGACTTCATGATACAGCGCGCGCACGCTAACCATTCAGCCATCCAACCCCCCTGGCGGAGATGTAAACCGATTGAAATACGATTGCCATTTAATAATATAATTTAAAAATGGAGAAGCGAGGCTGAGTTGCGATTAACAAGTAACGTTGCTATGAGTATGATAATAAAGAATCTATACCACATTTTGTCAAAACTTCAAATAATGATAACTTTGCTCCGAACAAAGTAATTTGAATTAAATTTTCAATTATCTATTTTGGAACTATTACAGCAATAGTGCCCAGTTCCTTATTTATTAAATCTTAAATAATGCATCTTTAAATCTAATATAGCTAAGAAAAGATGTCTATTTAATATCTGAATTCTACATTTTTAGGTCTGTACACCACATCTGACATCTCTGTTCAATTCACGAAAGTAAACACTTTCGTTCTCTTCACCAAGGCAGGTTTAGACTTTGGGACCACAGCAGAAAGTACATAAGATTTTATGGTGTATCTGGAAGTTCCTAACTTCTAAAACATGGTTTGACACACGTTTCTGACAGAGACGCTTGTACATGTAACATGGAAAACTTTTCAAAAACATTAAGCTGAGGCTAAGTTCAGTAAGTTTATTGTCTAAAGTCTATTATTAAGCTCAGATTCTTGTGAGAGAATCAAAGTCAGGGACAAATAACTTGTCGGAAACCACTTCTCAATAAGTATAAATTACTATTTATAAGCTAACTTCTCAATATTTGCCCTTGAATTTGATCATCTTGCTAACCTAGTAACATGTATGTATGTCATTGTGATTATGAACAAAATGTTATTTTTTAAAGACATTTTTCACTTCTCAAAAGCACCTGCGAGGTTTATGATATATGGTCCACATGAGGCACTTCATCTTCAATCACAGAATTAGGAGGAATAATGTTATTGAGAGGTAAACTTGAAAAATGATGTCTTAATTGTTTTAATGATTTGCTGGTAACACTATAAGTCTGTTCAGCTTTATGGAAATCATCAGTTTGTTTCTCTAATTGTTCATGTAGATTCATTAATTGTTTTTCATATTTAATTTTAGTATTTTGAACAGCCATGTCAACTGCTCTTTCCTTTTCACGAATCTCACTTTCTAATTTTAAATTTGTATTTTTCAGTAACAACTGGTCTTTATCATAGGTAACTCTCATTTCATGCATGTCTTTCATCATTTTATTTTTTTCCATGTCAATTTCTTTCCACATATCCGTAACTGTGTCTAATTTAGCAGAACTATGATCTAACTGATGTTGTAAATTATCACAATGAATTTTTAGTCTACCATTTGCCTTATTAGCTTCGGTTAATTGGACAGTATTTTTTTCAAGGGCGTATTCAAGCTTTTTAACTGTGTTTTCTAAATATTTGTTCCGTTCTTCCGTTTCCCTTAATTTTACTTTCAAATCAGAAATTTCATCTTTAGCAGATCTGAAAACTTTACGCAAAACTCCCAGTTCCTCAGAATCCCAGATGACCGAATTCTGGAGTTCGTCATTTCCATCATGCTTTTCAAGGTTTCGTCTTACATGTCGAGACATAGTAGGAGTAGAACTAGTAGTAGAAGGGTCATTCAATAAATCCATTTCTTGACCTTGTTGCAAATCTAGTTTAACATCAGATTCTGTTGTTTTTCTTGTTAGTCCTTGTCGTTCACAATTTTGTTTCTGTATTTCTTCATCTAGGAGTTTCATCAATCGAACTTTTTGATAAATTTGTTGAATGTTCTCTGCATCTAAAGCATTCCATCTATTTATTTTGGTATCCATTTCCCCACCGTCTTTTGCGGCTCTTATAACTACTTCCATGTCAAATGTTGGTGAAAATAAATCGGCTATCCATTTGCCTGGGACTGAATCCGATATATTATCACCCATGTCATCTGTATTTCTTGGGTGAGAACCCGAAGAGAAATCTTTCTCGTTCTTCTCCATGTTCTCCTGTTACCAAGAATCCAACGATAAATTATTGGCTTGGCTAACTAGATTCTTAAAACGTGAAAGTGCCGATTTTAGTTCACCGGAAATTGGGATTTTAACATTTGAGCGTGTGATATTTTTTCTCGCATTACATACTTCAAATCATTGACGTTCCAAAACTTGCTACATTATCTTCAATTTAGGTTACATAAACAAGTCGTATGCTTAGTAGAACTGCGTGCGTAATAAATGATGAGACGGAAACATAAACTCAAACGAATCAAGTTGGCTATTTTATTTGTTTACAGGTCGTCAAGTCGCGTGTGGCTTGTAGTCTCGGTCACCCAAAACCTCCTAGTCTCCAACATTCGTAGAATATTTTTCTGGATGATAGAGACTATGTGGCTTGTCATTCGACAGTTGGACGGTCTCTAGTTAAGTGTAGACCTTCATCTGTTACACTGTCTGTTCCAGGAGTACTCCTAATCTAGCCATTTCTTCAGTTTTTTATACGCCCACATGGAAATGTGGTCGTATATTGCCGTCGCTCCCGTCCGTCCGTCGGTCCGTCCGTCCGCCCATCGTCCACAATTTCTTGTGAACACTCTACAGACTACATTTATCAACCGATTGTTTTGAAATTGATATGTTGTCTGCATTAGTGAGATGAGGAATCCTATTTAATTTCAATAATTTCCGTTAATTTCTTCTGGAGTTATGGCCCTTGTTTCACTTTGTTGCACCTTGTGAACGCTCTAACGACAAAAGTTATCAACCGATCTGTATGAAATTTATATGCATCATTTAAATTTGTAAAACAAAGAAGCCTATTGAATTTCAACAATTTCCGTTAATTACATCTAGAGTTATGGCCCTTGTTTCACGTTGTTGAATCTTGTGAACGCTCTAATGACAAAAGTTATCAACTGATCTGTATAAAATTGATATGCATCATTTAAATTAGTGAAATGAAGAAGCCTATTGAATTTCAGCAATTTCCGTTAATTTCTTCATGAGTTATGACCCTTGTTTCACTTTTTTGCACCTTGTGAACGCTCTAACGACAAAAGTTATCAACCGATCTGTATGAAATTTATATGCATCATTTAAATTAGTAAAACAAAGAAGCCTATTGAATTTCAGCAATTTCCGTTAATTACATCTAGAGTTATGGCCCTTGTTTCACTTTGTTGAATCTTGTGAACGCTCTAATGACAACAGTTATCATCCGATCTGTTTGAAATTGATATGCATCATTTAAATTAGTGAAATGAAGAATCCTATTGAATTTCAGAAATTTCCGTTAATTTCTTCTAGAGTTATGACCCTTGTTTCACTTTTTTGCACCTTGTGAACGCTCTAACGACAAAAGTTATCAACCGATCTGTATGAAATTTATATGCATCATTTAAATTAGTAAAACAAAGAAGCCTATTGAATTTCAGCAATTTCCGTTAACCCTTTCGTGCATCCCGGTCACATATGTGGCCAGTATTTAGGGGTGTTAACCCTTTCTTGCATAGAACAATATTTTTGTTGCCAGAAATGTCAAATTCTAACCAGTTTAGGGGGTGTCACATATTTTGCCACCATGCAGCTCTGGGTGGCGGTAGGCACACACAATTGATGCCACTATGCACGAATAGAAGGAAATGAAGACAAAAGGAGACGTCAAAAAATGCAAAATACGTATTGTTTCCAGATGTAACATTGACATTCTGTCAACTCTATCAACATATGTGGCATGTATAAGGTCACTACTGTATGCATAGTGGCCACTTATGTGGTCAGTCTATAAAATACCTCCTAGTTTATTTCTTATTCTTTGAAAAATACTAACTACTATTTCTACATGTTCTGAAACAAACATTTTACTAAACTGATATAAATTTTCACTTAATATCCTCTCCATGGGGAAATTATTGCACTTTGCCAGTCGGAAAGTCAAACTCACCTACTTCCACTGGGGGCTGCCATGTTGATTCTGCACCAGGCTATCACAGGGCCATCTATCAGCGATAAAATAAACTAAAGATGGCACCGTTTGTGGCCAGCATGTAGTTAGTATTTTTCAAAGAATAAGAAATAAACTAGGTGGTATTTTATAGACTGGCCACATAAGTGGCCACTATGCATACAGTAGTGACCTTACACATGCCACATATGTTGCCGGTATGCTATAAGGTATGATAATGTTGGGCATCTCCCTGCTGTAATGCAGTCAAAAAATGCACCAAGATGCAAGCTCGAAACATGTTCTTCCAGGTGTTGTAGAACAAGGTGTGTCAAATGCAAGGCCCCCCTCTGTTGCGATGGGACATCCAGCTGCTCTAATATGACTTTCATAAGCATAGGGATAAGATAGGTAGAGCCTACTGCTGGCCTGGTATATGCATTGCTTGTGGGACAGAGAAAATGTCTTTGTTTCTCTTCAAGTTCAGACAATCAGTCATTAGTTATGTTAGTGCAATGTCTTCTGTTTTGATTGGCCAAACATCCGCACAATGCTGAAAATTGATAAAATTGTTGATAGAGTTGACAGAATGTCAATGTTACATCTGGAAACGATAAGTATTTTGCATTTTTTGACATCTCCTTTTGTCTTCATTTCCTTCTATTCGTGCATAGTGGCATCAATTGTGTGTGCCTATTGCCACCCAGAGCTGCATGGTGGCATCATATGTGACACCCCCTAAACTCCCAATTTAGGAACCATAATTGAAAAAAGTGTATTGGATATGTCTAATAATGTGCAAATACATGTCTGGTTGGAATTTGACATTTCTGGCAACAAAAATATTGTTCTATGCAAGAATGGGTTAATTTCTTCTGGAGTTATGACCCTTGTTTCACTTTTTTGCACCTTGTGAACGCTCTAACGACAAAAGTTATCAACCGATCTGTATGAAATTTATATGCATCATTTAAATTAGTAAAACAAAGAAGCCTATTGAATTTCAACAATTTCCGTTAATTACATCTAGAGTTATGGCCCTTGTTTCACTTTGTTGAATCTTGTGAACGCTCTAACGACAGAAGTTATCAACCGATCTGTATGAAATTTATATGCATCATTTAAATTAGTAAAACAAAGAAGCCTATTGAATTTCAGCAATTTCCGTTAATTTCTTCTGGAGTTATGACCCTTGTTTCACTTTTTTTGCACCTTGTGAACGCTCTAACGACAAAAGTTATCATCCGATCTGTTTGAAATTGATATGCATCATTTAAAATAGTGAAATGAAGAAGCCTATTGAATTTCAGCAAATTCCGTTAACTACGCCGTGAGATTGCCCTTGTTTCACTTTGTTGTACCTTGTAAATGCTCTAACTACAAAAGTTATTATTCGATCTGTATGAAATTTATATGTATCATTTAAATTAGTAAAACGAACAAGCCTATTGAGTTTCAGTTATCACCTAAATTAGTGAAATGAAGACGAACAAGCCTATTGAATGTCATCAATTTCCGTCAATTACCTCTAGAGTTATGGCCCTTGATTTACTTTGTTGAACTTTCGATCAACAAAAGTTATCATCCGATCTGTATGAAATTTATATGCATTATTTGAATTAGTAAAACGAAAAAAGCCTGTCGAATTTGAACAATTTCTGTAGATTTCGTTCAAACAACGAAAATTATAATGTCATCTGTATGAAATTGTCTATTAAATTCCCCTAATTACCTACAAAAGAATAAATATGTGACAACCCTTGTCGCCTGCTCGGACGATTTAGCTCCTGTGGGTGTATGTTTTGTTGCCTGGCAACCTATCTTAATTTAAACGGCTAAAACTTGTCATCCCGTTGATTTCTTCGTCGTGCCTTATTAACTAGAAGTTCGATATTCTCTTGTAAATTTCACATAATTTCGACACTTGCATTTCGCGTAAAGGGTTAGGGATCTCCAAATCCGGTACATTCGGCTCGAAATATTTAGTGAAGGAAAATTCGCCCGTTTCTTTCGCGGCAGTAATACTTATTCAATTATTGGATTTCACACTGTGAATCTTCGGTTAAACACTCATGTTTTTCGATCGGATTAATACTATGTTCTGTTTCCACCTGCTTATTTCGCAGTATTAAACTGTTCATTGAAGATACATTATGGGGTTAAGATAAAAGAGCTGGCAGTTCTCACTATAATAGTTAAAGATACATTATGGGAGATTAGATAAAGAGCTGACAATTCTCGCTATAATAGTTAAAAACTAGATAATGTAAAGGTAATTTGTTGAAAATTTCAGTCAAATTGATCCACTATGAACCGAGATACCAGCTTTGGAAATTTGCGCATAACCTCGTTCAGCATTACTAAAGTTTGTACTTAAAAAGCATAGTCTCGATTATCCATTGTTTTGATTTAATTATCAATGAGCGCCAGCAGCATATAGGATTCTAATCCAGTCGATATCGAAGGCTAGCCTTGACATCGAGAGTTGATTATGGTCTTGATAAGTTAATTAATGTCTAATTAATAATTTAGATAAGATTTCAGGCCTAAAGAAAGACCTGCGATAGGCAGATTTAGCTCTTGCATAATGCATGTTTAAAAACTAGATACCCGGTAATGTAAAGGCAGATAATGTAAATTTCAGTCAAATTAAATTGATCCATTATGAACCGAGAATTAAGCGATTGAAATTTCGGCCTAGCCTCGATCATCATTACTAAAGTCTGTACGATCATCTATTTCATCAATCTGTTTCACAGAGATCTTCTAATATCTCTGTAACAGATGACTGTTTCGACACGTGACGTCACATCACGCTGCGTCAATCATTGGCGCAATAGCACGTGCATTGTTTACATAAGTTACTGATTCGAGCTAATTGGTGAATTTTACTTATTTTATTACCCATTTACACTAAATAGGAAATGATTTTTACCTTGTGGAACCTATAGAGGTCATAATTTTTATCCGATTAAAAAAAAACCGTATTATTATATCACCGTTAGACCCTAAGGTCGACTGAGTTCGAATTTCGTGAAAATCGGCCCAAAACTGACAGACAAAATGACCCTATAGAGGTCACAATTTTTATCCGATTTTGTTGAAACTTGAAATGTAAGTTTATAACCCAAAGATCTCGGTTCCTTTCGATATTCACGCATCGGACCGTAACTTCCTGAATTATGGCCCCTGATTGTACGAAAATTCACTTTCTTTTTAGCTTGTTCTCTATCCATCTCTCGAAAATGTGGGCGTATCCTGCCTGGCAGCCACTGGTTTATAAACACGTTATTAATTACTTATACCCATACTTTTTCTCGACTCTTTGATGAAAATGGGAGGGTATACACCGATACACGGCCACTTTTGACTCAAAGTGGCCGTGTATCAGTTGAAAAGTGGCCGTGTATCATTTGAAAAAGGGACAAAAATAACAAAATCATGATTTACATATTTATTTGAACATCTAAAACACGTTTTGAACATGTTATGGTAAAAGAGTCATCATTTTCAACTGTCTCAGCACTTTTCGAATGTGCGTCACTCTCAATCATATTCTTACATTTTGTCTCACATTTCTTTACATTTTGATATCTAGTCGCACTTTCACATTTTGTCGCACTTTCACATTTTGTCGCGGTTATGCTCATCCGCAGCACATAATCCAAATATTTTACTATTATAAATTAATCTCTTGGCATTTTCAACACTAAAAAATTTAACATTTTGTCGCGGTTTATGCTCATCCGCAGCGCGTAATCCAAATATATTACTAGTATAAATTAATCCATTGGCATTTTCTACACTACAAACTTGAGAACTCTACAATTCCAACTCGTCTTTATTTAATGGCTGTTCTTGTTTTTGTCTGTCAGTGGATGTCAATACCTCGCGAAGTTAATGAATTGATCTGTGCGGAAATTAGCAAATGTACCTTGCTTATCAAAAAAGTTAAAATCCAATCTTTTGTACTGATCTCGAAGTGTCACAATATTCCTATGCAATTGGTATTTTTCCTCGTGTTTGGCGGAATTCGACTCATCTGCATGACTTTAATTTCTTGTTCTGTGAAGGATCGGGCTTCTAAATCTTCGCGATCATTGAAATCTCTTGCAGAACTGATATTCTAGGTCTTAGAAATATATATCTGTGACATTATAAAGTAGGATTCTTCGACGAATTCCCGCATTCATTTCTGCCATCCACTACAATCGACGCAGCCAGGATGTTGGCAAAACAACAAGAAATGGCTATTGGGAGAAATAGGCAATTTTGTATGTGTCACTTTTCAAAAGAATATAATATTGTTCTATTTTCATGACATTTGCACCATTTGATGCCCACTGCGACTGTTCATTATTGTAACCTTCCTTGTCATTAGAATTGACGTCATTTTGGCAAAACTTGTACTTTTAACCCCCATTAAACAAAGTTTTATTTCAAATGTACCTGTTTCTTTATATTAATTTGATTACATTCGTAAAATCCGTTTAAAAGGAGGGCCCATCTACAAAACCAGAAAAGGACAAAATTATATAATAAGCGGGACCATCTACAGCCACGCAGTGTTCTGCAATGCATAACTTTGATTGAAGAAAAGAAATGAAATGATGTAATTGTTGTTTAATGGCACCCCAGCATCAACTGGGCGATAATGTGCCAGACATAATTATTATTTAAAAATCGTTTTTGCTTTTGTTGCAGGCTTCATGAGAAATTAGGTTACGTATACAATTAGTTTGATCATCACTACAGCCTAATTTCAACTTTAAAATTTCCAAGCGTTCTCAAGACAAAGTTTTAAGCAAAGGAGTAACTAACTATGCAACCCGCGATTACTTTCGCATTATTATTAATATGGACCACGTTATTATTGTGTATGCTTATATAGCCTCCTTTCAGATTTCCATCACGTGTCAGTTCAGGATAAAATTTGTATGTAGTTCATATCAATATCAAAACGCTACAGCCCTTGGGGCCAATTAAATATTCAAATTCAGTTGGACAAACAACTGTGGTCTTAAATCCCGTAAGAATAAAATTTATATTCTACTGGGCCAAAACAACTTCATTAACATCCAAGTAGACCGAAACGACTCAAAGCGAAACCAGCGGCCCCGCCCAAATCGACTATTCCAGATAACTAGGTCAAACATGGCTGATGTTCAGTAGCGCGATGTAAACAAACCACGATTTTTCAAGAGAGAGAGGTTATATAGCTTGATCTGAAATTGGTTCCCTCGTGTAAGAAAGTAATGGGATGGGAATTCCAGGTATTCACTAAGTTTTAGCCGTTTTAATTAAAAATTAAGGAAATGACAAGCAATTTTCGTGTCGTATAGTGTCACCTGGAACAGACAGTAGATACCCTCACCTCCGAAATCCAATGTGTAATTCGAAATTCTTTTCACGACCCACTGTGTCTCCGAATCCGACATGAAAAGATCCCCACCCCACCAGATAAGTAGTGGTAGATAACGATTATGTAAACACCTAAAAATGGCACTTAGCTTTCTCATACAGGTTATAATACATGTAGATAAGCTATAGCCTATGGATTTCTATGATTATACGTTCTCAGTAAATTGATAGCTAGAAAGGGAGCCATCTCTCATGTATGAGAGGGCGCTTCATTTAATTGCTGGGTGGTAGTAACACATGTCAGTGTGTAATAATTATTGAGAGGTGATATTTTCCAATTACCCACCCACCGGCACCATTTACATACATTGTATAAATATTGTAAGGATTTTCCTTATATAACTCTCTTTATTCAATTATTGGCTTCAAACTAAAGTATATTATTATTTGTCATCAGTAACTTGTTCAATTAATAATACTTTTGAACTACTGTGAATTATTTGCAGTATTTTACTATTTTAAATTATAGTAAATTATTAGGCGATGTATACTGTACCCCATCTTTATTAACAAAATATGTATTTAGCTAAACAGTATTGAAATTCATAATAATCATTCCCAATGTGGTATTTTTGTGTTCTAGTCTATGTTTGTTACATTATTGTTATTACGTATATTATATTTTCCTGTAATTTATTAATAATAAATGGCCTAATCAATTTCATATCGCCTACATTTGTCTACAAGGACACTCACTGAGGGCATAATTGTCTGTCGTCATGTCACGGTAAATGTATGTATATATTATACATGGTTGTGGACCCTCTAGAGGCCACAATTTTGATCCGATTTTGATCAAACTTGAAATACATATTTATAACCCAACGACCTTGGTTCCTTTCGATATTCACGCGTATCGGATAATAACTACCCGAATTATGGCCATTGATTGTACGAAAAATCGCGTTTTTAACTTGTGGTCCCTTTAGAGGTTACAATTTTTATCCGATTTAAAAGTTCGAATTTCGTGAAAATCGGACGAAAACTGACGGGCAAAATGGCCACTCCTCATATGCAAATGTATATTGGTATATCAAGGTCGTGGACCCTCTAGAGGCCACAATTTTGATCCGATTTTGATGAAACTTGAAATAAATATTTTACTTGGTTCTTTTTCATATGTGCGCATATCGGATTGTAACTTCCTGAATTATGGCCCTTGATTATACGAAAAATCGTGTTTTTAGCTTGTGGTCCCTTTTGATGTCACAATTTTTATCCGATTGAAAAAAAAACCTTTGAATATATCACCATTACACCCTAATGACGGCTGAGTTTGAATTTCGTGAAAATCGGGCCAAAACTGCCGGACAAAATAGCTGCCCCTCGTACGCAAATAGTGTAAATATATGGTATATCAAGGTTGTTAACCCTCTATATAGGGGTCACAATTTTGATCCAATTTAGATGAAACTTGAAATATATCTTTATAACCCAAAGATCTTGGTTCCTGTCGATATTCGCACATATCGGATCGTAACTTCCTGAATTATATCTCTTTTTGTTTAGCTTGTTCTCTATCTATCTCCTGCAAAATGTGGGCGTATCCTGCCTGGCGGCCGCTGGTTAGCTTACGGATTCTCTAGAGGTCACAATTTTTTCCGATTTTAAAAACCGTTTAAATATATCACCATTCCACCATAATGAAGGTTGAATTCGAATTTCGGGAAAATTAAAATGAAACTGCCCAACAAAATGGCTGCTCTTTGTACGCAAATTGCGTAAAAGTATGTAATACGAAGGTTGTGGACCATCTAGAGGTCACCATTTTATTCCAATTTTGATGAAACCTAAAACATATCTTTATATCCCACAGATCTCAGTCCCTTTTGATGTTTGCGCATTTGAGACTATAACTTTCTGGATTATTGCCCCTGATTATACAAAAATGTGGGTGTATCCTGGCTGACAGCCACTGGTCATCCAATTTTTATGAAATTTGGTACCAGGTATGTGACTTTATGTTTGAAATCTAGGACGAACTGAACTATGGGTCAGGTTACTAAATTTAAAACTCTTGAGAATTTAGCATTGAAAACTAGTCCTATTTCCGAAACGCCCCGCAGGATCTGTCTCTTAAAACTTGCCCTGAGGAACTTGATTGCACTTGTGATTAAAGCCGTCACGGACGACTTAGTTGCTGACTTAAGGGGACTGGCAAGCTCACATCTATGTTTATTCATGCAAATTAACAACAAAAGTTGGTATGAAAATTAAAAAATTGTTTAGATAATCAAATTTTTGACTCTGCAACAAGACAAATTCCTTGCAATTTGAGAGCTGCCGCAACCCCCATCCCACGGCAGGAGCGTTATTGTAAACTCTAATTTAACTTTCCAACTGAATATACGTTGCTATAATTAATTAATTGCTACACTTACCACTACAAAAATATGCAAATATTGTGTACATGTCCAGGGTTTTAGACAAACTATGGGTCATATGAATTAGGCTACAGCTTGAAATATCCAGTTTTATCCCATAACAAAGAGATTACAATAAAGATAGAATGACCTGACCTCACCCTGATATAGGGTTAAGTTACAACGTATAGATGATGAACTGATCTTTAACAATATAGATGTTGTGTCTCTTGGCCTTTTTAATGTCACCGGTACACTATATTTTCATGGCATCCGGAACTCGGTGTTACAATTATCTTCGATTGTAGTTTACAGATTCACGATTCACCCAATACCTCAACCAGACAAATCTAGACAACCCATTTAATAACATATACAAATGATAAAATAATATTGGGACAAGAGGATAAGTAGGAGTATAGCAGCGTTTATCAGAACCAATATACGTATTCAGTCCAATTTTACCAATATTCGGTTAAAGTCGTCTTTTCTCTCGGTGTGTCTACTGCTTTGAATTAGTAGTTTGTAGACAGTCCTTTATAAGGTGTCTTCTCGGCGTTGATGTAGTGTAATTCTCAAGTTGGCAGAATTTCAGGGGATCTTGATGATCCAAAACTGAAGAATAATCCTTGAATCGGTATAATCCGACGTAATAACCCACAACAGTAATCCTAAAGAAGTCTCTCAAAACAACATAGTGTGAAACCGAGAGATAATGGTATAAACGATAGAATTTGATGAATTATCATGACCTCATCACACTGAGGATGAATTTGATACTGTAAGATTTTGAGTTAAATGTTTGCTAACGGCAAAAAATAATCTTTAACAGTAATTTGAACACAGCAAGCGATATTACAAGCTATTCAATTGAATAAAATTTAATATCATATTTATGTATGTAATATGCAGTCATAAAATATAGAAAAAAAGATGAAATATTTAAAGAATGATTTTTCAACAATGTGTACATTAATTATACTTACATTATTTGATGATTATTTTAGCTCCAAAATATATACGTTCTGTGAATGCGCCACCGACTCTTAAATAAGAATAACTCTTGATTTGATTACCGTTTTAACAGGTAGTTCTGTTAAAACAATGTCGAGTGTACACGGTTTTAGATCGACTGTGCCAACAATTTTGCGAATTTTCATAGAAATAGACAGTGACTAATCGTTATTTATCTAATTAACTATGAGGATAATTTATTGCGCTAAACTGAAACAAAAACCAAAATTGTATTAACTTATTTCAGTGGTGTCAGAAGCGTAATCCTTGTATATTTTTCATAGTATCTTTGGTCCTTTTTTCTATGACGAGAGGGTATATCGAATAATGACCTAACTGTATACAAAACACATTAAAGATAATCTAGTACAGACGGAGTTCACATTTTCTTCTTTACGTGTCTGTTGAAGATAATTTTAGTAGATAGACTAACTATATTTAGACTTTACACGTCATCTTTGTTTCTTATTTTAAGATTTCACTTCAAAAAGAGGTGCATTAATTTCGAATATGCATGCAAGGACAGGTGATTGTTGCTAAGAATATGGCCAACAATGTACAGTATATTCCGCATTATCACGTTTTCGGGATATATAATGGTTGCCCATTTACAGTTTTATTTAAATAAAAAACTATATCTATACATTTACAGGCCTTTTAATTAATTATGCGCCCAGGATTATATACAGATTGCAAACCTCTCGTGTTTGTGACCGTGTAGAGGACAGATTAGTTTGATTCTTATCCCTGTGGGGTATTTGATTTGAGAATTTATGAGCAGGCCTATATTCATTCTATCTATAATCTATCTATCTATCTATACTAAGCAGGAAAAGAAACGTCAGGTTGGTATGTTACTTTGAATAGACGCATTGCATAGAACTTGCCAAAATATTATTTATTGTATATTTGTGACCACATCTCCAACTTTACCTGAGCAATATGGCTCCTTCCCAAACACAGAATTGAACCCAGGAAATGTTCTCAAAAATGCAACCTGACTTTTGAGATAGTAATGTGTTCTCCATGATTTTCATGTAACTCATGCTGCATGTGCTGTTCACCGGGATCAACCCTATAAAATGCACCCCATACCTGGTTGAATCATTCACACTACAACGTCAGCAGCATGCCACGAATCACGACAGCGCAGAGGAACCAGGCGCTTGGAAGACTCGACGCCGGCCACACTGCCCAAGCCGTTGCCAATCACTTCCAGGTTAAATTTTCGGACCATCTACAGGTATCAGCAACGCTTTCGGGCCACTAACACCACGGATGATCGCCCCCGAACTGGTAGACCAAGGGTTACCACAACGCGACAAGACCGCCATGTTGTGCGACAGCACGTGCAGAATCCCTTCACACAGACATCTGAGACAGCACATCAAACAGTAGGAACACATGGAAGACCCATCAGCACCGATACAGTGCGCCGACGTCTCACCAGAGAGAGCATCCATTGCCGTACACCTTACCGTGGACCGATCCTCACCCCTCGCCATCGACGTAAACGTCTACAGTTTGCCCAACAACACCAGAACTAGCGACACAGGCAATGGAAAACTGGAGCAGTGCGCTACATCGATCAAGCTCTCAGACCCCACGTCATACCACATTTCGGACGTCTTCGAAACGTTTTCTAGCATGACAAGCCCGTGCCCACACCGCCAGAGTTACTCGGGACTTTCTACAGCAGAAAGGTATCAACGTTATGCACTGGCAACCAGTCCTTAGTCCGGACTTAAACCTGATTGAACATCTTTGGGATGAAATTCAGAGGAGACTTAATAACGTCGTACCGAGACCAAACACAGCCGATGGACTGCGCCAGGCTTTTCTGAGAGTGTCGTTCCAGGTGCCAATGGCGTTCATCAATCGCCTGGTCCACTCCATGTACAGACGCTGCGCTGCTGTTATTGACACTCGCGGTGGACACACCAGATACTGATGTATAGACTGTGTACAGACCCTAAACCTTCTCGTAATGTCTTGGATTGTGATGAATTAATCACTAATGTGTCGTTTTCTAGAATGATTTGATTAAAGTGACTCTCGAATTTGGGCCCCAAGCGAATTGGGTCTGGGCCCCTGGCGAATCACGCTTCGTCGCCGCGCTCCACCTCCACATAATTATGTGGTATCAAATTAACCAGCATTACCCCGTGAATGTTTTAGGCCATCGATTGGGCCCGGAGCGAATTTGGGCCCCACATGTGGTATTAAATTAACCAGTATGACCCCGTGAATGTTTAAAGCCATCAAATTTGGGCCCGTGCGAATTTAAAAAAGCCCCCGCAACCTTTGGGTCGTTACAAATTACCCAATCAAAATAATGCTACTTTGGGTGTATTTAACTCTAAAATATTTGTGTGGAGGTTTGATGCTTCCGCACATACTGCCTGTAATATCAGTTAAAGTTTAAAATATTGTGCCTCACCTGATTCAGGAAATCCTGCTTCGATTCTAAATGACAGCATTCGCAAGATACCTGATCAGTCAGTATTTCAGTAATGGTTCCATTGTTTCCATTATTAAAGATATATTAGTTAAAAGTTTAATAAAGAGTTGGTCATTCTTGCTATAATAATTCAAAAATAGACGGTAAAAACGAAAATATTTAAAATTTCATTCAAATTACTTCATTCTCAGTCAAGTTATCATTGTTTGTAGTTTTGACAAGATGTGTGCACAGTGGTAACCAGCGCACTGGTAGAATCGGGGCTTAGCCTCGCTTTTCCATTTTTAAATTAAATTTTTAAATGGCGAACCGTTTTAATCTAGTTAAAATCTCGAGTATCTGATGCCATCGAGAGTCGATTATGGTCTCGTTTTGTTAATAAATGTCTAATTAATAGTTTAGATAACATTTCAGGCCGAAAGAAAGTCCTGCGATAGACAGATTTAGCTCTTGCATAATGTATGTTTAACTAGAGATCTATTTGAACCAAAAATATATATTTGTTCTGCTTATTATGTGAGATACTACAGTAAACTTAAATAAATAGATCTACTAATACACGAACTATTTTAACACGGCATTTATTTATAACCAGTTTATGTACTCACACTTGTAACAAGATAACACTTCAAATCTGTCCTCTGCCAAACCATATTTTTAGAATTCTATTGCAAAACTCTTGAAATTTGGTAATTTTCTGCCAAAATAATTTTATCGTCTCATCTTTGGAAAATTCCTCACTTTTAATAGCCACCTGCCGCTTGTGATTAAGTTACGCCTGGGAATAATTCATGGGTTATTTGTTACAGTGTTACTGTTATGATATTCTTTGTGATAATTTTCACCAGGAGAATCACTGGTTATTTACATTTATCCTCTACTAAACCCTTAATATTCTTAAAAATACAGCTGTGAAGGAATAACGTTTTCCACCAGAAATGAAATGAAGACATTGCTTAGAAATGTCGCCTTTATATCAAGAATTTACGTAGCAAACAAATTTTCGTTGTACTTTTTGTATATCAATCGGCATTCTTGGATATATTCAACTATATGTTTACCGTAGTCTTCAGACAGATGTTCCAAAATGTGTGGGACATTTCTTTAAACTGCGTAATGATGTCAAAACTAATTAATATATCCGCTACATATGTATAAAATATTTAGTGTTTCGGATAAATATAGCTCTCCACTTAGTTATGCCAGAAGCCCTCTTTATACACAAACTAGAAAAAAGACTATAATGGACACAAAAACCACTGGCTGCGAATCCAACAAAATATAGTTTTCACTGACAAGAAAATCCACGAATACTAATTATTTAAATTACAGTAAATAGTCCACAAATATATCTTACTTAAATGATAATAAAACAAATTCAAATTCAGTATAATCGACAGTTTCCACTATAATATAAATTGCTTCGATTGCAACAACAGCAACAAAACTCCGACCACAAAACAACTAATAACAAACGGTGGAAAGCAGGGAACGACACTCTTCCGTATATTTTTTAACTATACTAATACGTGTTAATGCTCTCTGTTCATTGTTATACTATGTACTTTTAAATATTTGCTTTATGAGCCGACTGTACATGTGGGGTTTTTTTTGTTTAGAGGAGAAGTAAATTAGTTTATAATCAAAAAAAAAAAAGTTTATTTTAATTACCTGTAGTTATACGGGTTCTTTCAAAACCATTAGATTAGTGATCTATGAGCGACGGTCGCCCAGTGAGCAAGGCTCACTATCCAACACGTCCAGGGTTCGATCCCGGTGTTAGCCGAGAAAGTACCTATGAAATTCGTATATTTGACACTTTTTTCACTATGTCTTTCTTAAAACTTTGCTCATACATGTAGCTATTATTACGTTATAAGGATATTCTCAAAGTGGTTGATTGTGTTTTTACCTTATATTTAAATATTTATTTATACGCCCACTTCTTAATTTATTGTCAAATATTTGTTAGTACTTTGTTACGCCTCTTTGTTTCAAAATTAATCTGGATTGTCAACCTTCAGACGCCCATTTATTTTCAACGATTTTCTATGACCCCTTCCAGAGTTATGTCCCTTTATTTTGAAAGTAGAGAGAGAGAAATGGGGTTTAACGTCCACTCGACACAAACTAGGTCATTTCGGGACTAAAACATTGTTCAATTTTATTTCAATCATTCGCTTGCGCGTAGGGGTCTTTAGCAGTGGGAGGAAACCGGAGGACCCGGAGAAAACCCACGAGGTTGGACAGGCGACCCTACTCCTTGTCACGTACAACCGGGGAATCGAAACCCCGCCAGTTGACTCAATGACAGACCGTATGATACAGCGCGCGCGTGCTTTTTTTTTTTTCTTGTAAAAGCGCGCGCTAACCATTCGGCCATACAACCCCCCTTACTTTGAAAGTAGAACCATTACCCTTTGTCTCGACTACTTCACTAGAATTATTCCACTCATCATAATATTCCTTATAATTATCTTCTTAGTTGTCAATGCATGTGGTCTCCATCACGGCAAAATAGACGATCTGTGACTGCGAGCGTATGTTTCGTTGCCTGGCAACCTATATTTGCCCTGTTTCAAAGATAAAGGGCAGAAGGGCGAAACTATACTCTGTGGCCCCTTTACCCTGTCGATAGGGAAAATTATTTATTACTGTAAAACAATGCAAGAAAATACGACTCGTTCTAATGATTTAAATATAACTTTAAGACATTATTTTTTTTGTCCACTGATTTGCTTATATCAGGGGCATTAGTGGCGGCTGATTATGAATGAGAAACAAGATTCTGCAGGTGCTTACACAAACCCAAAATTCATATCGTTATGGTGGGGTCGGGACGCGGCTATCTCTCCGAGAAATTTGTGGCTGTGGAACATGTTAGAGTTGATTTGTAGCATATGATCCATGGTAGCATAAAGTTTGAGCAATAATGATTAAAAGTAATATCTACAGAATTTGCCAATAGCGTTGAAAGTAACATTGCAACCAAGTGATTGTTTCCTTTTCACCTGCTTAAGCGTAATACAAAGTTATAAATTCTGTTCTCCTTTGTCCGTGATGTATTTCAAATGTGGTCGTATATATATTGTCGTCACTCCCTTCCATCCCCTCCATAGTTTTTAAGTTCATGAGAAGAAGAATGTGGTCGTATATTATCGTCAACCCCCTCCCAGACCAGGAGCCCGGAGGCGGGGGCAACCTAGCTGGAAAGTGTGTCAATTTTCTCCTATATATGGTATCAATGCATGCATATCTGGCATCATCAGAATGTAAGTCTGCCGGGTATCTGGTAGTGGGTGTGGTATTCCACGCCCAAAATGCTATGCCGCCAACTAGGCTAGATTTACTCAAAAGTGTAACACATGAAAATCATACAGCAGTGTACCGTACATCTTCAGGTATTACATAAACAATCCGACAGACATTTCTAGTGGTGGGGTACCCCTGACAGAGCTATTTAATTGCCAGAAATTTGTAGTGGTGGAGTATCCCTGACAAGAGTTATCTAATTTCCAGACCACAGCTAGGCTAGATTAGCTGAAATCTGTACCACCTAAAACAGCTTTGGAGTTGTTCAGTACCACCACAGGAATCATAAATGACCATTGCCAGACAGTTTGTGCGGTGGGTTACTCCTAACAGACACGCCCCAAAATGCCACGTCCCCAACTAGGATAGATTAGCAGGCTCTTCCCGTGTTCTAAAAAATTAAATTTTTGCCAGGATGCGTAGAATACTAATACCTAGCACATTATGGAAGAGACAATAAACTGCGGTTGCAAGAAATTGATTTTTGGGCAAAAAACGTTTTATGGGCCTAAAAATGTGTTTTTGAAAAAAAAATGTTTTATAGCCTCTTCCATACCATTGTCGTCAGGTTTCTAGGAATAATATTACCATCCCCATCCACCAATCTCATTTATTTTCGCCTAACCAATTCATGTTCAGTTTTACATCATGAGATTTAATTAGCTTGAATATGAATTATTCTTTAATTGAACAGAAACTTTAGAAAAAATTATTTCGCGTTAGAGCAAATTAAGTTGGAGTCGACTTTTATAGTTTAAAACTGTTTTCACAATTTCCCACGAGAATCAAGCGAAAGTTTTATGTCTTCGTAACATAAACACTTGGGCTACTGTAAATGCGACGACAAAGACAATAGATAATGGGAAAATTGTCAAAATTTCAGATATTTGCAAGTTTGGATTTAGAGAAGTAAACAATGCGACTTTCTAGTAGTGGTGTCCAATAATCCATTGAAAATATTTTAATCGTTACAAGGTTATCTGCACCTTGAAGCAATGTTATAACGCAACAATGATGTACAATATTTTATTCTCGATATTATCAAAATACGAGACTTCATTGAATAAAACTAAGCATAATAAAGTCTTCTAGAAAAATGGGGTTTAACATCTTACTCTTCTGCCGAAAGTCTGAATATGGCGCCTCTTACAGATCCTATGCCCAATTTTAAAAGCTTTCGAAGGACAATCAAGAGGCCGTGGTGATATTATATTGTACTCAAGTTTGGACTATACTGGCCCGGCAAATGTTAAATTCGCGCCTAATTGGACCAAGCAGTTAATAAATTAATTTACATAGTCAAAATTCATATCGAAACTACAAATTCTGTTGAAATCCAGAAATAAAAATTCAAGGTAGCTTGTTGAAAATTCAAGTTTTATCTCGACATTTCAAGTTATTCATTCAACATTTCAAGTTATTCACTTATCATTCGAAATTCAAATTTATTCTGCCAAAATTTCTAGTAAAATCCAACACACCCAACAAAAGTATATGTGCTGAGTAGTTAGGATAGAAACGATAGATTTTACTCGTTTAATGTGTTTTATTAGTCTACTAATTTTAATTCTTTAGAAATTTTAAACAAATCTTTTTCGTAACCATATAATTGACTACGTGATTGAACACACATAGTAAGTTGGTCTTTTGGCAAAGTTTGATCACAGTCTCTACGGTGATAAATATGAATTAGATATGGATCGGCCGAACGGAAGATATGGAGATGGGATTTCAAACACTTTTCATAAAAGTCTACATCTTCTTTTCCCCAGCCTTTGATTTCTTCTTTAAATCCTCTAAGTTTTATAGCGTCTTCTTTGTAAATAGACAAAATCCCATAACTGAAGAAGCGCCAAGTTCCGTGCTCATTGTCAAAGTTTACGATCTCTAAATCGCATGTTTTATTGGGAAAACAAATAATATTTGAACTATACTGACTAAAATATATAGGGAAATATACACGGTAACCGTGTTTTGTATTTAAAATTACCCTGTTTAAAAACCGACTATTGAAAATCATATCCACATCCATGATTAATAACAATGAGTCGTTTTTCAAGCTTCGCATTCCCATATTTATGGCTTTGGACCTCGAAAAGGGTTCATTTAAAATAGTTAATCTAATTTTCAATTTGTCTAAAAAGTTATGCATAACATCAGCAAAACGTTGCGAATTTTTGTACTCATCGTCATCGTCGACGTAAAGAACTACACACAAAATGATATTTCCCTGAAACTTTTCAATGACTCGAGTTAGTGATGAAAGAAACGAGGCGAACATTCTTGATCTCTTGAACAACGGTACAATAATCCATATTGTTGGACGTATGACATCTTGATTGTCAACTAAATCAATGTTTTCAGTGAATTCCACACCAGAAAATCTGTGTACAGTTCGGACAGAAATGGACGAATTCGGAGACGTTTTTACTGGTATTATATTTTCCATTCTTTTTCCAAAAGATAAACGCTGGTATGAAAACCCTGCGAATTTCTTGAAGCGGTATTTTTGGTCGCCACCGACAGCTTTTTTAGCAGCGTTTAGAGATAGGACCTTGCCCTTCCTTGATACGTCATCAATGGGATTTATAAATACATTATACCTTGAGTATATGTGTTTATTCTGACTGATAAAATCCCAAATATCTCCACGTTCTGTCTCTAACCAATCGTTCGGGTTATCCCCTGTGTGCAATTCGGACCAGCCTTCTAACTGCCGTAATCTCTTCCTAATTTCTGAAGATTTTATTTTATTAGGACTCGTGTGTTTACTCTCCGTATTATCAATGATATGACTTAATTGTTGAAATGTTTCTGCGAGCTGCTTCACTTTTTTATTCAATCTGTCCAATCTTAGAAGTGAGAAATGATTGTTGAGACGATACATATGAGAATGTTGTTTTATTGGGTGGAGAGTTATGGCCCTTTCTTCTGTTAACCCCAGTTTGTGATTAAAAGATCCATTTTTACCTCCATAATTTTGGTAGAATAATCGAGTGAACTGAAAAACAACAAAACAAAAACAAACCATATCGTATAGTTATGTTATAGATAAGTACTTCTTAGCATGTATTGTGGATTGGTAGCTAGTTGGAATCGTTTCAGAAACCACATACCTTAACGACCAGGACCACCAATAGGTAGGTCATTTCTATTTCGTCCGTAAAACTAGAGAATCGCCAAACACCTGACAGTGAATGGATAGGGTTTAAAACCTCGTCAGAAAAATACTTCGGTCGTTGTATGACTATTTGGTTAGTAAACACAGTGGCCGTGCCATAAAAAGAACATTTGTGTAAATTTAATAGATAGTGTTGCTTTGCATAATGCGTTTGGGATTCCATTATAAATTCAATACAAGAAGTATAATTTTTGTTTTGTTATTGTATGAATAATTTTGTATATATTATGTATATATTCAACATTTTCAGCTATTGCCTTACTATACTAAAATAAAACAGGCATCCGGGAGGTTCAAGGGAACTAAATCAGTAGAGACTTTTGGCAAGCGTAGATTCCTGGATCGTATCGCGTATCCGTATGGATTTTGCGTGTGACGCCATTAATGTGTGTGTATTTCTCATACGTGATACGGCACACGGATACGACAGTCCGTATGGAACAGCTTGTAACACTATTGTCTTTTTACCGTCCTTTTTGCTACTTTTAGACGCTGAAATGTATCATAGCGTTTTTATGAAACTATGTACTATTCTGGAACACGAAGGTGTATATTTGATGTGATTTTAACCATGATAACGACAGGAATTTAATCATTATTTTTGGTGGGTTTTTCTCGGATTTTGATTACTGTCCCTGTCTGTGTGCATGCTGGTTGATCTACGTGCTAAATTTAGGGAGGCGGGACTTTGCAAATCTGTAAATTCTATGGTAAAGGGGTATAAACTTTCTGAATTGATACATTAGTGAAACCAAAAATTTCTGTCAAGTCGAAGTCGAAGATTTTTTAATCACATTCGGAGTTATTTTTTTTTAATAGCCAAGCGACTGTCCGGGAAATTGTAGGCGAGGCACTTGACTAGTACTGGTGGTAATGCTGTAATAGAACTAAGATCAGCTCAGCGACGCATACGTAAGCGACGCGAAAGTCGGCCAAAACTCTAAAACTGCATTGACGCAACGTATTACATATACGATGCGGATACGTAATACCGATGGGAAAATTCCGCTTGCCAAAAGTCTCTATTGATTGGGCTCACTATACGTACCTCAAAAGAACTAGTGCAAGCGATGCCAGCATGTTTTTGAATACACCTCCCTAACTCAGTATCTTCATGACGTGTTGCTGTGCTATTCAAACAATCAGAGAAATGATTCATTAGTATACTTAACGTCTGTCCTGTAAAAAATACACCCGGGCCTCCTAAACAATATGGCGTATCGTTCAGAAGACCAAGTTTACCCTTTTCTTCTTTGGTTCCAGTGCCAGGTTGACCCATATACAACAGCTTGGAACTGTTTACAGATCTTAAAAAATGTTCTAGACGATCTGTCTTGACAAAAACATCGTCATCGGCTCTCATGAACCATTCGTATTCATTGAGAAAATGACTGGTCACATACTTCAACATTGTGAAGGATTTCTTTTGGGGCGGGTATGTGTCTTCTTTGATATCTTTCAAAAGGACAACCGGCAGAGTTCCATTGTACGCTGTTGTACCTCCAACAAAGAACATAATTTTCCCAGGCACTTGTTGTCCCCACGTATTATACATAGCTTCGGCCCGAGTTTCCAAGTATTTTCTGGTTGTCATGACAGCTACTAACAGGAACTTGTCTTCTGATTCGTGAATTAAAGTTTCGGTTATGGCATCTGTTGCCGATGGATGAAAGAAATTTCGGCAATTCTTCACATGAATTCGAAGAATGGAGAGAGATAACCATTGAACCATAAAATATCCAAGACAGAATCCAAACACAAAACGCTGAAGCTCTTTGAATTTTTTAAAGGAGATTCGTCTCATTGTTGCAGACATTGGCAATATCTGCTGAAATATTGCAATTTCTTCACACCTTAATCAACACTCAAACATTTTAAAATTATAAAAAATATATCCACATGTTTCCCAAAAAAAGGCCAAGAATTCATTTTCTTTGGCGTTGAACATTCAACGACAACTCCATGAAAAAATACATCGTAAGAAATTCGCCAGCTAAAATTGAATCCATCTCCCTGTTCTCATATCCCAGTTACTAAATCCACGATTTTTGCAAATATAAAATAGATACAACTTTTTCAAACTGTACAATTCCTAATTAGACCGAGAAAGCGCAAATATTCACTAAATAAGAACGGTGCCTTTTATGAAAATCTGTCAATTAGAGTATTCCAATCTTTAGAAACAACCTACATGCATGTTATAATTCCCTCAAGATCAACGATGCACTGGATTACCACGGCGCAGTCGGATTTTATTGGAATCCAGTCATTTTGTATTGTGTCGTCGCATTTATCACGAGATAAACACACACTTATAATCAATGAAACACGCTCCGAAGAATTTCTATTGATGTACACAAAGATTTGAAAATTCCACAACAATTTCAATCTTTTACAATGTCCCCGCCAAGATATGTTTACAATTCTAAAGATGTCGGCATTTCGTTGATCTGTTCTTTTCGTCAATTTCGTCTTGTTGTTTTAGTTGAGGGTCAACTGTGATTTTTGGCACCTGTTGAAATAAAACCAAAATATTGAACAAAAGAATTTATTGTATGAAAGAAAAGCGGGTTCGATATTAAAATAATATTTTAGAGTAGCTAAAAGAAATAAATATCACTTTATTACCAAAGGCACCTAGGATATTATACACAGTGCCACCCGCTTGTATCAAAAATCCAAATTTCAAGTTATCGCCCATTTCACAGAATAAACCAGTAAACCGTATATTATTCCCAGTCCCTGTACATGGCTCATTATATATAACGACAACAACATACGCCAACAAAATTTACATGGTAACTAGATAGTAAATACAAATTTTAAAGCTAAACATTACGTTAAAGGGCCGGGACCCGGCCCGTGTGTGTATAGGGAAACGAGTCTAACCTTCAAAAACATAATTTATCATTTTCTAATAACATTTTATATTTATGTGTAAAGATCAGAAGATAGATTGTTCCAATCCCAACTGTAAACGGGGAATTTTCGTACACGCCAATGGGTGGACCTCGGAGGCTCGGGTTTCTGTCGTATAAGAACGACTTTCTTTTGCAGCCCCACAGACCTAATTTCTAGCAATCGCTGATTATCAGAGCACGAATCCCGATTTTAATAAATGTCATTTTTCAGAATTAGTCATTTTATGAATATATAAAGAACAAAGTTAAGATACCAATAAACTGGCGAATAGCGTGAAAATCTTGTTATTGGTTCGCCCATTAATTTCTATTGACACGAACTCGTCGTTGGGCAAACATCAAGACATACATATCTATTCATTGATGTTAATGCAATTTTTGTCGTACACTTGTTTAATGGTTGGATTCATAGCTTGCGATGCTCAAAATAAAGGGCTAGTGATAACCTAGAGTTTCTGCAATGGGGTATCGGAGCCGGCGCTACTTTGGCTCGGTACCTTCCCTTTTTCAATCTTACAAAATCAGAGACCCAATCCTTGACATTTTTACAATTATTTACAGTTTTAACACCAAATCAAGGGTTTATAGAAGTAATAGAAAGTTGGAAAAAAAATAAGCGGCGCTGTAATAAGGTACCAAACAGATACCCAACCCCATACTGATTCACTCGACTTTCATACCTATGGAACCAAACCGGGATACCAATGCGGGAAAAAAACATTCGACTATACGCCCCATCCACACACAAACGCAACTGGACACTGACAAAAGATAGTAGTTCTTAATTTATTTATATAGTGAATAAATTCTTGCTAAATCAGTAAATCAAATCCGGATTTCAAAAGATGTTAAGAAGGCTTACCATGTAAATAAATTGGCTACAATGTTCTATATCATCTGCCCAATTCCCTCTTTCCTATAATCAAGCCTGCAGACCTTAGTAGAAATATATATTTAACACGTGCCCGTGACAGACAGACAATGGGTTGTGACATCTGGAAAAGGTTAATGGTTTAGTGAATTTTTCAGTAACAAAATATATATTTGTATATACACAATACTTATGCTAACTATTAAAATATCATTGACCGCGTGGTGTATTAAACCTCCGTGCGCGGTATTCAATATGGCGCGAATTTATGTGACATTTGAAGGCCGACAAAATGCAAAAACAAGAAGAAAAAATAAAATCTGATAAATCTTTGTAAGCGAATTCTTTCCACTATAAATGCACCATTAATTTCCTTGGGCTAGCTTGAGCTTTACCTTCCAAACGGTTAAGCTGGTTTAAAAACGCCGGCGGTTGTTAATTAACTTTGTCGTTTGAACAAATAAAGCAGTTTATAATCACCAGCTTCATACCTGTCTTTTTAAGAGGCGATTTTCTAAGCTGGTTTACCTTGGCCGTCTGAACGGTTCGGCTTAAAACTGAGCTTAGGATATACACGTGTGTGCGTCGGTAATAAAATATAACGTCTGACAGTGGCTGTCAGAACAGTTAAAGGAGCAGAAGTCTCTTACTCATTATTTTCCATAATATTCGAAATTAAAAACACGAATTGGAATTCAATATTGATCAATTTCAATCAATATTAATGTTGTTGTTATCTTGCCGTGAAACTATAGGGTCCTATATTTAAGACACAATTAACATTTTATAATCAGTACATGAGTCGTGTACCGATGGTTTCGGGTACCATTTTGTAATGAACAAATAAAAACATATCCTACAACACAACGTGGAAGTAATTAGTAAAGGCTGAATCACAAATGACAAAATAATAATTTTAAAAACGTGTAAAATGCATTAAACAAGCGTAAACGACTGCCGTTCAATTCGAACTGTCGTGTATTTATGATTTCGGGTGCCATTTTGTAATGAACAAATAAGAACATACAACACAACGTGGAAGTAATTAGTAAAGGCTGATTCACAAACGACAAAATAATAATTTTAAAAACGTGTAAAATGCACTAAGCAAGCGTAAACGACTGTCGTTCAATTTGAACTGTTCATGTTTTTCACCTAACATAATTGATTTGAAATTACAGATTTTCTTTCAAAAATTGAACATAAATCACTTTACATACATTCATACATGCCTTTAGAACCATTTTTGTCTATTTCAAGATAAAAAAAAATATAGAGCCATACGCCCTTTAAAGTGTTTTTCTCTGAAAGTCAGACTTATTTCAAAAAATACTGTTTGCTCCCAAAATCGTATACACGGTCTAATTTATTTATTTATTCACTCAATTAATATACGGTAAATACAGTATAAGTAGGGTGGTTTTACGCAAAGGCGCTTAATTATATGGGCTGTGAGTCAATTGAACAGTTATCATATTGGAAATCAATAATTTTGTTGGAAATCAATGATTCTGATAAAGATATAGAAAGCTTTGAGGTTATGAATTTCCTTATTGATTTATAATGTAAAATTCATCAATGCACTGCTTTAATTTGACAACAGCCATGGCATATCAACTCCACCCATATCGATTAATTTTACGCCCACCTTCCCCATATTATTTTAATAGCTATTGATTGTTGGCGGCAGAGGGAAAGGCGGAATCCAAGGCCCTGTCTATTGTCAACGGTTTGTCAGTTTTTGAATTGTTCAACCCCGAAATTTCTACGATTTATCTATAAACAAACTTGGGCTCAAATAATGACGCTCAAAATTGCTATAAATATGACGTTTTCAGGCAAGGAAAAAAACCCACAACCCGAGAATAGAAACTGCAAGGATCGTACAAAATGGACTTACCCCGAGGCGAAGTACATTAACCACACAGTTTATAAGTAATACAAAAAAAAGTACAGATAATGGGGAAAGAGTTCAGTGATTTTTCCCGAAGATGACACGTTTTTACCCACTTTTTTTTTAGTTTTAGTACATGTGCCTGGTCGATCTACTTACCGGGTAATGTACACCTCCCCGCCACCGCACCCCCAACAAAATACAGGGTAACAGAAGTTCGCATCAAACTAATTGGCAGCTCTAATTCACTGTCTTATAACATTATATCATGGGTTAGCCGATTTTTTAACAGTGTCTTTTTTCGACAGATACCCACCTAACAATTGAAAGAAATTTATAGTTTACTGGTGGTTATCGATGGTGATACAGTTATAGTTTAATAGAACAAGACAAATGTTTTATATTGGCAAATAATACTCACAAAAAATATGCTGTCTTTATTTCGATGAAATCTTCTGAGCAAGGCGTGCAAGGACATTGTTTCAAATGTAGTTCTGGTTTAAAATCAATGACACACTACATTATTTAGTAGCATGCCGATCCATTTATTGTCCCGAAGTAACAGGAGTACAAAATAACATGTATTATTTCATGAAGCAAGTCTACAAAGTTGGTTTATTTTTCTAAAATCTTTTTGTCAACAGTTGCCTGTGAAGTTCAACAATTCAAACGTCAGGCAATGTTCTTGGGGTTGTTTTGTCAACAATTGAAGTTGAAAGAATCTGTACGTTCCGTGTGCACTATTCGCACCAGCATTCCTTTTTCTATTTACATGACGGTATCATTTAGACCAAGACAGAAATATAAATTCATTCTATTTGAACTCAAGTCTGCACGCAAACAAAACCCAGACTAACGGCCAATGGTTATATTAGTATGAAATAATTAATTCATAAGGCTGGCAATCACCCCGCCCCCCACCAACTTATTTTTCGCTCCATGTAGTATTTAAAAAACTTAAAGATACATTATGGAAGATTCGATAACGAATTGGCAGTTATCACTATAATAGTTAAAAACCTGATAATGTAAAGGCAATTTGCTGAAAATTTCATTCAAATTGATCCACTATGAACCGAGAACTAAGCGATTAAAATTTCCGCATAGCCTCGATCATCATTACTAAAGTCAGTACAATAAACAGCATAGTCTTGATTATCCATTTAATCGTTAAATTGTGAAGGAAAGTTATGCAGTAAATCGGCTCATAATCTACTAAAGATCGCAGGTTAGCGATGCCATCTAGAGTTGATTATGGTCTGGATAGGTTAATAAATGTCTAATTAATAATTTAGAAAACATTTCAGGCCTAAAGAAAGACCTGCAATAGAAAGATTTAGCTCTTGCATAATGTATGTTTAATTCTAGTATAGGGTGTTTAAAAAACTTAATTCTAGTAGGCCTATAGGGTGAAAATAAAATTTAATTCAAACAATTGCTTTAGTTGTAGCCTATTCCAGCTGTCCTCATGACAATTAACAGAAAATATCCTTTTTCTTTTTCCTACTTAAATGGTTGAATCTGGTTGAATCTGATCATACAAGGAGAATTAAAATCATGGATTCCAGTTTTAAATTTTATTTTCAAACATATTTATAATATAATTATAATGAGAAGTTTAAATGATAATAATTAATACAATGATATGGAATGATTCATCTGAAATGAAAATAAACTTCATTCCACACAGATAATTTATAGGGCCCAGACAAATTCATGGACTTTTCATATATCATTTTAAAACAAAATTTCATTCCATTTCTTGCCAATTTGTATTTAATAGAACCTCTTACTATTTTAAAATATATCCAGGTTTATTTTTACTGAATATAGCTGTTCTGTCATCTATTGATATGGTAATAAGAATATGTTGGATCTTAATAAATACAATGTAAATTGCTTTATGATGGCATTTCATTTATCTGATAAATAAAATTATGATATTAATTTAATGTTTTAGATATACAATGCCTGATATTTAACCATTACTGTATATTCTCATACATTCTTTAACACCTATGACAATATAATATACCCTGAACCATAAATCCAATTGGTAGGTTTAAAATTTAACACAGGCGAATGAAAAGCTCCAGTACCTATTTGGAACATTAATCAGAATGTCCTTCACCTAAAGAACCAATCATTCTTGTATTCTAGATGAGGCCATTGCAGGAAGGCAGACTACGAAATGTAGTAACTTAATAAATAGGTACCAGCAGATGTTAACATAAAGACAATGGTTCAGGAAAAATGTACCTATTTTTATCTCAATTTAGAAAGTGTGGATAATGCAAATGTTAAATAATAATTGTTATTTTACATACATGTATGACTCTCTTACTCTCAGATTCATAAACTAATAATAAAATTTTTAGCACTTGAATTCAATTTAAAAAACAACAACTCTTAATGTGAGTGTAGCCACTTGCACTGTTCTGGTCAATTAGATAAGAACAATAAACAATTTAAACACACCAGATCGGAACAAATCTGCACTTTGCTTTTCCCTTAGATCCTATACAAGTTGTGGGTTGAAGAGAAAAGATAATTGAAGTAGTAAAATTGTATGTAAATGTACAATGTTTTATCAAAACTATATATTTATAGACTCAACATATAACATGGTTATTAGAGGAGGGAATTAATTACTAGTGCATAATTGAATAATTCTTATTTAAAGGCACTAAGCCTGTAGATTACAGCTATGATATGAATTTATATGGCATGGTTATTACTTGTAATAGAAACCTCTGGTTGATAAGTTTTTTCAATCACATTATGACCAACTAAATAAATGATACAAAAAGATTCAAATTATTTAGTAAAGGCACAAGTCAAATCAATTCTTAATCCTGCATATTCTGCATATGCATATCATTGCCCAATCTGATACTTTAGTATCGGCTGAAGTACGGTATATTTATTAACTAGATATTTATAAAAATCAACAAAAAATTAATAAAATGAATATATATATGTATATAGATGTAATATAAAAATTATAACAAGCTGGCCACATGCAATAAGATATAAGAATATAATTTGATAATAATAAAAATAGAATGATCTAAATGGAATGTTCAAATTTAAGAAACACAACTTTTCCTTCTACTCAAAAGTTGAACAATCTTACCATGTTTCTCTTGATAAGCTTTTTACCAAGATAATTAAAATACATTTAATATATGTTCAATGTCAATTTTGGTGGACATAAGAATTCAACATAATTGTGTATCTCGTTTTATCTATTCCAACTTTTGCACTTGCTGTGCTTTAAATAGGCCTACAGAAAAAAGCTATTCATTTAACTTTTCAGAATAGTACAATTTGGGCTAGTTTACATATTAAAAAGTACACCCTCTCTATAATAAATCCTATTTACAAGCAATTTATTTACTAGACAAAACACTTAAATACTATTACCAAAAATGCTTATTTTCACAATTCACATTATGATATGTGTGCAGAATATTATTGCCATTTCTAGCATAAAGCAAGGTTTTTTCAAAATACTAATTAGTCTAACAAATAATATAACTAAAAATCTTGTACTCTTGTTGTCAAAAGAATCTTAAAATTATTTTATGTAGCAAGAATGAGAAGAGTGATTTTGATATTAACGATCATTAAGTTGGCGAAATAAAAATATGAGCTTCAAAAATCATCTCTCCAAGAATCTCAGGAGTTTATTTTATAGATGTCATCTACCACTTCAAAGTACACCCAAGCCAATTTTGTCAATTAGTTTCCAATGAAAATATCTTGTTTTGAGGTATGCACACTCATGATTAAAGCTTAAAAAGAACAACTTTTTTTCCAAATTGACAATACAAAAGTAGTTGTTTTGAGCATTAAGTTTTGAAATAATTTATCCGAAATATACATCAGAGGATAAATTATAGAGGATAAAAACTGATGTTATATATGAATATATAGAATATCTTTGTGTAAAATTTTACAAAATATCTATCAAAAAATGAAATTATTGTGCCATTAAATGACTGACAACCTTCTATGGTCAACTAATTTGTGCTATGATATCAATGCAGGACAAAATCAAGTTTTAACCACCTAAACACTCATTGCACTATAAACTAATTTGGTCATTCAAAATTCTTGCATTATCTTTATGTAATTTACACACACACATGTATATATAATAATATCATGCTAGTTAATTAAAGAGAATGTGAAAAGGGTTAGGAATTCTAATAATGCTTACTTCATTTAACTAGTCACTGAAAACTTGTAATATGTAATAAATTGGTAAGAATCTGGTTTGACCATAATGGCACAAAAGATACTGAACAACAACATATATATAAAACAATCAATATTTAATCATTAATAATTTTCAAAATAATGATCCCAATTTCAATGTTTATCAATATACCCCGATGAGTTGCACTGAGGTGAATAGTCCAATGCCTAGTCCTTTTAATTATTTCCACAAAGCCAGACGTCAAAAAATACAAAACAGCACGAGCACCAATCAACAGCTCTTGCATGATTTTAGAGACTGTACCGGTATTTAAAGTAATGAAAAATTTGAGAGTTCATTTTGTTGTTCAGTATTAGTGACATATTAATACACCCAATTGACAGGAACCCATTGCTGTGTAGATGTTAAAGATGTTAACGCCTTTCTTAGCGATCTATAGGTTTGCTCAAATGAATCATTAACAAGTATAAGATCAAAATAAGCTTTATATGTCTGTTCTATCTGGGCACTTTCCCTTACGGTTCTAATAAAATCTTCTTCCTGCAAAAATAAATCAGTAAGACATGAACTGCAAATTTGCAACATTCAGCGTCTTTGAAGACAATTTAAACAAGCAATGTCAATTATGATTGTTTTGTAGTCTTTTGAAAAATATTTTTGATCTGATTGATTCCAAGCTGGGAGTTAAATAATGAATTTTAGTACATTTTAGCGTAGATTAAGACGTAAAAAAAGCACAATTGAGATCAACGACTTTAAGAAATAATCAAAATCAAACTGACAAGTAATTTTCTGGTAATGGAATTTAAAGAACTATGAAAGGATTTTGTATTAAAGTTCCTAACTCACATCAAGTACAGAACATACTAAGCTGTTATTAACTCCCTTGAGATGACATTTCAACCTCTTAAGGTCAAAAGCTCTTAACACCAAATTAATTTGGGCTTTTGGAGCAACTTTATGTTTAGAGTTACAATGCTAACCAGTATTAGAGTGGTTCGTGCAAATAACAAAAATCAAATAAACGAGCTATATTTGGGGCTTATTTTAACAAATATGATAAGACTTACCATTAAAATCATCATTCATTAACAATTAAACTATTGCTAAGTTGGATATTTGTGTGATTTGGCCATTTGAATGGGACTTTCTAATTATATGGAAAAGTTGATCGCCCAAGTAGCGTTACAGCGGTAGATTTTTTCATTAAAAAGAGTTATGTTTCTTGGTCACATCAAAGTTTCAAATTTTGTTCTGGAAAACGAATTCTTATTTTCCGCAGTCTGCTTTCTTCGTTTTTTTACGTACGTACATTTAACGATTTAATTTAACATTTGTATGCGTGCGCAGCCCTTAGAGAGAGAGAGATGTCTGTATTTCGAGCCGATTTTTTTAACGAGAGAGAGAGAGAGAGAGAGAGAGATGTCTGTATTTCGAGCTGATTTTTTTAACGTTTACATGCAATATACTATAGTTGAAACTTTCTAATAAGGGGTGAATTTCGTGGTTTACAAACGCAGTACGTAGAGAGTGCTTACCGTACTCATATTGTAGATGTTAAATATCCTTTATGATAATCCTATTTTGTTTCAAATAATTAGCACAAAAATAAAAATCATACACATCAAAAACAGAGGAGCACGCGACATGCGCAAAGAAAAAAAAGCCTTAAGCATTTTCAAATCGGTTCGGCAGCAGTGGTCCAAATGTCTAGCATTGCATCCGGAATTCTGTATAAGAATCTACTTAGAAGTCAAAAATGCGAATCCTACACATTGTGCTCTAAACCGTGTTATAAATTATAGAATAAACCGTAAATCAATTGAACCCATTTCAAGATGGAACTGCATGCTTTTTGATATGATTGGGCGATGTGTGGCGCCAGATAATCCAAAAATAGAAGTCGATACGTGACAATGCGTCTCGAAAAATTCTTTGATCTGTTATATGACTGGAAAATTCTGTTATTAAAAACAACCGGCATGACAATGACTACATAATAAGTTGGGAGTTCTGCAATAGGGATCTTTTAGTGAAATGTTAGAGAAATTTAAGTTTAAATATATCCTTTGTGTTTGAATTACCACTTATGGTTGGTTGTGTCGTATTATGTATCAATCTGGAAATTTCTGTTTTATAGCTATTGTTCTCGAAAGTAAGACGCACAATTTACGCATCGTGCCGCGTTTTAATATTTTTAATAATTATCATAGGCGTACGAGCCAAGGGGGGCAGCTGCCCCCCTAACTTTCGGGCAAGCTGAATTTTCGGGCAGACGGGTGAAGTGAAAAAAAAAATTATTTCATCTATTTGGCAAAATAAAGTTCCCGAAATCTAATAAAACACTAATTTTACGGGCTGGAATAGCACTAAAATGCACTTGCGGCCGTCAAATATTTTTTCGGGCATTTCTAGTTTTGCTTCCCTAACTGTCATCGATCCCTAATAAAACACTAATTTTACTTTTCTTTTAATTGAATACAACGAATTTGTACTAAGTTGACTATGGATTAAAACATTTTGTCTAGAGCCATTCTTTGTGCGACTTTTTTCTGGCATTGATTATTATTTGTGAATGCAACTGCAACAGTCTGATTGGATGGTTGGAATTCAGAATGGGATTTTGGTTACAAAAACATTGGATACTTTTGGAGCTGCTTTCACGGGCTAGGATAGCAGAAAACGCATTTGCGGTGGTTAAATTTTCAAAATTTTCTCTGGGAGGGTGAGGCCCCCATAACCCGCGATGATTGATTGGTTGTTTGGAATTCAGGTCAGCCAGGTAGGCTATATTGGACCGAATTGAAGTTGCTGTGTTCACAGGCTGGAATAACAGGAAAAAGCATTTGCGGCAGTTTTTTTCCCAACGGTTGATCTTTTGATTGGAATTCGAGTCAGCCATTGTCATTAGGCTATATTAGACCACATTGAAGTTGCTTGTTCACGGGCTGAAATAGCAGGAAAACGTCAAATATTCCAAAATTTTTTTTGGGGGGGGGGGGGCATACAAGGTAAGCTCCGCTTCTTAGCCTCTCGATGAAGACCGACACCGAAATTTTTTCGGGCATTTCGGGTTCTGCCCTCCTAACTGTCATCGAGCCCGTACGCCTATGATAATTATTAAACAGTCAATGCACGTCTTTTTGGTTATATTTCAGTTCTACAAAAATGAGTTGTTACTGGATTTATAATAACTGAAACGTTTTGTAACCACCATGTTAGAAATGGCAAATGCATAAGGATACTAAACACGAATGGCATAGCAATAATGGCACATCCTCCTATTAAATTTGACACAAAACCGGAGGTCAAATTCGCAGCGCCCTAAAATGATTAGAATCCGAGTCTTGTGACCAGTACCGTAATTTTATTTTAATCATACACGTCTGGTTAATCGAGAATAGGGAAAATAATTTCGTTCAATTAATTTCCAGTCTCAAATTTTGTCTGCGTATTTAGAGCTAGCAACAATGTAACTTCTAAAGTAACTAAAGCGCCCACTAACAACAGAGTTTTACGGTTAAATAAAAGTAACTTTCACAGTCTTGCAGTGTCGGTATGTTGCCACGAGAGTGGATTTAAAAGATAGAAAAAGGGCGAAACTACATGAGTTGACTCTGAAACGAGAACCGTTACAATATATACGTCATTGGTTACAATCAACTAACTTAGAAATTAAATCGCCGAGTTTTAGCCAAAATTTTAATCTAGTTCTTAACTTCTTATTTTTAAAAGTCCAACGAGTAAAGAATAATTTTTTTACATGGCTTCATTGATAAATAAGTGAATGAATATTGTCACTTGAATGTCTATTTTGGGCGACTGATTGCTGCTTACAGTGCATGAGCGAGCCCGTGAGAGCACTTTTCTCATAATCGAAGTTTTGATCCGCGTGGCAACATGCTGTTAAAACAGGTCGGTTTATATAGTACAGATAATAGAAGCTGTGGGCCACTCTACCAGTATGCCATTTCCCTCTCTTGAATGATGTAAAGTTGTAAATACAAAAATATTAGGTATTCTGTCATGGTCTTTTAATTTGGCAAATTTGTTTTAATAGCAATGTTTACTATAAAGTAAAATCTACCTACCGTTTTTGTTTCTACAAAATTGGGTCCACCACCACGATTCTATAAAACACAAATTTATCATTTTAAACTTTCTATTATTTTCTTTATGGAATCTCATTTCTAAAATAATAATGTCATTATATAATATCTATCTCATTATTTTTCAAAACAATACTCCACCCAAGATTTCTCTCACTATATTATCAAATATTCATAGCTCACATTGTCTTCTCAGGCTGGTGCCTTTCTCCATTAGTGAGAGAGAGAGAGAGAGAGTTTAAGTGCACTTCAAATAAATTTGGGACTAACATGGTATATCTTCCTTTCAATAATTTGCATAGGACCAGAGAAAACCCATGAAGTTCTAGTTATTGAAAAAATTGTACCAGTAATAGATAACCAGCTGTTGCCAGGCAAGATGCGCCCACATTTTGCAAGAGATGGATAGAGAACAAGCAATTTTTCGTACATTTAGGGGCCATAATCCAGAAAGTTTTGGTCTGAAATGCGCAAATATCAAAAGGGATATAAGATAGAGGGGCCACAAGATAAAAATGCTATGTTTCGTACAATCAGGGGCCATAATTCAGGAAGTTACGATCTGATATGTGCGAATATCGAAAGGAATCAAGATCTTTGGATTATAAACATATTTTTCAAGTTTCATCAAAATCGGATCAAAATCCACAACCTTGATATAACATATGTTTACACCATTTGCGTACGAGGGGTGATCATTTTGTCCAATTTTCTTGAAATTTGAACTTAGCCATCATTAGGGTGTAACGGTGATATATTCAAACTTTTTTTTTAAATCGGATAATAATTGTGACCTCTAGAGGAACCACAAGCTAAAAACACGATTTTTTTGTACAATTAGGGGTCATAATCCATTAACCCCTTAACTGCGTAGGACGTTATATAACGTCCTGGGCAACTGCCACTCACTGTGTGTAGGACGTAATATAACGTCTTGGAGGTATGTTTCCCAACCTATTCTTAGAACATAGTACATCACTTGGGGGACTCCCTTGGCAATTCCCCCACTATCGCAACACGTGTATAATGGCTGTCCTGAGTGCGTAAGACGTTATATTACGAATGGTCGAGGAAATCTTTGCCTGGACATGTGCAAGACGACACAACCTCATTCTGACTAACAAAATCTCGTTCTGAGTAACGTGTTCAGCTTTGAGTTTGACTATATGCACGTGGACAATAATGGCATCGTCCAGCAAGCGCAAGCTCTCTGAAGAAGAGGTTTTGAACAGTATTCTTGAGTCGGGTGATGATTTGTCGTCTTCCGTTGATTCGGAAGATGAAACTAACGATCGGGAGGAGGCGTATTTGATAAACCCCAGTGCCATAGACACAGAATCTGAGCCTGAGGGTAATGAACCCGTCAGTAGTGCCACTAGTAGTGATAATGACGACCCAGAGAATCCTCTGGAGTTTTTTGAACTCTTTTTCAATGATGAGTTGATTGATCTCATCGTAACTCAGACCAATCTATTTGCCCAGCAGTTCATGAATGACAAGGGACCTGAACTGAAATGTCGCTCTCGGGCTAAACAATGGGAAGATACAACTGGTAATGAGATGAGGCTTTACATAGCCCTTCTACTTCTCCAGGGGGTTGTATACAAGCCTGAGTATCAGCATTATTTTTCGAAGAGGGCTTCGCTGGATACACCCTTCTTCCGTGATGTAATGCACTGTGACCGGTTCATCCTCTTGAACAAGTTTTTGCATTTCGCAGACAACACCAAAGCAGCAGACAATGATACCATTCCCCGTAAGCTGTACAAATTGTGGCCAATACTCCAGCACATGAAGAGAAGATTCTCAGAAGTTTATCAGCCAGAGAGGGACGTTGCTATCGACGAGTCACTCATGCTGTGGAAGGGAAGATTGTCGTGGAAACAGTACATCCTTTCCAAACGTGCACGCTTTGGGATAAAGTCGTTCGAGATATGTGAATCCAGCTCAGCCTTCATCTTGGACTTCTTTGTTTACACAGGGGAGGGTACGATGTATGATCAAGGGATTGATGAGAACCTACCAATGGGTTCAAAAATAATCCTAACACTTGGTCGGCAGTTCTTCAACAAAGGTTACTGTATCAATATGGACAACTTTTATAGCTCACCTAGTCTTTATGATGAAGTTTGTGCAAAAAGCACTGATGCTGTTGGAACCATCAGACCTAACCGAAAAGGTCTACCCAAAGACTTTCTGAAGCAGAAACTTCGCAAGGGAGAGATCAAAGCTGTGTATAGTGAGAAGCTGATGCTTCTGAAGTGGAGAGACAAGAAGGACGTCCACATGCTCAGCACCATCCATGATGCCAGAACCAAGCAAGTAGCAAGAGCAGATCCAAATAAGCCACCAATAATGAAACCACAAGTGTGCTGCGATTACAATGATACCATGGGTGGTATTGAACTGAGTGACGCCTACTTGTCTGCCTACCAAACTTCCCGGAAAAGGTTGAAAAAGTATTATATCAAGCAGTTCCGTCATATCCTGGATATGGCTGTACTGAATGCCCATATCTTGTTCAAGAAGATGGGAGGAGCCATTCCAAGACTAAGCTTCGTTCTGTCACTGGTGGATAGGTTAGTTGGGAAGTACAAGGTGCAACAGAGAGAGAAGGTGGGGCGTTCGTTCCATAGTGACACTCCGTTGCGCCTCACTGAGCGTCACTTCCTTACCCGCATCCCCCCCAACACCCAAGAAGGAGTACCCTCAAAGGAAATGTCATGTCTGCCTATCAAAAGGCACTAGGAGAGACACAAGTTACATGTGTAACGAGTGTGACAAGGCTTTGTGCATTACTCCATACTTTGAAACCTACCACTTTGAACTCAACTACACTCGCTAAGTTGTGCGGGACTGATATAGTTCCTCCCATCCCCTGGATCATGTCTCTCACCCCCCAGTAAAATTTATTGCACAAAGAGATGTAGAAGAAAGTACTTTTGTCCCAAAAAAGAGACCGTTTGTAAAATTGAATTATAGTTTCAATAATTCATCTAATTTTCAAAAATTCATTACAAGTGTGTAAAAAGGACTCAAAATAAAAATATATAAAAATAAATTTCACTATTTATTTCATTATTTCACACTTAGAACAAAGGAAGAACATATATTTGACATACAAAATCCAACAGAACATGTATATAGAGCAATAACAACAGTGCTATCTAATCAGGAATAAAAAGGCCCCAAAATGACGTTATGACGTCAAATTAATTACACAATAGGATGACGTTAACGTCATAAAAACTACACAGTTAACTGGTTAAGTTATGGTCCTATACATGCCAATGTCGAAAGGAACAGATGTTTGGGAGATAGACCTATATTTTATGTTTCGTCAAAATCGGACAAAAATTGTGACCTGTAGTGTCCACAACAAACTGTGGATGGACGGACAGGGGCGTTGGCATAATACGTCCACATGAAAATATGGGCATATAAAAAGTATACATTTAGCTGAATTTCCGCCTACAATATCAGATTGTGGCAACAAAATCACCATTTTTTACCTTTGCTCTTCCTGTTGTACTTAGTCTATGGCCTTCTTCATACATTACTTTTAAAACCTCTACACTTGGTGCTGCTATAAATACAATATACGGCATGAACTCTGGTGTCTTCAATATCTTCAGAGACTAGAAAAAAATTATTTTTAAAAAAACAAAAACATAAGAAATAGTTGGTTATATAAAATACTAAACTTCACCGTCGTCATTTTGGTTATGGTATTATCGTTCCACTCAATAAGGTTCTGAGAAGTGTTGAGTGTCTAATTATAATGACTTATTAACAAGCAATTTTATAGCCGAGTTAACATACAAAGAAACAAGCCAACAGTGAGGCTGATGTCCCCCGCCGAAATCCCAAAATAAATAGATGACATATTAATTAATCGTACATTTATTTTTTTCAAAAGTATCGAGGAATCAAACCATATCTTGTCCCAAACCATCGACAAATGAAATCGATTAGCTCAGCTTGGCGTCAGCTCAAAATGTTAATCATTGAACTCAATCAAGACATTCACCTAATGAACATCTACATCATGTTTAACCATTCACCTACGCCAAGTTTGAACATTCTACCTCAATTAGAAGGAGAGTTATTGTGTTCCAAAGTCTCAACCAATCAAATTGCTTATCACTCTGCTTACCCTCAGCAAAAAATGTTCACTATCAAACTTAGTCAAGGTATTGATGTAATAAAGCTATACACCAAGCGTCCTCACTCTCACTTAATTAGAACTACAGTTATTGTGTCCCAAAGCATCAACCAAACTGCTTATCTCTGCTTACCCTAAGCAGAAAATTCTCATCTTCGAACTCAATCAAGGCATTCACCTAATAGACACCTACGCCAAGTGTGAACATTCTACCTCAATTAGAATGAGAGTTATTGTGTTCCAAAGTCTCGACCAATCAAATTGCTTATCACTCTGTTTACCCTGAGCAGAAAATGCTCATTATCGAACTTAGTCAAGGTATTGATGTAATGAAACTATACACCAAGTTTCATCACTCTCACTTAATTAGAACTAAAGTTATCCCAAAGCATCAACCAATCAAATTGCTTATCTCTGCTTACCCTAAGCAGAAAATGCTCATCTTCGAACTCCATCAAGGCATTGACTTAATAAACACCTACACCAAGTTTGATTGAACATTCTGGCTCAATTAGAAGGAGAGTTATTGTGTTCCAAAGTCTCGGCCAATCAAATTGCTTATCGCTCTGCTTACCCTGAGCAGTAAATGCTCATTATCGAACTTAGTCAAGGTATTGATGTAATAAAGTTATACACCACGCGTCCTCACTCTCACTTAATTAGAACTAAAGTTATCGTGTCCCAAAGCATCAACCAATCAATTTGCTTATCTCTGCTTACCCTAAGCAGAAAATGCTCATCTTCGAACTCCATCGAGGCATTGACCTAACAAACACCTACACCAAGTTTGAACATTCTAGCTCAATTAGAAAGAGAGTTATTGTGTCCCACAAAGTGTGACAGACAGACGGACGGACAGACAGACAGACGTCAACCCATTTTAATAGTCCCCTGCTTTCTTCGAAAGGCGGGGGACAAGAACGATGCTTTAGCTGTGCCTTATGGATCTTTTCAGATACAATGCATATGGATTCTTAGCTTTGTTCCAAGACGATAAACATGTTTTCATTTTCAACTCTTTTTGTGTGAACCTGACAAAACAGATCAAAATTAGGCCATACAAAGAAAATATTTGTGTTCTCAAACAATCCGTTCTAAAAATCTGATGCAGGAAGGAGGTTTTTGTTTTTATGTATTTCTTTCGTCAAAGGATTACTACTGAGCTAAATGACTTCTCACAAACATCACAATATTCAAGACACTACATTTATCTCATGACATTGTTGAATGTATGATTATCCAGTATTATTTATGATTGTCAGTAACATTTATCAGGGATGCAATGCAAATTTAATGATAATTGGGCCTGCGGTACATTTTCATTTTCATTAAAAACCAACGGTTGCAATGTAAGATACGCTCAAATTTTGCAAGAAATGGATAGAGAACAAGTTAAAAAAAATAAAATTTGATATTCCATACAATAGGGAGTCATCATCTTGGAAGTTATGGTCTGAAATGCACGAATATCGAAAGGAACTGAGATCTTTGGAATATAACTATATCTTTAAAGTTTCATCAAAATCGGACAAATATTGTGATCCCTGGAGGGCCCAAAATATGACCGAAAGCAGACCAGGCCCGTAGGTCATTTGGCACGCCGGAAAAATAGTATATTTTGTGCTAAATCATAAAATCACAGAATACGAAGAATCTCTGTGCGTGTCGTGAAGTAAACCGTCAGGTATAATAAAATTAACAGTGTTCAGTAGTCCACGAATGGAAACCATTGCTAATTAATTATCCTTGTGTATATTGCTTTAATCACAATCAACGGAGGATCAACATCAAACAGATTAAAAGCCTAACATTTAATCACTTTAATTAACCGAGTTTTGTTTTTTAATTAGTACTGTGTAACCATTCTTAAAACCGAGTTGTTGTTACAGCATAATTATATTTACATGTTATCGAGTGAAAATACTAGAAAAATATTGTTTGAGCTCCCCAAATATTAATACAAGTTAATATATTTATAAGTTTTAAAAGTATGTTGTTAATTGTTGTACATTGAATGACTTTGAATTATTTAAATGCATTAATCATACAGAACTATTTTTCGCTGCATATGGAGAAATAGTCAACAGTCTAACTCGTCACGTACGCAGTACGCACAGGTTAATTAAAAGATGGTTGTCAGAAACATAACGCCAAGAATAGTTTTGTGATTGGTTCCCAGAATTTTAGAAAGTCAGCTCTGGTTGAGCACACTGCCTCCGGTGACCATAAAATGTCACATGAACACAAAGATCGACTATTAAAAGATGTTATACCACAACAGTTCCATTAGAGATACGAGGAGGATGTATACGGGGGATGTTGTAAATAAAGTAAGAAAATAGTGTACTTGTGATGAATGAATGTTTCTTGTCGTTATAATTTTTTATATATAAATAAATAAATGATAATTGATTACATGTGTTCCTTTATTGAGGGGGTGGGTGGGTATAAATGCCGACGTGAGATTAAATTTCTTTCCGACTGTCCTTGACCCAATTAAACCCGATCGACATTTCAATATCATGTTGTTTTGTGTCTTCTTATTATGTGCTAAAAATAGCACCACTTCCTCCACATGAAAAATGACCGGCTGGGAAAAATTTTGAAGTGGAAGCCCTGGTCCAAAACCTTTGTATTACTTATACACTATTGGCATTCAAGCAGCGTTCATTTTGTCGAGCAGTTTTGGTCCGAAATTCGAACTCAAACATCATCAGGGTGTAACGATGAAATTTAAAAAAAAAATTTAAATTCTGATAAAAATTAGGTCCACAACCTAAAATCTTGATTTTTTCGTACAATGAGGGGCCATATTCCAGGAAGTTACAGTCCGATATGTACGAATATTGAAATGACCAAGATCATTGGGAAATATATAAACACATATTTTGAGTTTCATCAAAATCGGATCAAAATTGTGACCTCTTGAGGGTCAAAAATCTTGATATTACATACTTTAACACTATTTATGTACAGGATCAAAATTGTAGCCTCTAGAGGGTCCATAACCATAATATATTATATGTTTACACTATTTGCATATGAGGGGGTGACCATTTAGTCCGGCAGTTTCGGTACGATTTTCACAAAATTCAAACTCTATCATTAATAGAGGAACGGTGACATATTCAAATGCTTTTTTAAATCAGATAAAAATTGTGACCTCTAGAGGGACCACAAGCTTAAATGCGATCTTTCGTACAATCATGGGCCATAATAGAGAGGAAGCTATGGTCCTATATGCGCGAACATCGAAAGGAACGAAGATCTTATAAACATACGATTCAAGTTTCATCAAAATAGGATTACCAGATACGTCCACATTTTGCAAGAGTCCACAACCTTGGTATACATACTTCTACAATATTTGCATAAAAGGGACTGCCAATTTGTCTGTCAGTTTTGGTTGATTTTCACGAAATTTGAACTTACCCATCATTAGGGTGTAACGTTTTTTAAAATCAGATAAAAATTGTGACCTCTAGAGGGACCACAATCTAAAAATGTGACTTTTCGTACAATCAAGGGCCATAATTCAGGAAGTTAAGATCAGATGTGCGTGAATATTGAAAGCAACCAAGATATTTGGGTTATAAACATGTATTTCAAGTTTCATCAATTAATCAGATCAAAGTTGTGGCCTTTAGAGGGTCCACAACCTTAATATACCATATATTTACAATATTTGCGTACGAGGGGCGACCATTTTCTCCAGCAGTTTTGGTCTGATTATCACGAAATTCGAACTCAACCTAATAAGGGTGTAATGGTGATGTATTCAAACTTTTTTTTAAATTGGTTAAAATTTATTACCTCTTAAAGGGACCACAAGCTAAAAATGTGATTTTCCGTATAATCAACAGGCCATAATTCAGGAAGTTACAATCAAATATGCTTGAATATGGAAAGGAACCATGATCTTTGGGTAATAAACATGTATTTCAAGTTTCATCAAAATCAGATCAAAATTGTGGCCTCTAGAGGGTCCACAACCTTGATATACCATATATTTACAATATTTGCATACGAGGGAAGGCCATTTTGTCTGGGTGATATGGTCTGATTTTTACAAAATTCTAACTGAACTGCAATAAGGGTGTAACGGTGATATATTCAAACTTTGTTTTAAATCGGATAAAAATTGTGACCTCTAGAGGGACCACAAGCTAAAAACGTGATTTTTCATAGAATCAAGGGGCATAATTCAGGAAGTTATGATCCGACATGCGCAAATATCGATAGGAATCAAGATCTTTGTGATAGAAATATGCATTTCAAGTTTCATCAAAATCAAATGAAAATTGTGACCTCTAGAGTGTCCACAAGCTAAAAACAGTGTTTTTTCGTACAATCAGGGGCCATAATCCATAAGTTTCGTCAAAATCGAATATGAAATGTGACCACAAACAAATAGTGGACGGACAGGGGCGACGGCAATATATGTTCGCAGGAAAATGTGGCCGTATAAAAATGTGACCTCTTAGAGTGGCCACAAGCTAAAAACATGATTTTTCATACAATCAAGAGACATAATCCATGAAGTTGTGGTCCGATATATGCCAATATCGAAAGGAACCAAGATCTTTGGGAGGTAGACCTATGTTTCAAGTTTTGTCAAACTCGGATAAAAAGTGTTACCTGTATATATAGTTACTTCCTGTAACCCGGAGAAAACATGTATATGCGATAATTAATGAGACTGTATTTTGTTTTGTTTTTTAAAAAAAATAAATAAAAACAGGTCATGTGGCTCTTTTTAATAAGTGATGAGATAGTATCTGAGAACTAAAATATTTTTTTTATTTCACCTTAGTGAAAAGGAAAAACATTTCGATTGTAAATCAAATATATACTTACAGTAGGATTAACATCCAGCACACACATTTTACCAGACTGTTTGACTTCGTATATCTTTTCCAGTTTAGTTCCATAAAGGTTACCATTATATTCACCAAATTCTATATATTTATTATTGTTGATGTCAGCTGCCATAGTTTCTCTATCTGTAAAGAAATAACCCTTACCATCTGATTCATTCTCTCTTGGTGCTCTAGATGTATCTGAAACAAGGCAAAATTATTTCTAGTTTTATTTCACAATAATCTTTCAAATCTCATACAAATAGCTGATAAAAACAAATATAGGTTGTGAAGGGGGCTAGGTGGCTTGAGTTTTCTAATGCACAGACTTTAGATGTTATGGTCTGGTATTGATACTAGTGTCTAGGCATTTCACTCTCATGCGAGTGGCTTGTGTGTGCCAGCAAATTATTGAAATGTACTGTAATTTAGTTGTGAAATGATCTAATTTGTGTTGAGTGGACAGTAAATCTCTCGAAATGACACCCAAATCTCTTTCCTCATTTTATACAAATGAATCAATTGTAGACATTATTGTGGAAAACAGGATAATGAAATTAAGAGACAAGATTTGTATATTGTTAATAATCTCTTTACAATTATCAAAAAATATTGACAAAGTTATCGGGCAATCTTTATTTTAGTGTTTTATCATTTATCCATCAAAATTTTCCACTTACGGGCAATGACTCCACTGAATCTTCTAGGATCATCTCTGATAAGTCTTTCCTTTAATGATCTGCGACCCACACCATTAGCACCAACAAGGACCAGTACACTTCTTTGGAAAGGCGACATTCTCCGCACTTCTTCATATATCAATACATCACAACGATCAAAATCTAAAAATTAGAAATCAACAACTTACATTCAAGATTTTAATTAGAAATTAACTTTGTTTTTACAATTCTGTCTTTTCTCGGATAATTTCTAGGCAGTTTTTGCTATATAAGAAAATTGTAATTATATTGTTATTATTACAAATTCAATTAATGTCAGATTTTTATTTATTGTTCGATTCAATTTTATCCATCCTAAGGTCACACAATATTACTCAACAAATATCATGTTCATGAATTTCAATGATAGATAATCATCAGGGGCCGGTTGCTCAAAACTTGTGCAGATTCAATTCCAAGTGAGCTATAAACATTGGCAGAAAACGAAAACAAGTCCACTAGCAGCGTATTCAGGGCCCAGGCAAACAACTACTCACGATTATGTAAACAATCACACTTAATTTGAATAAAATCTTTCAAATTCTCTGACATGCAGAGGGTTTACATGATTTCAGTGACCGGGGCAGTAGCTCTGCAAAAACAGTGTGGAATTTCGATAGGGTTTTTCCTTATATTAGAATTACAGTCTGTAAAAAGACATCACATCAGCTAGTTGCATGACTGAATTTCAATAGGTTCACAATCCCAGAATTTCATAAACCTATGTTTACAAGATTTCTCAAACAAAGCTTCCTTAACGAACAGACAGAAAGACAGGTACAACATACTTCCAAAAGATGACATATTTCAATGATTTTCACTTTAACATATTTATTCTAATGTCTATATTGCAACTGGAGGCATCAAAATACCTAGTAAGGCAGTACTAACTATATATAGCATGTGTGTAAAATAGTTTGATTTTTTAGTAGAGGGATATTGACTTCAGCCAAAGTCCAGGTGAGCTTTTCATAAGTCTAATGGAATTCGCTAACAGGAAAGTCTGAATTATAAGTCTTACTGACCTGTATTTGCTTTTGTATTGTATTTATATTTCTTTTTCTTCTTTTTTGTTAAACCACAAACTATAACAAACGTACAACAAATTAAAATCAAAGCAATCTATTTAGGATTAACACTGGGTATTTTCTTTAATAAAATTATTTCCAAAATATCTTTATGAAAAAAATATATGCATCAATCCAAATTTGTAATGATGTTGCAGTCAATAAAATTGTTAAATATCTCTTTATCTATTGCCATGTAAAGAAAAACAAACTTACACAGGCTGCTTGATGAATTGTCATAGTCATGTTGTACAAAAGCTTTTCTTTTTTCTTCCAAATTTTTCGAAGGAATTAGTCCTGTTGGTCCATCAATATCTGCAAATCTTGCCTAAATCAAAGATATATAAAATTTCCATTCAATCCTCACAAATTACATATCAGCAAACATTTTTATTTCAGACCAGAGTTCAAATAAATTTAAATAAGTAGCCTACCTGCCACCAATTACTGTCATCGGAATTCACAATCTCCAAAATATCTCCATCTTGAAATGGCAAACCGGCCTCCTTACAAGGAATTAACCGATCTTTCATTGGATCATAGTTGAAATGAGCTTTCATATATATCTGGAAAAAGAATACAATGTGCTTGCTTGAGAACCAATATTTCATCACCGGCCATTTCTCCTAAACATGTGTGTTGATTTGATTGAGTGACTTCACAAGAATCTTTTCTACATGTATGACTAATAATTGCAAATATAAGGTATTGCTGACATAATCACTTTGGAAAGACAATGTAAATATTAAAAGTTCCCATTCTTCAAATTTAACCTTTGTCTCTTCCCTAAAATCAAATTTATATTTGAAAGAAGTAGATTGTTCATACCGTTTCTGTGACCCTAGAATCACCATAAGATGGAACTATTTTTAATGTAATGGTATTATCAGCCTGGACAATGGTTTCCATCAATTGATCTGGTGTTATCATTGGTAATCCATTTACTTCACGAATGATGTCATTTACACGAAGTAATCCTGAAAAAAAAAACAATTAACCCTTTAGCACTTGTAAATATTTACTTCCACAGTGGATCAGTGAGTAAGGCACTGGCTCACTGACCAGGATGACATACATCCTGTCCATGTGATAGCTGAATTCCTTGGGATTTTCCTCTGGTTTCCCCTTCTCAGAGGTAGAGCCTGTTAAGGAACCGCTTTTAGAGATGAGAAACCAAGGTCCTGTGTACATGTTTGAGTGCACATAAAATAATCCTTGGCAGTTGGAATTTGATCATCCAATCCCACGCTCTGGATGAGAACAACTGTTCGGTGTTTTGGGTGGTCTATGGTGGCCCATGGTAGCAATAGCGTTTTTTGGGTTATTTTGGGTATTTCATTTAAAATAATAAAAATATTTGTACAAAAAAAAAAAAGAAACATTTTTTTTTTTTTTTTTTACAAAATAAAAAAAAAATAATCTTTTAAAATTTAAAAAAAAAAATCTTTTTAAAAATTTAAAAAAAAAAAAAATCTTTTTAAAAAATTAAAAAAAAAAAAAAATCTTTTTAAATTTTTTTAAAAAAAATCTTTTTAAAATTTAAAAAAAAAAAATCTTTTTATAATTAAAAAAAAAAAAAATCTTTTTAAAATGAAAAAAAAAAAATCTATATATATATATAAAAAAATAATAAAATATATTTTAAAAAAAATAAAAAAGAAATAATATTAAAAAAAAAATTAAATGAAAAAAAAAAAAATTGAAAAAGAAAAGATAAAAAATAATTCCCGACGTGGCCCATCGTCGCAATAGTGTCTTGAGTATCCAGACCCAGTATACAGCTATCATTAGACTAGAGCGACCAGAAACATTTTGTGGCCCATTGTTGCAGTAGTATCTCGATTATTATGTGTGGGATCTATGAAGAACGTATAAACTCGAACGACAAGAAACGAGTCTGTAGTTATCTCACGTCAACATAATTGTAGATACTTCAATTTTGATTAGCTAAGCACTAAAATAAATCTAATATTATCTATTATCCAATCAAATACTAAAATTTGAATTTTATCTTAGTAAAACAGGCCCCAGACGAAGTCCACGTAGGCTATCATGCTCTATTATGTCTTACCCGTTCCTGTGGTCGTAGCGGGGGACTAGCGATGACCTCAGGGAGAGCAGGGGTTTCACAAAAACTGAAGCTAAAATCACTCACATAGATTTTAAAATCAAAGTGAAATTTTAAATTTATGCGTTTCACGAAGATCGATTGTAACTTAAAATTTAATTTTAATAGATTTTAGTTAAAATTACTTGTGCCTTGATGTGAGGTAACTATAGACTGGTTTCTTGTCGCTCGAGTCTATACCATACGTTCTTCATAGATCCCACACAGGATAATCTGAACGACAGACCCACGATGTTTGACAGGTCACCCTACTCCTTGTCACGTACAACCGGGGATTCGAAATCACGCCAGTTGACTCAATGACAGGCTTTATGATATGACAGGCTTTATGATACAGCGCGCACGTGCTAACCATTCGCCCCCCCCACCCCGGCTACTTAGTAGTAGTAGGCCTATACTTCGAGGATTAGTTTCAAAGTTGTTAACAACTTTTGAAATTCGACCTCAGGGAGACCAAGTGTTTTAAAAACATTACATAAGCCTTTTGAGGGGAGAATAGGCCTTGCGCACTAGTAGGCCGAATGGTGTCATTAAAGTCAGTGACTTCAAACGTCATTATGTATGTAGGCCTAGTTCTAGTTAGACTGGATAAACTAGTCTAAATGACGCTAGGCTTCTATAGTCTATTAATTATACATTTCTATTGACTTGCATATGTATAAATACATATATCCAAGTCCATAGACGTCATGGGTGGAAAAATTGTGTTTCACGTGTTGATGTCTGTTCGAAAGGGAAGATAACTACAAACTCGTTTCTTGTCGCTCGAGTTATGCCACATAGGATAATCGAGACACTATAGCAACAATGGGCCACGAGGTATTTCTTGTTACTCGAGTCGAATGATAGCTGTCGTAGGCTGATTTTATACTGAGTCTGGATAATCAAGACACTATTACGACGATGGGCCACGTGCAGAATTCTTTTTTTGATTTTTTCTATTTCACTTATTTTTTTTTTTTTAATCAAAATGTTATTTTTTTTATAGATTTTTTTAATCTTAAATATTTTATTAATTTTTTTTATATAGATTTTTTTTTATTTTAAAAAGATTTTTTTTTTTTTCTTAAATTTTAAAAAGATTTTTTTTTCTTTTTAATTTAAAAAGATTTTTTTTTTCTTTTTAATTTAAAAAGATTTTTTTTTTCTTTTAAATTTTAAAAAGATTTTTTTTTTCTTTTAAATTTTAAAAAGATTTTTTTTTTCTTTTGTTTTACAAAATAAAAAAAAATGTTTCTTTTTTTTTACTTTTATTTTTTATGATTTTAAATGAAATACAAAAAATAACCCCAAAAACGCTATTGCGACCATGGGCCACCATAGTGGTCAAAGTACTAAAGGGGTAATGCCAAGGAGTGTTAAAGGACAATATTGGTGTCAGTCATTATAAAATATGGGATAGAGATCGTTAAATTACATCCCAAATAATTTTAACACAGAGATCATTGCTACGGGAGATGTGTAACAAGCACGTGAAGAAACGGGAAGTGACGTCAAACATGACAAACATGAGTTGTCCTTCTATTTAACTGACTGAAGTAATGAGCGGTAACAGACAAACGATTGAATTTCATTTCACTGATAATTCCGTTAAAGATGAAAAGTTGTTATATGAGACAATGAGAGGATATCTGACAATTCAAAAAAGAATTGGCTGTCAGTAGATAAAAGATAACGAACAAATTAGAAAAAGTCTGTGCATTACCATGTTTTTATTAAGAACAGAAAGGATAAAGATAGGTTGACAGGCAACAAAACATACACCCACAGCAGCTAAATCGTCCGAGCGGTCGTCAAGGGTTGTCGCATATTTATTCCTTTGTGGTAATTGGGAGCCTTTACAAGACAGTTCCATACAGATCAGATTATAAATTTTGTCGTTTGAGGGTTTACAAGGTTCTACAAACTGAAACAAGGGTCTCAACTCTGGAAGTAATCTACAGAAATTGTTGAAATTTAACAGGCTTTTTCGTTTTACTAATTTAAATAATGCATACAAATTTCACATAGATCACATTTGTCATTCGAAATTTCACAATCGCCATAACTCTAGAAATTATTGACGGAAATTGCTGAAATTCAATAGACCTGTTTCACAAATTCAAATGATGCATATAAATTTCATACATATCGGATTATCAATCGAGCATTAACAAGGTTTAACAAAGTGAAACAAGAGCAATAACTCTAGAAGTAATTATTGTAAATTGCTGAAATTCAATAGGCTTTTTCGTTTCACTAATTTAAATCATGTATATAAATTTCACAAAGATCAGGTGATAACTTTTTGCGTTAGAGCGTTCACAAGGATCAATAAAGTGAAACAAGGGGCATAACTCTAGACGTAATAAACGGAAATTGCTGAAATTCAATAGGATTCTCCGTTTCACTAATCTAAATAATGCATATAAATTTCACAAAGATCGAATGATAACTTTTGGCGTTGGAGCGTTCACAAGGATCAATAAAGTGAAACAAGGGCCATAACTCTAGACGTAATAAACGGAAATTGCTGAAATTCAATAGGATTCTTCGTTTCAGTAACCATAATAATGCATATAAATTTCAGAAAGATCGGATGATAACTTTTGACGTTAGAGCATTCACAAGGATCAATAAAGTGAAACAAGGGCCATAACTCTAGACATAATAAACAGGAATTGCTGAAATTCAATAGGCTTCTTCGTTTCAGCAATCTAAATAATGCATATAAATTTCAGAAAGATCGGATGATAACTTTTGACGTGAGAGCGTTCTCAAGGATCAATAAAGTGAAACAAGGGTCATAACTCAAGACGTAATAAACGGGAATTGCTGAAATTCAATAGGCTTCTTGTTTCAGCAATCTAAATAATGCATATAAATTTCAGAAAGATCGGATGATAACTTTTGACATGAGAGCTTTCACAAGGATCAATAAAGTGAAACAAGGGCCATAACTCTTAGACGTAATAAACGGAAATTGCCGAAATTCAATAGCCTTCTTCATTTCAGTAACCTAAGTAATGCAAATAAATTTCAGAAAGATTGGATGATAACTTTTGACGTGAGAGCTTTCACAAGGATCAATAAAGTGAAACAAGGGCCATAACTCTTAGACGTAATAAACAGAAATTGCCGAAATTCAATAGCCTTCTTTGTTTCAGTAACCTAAATAATGCATATAAATTTCAGAAAGATCGGATGATAACTTTTGGTGTTAGAGCGTTCACAAGGATCAATAAAATGAAACAAGGGCCATAACTCTAGACGTAATAAACGGGAATTGCTGAAATTCAATAGGCTTCTTCGTTTCAGCAATCTAAATAATGCATATAATTTTCAGAAAGATCGGATGATAACTTTTGACGTGAGAGCGTTCACAAGGATCAATAAAGTGAAGCAAGGGCCATAACTCTAGATGTAATAAACGGAATTGTCGAAAATCAATAGGCTTCTTCGTTTCACTAATTTAAATAATGCATGTAAATTTCAGAAAGATCGGATGATAACTTTTGGCATTAGAGCGTTCACAAGAAATTGTGGACGATGGACGGACCGACGGCAATATACGTTCACATTTCAATGTGGGCGTATAAAAACGGGGGAATGCACAGGATTTTTCTACTTTTTCTCGTGTCCCTTATCTAGTGACAGCCAATTCTATTTTTGAATTGTGAGATACCCTCTCACCGTCCCATATAATAACTTTTCAACTTCAACGGAATTATCAGTGAAATGAAATTCGATCGTTTGTCTGTTACCGCTCGTTACTTCAGTCTGTTATATAGAAGGACAACTCGTATTTGTCATGTTTGGCGTCACTTCCCGTTTCTTCACGTGCTTGTTACACGTCTCCCGTAGCAATGATCTCTGTGTTAAAATTATATTTGGGATGTATTTAACCAGTTCTATCACATATGTAATAATGACTGACACCAATATTGTCCTTTAAGAATAAGATATGAAACTGTCAAAATAAATGAATAACGTGAATTTGTTTTGGATGAATTAAACAGTTCAAAGTGGATTGAAATTTTATTTTGTTTTGATTAGCCCCGTTGGTGCAGAAAAATAGGACATGAAACATTTCAAATTATATACTATTCAAAAAAAGTAGGGGATATTTGATTTTTAAGTGTTATTAAAGTCACCTAATGAAACTGACGAAGAAACAAATGACAAAATGAAATGAAGTTCACATTCATCGATTTATTCCAAATGATCGTTAGACTAAGTAAGGCACAGACTGACCATTATAAGGGTAAAATGATACCCGGGGTCAAACAGCAAAGTTACCACAGCATCACAACCAAGTCAGTAACGGGTAAATCCTCCTCTGTTTGCCAAACAAGCATTGATCCGACGTGGCATACTCCTAATGAGACGTCTAAGGTCATTTTGGTCCAGATTGTCCCATTCCTGTTGCAACGCAGCAGCAAGTTCTTGGACATTGGCAGGACGTTGTTGACGTTGACGTAACCTCTGTCCAAGCATGTCCCAGACATGCTCGATGGGGGAGAGGTCGGGACTCAGTGCTGGCCAAGGTAATGTGGTGATGTTCTGTTGTTGGAGGTAACCTGTAACGATCCTGGCCCTGTGACATCTTGCGTTGTCATCCTGGAAGATGAAACGGCGGCCATGACGTCGTGCGAACGGCACAACATGGACTGCCAAGATGTTGTCCCGGTAGTACTTGCCTGTAACACGCCCTGCAACAACATGTAAAGCCGTTTTTCCAGCAACAGTGATGCCTCCCCACACCATAACAGAACCACCCCCAAATCGATCATGTCTGATGACGTTAACGTCTTGGAAGCGCTCGTTTCGACGACGCCACACCCTCCTACGTCTGTCCAAATAATCAACAGTGAACCTTGACTCATCTGAAAACATCACATTGCTCCAGCGTCGATTATCCCAGTGTTGACGATCCCTACACCAACGACGTCTTGCCTGAATGTGATGATCTCTCAAACAAGGGATCACGCGAGGACGTCGGGCGCGAAGGTGACCCCTATGCAGTCGATTCCGAATCGTCTGGCCACTCACTCTCACACCAGTGTCTGTTTGAAGACGAGCGCTGATCTGATTTGCTGTGATGACACGATTTCTCAAGGCCAAGGTACGATTAAAACGATCCTGGGCTTGAGTTGTCGCCCTTGGTCGACCTGAGCGTGGTCTGTCCTGTACAGATTGTGTATCACGGTATCTGGACCATAGCCTGCTTATGACAGACTGAGAAACATTCATCGTCCGCGCCACAACCGCCTGTGTTGTGCCGATCTGTAGCATGCCAAGGGCACGTAACCTTTCATTTTGGGTAAGCCGACGCATATCAAAATTTGTTTTCTGGTCACTAAAACAATTAAACTGATGTTTCCACACTGGAATTCAATGCCACAATGACTGTAACATTCAAAGTCAGAGTCGTGCAAATCTTGGGTTGGACCCCCATGATGATCCCAAGCATCACCTGCATTCCATGCGGTAGCTATTGGTGCGTTTGGGCGTCACATGTAACTGGAAATGTTTCTTCTGTTAGGTTCTATAGTGACTTTTTTCGTAGTCATTTGCATATTTTAGTATTATGCCCCCAAAATCAAATATCCCCTACTTTTTTTGAATAGTATATTTTATCACCATCACAGGACACATAAAACCATAATGAAATTATGGGGATAATAATGCCCCCCCCCCCACACTGATCCGATGCTTTATGCTGTTGGGGCGTGTTATTCATTGCTTGCACTGATCCGATGCTTTATGCTGTTGGGGCACATTTTTCATTGCTTGGCAAACTATCTTTCAAAATATCTTTTTTTAAGCTGTTTTAAACATGGAATTAGTAGATGGCTATCAGTCATACAATTACATCACAAATATATTGACGGTCATCTTGTGACCTGATCATTTTTTTGCTTTAATTGAATTCAAATCAAGACAATCTCAAGACTTAGTACTTTGTGCTTGCATTAAAGAAATGAAATGTATAGTTTCATTAATGTGACTCATGGATAATGGTTTGTATATTTTTCTCACCTTGTTTATCTATTAAGCTGCCTTGTAAAATTCTGGCTACAACTAAATCATCATTTTCATCTAATTTAACTGTGATACCCTAAAAATATCCAATATTATAATTCAGTATACAAAATACTACCAAAAGTCAGTAGGCAAGTTATATTTCTGTTATAGGACCCAAGAATATAATTTATAAGTCATCATTACATACAAACCAGAATATATAAATGACATGTTGGACTTCTACATTTGCGAAGATGGGCCTACTAATCTTATTCGTTCATGGCAGCCAGACAATTAGTACAAATGATCAAAATGTGCATTAAAAGGAATTTTATCAGACAGTTGCCAAGATACGTCCCCATTTTGCATGAAATTGACAGAGAACAAGCTAAAAACATGATTTTTCGTACAATCAGGGAGTTTTGGTCTGATTTTCACAAAATTCGAACTCAACCATAATTATAGTGTGACGGTCATATGTATGAATGTTTTTTAAAATCAAATTAAAATTGTGACCTGTAAGAGGGTCCCATAAGCTAAAGTTATGATCCAATATGTGCTAATATCGAAAAGAACCTAGATCTTTGAGATATAAACATATATTTTAAGTTTTATCGAAATTGTATAAAAATTGTGACCTCTAGAGGATCCACAACATTGGTATTACATACTTATACACTATTTAAGTACAGGGAGTGGGTACTTTGCCAGGCATTGTCCACAACCTTGGTATTACATACTTTTACACTATTTGTGACATTCAAATTCAACCGTAATTATGGTTAACGGTGATATATATAGGAACCATTTTTAAAATCAAATAAAATATAAACCAATCTTTTAAGTTCCGTTAAAATCAGATAAAAATTTTGACCTGTGGAGTGTCCACAAACAGAATGTGAACAGACGTCTATCCGTACGAACAGGGGTGACATCTATATACATCCACATGAAAATGTTGGCGTATAAAAAGCTATTATACTAACCAATGGTTCTCTGTCTGATTTTCTGATGGTTACAAAGCGAACTTGTTCTGTAATAACATTAAATACTGGTGGGGGTGGGGACATAAGGGAAACTGTTTCTTGTAACTGGTCACCATAATCTCTCTGTACAACATCATCATGTGCTACCAGTAATGCCTGAAAAAAATCATAATTTTACACATTATATATCAAAACATCGCATGCTGTTCTAAAAATAGAAAGCCAAGATAGGATTTGTCTAAGAGATTGCGATTTCCTTATGTCGCAGACCTTCTAGGTCTGTTTCCCAGGACATGACACTGATAGCATTGTTTTGACTTTTTCTTATCTGGTAAAAACTTTAAAATTGATTGCTCTTATTTTACAAATTTTTCTTAGCTCAGACAAGCTTTTGGTCACATTTGGCAAACTTTTAATCCCTTTTTTCTAAGAGAACTATACAAATGCTATGCAGGTAAGGTTATTTGTGGCTACTGTACTGGGTTTGTTCTATTAGATAGGACGTTGGGATTGGGGATTTCCTAATCGCATAGAACTCGAACGACTGTTCTCCAGGTCAGGAGACCAATACTGTGAGAAATTTTGACTTTTTCTCAGCACGTAAAAAGTCAAAAATTGTTCACTTGTGTTTTTCAAAGTTCTTGTCCATACAAGCTTTTGGTTCAAGCACCGTTTTTTTTTAGACAACCAAGCAGATGCTATCCTGATAAGGGCAAAGGTTATTCTTGACCCCCATTTATTGAATTAGAGATCTGTCAATGATAATAGAGGTAGCATAGCTTTGGTCTATACCACTAAGTATAGATCAAACTTTAAAATGAAATGAAATGAAACAGGGTTTAACGTACTACTGTTCTGCTCCTAAACTGGGCTAATGAAGACGGGCATACGCCATACAGTGTGCTATGAGGGAAATTTTGCCCGGGCAGCGGCACTACGGTCTACTCTTATATCGAATTCCAACTGCCAAGGGATCTTTTACGTGCACGCCAATATGTACACGGGACCTTGGTTTTTCATCCCATCCGAACGATTAGACAGCTGTCCTTGTCAGGCCCTCGTCCTGCATCACTGACAAGGGGAAATCACGCTGGAAAATCTGGTTGAACTTTCTCGGCCAATGCAGGGATCAAACACCCGACCTCCAGGCTAGGGAGCAAACATCTTACCCACTAAGCCACGTGATCCCCAGATCAAACTTTAAAAACCCCAAACAATTACATGTACCTTAAAATGAGGATTTTTGATGATCTTGCTTAAGGATGCTGCATTACGGTTTTTGTCTTTAGCCGATGCTACAGTTGATAAAACATCTCTAGCCATCCCAACAGAATTAGACGCCTCTGGTTCTGGTGGTCCATTTTCAAGCTCATCATGTATCTACAACAGATACAAATGTAAACATTATATGGTAGATAATATTGAAACTATGTATTAAATATTGTTACATGTATGTAATGTATCTATAGTGAATACAATAAACTATGTACATATTGTATATATATGGCAGACAAAAACCATGAAAATATATACCTAAATCTTTCATACTGGAAATTTTTTTTAAAAAGACCAGCAGCTTTGCTGTCTGGGTGATAATGAAAAATTGTTACTTATTATGCAGTTGTAATTTCAATTACTAACATGGTTACATTTTTTTTCAATAATTCACTTGCAGTATGACCCTTTAGCCATGGGGGGAAACCAGAGGACCCAGAGAAATCCCATAAAAAATTAAGTAATGTTCTCATCCCAACAGATGCATGCTTAATTAGCTTATTATAGAGATGATACATACTTTAAATAAAGCTGCAACAGCAGGGTCATCTAGAAATGATTTAAGGAAGTCCAAATCATCATCTTCTGCATTAACTTCACGATCTTCTAATACATCAAAACCATTCTGCAGGGTCTGGAGTGCATCTGAAAAAGAAGTAAAAAAATTGTTTATAATACCTATATGATACACAAATTCATTTGGTATCCTAATATATGATTGTCTCATCATATACCTTCTTAAAAAGTAGCGCATATTTTTATACGTTTACTGTGTTGGGAGGTTTATATGTATTCTAATATTACTATTATTAGATTTATAATTCATCCACAATAAAATTAAAATATCCTCAAATTGTGATTATTAAACAATTAATTAAGATAACAATCAGATTAAAAAGACACTTTAAAATAACTCTACAGTTGAATTAGGACTTTTAAAGATAAAAAATGTATCATACCGGTTCCAGAGATATCATCCCTTGCTGCAGCTGGCATTTCGAAAGTGAATGTCTAAAATATATAATAGAAATACAGTATTGCAATTATTCTGTTTCACACTAAAGACATAATCTGTTAAAACATTCTTTAATAGCAGAAACCCATTCCACACCCAATATGAGGCTACTTTATTATAAAAATGTAAGCTTAGGTCAATCTGATTAAAACACAGATCCTATTTCATTTTGGTTTTTTTGTATAGTTCAAAATTTCGTTTTGCTTGTCTTTACTACACTAGGACCTGGAAGAGTTGTTATATTACCAACGTGGTTGAAGTGAGGGATAAGCCAATGAAATGGTCTGTTACGGCGAATTCTTGGCGTCAACGCTGATTGATTAATCAATGTCTGATGTCATAGGGTCAAAACGAAATATAGATCTGTATTTTAATCAGACTGAACTTAGGTGAACTAATCTTGGTTCTGATCGGTCAAGCAAGCTTTTTTAGTATTTGATAAGCCAAAAACAACTGATGAGTAAAAATGATTTATTCCATACAATTAACATACAAGTCAACTATTAGTTTTGGATGACATAAGCAGTACCATGTGGCTGAGCCAACCTATGCATGTGGACAATGTAACTATGGACGAGTTAAGGGCAATTTAAAGGGACACCATCTTGTTGCAAACTGGTCTCGGCACCAACAAGGTTGGGGTGCGGCCGACTGGTTAATGCATGCGCGTTGCATCACAAGGTCTGTCATTAAGTCAAGTGGCGTGGTTTTGATTCCCTCCTTGTACATGACAAGGAGTAGGGTCGCCTGTGAACCTCGTGGGTTTTCTCCTGGTCCTCCCACTGCTAAAGACCACTATGTGCAAATGAGTTATTGAAATAAATTTGAACCATGTTAGTCCCAAAATGACCTGGTTTGTGTTGAGTGGACAGTAAACCCCATTTCTCTCTCTCTCTCAACAAGGCTGAACACATTATTTTCCACCATCTAAAATAAACTATATTACTCACAATACACTATTTCACTGTCAATACCCCTTTGTGTTATCATGTAAATGAAAATTTCAATTTCATCACTTTCTTGCCCAATCGTAGTTATACCTAGTCCTACATATATAAAACTATAGAAGTTGAGGACAGCTAGTACATGTATATCAATTGATGCTCTGATCTATATAGTAGGTCCTACAGTATTCAAGTTTTAGATTTTCCATTTGCTTTCCTGTTTCCGTGTGGGGTGAGATTTCTGCATCCATGCTACCGTGTGGTTGGGATCCACTATTTTTTTTTTTCAATCTTGAAAATGGCCTTTCATATCTTTAGACAAAAGCGATGCAAGTAATTGTTAAACTGGCATACACACATTTATTCTGTATAGTAATAAAACACTTCATCATTTTATGAATATATATTTTTTTTCTGTAACATAGCTTCACCCCCTTACTTTTATTTATATCAATGAGCAAAGTGTCATTTTAAAAATACAAATTTTCAAATCTTTAATTTGAATAGCTATGAAATAAGATAAATTCATATCGGAATAGAATTTTTTTTTTCATTTACGCAATTTGATAATATTAAAAAATAAATCATTCATGAACTTACTGATGTACATGTAAGCAGCACTACCGGTGAAGTGGTAAAACGACACAGGAAAGTAAATACCGATGCAATATATACTTTTTGGGATACTAATACAATTATCATAAATCAGGTGGTATATTGTAATATCATATACCATTGACCTTCATTTGCAAGAACTGTCACTTCTTTTAATATCAACATTATTCATATACAGCATTCTAAAAATTGATGAATACAAAACTGGCTTCCGTTGTCAAATGTTGGTAAAAGTTATCAAAAAGGCTTGTTTCTAAATTTGGGATAGATTATTATTCATTCATGTTGGAATAATAAGTATTTGGAGGGTTTGATATAGAATTTGTTACTTAAATATAATTTTTCTGGAGAAAATTCTTTTCTATGGAGTATCATTTGCAACACGTCATATTCTCCAATCAATCATCAATTAATCATTCAGTTAGACGTTTCCACATTCAATAGTGGACTATGCACAATCTAACATACCTACCATATATTAAACACTGTGTTGAGTGAATAAACACAGAATAAAATTTATTGCAAAATATTTTACTATAAAACTTAGTCCTGTGTTTAAATGTTGGATACTTTTATGCTATTTTTGTGTATTCAATGCAAAAATATCTCAACACAAAAGTAGTTTCAAGGAAATTTTCAAGTATTTACTATTTTTCATATAGATACTATTTGGAAGTGATGTTTGGGATAGTAGTACTCCGTACAAAGTCTAAAGTAAAAGTAAGTCTAAAAGTAGTCCTTTGAAAGAAATGAAGCATATTAGAAAAAACGAATAGTTTGATTACATATTGACTTGGTGTGCTAAAAGATAGTTTTCAAAATTTTGAAGTCTTATTTGTTGTAGTGTACATATTCAGGCAGCCTGACAAGATACCTCCAGCTGTGAGACTTTGTGATTTCCCATATTTATCCTGTAATTGTACAGTGCTGAATGGATTTGCTTCATATTTTCTAAAGTTACAAATTCCAAAGTCATGATTTATGATTTTCATCCATTTTTTATTGTTCAGTATCATCTCAAGAACATTTAGATATGGTTTAATAACTTCAAACAGTTTTATATAAGCATTCATTTTGCTTGTTACTGCATCCTATTCACTTATTTTATATTTTTCAAAATGATAAATTGTAAATACCAGTACTATAATCTTATCTTGAATGAAAATACTGTTAGTTAAAGGGCCTATCCCGATAATATTTTGGAGAATAAAACTGCTTAATTTTGTGTTAATAAAACCGTTAAAATCCTCTACCTAAGGGCCGAGCAACTTAAATATATTTGTGATATGTTTTCAAACAACTTAAACCTGTCAGTCTTCATCTGGAAATGGAAACCTGTGTTTTGCGGTGTCTGGATAATAGTCAGTAATGTCACGTCAGGAAAGTCATCATAGTCAGTAATGTCACATCACTATGTCATTCATTGATGTCATTAACGTCATTTTAAGTATTAAAGATACTTTCCCAGAAAAGTATTTATCGGGTGGTTATAGTATGTCAAATTTGGAATATATGGAATCTTACTAGAAAAATACTGGATTACCCGAAAAATGCCAATGGGGCAAGCACTGGGCAAAATCGTCAGGGTATCACTCACTGGCAACCCGACTGTTATCTGCCAGCTTATTGTGTGCCAGCTTAAGTGAGAGAGCGGTTGTTATTTCTTGATCAAATGTTTAGGCAGTTTTAGGAACATTGTGGGGTGTCAACGTACAAAAGACTCTGCAAATAAACGGGGGAAAAAGAAGTTGACAGAAATAATTAAGAATTTACTTAGGCCTCAATATGTACGGTAAATGTACAGCATAATGATAAATACATTCTGAAAAATGGACCCTCCCACAATGAAGCTAAGTTGACTGACACTGCATCTAACAACAGCTTACTTATATAGCTATAGGTATCCCCGTTGAATACAAAGTTTTGAGAGGGAATTTGAAGCAAATATTTGATAGATTGGTTACGTTGAATATGTTTTTAGTCCAAATATATCATCAAATCACAAAGTTTGTACGTGGGAATGTATCTTTAAGTAATCTACCATTCAAGGATGAGATGATGCACCTTAAATCAGATGTATTAAAGAGACTAAATGTAGTGCATTTAGATGTTTTGAATCATTTAGGCCTACTTATTGTCCGGTAGGGCCACTCAGGACTCCTAACTCTTTTTAAAGTCATGGTGCGGAATTGACCACTACATCATGTAGTTAGCCTACATGTAGCTACTAGTACTACAGGTCTAATAATTATTGGGCCTACGATTGTTAACATGAAAATTGGGTGGCGACCATGGCAAATTCTGTTATTTAGACAGTTGATCCGTAATAAATTTCACCCGAACAGAACATATAACAAGCATAATGTATCACATTTTGTAACTGCTGGGACACTGTAAGGAATGGATTGGCAGCCTAGGTTTGTTTGAATCCACACTAACTAGAACAGTGAGAATGAGGGAGATTGAGAGTGAGCGAGAGTACTATAGAGAGCGAGAGAGAGAGAGAGAGAGTTTAACGCCCACTCCTCACAAACTAGGAAACTAGGTCATTTCGTAACAAACACATGGTTTAATTTTATTTCAATAATTTACTTGCGCGTAGGGGTCTTTAGCTGTGGCAGGAAACCGGAGGACCCAGAGGAAACACACGAAATTGGACAGGCGACACTACTCCTTGTCACATATACCTGGGGAATCAAAACCACGCCAGCTGACTCAATGACAACCTGGTACGGGCCATAATGTTGAGAATACATACTAACATAGTTTTAACACAGCTATCAGTATCACTCTGTAATTTGTAAAGACAGAATTCGAAAAGTATCACCCTCAAAAACAAGAAGAAAACCAAGAAGAAGAAGTAACAAGAAGAACAAGATGAGTATTATAGCGGTTAACGACCAGAAACAAATGAGTTCATACAATAATCTATTCCTACCCTACCACCGGTAGTCTACTTCACTTGAACTTTTAAAAAAAAAGCATAACAAATTGAAACAAACCTAATTTAATCCGTCATGACTATGTAATAAAGTGGCTCGAAACACTTCGTATTAATATATAGGTACTCAAAAATATAAGTCTATAAATGAGCCGACGAGTAGTTTTGTTTTTAAAAAGGGAACTATTTGTCAATAAGTTCAGTAAGTTATCATAATATCAACAAAATCATGTCGCCATCTTGGATTTTGACCGACGCATTCCACGCTTGTTTTCACCAATAAAACTTACAAACAAGCTTTGATATAACGTTTGCTTCGCACAAAGAATGCTATTTAAAGTAATCTTATAAAACGTCATAAAAATGCATTCCAAAAAAACATATTTCAACTAATTTACCTGTATAAACTTTTATTATTATTAGCCTACTTTTGTGACAAACATGACTCAAGCTGCAAACCTGTAGTCACGTGACTTAATTTACAACCCGATTGGCCATCATCAACCTTGTCAGTTTTTGATACACCTGTAAATCTCGAATATTACCTGAAACCTTTTCCATGCTTACTGATTAAGGAGTGTATTAATCACTATGTATTTGGGAAAGGGAGCACGGATTGTAGCGGGTTTACATAATAAAAGTTATAGAATGACTCAATGACGGGAGTGAGCAAAATAAAGTTTTAAAAATTTTGGCATTACGATAATGGAAGGGAGATAACCCCAATTTTATTCTGTGAATAATAATAATAATAATAATTATTACACATCTTGAGTGTTGAACTATACAAATAGAAAAAAAAACCCACTGATAACAGCATCCACAAGATTAACATACAAATTATTCAAAAGTATCAAATTATATTTAAACGTGGGCCTGTAATTATACACAGTTAATATTTAATGACATGAAATGTTGTTTTATGGCACGTCAGTTCCAACCGGGCTATATTGCGCCAAACATAATGGTGATTATTTCGAGATATGCTAGATTATATCACAGAAAAAAATTATATGCATATGCATACACATATTTAAAAACAAAAATAAAATGACGTTATTAATGAATAGTCCGAAGACGGACGAAAAGTACTTTAAAATGTTAAAATAACCAGTGTTGAAATCAGTTTGTGTCGGCATACCTTTTATCTTTTCATCTTTTACCGTGAAACAAAGTAGCGCAGCATTGCGGTAGTGCTAATAATTTTGGATATATATATATATATATATATATATATATATAATATACACAATTAAAATTTATGATAAAATCCCGTCTCTTTTAAAAAGTCTAACACTTTGTTATATAAACTCGGTTGGGCAAACATGTGATGTAATGACTGGCAACGGTAAAAATGCGATCTTATATGTTTGAGATGCTTGCACTCAATCAAAATGTACATGTAATATTTATTGTCTGTTTTGAACATTTTGTATACGTTTAACGATGCAGCATCATTATTATGTATTTATCAGACATGTGTGCATTGTATCATTCATTTAGTTCAGTTTTAGTGTGAAGGCTTAAAAACTTGTGACTAAGAAGAACCCCACTGATATAATTTTTACCTGTTCTTTCATTCCTGGGGGAATGCTCACTAGTCCGCGAGTTCGCTAGTCCACAGGTGCACCATATTCCTGAAGCAATGCCCCGAGAAATCCCTCTCTGGCCATTGCTGGATTGGTTTCTGATACTTGAGCTTTTGAGGGAGTGTGTCTGTTCTTCCCGTTCAATCAAATCTATCCCAAGTACAACATGACAGCCCTTCGTTTAATCAGAGGCCTTCCCTAAAAATTTGGACTGTGATTTAAGGTATTATAAACGGTGAAAGTAGTGTTCGTCTCCAAACAGTATTGTTTACACCGTATATCCGTTTGTCACGCAATTAGTTTTTATGCAATATTCTGCTATGCATTGAGTCATGACGTACCGTTATGTAAACATTTGGTCCAATTTGGAGCTCTGTTTAAAGCTTTAAAAAGCCTAATGATATTGTTACGCAGTTCCCTATTCACGGGTATGGCTGGCGGAAGTGAACATAAAGATAATTTAATATACATATTAATTCGACATATAATGTCTATATTGAATCGATTTAATATGTGTATTAAAGTAGCTAAGTCTCTAACTCAATATCATCCAAAATCTTCAACATTGAAAACACGATTTATTTGTCAAATTAAATCAACATTCATGTTGTGATCTTACCGGGAAAAGATGGGCTTTTGATATCCAATATTTAAGACAAAATAAACATTTTACCATTGGTACACGAATCGTGTACCATAATGCGCTTCAGCCCCAGTTGCATCAAGAGACTCGATGGACGAGTCTAGACACATTGCACCAAATCAAACGGCGTATGTGACTGGAATAACCAGACGCTAGAAATTTGCGCTCGCTTGAGACTGCTGGCTTATTTCGCCGAACATAACAGATTTGAAATTGGAGTAAAAACGGAAACCATTGATTGTAAATCAGTTTATATACATTCATATTACATATTATATGCGTTGCGACCCACTTTTGTCAATTTCTAGGTCCCAAATGTTAGCGATTTAGCTCCTTTAAGTCAACCAACTGATCACGACATTTTAACTCGACAATACGACATTTTCACCGACACCACGACATTAAAAATGACATTACAGTGGCTAAGTGAGTAAGACGCTGGCTCGCTAGCCCGAACGACTAGACAGCTCTCCTTGCCAGACCCTCCTTCCTGCGCCCCTGACAAGGAGAAACCACGCCGGCGTCAAGGCTAGCGAACAGGCGTCTTACACACTTAGCCACTGTGGCTCCCGGAGCAGAACAGTTGCACGTTAAACCCCATTTCATTTCATTTCATTTTCCTACGTTTCCGAACCAATCGGACTATTGAAGAGAGGCATACGCCATGCAGAGTGGTCTGACGGAAATTTCCAATGGACCGTGACATTTCTTCATCGAATTTCAACTGTGAAAGATTCTTTTATGTGCACGCCAATGTGTACACAGGAGGTTGTTGGGGTTTTTTGTGTCCTATCTACAATACTAGACTCTGTTCTTTGCCAGGCCCTTTGTCCTGCCTTATGAAGGACGACACAACGACATGATACCAATCAGCCACCACACCTCGTGTCTTTTTTTATACCCATATTTTTTTTTTATTATTTATAGTATTTTTTTTTATAGAGGCGGACTAGTGCACCTGGGCAACCTGCGGACTAGTGCACCCGCGGAAGCTGCGGACTAGAGCACCCGCAGACTAGTGAACCCCTTTCCTTTCCTGGGAGCTAAAGATTATTTTTATGCTTACGCGTACATCTCTATCTTTAAACCCTATCTCTAACTTGTATGCCCTGGCTATAAATAGGGTCACTTATATCAATTCTTAATCGTTCTTCCGTTTTCGATATATTTCCAAGACTGAACATAAATATCCTTTAATGTTTGTGGAAAAGCACCTGTATTGAAAGGCTAGGGGGCAGTGAATAGTTTTTATTGCAGTGACACGACTGCACATAGGCCAACAACATTATACTATAAAACGTCATACTTATGGTAGAACAATTACCAATTTATTTAGACGTCTCGCAGATTATTCTCTCTTACTGGTAAGAGTAGCTAATTATGGTGGCCCATGGTTATCATAGAGAAATGTGTAAAAAATCAACCACAAATATTAAACTGTAAACATAAATTTGAATGAAAATAAAAATTTGCTAAAAAATAACAAAAAAGAAATCGAAAATAAAAAATAAATTACATGTAAATTAAATGAAATAAAAAAATAATTTAAATTAAATTAAATCTAAATTAAAATCGTTTTTGATAAAAACAAAGTAAAATAAATGTAAATCAAAAACTGAAATGAAAAAAAAATTTTTTTTTAAAAAAAAAGTACCAAGGGAAATACCGAGCAGGATCTCTCACCCGTATTCCAGCACCCGGATTCGAGATCAAGTTAGCACAAATATTCTCTCACCCGTATTCCAGCACTCGGATTCGAGATCAAGTTAGCACACATATTCCTAGCGCCAACAAAAAACTAGATATAATTATCACGAAAATAATTGTTACATAATATATATTACATATAAGTAAGTAAAATTCTAAAACATATTAATGCAAAGTATATATGTATTAGATCCCCCGACCCCACCCCACACCCCAAAATATGCTATTATCGTAAACATACTAAAATATCGCACACTAGGCTAACTGAGCATGCAAAAAAAGGTTAAGTCCATTTTGCATCAATAAGCACCTAAACCAGATTTGGTGGGAAAATGTTTTTTGTTTCACGAAATCAAGAGATGAATAAATTACTAGAATGCAAACTTACAGAAGGCTCCTATGTTGGCGTTTCGAGATATATTACCGTAAACATACTAAACATATGAAGGAATCGGGTTGGGGTAGACTCACTGCACACGCAATAATTTCTAAACTAGCTTTGGTGGCTTCAATATCTTTATTTCACTAAATGGAAAGATGCATAGGCCTAAGGTATGCACATGCCAAATTTCATTAACTTTCTATGTTGGCGTATCGAGTTATACTACCGCAAAGTTCCTAGCACCCGGTGGTATAACTCAAAAAGCCAGCATAGGAAGCTTATCTCCCGTCAAAAGGTAAAAACTATAAACTTATTTTTTTCTTATTTTGAGAAAACAAAGGAAAACGTAATGAATGAATATTAAACCCAAGCTCATCCATTGATTTGACTATTGAGTTACTAGACAAATTTGCCCCGTTTGTCGCGACGCAGGAGCGCCATCACGTAGTGATCTCTAAAACTATTATGGCCACTTCCGCATTCCTTTCTATCGGGTTTGGAGCTCAAAGGACGGCAATAAACTCGCTCTAACTTGACTGAATGAAAAATCTAACATACCTTTCGACTTTGTGGAATAACAATCTATAGTTCTAGTGATCTTTTTTTTGAAAATCTTATCGGATTCCTGAGAACAGATGTATTTTCTTCATGATCACCATCAAAACATTGAAGAATCGATTATGTCGTAAATTTTATGTTAATTAGATTGTCATTACTTAGATTTTCCTTTTTCTCACTGTTTTATTGTCGATTTGGGATGATACGAATTTTTAGTATATATTAAAGACGTCTCTATTCATTTGACCTCATTTGATGTTTAAACCTATATAATGTACATGAATTTTAGGTACTATTTTTTTTTGCGGATGAATACAGCTGTTCTGTATTGTATTCTGTTGTAGACTGAAAATTTTGGATCCATGTGTCGACGCTTTAAATCACATGGATCCATTAAACCTTCTAACTGTTTAATTCCATTTTTTTCATTGAAGATTCTTATATTACAAATCTTTTTTTACACTAGAAACGTAATCACTGGGTTTTGATGTGGTATACAAGGCAAATGAAGGAAGTTGCTAGGTTGTGTCATGGGTGTAACTGCTTACAAAATCAAAAGATTGGAATATCTAGTACAACAACAGGAAGCACATAACCTAGTAACTACAAATTTGGTCCTAACTCAATTTTGATAAAAAAAAAAGTGAGTTACTGACGGGAGTTATGAAATTTGTATTCTAGTAGTGTATTCAACCCTTGATTCCGCCAACATAGAACGTTAATGAAAATTGGCATGTTCGTTCATACCTTATCCATCTGTCGATTTGGTGAAATTAAGATTTTGAAGCCACCAAAGTTAGTGTAGACGTTATTGCGTGCGCAGTGAGTCTACCCCAACCCTATTCCCCATATGTTTAGTATGTTTACGGTAATATATCTCGAAACGCCAACATAGGAATATGTGTGCTAACTTGATCTCGAATCCGGGTGCTGGAATACGGGTGAGAGAATATGTGTGCTAACTTGATCTCGAATCTGGGTGCTGGAATACGGGTGAGAGATCCCGCTCGGTATTTCCCTTGGTGGTACCTTGCTGTTTGAGGAAGCAATACCCTTTTTTTGCGGTCCCTTTGTTGGACATCTTCTTTTTCAGACGCTCCCTGATTTCATTTTTTCGATCCATTCCAAATCTATTCATATTTCATGATGCCAAAAGTTTTTGACTAACGTGACCGCGAAGAAAAGGGAAATAATTTTGGCGCGTTCGATTACAGTTCCGATTGAATGATAACGATGGGCTGATGATAACTATGGACCACGTAGAGACATGTTTAGTTTAGTTTTCATTTCACTTTTCGATTTAAAAAAAAAAAAAAAAAAAACTTTTAAATTTTTTTTTCATTTAAGTTTTCAAACTTATTATTTTTTTTTTAAATATTTTTGATTTAATTTTTTTTTTTTTCATTTTAGTTTTTCATTTACATTTATTTTACTTTGTTTTTATCAAAAATGATTTTAATTTAGATTATTTTTTTTATTTCATTTAATTTAATTTAGTTTTTATTTTCGATTTCTTTTTTGTTATTTTTTAGCGAATTTTTATTTTCATTCAAATTTATTTTTACAGTTTTTAATATTTGTGGTGGATTTTTTACATATTTATTATGATAACGATGGGCCACCATAGCTATGATATTTCTAACTAAATCGATGGTCCAAGTTGATTTCCTATTACCCGACTTTAACCTTAAACAAAAGCTCTGGGGTATAATAATTACTCTTTGAGTTAAGAGAGTGCAGAAGTTCTTGGCTGACATAGACGCAGTTATATATCTATTTAGATAAAGAGCTGACCATTCTTACTATAATAGTTCGAAAATAGATAATGCAAAATAAATTTATTGAAAATTTCATTCAAATTGCTCAATTACGAGCGAAGATATTAGCTTTTGAAGGTTTGACCAGATGTGTGCATTAATTGCAACCACCGCACTGGTTGTTCGAAGCTTAGCCTCGCTTTACCATTTTTAGATTAAATCAAAATATGTCTGAACCGTTCTAATCCACTTAATATAGGAGATATCTGATGACATCGATAGTTAATTATGGTCTTGTCATGTTAATTTGTAATTGACAAGAAAAAACATATCCTATACAAGACAATGCGGAAGTATTATTAATGGCTGATATTAACAAACGACTAAAAAATAACAAAAACGTGTGAACTTAGCAGGCGTAAACGACTGTCGTTCAATTTGAACTGTTACATTCGCGTTTTTCACGGAACATAATTGATTAGATATTACAATAAAACTGTTACAAATATAAATCACTTTATATACATTCATATTACATTAATATGTGCTTTTTGACCCATATTCGTTTATTTTAAGGTCCCAAAGAATAAAGTCAAACGCCCTTTAAGCTCTTAACACTTGTTAAAATAACTGCATGCACAAAGTATAGGCTACTTTTCAAAGAAAGTTCATCAACTAAATAAGATTCTTGTCGACCGCAGCGATTAAAATACATGTAAAAAAAAATTTCTAGTGGTTTTCCGAGAAAAAAACCCCACGATAAAGTGGACTAATTTAAAAAGTGCAGTTTCTTACATTTAAAGATACATTATGTAAGAATTAGATAAAGAGCTGATCATAGATAATAGATAATGCAAAATAAATTTACTGAAAATTTCATTCAAATTGCTCCATTGCTAGCGAAGATATTAGCTTTTGAAGGTTTAACCAGATGTGTGCATTAATTGCAACCAACGCACTTGTTGTTTGAAGCTTAGGCTCGCTTCACCAGTTTTAGATTAAATCAAAATATGGCTGAACCGTTCTAATCCACTTAATTTCGGAGATATCTGATGGCATCGAGGGTTGATTATGGCCTTGTGATGTTAATAAAAATCTAATTAATACTTTACATAACATTTCAGTCCTAAAGAAATACCCGTAGGCACATTTAGCTCAGGCGCGGATGAGAAAAGTGTCATAATTGCCTTTATCCTTTATCGTCAGATGGTGCGACAGGATGGGCACTCAAAGTGCGAGATAATGATATAGACATATGTGATATCACAATTAATGCTTTGCATCAATAAAATTGAATCACAATGTCATCGTATTAATTCATAATAAAAATTGACGTCAAACAGGATGTTGGATTCCTGTGTTTAAAAAGATCAATGTGTATGTATATACGCCAAAATGACGATAGAGACCATGTATTTCTTTAAAAAATTTCAAGCCCCGGGGGCGTGGGGGGGGGGGAGATACATTTTCTCAGGATCCTGGCAAACCCCCTCCTGCAAAAATTCCTGGATCCGCCCCTGTTAGCTCTTGCATAATGTATGTTTAAACAGTTTGTCATACCTTTCCCCAATATTGTCCGTAGCGAAACACATATTTTCCAGGCAAAGAGATATATAAGACAAGACAGAACTCATAGCAGACCCAGGCCAAATACATTTATTCTAGATCTTTGAAACTGGGTTTAACGTCCTACTGTTCTGCTCCGACTGGGAAATCGAAGACAGGAATTATTACACCATACCGTGTGCTACGAGGGAAGTTTTGCCAGGACAGCGGCGATACGACCTTCTCTTATATCCAATTCCAATTGCCAAGGGATCTTTTATGTGTATGCCAATGTGTACATGGGACACAGGTTTTTCGTACCATCCGAACGACTAGACACCTGTCCTTGTCAGGCCCTCCGTCTTGCATCACTGACAAGGGGAAACCACGCCGGAAAATCGCGATGAACTGTCTCGGCCAACACCGGGAGCAAACACACGACCTCCAGGCTAGTGAGCCATCGCCTTATCCACTTAGCCACCGCGGGTCCTCTCTAGATCTTTGGAACTTGTTATATACTTTTACGGTTTTATATAACAGAGGACATGTTGTTTGTGCCTTTTGAATTTATTCCATTTTATCTATTGTGTCCCACCAGGCTAAGCAAAGGAGGTATATAAAATGAATGAATGAATGAATAACTGCTACTTTTCTGGATTCTGCACCAACCGGGTTAATGAAATGAAATGGGTTTAAAGTCCTACTGTACACTGATCAGAAGTGAATATTCGCTAGGCCGCTACAATCACTGATAAGGATGACATCGATGCGACTTAATGAGCTCCAAATATTAACTTTTTTCCTCCGACAAGTTAAATTCTAAAACATTTTTGTTTATGTATGAGACGTTTGAAGTATTTGTAGGTAAAAATTATTTCCTGTTTAGTGTAGATGGGTATTAAAATGTGTAAAAGGCACCATTCTGCCCGAACCAGCAACGTCTTATGTAAACAGTGCACGCGCCATTGAACCGATGATTGACGCTGCGTGATGTGGCGTCACGTGTTGAAGACAGTCATCTTTTACAGAAATATTAGAAGACTTTCGCAATCCCCTGTATGTGAAACAGATTGGCCCTACTGTTCTGCTGCTAGTGCGGCTGGGCTAATGAAGACAGGCATGCGCCAGACAGTGTGCTATGAGAGGAAATTTTGCTCAGGCAGTGGCGCTATGGCCTACTCTTAGCCTATATCGAATTCCAACTGCCAAGGGTTATTTTACGTGCACGCCAATGTGTACACGCGACCTCCGGGCTAATGAAGACGGATATACGCAATAACAGTGTGATATGAGCGAAAAATCCACGGCCCGAGCCTTTTATAATAAGCTGCATTTAAAATCCCCCGAACCCCATTATGACGACAGTCAAGAATACATAGTCTAGTGAAGCATTATTATAAATAAAGAATATTATGGATAGGGGAAGTTTATAGAGAATTGACAAATAAAGTGATGAGGGTGGTACCGAGAGGCGTTTCTAATGTAGTAAAGGCATATTTTGTTTAAAAATATAAAATATAAATAAAAGGGGAACTAGGTCATTTCGGGACTAACATATGGTTCCGTTTTATTTCAACAATTCACTTAGCAGTGGGAGGAAACCAGAGGACCCGGAGAAAACCCACAAGGTTGGATAGGCGACCCTACTCCTTGTCACGTACAACCGGGGAATTGAAACCACGCCAGTTGACTCAATGACAGACCTTAGGATACAGCGCGCACGCACTAACCATTCGGCCATCCAACCCCACTAAAATAAACGAAAATGGGTCTGAAAGCACAAAGTAATTTCATTCCATTTTTTTAAAAAAAATGTAATTTCTAATCAATGATGTTCGATGAAAGACGTAAACAGTCCAAACTGAACAACAGTCGTTTGCGCCTGCTTAATGCATTGTAAATGTTTTTTTTAAAATCATTGTTGTTTTGTCGTTGTTTTGATTACTTCAGCATTGTCTGGGAATGTTTTTCTTTGTTCATTACAAATGGCGCCCAAAACCATAGATATACACAATTCGTGTACTAATTTTGAAATGTGTATTGTGTGTTATTATATAATATTGCATATCAGGATCCCATATTATCACGGTGAGATAATATCATTATTGATTGAAGTGGATCAATACTGAATTATAATTTGAATTGAAGAAAATGTTATTTAAACAGAAATAAATTAGGAAATAAAATAAAAAAAAAGCCAAGGGTATTATTAACGGGAAATAATTTTGCCTTGTTTATTGCACCAGGGAAGGTTTGGAACAAGAGGGAGGCAGGACAGGAGAGGGATCTTTTAAAACACCTTTCAACATTTCTCGTGTGCATGTTTGAAATGGGATAGAGAGACAGAGAGAGGGGGGGAAGAAATGGGGTTTAAACTAGGTCATTTTGGGACTAACATGTACCAATTTTATTTCAACAATTTGCTTGGGAGGAAACTGGAGGACCCGGAGGAAACCCACGAGGTTAGACAGGCGACCTCACCCCATGTCACGTACAACCGGGGAATTGAAACCTCGCCATTTGACTCAATGACAGACTTTATGATTCAGCGCGCACGCGGAAACCATTCAGCCATCCAATCCCCCATGTTTGAAATGATTATAATGTTTGGGTATTCGTTAATGTTTGATTCATAAATAATGATAATGCTGCATACTGAGCTCATGTAGATTTTAATGCACAGAAAAGCATATATTTATAGCGAAGTTTTCTCCGATTATTATAGTGCGCCTATGTTACTTCTTCTTATTATTATAACGTATCCATGTTTTACTCTAACAACTCGCGGAATGCACGTAAAAGATCCCTTGTCAGTTGGAATTCGATATAAGAGTAGGCGATAGTGCCGCTGCCCGGGCAAAATTTCCCTCATAGCACACTGTATGACGTATGCCCGTCTTCATTAGCCCGGCATAGGAGCCGAACAGTAGGATGTTAAACCCCATTTCATTTCATTTCATTTCTAACAACTCGATTTAAAACAACTCCCAAATCAAGTTGACAGAGTATGATAAATATGGAAATTACTGGAATAATGATTCGAAAAATATTAACTGACAATAATGTACGAAATTATACATATCCACTTGCGGGAAATTCAAAACTTTTCCATGTAATACTAAAGTTAGATAATTCGCACTATATTAGTCAATGCGTTTTAACAAATGTGTTTAGGCGTAGAAAATAACGCCCCGAAACACAAAGCCCTGCGTTCATGCGTCATGCTGTCTAAGTGTCTTTACAAAAAGAAAAACGAAAACAAAAAAAAAAAACCCCAAAAACAATCAAATCGCTATATTTACTAATATCATTTTACGAAGCCCAGAATATTTCGTAAAATAATAGCGGGGCATCATAAGAAAAACCCTCAAAAAACAAACACTCCCCCCCCCCCCCAAAAAAACCCCACAAAAAACTCCTTGGTGAAGTTAGTCATCATCTTTCTTTTATTTCTCTTTTTATGAATCATTTTAATGTAAGAATCCATATTATTTACAGACAGTCGACAAAACAAAAACTGTTATCTCTTTATTTTCAATAAAATAATTAATATGAAAAGTCAATAAAAAAAACACTCGGCTAGATTTAATCAGATAAGAGTTATCGCCCTTATTATTAGCTGTCAAAATGGCGACTTTGTGAATGACTCAAACTGTGGTCTGTATTATTATTCGTCTATTCATTGTAATGATGGGATAAATAGGCAGTGATTGTTTTGGATATTATTCTGTGATGTCTTCAGAAAAAGTAATGGATGCTGACAGCCGCATGGAGTCAAGTAAAACCAACTTGCGACATGAGGGTAAGGATGTTTTAAGTTTTAAATCGAAAATAAATAGTAAAGCAGGGCATTTTTTTTTCAGCTGGTCGGGATTTAGTTCCCAATGAAAACAAAGGATAATACTTGACTGCAGTGTAATATTATTACGTGCGTGTGTTACTGTTAGAGTAGTATAGCCTTATTATTAAGTAAAATACTGATGTGTCAGTTTGTGTCACACAGGACTGTCATTATAACTATCAGTTTGGACATGGTGACAAACCTAATTGTTATACTTTAATGTAATGCACCGACTGTCATAATTAGATCTATTTATTTTAGTTACAGAGGCGAACAGTAGGAATTAATTATGGTCAGTATTTTACAGCTGTTATAATTATGTTTAGACCATTTTTGAAGAATAATCTTTATTGATATTCCTTACATTAGCTGCCAAATTCTTAATTGAAATTATATTGAATACAATTAATAGCCAAGTATAATGCTTTTATTATACGGTACTAATTATAGTTGAAAGAAAATCAGCTTATAGTCAATCAAAGCCATCAAGAGTCTGTTTTTCCCATTTAAATCCCATGAGTGACGCCATGGAGCAACAGTTACAGTGTGAAGTTTTAGATCAATGATTCACACAGTTTATACATTGCTGGCCTAGTAGAGAGACATGGCATATTAAAGATCTATAGAAAATGGTTCATCACACTAAACAAAATGTCATTTGTTATAACCAGGATAACTAATGCTGTTATAAACTGTGTCAAGTTAATACTATGTAATCTTGTTCAAATGGAAAGGTTAACTCACTGCCATCCTTAAGCTGAGTCAGCTTTCTTCTCTCGAAAACCCCCCATTAAAGATACTGTACAACCATATGGGAAAAATAAATAAAAACAAACAATATTACAAAGCTTTCAAAAGGTACAGTAGTATGAGATTTGTTTAGATCTTCTTTTTCTTCAATTTTAGGTGTCAACTGCAACCTATATTTGAATTTGAAAAATGTTTAGCTATTACATGTAAACAGTTTTAAAAGAAAAGGAAAGATCAGAAATTTTTTTAGCTTCAAGAAATCCTGTCATCTATTTTAAGATTTCCTGAATATACATATATGTATCATCTACATTTTGTGTATCAGATGACTCAGTGATTAAAGTCATTGAACTGCAATCACAGATCTGTCATCAATGCTGCAGTGCATTCAATCACATCATTGTATTGTATACTATTAAAAAAAAGTAGGGGATATTTGATTTTTAAGTTTTATTAAAGTCACCTAATGAAACTGACGAAGAAACAAATGACAAAATGAAATGAAGTTCACATTCATCGATTTATTCCAAATGATCGTTAGACTAAGTAAGGCACAGACTGACCATAATAAGGGTAAAATGATACCCGGGGTCAAACAGCAAAGTTACCACAGCATCACAACCAAGTCAGTAACAGGTAAATCCTCCTCTGTTTGCCAAACAAGCATTGATCCGACGTGGCATACTCCTAATGAGACGTCTAAGGTCATTTTGGTCCAGATTGTCCCATTCCTGTTGCAACGCAGCAGCAAGTTCTTGGACATTGGCAGGACGTTGTTGACGTTGACATAACCTCTGTCCAAGCATGTCCCAGACATGCTCGATGGGGGAGAGGTCGGGACTCAGTGCTGGCCAAGGTAATGTGGTGATGTTCTGTTGTTGGAGGTAACCTGTAACGATCCTGGCCCTGTGACATCTTGCGTTGTCATCCTGGAAGATGAAATGGCGGCCATGACGTCGTGCGAACGGCACAACATGGACTGCCAAGATGTTGTCCCGGTAGTACTGGCCTGTAACACGCCCTGCAACAACATGTAAAGCCGTTCTTCCAGCAACAGTGATGCCTCCCCACACCATAACAGAACCACCCCCAAATCGATCATGTCTGATGACGTTAACGTCTTGGAAGCGCTCGTTTCGGCGACGCCACACCCTCCTACGTCTGTCCAAAAAATCAACAGTGAACCTTGACTCGTCTGAAAACATCACATTGCTCCAGCGTCGATTATCCCAGTGTTGACGATCCCTACACCAACGACGTCTTGCCTGAATGTGATGATCTCTCAAACAAGGGATCACGCGAGGACGTCGAGCGCGAAGGTGACCCCTATGCAGTCGATTCCGAATCGTCTGGCCACTCACTCTCACACCAGTGTCTGTTTGAAGACGAGCGCTGATCTGATTTGCTGTGATGACACGATTTCTCAAGGCCAAGGTACGGATAAATCGATCCTGGGCTTGAGTTGTCGCAATTGGTCGAGCTGAGCGTGGTCTGTCCTGTACAGATTGTGTATCACGGTATCTGGACCATAGCCTGCTTATGACAGACTGAGAAACATTCATCGTCCGCGCCACAACCGCCTGTGTTGTGCCGATCTGTAGCATGCCAAGGGCACGTAACCTTTCATTTTGGGTAAGCCGACGCATATCAAAATTTGTTTTCTGGTCACTAAAACAATTAAACTGATGTTTCCACCCTGGAATTCAATGCCACAATGACTGTAACATTCAAAGTCAGAGTCGTGCAAATCTTGGGTTGGACCCCCATGATGATCCCAAGCATCACATGCATTCCATGCGGTAGCTATTGGTGCGTTTGGGCGTCACATGTAACTGGAAATGTTTCTTCTGTTAGGTTCTATAGTGACTTTTTTCGTAGTCATTTGCATATTTTAGTATTATGCCCCCAAAATCAAATATCCCCTACTTTTTTTGAATAGTATATTTATAATGTACAATGTACATTACATAGCACTAGCAGCCTAAACCCTGTGGAATATCTGAAAATTTCCTGTTTCCTGCCCCTGCTGAAGAGCCATGTGTTCTTGCAGATTTATAAGATAAATATTGTTAGTCCCATGATGACCAAGTTATGTTTGTTGGAGGTTAATCCTATTTCATTATTCTTTCTTAATAAAAATTTTATTAAGAAGGAGAATAATTCTATTTCATTACTTTTTCAGAATATAGACCTACATGTAGTAATAGTATTATTTACAAATTCCATACTAAAGTCATCTGCTCTACAATGACCATAGTTTCCTGGTGAAAATTGATAAATTATAAATATTGCTTTCAAAACATTTTCTAATAAGCCACAGAGATATAGGCTCTTTGGCACCAACTAACCTGTATTTTGCCATTATTGGCAGGTATATATTGTGCTAAAGTTATGGGCCACTGCCAGACTTGACTACTGGTACTGGTATATATAATTTCTGATTTTTTTTTTCTCAACCTTGATGTGGAATTCTTTAGAAACTGAATGTTACCTACACTACAGTTACAATATGGCTTATGTAAGCAATATTAAGCTAATTTCCGTAAACAGTACATTGTAGGGGCCTACATGTATAAATGATATAAGCTTACAGCACCAGTACATGTATACAAAAATGTAAAATTTCAGTCTCTTCGGAAAAGAAAATCTCTTGATATGAAAGAGAAATGGGGTTTAATGTCCACTCGACACAAACTAGGTCAATTCGGGACTTAACATATATCGTTCAATTTTATTTCAATAATTCGCTTGCAGGTAGGGCTCTTTAGCAGTGGGGGGAGGAAACCAAAGGACCCAGAGATTGTACGAAAAATCACGTTTTTAGCTTGTGATCCCTCTAGAGGTCACAATTATTATCTGATTTAAAAAACGTTAAAATATATCACCATTACATCGTAATTTTGATTGAGTTTGGATTTTAAAAACCATTAAATGTATCACCATTCCACCATAATGAAGGTTGTATTCGAATTTTGGGAAAATCTAAATGAAACTGCCCGACAAAATGTCCGCTCTTTGTACGTAAATTGTGTAAAAGTATGCAAAATACAAAGGTTGTGGACCCTCTAGAGGTCACAGTTTTTATCCGATTTTGATGAAACTTAAAACATATATTTATATCCCAAAGATCTCAGTCCCTTTTGATATTTGTGCATTTCAGACCATAACTTTCTGGATTATTGCCCCTCATTGTACAAAAAATTGTTTTTGTTTTCAGCTTGTTCTCTATTCATCTCTTTCAAAATGTGGCTGTATCCTGCCTGGCAGCCGCTGGTTACATGTCAAGCAGATTCTTTCCTTTGAACTTAGATCTAGATCAAAGCCAAAGGGTTCACTCTCACTTACCATTGATTGAATTGGCCAACCGTTGAATGGTTTCTTTAGTTCATATGGGTAAGAGCTCTTTGAAAATACTGCTATTTCATAGATTACAGTATTGGTTTGAATTATTATTTGGGAATATTGATTTATTATCCAATATCAAATCTTAGATGCTCTTCTCCAGGCTAAGATTATAAGATTGTGTGTCTATAAAACAGAAGGGAGCAAACAGCAATGATGAAGGAAAATAGTTAACTTGTAAGTTAAATTTTTACGGTGTATCACTAAGTATTATTTTATATATCAGTATATTTGCTCTTATTATTTTATGATTGATTAGTTGTTAATCAAACACATTATTCATGAAAGTTAGAAAACAAACAGGCATTGAAGATCATTTAAGATGGCTAAACCTCTTTAAAGGGACAATAACACTCTTGCTGGCTTGACAGCTCCAGAAAATAAAAAATAGCCTTATTCTAAGTACTAGATGTGTTAATGTCCTACCTGTTGTGTAAATTATCCATTAAATCCTATTTTACTTGTCCAGAGGGTTCAAAAATATTTTTAAATCCAAGTCACATTTGAAAAGCTTTACGTCAGGCTTTTCTAATCATTTAGTTAAATTTTTCCAATTTTTCAAATTAGGTGTGTTAAGATGAAATTAGTATCATCAATTAATTGGAATATTGTAAAATAGTACAATTTGTTGACCAGAATAAAGATTGGGACATATTATTCAGTTACAACAAGAGTGGTATTGAGCCTTTAATGGGTCTTCCTTGTAAATTTATTTTGGTTGTATTATTCATAGTTATGAAATTTCGTGTTATTAATTTCATTATTCAGTTAAATTACAAACCACATGAAGGATGGAAATGTATTTTTAGCATATTTTACATGTAAATGGCAATTACTTGTTGTGTTACAAATTAGAAAGTGTGTTAAACAGTTAAAGTTAAAATGTCATTGTGACACCAATCTATCTCTTTGTGATATTAGAAACCACAATATGGCTGGACTGTGATTTGATATGTCTACTCAGCTAGTACTGCAGTTTATATTAGATAAAATGTTTTGCATATCTACATGTATGTATTGAACTTGTTGAAGGAACTCAGGCTCATTATCATGTCTGTTGGTCAGCTCCACTGCTCCAGTATGAAGAAAGACAACTTCTGCATGTACCGTATATATATATATATATACTGGAAAAGGCAAATCACTTTTCATTGCAAAAAAAGCCCACACAAAGTAGACACATTGTTAAATGCGTGATATATTTGAAAGCCTTGTGAATTGATACACCAAAAATATATTTCATCTGAATCAAATGATAATTACCGGTACTTGACATATCTTCACATGGCAAATATCACCTTACCCAAGAAAACAAGTTTACCAAAGTAACTGAAAACACTCTTTAAGTTCTCTCTCACACAAATGTGACGTCCCCAAGACCAAATATTGGAAGCATGTAATAGTGATGTCTGGGGGATTACCTGCGAATTTGATCAAATCAGTATCTTAGACAACATTTCTGCCCATTCAAATGCACACATGGATTTAATTATAGTTGTATTTATGGTCTTTGAATTTTTAATTGCCCTTTAGAATCAATGACACTTTAATTAATTTGGCTGTGTCCTGCTCTTCAGGATAAATTTGGGTAAGATAACAATTGAATAAATGGAAATACAGACAGTGTGAAATTTTTACATGTGACACTGCTAATATTAACAGTTAATAAACACACAAATTGCAAGGTTCTCTATTATTATAGATCATATGTAATTACTGTTATAAAAACGAGTTTTAAAGTAACTGTGGGTGATTAGTATTTTCGGAATACATCAAATTCTGATGGCTAAATCCAAGCTGATATGTACGCAGATTGATTATTTAAGATTTTATTAAGTAAACAAAATCCAATCAGATCGAACACAATAGATGATGACGTCAGCCGACAATAAAAAGTCCTGAACTGGTGATTAGCTACCGTAGATTGCAAAATGATGGAAAGTTTACTTCAAAGAAATGTTGACCAGTTTTGTTGACAGATTACAATGTATGACAGAAGTGAGAAGATAGAAAAAGTAAAGTGTACAATTTACATAGGGAGCAACATAGATTGATGGAATATCAGTTCATCATATCTTTGCAGATAGTGAATTAATTAAACCATTTTTGGACCGATAAGAGATTCCAATTTTATGATGATACCTGTGTCGCACAAAGCACACTCAGCAGGCATACCTCTGTCGTACAAAAAATGCTCAGAGACATTAATAAACCTCCATAATATAAGTCTCTTTTGGATTATTTTTTTGTATTATCTTAATAATGAAAAAAAAAGAAATTGTAGTGTTTGACATTGACACATAAATGGTCACATATGTGTATCATATGTTGGTAAGATATATAAGATCACATTGGTTTCATACAATGATTATATGTCGATTTTATGTACTATTTAATGAAAATTTCTGACACATCCATAAAGTATATTATATGGTGTTCGTTAAAAAGTCAATATATAGTGTAAGGCTGACAATAAATTGTTTGATTTAAGGATATACCAATTCTACTAAGAAAGTGGTTGTGGATTTTCATACACTACCTTGCTTTTGTGGAAGAAATGCCATATGTAGGTTTGTCAAATGTGACAGATACATGTAGTTCATATCAGTGACTTATATCAAGTTTATTGCATCATAATATATGTACATGTACACAGTACAGTATTTAATCAAACTATTTTGATCTTTTCCTTCTCGTGTTCCCTGACCTTGAGGTGACTTATTGTCCCCCGCCTTTCGAAGAAAGCAGGGGACTATTAAAATGGGTTCGTCCGTCTGTCTGTCTGTCTGTCTGTCTGTCCGTCTGTCTTTCCGTCTGTCCGTCCGTCTGTCTGTCCGTCACACTTTTTGGGACACAATAACTCTCTTCCTAATTGAGCTAGAATGTTCAAACTTGGTGTATGTGTTTATTAGGTCAATGCCTTGATGGAGTTCGAAGATGAGCATTTTCCGCTTAGGGTAAGCAGAGATAAGCAATTTGATTGGTTGATGCTTTGGGACACGATAACTCTCTTCCTAATTGGGCTAGAACGTTCAAACTTGGTGTATGTGTTGATTAGGTCAATGCCTTGATGGAGTTCGAAGATGAGCATTTTCCGCTTAGGGTAAGCAGAGATAAGCAATTTGATTGGTTGATGCTTTGGGACACGATAACTTTTAATTGAGCTAGAATGTTCAAACTTGGTGTATGTGTTTATTAGGTCAATGCCTTGATGGAGTTCGAAGATGAGCATTTTCCGCTTAGGGTAAGCAGAGATAAGCAATTTGATTGGTTGATACTTTGGGGCACGATAACTCTCTTCCTAATTGAGCTAGAATGTTCAAACTTGGTGTATGTGTTGATTAGGTCAATGCCTTGATGGAGTTCGAAGATGAGCATTTTCCGCTTAGGGTAAGCAGAGATAAGCAATTTGATTGGTTGATGCTTTGGGACACGATAACTTTAGTTCTAATTAAGTGAGATTGATGAAACTTGGTGTATAGATTTATTATATGAATACCTTAACTAAGTTCGATAATGAACATTTTTTGCTGAGGGTAAGCAGAGTGATAAGCAATTTGATTGGTAGAAACTTTGGAACACAATAACTCTCCTTCTAATTGAGGTAGAATGTTCAAACTTGGCATAGGTGTCTATTAGGTGAATGTTTAAACTTGATGTATATGTAGATGTTCATTAGGTGAATGTCTTGACTGAGTTCAATAATTAACATTTCGAGCTGAAGCTAAGCAGAGCTAATCGATTTCATTTGTCGATGGTTTGGGACAAGATAATCTTGATTCTATCTGATAGAGAGTGATGAAACTTAGTGAAAAAAATAAATGTGCGATTAATTAATATGTGTCATCTATTTATTTTGCAATTTCGGCGGGGGACATCAGCCTCACAGTGGGTTGTTTTTGTAGTTAAGCTTACTCTTCCAGACACCTGTTACCACTCTTTGTCATGTATTTTGTACATGGTGAATAGTCCATTTGCTGATTACACTATTTTGCCTATACTGTTTTTTTTAAGACTTCGAATTTTGTTTGATGGTTTGGATTGTTCCTACTTGGTTTTATTTTATTCAATACTACAATGTGCAGTTGTAAGATATGATAACTATAGTTTCAGTGAAATAAAAATTCCATTGAAACAAATTGAAATACAGAATCACAAGTAGTAAAAGGGAAAAATATCCCCAAGAAGGTCACAGTGCCTGCATGCTATTGTACATGTCATGAAGATATAATTTCTTTTAGGAAATGCTTGATTTCACATCTAGTTGTCAGGATCAACTTGACAAAAAGTTAAAAGTTGGCAACAACCATATCCTGAAATTAATATCCTGATTAAAGAAAATTATACATACACACTCACTCAGATTTTGACATGTTTCCAGTTCAAAGTTCCATTAAAATGTTTGCTATAGTCACGGCATAAGCAAACTTAAAGGAGCTAAATCTGTATTATTTGCCACCTAGAAATGGACACAAATATAGTATATGAATATATATAAATTGATTTAAATTCAATCATTTCTGTTTTTACTCTTAATTTCTAATCAGTTATGTTCGGCGAAATATGCGAAGAGTCTGAATTGAATGGAAGTCTTTGGCCTCGGGTTATTCCAGTCTGCACAGGTAGTATTCGCCTGTGGGATATGTTTAGCATCGTTCATCGAGTTGCTTCATTGCAAATGGCACTTGAAAGCATTCTGGCATGCAATTCGTGTGGCAATTTTCATTTTGTCTTAGATATTGGATATCAGAAGCCCATCTTTTCACGGTAAGATAACAACATCAATATTGATTAAAATTGACCAATAAGTCGTGTTTGCAATGTCAAAGACTGTGGATGATGTTGAGTTAGCGGCTTGCCTCCTTTAAATATATGATGATAAATAATCATTTAGAGATTGTTAAATTCAAGTAACTATTTTTGAGCTTCCCCACAAATTCATATAAGATTTTATTTTCTTATTCTGGACTTTATCCCGTGACATGCATTATCTGCATTAACTTAATGTTTCCTCCAAAGTTATCCGTCACAGTATGGTCCCAATAATTGGTGATGCAAGGCTTCTCAGCAATTGGGGGTAAAGAATCTTTTGGCAGCCCCACACAGACTACACAGATAGTCATAATTTTGGCCTATTTTACAAATTTTTTATTAAATTTCATAATAAAGGAAGAAAAAAACAGTATAATTAACTGGGGCTTGTCTTATTGTTGTCAGTAATAGAGTAACCCTGTGTTCAAAGTAATACACATCATAAAATGTATGACAGTGTTACCTTGACATCAAGGAAGCTGGCCTGTATGATCCACAGAATGATTAGGACTTTATGCCTAGGTATGAATAATGCAAATGAATTGTTCAATGTACAATGGAATAAATATTCTTTTGTATCACCCTTTTGTACGTAAGTGAGCCCATAAAAGTGCTTTGTAAAATCATTACTTATCTCATTGCAACAATTGTCTGACTTATCTGTAGATAATCTGATTTTTGATTAGGTTGAGATGATTTGTAATCAGCCATTTTTAAATGATTTACCGTAAAGCACAGTTAGAATTGTGTCATCAAATGTACCACACCCCCTTCCTCCCCCAATACCTGAGACATTTAAATCCTATTTCCGTTACATGTAGATCATCAGATCACAATAATATGGTTCATTGAACAAAGTGGTAATCTGGATTTGCCATCAGTAGACAGAATGTAAAAAGTTTAATTTATGCAAATCAATATGCCTGGAGGTTTATAATAAAGTAACAAATCAAAAGAAGAGAACTTTTCCAGTTAGAATTATAGTTCATTAAATACTATAGTAGATAAGTGTAAATTTAGACAGCGTAGTCTTAAATCTGTCTATGATATGCATTTCCATGTAATCAGATACTCTATGGAGTGTTTATTATAGTCTGTTTTTCTGTGGAAGCAAGAATTGTTTATCCATTTTTTATCTGCTTGTAGTAAAATACTACCCCTCTTCATACTTAGTTATTTTTTTAGTGTTATGATACTGTTTACCATTACATATACAGCAAAAAAATATATTATACTAGTGTAGGGTTTTTATGATAATCTATATTGTTAATCATATTATCTTGAGTAATCAAACATGACAAATTAATGCTATATTATCTACTCAGTACAGGAATGATAACTGATCTAGAGAGCTGTATTTGGCAGCTGCGATACCCAGGTTTTAGTTATGTTTTCAATTGGCTTGGTATGTAGTTGTTTGGGTAATTGCCCATAACACATCTGTCATATTTCACCACTTTAGTTCTCATTATTTCCTATCCCAGTGTTTCAGTTCTTTATTATACTTCTCTAAGCTCTGTCTGTACATGTAGGTCTAAATCGTTTATTGGCACCACTAGTAAAAATTTATGTAGCCAAATTATGTTAAACTTAAGGTTAGAATTAACTAATACCAATTCATCTGGTCAAAATATGTTACCAATGGTCTACCAATCTGGTGGTTGTGTGCCATTTTTTAGATGCTCATTTTAACAAGTAGAGGCATACTATGGACCTTATCAAATATCTAAGTCTGTCAATCTATGCGCAACTGTCCAATCAACAGGCATGCCACATTTCATGTCGATCGTACTTGAATTGGCAGAACCATAGGCTTTTTTCAAAGAGTGTCATCGCCAAGTAAGTAGCTCTTGGTGACCAGGGCCCTGTTTCACAAAAACTTAAACTAAAATCACTAAAATAGATTTTATGCGTTTCACGAATATCGATTGTATCTTACAATGCAATATAAATAGATTTTAGTTAAAATTGCTTGCGCTCGTGCAGTGCACAATTCTGGCGAGGGCACTCGGGGTGCAAGCTTAAACGCTTCGGAACTGAAAACTGTTGCCAGGTTAAACTAACCATTACAATACCAATGAGGAGAGTTTAATACGTTGCAACAATGTCTGCACATGGTCAGACAGTCGTAGAGAGATGAAATAAACAAGTTTATTGCGTATTATTCGTTTTGAAATGTATCAGTTGGTTGGCCTTGAACTTACATGTCACTTTCGTGACCTTAGCATTTGATTTACTCGCAGGCTTCAATGGAAATAATACGTATCGATAAACTAAATCGCTTGAATATCGTAGTTTTATGGTATTTTGGATAACAGAAACTATTGACAATTGTCACAAACATGTGATATTTCTGACTCAAAACAAATAATCTAGACTAAAATATTGTTGAATTTTAAAAGTATTTAACAACTTTTAAACTAATACACGAAATACATGTAACCAGTGTTCCGATGCCTAGATTTTGTTCTTGGGGGTTTAATTTGGGTCGTCATCTAATTGCTTATATTGCCTTAATAAAATTAACGGGTGGGTCGCAGCTATATTTCCCATGCAATGAAAAGAAATTGAATGAAAATTATTTTTGTGAATGATAGTATGTTTAAATTATATAACCCAGGCCATTGGCAATATTATCATTATTCCAAATATATCTATGTGTCGCAATAGATCTCACAACGTAGCTCTAATCAATGTTTGTTAATGTCGTGATTTTAAGTTAGGAGAGGGTGATGGCTGTCCTAAGTTAAAATTGATTTTAGTTAAAATTGTCCCTAAAATAGTTTGGTGAAACGCCACTATTTTAAGTTAAGATACAATTTTAACTTACAATATTATTTCAGTGGATTTTTATCTAAAATGCTTAAAATCGTTTTGTGAAACGCATCCATCTTAAGTTAGGATGGAATTTTAGTTTAAGACGATTTTAAGGAGATTTAAGTTTTTGTGAAACAGGGCCCAGTTCCTGGTCCGAAAAGTTGATACTAATAGTTTGGAGGCTCAGCGCGGGAGGGTGTCCATCAAATGGGTACGAAACCAGACCCAACTTTTCTAGAGTAAAATTTTGCATAGAATACGATGCCGAGTGGTAATCAGTCCGCCGTTGGGGCGTTTTCGAGATATTCAGGGTCAAATGTCAAATGGGTTCATTTGCACCGAAAGTGTTTTCCCGTCACAGATTAACGTTGGTTTTCCTAGACTGGAATTCTCGGAAATCCATGCGGCCTGTAGGCTGGAGTCCAACACTGAAACGATTCAATTGTTTTTCAGATAACTAGTATCATCATGTATAACAATCGTGAAAATAAATCGGAGAGATTTCGATTTGACAGTTTTTACGTATTTTTGAAACAGATTTCAAAGTGTGTTGGTTCTGTTATGCAAGATCATTTTCGACGTTCCAAACTAAAAGTTTGGTGCTAAGACCACCTAAAGATAAATTTGAAATGCTCCTATTATTAATTAGAACAGGTTTCGCTTTAATTTTTATATTTTACGTTGCCATTTTATTGCTTTAAATCTTCCTCGTGCAAAAACGGTAAATTTCACCTTTTGACCTCCAGGGTCACTAAGACTAAAGGTGAATTTAGCAAGTTTACATTTTTATTGAAAGGGTGATTACTTTTGATCATTTTCACCTTCTTTTCATCTCGAAAACGTCCCAACGGCGGACTGATTACCACTCGGCATCATATTCTACGCAAAATTTTACTATAGAAAAGTTGGGTCTGGTTTTGTGCCCATTTGATGGACCCCGCGCTGAGCCTCCGGTCTATAAACAGATGATTTTACAATGAAGATGAAGTGAATTTTTCCTCTGACGTTTTATATCGTTGTGAATAGCCAAGTATCTAATCCACTACTTAATATAGACATGTACCATGGAATAAATAGATAATTGTGAATAAATTGATGACTATAATAGACCATTGGTATAAACATTCTGTGTTATTCCTGAAGGAAACAATCATTGACTGAGAATGTCTTGATTGTGTGCGAGGTTGATTAAAGTCACATTTGTAAGCCATTTTGTTCCTTGGAATCATTGCTTAAAACATTGGGGTTGAATCAATATTGCACAGTCAAGATTCCATCATAATATTATAATCAATAGTTAACTGGATGAACTCCACTGTTTGAATCAATCCTTAAAAGTTCACGAAGACAAATTAGAAAACATGTAAAATCAGATAATTTGTAAATTTGATATTTTTTTTAAAGTAGCTAAGTCTCTAACTCAAAATCATCCAAAATCTTCAACATTGAAAACACGATTTATTTGTCAATTTAAATCAACATTCATGTTGTGATCTTACCGGAAAAAGATGGGCTTTTGATATCCAATATTTAAGACAAAATAAATATTTTACCATTGGTACACGAATCGTGTACCATAATGCGCTTCAGCCCCAGTTGTATCAAGAGACTCGGGGGACGAGGCTAGACACATTGCACCAAATCAAACGGCGTACGTAGACTGGAATAACCAGACACTAGAAATTTGCACTCGCTTGAGACTGCTGGCTTATTTCGCCGAACATAACTGATTTGAAATTGGAGTAAAAACGGAAACCATTGAATGTAAATCAGTTTATATACATTCATATTACAGTATTATATGTGTTGCGACCCACTTTTGTCAATTTCTAGGTCCCAAATGTTAGCGATTTAGCTCCTTTAAATGATTACTAATTATTGAGTTTGTGGATCATCAGACTATTTTAACATACAGTAATCTGCACTTGCCTACATTTTCTTTAAGGCTTTGTCAGGCAGAAGATTTGTCTTTTATCCATGTTTTTATGCCCGAAACAAAATTCAAAATGTCAGATACTACATGTAGCGCCTGACATTTTGACAGGTACAACTAAAACAGTTATTTTGGGGTCTCTGGTGTGACTATTGTGTGTAAGTGTACATAGAGTGTGTACTTATTTACCCAAAACTTATTTGAAATAACTAATAAAAAGACCATATACGAGGGCTTGCTGAAAAGTTGTAAGCCTGAAAAGGATAGATCAATTGGGTTGAAACAACCTTTTGTCACCAACAGGTACAATCATTGAATGAATCATTAACGAAAGAACTGGAACTGTAGTGTTATTATTGTCTTCGTACCAGATCATCTTTTGAACCTACCCATTGAAATCTTCATAAATGGACAATACTGGCTATAGGGCACTCATCAAACCTGCAATGGAAATTTAAGGGCTAACCCCAACACAGATACATGCCGACATGGTCTTCACTTTAGGGGATGATGTTTTTTTCTTTTCCACAGTAGAGAAGTGGATTGCAGAGTTTAAAAGTGTGGCAGAGAGAGCCTTGATGATAACCTGCGTCCTGGAAGGCCATTAACAGCAACCAATCAAGAAAACATTACCTGTGTGCATGACATGGTGATGGCTGATTGACGATTGACCACTCGACATATTGCCAGTGTTGTGGACATCTCTCATGAGAGGATTTAGCACATTATTGCCACCGAGTAGGAATGAAAAAAAGTTTCTGCAAGAAGGGTGCAAAAGCTCTTGACTGCAGATCAGAAACGTGTCAGATTCCTTACATCCTGTGACAATCTGCACCATTTTGAAGCAGATCCTGATAATTTTTTGACCTGATTTGGCGCTGTCAGACTTCCACCTGTTTCCCAACATGAAAGAGGGCATAGCTTGAGTAATTGTCCTAGTAATGATGACAGCTATGATTGACTTTTTAGGGTGGCTGCTGAAGAAAATTTCTTCCTGACCGACTTTCAGGCCTTGCAACATTGTTGCCAAAAGTGTGTACATCTCGAAGGGGACTATGTAGAACAATAAATGAAAACCCTCGTCTTTGTACAGGTCTTTCACAAATAGGCCTATATGTGTAGAACTTTTCAGCCAGCCCTCATATAAAAGAGTTTCATTGAAAATGAACCAAACTGGTTTTCATTGTTGCTGTATAAAACTTACAAATTAACAGAAAATTTAATAAAGGTGTCTCCCGTGAATTTTAATAGATTGTCCTCTTTAACTAGTAAATGTGAACTTACAGATTAAATTTGCATTTGTGAGTGAATCGATGGAGAAGGTGAAAACATGTTCTAAATAGCATTGGAAGTGATGTCAGAGTCAACATTTTAACTTTTTTAGGGAAAAACATTAAATTGATTTTAAACCTAAAGCTAGGAAAGAATGTTGAATGACAATGATATCTAAGTTAAAATCAATATTATCTGGAATGTAAACAGCTTATCTTATTTCACATGTGAAGTCAATATTTCACTTTAATTTAAATTTTAAGTAAAAGTGCCTCCAACTTTAATCAGTGTTAATGTACATATTATATTACACCCTTTGGTTACATTGAATGTGTAGAAAAAAGATATTTAAAAAAAAACCAAGGAGTAAGCATCACATATTAATAGAATGTTATTAAATTACATTTCTTGAGTGTTGGTGTGTTGAAGTTCATTGTTCATGTCAGTGAATAATAAGCCCATATATGTGTAGTAAATTGATTTAATTTATCAATGATCAGTCACAAAGTTTGATGGGAAATGTCAATAAATAATTCTGTAATTGATAATCTCTGATCACCTTGTCCTCTAGTTCTAACCATTTAAAGTGCCTTATAAGTTATGACAAAACTAAGTCAAGATTTCTTCGATAGGATGTTAAGCAAGACATCTTCAGTTATGGAAATAGTGGGATCAGTTGTACATGTGAAAAACCTTAGTTTTATGACATGTATTATAAACATAACAAAAACACAGAAAAAAGGATAAAAATCTGTACTGGACAAACAGGTACTAGACAGAGCCCATCCTTGACAGGCACAAGCTAATTAGTTTAATTTTTTTTTTCTAGAATAAAGTTCTTTCATTTACCGGTATGGAAATTCATTGCCTTGGGAACTTTTTGTAGGTTTTGAAAACTAGTATTTTTTTAATTGGGCACAACTGGGACGAATTTGTCTAACAGGCAGTTTCAAACCCATCAAATATCTGAAAGTTAAATACTTTTATATCCCCTCTAAACAACTCAAAATTGAATTATCTATGCACAATGTTTGTGTAAGTTATTTATAATTAAGTTGACTGTTGAAAGTTGAAATAGTTTTTGGTGTGTTGTCTGATGTTAAGCATGAAATCGATAAAATTAATACTATCTTAAGTAATTCTAAGAAGGTACCTTGAGAGGGAAAACTTCAAGAGTTGGCCATAGGATCAAGACATCGCTTCCATTTAAGTAATTAAAATCAAGAACCTTGCCTCCATTAGATTTAAGAGTGATGTTGCTGTTATAAATAGAGATTTTCATCAATTTGATGGGTAATAGAAGTAAACACTTGTTCTTCATATTGATTTTATCTAATGTGACAATAGAGTTGGCATTTCTAATTCCACTGGAAACTTCTATTCAAATAAACCAGTTAACATTTTATGATAAATGATATTTATTTTTGGTAGCTGGAAGAAAAAGGGTAGATACAACTAACTTTTGAAGCAAAAAAGTTGACATAATTTTGTAGAGTTAGTAAGAACATTATTTTGGCACTAGATAAAATATTGTTATTGGGAGTTGGCCATTATTTATGATAAGTGAAAACAGGTCTATCATGAATTGTACATTTCTGTTAGTTACTCAATGTTTACATGGCATGTATGTATAAAACTATTTTGACAACAAATACTTGTAGTAGTACTAAAATATCAAATTCTAGACAGTTGTCTGTTGGTTTAATTACATTTATGTTTTCAAAATAACACATACAATGTAGCTTTTAAGTCTCAGGGGACAGTAGGACGTTAAACCCCATTTCATTTCATTTCATTTCAAGTCTCAGGGGAGTCACATTGACTCGCTATCCTGGAGGTCCTGTATTTGATTCAGATGTTGGATGAGAAAGTTCATCAGGATTTTCCGGGGTGGTTCTCCTTTGTCCGTGGTGCAGGACAGAATGCCTGGCAAGGGACAACGAATATTCGTTTGGATGGAACGAAAAACCAAGTTCCCATGTGCACATTGGTGTGCACGTGAAAGATCCCTTGACAGTTGGAATTCAATATAAGAAAAGGCTGTGGCGCTGCTGTCTGGGCAAATTTCCCTCATTGTACACTGAATGGCGTATGCCTGTCTTCATTACGCCATACATATCATCTAGCGTTCTGATTATACCGATGTTAATATGCTACAGACAGCACAGTTTCTTGCTAGTGACCATCTACTTATAAGTGTCTTGGTCACCCATGTGTCTACTTTAAGATTCTTTGTCACCCATGATTCGTTGGCGATGTTATGTGTGGAGTTATCTTGTATGAGTAATACCCATAGTCTTAAATTTATGGTTGCAAATGGCATTTATGTATAAAACTATGATTTTTTTTATCAAAATTAAATAAACAATCTTTGTGGTTAGTCATATTGGATTCTTGTCCAGTAGGGGACAAACGATTTGGACGATCTATTGGGCTGCATAATTTGCCACAGACCAAGTCTTATCCCTAGGCAATGAAAATCAAAACATAGAACCCTTGTTGTGCTCAGGTGTTTGAAAGTAATTAATACACTGTGCATAGAATAGACACATTTAAACGAGATCTACATGTATGCAGTGTTAAACCCAAGAATCTAAACTGAAAAATTATATATATATTTATTACTTTTCTAACATATAAAGTAATGTTTCTGTAATTATATACTTCTAATCACGTTACTTTATATCTTGCTAAGTGTGTCTGTTTATTGAATCTTCGTGTGTCTGTAATTAAAATTCAGATTAACCAGATTTTGGAGGTGATAGACTTAAGACAAGTATAGCAGCATTTAGCAATTTAAAGTAAATTTACATTTAGAAAGTATGGACTTCATGATGAATCATTTGTAAGGTGGTAGAATTTAGCATGAAATACTTCTGTGGAGGATCTTGATCTCACTAGAACTAATACAAAACCTGATAAACAACTAATGAAAACAGTGAGACAACAAGATATTACAGACAATAGTATTAGTAAGTGATTACTGCAGAACTGATTAAGTGAATGTATTCTGGTCTGTCCTAAAATGCAATCTTCATTTAATTACTCTGATAAGAATTGTAAACTTTAAAATTAATGTCAATTTCCATTTATTTCCTCATTGTTTAAAGGAAAATGTCAGTTTTGGTTTTATGTGTAGAAAGTTATTTTCTAGATTTTGTTAACTGCTATGATTCTCTTTCTATATAAGGTTATATAGGTCACACTTGGAGGATTGGAGCATGCTACTCATCCCATGTTCTCATCTTTTTCCAAATAGAAGCACAGATCGTCATTCTCCTTTTAAAATGCTCTATCATGATTCTTTTGGATTTGAAGGAGTGTTGCAAATGAAAATAAACAAATTTGACAGATTGAAATAGTTTGTTGATTTTTAAAAATTTTGGTAGGACCTGAGACATTCTAACATGATAAAGATAAAGGTTTGTCTTGAAGAACTTCTTAGAAGTCTATTAATTCTCTGTCTTTTTAGGTACATTTCAAAATGTATCAAACAAGATTTGTAACACACAAAAGAATACAATAATATCCTTGCAACATCATATACATGTAGTGTCACTTTAATTGACCAATCCAGATCTTGATTGAGTTGGCAATCTTTGAAAACATTGAAATACAGTTTTAAAGGTCAACTGAGTTACATAGGGAAAATAATTATATTCTGACTCATCTAATCATTGCAAAATGTTCAACTTAAAACAGAATAATTTAGAATGCATTATTTCATTTCTTTTTCATGTTATATATTGTATTCAAGCTATTCTAGTGTAAATATACTATGATCTTTGAATATTTGCAACTTAATTATTGGAAATGTTTTTTTCCTGTCTTTCAGTCCGTCGACATTTCTTTAAAATACTCTACATATCGTGGAAGTGTTTCAACACTCCGCCACAATCTGGAACCGGTTATAACAGTTGTGGCATGATTGAACCAATATTGCTGTCCCCGCCTTTCGAAGAAAGTACGGGACTATAAAATGGGTTCGTGCGCCCGTCTGTCTGTCCGTCACACTTTTTGGGACACAATAACTCTCCTTTTAATTGAGCTAGAATGTTCAAACTTGGTGTTGGTGTTTACTAGGTCAATGCCTTGATGGAGTTCGAGGATGAGCATTTTCTGCTTAGGGTAAGCAGAGATAAGCAATTTGATTGGTTGATGCTTTGGGACACGATAACTTAAGTTCTAATTACATGTAAGTGAGAGTGATGAAACTTGGTGTATAGTTTGGTGCAACCTTATAATAGTACCATAGATTTGATAACGGACACTTTCTGGGATTGTACAGCTTTAATTTTGAAATTTAGAGTCAACACAGAATTTGTAATTGTTCTGTTGATATTAATGGAAAACCATATCCTTGCTTAGCACCTTTATCAAAGAAACTCCATAAACAAGTCATAGTATTGTGTAACACATACTCCCTCCTTCTACATATTTCCTTTTTTTGTAGGAAAAGACAAAGTTGGTCGCATCAAGAAATTGAAAAGAAGAATTTCAGCAAGTTTTGGACGTCTATGTAAGTATGAAATCAATATGAAATAGTTTTATGTTGCGCTACAGTTTGTTTTAAGAAAGATATTCTGTAATTGATTCTAATTGATGTATTTCTCATACCAAAGGGCAAGAAAATTTGTAAGGATTTCAGTATTCATGAAGATAAGAGGCAAAAAAGATATTCTCATGCTGAAACCTTCAAGTACATATGATTCTCAAATTCCAGGTCCTAATATTTCAAAATTTTGTCCAAGTACATGTAAACGGTAGGAAATTCTAAATATTGATAAGGGTTGTTTATTTGTAAATTAAACATTTTTAAGCCATATTGAAAGAACTGGTAGTATAGATGATATCACTAACGCATTCTTTAATTAAAGATAGTGCTTGAGTGGTGGCATCTAGAAGTTTATTTGAGTACCTGTCATTTGTTAGAATATATATAACAGATGGACCATCTCCTTTAAAGAAACTAAACACAGTACATGAACTGCATGTACTTGGCTTGGAAGAGAGAAAAAACAATGAAGATATTTGTATGTCTGGAAACTATAGGGGGTACTGTATACATCTGTTAAGTTACTAGAATAGGTATAAAATGTATGGATTACATACAGTATCGTAAAAACATTTAGTTGCAGTGTGTAGTAATACTATCATATGCAACTTCTTTACTTGGCACCTCAACAATAACATTGGTTACTTAAATTATACTGTTGATACCCACAAAAAATCATGTTTATAATAACAAACTGTGGTATTCATGCCTGATTTATTGGTTTTAATAATAATAAAGCTGAAGTGTTAAACTTACAGTGTAGGAGAAAATAGGTTCTTTTACAAAGCATTAAAATTGTATTATTTAAAGTTGCTGATTGTTATTTTTATTTTTCGGACAATCAATATCTTAATTTTTCATGCCTTAATCCACACTAAATTGTACTCAAATTGATTATTTAACGATTAAGAAATATCAGCCGTGTGTAAGTTCCAAGCTTGCATTCAATCAGATTATAATAATATAAAGAAACCATCAAAAGGTGTTATATAAGAATTAAAGCCTCTGGTTTTTTTTTTGAAAATATAAAATCTTCCACAGCTAAATCCATGATAAAATGTACAAAAATTGATAAAAACATGAAATATCAAAAAATCAAAATATCGATGGTACATGTAGATAGTCTTTTGACTAAAAGTAATATCGTTTTGACAAATAAAATTAAAACGATCAATTAAATATTTGTTAATTGACGAGAATCCAGTCATATGCATGTATTTAGATAAGTTTTCCTTGTATTGACGGTTTTGGTTCATATCCAGTTTTTATATTCTGATTTTCAACTTTCACATTATTTTTTGCAAGGGTTCATATCCAATTCTTATGGTGGGGAGGAGGGTAACGGCCGAATGTTTAGTGCATGCGCTTTGTATCATAAGATCTGTCATTGAGACAACTGGCGTGGTTTCGATTCCCTGGTTGTACGTGACAAGGAGTAGGGTCACCTGTGCAACTTCGTGGGTTTTCTCTGGGTCCCGAAAGGACCTACTTTGTATCGAGTGGACATTAAACCCCATATCTCTCTCTCCAATTTTTATAGTCTGATTGTAGCAGACTGATACCTTTTAGAGATTCAGCTTTCACAATATCTTACTTAGGGTCATGTCAACAATGTTGGTCCCCCTGTTGGCCGAGAAAGTTCCCCAGCATTTCTAGCAGGGTTTCCACTTGCCTGGCAAGGAGCAACATCTAATTGTTATGGCCTAAAAAACGAGGTCCCATATACACTTGGTGTGCACTTAAGAGAACCCTTGACAGTTGGAATTCAATTACTTTCTGGGTGAGATTTCTTGCTGTGGTTAAATTGTGTCTAAACAAAAGTAATCTTGTCATTACTTTGAAAAATCTTCTGTGCTGGCAGCTAATAAAGTGATATGTTGACAGAGATCAAAAATGTTATCATTTTTAACAGTTAATAGGAAGAAAAATGGATGCAGAAAAATTCTTACTGAGTATGTGGGTAATTGTATTGATTTTGACAAATCTGTTTAGTCTGAAGCAATTCCTTATAACGTCAGCCATTGCCATAAATTGCTACCAAACGGAAATAAGTTTAATCAAAGTGTCCCAAAGGGTATGTAGAAAATATCTGGTTCTCTTCTTAGCTTTATGTCTTCATTGCCTATTATATATTGAAACGTGTATATGGCTTCCGTGCAATAAGTCTGTCTGCTATTATAGCTTTATATAGTTCTTGATAGAGTCGAGGGACGAGGGTCAACCGATGATCAGGCGTCTAGCTGATAATGATACATGAACATTGAATATTGTCAATTTTATTAAGTGCCTTAAATGTGATAAGTTTTCAATAAAATCATGACTATAGAATTATTTACCCATTGTTCTAATTTAGTCATGTTAAAGTTTAATAGTCTGAACATGTGAAATATGATTCGTTTTGTACCAAGAATTTTATGCAATATATTTATTGACACATGATGCATGATGGTAATTATGTAGTAATATTGATGGTGAAATTTGTGCTATACATGAATAATAATGTTAGGCTAATATGGCCTTTGACTAATTATTGGTTCCATATTCATAGACAAGCCATATCTCTCGTAGACAAACTGAAATGATTGATAAGTTGATGCATAAAATCAGCTTAAACAAAATATCTGACACTCCTGGTGGAAAGTTTCCACTGTCCATATAAGGGTGGTTCTCGACGTCATTAGGCTTAGTAACCAGTTATCATAATTAATTATGTAATATTTGTCCAATTGAATAATTGACAGAGCTGTCTCAAGGCCACTGTCATTGTTAAAAGACTGATTTAGATCCTATAGAGTTTAGACACGCATTGGGTTCTTATAGAGACAGACTTCAGGTAGATGCATTAGTCGACCATTTGAAGATGTAGTGATTTTCAAAAGTCTAGCCTCGCCATTTAGACTTGCACAAGAATGTAGAGAATGACTTTATGTATGCCATTGTTTAAGCTTGTAACCTATGTATTCAGTGCTTTATATAAAATGTTAAAACCCACTGTTGCATTGTTGTTCCTGGTAGAAAAACTTCTTAGCGGTTGAGGTAAAAATAAATACACGTGAGCCAAAAGAGGAGAATTACAAGGCTAATAAAATCTGTAGCAGAAGAGAGTATACATCACACGTCGGCTGTGGGAAGTTTTTGGAGTTGTGCTTTCCACATCTAACCAATGATGCATATTTTTTACAATTATCATGCTAATTCACAAACTTTTGATCATGTAAGCCTTAGTTAATTCCATTGTGGATGATTGAAAAAACCATTCTTTTCACCCCTACTCTAATCTAATGACCTAATTACAAAAACATTCCTTTTAATTATGATGTTTTCTATAATGCCTTGAGTGTGCGGGGTTTCAGTCCCAAACTTGTACGTGAAAAAAGAATATGGTTGTCTCGTGGGTTTTCTCTGATTTTGTCCCACTGTCATTGAAATTAAACTGTACTGTATGTATTCAAATAACTTGAACAGCTGAAGTTATCTGCTTATCAGTACATGGTTTGGAATTATTTCTGATAATTACTTCATGGGTTGTTGCCCTTCAGGAGTTTTTAGTGTCTTGCAAGTAGGCCTACCCCCATTACTCGCAAAAGAATAAAGACATGACTTGGCTGTTGTTGGACCTATTTTCATTGCCTGCCAACCTATCTTTGTTCATAGCATTTATATTCTGGCAATTTTGACCTTTACACATGGTTATTATTAAAAAATTAACCCATTTTTACATCTTTCTGTTAAGATTTTGTGTGATTACTCAGAAACCACAGCTGACATGTTTGTATCGTGGCCTACTTCAGTGGAAACACCCTTCAATTTACTTAGTTTTTATTGGCACACCAATAATCATATAATCTGTCTGGAGAGGCTGGTTGTTAATTGTAGTCAACAGATGCAAACTGTAGACATGTAGAACCAGTCACAATATCATGCCTTATAATAGAATAGTTAATAGAAAACGAATTATAAATAACCTATGTTTATTTGATATTCAGTTTGTTTTTCATGAAAAGACAGTTTACATTTGTAATTGCAAGCACCAGCATCATGTTGAATTTATTTTTGTAATAGACTTTAAAGAAAGCTGAAAGGAAAACAAATGAACTACACTACCAGGAAGTCTTTTGGACATTACAACCACAAACATAATTAAATCATGTCTCAAAGACATGACAGTGGCACATAATTAGATCATCTGTTCTACTCGATATATATATATGAGCATATGTTATTTAAAATGGCAAAAAATCAAATTATGAATGAAAATTCATCTAATACTAAGTCTACATTAAATTGAATAAGTTAATCATTGGCAATGCCATATTTGAGGTTGGAGATCAGATAATACACCAAACCATTGGTTTACCAGTGGGAACTGACCCCGCCCCATTTATGGCAAATGCACATATATATAAATATGAATTCTGCTTTCAGCATCATAACCAAAAAACTGATTACAAAGTAGATAAGTCTAAACTATACCTTCCGATACATTGATGACATAACACCTATCAATGATAATGGAACTTTCAATAAATATAAAAGTGAAATATATACCCTAGAACTAATATTAAAGAAAATTTTGGTACTATATATGCGCCTGTTCTTGACCTGGATATTAATATAATTAATAGTAAATTTAATGTCGGTATTTTTGACAAAACGGACAAATTTGGCTTTGAAGTGGTAAAATACCTGTCAATTTATGTCACGCTATATAGTATTTTCTATTCATAGGCATTACGATTTTTGACAATATGTATATGTAACGATAAAGATAAAGAACTATTTCTTTCTAGAATAAAATCTCTCTATTTTAAGTACACTGCCAAAGGTGGTACACAATTACTCATATTTAAAGAAATTTCGAAACTTCCATTTCTTCAACATACCAAGTTTGATGTTTCGTATAAGTATATAACCGAGTACATATTGGATAATGATCTAATTTAGGCCAAAAAAAAAAGTAACCCGACCGACCCAGTACAAAACCTGCCGACACAATTCTTTTTTTAGTGTCAAGAGAAATACAAAAACATTTTTGTTCAACGACCGACTGTTCAGAATACTCTAAGCATATCGGATTCGTGAAAATGCCTATTTATTTGTTGCTATAAATGAATCTGCATTTACTGATCAGAATAGTCGGGTACGTTGTACAGCGAACGATTATTAAGAACTGCCATACTGTTGACGTGAGATGGTAAACTGACGTGAAAATCAAGACTAACAGGTTTCGCTTAGATTTACCACTGCCCATTCCGGAAAGCTATAATCCTCACAACCTTCGTTCTAATAAGTAACGGCACGCAATTGGACAAAAACAAGTTAACGTATATTTCAAACAGGTGGATACGATCTGCTCGATTGGTATTTAAATGAAGACAAAAAAATTTATTATGGACCTATTTCGTGCGACGGCACGATATGATTTTTATACGATCACATTTCCACAATTTCTTGTGAACACTCTACAGACTACATTTATCAACCGATTGTTTTGAAATTGATATGTGTTGTATGAAATTGATATGCATCATTTAAATTAGTGAGATGAAGAAGCCTATTTAATTTCAATAACTTCCGTTAATTTCTTCTGGAGTTATGGCCCTTGTTTCACTTTGTTGCACCTTGTGAACACTCTAACGACTAAATTTATCAACCGATCTGTATGAAATTTATATGCATTATTTAAATTAGTAAAACAAAGAAGCCTATTGAATTTCAGCAATTTCCGTATTTTACAATTAGAGTTATGGCCCTTGTTTCACTTTGTTGAATCTCGTGAACGCTCTAATGACAAAAGTTATCAACCGATCTGTATGAAATTGATATGCATCATTTAAATTAGTGAAATGAAGACGCCTATTGAATTTAAGCAATTTCCGTTAATATCTTCTGTAGTTATGGCCCTTGTTTCACTTTTTTGCACCTTGTGAACGTTCTAACGACATAAGTTATCAACCGATCTGTATGAAATTTATATGCATTATTTAAATTAGTAAAACAAAGAAGCCTATTGAATTTCAGCAATTTCCGTTAATTACATCTAGAGTTATGGCCCTTGTTTCACTTTGTTGAATCTTGTGAACGCTCTAATGACAACAGTTATCATCCGATCTGTTTGAAATTGATATGCATCATTTATGGCCCTTGTTTCACTTTGTTGTACCTCGTTAATGCTCTAACGACAAAAGTTATTATCCGATCTGTATGAAATTAATATGTATCATTTAAATTAGTAAAACGAACAAGCCTTTTGAGTTTCAGTTATCACCTAAATTAGTGAAATGAAGACTAACAAGCCTATTGAATTTCAGCAATTTCCGTCAATTACGTCTAGAGTTATGGCCCTTGATTTACTTTGTTGAACTTTGTGAACTTTCGAACAACAAAAGTTATCATCCGATCTGTATGAAATTTATATGCATTATTTGAATTAGTAAAACGAAAAAAGTCGGTCGAATTTGAACAATTTCTGTAGATTGCTTCCAAAGTTACGGCCCTTGTTTTAGTTTTTAGAACCTTGTGAACCTTCAAACAATGAAAATTATAATGTCATGTGTATGAAATTGTCTATTAAATTCCCCTAATTACCTACAAAAGAATAAATATGTGACAACCCTTGTCGACTGCTCGGACAATTTAGCTGCTGTGGGCGTATGTTTTGTTGCCTGGCAACCTATCTTTTAAGTTGTCATCGCGAGTCCTTTCCCTTGAACAAAATGGCCCCTACACTATTTTTTTTTTAGCATAGAACCATTAAAAAGTCCATTTGACCCCTTAGAGAATATTTAAATCATAATCTAGACTCTGATACATTTTAAACATTCCATCCACCAATCTATTCGTGCTTCATGTTCCTCGGCGCTGACTCAACCTAACATAAAATTGAAGATTTGTTTCGCATAGAATATTATACTAGTTGCTACGGTAGATCTACTACTAGATCTAACAATGTAGCATTAAAAAAAAACGAAAAAAACCCCTACCTACCGACCCTACCCTATTTTCCATCCATTACAGGAAACAGAACCTTTTTTTTGGCCTTAATATTTATTTTCAATTTTCTGCAGTTTCCTAACCCTAAATGAAATGAAATAGGGTTTAACATCCTACTGTTCTGCATTTCTGCTCCTAAACTGGGCTAATGAAGACGGGCATATGCCATACAGTGTGCTATGAGGGAAATTTTGCCCGGGTAGCGGCGCTACGGCCTACTCTTATATCGAATTCCAACTGCTAAGGGATCTTTTACGTGCACGCCGGAAAATCTGGATGAACTTTCTCGGCCAATGCAGGGATCGAACACCCGACCTCCAGGCTAGCGAGCCAGCATCTTACCCACGTGATCCCCTTCCTAACCCCTAACCCTATCTGAATTATCTCCCTTATTTTATGCCTTTATATAAATACACTTTCATAGTACGATTTCCTCAAAATACCTGTTTTGTATTTCTTATAGGTTTATTACATATTATATTTTGTGCAATCACATAGCTGAATAATTCCGATTAGTTCCTAAATCGATAGTTTATTAACCTTTTGGTGTTGTCTTATCTGGATTATCGCCCTTTTTATTTTGGTTGAAGAACCTACCGCCTTTTACATCATGTCATTCAGTCAGTAGACGGCTGTCTTTCGAGACAGTTTACATTTTCTCAGTTTGCTTCTTTGTATGCAGTGTTTTTTTGGGGTTTTTTTTGCTGTTTTGTGGTAAAATGGAACATATGCTCTAACTTTATAGTCAATATACCTCAATTCTGTTGAATACTTAAAACGTTTCTCACCTAATATAAAAAATTTAATTTTAGGCTACCTGTTTTTTTATACATTTTACTGATATGCTTACTTGTATAGGTAATTTTTTACTTCAATATGCTTACATTCATATTTCTTGTGGCATATAGCAGATCATGTCTTGTGCTTGTGCTGGTATTACACAATGTTTTTCTCTGGGTTGTATTCCTGATTGTTTGTTTTCATTTTGAGTGAAGTCTGTATCACTACAGGCCCGGGACTGTATAGTGCAGTGGACGATTACGGCTAGCCCCCGGACCCATTCACTTAATTTGATATGTACGTTTGTTTGTGATTTCTCCATATTGTGCCTTGTCCATAGATTTGTTTTGTTTTGTGTAAATTATGTGTGATGCAGTCTCCCTGCACTTACTAGTAGATTGTCAAAGCATAATGGTTTGGTAGCAATTATATTTTTCCCAGATTATTACTTATTATGAACTATAGATATTTATGGTCAGATCTCCGATGGTCTCACCTGGTTGGTGAAGAAAAGTAGAATGTTAAACCCCATTTCATTTTCTAGACTGTTAAACATAAGTGATATTTAGGAAGGAAGCAATAAGTGTATCTATAGTATATATAAAAGTAACCATTTTATTTAGTACATGTAAATAGAGAGGATGTAACCACGATAACAAACATACATGTAGATATGTAATAGACATTGCCCATAATAAACTGTTTTGTGTATGTATGTAAGGAAAGTATTACTTAGTTGGACAATCTGTTGATACTTATTTATATATAAATAAAATATGGTATACTGTTTAGATGGTATTAAAATGTACAACTAAATCAGATAACACAAGGGTATATATATATACTGAGTGATATACAAATCAAATACTAAATTTCTAAATAAAACAAAATACTTTATGAAATAAAATTACTGAATTTAAATTGATGTAATTTTAACTTCGTTCCATGGCAATTGCTGTCATGAAATTTCAGTTTTGGGGTAAAATGGTGTCATCTTTTCCAATACATATCAGAGCCTGTGAAGTAATGGATTTAATAATGACAGGCAATTTTATGGTTGCTTTATGATAAAAGGAGGATATAATAATACTACTGTAGCTAGAACAAGTCATGAATGGTGTGGAGATCTCATCAAAAACTCATTAAGGGGAAGATAGTGTTGACAGCTAGTTAACAATCATTCTTTAATGTCTATCCTCCTAATTTGTTTTGTTCTCCCAAATAATTTAATGCACAAAAACAGGTCTGACTTACAGAAGTCTCATTCAGCTACAATGTACATGTACCATGGCATGGTCCATGAATGTTGGTATAATCAATTATCTAAAAATTTGATATCCTTGTGTTTGTTACAGAACAAAAGTATTTACATACACAGGGCAACAGCATCTTGACCGACACTTATAGAAGTTATTGGGATCTAACTTATTTTTTACATCTTCATTTTTTACAGACAAAACTATTGGAACAAATTCTTAAACGTTTTGGTTTTTTTTTTTATCTCCACTTTTACTGACAATATTGAAGAAATTCTTTCAATTTGAAAACAAATTTATTCCTACATGAAAAGTATAAATTGATTGGTTTATCCCTTTGTGTTGAACTGACCCTTCAAAGCCTGTAAGGATTTTAATTAATTGTATTTTTTCCCTGAAAATGTAGATTAAAATAACTCAAATATAGATGACATATGAGAAGCACTCTAAAAATGATTATCAACTTAAAAGCCATTAAGTTCAAGTCACACTGCTCTGCTTGTATGAAATGTACGGTAGTTATGGTAACGGTATTTTCACTTGTGAACGGTCTGAAAAACTTCCATTTGTACTATCATACAAAGTTCAGATGTCTTCAGATCATTAATAATCTGGCTTTATTTCAGTTTTACATTTTAGAAGTGCATAATGTTACTGTCACTTTAAATAATCAATCAGTGCATAATACATAAAAACTGGTTTACATTATTTGTAGACATCATCACCACTAATGTTTTCATAGTGAGTGATAAATTAGTTGATGACATGCAGGTATGACATCTCAATGACCCTTCCTTGCCCTAAGGTAATACTGTCACATACAGTGAGTAAATAATAGATTAGCTGAGGTCACTATTTACAATACATCATATTGATGAGAGATTTAAATATTGCCATCACAGACTTCTTCACTAGACTGCATGTTGTTTGGGTGATGCTTATTCAGATCTGTTCAAATGAGAGCACCTTTAAGGGTAGACATTTTCTCATAGACAAATATTGATGGCTTGATCCAACTGACTGATGGCCTATTAAGCCCATTTGATCACAGTATTGGCTAAAATTAGACTTCAAAGAGAAAAGAGTACTGGAGTAGTTAGTTGTAACGGTCTCTCAGTGAGAAAGGTGCTCAGAGATTCGATCAGGGTGTTAGACAAGAAAGTAACTTGACATTTTCAAGTGTAGTTTCCCCTTGCCAATGGTGCAGACAGAAAGCCTGGCAAGGAACTGTGTCTAGTCCTTCTGATAGAACAAAAAAACAAGGTCCTGTGTACATCACGTGTGCACGTAAAAAAAAAAAATGAAATAGAAACAAAAGAAAAAGAGAAGCCGTAATAAAATTGCAGGTGGCCATCAAAATGATGAAAATATATTGTATGCAGTAGACATATTTTTCATAAGAGGAAATTTAAACCATATCATTAGGCTATCTTAAACCCCAGCATATTAGTATGTAAGTTACAGGACCATGAGTGTTCTTATATTGTGATTTGTTGTATACCTTTCGTGTGAATGCATGGATGGGATGTTTGTCTTCTGTGATATTTTTGGCTGGTTAACTGCTACTAATTAGCTGAAATACCACTTAAAATTATTCCTAATATAATACTGGCACTGTTTCTATTCTCAAAACTTACTTTTAAAGAGGCAATCTTAAAGGGGTGATTGGAGCTGTTGTGATTTGAATAGACTGTAGATGTTCATAAAGATATTCCTGCCATCCGATCTGTTCATTACTATTAAGAATGATATTAGATTAATTGTGCTTAATCAATAACCTGACATTGGTCACGGCAGGAACCATTTTTCAGGGTTTGATTTAATGGTTTTTTTGTCTAAGGTATATTATATCCTCCATTAACATACCTACATGTACCATTTTATATTATATTATGTCAGGTTTTGTTGATACATTATTGAAGAGCTAATTTGCCTATTGCAGGTCTTTCTTTAGGCCTTAAATATTATATAAATTATTAGACATTTATTATCATGAAAAGACCATAATCAACGCTTAATGACATCAGATACCGAATTCGAGATTTTAACTAGATTAGAATGGTTCAGTTATTTAATGATTTAATTTAAAAATGGGAAAGCGAAGCTAGGTCTCAAATATACCAGTACCGTGGCTACAATAATACACAATCAATCAATACACACATCTTGTCAAAACTGCAAACTGATAACTTGGCTTAGAATAAATTAATTTGAATGAAATTTTCAATATATTCATTTTGCATTATCTATTTTGTACTATAATACTTTAATAGCAAGAATAGCCAGCTCTAAATCTTACATAATGTATTTTTAATATAACAACCAATATTCCAGATTACATAGCACTATAGTTAAACCTGATGCAATTGATATAAACAGATATTTATGTTGGTAATTGATTGTGAAATATGAGCTTTAAGTATAACAGGAAGACTAATGGATTTATATTTGTTTTATAACATGGCAACATGTGTACACTCTACATAATGTAACTACTTGTTATTATGTATATCTATAGATGAGACAGTAGTTGTATCCATGTACATATTTATTGACCGAAGGATGAGCTACCTGTTATTTATTTTTTAAAATGAGCCATGGTGACTCTCTGTGTATAAGGCACTGGCTTACAAACCAGGAGGATGAGTAGGCCATAATGCTGCAGTTCAGACAAAATTTTTCTCATCAGCCCTGTTAAACCCCTTTCATTTCATTTAAGATGAGAATTGTGATTTAATGCATTTCTTCTATGAAGTAAGAAATATATATAATTATTTAAAGACCATTGATATTATGTAATTTATCTGATTATTAAAAATACTGGATTGGTTGGTATGAATAGGATAGTGGAGTTATTATATTGCTTGAAGTCTGCATCACGAAGATTGATTTGAATAATTTTTTTACCAAAATCGTTTTATTAAAAGTACCTTTTGAATTGAATGGAATATTCAAATAGCAATTTGAATACAGAATTTGAATATTACTAGAATATTTCAAACCTGGCACATTTTAAATTCAAATATAAATGTAGGTGCCATTATCATTATCAATGACATGTCTGGTAGTTTAATGGTAAGACAACGAGTTGATAAGTGCTCTAGCATGGGCGTTGTCCAATCCCAGGTGCTATGATTATGTGCTCTAGCATGGGAATTGTCCAATCTCAGGTGCTATGATTGCGCATTCTGATATACAAATGGTCAAAAAGTGGTTGACAGTGGGTTTATGAAATATGTGTCCATAGTTTTAATTTTTTTCTAGAGATGACCAATATTAGATAAAAATATTTTTTGTTAGTCTTTATTATCACACAGGACTGAAATATATTGATATTGAAATGCAGTATTAGGTGATAACGAAAACATTACTGGGAATTTGTAATACAATCAAATAAAATCAAAAGCTATTTTCATAACCTTAGGAAAAGGTTAGGTCTGAAAAGAATGATTGCTAACATGTTAAGATTTTTGTTCATGGAAATGGCGACTGTAAGATATTTTGTTAATATTGATTAGAATGATGTAATGAGAGCTATAATTAGAGTTTTAAACGATTGAGCACACAAAATTCTCATAGATCAATAATCTTGTCCAAACTAACAACCTAAGATGTAAACATGTGCTTTTAAATCTATTCAAGTCTTGTTTATTATTAAAACATTAATAATTCAAGTTATAGTTAGTTAAAGGCAATGTGACATAACTTTGGCCTTTCAATACAAAACAAATTATTCCAAACAGTCCCAATTTCATTTAATGGTAGCATTGATGTCGTCTGCGTATAATTTGCTATATGTAGTGACTAGGTTTTCTGCATGATGAAGGTTATGCTTACTTTTTTCAAAAATTCCTGATATTATATCTGATTTGAAGATTTCACATAGCTAATAGCCTTTCGGTGTACTTATAATATGTAATTTCTTATATGTTTTAAGTAATCAGAATTGAACTTTGTCTCTTGTAATTGTGATGCATTTAATATAGTAACATATTTACACGCTTTCCCTCATTGTGTATTTTTCTTGCAACAATTTCCTGCAGCTTTAATAGAGTGGGGAGGAAACTTAAGACAAACATGATTTGTGTTCCACTTAATAATTTTAATTTACCTTCACTGTCAAATTGTTTTCGAATTAAAGAAGTAAAGCTCTGAAATGAGAACTTTGGGTAGCAGACATCTCAATGACATAAGCTTTTTTTCCTGAAAATTATGATTTTATGTATAAATTTGATATCAAGGCTGGTTTAGATCAGAAATGATTCCATTAATGTAGACTTAGACTAAAAACTTCCGTTCAACCACAAACAAGTAAGCTTACTTCTACATTCAGCATGTGAGCACACCATGTATGAAACTTCTTTCAGATGATTTCAGTGGCAGACAAGCTACTAATGGTCTTGACTTTACCGCTTTGTCTCACAGACAATGTCTCCGCATCCTTAAGTTTGATCTTTCAGTCCTAATTAAGAATATCATTCTAATGAAAGCTTTTATCCATTGACAAATTTGGTATGGTTGGTACATATAGTTTTCTATGGATTGTATGGTAATTGAAGTACTTATTAAGTATGGTAGGGTATGGTATTACTTAAAATAACTTGATTTTTCAATCAAATTAATATTGTTGAGAGAGAGAAAGCAGATTGTACTCATTAGACTTACTGAGACATGATGATGTTCCGTTCACTTTATAATGAGTTTTCTATCTTTCAGCCATATCTAAAGAAGATACCATTCATGAAAGTGATCAGGAGGTAAGTGACTTTGTCATTCTAAAGATGTTTAGATATGAGTATAACAAACAAAATGTCGATTTTGTCATGAACTATTCAAATAAATGTGTTTTTAGGTTTTCTAAAAAAAAGGGTAAGAAATAAAGTCAATCTGATTAAAATACAGATCTTATTTCTTTTCTTTTTTTTTTTTATACATTTGATGGCGTACACTACATGAAGATCTGACAAGTTGTACTCGAAGGTCAGCTTTTGACCCTATGACGTCAAACATTAATTGATTAATCAATCAGCGTTGACGTTTCTAGTGGTTTACCCACAGTTCCGTGCATGGCACGCCAAGAAGTCGCCGTAACAGACCGTTTCATTGGCTTATCCCTCACTTCAACCAAAATGCCAGCAACTCTTCCAGATCCTAGTGTAGTAAAGACAAGTAAAATGATATTTTGAACTATAAAAAACGAAGCGAAATAGGATCTGTGTTTTAATCAGATTGGAAATAAAGTTTGCTAAGCACTTAAAAATTAAATTCATTTTAGAGGTCTGGCAGCAGTTGGTGTACAATGCCTTCCTGCCTATTCCTAAGGCTTTTCACATCAACCAATCTGGCTGTTGATCTTCTTCATGGAGGAACTTATTGTACATTCAGAGAGAGATTGCGAGGGCTGTCTGAAAAGTTCTAAGCCTATCTGTACAAAATCAATAGTTTCCATTTATTTTTCTAAATAGTCCACTTCTAGGTATACCTTCCTGGATGCCGTTCAGGAAGAAATTTTCTTCAACCACCCTAAAAAAAAAGTCATCATTACTATGAAAATGATGACCAGCTATATGTAGTTCCTTTTTCTTTATTGTCCCCCGCCTTTCGAAGAAAGCAGGGGACTATTAAAATGGGTTCGTCTGTCTGTCTGTCTGTCCGTCTGTCCATCTGTCTGTCCGTCACACTTTTTGGGACACAATAACTCTCTTCCTAATTGAGCTAGAATGTTCAAACTTGGTGTATGTGTTTATTAGGTCAATGCCTTGATGGAGTTCGAAGATGAGCATTTTCCGCTTAGGGTAAGCAGAGATAAGCAGTTTGATTGGTTGATGCTTTGGGACACGATAACTCTCTTCCTAATTGGGCTAGAATGTTCAAACTTGGTGTATGTGTTGATTAGGTCAATGCCTTGATGGAGTTCGAAGATGAGCATTTTCCGCTTAGGGTAAGCAGAGATAAGCAATTTGATTGGTTGATGCTTTGGGACACGATAACTTTTAATTGAGCTAGAATGTTCAAACTTGGTGTATGTGTTTATTAGGTCAATGCCTTGATGGAGTTCGAAGATGAGCATTTTCCGCTTAGGGTAAGCAGAGATAAGCAATTTGATTGGTTGATACTTTGGGGCACGATAACTCTCTTCCTAATTGAGCTAGAATGTTCAAACTTGGTGTATGTGTTGATTAGGTCAATGCCTTGATGGAGTTCGAAGATGAGCATTTTCCGCTTAGGGTAAGCAGAGATAAGCAATTTGATTGGTTGATGCTTTGGGACCTGATAACTTTAGTTCTAATTAAAAGGGAGAGTGAGGACACTTGGTGTATAGCTTTATTATATCAATACCTTGACTAAGTCTCGATAATGAGCATTTTCTGCTTAGGGTAAGCAGAGCGATAAGCAATTTGATTGGCCGAGACTTTGGAACACATTAACTCCTTTTCTAATTGAGCTAGAATGTTCAAACTTGGTGTAGGTGTTTATTAGGTTGATGTCTTGATGGAGTTCGAAGATGAGCATTTTGTGCTTAGGTTAAGCAGAGATAAGCAATTTGATTGGTCGAGACTTTAGAACACAATAACTCTCATTCTAGTTGAGTTAGAATGTTCACACTTGGCATAGGTGGCTATTAGGTGAATGCCTTGATGGAGTGTGAAGATGAGAATTTTTTGCTTAGAGTAAGCAGGGATAAGCAATTTGATTGGTTGATGCTTTGGGACACGATAACTTTAGTTCTAATTAAGTGAGAGTGAGGACACTTGGTGTATAGCTTTATTATATCATTACCTTGACTAAGTTTGATAATGAGTATTTTCTGCTGTCATGTCATGGCTGAGTTCAATTATTAACATTGGTCGATGCTTTGGGACAAGATAACTTTGATTCTATCTGATAGAGAGTGCTGAAACTTAGTGTATAATTTGATTGCTCGATACTTTTGAAAAAAATAAATGTGCGATTAATTAATGTGTCATCTATTTATTTTGGGATTTCGGCGGGGGACATCAGCCTCACTGTTGGCTTGTTGGAAACAGGTGGCCGTCTGTCGGCCAAATCGTGCGAGTGAGGTGGATGGTCAATAAGTTCGATGCTACAATCATGGATTGCTGAATGGCAATCACCGAATTATGAACAGGAGCATTGTCTTGGTGGAACAAGATGCATTTAGTGAGCATTCCCAGTTGCTTCGCTTTGATAGCTTCATGCAACTGTCTAAGTAGGTCAGCATAATATCTTCCATGATAGTCTGGCCTTTTTCAAGATAGTTAATCAGCAGGATACCCTTGGAAATGAAAAAGACTGAAGCCATCACCTTTCCAGTAGACGGAACCGACTTGGCTTTTTGGGGGTCTTGCGACTCTGGATGCTTCCATTGTTTAGACTGAATTTTGGATTCTGGTTCGAGGGGTGAATCCAGGTTTCATCCATGGTTTCAATTCTGGCCAAAAAATTATCAGGATCTGCTTCAAAATGGCGCAGATTTTCACGGGACGATAATGTGCTCAACCCTTTCATGCCCACATTGCCATGTCATGCACCTGGGTTGCTGTTGATGGCCAGCCTTCCAGGACGCGGGTCATAGTTAAGGCTCTCTCTGCCATGCTTAAATTCTCCAGCCCACTTCTTTACTGTGAAAAAAGAGAGAGTGGCATATATCTGTGTTGGGGTTAATCCTTTCAGTTGAAGGTACTTGATGACTGCCCTATAACCAGTTTTGTCCATGTCTAGTGATTTCAATGTGAAGGTTCACAAGATAATCTGCTATGAAGGGAATAATAACACTGCAATTGTAGTTCTTATGTCTATGAATCATTCAACGATTGTACCTGTTGGTGGCAAAAGTTTGTTTCAACCCAATTGGTCTATCCTTTTCAGGCTTAGAACTTTTCAACCAACCCTCATAGGTAAACTAACTTTTAAAAAACCCTATAGTTATATTAGGGTAGAATTAGATTTGTCATCTAAAAGTGAACCTTGGGCAAATACGCAGCACTACACTCTACAAGCTTCATTTATAGGTACAGTGTACTATACTTTAATGTTTTCCAGGATATTTAATACACAGGCATGCTTTACAGGTATTAGATTATGACATTATTCAGATAAAGGGCATATCTGAAAAAATCAATAGTTCGCATGGTACAGTACATTGAATATATATGCTGTGTTTGGATTTAGGATCAATTCATCTGCAGCTAACACTCACAATAAAGAAGGGTTTCCACAACTTAAAGATACATTATGTAAAACTTAGATAAAGAGCTAGCCATTCTTGCTATGATAGTTTGAAAATAGATAATTCAAAATGAATATGTCGAAAATTTCATTCAAATGCGAACAAAGATATTAGCCATTAAAGGTTTGACAACATGCGTGCATGAATTGTAACCACCGTACTGGTTGCTTGAAACTAAGCCTCGCTTCTCCATTTTTATATTAAATCAAAATATGGCTGAACCGTTATAATCGACTTAATATCAGAGATATCTGATGGCATCAAGGGTTGATGATGGTCTTGTCATGTTAACAAATGTCTAATTAATAGTTTATGTAACATTTCAGGCCTAAAGAAAGACCTGCAATAAGCAAATCTAGCTCTTGCATAGTGTATGTTTAATTGGATATCTAGCTTACAAATTCTTGTTTAACTTTTGTATAACAATACTGAAACTGTTCTTTATTATGCCTCTTGGGAATTATCAGGATAAAATTAATAGAAAGAGGAACATGTAAGAGTGAGACTGGTAACACAGAGCAGATCAACAATTCTATCAAAATTCTTTTTATGTTTGGATCTTATAGAAGCATTTTAGATAGTTTGAATCTTATCTTGATGAGCATCTCAATATAACACAGTTCATGCATTAACAGAAAATTAGCCAACCCACTCACGAAACACTGGAATAGTTGTTCATTTTTACAAAAAATAACAATTGGCTTACTGTATACATGGGAACATCGCAAACTGTAAGGATACTGAATGCATAAATTCTGAAACCCAGGCACGAAAATTGTTTCTCTAGAGAAACAGGTGCCAATCTTTACAAGACTAAACATTCCCAAGTTTCGGCATAATTGGTATCAATTATATGTCTGGTTTATAAATTCTTAAGCTTACAAGTTTTCTATTTTATGATTTAGTTTATAATAACTTACATGTAACAGATTTTTTTCTGGTAGAACATTCATTAGAGAAATTAAAAAAACACTACGGTTGTATCTGATTGCGATACATGAGTAGCAAAAAGAGTGAATTAGTATTTATGCCTAAAACTTAATTAATATTAAAGATGCGTGCGACTGGAGTCAAATTTGGAATACTCCAGACACAAGGGTTACTTTCTTAAAAAAACTTTGTAAACTTTTGAAATGTGGTTGTACATGTATATTGTCAGGGCGCCGGAACCCAGGTACCTTGGAATACAAATTGGAACCCTGCCCTTTTCTGGGGTATACATGTATACCCATGCCCTAATGATGAAAGTTTTCAACCTTTTTACTAGTCTATTCATTTTTAAATGATATATATGTAATTGCTCTCTGATCAGCTCTTCAATTACTTCGGCCGATTATAGTCTCATTATAGTGTCTTGTCAACACTTGCTCCTGAATATGAGCTCTTGCAAGAATCGTGTCTCTAAATCTACTGTCTCGTTCAAAAAGCTTATTCTATTTTCTTGATGAAGTTTGGTGTATTGAATGTCAAATTAAAAAGTATTTTTTATGAGATGAATTGCTCAGGATACGAAAATTGTGAATAATCAGGCTTTTGTCTCTTTCATTATCATGTATTTTAAACGGTTTTATGTTGGAATTTGGAATGCTAGAGGTGTTCTAAACAGCGTTCTTGGAATTGACAAATTTCAAAATTTTCTAGAGGACGGGGGGAGAGAACCCCCCCTTATCTTTTGATACCCTGGCCATTGTGCCGAACGGCACCCCTGTATATTGTTACCTCCAATTGACTTTAAATTTATACACAGAGTTTATGGTCATGAGACAAAGAAGCCTATTGATTTTCAACGATTTCCGATAATTATTACCTGACTTATGGCCCTTGATCACTTTGGGAAATCTCGTGGACACTCTCTAGAGTACATATTTTTTTCCAAGTTTACTTAAGAAATAAAAACAAGTACATGATATTTAATAGTGACATGTCACTTTATTAGCCACTTTGTTCCCATCTTTCCTCCTTGTCATGTGAACTACAGGGGGACATAATTCTATATGATAGTTGAATATCATAAGAAAACAGACGATTAAAAAAAGTCTGTACCATGTTTACTGAACTGTGGTACGGAACTTAAAGTACTGTGAACTGAACTGTGACATGTATACTGCTGTGCACCGTCTCGCGGTATATTGTTGCAGCCCTAATTAACGTCCTCATACTCATTCTATAGTGTTCAAATTTAAAACAATTTTTATCAAATTTTGGTTTAAACATTGTCTCTATTGATTTTGAGCCATTTTCTAAAGTAGTTCCAGAGTTATAACTGCTGACTAATATATTGTTAATCAATGTACATTAAAGTAAACTTACTCCGTCTACAGAGTTAATTTATGACAGATTTATATTTAATTTTTAGAAATAGTGGCCATGCTGTAGCTGTTTTGGATTGAGTGTTTTTCATGGGCTTTATTAAACAAACTTGATTTTAGTTGTTTTCATTAAGACCTCATTATACAAAATTCCCAACATTATCACAAATATTTTCTTTACTTAATGAGATTGATTGAACAAGGTAAACAACATCACACTAACATGCTGGCCTTCACATTGAAAATATTGTGGGGAGCTGGGATTGAAAAAAATTGAAAATCTTTCCTGGAATTAAGGATAGGAGATGACACATGAATCATATGTAATGCTCTTTTTTTTGAAGAATAATACCCTGTATTGCTATTATTATGTCTGTTTTATATTGTGAATAATAAATAAGTTACTGCACCAAAATTAACCATTTTACTAGTGTTGTAGTATGAAATGCCTTATATGGCAGACCCGTGGTGCCTTGAATGGTAATTTGAGTTGCAAGTGTTCTTTTCTATGCAAGATTGTGGGAAATTTCAAAATGGTGTCTTAAGTTGTGCATTATAGATTAACAAAAAAAAAGGTTAACTGTTGTTTATTAATATTTAATAATAGATAATAGGGACCGTTGTCGAATGGATATATATTTTTGTCCCCCGCCTTTCGAAGAAAGCAGGGGACTATTAAAATGGGTCTGCCTGCCTGCCCGTCCGTCTGTCCGTCACACTTTTTGGGACACAATAACTCTCCTTCTAATTGACCTAGAATGTTCAAACTTGGTGTAGGTGTTTATTAGGTCAATGCCTTGATGGAGTTCGAAGATGAGCATTTTCTGCTTAGGGTAAGCAGAGATAAGCAATTTGATTGGTTGATGCTTTGGGACATGATAACTTTAGTTCTAATTAAGTGAGAGTGATGAAAATTGGTGTATAGTTTCATTACATCAATACCTTGACTAAGTTCGATAATGATAATTTTCTGCTCAGGGTAAGCAGAGCGATAAGCAATTTGATTGGCCGAGTCTTTGGAACACAATAACTCTCCTTCTAATTCAGCTAAAATGTTCAAACTTGGTGTACGTGTTTATTAGGTCAATGCCTTGACGGAGTGTGACGATGAGCATTTTCTGCTTAGGGAAAGTAGAGATAAGCAATTTGATTGGTTGATGCTTTGGGACACGATGACTTAAGTTCCAATTAAGTGAGAGTGATGAAACTTGGTGTATAGTTTCATTACATCAATACCTTGACTAAGTTAGATATTGAGCATTTTCTGCTCAGGGTAAGCAGAGCAATAAGCAATTTGATTGGTCGAGAACTTTGGAACACAATAACTCTCCTTCTAATTGAGCTAGAATGTTCATACTTGGTGTAGGTGTTTATGAGGTCAATGCCTTGATGGAGTGCGAAGATGAGCATTTTCTGTCTAGGGTAAGCAGAGATAAGCAATTTGATTGGTTGATGCTTTGGGACACGATTACTTTAGTTCTAATTAAGTGAGAGTGATGAAACTAGGTGTATAGTTTCATTACAACAATACCTTGACTAAGTTCGATGATGAGAATTTTCTGCTTAGGCTAAGGAGCAATAAGCATTTTGATTGGTCAAAACTTTGGAATTTAACAGCTCTGCTTCTAATTGAGGTAGAATATTTAAACTTCATGTACATGTAGATGTTCGTCTCGACTGAGTTCATTGATAAACATATTGAGCTAAAGCAATTTCCTTGGTCGATGTTTTGGGACAAAATAACTTCGATTCTATCTGATAGAGAGTGATGAAACTTAAGTGTATAGTTGATAATCAGTTGATACTTTTGAAAAAAATAGATGTGCAATTAATTAATATGTGTCATCTATTTATTTGGGGATTTCGGCGGGGGACATCAGCCTCACTGTTGGCTTGTTTTATGTAAGGCACATTTAGTTACTCAGTGAATATTTCGTTGGGTTGAAAAATAATGTGAGAGTGACCAAGGAAAATGATTACTGATTAAAATATTGACATTGATGCAGATCTAATTAATGGAAAGTGAATAAGAAAAGTGAACATAAAAAGTAAACATATACGTTGGGTAGAGCGATTACAGAGGACAGAGCAGGGCAATAAAATATGCACCTAAATTGGGATTTAGATGAGTGATGGAGTGCGAAAGTGACAGCGTGCCTGAAACATAAAGGTCTGAAAATGGTATACTTATCAAAGTGTAAATGAAATGAAATACGAGGGTTTAACATCCTACTGTTCTGCTCTGACTGGAATAAGAAGACGGGTATACGCCATACAATGTGCTATGAGGGAAATTTTAGCCTGGACAGTGGCGCTACGGCCTACTCTTATTATATCGAATTTCATTTGCCAAGAGATCTTTCATGTGCATGCCAATGTGTACACAGGACCTCAGTTTTTCGGAACATATATACATTGCCCCTTGCCAGACCCTCTGTCCTGCACCACGGACAAGGGGGAATCACGCTGGAAAATGCCTATAAACTTTCTCGGTCAATGCAGGGATTGAACACGGGACCTCAAGGTTAACGAGCCAAGGTCTTACTCACTCAGCCACCATGGCTCTCCATGGTGTAAATGGAAAGTATTTAGTATTAGAATTCCTTAGAAGTAGATAGATTTGAGGAAAAAATGTTGCAAAATTATGCTTAATCTTCCATGAACACATGATATTACTTCACTATTTTATAAAGTTTCCTTGTACTGCTTAGTCATTTTTTGCCTTTTATTTTATGGACTTGTGATCTTTGATTACCATGTAGGATTTGTTACACACATTATTGCAATAATAAAATGTTCATGTAAAATGAAATGAAATGAAGTTTAACGTCCTACTTTTCTGCACTAATTGGGCTAATGATGACTGGTATATGTAGTGTAATATAGGAAAGTTTGCTTGGACAGCAGGCGTTTCTGCCTACTCTTCAGCAAATTCTAATTATCATGTATGCAGTGCCTTGGATTTTTGTTTCAATCTGAAAGACTAGACACTGCTCCTTGCCAGGCCCTCAATCCAAAGGCGGTTGGATGGCTGAATGGTTAGCACGTGCGCGCTGTATCATAAGGTCTGTCATTGAGTCAACTGGCGTGGTTTCGATTCCCCGGTTGTATACGTGACAAGGAGTAGGGTTGCCTGTCTAACCTCGTGGGTTTACTCCAGGTCCTCCGGTTTCCTCCCACTGCTAAAGACCCCTACGTGCAAGCGAATTATTGAAATAAAATTAAACCATATGTTAGTCCGAAATGACCTAGTCTGTATCGAGTGGACGTTAAACCCCATTTCTCTCTCTCTCTCTCCCCTCTATCCAACATCACGGACATGAGAAAACCAAAATCCTGACAAGCTTTCTCAGCCAACAACAGGATTGAACATTGGATTTCCTGATTAGTGAGCCAGCCCATTACTCACTGAGCCACTGCAGCTCTGCTGTTCATTTCTATGAAAGAAATACTTGTATACTAAATGCTGATATTGAACACCTCATTCATTGTAGTCTCATGATCAGAATTCAAAATTTTACCACACATTAGAGACTGATGTATGTGAAATTTATCCAATGTCTGTAAAATACACATAAGAAAGTCACAAGGGACCTCAACAACTTAGTCTGTTAAAATATTATATATGTTTGATATATGTGAAGCCATTTGTAAAATTAATTTTGTCAATATTATTATTATTTTATTATTTAACGAATCTTGCAATCCACTTTCCCTAAATGTCCGATTAAAAATTTATCGGTATAATATTGTCATAATTTGAAATGAATGTAGTTCTGAATAATTAAGACAAATCTTAATCACATTTTAATCCTATTGTTTTTTCTATTATTTTTCAGTCTGATTCTGGTCATATAGTGAATGGTTTTACCTCTAATGATGAACTGTCCCCTGCCCATGTTCCTCCCAACAATATAAATGGAGGCCATCTAGTCTTTAATGGCAGTAAGTCATGGCATGAATCCAGCGTTAACAAAAGTCAATCAAAGCCTTCTGTGATATCTAGAATTTCAGGTTGGTAGTTAGCAATATCTTTATTTATTAACACAAGATACAAAATTTTATGGATATACAATTACTTAGCGTAATACCTTGCACCGTTTCTATAAGGATACTGGTACTCTCTTCTTTATCAAGCAAATGATCCAAATATGTCGATGGTAGACAAATATACAACAATAATATAAAATACAATTAAAACTTACAGTGGGAATAATAGTTCTATCCCTAGAAGTAAAAAGAAAAAAAAATGGTTAAATTTTTGCAAACTCCAACATACTTTTCTAATTGGATTCATTAGTTTGGGAGCCAAATATCTGTATTGATAACCTGTAACTTCTTTGAAGTTATCTTTATTGACATTAATAGACAAAGCCGATTCAGATGTCAGTACAGTATTCAAATGCACATTTGCTAATTAAAAAAAAAACACCCACAAAAGTCGCAAAGTGTTTTTCATTGTATTTTGACTTAATCTTTTACTTTCGTGATGCTCGATACTGTAAGTCAATCTGAAATGAGTTCTATTTACTAGGAACGTTGTATTTTCTGAATTATGGTTGTTGCAGTCTGAAGAAGATTTTCATTTTTCCGAACATGGTGGAAAAGAAAGTAGATGCATTCCATATTTATCTTGTTTGGATATTGATATCACTGTCTGATTGAATATCTTTGTTCTTATATTATGTTTTAGCGAAACAACATCATTCACCAGTGAAACGCCATCATTCAGCAGGTGATATGTTGGCCGTTGATCCACCCAGTAGTAAAATACCAGAACCAGAAAACCGATTTTCAGAACGTCCCAAATCTGAAGGTCATGTTTATAGTCGTCATATGTTATCTAAGCGATCTTCCAGTTATGGGGTAAATTCATCTCTTTTTTAATTATATTCATTATAAGTGGTAGAGAGAGAGAGAGAAATGGGGTTAATATCCACTTGACACAAACTATTTCATTTCGGGACTAACATATGGTTCTATTTTATTTCAATAATTCGCTTGCGCGTAGGGTCTTTAGAAAACACACAAGGTTGGACAGGCGACCCTACTGCTTGTCACATACAACCAGGGTATCGAAACCACGCCACTTATTTCTCTGTGCATTATTAGAAGATAAACAGGGTATCGAAACCACGCGACTTATTTCTCTGTGCATTATTACTTAGAAGATAATCTGTCCACTGTCTGCTAATCATCTGTTCATTATCTGATGGATTTAAAAAAAAGCGTTCTATACGCATCAAGAACAAATAACAAAACACAAAATCACTTGTACATTTTGTTGAGCATTGTGTACATTACGCGCTGAAAACAAACAGTGTTTAGTGATGTGTAATAAAGAATGTATGTATAACAGCAAGATAATGTATTGTCTATATATACTTTTAATCAGTGGCAAATGTTTTTAAGTATATAGTTTTCAGCATGTTTGAGTAAACACATTACTGAACTGTAGTTGAATTTTCACCAAAATTTATTTTTTTCTAATTCAAAAGGGACATTCACCATTTGGAAGGGCAGATTCTTATCATAAGTTAGGACAACTAGGAGAGGGATCTTATGCTACCGTATTTAAAGGTCTTAGCAGGTAAGAGAGAGAAAAATGGGGTTTAAAGTCTGCTAAACACAAACTAGGGCATTTTCTATTTCAATCATTAGCATGGGCTGGTGATTAAGGCTTGGAATCGATATGAAATTTCAATATCGATTATCGGCAAGAATTTGTCAGCGATTATCGATAATAATCGATTATCATTCTTCCGGAAAAACCGAACTTTACCGACCTGTTATTTGTGTTGATCGAGTTACAGTAGTGTTATTATCCTAGTCTAATACTGTGCCGATGTACGTAAACAAATCAATTAATGTAAAATAATTAGTTGCTAAATGTAGGATTAACTTGAGTATTATTCTAAGTTTTGTTCTTGATTCATTTGAACCTTTTTTTTATTCCAATATCTCTGATAAATACAAAGACAATACATGGTTTCTCTTTGCGAGTTACTGGCGATCACACAGTGTTACTAATAATAGAATAAAATATAATAGAAGGCGTCTATTGATTGGACAATAAAAAAATAATTACCGGCTTTCAAAGTAGAATTTTTATGATTGGTTAATTTTGACGAAAACCAAGGTAGAATTCTTCCAAGAAATTACGAGAGATATAGATATTTTCCCGGGAAGTCAAAAACGTGTTTGTATGGGCTGTATCTGACATGATTTAGTAATAAAAGCTGAGTTGATCATTAATAATACAATTAGTTTTATCGTGAAAGCAGACAATTTCTCTACAAATCAATCAAGAGCAAAGAAGGGAGATAATTCTAATTTTACTATATCACGTGCGATCGTCATTGTTCACAAAGTGCGTGACCTATTTTAGTTTCAACTAGTAATAACAACAAAAACAACGAAAATTTTAAAATAATGTATTTAATCTTAAAGTTTAGTTTTTTTTACAATAATATATATTTAAAATGTGCCAGTTTGTAAGCAGAGGGGGAAAATAGTTGTTGTGTTGACGTTGTGTATTCGTTCATTCGTCTGCATGCCAGACTACGGCAAGTTCAGTCATGTGAAAGTGACCGTAACTTGCCGTCAGAAGGTAAATATACCGATAATCGATATTTGAATTTCAATATCGATTATCGTATCGCTAAATAACTTCTACCGATTATCGATTATATCGATATTTTTGCACAGCCTTACTGGTGATCCCACTCTTTGTCACATACATAATCTTAACAGGTAACAGTATGTGATGTTTTATTATCATTAAATATTGTAATATAGAATGGAAACTGTTAATTGAAGTGTGTTGTTACAGTAAATGCACCCCTTAAAAGATTTCATATGTCATCAACTACAATACTTTTTCACTGGATGAAAATTTTACTATACAAAACTTTCTTCCAACAAATGTTACAATTCTACCCTTAGCAAATTGAGACGTGTGATATTACATCTAAAGATTTAAGGATGTTTAAAATGAACAGTTTGTAATCAGAAAATTTATCCCCTAATTCTCCTTGAAGTTTATCAGCTGCTAAATTCTTGGCAACATCATGACTAGTGTAAATTGGTATAAATTTTTTGAATTTATTGATTCCTCATTTCAGTACGACAAATCAAACAGTTGCCTTGAAGGAAATCCGTTTACAAGAAGAGGAAGGAGCTCCATTTACAGCCATTAGAGAAGGTAATGATATTTCTTACTCTTTCAAGTAGCTAAACCTCAAAGAGATTTTTTTTATAGGGTTGATGATGTGTGTCATTTTAAAGGAAACATCGGTGCTGCAATTACTCAGTGAGTAAAATGGCTCCCTAACCAATTCCGGTGTTGGTCGAGATATCACTAGGCCTGGCAAAGACAGTGTGAAGATGTCTTGAAAGATTGAATGTAGCTTCTCAACGAAACGCCAATGGATATTCTTCTTGACGCCCCCCCCCCCCCTTCCCATACACACACCCTTGCTTTAAATTAAATCAGCATTTTTATACGCCCACATGGAAATGTGGTCGTATATTGCCGTCACCTCCGTCCGTCCGTCCATCCGTCGTGCACAATTTCTTGTGAACACTCTACAGACTACATTTATCATCTGATTGTTTTGAAATTGATATATGTTGTTTGCATTAGTGAGTTGAAGAAGCCTATTTAAGAACGAGTCCGTGAGAAGACCATGCAAATTCTGCAAAAAGTGATAAGGCAGCAGGAAACCGATTTTGATCAAACTTGGTGGTTGGTACCCCGGGGGCCCCCAGACCCCACAGAAAATAAAGTAGGTCTCTGCTCCGCCTGATTGCGGAGCTTGGTCGCCCCGATTTTTTGGGTTTAAAACGACGCTATTTTCATTGACGGCAACTGCGGCTTCGGTACACATTTTTCGAGACTGTTCATAATGAAGTATGAACCACCTTGGGTTCCCCTCAATATATGCCCAATATCAACGAAGTTCAAGTTGGAGTGTAGAAATGAGACTAGTTTGAAAAACCTAGGTATCCAAAACACTGAAATTAGACCCATTTTAAAACGCGTTTTTCTCGACTGCGGCGGGGTGCATGGTCGACATCGACCTTGAGGGCTGAAGTATATTAGTGACACATAATTTATCTGAAAAAAGTTTCACTGCATCGGATCTATGCAAATCACAGGAACCCTGGGAACTTTGGGTATTTACTCGCTTTAGAAGGTATTTTTTGATTGATTATCTTGATCTCTATTGATTTACCTTGATCTTAATTTCATTTCCACTCTGATAATGTTTCAGAAATCATGGCTCTTATAATATCCCGCCTCCGGTCAGGTGTCTGGGCTGTTTGTTTGACTGGTATCCAGCGATGCCCTAATCCCTTTGCAAGAAAAAAAAAGTGAAAGTTTTTTTATTTCAATATTATGTGATTTTAGCCTCTAAAATGGCGTTTTCCACGCTAAAGTGCTCATTTAAGCATTCATGATCCTGACTCTCTTCATTTCTTTGACATCCAGTCTCTTTAAAAATGTTGTGAAAAGAGAGCTGTCAGTATGCTGTGCCACTTTTTGCATTCACGATTTGCAACGTTTTATACTATGTATTTTCATTTAGTGTGTTGAATCCAGTGTCCTTTTTCACGAGTACACTGTATAAAGCGAAACAGTGTGAAATCAAAAAATTCGAACCGAATGGTGATATGAGATACAGGCCTATATGTATTACGAGTTACAATATTGCTAGTAACTGTATATGTATGATATGTACATAATATATATGGAATACTATTCAAATTAATGATATCTTTACATTTCGTATATTTCTTTTTATCATCGTCTCATATACTCAGATCAAGTTTGCGGCGATGTTTTTGGCCATATTCCCTTGACGTCTCTGTAAAAACGTGTGGTAATGACAGAATCGTAATGTACATGTGATGACCTTTTCAGCGATATGTCACATGGGTATATTAGTGTCAAGTCCAAGAAACCGGAAGTGATGTCACTGATACCGGAAGTGCCCTTCTGGGCTTTGTATTACCGTGGGGAAGCTACATTCGAAATTTCATCTTGATGTATGGCAGAAAAGTTGACAATAACTTAACTTACATCGTATCCGAAAGTGACGTAATATCTGCCGAGTGTGCCTACTTTCAACACTCGCACCGAAAAACTGGGGCGAGCTGCATCCAATATTATTGTTGATATATATAGTGGAGATAAAGTACTAAAAGCACATGTATTCACCCTCGCTCCCACCCCCGCCGCAGTGAAGAGAAACATGTCGAAACATAGCCTATTTTATTTGATGCCATGGACTTCATGTATCGAAACTCTAACCCAGGCTCTATGGCTGGATTCAAGTGAAAATAATTTTGTGGAAAATTTCAAGGGACAGTAGGCCTACAAAATCCCTAAAAAGAATTTCGTTCAGGTGAGTATCCGTTGCGTGAGTGAGACTTAAAATTTAGTTAAGAAATGCATTAAAATTAGCCATTATTTTTAAGAAAATAACGAAAAATAATTTCTGTGGGTACTGGTGGGATTTGGATCGCAATATGCCCGCATGTGCATCTGGGGGTCCTAAGGAACCAACAGTGGTGGTATGGTCCGGATTCATGATTTAGGGCCTTGTCACATTTTGCATGCTTTTCTCACGAACACGTTCTTAATTTCAATAACTTCCGTTAATTTTGTTTGGAGTTATGGCCCTTGTTTCACTTTGTTGCACCTTGTGAACGCTCTAACGACAAAAGTTATCAACCGATCTGTATGAAATTTATATGCATCATTTAAATTAGAAAAAACAAAGAAGCCTATTGAATTTCAGCAATTTCCGTTAATTAGATCTAGAGTTATAGCCCTTGTTTCACTTTGTTGAATCTTGTGAACGCTCTAATGACAACAGTTATCATCCGATCTGTTTGAAATTGATATGCATCATTTAAATTAGTGAAATGAAGAATCCTATTGAATTTGAGTAATTTCCGTTAATAACGCCGTGATTTATGGCACTTGTTTCACTTTGTTGTACCTTGTTTATGCTCTAACGACAAAAGTTATTATCCGATCTGTATGAAATTTATATGCATCATTTAGATTAGTAAAACAAAGAAGCTTATTGAATTTCAGCAATTTCCGTAATTACATCTAGAGTTATGGCCCTTGTTTCACTTTGTTGAATCTTTTGAATGCTCTAATGACAACAGTTATCATCCGATCTGTTTGAAATTGATATGCATCATTTAAATTAGTGCAACGAAGATGCCTATTGAATTTCAACAATTTTCATTAATTACACCGTGAGTAATGGCCCTTTTTTCATTTTGTTGTACCTTATGAATGCTTTAACGACAAAAGTTATTATCCGATCTGTATGAAATTTATAGGTATCGTTTAAATTAGTAAATCGAACAAGCCTATTGAGTTTCAGCAAATTTCCATTAATTACATCTAGAGTTATGGCCCTTGTTTCACATTGTTGAATCTTGTGAATGCTTGAACGACAAAAGTTATCACCCAATCTGTATGAAATTCATATGCATCATTTAAATAAGTGAAATGAAGAAGCCTAATGAATGTCAGCAATTTCTGTCAATTACTTCTAGAGTTATGGCCCTTGTTTTACTTTGTTGAACCTTGTGAACGTTTGAACGACAAAAGTTATCATCTGATCTGTATGAAATTGATATGTATTATTTGAATTAGTAAAACGAAAAAGTCTGTCGAATTTCAACAATTTCTGTAGATTACTTCCAGAGTTACAGCCCTTGTTTTAGTTTTTAGAACCTTGTGAACCCTCAAACTACGAAAATTATAATGTTATCTGTATGAAATTGTCTATTAATAAATGCCCCCTAATTACCTACAAAAGAACAAATATACGACAACTCTTGTCGACCGCTCGGACGATTTAGCTGCTGTGGGCGTATGTTTAGTTGCCTGGCAACCTATCTTTCTTCTTGGTAAAAGGGCTAATGTGAATTAACTGGTGTATTTTTGTTTTCCAGCATCTTTATTAAAGGGTTTACGTCATGCAAATATAGTGACACTACATGATATTATCCATACCAAGGAAACTTTAACCTTTGTGTTTGAATATGTAGTAAGTGAATTTCTATAATAACTATTTAATAATGTACCTACCCTACATGTATGAGACATTTGTTAATTTTGCACAGTTTTGATGGTAATATTACCAATATTAGGGCTCAAGGCAAAGCCGAGGCTACTTACTCAGGCAAATGTCAGATTGTTTTATTTGTAAATGTTTGCAATATTGGTCTGTATTTTATAAACCTAAGAAAATAGAAATGTTGGTTTTTCGGGATATTATCAAAACTTCCCAAATTGTAAACAAAGCCATTACTCACTAATATTACTAGTACTTTATTATTTCTTTAATTTGGCCAATTTTAAATATAACTTTTGTCAATGTTTTCTTGAAATAATTACCTAGGTAAAAATTTATTCCTAATATTTGATTTATGCCAATTTTTTAATTTGACTCCTGTTACGGTTGTTGAGTAAGATGTTTCTGTGTTGTTGATATAATTGTCACCCGCCTTTTGAAGAACAATAACTCTTTTTTTTTTTTTCTATACAGGGGTCTATTAAAATGGGTCGGTCTGTCTGTCACACTTTTGGGGACACAATAACTCTCCTAATTGAGCTAGAATGTTCAATTAGGTAAATGCCTTGATTGAGTTAGAAGATGAGCAATTTCTGCTTAGGCGAAGCAGAGATAAGCAATTTGATTGGTTAATGCTTTGGGACACGATAATTCTGGTTCAAATGAAGTGAGAGTGATGAAACTTGGTGTATAGTTCCATTATACCAATAACTTGACCAAGTTTGATAATGAGCATTTTCTGCCATAAGCAATTTGATTGGTTGAGACTTTGGAGCTCTATAACTATAACTTTGATCTTAATTAAGTGAGAGTGTGTATATAGTTTCCCGTCTTCATCAGCCTAGTTTGGTGCAGAACAGTAGGACGTTAAACCCCATTTCATTCTCGTGTATAGTTTCATTGACTAAGTTTGGTGATTAGTATTTTCTGCTTAGGCTAAGTAGAGACTTCAATCTGATTGGCCGAGACTTAGGAACACAATACCGGTAACCCTCTTTCTATTTGAGGTAGAATGTTCAAACTTGGTTTAGGTGTTTATTAGGTAAATGCCTTGACAGTGTTTGATCATGTGCGTTTTTCACTAAGGCTAAGCAGAGATAATCAATTTGATTGGTTGAGACTTTGGAACACGATAGCTTTGGTTCTAATTGGGTAAGAGGGATGAAATTAAGAGTATAGATTCATCATACCAATACCTTGACTAAGTTTGATGATTAGAATTTTCTGCTTAGGCTAACTAGTGATATAATCAGGGCAAATAAAAAAAACCCCGAAAAGTGGAGTGACCTCAAGCAAATTGCAAAAGAAACTAAATCAGCTAAGGCGAAATGGCATAATTAACATAATTCAATACGGTCTCATCTTGACACCGCAATGGCAATGCTTACTCGTGCCGACAATAAAAGAGGCGAAAATAATGAGACAAGGGGAAACTGCCGTCTTGCAGAAGATGATCTATATAGTGTTCATCTGTGTGAGCATTCCCGACAGCAAGAAGTCGTTGGAATAATAGCTGCGGGTCGATGTTCTAACTTCTTCACTGCCATGCAGACCTGCTTATCTTGGAAGAGTTGCACAACAGTATCTTTTCTGGAAAATGAGAACTGGAACACATCTTTACCGTACATCTTCTCAAAAATATTCTCCCCCGCCTGCCTCCCTTTGTGTACGTTAACGGTGTGATCTGCTGTGAGAGCACTAGTAATGCTACTCAGGTGCTTTATTGTTTAAATGCGTTGTTCTCACACAAAAACTAGAAAACGTTCATAGTGTCTTCGTTATCACAATTCAGTCTCGCAGACGCGAGCTCCTTATGCTGTTTACTGGTAGAAAAACTGCGGTTGCACAATTCTTGCATTGATTCATTGTATGTCGTGCAAATTGACAAAGACAACAGCCAGTTGGTTCGTTGTTTTTCGCTCATCACCTCTCGACCATGAACCAGTCCGCCAGTGACTTTCATTGCTCTCATGAGCGTCTGTTCAATAACAAGATCTTTTGATGAACCAGCCCAATACCGGTCACTCCTGCGGATTACGAAAAGGCTGAACATTTCGTACATTCAGAGATTCGTAGCTTTGAGTTCTTCCAGGTCATGCAGATATATTTGGAAATTTTCGCGTAGTGATTGTGACCAGTGGCAGCGAAGTAAGGCAGCATTTCTCGAAGACAATATTTGTGCAGTAACCAGGATCCTGTCCTCTGTGAGCGAATGATGTCGCATAGTATATCAACCATTGTCGTGTACTGGAGCCCAATTTCTGGAGTGATGAAAGTGGCAAATTCGCTCTTGGCTTTTTCGAGTCCCTCTGCTATTCTAGACAAGACCGGATTGTCAAGTACTTTACAGGACAAAACATCCTTGTCCACAATTTGATCAAACAATTTCAACGCCACTTGTAAATCAGGGTTGAGAAAAGTTTGTTCATCGTCGCTTGATGAAAGTGAATCGCAAGTTTCATGATTCTACCAGAAAGTGTCCTCGAGAGGCACGAGCATATGATTTTCCATTCAGAATATAGGTAACAGCATTTTCACCGTATATCACTTCAAGGACGTTGCGAAGACTGGTATTTGTCATAAAATGTCCAATGCAACCCAAGTAGCTCATCATGGTATGAAACCCACCTACCGGGTAAGTCCAAAATGACTTGTTTTAGTTCGCTGCTCTCCGGTTCATTACAAACTATTGTCCTCCCTTTCAGCCGTAAAGGTTGGTGAACTGTAATAACAGGTGTGCAATGGTGATGTTTGCATTGGCGAGTGATGAAGGATAAGGTCGAGTATATGCAAGTTATATTTGTGGGATTCAAGTCTATCATTAGTAGAAACCTTACAGTTGTTTTTCCGGCATGAGTTCCATCACTGACGGCTTGCATCACTCCTGAAGGAGTAATCGCCTCTATCATTCCCATAGCATGTAGAGAGATTTTATCATTTAAGGTCCATGGATTCCTGTCGGCATTATCACACACGTAGTGCCGAAAAGGACCATTGCCTAACATCACTTGTACTTGGGAGTCGCTGTCAATGTCAATATCATCTATTATTGGTGTTTGGGCCGCTGTGCATGATTTGAAGTTCAGTACTTCAGCATACGACAGACACAATCTATGGTCATGTAACGTATTATGTGGTATAGCTGAGCCGCTAACCGCATTTGCAAAGGAGTTCCCTTGGTCTTGCAACTTGCACTAAACATTGTCCTGTCATAGCCATTTTCAATCCTTTTGACTTTCCAACAAGCAGCTTGTCTTAGTAAGAAAACCTTCAGAGAATCTGGCAAGAAATCCAACATAACGTCCACAGACTTCAGGTCATTCGGGTCGGGATAAAAATCTTGTCAATAATCTCAGTTTTGATGAGTGTGACAGCTTTCAGTATTATCCGATCCTTTTCTCCCTCTAGGCAACACAAAGTCTTGGAGTTTTCTGTAATATTGAGGCTGCCGTTTCATTGAAAGTTACGACATTCGCCTTCCCCTGAACGCTTGAAAGAGTTATTCTATCGTCCAGCAGTTTTTTTTTATGTGCACGGTACTGTTCTGTGTGAGGATAGTTTGAACAGGAAAAGCTTTTTATTTTCCCGAACTGATATTTCCAGCCCAAAGAAGATACAAATGTAATCATACCGGAATGACGAACACTGGGATCATCTTTTGACAGGGCTGTCTGCTGCAGCACATTCACCTTCTAGTTTCCGTTTAGTTCTTTCTATCTCCTTTTTCTGTTCGTAAAATCATGTCTACATCATTCATACACTACAGTCCCAGCTGTCACATTGATGTTCAGCCCGCGATTGAGACTGGCGTCGTTCACAGTATGTGCTCCAGTAGCCTGCAATGTAACAGCTTTTATACCATTCCCAAACAAACGGGGCAAGTGTCCATCTTTACTGTGGTGGAAAACATGACAGAAAAGCAATGAACAGATGCCATAATTGCAATATGAGGTAAAAAAAAAACCTGTCATATATAAATTTATATGTCATTTTTATAAAGGCCTTTAATACATTTATAGGGTCTAAAACGCACTAGTTATCACTCTACGAAAATTTAGATACTTGGCAAGAGCCGACTTTGGCCGAATTTAAGTATGATATTGTCTGATATATGTATGATCAAACCCAGATGCATTGGTTTCTTTTGCAATTTGTTTAAGGCAAAAAACTATCCTTCCCTGCCTAATAAGCAAATTGATTTGTCAAAACTTTGGAACATAACGAGGGTGCTCGATTGAACATTCCGGAATTGAATTCTGTGAAACCCCAAAATAGTGACACAATCGAGTGAAAATGGGATTTTGGGCTAGAACGCATGCACTGACTGCATGAGAAAATATTTTAACCAACCATGACAGCTGAAACATATTCATTAGGTTTAATTATGTCACGATTCTACTCACATCACATCGGGACTGACAGAACTGTGACAGGACTGAATTCCGCATCACTCAATTGCAATTTTACCACTTCGGAACGTGCCGACTGACAATCGAGCAGCCCCAACAACTCTGCTTTTAATTGAGATAGAATATTTAAATTTGATGCAGACATTCATAAGGTAAATGTCTTGACTAAATTCAATGATTAACATTTCCTGCTAAACTAAGCAATTTCATTGGTCGATGCTTTGAGACAAGATAACGTTGATTCTAACTGAGTTCGATCATGAACATATCCTGCTATGGCTAAGAAAAGATAATCAGTTTGATTGCTTGATACTTTTCGAAAGTTTAAATGTGCAATTAATTAGTGTGTGTCATCTATTTATTTTGGGATTTCGGCAGAGGGAAATCAGCCTCACTGTTGGCTTGTTTAAAATTGTTGTTGTTGGAATGGCTGTAAAGGAATTTATCAGGGTTTTGCCTATACTCAATATGACGATTAGTATACGTAGCCATTTGTTTTTTTTGGTAAAACACAAGTTCTTTTTGTAGGATACAGATTTAAGTCAGTATTTAGAGAAACACTCTGGAGGTCTTAATGCCTTCAATGTTAAGGTAAGCATTGATTTTATTTATTTTTTATACGCCCACATTTTCATGTGCACGTAATAAGTATGCCATTGCCCCTGTCCATCCAGACGTCTGTCCGTCCATAATTTATTTGTGGACACTCTACAGGTCACAGTTTTTATCTGATTTCAACGAAACTTGAAATATAGGTCTAACTCCCAATGATCTCGGTTCCTTTCGATATTGGCATGTATCAGACCATAACTTCATGGATTATGGCCCATGATTGTTCAAAAAATAACGTCATAATTTTTATTCCATAAAAAAACCTATTTAAATATATCACTGTTACACAATAATGATGATTGAGTTCGAATTTCGTCAAAATCAGACCGAAACTGCTGAACAAAATGGTCGCTCAATGCACTCAAATAGTGTAAAAGTTTGTAATATCAATGTTGTGGAACCGATAGAGGTCACAATTTTGATCCGATTTTAATGAAATTTGAAACATGTTTATGTCACAAAGATCTCGGTTCATTTCGATATTCGCACATATCGGACCGTAAGTTCCTGGATTATGGCCCCTGATTGTACACAAAAATCGCGATTTTAGCTTGTGGATCCTTTATAGGTCACAATTTTTATCAGATTTTAAAAATCGTTTAAATATATCACCGTTAAACCCAGATAATAAATGAGATCGAATTTCGTTAAAATTGGACAGAAACTGCCCAACAATATGGCCGCTCCTTGAACGCAAATAGTGTAAAAGTATGTAATACAAAGGTTGTGGACCCGCTAGAGGTCACAATTTTTATCTGATTTTGATGAAAATAAAAATATGTTTATATCCCAAAGATCTTGGTCCCTGATTGTATGAAAAATCACATTTTTAGTTTGTTTAAATATATCACTGTTACGCCATAAGGTTCAGTTTGAATTTCAGGATTTGTGGAAAATCAAAACAAAACTGCCAGACAAAATGTCTGCTCCTTGTATGCAAATATTGTAAAAGTATGTAATACCAAGGTGTTGGACCTGCTAGAGGTCACAATTTTTGCCCGATTTTGATGAAACTTAAAATATATGTTTATATCTCAAAGATCTCAGTTCCTTTGGATATTTGCACATATCAGTCAATAACTTTGTGGATTATGGCCCCTGATTGTACGCAAAATTACACTTTTAGCTTGTAGATCCTCTAGAGGACACAATTTTTGTCCGATTTTGATGAAACTTCAAATATATCTTTATATCCTAAAGATCTCACTCTCTTTTGATATTTGCACATTTCAGACCATAACTTCTTGGATTATGGCTCCAGATTGTACGAAAAATCGCATTTTTTACCTTGTTCTATATCCATCTCTTACAAATTGTGGGTGTATCCTGCCTGCCAACGGCTGTTTTTTTAGCTTGTACTCGATCCATCTCTTGCAAAATGGGGGCGTATCTTGCCTGGCAATGCTGTTTTTTTTGTTTTTTTTAAGCTTGTTCTCTATCCATCTCTTGCAAAATGTGGTCGTATCTTGCCTGGCAATCGCTGGTTATATACCCACGTGGTTGTAACTTGTATGTTGTTGTAACTTCTTTTTGTCCATTGGTCTATCCACACTTACTTGTACTCATTCTGTAGACCGATGTATTCAGTATTTGTCTAAAAGGTGTTCCTTATTGATTTTCACAAAAGCACTTTATTGTCACCTGACTTACCATGGTTGACTCTCTGTATAGCGTTTAGTTCTTCACAAATTTCCACATAAGTAGGATCATAATCATTATTTAATATGCAGGTCCCAAAACCTTGTAAAGGCTGTAATGATGAAGACAAAAATCTTGATCAAGAAAGTCTTATTTGCTATATTCTTTGTGAAGTTATGAGTGGTTGAAGTTTTGACAAAATGTAGTGTAGATTGTTTATTATCACACTGTTCTAATCTACTTAAAATCAGGTCCATTTGATGGCCAAGAGAGATGATTATGGGCTTGTCATGTAAATAAATGTTTGATAATAATTTATATATTTGAATTCTGAAATAGGCAGATTTAGCTATTTACACAAAATGTTGATAGAAGTATCTTTATAAGAAATATAGTATTGATATAGTTTCTGTTGAAAGTATTGAACATAAGAAGAAATAATATAGTGTCTGACTAATGACCAATAAAAAAAGAAAATGACATTGACTGTTGACAGCATACTGTAAATTTTGATTGCTATGTATATAATTTTCTATAGAAATGTATTTGCCATTTTTTCTAGTTATTTTTGTATCAGTTATTACGAGGTTTGGCCTACTGTCATTACAGGCGTATATTACATAGGTAAGTGTCTTTATTTAGGTACAGGTAAAATCTTTACGTAAATTGTAATTTTGAAAAACAGCTTTTGAGTACAACTTGGAAAAAATATTCTGGGATCTGTGTCTATAATGTTTAAGAAACATTACTATCTGCACCTGATGGATAACAAATCAGAATTGGGTTTTTACAACAAACAAGACAACCCTTGATAACCAGAAATTGTATCTATATCAATTTCCCATTCAAATTCTTTCAAATCATGTATTCAAAAAACAACGTATGTATCTTGGCGGAACTTTTCTGTGGAATGAAATTTTTGAAGTACAATTTTGGATAGAGATTGTTAAATCTGCACTTTAAGAATACGAGCGAAATGGTATAAGGTGGGATTTTATATATATTTATCCCACACCGAATGAAGTTGAGGAGGCATATTGAAATGGGTCCGTCCGTTCATCCAGATTTAGTTTCCGGATCATTTGTCATAAACCATTCAAGATGTTTTTTTGAAACTTTGTACACACATCACCCTCTTACAGTCGCTGTACCTTTTGTTATTTAGAAATTTCTGGCATTTATATTTTTTGTGTTTCCATGACATAGTTTTTGGTGTACAATTTTGTTTTTGGAGTACATCTCATAAACCATTCAAATTTCAAGATATCTTTTTGACACTTTGCACACACATCAACCTATTACAATAGTTGTGCCTTTTGCTATTTAGAAATTTCTTGGATTTATATTTTTTGTGTTTCCATGGAAACAAATTTGACTTAGTTTTTGGCGTACAATTTGGTTTCCGGAGCATATCTCATAAACCATTTACGATATCTTCATGAAACTCTGTACAGACATCAACCTGCGATAGCAGTTGTGCCTTTTGCTAATTAGAAATTTCTCAGATTTGATCATTTTTGTGTTTCCATGGAAACAGATTTCTCTGTTGAATGATTTTTGAATTTTTACTACACATTTGACTTAGTTTTTGGTACATAATTATTATTCTAGAGCATATCTCAGAAACTCTTTAAGATACCTTTATAACACATATTATTTTAATTTCTGATGACAGTCCTTCCGTCCCAACTTCGTTTCCGAAGCATATTTTATTATCCGTTCAAGAAATCTTTTTGAAACTTTGTACAAACATAGGCCGTAGTGCCGCTGTCCGGGCAAAATTTCCCTCATAGCACACTGTATGGCGTATGCCCGTCTTCATTAGCCCAGGTTAGGAGCAGAACAGTAGGACGTTAAACTCCATTTCATTTCATTTCATTTTTTGTACAAACATCAAACTATTATAGTATTTTATTTCTGATGTATAAGCTTAACATACAGCAGCTGATTGAGGTAGACAAAGGTTGTGCAAACATTACAGGGAGTAGCGACCCTGCCTTATCCAGCTACTGTGATCAGAATATGAATCTTCTGATTAGTCCCATTTATATTCCAAGATGGTGATGACTAGTCATCTTGTTCATTCCTTTTTCCGAAGTTCCTTCATTCAAATAATAAGATTATAAAACTATTCTTAAAAGTTCCATTCTGACAACATGTTAACTCCTAACCCATTTTATTTCATAAATTATATGCAGGGAGACAACTCTCATTTGTTTTTGCTTTTACAGGGATCTCAAGCCTCAAAATTTATTAATAAGTGAAAGAGGGGAATTAAAGCTAGCAGATTTTGGTAAGTTGTTTTCATTTTTTTTCGGTTGCATTGTTCTACAGGTTGCAATTTAGATGTATGAAGTGTTTCTTAATGTACACTGATGTTTGTTTTGTTTACTTTAGGATTAGCTAGAGCGAAGTCTATACCTAGTCGTACATATTCACATGAAGTTGTTACGTTATGGTATCGTCCACCAGATGTATTATTAGGTTCAACAGATTATTCCACTTCTCTAGATATGTGGTAAGTTATATATTGTAGCCCACAATGGAAATTTCTTGGATTCTGATTGGTCGAAAAGTGGCGTCGAATGAATATAACAGTCCTCTAAATTTCCTGGGCGACTCACTGCGAATGAATATTTTCTGGGTGCTAGACTCTGTTTCCACTCCAGTGGCCAAAAATTCTACACCTCAAAACTTTATTCTAGGAAATCTTCATGAATTTTTTCTTTTATGTCATCAACAATGAAATTCAACCATTGGCTTATTGAAACACACACCTGAAACACACAAAAAAACAAAGTTAGTGAGCGTATTTGAAAGATAAATGGTAAATTTCATTTCAAGACTGGTCTGACAATAATGGTTGCTACATGTATGGTCAATCTATCATCATCAGACTGGTCAAAATCGAAGATTTTCAAAAAGTGAATAAAAATACTACAATTTATTGAACTCCGTATGGACCGTAAATAACTGATTGGGATATATTTAAAAAAAAATATACAAGTCGGGCTGATACTGATATGAATAGGAGTCAGGACAGAGACTAATTTTCATACACACAGGCCAGGTTTTTTTTGTTTTGCAAAGAAAAAAAAATCACAGCGTCGAAATGACAACGTAAACAAGCATAGCAACCACATGCATACTCTAATGATTAAGCGGTATCAAATGGACAATAACAGTCCTCTAAATTCTAAACGGTCGGTGTTTATCTCCTAAGTGGTATGGGTGCATTAAACATTCATCAGTATTTGGACTAGCTTCAATATCAATGTGAGATAACACTTATTCCTGAATTTGTCATTTAAGTTGCACTTTAATATAAAAATTTTGATAACATTTGTTTCCAAAGTTTTGGACAAAATCCTGTTTCTTTCTGTCTGTCTCTCGTTTGATTGACATTATAAGTTCATAGCATATTGTGATACAAGCTACTAGTGAGTTAAATGTCAATTCAAAACATAGCTTTAAGAGACATCAGCTCATAAAGAAGTACCAAACATGATTGAAAAGACTCTTCATAGGAAATATTAAATTCCTTTTCTATTTTGTGTTACAGGGGCGTAGGATGTATATTTACTGAAATGATATCTGGTTTAGCAACATTCCCTGGCATGAAAGATGCATATGATCAGTTAGATAAGATATTTAAGGTATAGTATATATAAATTATCTACCTACATGTGCTATAGAATACAGTATACCAGTACCTGAAGGTCTCAAGTCCATTTCAGATTTTCAGTAGAAATAGTCAGTTTTCATTGATAATACCAAAGAACAAGTTATGAAATTGTACTGATACCTGTATCTCAATTAAATGCAGTTAATTTTTCTGAGATGAGTACAAAGTGTTAAAAAAAAAAAAGAAGATTTTGAAAAGAGAAAGTTTGAATTGCGCCGACAGAAAAACTTATTAAACATAAAGGGAAACTGAATCATGACTTGAAAATTGCAGCAATTAATTAAGCTTCCCGTCAGGCTATAGCCACTGTTTGTCTCTAGCATTAAGTAGTCTTTCTCCTGACCTACAGTTTGCCACAACCAGGGCAATATCCCATTCTGAAATCTGTGCCCCTCTTCCCCATTTTGACACTGTTGCCATTAAACAAGGTATTGTATTTAAAGTTATCATGTGGACTTGCATAGGTCTCCTAATCCATATTTATATGCCCACTTTGAAATGTAGTTGTATATTGTCGCTGCCCCTGCCGGCCGACCGGCGTCCACATTTGCTTGTGGACACTCTAGGGGCTAAAGTTAATATCCGATTGACTTTAAATTTATACACAGTGTTTAAGGTCATGAGACAAAGAATCCTATTGATTTGCAGCGATTTCCAATAATTACTGTTGGATTTTGAAATAAGAGTAGGCCCAGTTGGAATTTGATGTAAGAGTAGGCCGCAGTGCTGCTGTCCAGGCAAAATGTCCCTCATAGCACAATGTATGACTTATGCCCGTCTTCATTAGACCAGTTGGAGCAGAACAGCAGGATATTAAACTCCATTTGATTCCATAATCCATTTTGAAATGAGCTGGCAGCAGGTAACATAAGATCTAAATTAACGACATACACATTTGTTAATAACATACTCTATTCATGACAATTATTGCATTTATTACAATAATTGCATAATATAATCCTGACAATAATTGCATAATATAATTTTGACAATAATTGCATAATGTATTTATGACATTTACTACAGAACCTATTATGAATCATAATGAGGGTGTGGATGGCCGAATGGTTAGCACATGCGCGATGTATCATGCGGTCTGTCAACTGGCGGGGTTTCTATTCCCCAGTTGTACGTGACAAGGAGTAGGGTCGCCTGTCCAATCTCGTGGGTTTTTTCCAGGTCCTCCGGTTGCCTCCCACTGCTAAAGACCCCTACGCGCAAGCGAATTATCAAAATGAAATTGAACCATGCATTAGTCTGGAAATGAGCTATTTACAGACACAGCTTCTACAATTTCAATGTCCCACTTTTGATGTTACTCGTCCAACCGATAGTTATATTTTAGTTAAAAAAAAAACAACCCAAAAAACAAGTATATCAATTTTTTAAAACATTCCATTACTTAAAGATACATTATGGGAGATTAAATAAAGAGCTGGCAGTTCTCACTATAATCACTAAAAACTAGATACTGTAAAGGGAATTTGCTGAAAATTTCAGTCAAATTGATCCTCTATGGACTGAGATTTTAGCAATTGAATTTTCGCCCTAGCCTCAATCATCGTTACTAAAGTCGGTAGGATAAAAAACATAGTCTCGGATATCCATTTTTTATTTAATTATGAATGGAAGTCGAACAGCAAATCGGAACCTAATCCAATAAACATCGCAGGTTAGCGATGCCATCGAGAGTTGATTATAGTCTGGATAAGTTAATTAATGTCTAATTAATAAGTTAAAGAAAGACCTGCAATGCAGATTTAGCTCTTGCATAATGTACATGTATGTTTAAGTCAATATATAGAAATATCAAAGTATATTAAAGATGCATTATGTAAGATTTAGATAAATAGCAGACCGTTCTTGCTATAAAAGTTTACAGATATATAATGAAATATGAATATATTAAAAATTTCATTCAAATTACTTTATTCTCGGCAAAATTATCAGTTATGACTCGTGGAAGATGAAGCGTAGATCTTTCATTATCATAATAATGGTACTTGTCATCCAAGACTAAGCCTTGGTTGTCCATATTATCGTTAATTTTTTAGATCTTGCGGGTGTTCAAATCCATTTAAATCTTGGCCATCCAATGGTCTAGCAAGTTGATTATAGGCTTGTCATGTAAATAAATGTGTAATTAATAATTAAGATACAATTTGAAGCCAGAAAAAAAGACTTGCAATAGTCAGATTTAGCTTTTACATAATGCATCTTTAATTAATAGAAACAAAATAATTATAGTAGCACTATATTGGTAGTTTGCAATTTGCAGGCTTAGTTGGTAACACCAACGGGAAGACATGCGATGCGTCACGATTCACCTTCTCACAATTCATAGGTTTTTTTTTGGTTTTTTTTGTCGCTTCAGTAAGTAACCGGTCACTCTTTATAATTATCGAAATCATATATTATGCACCTGAATTGTGATACGTATTAAAGCGAGATTGTACGGGGCAAAGGTACACATTGTAGTATAACATTTATGCACTCATAAAATTCATTTCAAAATGAAACAAATTATTGTGTAACACAGACTAAGCCCTTGACATAGTTTGAGTAAGATATATTTGATTTTGATTGAATATGACTTACGTGATAAAACTACCATATATATACATATATCTGCAGCTTATTTTAAATATGGTTCATACTTTGAAAGCAAAGCATGAAATGTGGTTCAATGTCTTATCAGATATATTATTAATAAAGCTGGATTTTGAAAGGTCTATGATAAAGCAAAGTCAACATTCTATATATGTATATATATATATATAAAAATACGGTCAAATAGTTTTAAATATAAATTTTAAGGTAGATATGAATAATTGGTCACCCAAATATAAAAATAAAATGTGTGACAAAAGCAGCACTTTTTCAGATACAGATGGCAAAACACAAGTTGACAGTCAATAATATATGTAATTATTTAATTAATTGTGGACTAATTATGCCATTTAAGTTTATGATTTCAATTTTCTTGTGTTATTAAAAATATACTACTTTCAGATAAAAATCTGATGTACCAAGTGGATCAGTATCGGATTGCAAAAACTGCCTGAAGCTGTACTGATCCCACTAGTTGCCTCAAAGCATGAGAGTTGCAATAGGCGTGAACTATTTTAGGACAGTTAATAAGGTAGTCAAGCGAGCAGTGGTACAAACCTCAATATGAAAACAACCACTTTCCTCTGCGTTGGCCGAGAAAGTGCATAGGGATTTTCGGGCATCATTCCCCCATGTCAGTGGTGCAGGACAGAGGACCTGGCAAGGGAAAGCATATAGTCGTTTGGATGAGACGTGGCATACACGTTAAAGATCCCTTGGCAGTTTGAATTTGATATAAGAGTAGTCCGTAGCGCCGCTGCCCGGACGATATAGCTGCTGTGGGCATATGTTTCATTGCCTGTTTTTTTTTTAAATTTGAGGGGGGAGGGGGTGTTGCTGTGGGAAACACAGTGGTTTAGTGAGTAAAACGTTGACATGCTAACCTGGGTGTCCTGTGTTCGATCCCAGTGAAAACTAAGAAAGTTCATCAGGATTTTCCGGCGTGGTTCCCCCTTGTCAGTTGTGCAAGACAGAGAGCCTGGCAAGGCCCAATGTATAGTCCTTCAGATGGCATTAAAAACAGGTCCCATGTACACATTGGTGTGCATGTAAAAGAGACCTTGGCAGTTGGATTTTGAGATAAGAGTAGGCCCAGTTGGAATTTGATATAAGAGTGGGCCGTAGCGCTGCTGTCCAGTCAAAATTTCACTCACAGCACACTGCAGTGATTACCAACCAGTGTGCCGCGAAATTTTGAACGGCACACTAAGAAAATTTCTCACTAAAGAAGCCAGCTATCTGAGTGATGAAATTCGAAACACTACAATAAAATAAATTTATAGCTGCGTTTTTATACGCCCACATTTTCATGTGGACGTATACTGTCGTCGCCTCTGTCCGTCCGGACCGTCCACAATTTGTTTGTGGGCACTCTACAGGTCACAATTCTTATCCGATTTTTACAAAACTTGAAATATAGGTTTATCTCCAAAAGATCTTGGCTGCTTTCGATATTGGCATGTATCGGATCGAAAAATCACGTTTTTAGCTTGTGCACACTATAGAGGTCAAAATTTTCATCCGATTTTGTTGAAACTTGAAATGTAAGTTGATAACCCAAAGATTTCGGTTTCTTTCGATATTCGTGCATATCGGACCGTAACTTCCTGAATTATGGCCCCTGATTGTACGAAAAGGGCTAGCTTTAAAATATGCATTTGGGACTGCTCAATGCCCTTAAACATACATTATGCAAAAGCTAATTCTGCCAATTGCAGGTCTTTCTTTAGGCCTGATGTTACCTAAATTATTAATTAGACATTAATTAACTTATCCAGATCGTACTCAACTCTCAATGTCATCACTAGCCTGCGATATTTACTGGATTATAATCCGATCTGCTACTCAACGCTCATTCATGATTAAGTCAAAAATTGGATAATTGAGACAATGTTTTTTATCCTACCGACTTTAGTAATGATAATCGAGGCTAGGTCCAAAATTCAATCGCTAAATTCTTGGTTCAGGGTGGGTTAATTTTACTGAAATTTTCAGCAAATTCCCTTTACATTATCTATTTTTTAACTGTTATAATGAGAACTGACAGCTCTTTATTTTATCTCGCATAATGTATCTTTTAAGTGAGAGTGATGAAAATTGGTGTATAGTTTCATTACATCAATACCTTGACTAAGTTTGATAATGAGCATTTTCTGCTCAGCGTAAGCAGAGTGATAAGCAACTTGGTTGAGACTTTGGAGCTTGATAACTTTGAATCTAATTGAGTGAAAGTTTTATTACATCAATACCTTGACTAAGTTTAATGAGGAGCATTTTTGGCTTAGACTAAGTAGATACCTCAATCTGATTGGTGGAGACTTTTGAACACAATAACTCTCTTTCTAATTGAGGTACACTGTTCAAAATTTGAGTAGGTATTTATTAGGTGAATGCCTTGACAGTGTTGGATCATGCACATTTACCACTAAGATTAAGCAAAAATAAGCAGCTTGATTGGTTGAGACTTTGGAACACGATAACTTTGGTTCAAATTATTTGAGAGTGATGAAACCCAGGGTATAAAATCATTATATCAATACCTTGAACAAGTTCGATGATGAGAATTTTCTGCTTAGGCTAAGTAGCAATAAGCAATTAGATTGATCAAGACTTTGGAACATAACAACTCAGCTTTAAGTTGCAGTAGAATATTTAAACTTGGTATAGATGTTCATTATGTGAATGTCTTTTGACTGAGTTCAATGATTAACATTTTCCAATAAAGTCAAGCAGACCTAAGCAATTTCATTGGTTGATGCTTTGGGACAAGATAACTTTGATTCTAACAGATGGAGAGTGATGAAACTTAGTTTATAGTTTCACTACCCGGTACTTCAAAGCTTTGACTGAGTTAATCATGAACATTTTATGCTTAGACTAAGTATAGATAATCAGGTTGATTGCTCGATACTTTCGAAAAAGATAAATATGAAATTAATTTACATATGTGTCATCTGTGTCATTCCATGTCAAGTGGACCTGTGCTAGTTAAGTGACCCCCTCTGAAAATTATGAAAAAAAGTTATGTTATAGTACATACAGTCTTATGTGACTCTATTGACAGGTATGGCCATTTGAATTGGGGTTCCCTTTGGCAAGTTTTGAAACTACTGTTATACGACTCGATTTTTGTGATCTAATTGTATTCCTTCGAGTCAGTTTATATTCTTGAAATTATGGGTTTGTAAGAGAAAGTTATATAGATTAAGAATTTACCATCACATTTTACAGAAACACAGATAAAGTACCATCAATTGTGTATGGAGTGCCTTAAGTGCCCAAAATTTATACTTGTGGGGAAAAAATCAATATTTCAATGTTACAAGTTTTTTACTTATCAAATATATAATGTATCAATGGGTATTGTTTGAACAAACATTATTAAAAGGCATACCTTTGTCGGTTTCTTGTAAAATTAGCTTTGAAAATTGATTCACACAAGAATTGGGGGGGGGGGGGAATCAGCGTCACTGTTGACTTGTTAAAGGAGCCTTGAAATAGACGAAAATGGTTCTAAAGCACATACGAATGTAATATGAATGTATGTAGATATGTTGTGAATGGTTTAACAAAACAGTTATCATACGATCTGTATGAAATTTATATATCGAACATCATTTAAATTAGTGAAACAAGGAAGTCTATTAAATTTCTGCCATTTCCTTTAATTAGGTCTAGACTTATGGCCCTTGTTTCACGACTTGTGTACTGATTATAAAATGTTAATTGTATCTTAAATATTGGATATTTGCATCCTATAGTTTCACGGCAAGATAACAACATCAATATTGATTGAAACTGATCAATATTGAATTCTAATTTGGGTTCTTAATTTTGAATATTATGGAAAATATTGAGTTAGAGATTAAGTTCCTTGAACAAATGTTATAAGTGGAATATGTCAAGGATTGGTCTTCGGGCTACAAAAGATTTATAGTTTGTCTAGGATTATTTTAAAACAATTTTGTAATAGTAATGATGTGCCTGTTATATTTTGAGTCTTGTTTCATTAACATTTATGCAATATGTTAAAAAGTCTCAAAATTTCATTTGAGACCATTAAACTTGTTAAATACAGTATTCCATGGATCTTAATAAAGCTATTCATAATTGTTACCAACTTATTTAAATCTGTGCACCTCATATTGTGAGACTGTCTCATTAATTTTATTGCAATTTATGGAGTTTTGAACTAGAGTTGAAATGAGGTACCTGCCACTCAAATTTTGACTATTACACAATCCACCTTGAGCTTATCATTTTGTCTGGCACATAATTTTTTCCCCTAAATGTCAAATGACTTGAACAAGATTGTCATTACGATAGACGACTTTATAACAAGTCGAGAAAGATTTCTTATTATCTAATATCAATAACCCAGACATAAATAGTTATGTCACGGTTACAAAGCAAGTAGAGCAAGATATCTGTCAATAAGAGAAGAATGTTCTGGTGGGACTTGGAAGTTAAATTTCCAAGATCAAAGTAAGGTCAAATAAATTCAAAGCTCAAATTATGTAACTGTTATAACAATTAGAGCAAGATATCTGTCAATAAGAGCAGAATTTTCTGGTGGGACTTAAAAGTTAAATTTCCAAGATCAAAATAAGGTCAAATAAATTCAAAGCTCAAATTATTGACAGTAATAATAAATTTCCTGTTCTATTGTTGTTTTATAGGTTTTAGGTACACCAAGAGAGAAAACATGGGAAGGTGTATCAAAGTTTCCTCATTATGATAAAAGTGAGTACACCGAACTGAAATAAAATGTAATTTGGTTTAATGGCCTACTTTCTGCATCAACAGGGATTTGGTGAAAATTTTACCCTGACACCAGTGCTACAGCCTACTCATTTCCAACTTTTGATTTTCATATAGCCAATTGGTCATGTCTCATCTGAACAACATGATGAAACCAGGATCAGGCAATACAGTGATTGAACCTAGGACATCCTGGTGCCATACTCAACGAGAGACTGTGGCTTCCAGCTTGGAAGTTCCAAGTATAAAATGTAGAATATGATCTTGTTGTGTCATGCTCCTTTAGATAATATATGTTATATGCATTCTTCTATTTGAAGTATCGTTCTCCTACTTGGCAGGATTGGTTGAATCTTCTGGCTAATATAGCTTGTCATTAATGACAATGTACATGTCAAGAGTTTATTCTTATCAAGCTTTTATGAAGAGCTGTATTGTTGATTTGCAAATTTTTATGCTTCTTGTAACCAAAGTTTCATGGAAATATGTGTACGAAAATTTTGTGCCGTGGATTTGTACATGTTTTATTTTGTATTTTCAGCAAAGTTTGGCCTGTATCATCCACAGCCTTTATGTAATATAGTCCCTAAATTAAAATTCATTCCACATTCAGATAACTTGGCAATAAGATTTTTACAGGTAAGTAGTAGAATACACTGATGGGCTTGACTGTAATGCTGTTGGGACTTAAAACAATGCGGGGGGTTGGATGGCTGAATGGTTAGCGTGCGTGCGCTGTATCAGAAAGTCTGTCATTGAGTCGACTGGCGTGGTTTCGAATCCCCGGTTGTACGTGGCAAGGAGTAGGGTCGCCTGTCCAACCTCGTGGGTTTTCTCTGGATCCTCCGGTTTCCTCCCACTGCTAAAGACCCCTACAAGCAAGCGAATTGTGTAAATAAAATTAAACCATATGTTAGTCCCAAAATGACCTAGTTTGTGTCGAGTGGACGTTAAACCCCATTTCTCTCTCTCTCTCTTAAACAATGCCTTATATGGGAACTGAACCACACTTAGCTGAAACTAATATAGTTGGCAATGACTCCATATCATGATTCAATATCTGCCATAAACTGTCACCATGACATTTAATTATTTTTATGGTGCATTACCCCCTGTAGGGTTTTGGTAAGATTTATTTCCAACCAATACCTAAAATTCCTTATTCGAGTCCAAGGACAGCTTATCAGATTTGTGCAAATTGTGTAAGTCACAATTCCATAGAATTTGTTTTCCAAAGCAAATCTTTGATAAAAAATATTTGAAGGATTGTCTAAGTTTTCAAATTAAAGGAAAAAATTGTAGAAATAATGATAAAACAATGATTGTTATTTTTGTCCCTCGCCTTTCGAAGAAAGCAGGGGACTATTAAACTGGGTCTGTTGTCTATCTGTCTGTCTGTCACACTTTTTAGGACACAATAACTCTCCTAATTCAGCTAGAATGTTCAAACTTGGTGTAGGTGTTTATTAGGTCAATGCCTTAATGGGGCATTTTCTGCTTAGGGTAAGCAGACATAAGCAATTTGATTGGTTGATACTTCGGGACACGATAACTTTAGTTCTAATTAAGTGCGAGTGATGAAACTTGGTGTATAGTTTCATTACATCAATACCTTGACTAAGTTCGATAATGAGCATTTTCTGCTCAGGGTAAGCAGAGCGATAAGCAATTTGATTGGTCGAAACTTTTGTGTTCAACAACTTTGATTCTAATTGGGTGATAGTGGTGAAACTTCGTGTATAGTTTAATTACATCAATATCTTAAAGTTCAATGCTGAGCATTTTCTGCTTAGGCAAAGTAGAGACTTCAATCTGATTGGTTGAGATTTTGGAACACAATAACTCGCCTTGTAGTTGGGGTAGAACGTTTAAACTTGGTGTAGGTGTCTATTAGGTGAATACAATGACAGAGTTCGATCATGCGCATTTTCCACTAAGGCCAAGCAGAGATAACCAGTTTCCATGGTTGAGACTTTGGAACACGATAACTTTGGTTCTAATTGGGTAAGAGTATAGATTCATTATACCAAAACATTGACTAAGTTTGATGATTAGAATTTTCTGCTTAGGCTAACTAGCGATACATCTCTGAGTATATATTCATTATATCAATACCTTGACTAAGTTAGATTGTGAGAATTTTCTGCTTAGGCTAAGTAGCAATAAGCAGTTTGATTGTTCAAGACTTTGGAACATAACAACCCTGCTTTTAATTGAGGTAGAATGGTTAAACTTAGTGTAGATGTTCATAAGGTAAGTAATTTCATTGGTCAATGCTTAGAGACAAGATAACTTTGATACTAACTTATAGAGAGTAATGAAACTTAGCGTAGAGTTTCAGTACCAGGTACTTCAAAACAACCTTGAACATTTTCTGCTAACACTAAGTATAAATAATCAGTTTGATTGCTTGATAATTTTCGAAAAGATACAATTAATTAATATGTATCATCTATTTCATCTAATCTTTTGGGGGGATGTGGCAGGGGTCATCAGCCTCACTGCTGGCTTGTTAATTTTTACTTTAATTGTCATTTGTGAATCAGCCATTACTAATTACTTCCGCATTGTCTTGTAGGATATGTTTTTCTTTGTTCATTACAAATGGCGTCTGAAACCATAGAATATGTGACTCGTGTATTGACTATAAAATGTTCATTATTTCTTAAATATTGGCATTAGGTTCCCATATTTTTACAGCAAGATAACAACATCAATATGGAATTCTGATTTGTGTTTTTAATTTCAAACATTATGGAAAATATCCTTTAATGCACAATTTTCAAAAATTGAAATTTAAAAATTTAATTATTTGATTGTTTGTTCTTAGATTATGACCAAAAAAGGCAGCAACAGTGGAATCTAAACCCTGTAGACAATCTGTGCATTTTTATACGCCCTCATGAAAATGTTGCCGTTGCCGTTGCTCACGTACGTTCTTGTGAACACTCTACAGACTACATTTATTATCTGATTTAAAATTGATTTATTTTGTTTTAATCATTGAGACAAAGAAGCCAATTTAATTTTAATAATTTCCATTGATTTCTTCTGGAGTTATGGCCTTTGTTTCACTTTTTTGAACCTTGTGAACGACAAAAGTTATCGTCCCATCTGTATGAAATTTATATGCATCCTTCAATTTAGTGAAATGAAGAAGCCTATTGTACTTCAGCAATTTCTATTTATAACGTCTTGAGTTATTTCACTTTGTTGAACCTTGTGCACACTCTCGCGACAAATTTATCATTTGTTCTGTATGAAATTTATATGCATCATTTAAATTAGTGAAATGAAGAAGCCTATTGAATTTCGGCAATTTCCAATGATTACTTCTGGAGTTATGGCCCTTGTTTCACTTTGTTGAACCTTATGAATGACGAAAGTTAAGATCTGATCTGTATGAAATTAATATTTATTATTTAAATTAGTGAAACGAAGAATCCTATTGAATTTCCGCAATTTCCATTAATTTCTTCAGGCCCATGTTTCAACTTGTTGCATCTTGTGAACACTCTAACAACAAATGTTATCATCCGATCTGTATGAAATTTATATGCATCATTTTAATTAGTGAAACGAATAAGCCTATTGAATTTCAGCAATTTTCAATATTACTTCTAGAGTTATTGCTTTTTTTAAGTTTGTTGAACCTTTTTAACGCTCTAACGACAAAAGTTATCATCCAATCTGTATGAAATTGATATGCATCAATTGAAATGTGGAATCCTATTGAATTTCAACAATTTCCGTCAATTACTTCTAGAGTTATGGCTCTTGTTTTACTTTGTTAAACCATTTGAATGTTCAAATGACAAAAGTTATCATCCGATCTGTATGTTATTTATATGCATTATTTCAATTAGTAAAAACGAAAAAGTCTGTTGAATTTCAAAATTTTCTGTAAATTACTTCCAGACTGAAGGCCCTAGTTTCAGTTAGTAGAACCCTGTAAACCTTCAAACAACGACAATTATAATCTGATCTGTATGAAATTGTGTTGTAGATGCCCCCAGTTAACTACAAAATAATAAATATGTGACAACCATTTTCGTCCGCTCGGACCGTTGAGATGTTGTGTGCGTATGTGTCGTTGCCTGGCAATCTATCTTATCATCTATTGTATGTATGTGCTGAGATAATTCAGTGAATGTATACAAAATCTGCATGTTGCCATCAAAATTGTTGAAAATATTTATAAAATTTAAAAGCTCATTCAGCCTTCGGGTGTTACACATGACATATAACGTGATTCATTTTTCCCTTCAGTGATGTCATATATTGCATCGAAGTCTGCAGACACAGCTTCAGGCTATATTTTGTTAAGAATGGGGTTTTAATGTACCTTGAAAAAAAAAAACCCCAAAGAAACAATGGTGTCTGTCTAGCAAGAAGAACAAAAGATTTCTTAATGTCTCGCCTGGTGACATTTCAACGCTATATTTAGCTCGTTTTTTATTCTATCGCTTAAATCAATGAATTCTCGAAAATAGATAATATATTGCTTCATTCACCTAAATTTTCAGTTTACAAACCTGTGGAAATTATCAACATTCAGGTTAGATTATGAAATCTTTTGCTCTTTGTTGTCCTTGAAGACAGCAGTAATAAAATGAGTATTTCATTCTGTCTGTGCAATTAATTAATATGTGTCATCTTTTTATTTTCGGATTTCGGGGGACATCAGCCTCACTGTTGGCTTACTGGACGTCACATGATGCAATCCTATTTTTCAAATATACATTGACACTTTCGTCTAACTTTATACTGTTTGTGTTCACAATAACTTTATAAAGTCAAAATATGATCTACATGATCAAAATCTACGATAAAATTCTTTCCTTATACATTAATAAGTAAGAACTTTGTCTCGCGTTCACAAACTTTCATGAGGTTAACATAAATTTGCAATTGAAAATTTGACTGTGTAGAAAGCAAACTTAAATTTGACAAATATTTCAATTTCACTGACCTGTTTTATTTAAAAAGAATTTCTAAGATATTAAACTGTGATCGATTGTTAGTCCTCTTAAACCAATGAATCTACGAGAGATTATCAATCACTGATATTTAAGTTTTGTTTCATTTAAAAAAAAATGTTAAATAATTGATTTGAGCACATTTGGTTGTGGATTAAGCTGTGAAAAATTTGATATTTTCTGAAAAATGACACACAGAGACTCTAATTACCATACTAGTTGATGATTTTGTCCCCCACCTTTTGAAGAAAGCAGGGGCATATTAAAATGGGTCTGTCCGTCTATCACACTGTTTGGGACACGATAACGTTCCTTCTAATTGAGCTAGAATGTTCAAACTTGGTGTAGGTTTTTATTAGGTGAATGCCTTGATGGAGTTCGAAGATGAGCTTTTTCTTCTTGGAGTAAGCAGAGATAAGCAATTTGATTGGTTGATGCTTTGGGACACGATAACTTTAGTTCTAATTAAGTGAGAGTGATGAAACTTGGCTCTGCTTTTTAATAGAGGTAGATATCCATTAGGTGAATGTCTTGACTGAGTTCAATGATTAACATTTCCCTCTAAAGCTAAGCAGAGCTAAGTAATTTCATTGGTTGATGGTTTGGGATAAGATAACTTTGATTCTAACTGATGGAGAGTGATGAAACTTAAGTGTATAGTTTCACTACCAGGTACTTTGATCGTGAACATTTTATGCTTAAAATACTTTTGAAAAGGATAAATGTGCAATTAATCAATATGTGCCATCTATTTATTTATGGACTTCGGCAGGAGACATCAGCCTCACTGTTGGCATGTTTCCTACAAAAGTCAGGACTTTGTCTAACATATACAGATGAAGATCAGAAAATTGTTGGATGAAGGTCGTAAAATTTATGAAAGCAACAATTAGACTTATACTTGCCATATTGACCTATTGCAATCTCTATAAGTTTACTTAAACTGACTATATATATAGTATAGGGTTCAGGGGTTCTATAAACTATGTATTCTATTCACAGATGGATCCCTCCAAAAGAATTTCAGCAAAAGCAGCAATGAAAAATGAATATTTTCGAGACCTTCCTCCTAAGATTCAAGAATTGGCAGACAGTAAGTTTGAGAGATTATCATGTAATTGCTCTCCCATCATTGGTTATAAGTTGTTGTGTCTTAATAAGAAGTTTGTTAAAGTTGAATTATGTAAGATTTAGATAAAGAGCTGACCGTTCTTGCTATGATAGGTTAAGAATAGATAAATTAGAGAAAAATGAATATATGGAACAGTTCAGTCAAATTACATTATGCTGAGCAAAGTTATGAAATGAAATGGGGTTTAATGTCCTACTGTTCTGCTCTGCTCCGAACTGGGCTAATGAAGATGAGCACGAAGATGAATATTTGAAGTTTTGACAAGAAATGTTGAAGATGTAATGTTTTGAGAAAGATTTGAAGCAAAATTTTGATAGATTAATTAGTTTGAATATGTTTTTAGTCCATATATATCATCCAATCACCCAGTTTGTACACGGAAAGTTATCTTTAAACAAGACTTGTGACTAAATTCAGTTTGCTACATGGCATTTACTAGGAAAACATCTTGTCTAGTATGCAAATTTGTTAACTCAAGGAAAAACTTGTCATTTACTGGCACAACATCTTGTCCTAAATGTAACAAAGATGAAAACAATTTACAGTTTAGGATCTGCAAAGCTGGAAATATTTTAAAACTAGACAATGAATAAGTTGTTAAAACATATCAATGGCTGCATTTGTCGATTAAAATGTAGCTCATTAATGCATTCAATTATTTTAAGTTGCTTCAATATTTGACATTCCTGGTTTAATGTTACTGCCGGAAATGGATGAACTGGTATCATCACGGCGGCCAAATGGTAGGAGTGGAATACGTACAACGCTCAAAGTCTAGTCCCGAGTTGCATTCAGTAGATAAGATGCCTTATTTAAGGTGGTGAGTATATTTATGATAATAATGATAATGTATATTTATAATTCACTTAAAAATCCATCCATATATGTATGCTTAAAGCATTACATTTAAGGAATCTCCCATCAATAAAAACACACATAAAGAAATCTGTTTCTAATCTGGTTAATAGAGTCTAAACAAATGAGTTTTTAGTTGTGACTTAAAGATACATAGAATAACAGGTCACATTTATCTTATAGTAAGTAGTCTTTCGAAGGGTATGAAAAATCAGATTTCTTTGTACAAAGTAGTAGTGCACATAATCAATCCCCTGGCAATTGGAATTCAAAGAAGCTTCTGTCCAGGCAAACTTCCCCCCTTTGCATTGCACACATAATCATAGAAATATAAACACACAGCATCTTAATGCAAGAATAACTGAAGTATAGTGTTAGCAGCATGTTAACCCCATTGTATGTCTATCAAAGAGTAATATGTATTCAACAAGTATGTGGTTTTAATTTATATATTTTAGTTTCTAAAGAATTTTGAGATATTAAATCACTTTAATCACATTGGCCAGTGTTTGCAATTATTATACACCCACATTTTCATGTGGACATATATTGTCGTCGCCCCTGTCCATCCGGGCATCCTTTCGCGATTTCTTTCTGGACACCCTACAGGTCAGAATTTTTATCCAATTTTGACGAAACTTGAAATATAGGTTTATCTCCCAATGATCATAGTTCGTTTTGAAATTGGCATGTATCGTACCGTAACTTCATGGATTATGGCCCCTGATTGTAGGAAAAATCATGTTTTTAGCTTGTGGACACTCTAGAGATCACAATTTTTATCAATTTTGATAAAACTTGAAATGTATGTTTATAACCCAAAGATCTTGGCCTTTTGATATTGGACTGTAACTTCCTGGATTATGGCCCTTGATTGTTCGAAAAATTGTGTTTTTAACTTGTGGTCCCTCTAGAGGTCACAGTTTTTATTTGATTTAAAAACCCGTTTGAATATATCACTGTTAGACCATAATACCAAGGTTGAGGACCCTCTAGAGGTCACAATTTTTATCTGATTTTGGTGAAACTTAAAATACATGTTTATATCTCAAAGATCTCGGTTCCTTTTGATATTCACACATATTAGATCATAACTTCCTGGATTATGACCCCTGATTATACGAAAAATCACATATTTAGCTTGTGGACCCTCTAGAGGTCACAATTTTTATCCGATTTTTAAAAAACTTTTAAATATATCAGCGTTACACCATAATGAAGGTTCAGTTTGAATTTTTGGAAAATTGAAACGAAACTGCCCTACAAAATGGCCACTAATTGTACGCTAATATTGTAAGAGTATGTATTACGAAAGTTGTGGACCCCCTCTAGACATGCCTGGAAATAACTGGTCGGACACGGACAAAGTCCGATCGAATTTCACAACTTGTCAGGTAAAACTTCCTTATGGTCTGTCATTTTGTCCAGGCGAAAATTTATCTGCAGATTTTCGCCATTTTTGGAAAATAAAAGAACGTTAGACCTTCTCATGAAGTTCTAACTTGCTATCGTACTCGATATTCTGTAACTTGCATGTCACAACTCACAATCGGACAATGTACATGAAAGTCTATTAATCCATAGTATTACTTTTTATCTGAAAACAGAAATCAGTTTCTTGAGTATAGGATTTGTTTGCATCGGCAACAGCAGGAACATAAATGAAAATGTAAACATGGTACATTGCCACTTTCAGACAATCATTCCGCCCCTTTGCCATGGCATTGGCTGAACTTATCTCCGCTCTCCTCTGCTCCTCTCAGCACGTCTCTAACACAGGGTCTTATTTACCTTTATACAGATGAGAAAATGAATACTTGCGATCTTATAAGGAACTGGGTCCACACACACACAAGGTCATACGTGCTTATAGAGGTGAATAGCCAATATCAAAAACAGCTGGAGTTCAATAAGTTCCGGTTCATCTAAATAAATGTTTGTATCTTATATGATAGAAAATTTGATGAAAGTTGTGGAGCACTTTGTCACAAGTATTCTCAGCATGCTTTCACGATTATGTGCCACATACAGTTTATAACTGATAATCTAAATCCTACTTTATTAATTAATAATGCAACAAACAAATATATTCCCAAAAGATGGTCGTATTTTCAACCCTAAATAGGAAAGACAGGAAATTGTCATGTGATTAGGCCAACATTGTCAAAGACAAGAAGCTATCATCGCATGGTAAGTGCCGATAAATTTAGGGATTTCTATTAATAATAGATCATTCAACAAATTATTAAGTTCTCAAACGATGGTGTGACCCAATAATTCACCCTGCATTTCCCAACCAACAATGACATGTATCCACCTAAAGTATCATGACATTCAAGTCATTTTAATGGGTAATATTTTTATATCTGTGTTAAATAGAAACCAGCTTCATCGATCAAATGAAAACTAAGCAAATCTACCCTGGTTGATAAATGGATCGCAAAAGATATTTTGTTGTTTGTTTTCATTCTGAATCTTTATACAAAAGTTGTCACAACACCCACCCATCCATTAGTCAATAGGATAGACTTTGCGTCACATGTCAGAACATTATGCCTGACCGTAAATTTGACATGTCAGACAGAATGTTCACCCTGTCTGATATTTGTCCCCCGCCTTTCGAAGAAAGCAGGGGACTATTAAAATGGGTTCGTCCGTCTGTCTGTCTGTCTGTCTGTCTGTCTGTCTGTCTGTCTGTCTGTCTGTCTGTCCGTCCGTCTGTCTGTCCGTCACACTTTTTGGGACACAATAACTCTCTTCCTAATTGAGCTAGAATGTTCAAACTTGGTGTATGTGTTTATTAGGTCAATGCCTTGATGGAGTTCGAAGATGAGCATTTTCCGCTTAGGGTAAGCAGAGATAAGCAATTTGATTGGTTGATGCTTTGGGACACGATAACTCTCTTCCTAATTTGGCTAGAATGTTCAAACTTGGTGTATGTGTTGATTAGGTCAATGCCTTGATGGAGTTCGAAGATGAGCATTTTCCGCTTAGGGTAAGCAGAGATAAGCAATTTGATTGGTTGATGCTTTGGGACACGATAACTTTTAATTGAGCTAGAATGTTCAAACTTGGTGTATGTGTTTATTAGGTCAATGCCTTGATTGAGTTCGAAGATGAGCATTTTCCGCTTAGGGTAAGCAGAGATAAGCAATTTGATTGGTTGATACTTTGGGGCACGATAACTCTCTTCCTAATTGAGCTAGAATGTTCAAACTTGGTGTATGTGTTGATTAGGTCAATGCCTTGATGGAGTTCGAAGATGAGCATTTTCCGCTTAGGGTAAGCAGAGATAAGCAATTTGATTGGTTGATGCTTTGGGACACGATAACTTTTAATTGAGCTAGAATGTTCAAACTTGGTGTATGTGTTTATTAGGTCAATGCCTTGATGGAGTTCGAAGATGAGCATTTTCCGCTTAGGGTAAGCAGAGATAAGCAATTTGATTGGTTGATACTTTGGGGCACGATAACTCTCTTCCTAATTGAGCTAGAATGTTCAAACTTGGTGTATGTGTTGATTAGGTCAATGCCTTGATGGAGTTCGAAGATGAGCATTTTCCGCTTAGGGTAAGCAGAGATAAGCAATTTGATTGGTTGATGCTTTGGGACACGATAACTTTAGTTCTAATTAAGTGAGATTGATGAAACTTGGTGTATAGTTTCATTACAGTAATACCTTGACTAAGTTTGATAATGAGCATTTTCTGCTCAGGGTAAGCAGAGCGATACGCAATTTGATTGGTCGAGACTTTGGAAAACAATAACTCTCCTACTTTGATTGTCCCCCGCCTTTCGAAGAAAGCAGGGAACTATTAAAATGGGTTCGTCCGTCTGTCTGTTTGTCTGTCCGTCCGTTCCGCTTATGGTAAGCAGAGATAAACAATTTGATTGGTTGATCTTCGAATTGAGTAAATGTTCATGCTTATTGTCCCCCGCCTTTCGAAGAAAGCAGGGAACTATTAAAATGGGTTCGTCCGTCTGTCTGTTTGTCTGTCCGTTCCGCTTAGGGTAAGCAGAGATAAACAATTTGATTGGTTGATGCTTTGGGACACTATAACTTTAGTTCTAATTAAGTAGATAAACAATTTGATTGGTTGATGCTTTGGGACACTATAACTTTAGTTCTAATTAAGTGAGAGTGATGAAACTTGGTGTATAGTTTCATTACAGTAATACCTTGACTAAGATCGATAATGAGCATTTTCTGCTCAGATTAAGCAGAGCGATAAGCAATTTGATTTGCTGAGACTTTGGAACACAATAACTCTCCTTCGAATTGAGTTAAAATGTTCAAAATTGGTGTGTATGCTTATTGTCCCCCGCCTTTCGAAGAAAGCAGGGGACTATTAAAATGGGTTCGTCCGTCGTCTGTTTGTCTGTCTGTCCGTCACACTCCTTCGAATTGAGTTAAAATGTTCAAAATTATTATAACCAGGTATTGATAAAAGCATCAATTGAGCAATTCCAATACAATCCAATACAATGAATATAGGCAAGGTAAATAAACAAATAAATGGAAAAAACAAATTGAAAAAGAAACTATTATAAATTAATTAAATATGTAGTATGCAATAATGAATTGACATTTAATGACAGAAAGAAAACAGTGAACTTTGCACAACTTGCAGCTAGATGGAAAATAGACCCGTTGATACAACCAAACTCTAGATCTGTAGGCATAGAGCATGTTTTCCCCTTAATATGCTATAATTATTCCATCAAAAACATTGTATGCTTAGACTATAAGTAAAGATATACTGTTTGATTGTTCAATACTTTGTAAAAGATAATTTGTGATAAATTTATATGTGTCCTCTAATTATTTTCCTATTTCGGCGGGGGACATCAGCCTCACTGTTGGCTTGTTGAAATTTATTTCCAGGACTGCCTCTAGAGGTCACAATTTTTGTTCAATTTTGATAAACTTAAAATATATGTTTATGTCCCAAAGATCTCAGTTACTTTTGTTATTCGCACATTTCAGACCATAACTTACTGGATTATGGTCCCTGATGGTACGAAAAATCATGTTTTTGGGTTTTTTTTTTAGCTTGTTCTCTACCCATCTCTTGCAAAATGTGGACATATCTTGCATGGCAAATGCTGGTTTGAATGACAATGTATAAGCCTATCACAATAAATCTGCTTTATCAAAAAAAATAAAATGGGTTTAAACGCTCTATTTTCTGCAGCAACCAGGCTAAAAAAAATGGGCTTGTTCCTTGCCAAAATCCTGCAGAAACATTTTTGTCCAATGGCATAATCGAACCTGAGACCTCCTGGTTATACCAAGAGCCTGATATACTCATTGAGCCATCGTGACTCACCTGCTGAGTTGTAAGCAATTGATTGATCAAGTCTTTAGAACATAATAACTTGGATTCTAATTGAATGGTGAAGTGATGATGTTTATTCAAGTTTTTAATGTGTTCTATTTTTTACAAAAAATGTATTTTGTGCCCATATGCAGTCTAATTGTCTGGTTTACGTAATAAATATATTTATGTATTTATTTCAGATAAATATAAATTTATTATGGAGAATAAATGATGTGTATGACAGGCCATGATTCAGTACAAATTGTGTTGTTGACTTTCAAGGTGCATTTATGTCAAACAGGCGAATATTCAAAGTGATTTAGATATTGTCACAGAGTGTATAACAGTTAAAAGACATTTGTATTTATAAGAGATTCATTCAAAGATGAATGAGAAATATGTTAATTTTTTCAGAAACGTGATAATGAAATTTGTAGTGTAGTGATTAACCTTTTATGCTGTAAATGTATATTCCTAACTGGGGCTTAGATGTTACTTATTGTCCTCGCCTTTCAAAGAAAGCCGGAGAGACTATTAACATGGGTCTGTCTGTCCGTCACACTTGTTGGGACACAATAACTCTGCTTCTAATTGAGCTAGAATGTTCAAACTTGGTGTAGGTGTTTATCAGGTGAATACCTTGATGGAGATCGGAGATATGAGCATTTTCTGCTTAGGGTAAGCAGAGATAAGCAGTTTGATTGGTTGATGGTCTGAGACACAAAAACTTTGGTTTTAGTTAAGCGAAAATGATTTAACATGGTGTATAGTTTCTTTATATCAGTACCTTCACTAAGTTCAATAATAAGCATTTAAGCTGAGCAATTTGATTGGTTGAGACTTTGAAGCTCGATAACTTTGATTCTAATTGAGGGAGAGTGAGTGTATAGTTTTATTACATCAATTCCCTGACTAAGTTTGATGATGAGCATTTTCTGCTAAGTAGATACTTCAGTCTGATTGTTCGAGACTTTGGAACACATTAACACTCCTTCTAATTGAGGTAGATTGTCCAAACTTGGTGTAGGTGTTTTTTTAGGTGAATACCTTGACATTGTTCGATCATGAGCATTTACCACTGAGGCTAAGCAGAGATAAGCAATTTGAATGGATGATGCTTTGGAACATGATAACTTTGGTTCTAATTGGGTGATAAAACACAAGAGTATAAATTCATTATACCAACACCTTGACTAAGTTCAATGATGAGAATTTTCTGCTTAGGCTAAGCAGCGATAAGCAGTTTGATTGGTCAAGACTTTGGAACATGACAACCCGCTTTTAATTGTGGTAGAATGTTTAAACTTGGTGTAGATGTTCATTAGGTGAAAGTTTTGACTGAGTTCAATGATTAACATTATCCACTAAAGCTAAGCAGAGCTAAGCAATTTCATTGGTCGATGCTGCGAGAAATGAAATGAAATGGGGTTTAACGTCCTACTGCTCCGACTGGGCTAATGAAGACGGGCATATGCCATACAGTGTGCCATGAGGGAAATTTTGCTTGGCTAGCACCGCTACACCCTACTCTTATATCGAATTCCAACTGCCAAGGGATCTTTTACGTGCATGCCAATGTGTACAATGGACCTCGGTCTTTTGTCCCATCTGAACGACTAGACAGCTGTCCTGTTCAGGCCCTCCATCCTGCATCACTGACAATGGGAACCATGCCGGAAAATCTGGATGAACTTTCTCGGCCAATGCAGGGATCGTACACCACACCTCCAGGCTAGCGAGCCAGCGTCTTAGTGTCTTACCCACTTAGCCACCGTGGCCTTGACACGATGCTGTGAGACAAGATAACTTTGATTCTAACTGATGGAAAGTCATGAAACTTAGTGTATAGTTTCACTACCAGGTACTTCGAAACCATGACTTTGTTCGATCATGAATATTTTCTGTTTAGACTAAGTATAGATAATCACCTTGATTGCTTGAATACTTTTCAAAATGATAAATGTGCAATTAATTAGTATGTCATCTATTTATTTTTGGATTGCCGGGGTGGGGGGGGGGGGATATCAGCCTCAGATGCTTATATTATGGAAAAGTTTGCTTTGCTTTTGAGTCAAGTGGCATGGTTTCAATTCCCATCATGTACATGGCAAGAAGTCGGGTCGATTGTCCAACCTTGTAGGGTTTTTCTGGGTCCTCCTACTACTTAAGACCTCTATGCACAAGCATATTATTGAAATAAAATTGAACCTTATGTTAGTCGCAAATTCATCTAGTTTGTGGACATTAAACTCCATCTGTGTCTCTCTTGCTTTGCTATCTCCATTATGATTTAAGAATAAAAATATATTAATGGTAAGTCTTCTTTGAAATATAATAAAATATATCTATGGAATACTATTAATGTATTTCTTTAAAAAGACCATCATTCATTATTCTTTATTCTGTCTTATTTAATAAACAATAAATTGTTACATATTGTCTCTTAATTTACAAGCAAAAGCACAAAATAAATTTTACTGTCTGCATTATATTTGAAGAATATATTTTGATAGTTTCCGTGTAAAGACAACCTTGAAAGTAATGAAATGAAAAAAAAGAAAGATTTACTTCCAAATTCATCTGTCAACTGTCAGACACAAAGGAACCTATAACCAATAAATTTATTTGGTAATTTACGTGTAATATGAGTAGAAAGAAGTCAAATATATTAATGACTACAATATTTATGAATTTATTGGAAGCAGGTTACATAATAAAGGTTGCCTTTAAAGTCTTAGGAACTGAAGATCCTATAGCCCTTTTGTTATTCGGTGATATGAGTAGAATTTAGAAAGAAGTCAGATACATTAAAAACTAAATTTATTGGGTTATGCTAAGAATTGTCTTCTGTTAAGTTCTGTAAAAAATTATATGATTCACAAAATGACTTTTCCTATTTATATGCCCAAATTTCATTTAATGTTGTCACCACTGTGCTCTGCAGGTTAAAATTATGACCTTTTATACATTCACATTAAAAAAGCACTGAAATTGATTGAAAAAAATTCTTCATAACTGAATTGATTCTGTTTTGACCTAATAATGGGAATTGGCTGAAAATAAATTTAAAAATAATGCATACATAATTAACCCATCTTAACAAAATGCTTATTCTATGTTTTATGTTTTGACTGAAGTAAAGAGCGGGAACAGCAGCACAATTGATTTTCAGCTTGCTGATATATTGCCAGAAGATTGAGTAATTGTATGAGAGTGCCAGATGATATTAGTTTGAAACAAAATTAGAAATGGGAAATTTAAAAAAAAAAAAAAAAATTGGTGCTTCACCTAGTTTTCAATAATTTTGTATAAAAATAGTCATAGTTAAACTTAAATCTTTCTGTTTAAATTTTGTTTATTGAAAAATCTATACTAATGCTGTCTATGCCATATGGATTACAGAATACCTTATTTATGCTGGAATAAACTATAACTCTTGTTTAAAATGTGAGCACAAAATTAATTCTCTGGCTGCTTATAATTGCTGAGGGGATTTATTTCATGGCCACTTTCTCTAGTCATACCTAATCAAAAATTTTAGTCATAACTATATTTTACCTTATCGAAATTATTGCACAAATTCATCAATTAGTTATTACCCTGTAATCGTTGTACTATACAGGTTATTTGCTGTGAATATTTGTTCATCTAAACCTTTGTAATTATATTCAGTTGGTCTCAAGACAGACATAGACATATTTTGTAAAAAAAAAACACTCTTAAAAGTCTAATATTTTTCTCCTTAAAGATGCATTATGTAAGATTTAGATAAAAAAAAAAGCTGACAGTTCTCGCTATAATAGTTAAAATTTATGAAAAGGGAACATGTTAAAAATTTCAGTCATATATTACTTCATTCTTAACAGACTACAGTGTAGTCTCTATAGTCATTGCTACCATTGTTACGATTTTAAACAAAATCTTGATTATTCATTTCTTAATTAAATTATTAACTGGCAATTGTGTTTAAATCCATTAAAAATCAAAAGCATCTGATGATAGATATAGCTCTTGCATAATGCATCTTTAATGTTTTAAGATTTAATGCAATTGCAGCTTGAGAGACTTTGTAATTGGTAGGTGGATGCGGATCTTGTAATTGTTTTGGTTTGTTTTAAAAATGGTTTATCGTAATATTAACCGAATAAATCCTCTTTTATTTTATTTATGTCCTTAAATACCAAAATCAAAAATTAGAATAGATAATGTGTTTATATTTATTAGATCCAACACTTGTACATGACAAGTTGTAGGGTCACAATATCTTGGGGATTTTTCCCAGTTCTCCTCCCACTAACAACACCTACACCAAGCATGTTAGTCCAAAAGTCTGACCTAGTTTGTGTGTAGTGGATATTAAACCCCAGTCACTACATAATATATGTTTGCTTATTAATTTATTGGAGACTTTAATTTCTATAAATTTATGAAAACAAAATTCTCCATGTGTGTTTAGTGTGAGGGTGTAAAAGACTCAATTTATATAAATTTGTTTAAATGAATGTACTAAGTAATATAGCAGTTATAAAAATGAGCTCTCAATTTTGGCTTCATCCATTTGAAAAATATTTTCATATGCCCACATTATGTCATCACTCGATCTGTCTGTCATTCCGCCCATCTACAGTTGACCTGTGAACATGATAGAGGCTACATTTTAAGCTATTTTTTTTTCAAATTTGGTGTGAAGCATGTGGTAATTATAGGACTACCCTTACCAATTTTTAGCCATGTGCAACCTTTCATTTGAAGGTTACACACCCTTTTCTGAAACCTTGTGACCACAATAGAGAATACAGGTTTTAACAAAAAAAAAAATTAGATTTGATGTGAAGCATTAAGACTGTAGGATGAACCCCATTAATTTTCAAATTTGTTGTAAAGCAAAATGATTGTAGAGAGGATGAACTCTTTTGAATTTCAGCATCTATGCTTTCCGTTTCAGATATATTATGTGTCTGGAAAACCTTGAAGTCCTAAAGAATAACCTGCTGTCAATGACTATCTTTATTTTTGAGACATAGCTATATCATGTTGTTAAGCTCTGATTGACTTTTATTGTAGCTATATAAGTACTTTCTCAAACATTTTTATTATAAATAATATGACATATATTTTGCTTTTACAATAAAACTAGTTACATTTTCTTACACGTTTACGTCAAATTTCAAAGTAACAGTCTCACATTTCAAGTGTGCTCAAGATACCCTAACAAAATGAAACAAAATCGACTATTTACCATGTTTTAAAGTTTCAAATTAAATAGCTGACTGGATATGCAACTCATATAGCTTGGGTAGAATTTAGAAACTTATTACATGTACTAACTCCTCTACACATGGGAGCTTCAGATAGATCAGGATAACAGTTTTGAATTGACTTTCACACATAATTAACCTATTTCATTGCCTAAAATATATTTGAAACTCCCCCTTTAGTATTTGTTGTTCTTTATTTGTGATATTTTAAATGGAAGTCTTTTTATATCTAATATATTCAACACAACTTGTAGATGCTGAAAGTGTCTTTTGTTATTGTTCAGATAATTATTATTATTTATTCTTTTGGTTTTGCTAGCTTTGGTTTTCTTTTGAAATATATTTTACTAAAACCAATAAATCCTGTGAAATTATTTGATTTGTCTTTTGAAATATATTTTACTAAAGCCAAAAAATCTTGTAAAATTATTTAGTTTGTCTTTAGAAATATATTTACTAAAACCCAAAAGTCCTGCCAAAATGATTAATTGTGGGATATTTACATGGAGGAGAGCCTTTTTTTTTTATCACAATTACGATCCTGGAAAATATCGATGAAAAGGTTTATAAATCATGACAAGCTACTTAATTCAAGATGATCCTAGAATAGACCAAGGAATATAATTTACTGTAATAATTAAATGCACAATCTGTTTTATAAGCTAGTCTTTTAATACCAAAGTCAATTATGTATTATGTTCCTAATTTATTTAATTACACCATTCTAAAATATACAACTAATTGCCATCGAAAGCTTAGCTTGCCATTAATAACTTGTATTAAATTTAATGCTAGTCAATGTACCCAAAATTATATATGTAGTCATTTGGGCTGGTAGGCATGTATTGCAAATCTGTCAGCAATTTCAACTACAATGCATTTACCTTTGATCTGCATATCTCTTTAAAAATGAATCTTAAGTTTTACTGTACATTTTAAAAAATATATTTTCTATGCTTCTTTATAGAGAAATCTCATAGAAGGATGTGACTACACATTGTATATGATACCAGGATTTATTGTCTCAATTTATTCATGTATATATTATATGTAACCATGTATATATTAAACCATATGAACCATAAATTAATGTAATTAAGAGGATTTTTGTTGAAATCAATTAGACCTCTTTAAATTTGCTTGAAATTAAATGTTATATAGCTGTGAAATAATTATTAATTTTAAGCATATTTTATTGGTCAATTGAAAGGAATAACACATTTAAGTAATAACACACGCCTGTATGAGGTGAAATTTAATAATTTTACCATTCTGCTAAAATTATTGCTTCATTTATTTTATGATTATTGGTAAATAAAGTGCTATAAAAAAATTATCTGTGTAATATTTTAGATTTATTTTTATACGCCCACATTTTTATGTAGACGTATATTGTCGTTGCTCCTGTTCAGACGTCTGTCCACAATTTGCTTGTGGAAACTCTACAGGTCTATCTCCCAACGATCTCAGTTCCTTTCGAAATTGGCATGTATCAGATCGTAACTTCATGGATTATGGCCCAAGTTTGTACCCAAAAAAAATCACATTTTTAGCTTGTGGACTTGCTAGAGGTCACAATTTTCATCCGATTTTGATAAAACTTGAAAAGTATGTTTATAACCCAAAGATCTGTGTTCCTTTCGATATTTGCGCATATCGGATTGTAACTTCCTGGAGTATGGCCCCTGAATGTACTAAAAAATAACTATTTTAGCTTGAAACCCTCAAGAGGTAACTTCCTGTACCAAAAGTTGCTTCTTTTTTTGAGCTTGTTCTTTATCCATCTCTTGCAAAAAGTGGGCATATCTTGCCTGGCAACCACTGGTGGTTGATGTATTATTTGTTTACACTTCTTATAAATAGGAACAATTCATTGTTATTAGGTGGTGTAGTCTGATTAAGTATAAACCCAATTGCAGTACAGGATTCTTTAACAAAGATAAATATTAAAGGGTTATGTGTACCAATATTCAAATGCTTTATTGCATTGATTATCAATATGATGTGTTGTGAAAGATAATGTAACCTTTAATACATTTTAGTAAATTTATCTTGAAATTCTGCATTGAAATTATAAGTTAGATTAGGTAATGGTATACATGTAACTGTTTCTTTTTAGCATTATAATGGAATCATTTATGAAAAGCATTATTAAATCATTATTAATTACAGATCATCAATTAGCACTTTAAATATTTTTTTGTAAATTGTAATCATTAATTAGAACTTAAAATTATTGATGATTATATGATGCATGGATACAGGAAAATTTTGATGATGGGGACCAACTGAAAACGGTCAAATTTATTGTCCAGCTGGCAAGTGCAGCAAGGCTAAAGTAAACTTGTATTTTACCACTATAACAGAGCCTCGTCTAAGGATTTGGCCCTATGCTGAGGCCCCTCCCAGTCACTCACCCTCACCACTAGAGGAAGATATAATCAGTACTTTATTTTTACCTGAATCAATGAGGCTTAGCTCAAGGCTAGCTACTTCACTGCTTATCATATGAGTCATGCCTGTCATTATTAAACCAGTATGTATGAATGAATGATGTAGATATTTTATGAAAGATGTAAATTCTAGAAATCAGTTAGAAATAAGCTTTTCAGTTCATGTAAATTTTGATTTTTTTTATGTTTGCTAGCTAAATAAAGAGTCTGTTTAATAAGAAGTGTTTTTTATATGAAATAAAATGGGGTATAACTTTACTCCTCCAAAAAAAACAACAATACTTTAATGCCCTTCAATCTTCGGTTTTATAGTTGGGGCACAACCCCCAGATCCTTGACCGGTTCTCGAGGAACAAGGTTTGACGATGGTTTCTGATAGAAGGGACCCTAGTGAAGATATTTGTAGTTTGCTACTTCCGAAAACAACTTCGGGAGATCCGAAAATCTAAGATGGAGACCGAAAATGGTCTGAAAGAGATCTTAAACAAAAAATGACTAATGTAATATGTCATTGTATAGGTTTGTTGGTCACAGGATCAACTCATTTGTGACATCCAAAATCCAACATGGCAGCGATTGTGCAAAAAGTATTCTTTCAATAACAATATACATGTGCGATATGTTGTTTTGGGGGACATATTACATTTCCTAGCTGATGGGAATGGAGGTAGCATAAAAGAAATTGGGCATTTTTGCAAGTAGAGACCTACACGTATAGTAATAACTACCCTAAATTTTTTCAGACATCCGTGAATCTTATCCTTCATACTACAGCTATCATAATATATTATAATGCACTATATATAATAGTATGACTCAGAATTCTCAGAAAACATGTGTCAAGAGTCTGATTATTTTGAGTCATCCGTCGGACTTGCGCACTCAGATTGAGAAGCATTGTTATTTTGGCAGTAGGGTGGTCCTTATTTTGCAAAATTTAGAAAAGTTAAGGGGCTACCCTCAATTATGTTGGAATTGGCGAGAAAAAATGAAAAAAAAATAAATAAAAACATTTTTTAGAGGGTGCTACCGTCTATCAAAGTTCAAACAAAAATTGACTTTTTGGCATTTTTTCCAAATTTTTTTTTATTTTATCTTACCGAACAGTTTTTCTGTATTTTTGAAGTGACGTGAGATCACGCGCATGTTCTAATTCTGGTTTAGAGGCCATTTTATTGTTATTTTCATTGTAAGTCAATATTTAGAAGATAATTTTGTCAGAGATTATCTTCCATACACCAAGTTAAATTGGCTATGTATGCACCTATACCAAAAACAAGTGCAACATGGACAGTAACCGATAGAACTTGAAGAACTGACTTGAAAAAGTCAGCAAAAATATTATTTCTAATTCAGATCAGAATTAAATGACGTTATCACTGAATGTACATCAGCAAAATACTGAAAATTATCTGGAATAAATACAAAGACTTAGATTTATTAGTAGTTGTAATTTTTGGCAGCTATGAACGCCTATACAGTGTAACTAACACAGTTGTTAATGACAACAACTCACGTGACCACTTTCTCCGTTTAGGCATAGGCGTAGTAGCTCAAAGTAGTTCAGGGGGGCATAAGAGAAAATTCCCCGAAATCAATATAATATAATCAATATAGTATATATATCGAAACCAATATGATCAATATATAGTATATTATATTGATTATATATAATCAATATAATATAATATAAATCAATATAATTCTAACACTAGGTATTAGATTAATTAAACAATATTTTGATATTCAGTGATAATCGTCTCACCAGATTGATCGTACAAATCGGGACTCGGAAACAAAAGTAAAACATTTTAGAAATATGAGAGGCACGTCCATACGGCGTCTTAATAGAAGCCCCGTCAAATGCGGTCAGATGTAATTGATTAAGGCCAACTTCATGTTTGGACAATGGTTACAAGATGTATACAGAGCTAGCGCCAATCCTAACCCTAACCTACAATCTCGCCAACAATCACATTCCCTAACCTTATTTACATCTCAGTCACCTTAACGAAAATTGAGTTGGCCTTAACAAATAGATCTAGCCCTCAGCAAATACATTTCTGTGAATATAATGTTTTGAAGTACCTGGTAGTTAAACTATACATTAAAGGAGCTATATCGCTAATATCTGGTAACAAGAAATTTATGGAAGTATAACGGTGCCAATATTATTTCATTGTTGTGCAAAATACATATGTCAGCAGTTCAAAATACGTATTTTAGTTTCACAATTTGCATTTTCCATTGCTCCACAATACCATTGTCACGGTGTTGAAATACAGAATACACTTTTTAAAGGACAATATTGGTGTCAGTCATTATAAAATATGTAATAATGACTGACACCAATATTGTCCTTTAATAATACAAAATACGGTATAATAGTTATTTTGCACATTGCACTTCTCCATTCTGCATTTTGCATTATAGGCAAATGCATAATAGAACTTAGCATATTAGAATATATACCTTATATGGGATCTACGACGAAGCTCATTTGCATACGGAAAAAAGTCCGGACTAGGACGGAAATTAAAAATTTAAGCGACGCATCACTTTTTTTTCCCAAATATTTTATTACTAGGTGGTTTTGTATGTATAATATTATGCAATACTATGAACTATTGTTTCACACAATGCTCCCAAATGTGTAAATTGCTATTGAAGTTTCTGGGAAAATATGGTTCGGGGGGCCGCTTCAAAGTACCTGTAACCGATGTGCCTATAAAATCTTAAACACACTCTAAGTCTTATTCTCTGGCCAATGTATATTTTGGGGATGTTTTTGTTTGTCCGCGCACGACACACTGTAAAGTGTAACACTATTAGAGATGTAGATCAGTTTAGTAAATATAGCATTTGTTTACAACGTGGACAGAATATCAAATAGATACATAAATACAACAGGAACATCAACAATACAGGAACTATAACTATAGTATACTATACACAAACACATCAGGACGGTACATTAACTATATTAAATCCGCCATTGCGCCACTCTGCCATGGCAACAGCTGAAATCGGGTGAATCCATGCACTCGTCGAAGCCTCTCTTCTCCGCCTTTCTTTCAGTTCCCCGCTCGTCTCTCTGTCAGCAAACTCCTGGTTATATAGCCTCCGACAATAGGGAAAATGGATAAGATTCATGATCCTAATAAATGGAATTGTCTATTTATCACGTCATGGTACGATTGAAATGAAATGAAATGAAATTGGGTTTAACGGGCTACTCCGAACTGGGCTAATGAAGACGGGCATACGCCATACAGTGTGCTATGAGGGAAATTTTGCCCGGAAAGCGGCACTGCGGCCTACTCTTATATCGAATTCCAACTGTCAAGGGATCTGTTCTTGTCAGGCCCTCTGTCCTGCATCACTGACAGGGGAGAACCACGCTGGAAAATCTGGATGAACTTTCTCGGCCAATGCAGGGATCGAACACCCGACAACCAGACTAGCGAGCCAGCGTCTTACCCACTTACAGTTGAAATTCGATGAAGAAATGCCACGGCCCATTGAAAATTTCCGTCATAGCACTCTGCATAGCGTATGCCTATCTTCAATAGTCCGATTGGTGCAGAAAAGTAGGAGAATGAAATGAAATGAAATGGGGTTGAACGTCGAACTGTTCTGCCCCGGGAGCCACAGTGGCTATGTGAATAATACGCTGGCTCGCTAGCCTGGAAGTCGCGGGTTCGCTCCCGGTGTTGGCCGAGAAAGTTCATAGAGATTTTCCGGCGTGGATTCCCCTTGTCAAGGGTGCAGGAAGGGGGGTCTGACAAGGACAGCTGTCTAGTCGTTCGGATGGGACGAAAACCCGAGGACAGGTGTATACATTGGTGCGCACGTAAAAGATCCCCTGGAAGTTAGAATTTGATATAAGAGCAGGCCGTAGCGCCGCTATCAGGGGGTCTTTTAAGTGCACGCCAATATGTAAATGGGGCCTCGGGTTTTTCGTCCTATTCGAACGACTATACGTTATCCCTTGCCAAACCCCCGTCCTGCACCACTGTCAAAGAGGAATCACTGCGGAAATGGGGTTTAATGTCCTACTTTTCTGATAACGTATTCAGAAGTAGTATATCCATACAAGTGTTTTATTTTATTCTTAGATTTAAATGTATTTCGGATATTTTCAGCCGTCAAAGTTAAATGTGGCTGAAACTTAGAAATAATGAAAACTCAAACTCACCTGTAAAAGAGTGAAGCTTGTAAGAAACATTTTGTTGATACGATAAAATTGAATTTCGGAATGATTCAAAATGTTGTTTACAAAGAGAACCTCTTCAGGATAAAGAAAGTGAAGAAAAAAATATTTTCTATGTAATGCTAAAGTGTGACATGTTATTTTAATGCTCATGCATAACAAAAAATATTTTTTTTAAATATTTCAAAGTAGCCTACATTCATTGATTTGAGATCGACGAGAATTTCTGCAAAAGATCTGGAAGTGTTCTTGTCCTAGATCATTGTAAATGGGTGCGGGTGCCCAATATGCCGAAGCTATCTTTTGATTGCTTTTGAAGTTATTGTAATCAGTGTATATGTTCATGAGATGAAAAGGCTAATAATTATTATTTAAGTTATTACCCTTCATCGCTATACTAATAGATTTCCAGTAACTCTAACGACAACGGTTGGACCCTGAATCCATTTACATGATTTGATATTTGCTGTCTATATCTTGCAATGTCTGTGTAGTTTGTCTTGACCGCAGGGTTGTCTCATCAATTTCGTTTTGCGTGTAGTGCGGTTAAACCTCTAACTCAATATTTTCCAAAAATTCGAATTAGAATTCAATATTGGTCCATTTCAATCAATATTAATGTTGTTATCTTGCCGTGAAAACATGGGATCCGAAAATCCAATATCATAAGACACAATGAGCATTGTATAATCACCACACGATTCTTGTATTTTATGGTTTCCGGCGCTTTTTATAATGAACAAAGAAAAACATATCCTATAAGACAATGGGGAAGTAATATTTGTAATGGCTGGTTGACAATCGACAAAACAATAATAAAAAAAAGTGTAGAATGGACTAAGTAGACCTTCTTTGATAGGCATTTGGTAATTGATCATATTAACACAAGGTGCAATTTTATGGATACACAATTACTGAGTTTAAAACTAAGCGAAGTTTTGACGGGGGATGACCGAATGGTTAGCACGTGCGCGATGTATCATAAGGCCTGTCATTGAGTCAACTGGCATGGTCTCGATTCCCCAGTTGAACGTGACAAGGAGTAGGGTCGCCTGCCCAACCTCGTGGGTTTTCTCCGGGATCTCAAATTATTGAAATAAAATTGAACCATGTGTTAGTCCCTAAATGACCTAGTTTCTGTTGGGTGGAAGTTAAACCCCTCTCTCTCTCTCTTTTAGACGCACTTTCGTCTAATTTAAGGTTCCAAAAATAGAACTTTACGATATTTAGGTTAAGAGAGAGAAAGAGAGATATGGGGTTTAACGTCCACTCGACACAATCTAGGCCATTTCGGGACTAACATATGGTTTTAATTTTATTTACATAATTCGCTTGCGCGTAGGGGTCTTTAGCAGTGGGAGTAAACCGGAGGACCCGGAGAAAACCCACGAGGTTGGACAGGCGACCCTACTCCTTGTCACGTACAACCGGGGATTCGAAACCACGCCAGTCGACTCAATGACAGACTTTATGATACAGCGCGCGCCCGCTAACTATTCAGCCATCCAACCCCCGCTATTTAGGTTAAGATCTATCACCATTTTGTATAATAAATTGATAGCACTGCCAAATTTTATTTCATTTTTCTTATAATTAATGGGCTGTCACTATTTATAAAAAAATATATATATCGTGGATTGTGGATTGAAATGTATTTTTTAAAGAGCTCGTAAATCTAGTTTAATTAGAACTGTTGATTTAAAGCAGCTGATTTAGAGCATGTGACTTTCCGGGTATATCAATGATTGGTTTTTAGAAAATAAGACATAATATCTCCATAGCATGGTGAGAATCATGCTTTAGAATTGTTGTTCCATGTAAGTATTTCTTAATTTTGAACTAGTCTGATCAGTGAAAAGAGTGTTTCTTTTTCTTGTTTTATAATATCCATCTAACAAGGGCGCGACTGACACTGAAAATACCAGTATGTCTATAAATTCGTCACTATACCGATTGCATAGTCGGAATTGTTTGTGCATTTTGATTTAATTATTACAATTAATTCCGTTAACAGGGGGTATAGCTCTTTTCTTTGGAATCTTAAAATCAACGCCAACAAGTCTATAAGCACATACTAATGTAATACGAGTGTTATAAAGTGATTTACATTTAATTTCAATTTTAATTTGTAATTTCTGATCAAATATGTGCGTTGAAATAAGTGAACAATCCAAATTGAACAGCAGTAGTTTGCGCCTGCTAAGTCCATCTCCACGTTTTATAAAATGATTTTAATGTTTGTGAAACAGTCACTTTTAATTACTTCCACATTGTCTTGTGGGATATATTTTTCTTTGTAAATTACAAATGGCGCTCAAAACCTTAGAATACACATAACATCAAAAGTCATTGAAATGGACCAATATTGAATTCCAATTCATGTTTTTAAATTTTGAATCTTATGGATGGTATTGGTTTATAGGTTTAGCCATTTTAAGGTTATAAGATCATCAACTTATTGCCGAATGTTATGTTCGTGCTTGCTAATAATTGGTAACCCCTTGCTTAATTCCCCTTTCGTGTCTTGATGCTGGGTTCTCACTGTCGTGCGATATGTTACGATCGGATTGTCCCTATTGGGTCTATGATCGGGTACGTGCAGATACGTTTCGATACGATCAACACGATTGCTAGGACTGGCCACAATGTATGATAAGACCTGATAGGATCATCACGATTACTCCAAGATTCAAACCACGATTTCAATCGTAGCGTGAATCGTGATAGTGGGAACCTAGCATTATCAAACTGTCTTAAACCTCTCTACATTGTGCCCTATTATATTTTTAAAAAAAAAAACAAGGTGCACAAAAAGCTCTCTAGCCACACCATATTGACTAAGACATACCTTAAAATCAGTTTTAAATAGTTTAATCCGTTCTCTTGTGTAAATGTATAAAAACATTCAAGGTCTTAATAATAAAACGTCGATGTACTATATATTCTGATGAATTTTTGTAGATGAAACTAAGCATGATTGTCACCCTATAAATCCATTTACACGACAAAGTTCCCATCAGTTACATAACGTTCATCCACGAGCGATATGTCATTCTAATATATTATTTTATAAGCGGGACTCACGTTGTTCATTTAAGCCTGACGCATACTAAGCGACGACATAGTCGATTTCTCTCGCCGACGATTAACAAGCGGTTGCCATGCAAGATACGCCCACATTTTGCAAGAGATGAACAGAGAACGAGTTGAAAAAATAATGTGATTTTTTGTACAATCAGGGGTCATAATCCAGGAAGATATAGTCCGATATGCGCGAATATCGAAAGGAACCGAGATCTTTGGGTTATGAACATACATTTCAAGTTTCATCAAAATCGGATAAAAATTGTGACCTCTATAGAGGGTCCACGACCATCGTATTACATACTTTTACACAATTTGCGTACAAATAGCGGCCATTTTGTTAGGCCGTTTCATTTCAATTTTCCCGAAATTCGAATTCAACCTTCATTATGGTGATATATTTAAACGGTTTATAAAATCGGAAAAAAATTGTGACCTCTTGAGAATCTGCAAGCTAAAAATGCGATTTTTCGAACAATCAGGGGCATAATCCAGGAAATTACGTTCGGATATGCGCGATTATCAAAAGGATTGTTTGTTCACAGTGCTAACCCTGAACATTAAAATATTATTCAACCAGAAACGTTCAAAACTAATTGGACGTGCATACTAGCTGGAACTGTGCGTTGTATAAATGTACATATTATTATTTATTAATAAAATCGTACATATATATTAATAAATGTACATATTATTATTTATTAATAAAATCGTACTTTAACCTGCGATATTTGGTGGATTTTAGAATCTGATTAAAATACAGATCTTTATTTTATGATCAATAGTTGAATACCGCGTTTTATCAGTGAAATAAAAGTGTTATTCCACTGGCTAGCGGTAGTCCATGTTGTTTTTACCTAAAATGATTGTAAAATCATAAAATAAATAGAACATTTGTCGTTTTGTCGTGAATAACATATTTTATTTCATCTCTAAGCAAGAAAACGTTTATATTTTCACTCATGCTACGCATTCGTGAAAATATAAGTTTTCTTGCTTCTCGATGAAATAAAATATGTTATTCACGACAAAACGACAAATATCCTCTATATATTTCGTTTCGTTTTTTTTATACTTTCGATAGCCTACACTACATGAAAATCTGACCGGTTGTTGCGATAGGTCACGTCAGAGGTCATACAAGCGGCAAGTGAGCCTATGACGTCAGACATTTGATTAACCAATCAGCATTAGTGTTACTAGTGCATTACCCACATTTGCGTGCAAAACACGCCTTAAGGCTAATGCCTCACACTATTCAGAACACGTCAATGATAAGTCTTCCAGATCCTAGTCTAGTAAAGACAAGTAAAACGAAATTTTTAACTATAAAAAACGAAACGAAATTGAATCTGCCTAGTGTAGTAACGACAAGTAAAACGAAATTTTTAACTATAAAAAACGAAACGAAATAGGATCTGTGTTTTAATCAGATTGGTGGATTTTAATACGCTTTGTGATGGATGATTAAACGCAAAAATGGATAATCGAGACCAACGGTAGTAATGACGATCGAGGCTAGCCTAAAATTGAATCGCCGTGTCTCGGTTTAGAGTGAAGCAATTTGACTGAAATTTTCCGCATATTCGGTTTCCATTATCTATTTTTTTAGAAATTATTATAGCGAGAAATGTCAGCTCTTTATCTAATCTTGCCTAATGCCCCTTTAATAAACAAGTTTTCACTTTTGTTGTTAAAAGTACACGGACAGTATTTATTGCGCATGCTCTCCAGATAAGAATATGTCGTCACCGTATGACTTGAGGTATATGTCTAGCCTCGTTCTTCGAGCCCCTTGTTACAAATGGCTCTGAAACGTATTATAGTACCCGATTCGTGTACCTATGGTAAAATGTTTATTTTGTCTTAAATATTGGATATCAGGAGCCCACCCTTTCCTGATAAGACCCGTCTTCATTAGCCCAGTTCGGAGCAGAACAATAGGACGTTAAACCCCATTTCATTTCATTTCATTTTTCCTGGTAAGACCACAACATTAATGATGATTTAAATTGACAAATAATTTGTGTTTTCAATGTCGAAGACTTTGGATGATATTGAGTTAGAGACTTAGCTTTCTATGAAAGGCGGGGGACAAAAGACTTGTAGAATCGAAAAACCAGACGCAAACGGCTGTCGTTCAAGTTGGACTGTTCATGTATTTCACCGTACATAACTGAATATAAGTCACTTTATATACATTTATATTACACTAATATGTGCTTTAAGACCCATTTCCGTCTAGTAGGGCCATACGTCCTTTAAGATTAAAAAAATAACAAATTTTTATTTCTAATAGACACCTACATCAATAAGGAGAGTTATTGTGTTCGGTCTCTACTTGGCCAGAGCCGAAAATGCTCATAATCGAACTTTGTTAAGGTATTGATGCAATAAAACTATACACGAAGTTTCACCACTATCATTTAAGGGGGCATTGGGCAAGATAGTTGCTACCTATGGCATCGAGAGATGGTTATGGCCTGGATAAGTTAATTAATGTCTAATAAATAATTTAGATAACATTTCAGGCCCAAAGAAAGACCTGCAATAGGCATACTTGGCTCTTGCATATTCATGTTCAATTAGAATCAAAGTACATGAGTAATCAGCTCCAAAGTCTCGACAAATCAATTTGCTTTTCGGCCTGCTTACCCGAAAATGCTCATTATCCAACTTAATCAAAGTGTTGATGTAATGAAACTACACACCACGTTTCACCACTATAATATCACTCAATTTGAATCAAATTTATCCAGCTCCAAAGTCTTTTCAACCAAATCGCATACCGGTCTGCTTACTGGGCCAAAAATGCTCTGTATCGAATTTAAAGGAGCTAAATCGCAAATATACTGAGCGCCATGGAAAACGCATCACTTTTTTTCCCAAATATTTTATTTCATACAATGCTCCCAAACGCAAAAAATATCGGCCCGTTTGCACAAAAAAAAAATTGCACGAGATGCACATGAAAAACCCAATATTCACGTGCAGCATTGTGTGTGAGCCCTTTAAAAGCATGTTTAATGTGCAGTACATGAACTGTGAAACGTCAATCGGTCGTAATTTGTTGTTGGACGTGTGAAGGAATCGAGCTAGAGATGCCGAGACTTATTGAAAATCAACGGAATGAAGCCATTGGAATGTCCCGGGCTGGCATGTCTACACGTGCTATTGCCAGACACTTCAATTGTCATCAGTCCGCTATTGTAAGGTTGGTGGAACGTGTTCGAGTTACTGGATCAACACGTGACCGTCAACGTCCTGGTCCACAACGCGTTACAACCCAGGCTCAAGACCGCTACATCCGGGTCACTCATCTGCGTGACAGATTCCGCCCAGCGACTCGAAGAGGTGCAGCAGTCGTCGGAAGACAAGGACCAGTAAGTGCCAACATCGTAAGACGTCGTCTAAGAGAAGTAGGACTCCGTGCACGACGACCTTATGTTGGAGCTATCCTCAGGGATCATCACCGTCAGCGGCGTTTGATATGGGCTCAAGGACACCAGACATGGTGAAGAGTAGACTGGCAAAGTGTGCTCTTCAGTGATGAGAGTCGCTTTCATCTTTATCACGCTGATGGCCGTCAACGTGTGTGGAGACGTCTTGGGGAACGTCTTGCAGACTGCTGCGTCTTCAAAACGAATCGATGGGGTGGGGGAAGTGTAATGGTGTGGGGAGGCCTTACATTTCATCACCGGACCGCCCTACACATTTGCAGGGGTCGCGTTAATGCTGTAGCCTACCGTGATGATGGCCCGTGGAGGACACACGCGCTACTGACATCTGTGTCGTACTTTTGGTTTTGACCCCTCTGACTTTGTACCCTTGATGACAGATTGAAAATACGTAAGTGTACAAATGTGTTGTTATTGATGTGTTCCCATTTGAATATTGTTCTCAATAAGAAGCAAAATAAATAAGATATGTTTGTTATACGAAAAACTAAGTGATGCGTTTTCCATGGCGCTCAGTATATTTGGGACCTAGAAATTGACACAAATGGGTCGCAACGCATATAATAATGTAATGTGAATGTATATAAACTGATTTACATTCAACCGTTTCTGTTTTTACTGTAATTTCTAATCAGATATGTTCGGCGAAATACTCCAGAAGTCTCAATTGAATGGCAATCTTTAGCCTCTGGTTATTCCAGTCTACACCGATGATATTTATTGCGCATGCTCTCCAGATAAGAATATAGCGTCACTATTTGACATGACTTGTGGAATATGTGTCTAGCCGCTTTCTTTGGGTCCCTTGTTCCAAATGGCGCTGAAACGCATTGGTACACGATTCGTGTACCAATGGTAAAATGTTTATTTTCGTCCTGAATATTAGATATCAGAAGCCCATCTTTTCCCTGTAAGATCACAAGACCAATGTTGATTTGAATTGACAAATAATTCTTGTTTTCAATGTCGAAGATTTTTGATGATATTGAGTTAGAGACTTAGCTACTTTAATCAAGGTATTGTGGTATAATGAAACTGTACACCAAGTTTCATCACTGTCACTTAATTAGAACCAAACTGATTCCCAAATGAACGCCTACACCAAGTTTCAACATTGTACTTTATAATTAGAAGGAGAGTTAGCGTGTTCCATAGTCTCGTCCAATCAAATTCCCTATCGCTCTGCTTACCCTGGGCAGAAAGTTCTCATTATTGAACTTCGTCAAGGCATTGACGTAATGAAACTATACACCAAGTTTCATAACTTCAATTAGAACTAAAGTTAGGGCCTACCATGTCTCAAATCATCAACCAGTCACGTACGTGAATTGCTTCAATCTGTTTTACAGACATAATGCGACATCCGTCTTTTATCTCTGTCCAAGATGACTGACCTTTAAAAGGTCAGACCGCTGTAGTTCTAAGGGTGACGTCACATCACAATGTTTACCAACAAAGCAAGATGGCATCGATAACGCCAAAAATGATTACTTCTGTGGCTTGTTTTAAAACAAACACGAGCAGGTGAATCAGATTAGACGGTAAAAAATGTACTTCTGAAAAAATTCAGAGTAAACAAACAGAAAAAAACGTCAAATTGATGGTCACACGTGCGTTGTTTACATCGAACGTAGTAAATGAACTGGTACGGGCAAAATTATATCGTTTAACCCATTTTACGCCTCCGCGTACTATTTTCTGTACCTATTTACGCTAAATATGGAATATTTTTTATCAAGATATACATCAAACACCGTTATTTATTTTTCTAATACTAAAACAAAATGTTTCAGAATTTAATTTGTCGAAAGAAAAAAGTTAATATTTTGTAGTCATTAAGTCGCATCGATGTCATCCTTATCAGTGATTGTAGCGGCCAAGCGAATATTCACTGCGGATCAGTGTGGAATTGCTTAAATCTCTTAGCAGAAAATACTCATCTTGGAACTTCATCATACAGTCAAATTTAGAGACCTACACCAAGTCTTAACATTCTAGTTTAATTAGAAGGAGAGTTATTGTGTCCCAAAACCCAAAAAAGTGTGACGGAGTGCGGACCCATTTTAATAGTGCCCAGATTTCTTCGAAAGGTAGGGATAAATAAAATTGTACCATTATTATCTACCGCATGTTCCTGAAGCAACGACCGCGAGTTTTAAGATGTACGTGGTTTTAATAGTTCCCTGCTTTTTTCGAAAGGCGGTGGAAAATAAAATTGTACCATAGCTACTGTTTTGTCAAGCAGTTTAAAAACTTGCTCTAAGGGAGAAAACTCCATTTTAAGTTGTATGAGTTTTAACTCATCGTCATCTTGCACAAGACGTTTACGCCCGGAAAGAAAGCGAGTTTATACTAACTGTTTTTTTTTATAATACAAGGTAATGATGCTACACGGCATACATTCACGGATAAGCAGTAATGGGCCTGCAGGCTTCCCCCATGATGAAAACAACTCACATGTGAGGCAAACAACCGGCAACATACATGGGAAACATTCCCAATCATTACGGTGGGTTCGTTTCACCAACTTGCGAAAACGGCCAAATGCCAAAAATGCGTCTTTTTGAAAGAGATTGAAGGCTTCGTTAAAAATAAGAATTGTACGTTCTGATTTACTGGTACGAAGTAAAATCTATTCTATGTAATTTTAATAACAAATATTACTGACCTTATCATTGCTTGTTTTTGACACCTGATCTCAGAGACTATCAGTTTCTTCAGTTACAGTCTAGTTTTGGTTTATATATTTTTACATGCCTAGTCTCCAGTCCTTCGAAATAAAAGTTTCCGAACCATCGATCCAGGTTTTATTTATACCGCCACAATCAAATATTCCCCAACACACCCTTTCCGATGGGTGATCGGAGCATAAGTTTATTTATATGGAATTCCGGTGTAGGGGATTTGCATAGAAAATATGCAACCCAAGATCATCATTTCAGATTATTTTATGTGAAAATTTGTGAAATTAGACGAAACTTTCAAATTCCACCCACGAGCTTAGGCATAAGGTAATACAAAAACGTAATAGGTAGGCCCAAAACAGCGAACTGCTAAAGTCTAAACAAGTCCGGTGATAGGCTATCTTCGAAAAAAAAAAATATATTATAAAATCAGGAATATTTTTCATCAATATTGTTATTGCAGGAGAGTACATATTATTTACCGACTACGTTCCTCAAGAATAGAAAATTAAAACAGGACTCAATTAGACAAAAAAGTCAAAAAAATTGTAATTTATACTTGAGGTAGTTCACGCAATAAAAATGATGACAACAATATTCCTGTTTGTTTTGTTTTTTTTACAAAAAAGAAACATTCATATATGTTTCGATTAACTAGGCTAGTTTAAACATATTTTTAAGTTACTCTAGTCTATGTGCCTAAACTATTTTCCTTCTTATTTAAAGTAGAATAAATTTTATTTGTTCCCATACATCATTTCTGATTTGTACCGACGTCTTCAATCTCGATCAAAAAGACGCATTTGGCCGTTTTAGCAATTATGCAAAACAAATCCACCGCAAACGACCGGCTGCGTGTTTTCAATTAATTACTCCTAATGTTGGTACACCGAGAAACGATTTAGATTCCGGCTATTTAATTTGAAGAAATTGTTTATAGCTATATTTATAGCCACAAATGATAGTTTCATTGGCGTCCTCGGCTACCGACGTGTTGTTATACCTGGGCAGACGACCGAATATTTTCGCCCAATCGCGCCGATTTTTAAAATCGCTCGAAAAAGTCGCCTATGTGCCTGTTCACGGCGACAACGATTCTGCTCAAGCGAACCATTTTCATAAGCAAATCGGACATCATTCATGACATCACACAATCTCAAAATGGCTGCCTCCACTGCCGAAGCGTGGAGTCTGACGTAAGAAGAATTGGTGAATCTTTGGTTAGAAAGTGGCAGTCGACATGAGCGTTCTTATAACTGACCTCAACTCGTTTCCATGGAACTAACACCACATGGCAAGAGACATTTGACTTTATAAATAAGCAAAATGGAAGTGAACGAAGACAACCACTTTTCAAATGTTGATGATGTCGACAATAATATATTAATAGAATTGTGGAAAACCCGACCATGCCTTTGGGGTGCTTCTTCTAAGGTATTCACCATTTTGTTGATCACGTTATAATCAATTAACAGTCACGTGTTAAGTGTCTAATCGCTATCAGTTCCTAGTCGACATGGGCGCTCCGAATTCAGTTACTCTCATGTCCTCAGTTGTTGATATGATCAAAATAAGCACACTTGCAACTGACTGTAACTAGTTGCTTTGAGTTGCAAAGTCACCATAAGCCCCACTTTAAACCATGAAGTCTGTCACTGACAGTTGCGTAGTTTACTCGATAAGTTTGTGCCCAACCTTGTGGATATTATTCTGTTTACCCCAACAGCTAAAGAACTCTATATTCAAACGAAATAATAACGAAAGTAATCAATACGACTTGGCAAAATTCGAGGTACGTTTCGTTTTTTGGGGCATAAAGTATGGCCGTAAATGAGTCAGGATGCTAACTCGGTGATTTGCAGTCGAATGATTTGAAAAATCAATAGCGGTCATCCTAAACCCCATTTCTTATTCCCCTTAACACATTAAAAAAGATCAAACAAGAAACTGTTTACCATGGGTATGTGTGTTTAAAATGTTTCAAATTACTTTTAAAAATCTATAAGCTTGTACTTTGTGACCGAGACTATTGTAAACGCTGAATTTTAATAGGAATATCAGTCCAAGAATGGATTAATTCCATCGATTTGCTGCCTCTTATATAGGGGGTACAGTTTACTTTTTCGTTACTTCAATGACGATTACTACAAGAGCACATGGCGGGAGACACTAGTCGTTATGGCTTAATTGTTAAGTTTTATTGTTTAACAAACTTTAAAATTATTACTGTAGATTAAGTTGATCTCACTTGTATAAGTTGACTACACATACAGTGGCATTTATATATAGATTAAAACTTGCATCAAATTGTTATTGTTATATCGATATATTATGCTGGATGGAATAATCTCATTATTCACACTTCGTGTTCGGACAAGCGCGGGAACGATTTTAATTTGGGTCGAAAAGGCGTTGTTTACAATAAGATATCTTGCTTTTCCCAGAATATCCTTTGTGTACTAGACTATTAAAAAAAAATCCTTTGAAGGTTATTTTTTGTAAACCTAGGAGCTGTCCGTCTTAGATCTCATACCACTCTCATGGAGGACTAGGTGTGATCAGATAAATGAAATGGAGTATAATTTCCTAACTTTTCGGCACCGACCGGGATAATAAACACGGACATACGCCATGCAGTGTGCTATGAGGGGAATTGAATTTAATACCAACTGTCAAGGGTTCTTTTACATCCACGCTAGTTCACGCCAATTTAAGGTGAACATTGGACCATGTATGTTTCGTGACAAATTGTACATGGGACCTATTTTTTGTTCTACCATCCGCTGTTTCTTGCCAGATACTCCGTCCTGCACCAATGCCAAGTCGAAACCCCGCTGTGAAATTCCGAGTAACATTCTCGGTCAACACTGGGATTGAATCCCCGTTTCTAGAAAGATCTCGAGGACTTTTCATGCCTTATTTACAAATATTAGCATCGGTTCTGAAAAAGAAAATTTAAAGGGTTGAGTTTGTAGATCGGTATCTGTTGAAATTAAGAACTCCGCAGGACTTATAAATATGTATCACGTACGACTTCTTGCTATTGATGAACGTATAACGTGTTATAGAAAGGGTCAAAAATCATATACAAGCCTCGCTCTTTATCTATATCGTTTAGCTTGAAGTGGGACGGCTTATTAACCTGTATATGTAATAGACATAGGTAATAGCACTACTCCAGTTTCCTATGAACTGACACGCGTTGACCGACAAAACACAACGGGGTCACCATGCCGTTAGATAGAGCTAATATTAAGTACGCAAAAGCAACGGTTGGGTTGTTTTTTGGGGAATTGAAAGGCAAGGCTTGCTAAGTAAACTTAGAGAAGAGATCAGAATGATCTTAATGATACGAGACCCCTCTCCCCGCAAGTATATTACCATCATAATACTCTACATTAATTTATGCTGAGGTGTCCATTTCTTTTCTTGGTGTTTCCAAACGACACAATTAATATTATCTTGTATTGAAGTTATACAATGTTGTTGATTTTCTAATCAAGGCATACCCCGAACAGTCAACCTATGTCCATTACTTATGCTTGCTTGTATTTTAATGTGTTGATTCACTACCGTTGAAAGAACACATGAGTTGACATGGACATCGTCATCGGTGTTCTATTTGTTCTCGCCCTCTAAAACGTTTTTCTAGACAAGATCTGGCAATGTTCTGCATAGTGCCGCAATACTGACAACCTGTTTTTGTTAGTTCAAATAAAGGAGGTTTAAAACTGGGACCATAATTCCGGTCACTTGATATATTATTCTAAGCATTAAAGCATGGACTCTTGATTCTTTACTTTTTATATCTTCACATTACGATATTTTAATTCTAAGAACAACGTTGCTATTTCCAGGGAGAAAGATTGAACTGAATGTCCCAGATTCGGCATATAGCTTAATGTAAATTGCACGCTCTCTTTAACGATAGCCTCGTATACGCCTAAAAGCAGCAAAGACGCCCGTGTCACCAATAAATTATGAATACCAAAAGCACATATATTATCTATGAAGACACACTTAGAGATCGAAAATTCTGAATAATCCCACAATGTTTTAGAATATTCCTTTTGACATAACTTGTATCGCGTTTAAGTTTTCCAGGTCACAAACTAAACCAGTATCGCTTTCCAAGACATTAAACTCAAGGAATTTAATAAACATAGAGATAACTTTTAATATTTGCGGTAAAAATAGATCAATATATATGACGGAATGAAACTGTTGCACACGTTGCACAAATTGTCTGTTTACATGTCTTCAAATACTTCAATAACTGAAAACCCAAATTGTAATGGAGAGAGAGAGAGAGAAATGTGGTTTAACGTCCACTCGACACAAACTAGGTCATTTCGGGACTAACATATGGTTTTTAAAATTTTATTTCAATAATTCGCTTGCGCCTAGGGGTCTTTAGCAGTGGGAGGAAACCGGAGGACCCGGAGAAAACCCATGAGGTTGGACAGGCGACCTACTCCTTGTCACGTACAACCGGGGATTCGAAACCACTCTAGTCGACTCAATGACAGACGTTATGATACAGCGCGCGCACGCTAACCATTCAGCCATCCAACCCCCCAAATTGTAATGGAAATAAATAAGGAGAAAAATCGAGTTGATAGTCACTACTATCAGTCCCATTCCATATATTTTTACAATATTTGATCAATAGTATTCGTATTAATCAATGAACATGTTTTCTCTACTTGCACATGGCTACCTAAGACAAGAAACCCTACAAATTTGTGAATCATCGGCTGCTCAGTAAATCAAGTTGTCAAATCGTATGATTAATAACGCTCTGTATTAATTTGAAAAATAATTGAAATTAGATAGACTTGACTTTTACAACATAAAGATTGCATAAATCCTACGAAAACTTAGATTGAAAGACATATCTCGAGATTATTCAAACTGGAGATATCTCTTGCAGTACATTAAATTAACATTTAAGTCGTTCCAAATGAATTGTCTTATTAGAATCATAAAACCATAAATGTGAGACGTAGTTTGGTAAATTCTATTCCCAATATTGTTTTGTAAATTACGCAGCAAATTTTTATACATAGAGCAAAACAGCTCACTTCGAGCAGAACAACCCTAATACGACAACAATATAATGGGCGTCTTAGGCGTCAACGCTTATTAATAATGGAGGCTCACCGACACAGGAACAAACCGGTTAAAAACTTGTAACATACACAGCCTCAAAACACATTCAATAAATTTAAAATTTAGGGATTCAGTTAATTCCATTACGCTGAATAATAAATATATGGCGATTTCTATTGTTGATTTCTAAGAAATAGAGTGAGTTTAACCGATACACGTGTGACCTATAATAGTGGACCTATGCGTGTAAACCGGGTCACGACTGAACTGTGAACCCATCTTTTATAATACCGGCTGTACAGGTATAATATCGCAATAGTATAACATTGTATGACTCTTAACTAGTCGTTTTCACTCACTTGGATTAATCAGGGATATAAAAAATATACAGTATAGTTAGTATACAGGATGAACAAGGTAGGAAGTGTGGTTGTGTAATATTATTTATTGCTAATATATATAGAAATAGATTGCAGTAAACGCCCAAAACTGCTTTATTGAACACAGAATCGTTGAACATTTTCCATAATATATGTTTGACGAAATAAACTTAATTTTATCTATTTACAGATCGAAATTACCTAACGTATTTTTCACATGCATTAATATGGATAATGCACCCAGTATTATTGTCTATGATATCGAGTTATTACCTGTGAAATTGAAACCCCATCCACCAGGCTGAACTTCTATTATATACAGTAATTATATAAAATAATGTAAGTAATTTATATTTGTGTAATTACACATAGGTTTCAGTTGTGAACAATCGGATTTTAACTGGGATACCCCGAACATCAATTATAAACCGAAAAACATAACCATCTCCCCAAAAAATTAAAATAAACAAACATATATCGACCATTTGAGTAAGGCGGGGTGAAATTGTCTTTAACTCTTTTAACTCCTGTCGTAAAGTTCCAAATTTGTATTTTTATATTCAATTGCTATGTGCAAATGTCTAACACTACACACCTGTTGAAAGCTATTTTTTTTAAAAACAATATTTATTTTCGGAATATCAAAACAAGCCAATATTATATAGCTTATATAAATCGGCTTCCCAAAAGCAAAATACATAAATTATATAAACATATATTATGATCAATATACATGTATATAGAGTGTTAAATTACATAATAATATTATAGAAACAATATAATCAACGAAAGGTAATTGAACAAACATTATTCCTTGACGCATATATATGACGTGTAAACATGATTGCAAGCTTTAATAGCATATTTTAAAATATTCAAATATTGACTTTTCCGATTTAATTCAAATTCAAATGTCAGAATTTCTCCTGTGTGTATATGAAGCATGAAATTGGCTTAATTTTGGAATATCTGACAAGCTGTCTGTTTGATCAACAAAAGTGGGAGATTCAGTAGATTTTAACTTCTTAATAATATTGACAGATCATTTCTATCTGCGTTCCGTTCTTAAAGAGTCCAGTAAAAAAACAATGGATGATACTCGGTTATGTCTATTTTGTTATAAGAATCAAGCTATTGGTTAAGAACTGATAGTTTCTTAAAATTACCAAATATTGAGCATTGAAAGTTTCATATGTTAATATATGGTGTATTGAGCTTTTACTACACCGTTTAAATCATGCATGATTTAAGGAAATGAAATGAAATGAAATGCAGTTTAACGTGCATGATTTAAAGGGGGTAAACCTCTTACTCGATATTATCCATAATGTTCGAAATTAAAAACACGAATTAGAATTCAATATTGGCGTATTCAATTCAATATTGTTGCTGTTATCTTACCATGAATATATGGGAACCTAACATCCAGTATTTAAGACAATGCTATTTTAAAATCAGTAGACGGTTTCGGGCGCCATTAGTAATGAACAAAGAAAAGACATCCCACAAGACAACGCGGAATTAATTAAAAATGGGCGATTCATAGACAATAGAATAATCACTAAAAAAAACAACGTATAGAATGGACCGAACAAGCAATAACCATTGACGTTAGATTTGGACTGCTATAGCGTACTTCACCGAACATAACTGATTATTAGCAGTTAAAGTATTTGTTTAAAGGAGCTAAATCGCTAATATTTTGGACCTAGAAATTGGCACAAATGGGTCGCAACACATATAATATTAAATATGAATTTATGTAAACTGTTTTACATGCAATCGTTTCCGTTTTACTGTGAATGCTCTGCGAAATACGCAAGAAGTCTCAACCGCAAGTCAGTTTCTAGCGTCTGGTTATTCCAGTCAACACCGATATTTTTTATTGCGCATGCTCTCCAAATAAGAACATGATATCACCGTTTGACATGACTTGTGGAATATGTCTAGCCTCATTCTTTGAGCACCTTGTTACAAATGGCGCTGAAACTCATTATGGTACACGAATCGTGTACCAATGGTAAAATGTTTATTTTGTCTTAAATATTGGATATCAGAAGCCCATTTTTTCCAGGTAAGATCACAACACCAATGCTGATTTAAATTGCAAAAAATCGTGTTTTCAATGTCAAAGATTTTGGATGATATTGAGTTACGGACTTAGCTTCTTTAAATATTGAATGTAAATCAATTATACGCTCATATTGCTTTTAAACCCATTTTTGTCAATTTTAAGGTTGGTTGATATAGATTAATCGTGGTTTTAGACGTCCTGTTTAATAAATTGAATTAAATATGAGTTACAGTTAACAACCCGATGATGCAATTAGATAACAATACATAAAATTTCAATTGCTCTACAAAGATAAGAATAATTTATGCATACATTAAACAGTGTGTCCAGGTTATTTTTTCGCTAAACGGTCAAATTTATTATGTAGGTCATCTGTTTTAAAGATTATAACATAATTGTTTTCTTACTATCAATAATATTTTTAATAATTGGGATATGCGATTGGATGGACATAGTTAAGATTGTCTTTTGGCGAGAGCACCTAGCATCTTGGATTTCATGAGCAGTTTTGAATAAATCAAAATTAAACATGGATCAACATTAACAACTTGATGACTAGAGTATTGTTATAACATTCTACTAATGAAGAGAAAACAAAACAAAAAATCTTGTGAAACTCTTCTCAAGGTGCGGGTTATTTCGCCATTTTCCTCTTATTTAAGACATTAATCCCATGGCCAAAAATGCTCGTCAAAGCGATGTTTCGGTGCCTGATGAACTTTTATTTTTAACATTCAGTAATTAAACTATAACTGAGTACAATTATTATTTCTTATTCTTGTTTTCATTCCTACATTTAACCCGCAGCTTATAAATCGGATTATGGAAAAGTCTGGGCGACCACAGGCTTTCTTCATAGCATTTATCATGGATTTGCTTCATGGACTGAACTGGGACCTTTTTTGTCATATTGATACTGTTAAAATAGTTGGCTTACGCATTACTAGCGCAGTAGTTCCATTGTTTGGTAAATTGACTTTTATTGCAAGACTTTCTCAATAATTATGATACCTGAACCGAACAAATCCACTTTAAGTTAAAGCAAATACACGTTTTTTTTAAATATGTATTACATTTTTCTCATATTTACTATAAACACAAAGGAATGACAATCCTATATCCTGGTCTACTGTGACTAAGAAAAGGTTTATGTGAATTTTCCAAAAAAATTTCACCAAATATAATTTCTATTTGTTGTTGCTGCTTACGGCGTTACGCCCTTTTCCACCTTGGGTGATACCGCAGACAAGATTAGTTTCTTAGAATCTGCTCTATCTTATGATTTTCTTATGAATAAGTGGAGCGGATATTAAAGGCTCGATGCGACATTTGCATTTTCGATAAAATATATCAAATTTCCCACGGCTTAATCCACGCTAAATATGTGCTCGTATTGATTATTTAACATTTAATTAAGAAAACAAAATCAAAATACCGACGCTACATAATCTCCCGGCTTGGATTCAGTCGTATTTAAAAGATATCTTGCTACATTAGCGATCTTGTCTACGATATCACCTTAGGTGGAAGTGGACGTAAAACCCCAGAAACGAACGAACGAACATTAGCGATCGAAGTGATGTCAATTATCATAACTTTTTAAATACTGAATGGAATTGTTGTTTGTAAGGGATTCCTACAGGGCTAATGTGTTGTAATCAAACATTTTGCAATAATCTGGGGATTTTCATAATTTTTCTTAAAAAAAACCCAACCCAACATTATTTAGAATGTATATAATAACCTGTATAATTTTATCGGTTTACTGTGTGACGCAAGGCTCAAATTTATTATTCAGTCTGTTGTTTTGAATAGTACATTATTAGCGATCGTACTTTTTTTTAAAATCGAACTTATTTTGATGATAATGATTTTTTTTTTCTGACACTATTTATTCAATAAATATTTACATATTATAAAGTAGACTATATGATTGTGGGATCTAGAAACAAGCCAGGGCTTATATAAAGATAATGATATGTTTTAATATTTTTAATATTTGGTTTATAAAATTTGATAGACTCATTATTTTTAAAATACAGTTAAATTATAGTTTATGAGAGAGCATGGATGCCATATTGGATTTTATGGTGCCATTTTTAATAAATTGAAATTAAACATGGACCAAAATTAGGAATTAAATTGGTGATTACAATATTTTCACCGCATTTTATTGTTCTACGAGGAAGAGGGTACTTTATAATATTTTCGCCGTTAGCCCTATTTCAGACTATATCCAATGGCCAAAACACTCCAATGTTTGAGAGGTTCCAACAAAGCCCATTTTGACCAGCGCATTGTTTCGAAATAGAAAAATTTCTTCAAAACTAGTTCTGTAGCAATTGGTCACGGATTTTCCTCTGCTATATGGACTATTTTAACAAAAAACGTACCAATAACGGAAAAGATATAGGAATACACAATATGTGATGTAAAACTTTCACTCCCAACAAATAAAATTACACAATGTAGCATGTAAATTTCTACTTTTGGGCTATTAAAATTAAAATTAAAATCAGTATGTCAAATTATGTTGTCAAAATGTCCATGTTATGTTGTCAAAAAGTGCTCATTCCCAACTTTAAACATGAAAATCTTTTAAAAAGTCATTAAAAATATAATTTGCTTTTCAATAGAGCTGAATAAGTCGTTCTATTAGCCATTTAAAAAAGAAATAATAATCAACTATATTAAATTGTGTTCCTGTCGAAATTTTGAGAACAATGTGTCTTTTTAGTTAGTGCAGTTAATCATAGACCACAGTACCCACCGTGATACTTGATTGAGCTTTCCGGAATTAAATTCTCTCCATTCCAAAAGTATTGTCGATTGAGTGAAAAGGAGAATTTCGGAGTACAACGCATGTGCCGATTGCATAAAAAATTATCTCAACCAATCATGACAGCTGAAACACACCTGTTACTTAAAATGCGATTCTACTCTCATATACCTCAGCTGTCGGGACTGGCAGAACTGTGACAGGGCCGAATTCCGTATCACTTGATTTCCTGACTGACAATCGAACACCCCCCAGTTCTTCACCAAGTGTCAAAGACACAGTATGGAGGTCAAACAGGAATTCCCCTAATGTTACAAATAGACATTAAGTTTATATCAAGTCATAAAACACGGATGGAGAAGTTTTCACTCAGACAACCTGGAATAAGGTTGCCAAAGCATTCTGTGAATATCATGCCTGTCTATGCAATGTGAAGGAGTGTAGACATTCAATGTATGCCTCTGCCGTTATAAATTAATGATAACGGAAATGAAAGCTTGTATCGGGATAGACAAAACAACAGGTATTCTGTTGCGTATTTCACACCCACACATATTTTCGTTCGAATATATTTTGTGCATTTTCATAGAATAACATAATAATTCTACCCTTAATCTTTTAGCAAGTTATTTAATTGGTAGGCAGCAATATGTTGTTTTAAATTGTATATATTCTGCTCATTGTGTTATAAAATTTGGCGTTCTATCCTTGGTTCAATTTTATTTACGTTATACACCTCACCAGTTTGGGATATAGTTAGAAAATATGATTTAGAATTTCATTTATACGCAGATGACACCCAATTATATATTTCTTTTCACCTAAAAATCCAGATTCTTATGTCCATTCAAAAGCTGTTATTGAAGTATGTATATCTGAAATTAAATTGTGGATGTCAAAAAGCTTTCTAAAACTAAATGATGATAAAATAAATATATATATATATATAAATTTGTTCAAATAAACAATAATATTGTCAAAATTCGACTGTAAATCGTTATTATAGCTGGTCTTCCATCCAAACTTTTGGATAAACTTCAACGAGTCCAAAAATACAGATGCATTAAAAATATGATCATATTACCCCAATTTAAAAAAAAAAAATAAAAATAAAAAAAAAAACACTGCTTACCTATTTGTTATGGAATTGATTTTCAATTTTATTGATCACTTTCAAACGTTTGAAGAACTTAGTGTCTGTTTATTTATCTGAACTAAATGTGTATACATCGCCTGACGATGTTTACGCTCTTAGATACAGTTTCTTAAATTCAGTTGGGGGTTGGATGACCGAATGGTTAGCACGTGCGCGCTGTATCATAAGGTCTGTCATTGAGTCAACTGGCATAGTTTTGATTCCGCGGTTCTACGTGACAAGGAGTAGGATTATGGGCTTGTCATGTGAATAAATGTTTAAATGTTAAATTCATATAACATTTGACGCCATAAGATTTAGCTCTTCTTCAGATTTTCCAGCGTGGTTTCCCCTTGTCAGTGATGCAGGACGGGGGGCCTGACAAGGACAGCTGTCTAGTCGTTCGGATGGGACGAAAAACCCAGGTCCCGTGTACACATTGGCGTGCACGTAAAAGATCCCTTGGTAGTTGGAATTCGATATAAGAGTAGGCCGTAGTGCCCGTGCCCGGGCAAAATTTCCTTTATAGCACACTGTATGGGGCATGCCCGTCTTCATTAGCCCAGTTTAGGAGCAGAACAGTAGGACGTTAAACCCCATTTCATTTCATTTCATTTAGCTCTTCTTACATAATGCATCTTTAAGTAATTTTGTCACTCTTAGTTTAGCGTGACAAGTATGTTGATCTAAATCAAGCCAGAAAAGAAATCGTTCAAAATAACACCCTTGCACCTGCCATTGATGGGAGTATTATTGGAGAATGTTAAATGATTTATAACTTATGGCATTTCATTTCAATGACCTGATATCCCTTCGTATTTGAGAAGTTCAATTAGCTATCCTCACCCCCCCCCCCCCAAAGGTCATTAGCCATCTTCCTACTTTAATATTAACAATTGTATATATAATGCATATTGTTGCTGGAGCAGAAATGAAACATCCACATAATTTTGATTTCCTTTACAGATATCTACGTGGTGCATATTTTATTGCATTTAGACTATTAATATGGTCACAAAAAATCTAACAGTTGACGAAACAACATGTATTATGAAGCGATCTCAAGACAGAATAAGTAAGTTTTCATCTTTTTGCTTCAGAATAAGAACAAATACATTTTTTACAGGTTGGAATGCTCGTAATTAAACTAATATAAAAGAACCAGAAGCCTCACCAATCGTGTGCTATTTAAATAGAAAACAAAATGTACCAGACGACTTATATAAGCTATTCTGCATATAGAATCCGAATAGCAATGCAGGACCCACCTTCTGTTCTAAAATGGTTAAAATAAACATGCTCATTCTCTTTGAAGAGGGAGCGGCATTGGCTCAGTGAGTAAGACGTAAATACAAATAATATTTTCTTTTTAATAGAAATAAAAAGAGAGAATGTGCCACAAATCAATTAGATTTTAATAGGTCGGGTTCAGGATTGCACAGGACCCCTGGCTGGAAACGTTACTGGGGCTCTTGCATCAACAGTGCAAAGTGGGCATGTTCTTCTCATTGTCCGTCACTCTCACACAAATGCAATTGCATTAAATAATTAATTACATTCTTCATACAAATATATAAAATAAGATATAGAATTAATTTGGGGACCTCTTAACTATCTTGAATGCTATGGGGTAATTTTTACGACAATTGTTTTTATCAAAATATTGACATGATGGATGACTCCCTAGATCTGATCATGGTATTCTAGGTTAAAGTAAAGGTGATTATTATTAACATGATCAATAAAAACAACATTCTAGAGCTTAGGAATGACAATATCCTATTAAATCAAAAATGTCGTGCAGTTCTTTTTTTTTTTTTTTTTAAAAGCATCAATTTTATTTTTCAGTTAGTTATTTTGGAAGGATGGGTGGGGGAAGGGGACATCATTGTTATGCTTCTCTGGAAATGTACACTTTACTAAATATTATTTAATAAGAAAAGTAACCTATAGAAATCTGATTGACAAATACTTTGAAATGTAATACCTTTACTTCTGAGCAGATAACAACTAAATATGGAATGTACCTTCCTAATATCCGTGTCTACCCCCATCGATCACAATCTGTGCAAATACAGACTCGTTGGCAATCTGATTAAAATCAGATCTGATTTCGTTTCGTTTTTTATAGTTCAAAAGTTCGTTTTATTTGTCTTTACTACACTAGGATCTGGAAGAGTTGTTATATAACCCGCGTCCTGGATATGTGAGGGATTAGCCAATGAAACGGTCTGCTACCGCGAGTTTTTGGCGTGAAATGCACGAAACTGAGGGTAACCCACTAGAAAAATCACCGCTGATTGGTTAATCAAATGTCTGGCGTCATCAGACATAGGGTCAGAAGCCGCTCGTATGACTTCCACTACAACCGGTAAGATCTTCATGTCACTCGGCAAACCTCGGCAGATTCCGTTACTCTACATCTAGCCTCGGCTGTATGACGGTAAATGATATATACCTACGCCTATACAATTGCGAGATCATAATTTTATCGCATTTTGATGAGATTTATGGATTATGGTCCCTCGTTGTACGAAAAATCTCGTTTTAGCTTGTGTACCCCCTGCGGGTCATTTTTTTTCCGATTTGATAAAACTTAAAAATATGTTTTTATCCCAAAGATCTCGGATAGGTTCAAATTTGGCACGTATTGTATATAGCCACTGGTTGTACGAAAGATCGCTATTTTAGATTGTGGACCCTCTACAGGTCAAAATATAAATCCAGATTTGATATATATATATCCCAAAGGTCTCGGATGGGTTGATTTTAGCACGTATCGGAACGTGAATTATGGCCCCTGATTACTAAAATCGCATTTTTAGCTCGTGGACCATCTTGGGGTAACATTTGTTATCCAATTTATTAAAGCAGTTCAAATATGCCGGATTTATTTCAAAGTTGCTGCGTAGCAATGGGGTCATGAGAGGATGAACCCCATCGATGTTCAGTAAATTCCGTTTCGAAGTTACCACTTTTCCAAAACCTTGTCAACGCGACAGAGAAGACGGTTTTTAACAGATTATTTTCTAATATTCGATGTAGAGCAGTTCAATGCCACGAGCACTGTTGATTTAGAACTACCATTTACCCAATACCATCGAATGCTAACCCAATACTACCAAATTCTACCACATTTTTTCTCATACTGACATAATTCATCAATTACTTCAATATCAATGAGTTAATTCCCCGAAAAAGTACAAAATTTGTACGGTAATCTGTTACAATTGGAACTGCAAAACATTGAATAGATAATTTGAGTAAATGAGTAAAAGGCACTATTCTGCCAGTTTACGCTACGTCTTATTAAACAATGCGCGCGCCATCGAGCCAATGATCGACGCCGTATGATGTGACGTCACATAAAGAGAGAGAGAGAGAGAAATGGGGTTGAACGTCCACTCGGCACAAAACAGGTCATTTCAGAACTAACACACGGTTCAATTTTATTTCCATAATTCGCTTGCGCGTAGGGGTCTTTAGCAGTGGGAGGAAAACGGAGGACCCGGAGAAAACCCACGAAGTTGGACAGGCGTCCCTACTCCTTGTCACGCCAGTTGACTCAATGGCAGACTTTATGATACAGCACGCACGTGCTAACCATTCATCCATCCAACCTCCCGTGACGTCACATAAAGGAGGCATACTTGCACTTATAGAGGTTAGTCATCTTATACAGGGATATAAGAAGGCTTTCGCAATACTTCTGTGAAACAGATTGATTGGATAGTAGTTGGGTAAATCGTCCTGTTCACAAAGCGGTATCACAAGGAGAACCAAACTGATCAGCAGTAAATATTCGCCTAGCCGCTGTGAAAAAGTTTGAAGGCGAACAAGACATTCCAATTCTAATAAATATTTTCCACTCCCTTTATTTATACTTACAGATTCTCAGTAATTTCGTACCACCATAAAGTTAGTGATCAAGATACTGAATATTGAATATTTATATACATCCATACAAACTGTTGTTCGAAAAATCAATATATTGTTTCCGCATTCATATCTGTGATATACATTCTGAGCTTCGGATTGGCTACCCGGTTTGTACACAGTAGTACACGGAAGCAAAATATAATATACTTAGCCCCATTGAGAACACAAAACTTTTATAAATGGATTTGTAATTGTAACCATTGTTATCACGCGATAATGATGTTTTTCTTTATCCTGTAAACGCACCAGTTCCTACAAATTTAATTTGGCAGAATGAGAATGTTAAAAATCGCCATTTTATGATGCCAACATGGGTTTAAAATATGGCTTTTAAAAAGCGGGCCAGTACATATTCCTGAATCAATGGCCCGAGAAATCCCGGTCTAGCCAATGCTGTAATTAAAACAAAAAGTCGACCAATCAAATCTCTCCTACATACGTTTGTTGGTAGTCGTGGTTCAATCCAGTTTATTGAAACAAAACACGTAAAGAAAAGGCCCATTGCAGACTTCGTCATAGGTCACGAGGTGTAATAAGGGTTAGGATTAGGCTAGCCCTAACCCTAACCCACAATCTCGTCAACAACCACGTGCCCTAACCCTATTTACATCTCATGACCTATTACGAAATCTGCAATAGGCCTGAACTTTATCTTTTAACCAATGTTTACGTATGAAGCTATATCGGATAGCCTCGTTTATCATACAGTTAGTTTGTCTACAATATTCTTCTAATATTTGGATAATCGCTCATAATGAATTTTGCGGGTTGTGGCGTAATGTATCCGCGATTGTCATATTAACTTTTACTTTAACATATTTAGAGCTCTGGGTTAATCCCGATTGATTTGTTACGCTGTAATGGGTTGGTTGTTAACCCAACTGTTAACCAGTCATAATGTGGAACAGGAATCATCAGTCAGTCCAGCAGTGTTTGGGAGAGATTGGGTGTATCAGTACAATTCTCACACTTCTGTCGAAGACGGGACACTATACCAAGGTTGACATCTGAACACCAAGAACGCACCTCTGTGAATGTGTCGGATTGGAAGCCATCAGGCTACCATCCTGAGACTGATCAATACTTTACGACAGAGGGCCATTGCGTGTCAAATCACCCAATGAGGTAACCACACCCATTTGATTTGACTGAAATTTGGTTTATATCCTGTATTCCTAACTTTAGCTTGATTGGACTTATGGTTCCTGAGATATGACCCATTCAGATTTGCCTATGTTTTACAAAATCGGCGTGGCCACCAATATTCAAATAACAATATATTTCAAAATTGTTGAACTGTGTATTTCTGGAAAGGCAATTTAGACATAACAATATAAGTAAACATTACCCTATGTTAGAGTCTGAAAAGTGTCAACGAGATGTTAAATACGTTCCATTTCTTTATATTAGTAGAGAAACAGAATCGAGTGTCGAGTGACAAAATAAAATTTTATCAACAAAAATATTTGGAACGACCGTAACACTTTGGAAATGGTTGGTTAGATTAGAAAGCTGCTCGTGGATTTTCCACCCTGGTTACCTCCAATGTTATCGAGTGTCAGTCATGACATTTTTCAATTTGCTATTTGAAGAAGGCATTTTTAACGACGCAATTTCTGTACACTAAAAAATTTTTTTATCAGATACACGGTGTCAATGCTAGCATGTATTGATGCCTCCTGATAACAAAAGTTAAAGTAACAAAAACAGCCATAGATATGGTGTCAAATAAACACATCACAAATGCGTGGGTTGTCTAAATGAAATCTCGCAGAGCACGACGTACACAACTAAAGTAGATGGGGTGGATGATGGGGCAATCTGATAAAAACACAGATCCTATTTCGTTTCGTTTTTATTGTTCAAAATTTCGTTTTACTTGCCTTTACTACACTAGGATCTGGAAGTGTTGTTATCATTGACGTGTTCCGAATGATGTGAGGGAATAGCTAATGGAACGGTCTGTTACGGCGAGCTTTAGGCGTGTTTTGCACGGAACTGTGGGTATCCACTAGTAACATCAATGCTGATTGGATAATCAAATGTCTGACGTCATAGGTCAAAAGCTGATCGTATGACCTCTGACGCGACCTATCGCTACAACCGGTCAGATCTTCATGTAGTGTAGGCCATCGAAAGTATAAAAAAACGAAACGAAATAATATAGATCTGTATTTTAATCAGATTGATGATGGGGCACAGATTTCGGAATGGAGTGTTGCCCGGGTTGTGTCAAACCCTAGGTTTTCGAGAAAGGTTGGAGGTTAGGTCCAAGGCAGATTCCTAATGGAGGTTCAGGGGATGAAGACCCTGAAATTGTTTGGTTTTGTGGACGATTATAATGCTAGAGATGCGTAGTATTGGAGGACACGAGTGTCGTATGACAGTTCCAACTAGTACTATATTTATACAGATTAGAGATAATAAATTTTATTGCATAAAAGAGCCCACAGGGAGCAGCATACAATTACATATATACAACTGGCGGTAGTGCATAGATGTCAACCGGTAATGACGTCACGATAGGTTGATATATTCGGTTCATATCAACCTGTCATGACGTCATCTAAGGTTGATATATTCGGTTCATATTAACCGCTGATGACATTGATGATCGAAATAATACAAAGAACACAGAAATAATTTTTTTATGCTTTTGACAAATGTTTATGGTACAGTTTGTAGCATTCAGTACCGAAATAGACGGCGTACCTATCGGCATATTTAGATCGGTTATCCATCTATGTCTAAGATATCTTTCAGAATTTTCTTTTCGTCCACATTTCAATTATTTCTCCAAACACTCCAAGACTTGAAAATATTTATAGCCCAAGAGTTCCTTTGTAAAGTATTTTGGGTACAGTCCACTTAACACAGTCGGTCAAATCCGTCTCTGAACATACCGAAAACCTTCAAGGTTATCTGTCATAATTATCGGAAAAGATTGCCTTTTGATCCAAATTTTCTTCATCCTTTTGACGAGCAACTAGTAGATCCTTATCGGAAAATTTGCATTCACGTCTATTCCACCGTCAATCTGTTGGCTAAAAAGGATTGATTATTCGCCTGATAACGTATTACTACCCATTTTGTTTTTAATAGAGACTTTTGGCAAGCTGAATTTTTCCCATCCGTATCACGTATCCGTATCGCATACGTGATACGTTGCGTCAATGTAGTTTTAGAGTTTTGGCAGATTTTCGCGTCGCGTGCGTATCACCATCAGCAATTTTTGGTTTCACTAATGTATCATTTCAGAAGATTATACCCCTTTAACATAGAATAAAATCATTTGCGGATTTGCCAGGTCCCACCTCCCTACATTTATCACGTAGATCAACCAGCATGCAGACAGACCGAACAGTATGAAAATTCCGAGAAAATCCATCAAATATAATGATTAAATTACGATCTTTATCATGATAAAAATGACATTAAATATACACTTTCGTGTTCTAGGATACACATAGATTCATAAAAACGCAACGGCATAACATTTCATGAGCCAAAAGTAGCAAAAAAGACGGTAAAAAGACAACAATGTTATATGGACCTTTTCCGTATGAAAGCTGGTCGACACGTACTGCCGTATCCGCGTGTCGTATCACGTATGAGAAATACACAAACATTGATGACGTCACACGCAAAATCCATACGGATACGCGATACGGACCAGGAATTTACGCTTGCCAAAAGTTTCTATTTTCAATTCAATTGAACCTATATTTACTCCAAAATGGCGACAGTAGTTGCGTATAAACAATAACATTCACGTGCATTCACGTGATTAGTTCGGTAATTTTCGTTATTTGGCGGAAACTATCGAGCAATTATTCTATCATTATTGTTGACTTTTAATGGAAGAGTCTATTTAATTTAAGGGTGATTAAAACTATGACGTTGTATATGTCGGATATAAACCTTCTCTCCCTCGGATTGATATGATAGTTGCGCTTCGCCCGCGTGTTCTCGCTCATATCAACCTCGGGTAGGTTCATATCCTATACATAAATTACATTGGGTATATTCAAGGCGACGTCGATTTATAAACAGTGACTTCGCTTTTTTCCACACTGCTTAACTTAGTGAAATGAGATGAAATGGTGTTTAACGTCCCCATTTATGACACCAACCGGGATAATGGAGACTGCCATAAACCTTGCAGTGTGTTGTGAGGGAAATGTTACCCGGACAGTGGTGTTTTCGACTATTCTTAATGGAATTCCAACTACCAAGTGTTCTTTTTAGTAAACGCCAATATGTACACGGGACCTCGGTTTTTCGTCCCATCCGGACGACTAGACATTCTTCCTAATGCTAGGTTCCCCACTGTCGTGCGATACGTTACGATAGGATTGTTCCTATTGCTTCCACGATATGCTACGTGTGCAGATCCGTTCGAATACGTTTCGATACGATCAACACGATTGCCATGACTGTGGCCTCAATATATGATAAGACATGATAGGATCACCACGATTACTCCACAATTAAAACCACGATTTCAATCGTAGTACGAATCGTGATGGTGGGAACATAGCATTACATTGTGAAACGCGACTAGCGAAGTGGTTGAAACAGAACACTATAACTTCACGCTAGGCATGACTGTACACACCAGTTCACTCCCGTACACTTCGTGTACATTGTTTCGTCTGTCTTGTATGAGCAATCACTCGTGAAAGCTTAAAGTTATGGTCCATTGCAGATTTCGTCATAGGTCACGAGATGTAAATAGGGTTAGGATACCTGAATGTTGATGAGATTGTGCGTTAGGGATAGCCCTTACCTAACCCTAACCCGTGCCTTAACCCTATTTACAAATCGTGACCTATGACGAAATCTGCAATGGGCCGTAACTTTTAGTCCTAACCCGCCTATCAAGTTGCTTTTTGTAACTAGAAATTGATATGGTATGGGTGGCCAAATGGTTAGCGCTTGCGCGTTGAGTTTGTCATTGTGTCAAGTGGCGTGGTTTCTATTCCCCGCTTGTACGTGAGAAGGAGTGGGTTCACCAGTCCAACCTCGTGGGTTTTCTCCGGGTCCTCCGGTTTCCTCCCATGCAAATAAGATTGAACCATATATTAGTCCCAAAATAACCTAGTTTGTGTCGAGTGGATGTTAAACCCTCCCCCCTCTCTCTCTCTCTCTCGATCGATAAAAACCGGGTAAAAAGCCAATCCTTTACACGTGAACATTGTTTTGTCTGGCGCGTATGAGCTGTCGTCTGTGACCATCTCTTCTATATACACAGGCTTTTATGATTGCAATATACCTAAAAAGCAGTTATAACGGGTTTTAGCGGTAAACGTTAATCGATTTATTGCTTTGAAAGGGTTACTGGAAACTGGTTTGAATTGGTCGGTCGGGCCAATAAGTGACTGAGATGTCATTCACTGTGGAAAATTTGATTTCTGTACCTGGATTCAGTCAGTCTATAGCGAAGCCTATTCTATATGTAATCCACTAAAGTTGTACTCTATGCTTTACAGACGTCGTCTCAATGATTCCTGCTAATTAAAGGTTTTAGAAACAGTTTGATTATGCTGATGTGCGAAATAAGTTTCATGAAATCATCATTAAGGAACATTTTTCTGTTGTTAAAAAATCAATTTTGATAGTTTATATTAATCATCTATTGTCAATAATAGTGACGAGTTTTTTTCCTGCCCCATCGATTCAATCTATGACGATCTGTGTAATTCAGTATGTAGTGATTGCACAGAACTTAAATTTGAGATTTTATTATTTACAAAAGTTTCAAAATCTTCCAAATTCATACATTGGTGTGCCAAATTATTTTCATGAAATTTGAAGTAAACATTTCAGTATTGTTTATGAATTTGAGAGTTTATATCAATTGTATATAGTCAGCAAACATGTTATACTACATAAAATTTAATTAAAATAAGCATCTGACATCATCCATTAGTATTCTGTCTATCTGATTGTAGAGGTTTTTTCTCACTTTCTTCCTCGTTTAAATGGAATTTCATTGGTTTGTGGAACGATCGATATGCTAGCCGTCCATTCACACTGATCAACTGAAGTGTACTACGACACCAGTTTGTTTTGACTCTGTGTACGCAATGAATAACTGCTTTAAATGTTAGAAGTGTGGTCACATATTGTGCTATTATCTATTTATTATTGCATGGTATAAATGGATATAACAAAACGAATTATTTGACAGATAATTATCAAGTTAGCGGTTCGGTTATTTTGGAAAGCTATATTTTGGTGTTTGCTTGCTTATAGATTTTTAAGTTTCCACTTTTGGAATAAAACCGGAGAAAAACTTTTCTTTAGTGGAATATTATCTAATGCTATTTTTGTCCACACTACAGTTCCAGACATTTTTTTATTATTTGTTATATGTGAACATGTGAGCGTTCCAGAAAGTGAAGCATCCTTGGGTTTACAGTACATTCGCTGTAGGTTGGTCAGTTGTACTTTTAATAACAACATTGATTTGGCTTCTAGACGACACGCGCGAAACCAAACTCTTGTCTTGTCAAATATTTACCGGTGACGGATATCTTTTAAGTGTCTTCTCTGATTTTTTTACGGATTGCCTTAATGTGCATACCATTGTTCAATCGCGCCTAAAAGCAATGGTGTGCTGAACAATAAACAACTAGATCCCCTGTCAGTAGACATTATTTTTCGTTAGTCTCTTTTGGAGATAAAAAAAAATAACCGAAGTCTACTAAATGCTCCTGTCAAGCCATTGTGGGCCTACTTTTGAAAACCAACGCATGCAGAATTTTGAGACGTTGATAGAGTGTATATCTACAATAGGCAAAGATAAAGCTCTTGTCAAATCACCACAGAAGATGCCAATTCAATATTCTTCACGCCCATCGTCTTGGCAATTCTACAAAAAATGTTCGGACTCTAATAACAAAAGTAAGTAGCTTTATCGTATATAAAAAGTACAAACAATTCAAACAGAAAACAATGAAAAAAAAAGAAAAAAAAAAGAAAAAGATTTTCATACCTTATCTTCAGGACCAGTCACGACAACTGTGGGTACCAATTTATACCAATTTGTATTCATAGACCTATTTTTATTCTATATTATGTACCCGACATGTATTGTATTGTGATGTGTTAAAAATATGACATAAACCGTACTGAAGATGTACTGTTCGTTCGTGGGACTTAAAGTGATCTCCCGTTTTAAACAGTCTCAGAAATGAAAGAACGTGTACGTATAAAATTTAAGCGCCAAAATATAGAGGAATGGTGTATTTACTTTGTCTCATAATTTCAGCTTAAAATATTGAGTCGTTTGGTCGTGAACGTCAAAACCGCTTATCCACGTGCTGTACTTGATAACGAAAGGTCAATTTTACCTACACGTTATTTTTTATAAAATAAAAGCCTGGTTTTATCCAGATACCGTATACTACAGCTTGGTACACCGGTCTCCATTTCCAGATGAAGACTGACGGGCTTATGGTGTTTGAAAACGTATCCCATATTTTGAGTTAGTTGCTCGACCCTAAGGTAGAGGATTTTAAGGGTTTTTGACACAAAATTAAGCAGTTTTGTTCTCCAAAATATAATCGAGTCTGGCCCTTTAACGTCTGCATTCGCCGAGGGTGATATCACCGTACTGCGGTGCCCCTACTAGACATCTTGTCCGCTGGGAGAGATGGGTTTAATTGGCGCCCGACACACATCACTACCACATAGATTATAGATTCCAACATTTTTAACGTATTCAAATCTTTGAGACAGACAATCACCCCCTGGGCGCCGAACCGCGCCTTTTCCATTGGACGCAATACGAAGCCAACGACCAACGTGCCCACATAAAACCCCGTGACATTGGTTGGGCTGGCCCCTCGCCCCCCCCCCCCCCCACGCTAGCTACGGGCCTGAAAATGAGAATAATGTTACATGTTTGAAAACATTTTGGGGGTTCTTATAGTGAGTTTATACCTACATAGGGTAAAAATGAATTATGCAAGAGCTAAATTTGCCTATAGCAGGTCAATTTTTGGGATTTTAATGTTACATCAATTATCAAATAGGCATCTGTTCATATAGTCAAGCCCACAATCAACTATCTAGTCCATCGGATGACCATGCTATTGCCACTTAATAAATTAACGTTAAAATGAATAATAGAGACATTGTTTATTATTATCGTAACAATGGCACTTGACAATCGAGACTATTATGTTAAAACTTCAAAAACTCATAATTTGACTGAAGTTTTCAATATATATATTTTGCATTATTTATTTTAGCAAGAACGGTCAGCCCTTTATCTAAATCTTACATAATGCATCTTTAAGATTTAATCGTTCTTCGTTAGTAACAAGAAGAATATAGGAGACAAACTTGGTCATTTCGGGTCTAAGAAAAAGAAATGGTTGGAGATATAAGGTGGAATTATAACCGATTGTGTGTTGAACAATCGACCTATATAAAAGATGGTTAGCTTCACCAGTAGGTTTCGATACAGAAGGCAGGCCATGCATGAGCCAATAAAGCCGAGTCGTAATTGAAAGATAAATTGTGAGGGTAGTGCGAAATAATTATGCAAACTCGGTCTATTTATAAATTGGATGTAAAATTATCTCGTGGAGATTGTAGATAAGTGGGTGTTACTGCGTTTCTGGAAATAAAAAGACCGTTTAAAGGGGGAATAGCTCTTTGGAAACGCTATATACGATTTTAAATTAAAATTGACAATTTGGCATATAAAACGGTAAGTTATCAAATATCTATATATATTATAGTGATATGGGTTGAAATAATGGTAGATTCTACAGGTTTTGTTTATTTGATAGATGAAATGTTAAAATTGAACGGCAGTAGTTTGCGCCGGCTAATGCCAATCCAAATGTTTTCTTTATTATTTGGGGGTTTGGGTGACCGAATGATTTACGCGTCTGTCATTGAGTCAAGTGGCGTGGTTTCGATTCCCCTCTTGTATGTGACAAGGGGTAGGGTCACCTGTCCAACCTCGTGGGTCTTTTCTAGGTGCCCCGGTTTCCTTCCACTGCTAAAGACCCCTACGCGCAAACGACGAATTGTTGAAATAAAATTGAACCATATGTTGATCCTGAAATGTCCCAGTTTGTGCCGAGTGGACCTTAAACCCCGCCTTTTATTATTATTTTGTCGTTTATGAAAAAAAATGAAATGAAGTTTAATGTCCTACTGTTTGTCGTTTATGCATCAGCCATTTTTAATTACTTCCGCATTGTTTTGTGGGGCATGTGTTTCTTTGCTCATTATAAATGGCGCTTTAAACCATTTCGCACACGACGTCGTGTACTGCTTTTAAAATGTTTATTGTGTTTTAATATTAGGATCCCATATTTTCATGGTAAGATAACAACACCAACATTAGTTAAAATTGATCAATGCAGATTTCCAATTCGTGTTTTTAATTTCGAATATTATGGATAATATTGCTTTAGAGATTTAGCCCCTTAAAGTATTCCATTGTAAATGATAAATAGACAGATTTTTTTCTAGGCACCATGTCATTGTTAGTCACGAAGCTCCTCTCTAACTTTACCTTGAAAACGTATCACATGGACTAAATATAGTTACTTAGAAATGAAATGAAATGAAATGGGGTTTAACGTCTTACTGTTCTGCTCCGACTGGGGTAATGAAGGGGGCATACGTCATGCATTGTACTACGAGGGAATCTTTGCCCGGACAGCGGTGCTACGGCCTATTCTTATATCGAATTCCAACTGCCACGTACACGTATACAAGCCAATGTATACACGGGACCTTGGTTTTTCGTTCCTTCCGAACGATTATACGTTTTTCCTTGTCAGATCCTCTGTCCTGCGTCACTGAAACGGGGGAACGACTGGGTTGATTTTGAGCTTGTCATGTAAATAAAGGTCTAAATAATAATTTCTATAACATCTGAAGCCGAAATAAAGACTTGCAATAGGCAGATTTAGCTATTGCATAATGTATGTTTAAGGGTCATTTATACTGAGAGCGAACGTAACCACTGACCACTGCGACTTCGGCGCAAATCATCGTTCATACCGCTAAAGCCCCGATAAGTTCAAACAAATTCTCAAAAACGCCCCACCCCGTCCTAGAAAATCGTAAAACGGGTTGTGGTTGGTGGTAGAATGTTTAAATAATGCCTATAATACAGTCATAGTTCGTTCATAAACAGTCCTCAGTACATCTATCTCGTCTGTACCCTGTTCACACTCAGTTCATATTAAAGTAGCGAAGTCTTCGACATTGAAAACACGAATTATTTGTCATTTTAAATCAACATTGATGTTATCTTACCGGGAAAAGATGTGCTTCAGATATCCAATATTTAAAACAAAATAAACACTTTACCATTGGTGGACGAATCGTGTACCATAAAGCGTTTTAGTGTCATTTGTAACAAGGTACTCGAAGAACAAGATTCCATGCGCCATGTCAAACGGTGACGCCAAATTCTTATCTGGAGAGTATGCGCAATAAATACTATCGGTGTAGACTGGAATAACCAGCAGACGCTAGAGATTGCTATTTGATTGAGAATACATACATATTACATTATTAAATACGTTGCGACCCATTTGTGTCAATTTCTAGGTCCCGAGTATTAGCGATTTAACTCCTTTAAATTTAGATCGGGTAGATTTGCCATTTTCATGCAGTCCAAGCCCGTCAGCCAGGTCAGGCCTAAGTTACTAAGCCTCATGAGCTTGACCCTGGACCCTACAGATCTCCACACTCTGTTTCAGTAGATGACATCTTTATTAGATAAGCATACGAATTATAAACAGGCTTTATCTAAAATTAAACAGTGTTCTTCAATCATCCTCTGTTCTTAAACAGTTGCAACTACGTTCATTACGTTCGCCCGTTTGGCAACATTTTCCTGAACTTAATGACAACTAGTTTGATGTGATCGGGGCTTAAAATCCACAATGCGAACTTGCACATTTGACCTCTTAGTCGCTCTCCAACCAACTGGTCATAGTTTTGAAATGCATGTGTAGTGTATTTGCATGGTGAAGACCGCGATATTTAATACTAGCTGTGTAAAAATAGGAATGAAATTTTGGGATGGGTGTTTTTTCGGGGCAAAATTTGTCACTACAGACGATTTTGCGACCATTTTACTTCTATGACGTCATTTTCAGTTTGTGTCTATCCGATTTCCAAAATGTCCTGCAGACGGCTGCAAATATTTACATAAAGACAACGAAAACGAAGGTGAAGCAACATAATAAATCTGTTCTCGGCTGATTTGTAAAATACATTTCATATAACAATACTTTCAATTCTTCGATATTACGGAAAATCTATCAACAGTTGGGCATGGTAATATTATAACGTTTAAAATATATACAGGGTTCGTATGTACGTGAACAAAACTATAATATACTGAGCGCCATGGAAAACGCATCACTTAGTTTTTCGTATAACAAAATGATTCTGTAAACATATTTTATTTATTTTGCTTCTTATTGTGAACAATGTTCAAATGGGAACACATCAATAACAACACATTTGTACACTTATTTGTGATGAAATGTGAAGCCTCCCCACACCATTACACTTCCCCCACCCCATCGATTCGTTTCGAAGACGCAGCAGTCTGCAAGACGTTCCCCAAGACGTCTCCACACACGTTGACGGCCATCAGCGTGATAAAGATGAAAGCGACTCTCATCACTGAAGAGCACACTTTGCCAGTCTACTCTTCTCCATGTCTGGTGTCCTTGAGCCCATATCAAACGCCGCTGACGCTGATGATCCCTGAGGATAGCTCCAACATAAGGTCGTCGTGCACGGAGTCCTACTTCTCTTAGACGACGTCTTACGATGTTGGCACTTACTGGTCCTTGTCTTCCGACGACTGCTGCACCTCTTCGAGTCGCTGGGCGGAATCTGTCACGCAGATGAGTGACCCGGATGTAGCGGTCTTGAGCCTGGGTTGTAACGCGTTGTGGACCAGGACATTGACGGTCACGTGTTGATCCAGTAACTCGAACACGTTCCACCAACCTTACAATAGTGGACTGATGACAATTGAAGTGTCTGGCAATAGCACGTGTAGACATGCCAGCCCGGGACATTCCAGTGGCTTCATTCCGTTGATTTTCAGTAAGTCTCGGCATCTCTAGCTCGATTCCTTCACACGTCCAACAACAAATTACGACAGATTGACGTTTCACAGTTCATGTACTGCACATTAAGTTGAAAACATGCTTTTAAAGGGCTCACACACAATGCTGCACGTGAATATTGGGTTTTTCATGTGCATCTCGTGCAATTTTTTTTTGTGCACACGGGCCGATATTTTTTGCGTTTGGGAGCATTGTGTGAAACAATAGTTCATAGTATTGCATAATATTATACATACAAAACCACCTAGTAATAAAATATTTGGGGAAAAAAGTGATGCGTTTTCCATGGCGCTCAGTATATATTTCAATTTTGTTGCCATCATTAATTTGCCATTAAAATGTGTTTTATTTTCTCTCTCTTGTAGGTGCGCCTCCGGGTGGTCACATATTATGTCGTGTATGTGGTGATAAAGCTTCTGGGTTTCATTACGGGGTGTTTTCATGTGAGGGATGCAAGGTAATCCAGTCCTACGCTATTATATTATACTTAAGTCGAGAATGTGGCAGATAGACGATCTACCATTCTTGGAGACCCGACTGGATTAATGTTGACATGATTCCGGATTTCCTCATTATGTAACTTAAAGGACCTAACACTCTAATTGAATGTTTTCTATAATATTCGAAACTAAAAACTCGAACTAGAATTTAGTATTAGTCCATTTCAATCAATATTGATGATGTTATCTTGCCGTGAAAATTGGGGATCCTAATATCCAATATTTAAGACACAATGAGCATTTTATAATTAATACACGATTGTAGCATATATGCTTGTCTTTGTTCATTACAAAGTGTTAAGAGTGTTAGCAAGATTTTGCAAAGTGAACAAGGGCAATCACTATAGCAGTAATTAACTAAAATTATTTCAATTCATTTCACTAATCTTGACAGTTATTATCAGAAATCGTTGAAATTTAATAGGGGTGATAGCCTACGATCACTTTTCAGTGTGTGTGTATAATTAAAATGCAATTTAATGAAATTTTATGCGTAGATATACATTGAAAAATGAATTGATTCGCGATGACAATCTGTAGCTAACGTTACGGCAGTACGCTTCAACAGAACTCGTGGCTCGCTTAGATATGTATCTTGTAAAACCAAGTCTCTGTTTTCAGAAACGTTTTCATAATAGTTTTTGCATACACCAGCGGTTGTTGACCTATACATGTAATTAAAATTTTCTGTAGTTTATGGTAGCGGCTGTTTGTCAAGGAAAACATTGAAAACACTATTTGGTTTTAAAATACAGATGTGACGTCACCCTTTGATGTTGGCGTACCATTATTTCAAATAATCGTACGGGCAACTTGCCAATCGTACCTTGTCAAATATTAGACTCGAGTGACGTATTTCACTGTAAACGCACGTGCGGAGTGTTTGTATTTTAAGATGTTTAATGGTCTCGAGCTGAGACATTGCGTAATATATTGTAAAAACACTCGGACCTGACGGTCCTCTTGTTGTTACAATATATTACTTAATGTCTCGCTCTCGACCATTAAACAATACATAAATCAATAAATCAAGTATTAAAGTTTATAATAGCATAAACGACATACAGAAATATGGGAATAACATATATATATATACAGACGATTAACCACGAGAATGTATTATTTACCGTTTGCATTATAAATGAATCAATAAAATATTCTCTTGGTTTTTTTCAGGGTTTTTTCCGTCGGACAATCCGGCAAAATATTACCTACAAACCATGTGGCAATTTAAAGGGTTGTTTAATCATGAGAATTAGTCGAAATAGATGCCAGTATTGTCGACTTAAGAAATGTCATCATGTAGGGATGTCTCACGAATGTAAGTATTGAGAAATTCTAGAAAAACTATCCACAAAGAATTATATTTATTTTTCTCTTTATTTGTATTTCACCAGAAAATGGCCCCTAAGAACTATTAATCTTCTTGTTGTTTTTCTTGTTCTCCTTGTGGGTGACGCTCGTAGTAAAATAAGCCTAAGGCCCCGTCAATTCAGTACGGGCGACATAAAAGTTGGCATGCTTGTTTTTTGGACAATTATTGCGCATCGATTTACTGACTTCGATATTTGATAGCACAATTCCAATATGGCGGCGACAACGTCATGTTCGGTTCCTAGTCGATATAGTACTACCGTACTTGATTTTTTAAAGAATAACTCTCTTTCTGCCTCTGTTATTAACCCTTATAACACCCATCTTTACAAATATCTAATGATCGGATATAATATAACTTCTTTCCTGACAAATATATCATACTGGCCTTACATAACTCTCACCCTGACAAATATGCATTGGCCGGAAATAACTCCTACCCTGACAAATATATAAATATCAGTAATATATAAATATCAGACATAACTCCCATCATAAGAAATATTATCAGATATGACCATCACCATGACAAATATATCAGCTATAACTCCCATCATAGCAAATATTATCAGACATACTATAAGCGTAACAAATATATAAATATCAAATATAACTCCAATCATAACAAATATTATCAGACATAACTACCATCTTGACAAAAATATTAATACCAGAGTCCCCAATAAGGAACAGTCATGAGCAGTGTACCATCGTTCTTGATATTTCATTTGTTTCCGTCCAAAATGTGTTTTCGAAAGTCAATGACTAGTCTATATAGGACCAAGTGCAAACGCTTGATCGATATTTACAAGATTCCCAGTGCATGGAACTTTGTTACTCGTCATGTCGTATATAAATGTAGTAGATGTAACTAATGAACGTGTATTCGGTATAAAGCCGAATGAAACATACCGTGGGGTATACGGTTTTATCATTACGTTACCAAAGATCAAGTAGTCATGAGGATTTAGTGCCTTAACGCAATCAAATATAATTTAATTGGGTAGGAAACATACTGGGTCTGACTACAACCAACCCCATCACATATTCCCTTTGATACAAATTTCTTTCGTTTTTGTGGAAACGCAACTGTAAAAATTGGATATAATACACATTCTGACAATAGAATATGGTGTCTGTTTGGTATTGATTGAATCATTATTTATTATATCCATTAAACATGCATTATGTAAGAGCTAAATATGCCTATTGCAGGTTTTTTTTTAGGCATTTATAAACAAAACAATATCATAATCAACTCTCGGTGCCATGGGATACTCGAGATTTTAACTAGATTAGAACGGTTCGCCATTTAGAAATTGAATTTAAAAATGGGAAAGCGAGGCTAAGTCTCGAATATACCAATGCCATGGTTACCACAATGCATACATCTTGTCAAACTACAAAGAATGATAACTTGGCTCAGAATAGCGTAATTTGAATGAAATTTTCAATATTTTCATTTTGCATTAACAATTTTTGAGCTATTATAGCAAGAATGGTTAGCTCTTTATCTAAATCTTACATGATGTATCTTTAAATAAAGCCATGGCTCTTACAGACTTAACGTGCACCCGATTACCCGGATCAACTTCCACTCCACGTGAATGGATGAAAATGTAAAATAACCACAACTATTGTTGTAGAAGTATAATACTTTGGTTTGTAGTACACAAAATACTAAATATATGTAATATATAATAACCAGATCCTATCAAATATAGCGGCAAACGGGGAAAGTATTATGACACAACACAGTTCTATGGATAACAATCACTATAATATATACACACGATGTTTCGACAAAATTTCACGGGGCAAGTATTAAATTAATCGAACCGAAATACACAGCCTCACAGTGACACACGTCCATGTTATTTCTATAATGATGTTACATATTTTTAGCTGTGAGGCTTGGGAGGTGTCCGAAGAAAGATCGCCCAGGAAGCAACTGTTTCTTTGTTTTGCCACAGAATCAAAATGGTGCTGTCGATGTCGACAAACAAGTAAAAACAGAGCAAATGATTTTGTCAATACATGATGCGTTTAAATCTGCAGTGAAAGAGTTTGATCGGGTTGCACATGAGCTTTCTCCCAAGGAAGTAAGTATTTTATATTTTAAGTCAAACAAATATCGTCAATCAGCTACTCAGATGTATATCCAATTCCATCTGAAGCTGGATCTCCTTCATTTGGCCATTAAGTCCCAGTTAGGCTAGTAGGGACTGAGTCGTCGAGTCTCTAAATGATTATATTAGACCCTGTGAGTCCCCGTTTCTTAGAAATATACAATTTCTACCCGTACGCATGGACATGGTGATTATTTAGCAAATTGAATCTCCCTTTCAGAAATGAAATTGACTTTTACTTTTCGGCACCAAACGTGCTAATAAAGATGGACTCAAACACACCACGCAGTTATTAGGGAATTGTTGCCCGAGCAGGGACGCTACGGAGTACTCTTGTATCGAATTCTAACTGCGAAGGAATCTTTTATGTGCATGGAACATGTAAACAGGGTCTATGTATTTCGTCCAATCCTCAGTCATCACCTGGATGGAACCCAGGACCTACTGGTTAGAGAGGCAGCGCCTCACCTACTCCTCTTAAAGATCCATTATGTAAGATCTAAATTTGCCAATTGCAGGTCTTTCTTTTATCTAGGCATCTATTCGCAGTTCAAGCCCATAATCAACTCTACCCGCAAATACTAACTGCGCTCAGAATATAGTGATTTGACTGAAATTTTCAATATATTCATTTTTCATTATCTCTTTTTGACGGACCAGCTAGAGCTCAAAGCGCAACACTCTAGATCAGTAGGCCATTCAAACTCCGATATGACAATACCCCGAAATGGTACTTAGCTGCATTTATACAGGTGGACACATGGTACAGATATCGTACCCATATGGAATTTACTCATCGTTACACAACTATTTTCGTATTAGTTGGTTCCCTATTATATGGATACGTCATTTGTGTCTATCTGGGACCAATATGGTATGGGCTTACCAGCCGGTGGAATATAGCATTACAGCTTTTATAATGTTAAATAAATAATAATGTGTATGCAAGCGATTAGTCATATCATGTGAAATATCATAATAGATGTTGCTAGAGTGTTTTATTTATTAAATGAATAATACTTTATACATGCGATTATTCATATCACTTGAAATATCATGATTATAATAGGTGCGATAAAGTAAGTGTTTCGCTTGCAACAGTTTCAGTAAATCATTTAATTTATAATGTTAAATAAATAATAATGTGTATGCAAGAGATTATTCATATCATGTGAAATATAATTATAATACGTGTTGGTGAAGTGTTTACTTGTTAAATAAATAATAAGTTATACATACTATTATTCATATCACTTGAAATATCATGATTATAATAGGTACTATAAAGTAAGTGTTTCGCTTGCAACAGTTTCAGTAAATTATTTAATTTATAATGTTAAATAAATAATAATGTGTATGCAAGAGATTATTCATATCATGTGAAATATCATAATTATAATACGTGTTGGTGAAGTGTTTACTTGTTAAATAAATACATACTATTATTCATATCACTTGAAATATCATATAATTATAATAGGTGCTATAAAGTAGGTGTTTCGCTTGCAACAGTTTCGGTAAATTGTAAACTGTACACATAAACGCAAACGCCCTCTGGTGTAATAATGTTCGTAATTCATTTCTAGACATTTGCATTTCAAGATTTTAACTTCACGACATATACTTTTAGAAATCAATATATTGATCGCTTTTTCGTGTAAAATTGGGTATATGTTACCAATAAAACGTGGAAAATGAAACATAAAGCCAGTTTCCTCTTTAATATGTTAATTTTGTGCATGCAATGTTGACATACATGTATGAATGTAGAAGCATCAATCATTAGTTAAAATATTGCTTTCGTATATGAAATTCAGAATGTAGAGACAAAAATCATTAATATTGTCTCATATGGTCTTCCATAGCATTGCGTGTAGTAAATAACATTTGTTCTTCATTAATGGTGAGGCTGATAGTCCTAACAAGGAAGTATAGACATCCCTCATCAGCCACCATGTATTAATCAATTAATCTTCCACGGAAAACCCAATTAACATACATAAGGTATCCACGTCGGTACCCTCCCATTTTGCCTACGTCCCATTTCGACTACAGCTTATAACAATAGATTATATGTTCTGTTGGTTTTATTATCCCTACTTATTTAGGTACCTTCCCATTTCGCCTACGTCCCATTTCGATTACAGCTTATATTATGGTCTGTTGGTTTTATTATCCCTACCTATTTACCCTCTCTATAACTAAAATAGATTGTTCCATAAAACAACCCATTTAGGCTACAGCGTATAACAGATTATATCAAAACAAACAGAAAAAAGAATGAAACATTAATTTACATAGAAATTCTATAAAATATGCAACAATATTTCGAATTATGTCAATAAACCTATAGAGGTTAGGATGACTGTGTGGTATGGTTCTATTCATTCTTGAGTGGAAACCTACCAGGTTGTTATTTTTCCTGGGTCCAACAGTTTCAAAATAGTTCCATAAACAAACAGAAAATTTGGTAACGTGATCATTAATATTCATGGTGTTGGTGATGTTTGGGGTTTCCTCTATTATTGATATTTGATATAAAGGAATTCTAATACGATAACAAAAAATTTGACTGAATGATAGTGAACTTGAAAAATAAAAGTACAAAATTTGAAAATTCATCTTATATAGATAAGCAACTATTAAACTCAATGTAATCTCCAAATATTACAAATATTCAAAACAAAAATGTACTCTGAGTTGATATTTTTTCTTTGATGTTAAAGAAAACAAGCTATAATATATAATGAATGAGCTATTTTAACAATACCTTAATTACATCATTTAATCGGTGGAGCAGTTCGTTGCTGATTAGTTGGGGGCCAGGACTTTGAGGGTAATAAAATTTGTAGTCGAAATGGGGCGTATAGTCGACATGGGAGTGAACCTCCACGTCATATTTCTTGGTATGCACAGACCCGTATATTAGCCATAATATTTTCTTGTCGAGATAGCTATAGGTCCTATGAAAATTAGGTTCAGAAACGTCGGGGTTATAAATGGGCTACCCAACACACTTGGTTCCCATATAGGATACCCATCGGTGATTGATAAATTTATGTCAAGGAAATTAAGTCGAGTCTCATAGGTATATTATGAGTTGAACTAAATGCCTTCATAAAGAAAACATTCAAATTATGTCTTAAGTTTTGATTTATCACGATATAGTAATTTCACTCAAAGATTAATTTATATTATGTTCAAGGTAGATCAATATATATATATATTGGACTGCCTCCGGATGATATCTTATCTCCCAGTATATATATATATATATATACTGTACTGAACTTTGCGCGAATCCGGGACGTAACCCGGAGTTTACACAACACACCGTACAGGTCAATGCTGACACGTGTTAGACCTACATTATGATTTTGTAGACCCAAATAAACAATGTCACATGCAGGATAGAAAAAAAAACAACCACCCCATTATATGCTCGTTGCAGTATGTGTAAGACTGAGAAACGTTTAAAGATACAGTAATGTGTGGCAAAAGTATCGTCATGGACCTTATGTATTTATAAGGTCCATGGTATCGTATAGTACATAGATAATATATAAGAGAACAAACGATTGATATAAGCAACTTCAATGAATCAATAAAAACAATTTGAATATCGATTATAAAGATTGGACGATTCCGTTCATTTTTTACTTAATTTTATTGTTTCGCTCTTTAGATTTTGAAATAAATTCTGCATTTAGTATTTATAAATAAATAATCAAATAACAAAACCACGAAAGTTTTATTTTTTTATTACTGCAAATTGCCTAGGTCACTTCGTTCTTAACAATTTCTTGTGTCTGCTTTAAATCGACCGGGTATAGTTTATATCGCTTGTGTACTGTGTAATGATATATGCAGTCACCTTGAAGCATAAATAGGTAAAGTCTCCTCGGCTCGATAATAACTGTATCCTTTCTGAACTGGCGAGTTTGACCTACATCGTGCCGGCGGAGAATCTGATTGGCTAGAGCAGCAAAGGCACGCGTCGAACCGTTTTAGGACCTTCCGATTGGTCGGTTGTCTGGACCAGGAAGTGACAGGAAATAGGTCAATTACGCCGGTAAGCGGTCGAATGACAATAGTACATGTCGTGCAAAGTAAACCATGCGCCTCATTTATCTGAACCTGAGGTAACTCTAGATCGAGGGAATGAGAAAATTTAAGCCCCCAGAGTAACAAAGCATTTACATAGGTTTTTTTTAATAGCATTTAACGGGGGTCTTATATTTAAAGTTACGATACACGTGTCGCGATTCAATTCCCCCCATCATTCACGAAAGCTTTTGAAGCCTTTGTTTATCGCGCCTTTTGAGTAAATATGATATTTTTGGTACAAGCGGGTCCATTTTTCGTGACGATGCCCGGATGGGCTTAATTGCATAATGACAGCAGTCTTTATATTAAACAGTTATATATATTTTTGACTTTTGAAATATACAAGACCAGGCTTTAACCGTAAAAAACGAATGGCCAATTAATAAAAAAAAAAAACCGTTTTCATGTTAGTTTTATTCAAGGTACACGTGGGGTTGGTTGGAATTTGATTTATGCTACCGAATCAATGAAATTAAATTAGTAAAAAGAAACGAATGACCAATTAATAAAAAAACGTTTTCAGTTTAGTTTTATTCCTCAAGGTACACGTGGGGTTGGTTGGAATTCGATTTATTTGCTACCGAATCGATGATATTAAATTGGTATTTCGTTATGAAAATAAAACTGTGCCCATAGTTACGATATATCAGTTGAGGACCGGACCACTATTTTTTTTTTTTTAATATTTTTTTTTTTTTAATCAAATAGTTTTTTAAAATGAATGCAAAATAGGATAGGGTGTGTTCTGTATTTTTGCTGTACATGCTGTACAAATGTGTTATTTATGATGTAAACTGAAACCGTTGAACAGTGCTTGAGGATTTATCTCCCTTATGATTTATTATTCAAGGGATTAAAATCAATATACATAAATATTTGCTTGTTTTAAAGAGGAACCATCACTATCACCATGACACTAGAAGCAATAAATTTTAAGTAAAATCTTATTAAAAACATTTTAAACAGTTGTAGTTAACGAAAATCCAAACACTGACTAGGCTTAAAGAGACATTGTTAAAGGGCTAAATCCCCCTATATTCAGGTCTAGCTTTTCGCTTCAAATGTTTCGTAAATTATACATTATTCACACGGCAAGCCCATAATCGTCTCGCTAGAACGTCGGATGATCCTGATTTTTATTGGACCGAAACACGATGGTCATAAAATAATTTAATTTAAAAATAGGTGATCGAGACTTTGTTTATTTTCGTAACAATTGCAGCATTGAAAATCGAGACGATTTCGCTATTCTTATCAACACTGATAAATTCTCCCAGAATAAAGTAATTTAACAAGAATTTTCAATATTTCTCTTTTATTATCTATTTTGAAACTGTCAGCTCTTTTTCTAAATCTTATATAATGCATCTTTAAGGTGTTTATTCGTGTATCATAAATTCCTTGAAAAACTAAAAATATTTTGTACGACTCGTAAATTGAAAGTTAAAACGTGCTTATTATCGCTTGGCTGGCAGACTTAAATGGTATTATATTGTTACAAAATCTCACGTTGATATTTTTAGTGTTAAGCTAAGGTGGAACAAATCGACGTTGCGTATTTAACAGAACATCATTGAGAAAAAAAAAAAAAAAAAAAGACCTCGGTTTTCCTTCATAGCTTCTAACATTCCCCTGTCACATGTAATAATACGTGCATCTGTAAGAATTGTATTTTGATTGGCTACAACTCTATACCGACAATGTTTGTTTTTGCAGGTAGTCCATTTGAAATCAAAAGAAGATACTCAAAATATATATTTACGCTATCTGCCTTCAATATTAAGATGTATTACTACATTTGCCAAAGAAATTCCTCAATTTTTGGACCTCTCTTTGGATGAGCAGCGAATTTTGGTTAAAGGGTGCCTTCTGGAAGTAGCAGTTATACACGATTCAACTCATATACACCATCTTCCAGACAGATGGGTCGATAACAAGATGAAATTCAGTCTGGACACGGAAAGGTGGCAGGACTATGGTTTATTGGGAGAGGTGTTTTGTAATTTTTATGATGTTGTGGGAAAACTGAAAAAATATGAGTTAACTGACGTGGAAATTTCTTTATTGTGTGCTATGGTTTTATTTTGTCCTGGTAAGTTCTTGGGTAATCTAATAATAGTATTGATCTTTGTTTTATTCCGATTTTGATAATTCTTTGGTCAACACTGCATACATGTACATATCTGTCTACGTCGTTCCCAATGTTCTGCGCTCTTTTAAGTTCCTATTTATAGCCCCTTCTTCATTAACCCAGTCGGAGCAAACAGTAGGACGTTAAACCCCATTTCATTTCAATATGGCGATTGGTTAAGCTTTTTTCCAAGCGAAAGCGTCTGTTCAATGGCTAGATGAAAGTTCAGGTTATTGTGACTCACTGCATTGTGTAGATGTAAATAATTTTTCAGAAAAGGTCAAAAGACCATGCCATGTGTGTTATAAGCTACAGGGAAGGAATTAGGATTATTACTTATTGGAGTTTACTATTCCACGTCATATTCGTGTCTAATGTTCCCGCCGCAGTATCACATTGGTTGCCATTTCAGGCCGGAATGTAACATTGATGGTTCTCTGTGTAGAATAAAATTCTATGTATTATTACTGGGACCCTCTGCAGCTACACAGTTTGCACTGCCTTAAATGCGATCATGACCATTTTATTCACCAACAGAAATATTATTTCTTACAAATTAATAAACATCATGGCCTTGTACATGGAGTTCACTCACCCTGACATCAGACTTTAATCAATTGTATAAGCCTTTCTTCATATACACAATGACACGGTTTTTAACGGCGATATTTTGGAGACTGCGGAAAAGTATCTGTTTAAATTGTTGCTTTCGATTTGCGACTTCAACAGATTTAAACGCCTGCAGTGTACACGCTTTTCCTTCTTTCTAATTTTATCCTATTTTATCTTTCTGTTTCAGATCGAGAAGGTTTAAAAACAGTTAAAATGTTGGAAAATTTGGAAATGGACTTATCGATGGCACTTAAATGTCAGTTATTGCTCAACCATGGTCAGGGCTCTGTCCTGTTCGTACGGTGTATAGAAACTGTTGTTGCTTTGAGGACAATAACTACAAAGTATTTAGATAATTTATTAAATGCAAATGTTGAGATGGAATTCACTCGAGGAACGGATAGGTGAATGGTGTTTTGAAGGACTTCGAAGAAATATATACCAAGTGCTTTTTCATGTATATCAACTGTGATGAACTTATTGGTTGCGAGTGTCTGGCGTCTGTTATGATGATGTTCCATACATTTACCACAAAATCAATAAAAGAAGGCAAATTTTCTTCTTTTGAAAGGACTGGAACAACAGTCTACGCTGTCTATCTAATATTATCCTATAGCTCATCTATTTTAAATTCTAAATAAAGATAATGAATTCAGTTACCCGGATCTACTTTTGGGAAAACTCTATAGGTGCTTACGCCACCAACACCCCTAACCCTTCAAACGCGATGGGTTTTTTTTTATTTTATTAAATTGAACAAACTTTTGTTTATTGAAATTGGCAATTGCTGTTCTGGTTTCTGCAGTCACATGTTAATATTTGAAGTTGATTCTAGATTTTAACTATGGATTGTTAGAATATAGAAATACGTGGAAGGTCTCCTTTTAAAAGAAATAATACCAGCGCAAATTTAGTCTTCAACGGAAATAATGCGTATCGTTGAATTAAATCGCTTGAATTTCGTAGTCTTATGGTATTTTGGATAACAGAAAATATTGAGAATTATCACTTACAAACATGTAGGTGTGTTTCGGGAATTTATAAAACCTGATTAATATGTTTAAAAGATGGACAAAAGGAGGAGAGCGATATAGGCCTATGGTCCGACTCAAACGACGGCAATTGTGACTTTTTACGAACTAATCTAGGCTGTAAATTATTGTTGAATTTTAAAAGTATTTAACAACTTTGAAACTAATCCACGAAAATAGCGATTGTTTCGATGCCAATATTTGAAATGCAATTCCCATATACCACTTCAAGGATACTTCGAAAATGCCATAGCCTGGCACTCCTTATAGGGCCTACATCTATGCTACTCAATTAAAATGATTTTTTTCCCCCAAGAAAAAATACCGTTGGCTCTTAAAACTATCACTGTGTGCTCCTCAGATGTATGTTATGTTATTAACGTAAGCCTTCATTAAGAAATACATCTACTAATAGAATTAAGATATTAAAATTTAATTTCAAATAGTCTATAACATTGTTCTACACATTTCAGATTATTGATTTTATCTTTTTACAAATAATCTTAACCCCCAAACCACTTAAGAGTAAATTCATTGCATATGGCGTGTCTTGTAATTATTTAGGCCTTCCAATACCTAGAAATTGGCTATTTTAAACCATTATACACGAAGATATTTTTTTTATAAATGAGAGTGCTTTTCTTTCCATGACATTAGATATGATGTGGGTTCAGATTTTCTGTTAAGGGTTGCTTTGTCTGTTAATTAATTAAAATAGTATATGTACTTGAATCATGTGATAATATATAAAACATTAACAAGGGTTGTTTTTTTTTCTTGGCGTTCTAATTTGGGGCGTCGTCTAATTGCCTAATTTGTCTCTCGATAAAATTAACGGATAGACCGTAGGTGTATTTCCCATGCCACGAAAAGAAATTGAGTGAGAATTGTTTTTGTGAATGATAGTATGTTAAAATTATTCTTCGGTTTCCTCTCACTGTTAAAGATCCCAACGCGCAAGCGAATTATTGAAATAGAATGAACCATATGTTAGTCCCTAGTTTGTCGAGTGGACGTTAAGCCCCATTTCTCGCTCCCTCTCTTATCATTATTCTGAATAGATCTATCTGAAGCAATAGATCGAATAATGTCGTGATTTTAAGTTAGCAGGAGACGGCTGTCCTAAATTAAAATTGATTTTAGTTAAAATTTTCCCTAAAATAATTTTGTGAAACACCACTATTTTAAGTTAAGATAAAGTTTTAACTTAAAATAATATTTTAATGCATTTTATCTAAAGGCCATTTTCAGGAGATTTAAACTTTCGTATTTCGATTTCTGTACGTTCAAGTTAATGGATGGGTCTGCTTATGTTTAATTTTGAACAGCCCTATCTTGCTAAGATTTTACCATGGACCTTGTATTTATAAGGGCCATGATTTTACATAAAGAGGTGTGGTTTTTCTGATGTGTGTTATACTTTGTCACGCTAAAGGTTCCAGATTATTGAAAAATTCAACGCTATACACTTTCAAGAGAAAATAGTCAAGTACGCTTTAGTTGGATGTAACCCTTTACAATTGTCTGGGATTTGATGTTAAACAGCATCATTATACATGCATGTTCAGATTCCCAACGTGGCTTATCCGAGAAATTACTTTGCTTTCCCAATAATTGTATATTTATGTGTATTTATTTATGTCTAACCAAAATGCAACTGGCATGCTTTTATTTCTTCTGTGAGACTATTATATGGATATACTTGAATCACACCGGTGATGATCTCAATAATTGCTTATAATTTTATTTTTGCAAAGCCAGCAAAGGTGAAAAGTCCTATAACCAAGGATGCTAAAATTATTTCACAAAGCTCGGTGACATATATTTTATTTTTTGATGTTTTACCACGAGTCATTCATTTATTCCTGGTATTAACACATGGTGTAAGTGTATTATTGTATGAAATTTTTGTTTATTTGCTCAGATTTAACAGAAAATTTACTGTTTTATAAAAAGTATTCTATATATTTACTTAACTGATTTGTTATTATTAAAATCCATCGCCATTTGCTTATATGGCCCTCCTGGGGTTTGCTGTTGGGTAGTCTAACGGCAAAATGTGGAAATACGTATATGTATTTATTTGTGTATAGTACAACTGCAGAATACTGTCTATATTTAGTGTGAAACTGATACAATTTGATTCTACAATATTCACCCCCCGAGGTTTGGGAACATATTTCCAGATGTATGGGGCAAGATTACCAGTGGTATGTTGGGGTATTTCGAAAGTATACTTTTTGGTTTTGATTTGTTCAAATGAAGTTGTTATAGGTCTGATGTCCCACAAATTGTACTGACCGGCAATCACTTGTCAAGGGAACCACGGTTGCTCAATAAGTTTATCAACCACGAGGCCCCGTGGATATTGCCGGCCTTTCCCGAGAAAGTATCTTGGGATGTTTCTGCGTGATCTCCCCTCCGTAAGTGACCAGTTTGCGGTGGTGGCGGGGTGCAGCAAGAAACAGATGGACGAAAACAACTTAGTCTCTTGTACACGATGGCATGCACGTAAAAGAATCCCCTGGGTGTTGGAATTCAACAAAGAGTAGGCGGAAACGCCGGTGTCCCAACCAAATTTCCTTGGCAGCTTATACCCCATTTCATTTAATTAACTGTCAATTGGATGCACCTGTCATACCCCGGTCACCATAATCTGGAAGACAGTTAAATTCTCAATAAGAGGTACTTGATGTATATAGACAAATTCGAGTATATGTTATGGAATAAAATATTAAATGGGGAGGGATCAGAATAGAATCCCGATATTTAACAAGTAGAGGAAGAATGAATTACCTCAAATAAGATTTAAATCAGCAGCAAAAGATATGGAGTTTCCTTTTAGTTTATTACTGGACCAATGAATCAAAATGATGACTTATGAGTATGAGACACATTCTCCTTCTGAATTCACAGCCTGCTTTTCATCAAATTCCAATTCCACCTGCCAACCGGAGTTTTTCGTTTCTTGTCAACGAACTTTTTGGCCAACACCGGTATTGAACCCAAGTACTCCAGGTTAGTGAGCCAGTGCCTTGGTCACTGAGCCCCTCACTCACCCCCGGAAAGGAAACATCTAGGGTATGTTGACTATAAGGGGATATGGTTTCAAATAGCTAGGATTTTAAGGCAGGGTATCCCCATGTCAATGTGCAGGATGGTTGTTTAATCCTTCAGATAACACGAAAAAAAAGAGTTGCCATGTACACATTGACATGCACGTAAAAGAACCCTTTACAGATTGATTTCGATTAAGAGTAGGCGTAGCGCTGCTGTCAGGGCAAAATTATCCTCATAAAGTCATAGCACACTGCAAGGTGTATGCCTGTCCTCATTAGTCCAGTTGCTACAGGAAGTAGGACATTAAACCCCATTTTATTTAATTTACAGACTGTCACTTACAAACTGAGTAACAAGGCAAAACTGTTTTGGGATTTTTTGATGATACATTGCTGAGTCAACTCATAGTTGACCACAAAATGAAAGTATAATGTCCTACTGTTTTGCTTCAACTTGGCTAATAAAGATGGAGTTGACCACCAAATGGGATGACTCTGGGTCGGGTGTTAAATTTTCACAATCAATGTGACTTCCACAAATTCATAAAGGTCAAGATTAAAATAAATCTACTTTTAGACACCTTTAATGAAAAAAGTAATGTAGACCCTTTAACATACAATAAATACAGGTTAATGTTAAACAACACATAGAACCAATACAACAAATAATTCACACCATCTACCATTTTTCCTGAAATATAAATAATATAAGCTATATAAATAACACTCACTTTTTATGATGGAAATGTTTTTATCTTGACTGTTTCAACTCAAATTACATAGAAATAGTCACCAGTTTTTGAGGCTTGGGGTATGGTTGCTGAATGGTTTAAATTGTGCATTTTAGATCATAAGGTCCGGGGTTTTTTTTAAAGTCAAGTGGGTGGTTTAGATCTCAATGTTGTATGTGATTGCCCACCCAGCTTCATGGTTTTTCTGACTGCCCGTTTTCCTCACACCATGTTAGTCCCTAAATGACCTAGATTGAGTAGAATGGATGTCAAACCTCATTTCTCTCTCTCCTGATTTTCTTCAATAAAAAGACATAGAAATAATCACCATGGTTATACAACTTTCTAAGTGAAATCATAGTTTTGATCACACAGTAATTAATGGAAATTCAAAATGAAATTACATGTGGACAGGAGCATTGTTGACTTTCCATAATGCAACTACAAGGATGTAAGAATTAACTGGGTGCTTAAACTTCTTCTTTTCCTTAAACTTTGGTGCTACTTCAGTGAAGAGTAAAATGTCATTTAAAATTCTAGATTTGTTGAAGCACATCCATTTTTTACAAGAAATGTCCCTCTTATTTGGCAGAAATTCAGGCCCATGTAGACTTTTAAATTAAAGTATCTACAATTCCTGATGACTGCTGTTATGTGAAAAATAAATCTTCTTTGCTACTGCAGTATTTGATTGACTAGTTAAATGTTCTTAGTCAGGCCTACAAGCAGTTTTACCCCATTACCTGGACTAGAAAAGGTTTGTTTCTTACATAATTTTTTTTCAGTTTTCTCTTTCTTTTTTTGATTTGCTACTTCTTTTGCCTGAATAAAAACAAAACAAATTTACAGAATCAATTAATATTCAAAAACATTCGGTGTGATGAGAAAAGATACAAATTTTAAATGGAATTCATTGTCTATATTATATTTTCTTCAAATCCGTAACATTAGGTATTTTGATTTCAATGGCTACATAGTGAACATTAGCCAATAGAGCTTCACAGTCACCAACACAAACATACATGACCCTTTCAAGTTGTTAATACTATTTCAACAATGAAATATATTTTGTTACAAGGCTTAAAGATGAATTCCCTTCAGCATAATAAGATCAATGGAATAACCCATTAAGATATCTGTAATCAAATATGACTTATTGATACACATGTTGCAGGCCCCTTATTTCAGATATCAATTCTGAGTTTCAAGCATATTTGTTTTGAGTCAAAGATAAATATATCAGCCATTTTTAGAGCTAAATGCAAATGTCACATACCAATTTAAAATTCTTTAAATACAGAATTGTAATATATATATATTTTTTTCTCACTTATCTTATCACATTTCTAATGATCCAAAAAGTAAAATTTAAGATTCCAATTACCTAATAAACCAATAATATATACATATATAATCATCCAATCACTGATTGACAATATCTAATTTTTCACTACTTAGGGTCCACTCCACACAAACTAGGTCATTTCGGGACTAACATATGGTTCAATTTTATTTCAATAATTTATTGCGTGTAGGGGTCTTTAGCAGTGGGAGGAAACCGGTGGACCCGGAGAAAACCCACAAGGTTGGACAGTGACCATACTCCTTGTCACGTACAACCGGGGAATCGAAACCACGCCAGTTGACTCAATGACAGACCTTATGATACAACATGTATGCGCTAACCATTTGGCCATCCAACCCCCCCTTGTTTTGACCATATACTGCTTATATTGTCTTCATAGGATTCGGAATGTTGAAATATTTTCAATAAATCATACTTTTTAAATACTGAACAGAATTAAGTATTGTAGTTTGTAAAGGATTAAAAAATCAATAAATTGTTTTTAAATTGGTGATTAAAGCTTTAATAGATTGAGAACTGTATTAACTTTTTACAAACCTTTTGAACTAAAGGGAGTAATTCTTGCTCTTTCGCTAATATTTTTAACAACTCCATTATAAAAGGGAGGTAATTATGCCTTCGGCGAATATTTTCTGTCTGAAATAAAAGCAATATTTACCAATTTATAAACATCAGAAACCCTAATCTGACAGTTCCCTTTAAAAATCCATCTTAAATATATATGATTTAGATGTGGAAGTGAGATATCTGAATACATGATGCAGTGTGAAATTGGAGACTTGATGTGGAAGAGTGATAACAGATGACATGATGTGGAAGAGTGATATCAGATGACATGATGTGGAAAAGAGATATATGACATGATGTGGAAAAGAGGTATCAGATAAGATGATATGGAAGAGTAATAACAGATGACATGAAGTATCAAACCAGCAGTTGCCAGGCAAGATATACCCACATTTTGCAAGAGATGGACAGAGAACAAGCTAAACAAAAAAAGCGATTTTTTGTACAATCAGTGGCCATAATCAAGTTATGATCTGATACGCATGAATATCGAAAGGAACCAAGATCTTTTGGATCTTTTCAGTTTCATCAAGATCGGATTAAAACTGTGACTTCTAGAGGGTCTACAACCTTGGTATTACATACTTTTACACTATTTGCGCATGTAGTATCCATTTTGTCAGTTTTGGTCCAATTTTCACAAGATTTGAACTCAACCGTCAATTAGTGTGTAACAGTGTAACAGTGATATATTTAAACAGTTTTTTTTTAAAATCTGATAAAAATTGTGACATCTAGAGGTTCCACAAGCTAAAAAACATGATTTTTCGGACCATAATCTAGGAATTTACAGCCCAATATATGCGAATATCTAAAGGAACTGAGAACTGATTTCTAGAGGGTCCAATAGCTAAAAATGTGATTTTTCGGATAATTTGTGGGCCATAATCCGGGAAGTTACTGTCTGATATGCACGAATATCGAAAGGAACCAAGATCTTTGGGTTATAAACACACATTTCAAGTTTCGTCAAAATCAAATAAAACTGTGACGTCTAGAGAGTCTACAGCTTCATATTACATACTTTTAGACTATTTGCATACACAGGGCGGCCATTTTGTCTGGCAGTTTCGGTCAGAGTTTTACGAAATTTGAACTCAACCTTAACTGAGGTGTATTAGTCAATATATTTACTTTTTTAAAATTGAATACAAATTGTGACTTCTAGAGGGTCCACGATCTAAAAAAGAGATTTTTTGAACAATTAGGGGCCATGATACAGGAAGTTACGCTCCGATATACGTAATTATCGAGAGGAACCAAGATCATTATGATATAAACACACATATCAAGTCTCATCACAATCAAATAAAAATTGTGACTTCTAGAGGGTTCATAACTTGGTATTACAAACTTTTAGACTATTTGCATACAAGGAGCATCCATTTTGTCTTGAATTTTCGGTCATCAAACAAGATGACATGAAAATTATGTTCACTTTAATCATGTGAGATTGTCACAAAGTGGCATTGGCTGTGCTAACAGTTACACATAGTCAGTTCATGCAGCATGAAAAACAGTTAGATATTATGTTCTTCATACAACTTTTCCCGTTTTAATTTTTCAAAGTGATGCTTCAGTTTGTGTTCAAGGATAGAATCCTTAGTTTCCAATAAAACATTTTGAAACTGTTTATAAAATCTTATGTTATATCTCAAGCTGTTGATAGTTGTGTGGTTAAGAACAGAATATTAATACCGCAGTACAACAACTTACCTTATATCGTTTCATTTTACTGTCTTCTTCTGTCATTTGTAGTTTAAGTTGTGTTATTTCTGATTGGAGGTTATCTGTATCCATACCACCAGACTGCAATTACATGTTTACATTTACAATACAAATTTACACATACATGTAATCAGTACAGAACAAATATATCATCTATTTTTATTCCATGGATTTGAATGCATGCAAGATTACTTAGCAGTTGTAGGAAACCAGAGAAAACTTACAAGACAAGGTAAAATATCACCAATTCCATTCCCCTGCTCCCCTTCTATATAAACAGAAAGTCTATGCAAGACAGAATAATTTGTCATCAGTCAACTTTAAACAGTAATTGTTTTGTTAAATTTATGCATTAATTAATGAAATTGAGTCTTCAAATTCTGTTTTTGAGAATCAAAATGTCTTTCTCATTTGCACAAACCAGGCTTAAGCATTTATCACTTAAACCATCCTAAACAGAGCTCCTTAGAACACCAAATATTTGATTTCCCTAATAACTGTCAGGGGATCTTTAAAGGAGTAGTGAAGTGGAATTCAGATCACCAGGTTCGAATCCTGAAGGGGCTAAGCTGTGAAGAATATAAACTAGGAATATTTAAACATACATTATGTAAGAGCTAAATCTGCCTATTGCAGGTCTTTCTTTGGGCCTTAAATGTTATATAAATAATTAATTAGACATTTATTAACATGACAAGACCATAATCAACTCTCTAGGGCATCGGATGGCTCCAATTTTAAGTAGATGGGAATGCTTTTGCCATTTAAAGATAAATTTAAACCAGCAGTTGCCAGGCAAGATATGCCCACATTTTGCAAAACATGGATAGAGAACAAGCTAAAAAGAGAGATTTTTTGTACTCTAAGGGGCCATAATCCAAGAAGTTATGGTCTGAAATGCACGAATATCATAATTGATTGAGATATTTGGGATATAAAGATATATTTTAAGTTTAATCAAAATTGGATAAAAATTGTGACTTCTAGAGGGTCCACAACCTTCGTATTACATACTTTTAGACTATTTGCGTACAAGGAGTGGCCATTTTGTCCGCCAGTTTCAGTCGGATGTTTATGAACCTCAAAATCAACCTTCATTAGGGTGTAACGGTGATACATTTAAACGTTTTTAAAATCAGATGAAAATTGTGACCTCTAGAGGGCCCACAAGCTAAAAACGTGATATTTTGTACAATCAGGGGCCATAATCCAGGAAGTTAAAGTCCGATAAGTGCAAATATCGAAAGGAAAATTGTGACCTCTAGAGAGTTCAGGGAAGTGAATAAACCAGTGCAATACTCACACAGACACAACAGCTCCCCTGTGTTTGGGGTATGTGACAGGTTTGTAATATACTGATATAGTATGTTTTACATCATGCAAACATCATTTGTTATACGAATTAATAAAACACTCTTTCTACTTTAAATGGTTCTCTAGAAAGAATCTTAACTCATATTAAAAAGTAAATTTTTTAACAAAATGCAAATCTTGTTTTCTTCTATTATCTTACTTACTTCAACTTGTTTGAGTAAATCTTTTACTTTCTTTTCGTACAACATTTTTCTATCAGACACTACAGCCATCAAGTTAAAATGTATTTCATCATTGCTATACCTAGAAACAGAATACATTACAATCATTATACACAGACACTGCAACACAGATGCTGCAAACTAGTAAACTGTATTACTGAGATTTTTTTTTGCCAACCCCAATACATTCTTTAACCCTCTCATCCATTGACTGTGCCGCGACTTAAACAATGAAATCCTATGATGATCAGCCCCTTTGACTTATTGGAAAATATAAGAATGTAAACAACTGCATTGGGGAAAATTTCAAATGTAAAAATGTCTATATATATAGAACACAACAGAACTTTAGAAGATTGTAACGGTGAGTAAAATGATTTTGTATCGGTTAACGGATATCTGTATACTAGTTACAACACTACTGATGGAAAAAAGCATTGCTGGTGGCAAAACTATCTGTCATCATTTAATGTTGTGCGCAAATATTGTGCAGAATTACAAAACAAAAGCTACAAGCTAGCTAAAAGGCTCACAGGTCTATCAGTCATGGGTAATTTTCAGCTTTTTGATACTATTTTAAAATAAAAATAATTACTTTTGCATTCGTTTTTCTATAACAGGTCTGACAATATCTAACCAATCTGTAGAACTAGGTATAACGCCTGAAACATTGAAATACCTTCAAATTATATTTCTTTTTATTGTCATCATGCCTGTGCATCCATCCTCAATTCTATGATTTTGAGACCTGAAAAGCACTCTTCAAAAAACTGCTGGTGGACATATATTTGTTGCTTTGCGATGCTATGTTTATGTATTTTCCAACTTAATATCACTTGCTAAAGCAGTAAGAAATCAATTTCATTTTTTTTGTCATCATTGCATAACAACAATTCTTGTCTCCGAAAACCTGCATAGCACTGTCCATTAAATCACTATGTGTCAAGTTTGATCTGATGAAGCAGTTGCTCTTCACATAAGGATATTGTAGATAAGAACAGGCATGATTTTGTTTCTTCCCGGAGGGTTGGATGGCCAAATGGTTAGCATGTGCGCGCTGTATCATAAGGTCTGTCATTGAGTCAACTGGAGTGGGTCGCCTGTGTTTCCTCCCACTGCTAAAGACCCCTATGCGCAAGCGAATTATTGAAATAATTTGAACCATATGTTAGTCCCGAAATGACCAAAATTTTTTGTACCATTCAACTAGTGATGGCACTTTCTGGGGACATTTTGGGGTCAAAATTGGAGTAGCACTACACCTTACTGGGTTAACCATAACCCACAATCTCGTCAACAATCACATTCCCTAACCCTATTTACATCTTGTGACCTATGAGGCCTTCGCTTTCAGACTAAAACCAAGTGGTACATCAAATGCCAGTGATGCCCAGGCCTTCCACCTCTGACTTCCGTTGTTAATTTCCTTACTACATACATTGCAGTAGGTTTTTCCCGGTTGACGTAACTTCCTAATGGTAATGCCCACCTCCCTTCTCTAACCAACTCTATTTCCATTGATTCTTTATGTTGTCAACGCTCTTAATATCATGATGTCATTTTGATGAATTGTATTTTGTTTTGCCGCAATTTTATTTCACAGCCGAGAAATGTGACATTTTGTCTCATAGTATTCATTCGTAGACCGATTCGCATTACAGGTTTCATTTACAAAGGTTTCAAATTTAATTTTAATATCTCCAGAAGGCTTGGACGACAGGATTATAAGATTTGATATTAGTTTAATAATAAAATCATACAGAAGATGTCAGTATTCCATTCCTAACACACGTGACATAATTATTATTAATACTACGAATCAACCCACACAGACCCGGCTTGAAACAAAACCACTCTACAGGACAATTTCCAGAAGATTATGATTTCTTTGGACAATTATTATTGTAGTTTCGATACTGTAGGTCTGATTGTTTAACCATACAGGATAGTAATAACGGACACGAGACTTGATAATAAAGTAAACTGTGTTTACTTTTAACATTGGGTTCGAGGTGAAGGCCTGAGTTTTTAATCAACTTACGACTATTATCCCTCTCAAGACTTGTCCGAAATGCATTATCCCCCCAAATTTTTTTTTCAAAATTCAAACGAATCATGAGGAAGACTCGTGGATGACTGTAATAGCAAAAATCTGATAAAAACTTTAAAAAATCATGCCAGTAACAAGCGGTTGCCATGCAAGTTACGCCCAAGAGATGGTCAGAGAACAAGCTAAAAAAGCAATTTTTTTGCACAATAAGGGGCCATAATCCAAGATCTTTGGGTTATAAACATACATTTTAAGTTTCATCAAAATCGCATAAAAATTGTGACCTCTTGAATAAAAAGGTCAAAGTTTTTGATTTCTAATTATATCTATATATCTTGGACACTATTACCTAAATCAACTGGACCATCTTTTAAACCATCTAATTCATATAGTCTACCATCTATAGGTAAATAACCAACAAAATGAAATACATCATCATCCTTCTTCGCTAACTTTTCATCAAATTCAAACATCTGTTGTCTAAATAAATGAACATAAACAGGAATTTTATTTTGAAATTCATGCCATACCAACTGAAAAAATTAATAAAATTTGAAGATGTTTTGAAGAGGTACCTGCTTTCGCCACCAGTTAACATTTTTTGACATGATAACAGGACACAATATATGATGACCGTATTTGACAGGTTTTGGAAATGAAATGAAGTGGGGTTTAAACTCCTACTGTTCTGCTGCGACTGGGCTAATGAAGACGGGCATATCTTATAAAGTGTGCTATAAGGGAAATTTTGCCAGGACAGTGGCGCTACAACCTACTCTTAAATTGAATTCCAACATCCGACAAGGGGGAACCAAGCCGGAAAATCCCTAGGAACTTTCTCTTCCATCACAGGGATTGAACACCGGACCTCCAAGTTAGTGAGATGTCTTACTCACTGTGTCACCGTGGCTTCTCTGGTTTTTGGAACAGGGCATATAAATGGAGTTAACGAAATAGTGCAGTTTTCACAGGTAAGCCATCCACAGGGTGAAGTCAGAAAGGGAGTGTGAAGATCATAAGGCCTTTTTTTATATGAATGTCAGATGTCCGATCCCACACAAGGGAGTATGGTGGTGTGGATGTCGCCCAGTTACTCTAGTTTCCTACCACTTCTAAAGACTTTCGCAAATTTGTCAAATTTATAATAACCGTATGTTAGTTCTGAATGGACATAGATAGCCACCTATAAAAACAGATATTTCAAAAATCTGTTACGGGGGATTGGGATGGCCTAGTAGTCTTGAGTGTCGCACTTCAACCTCTAGCTGGCCTGGAGATAAGGGCACCTTCTCAACCTCATGGTTTCCTCCGGGTACTCCGGTTTCCTCCCACAAAAAAACACCCCTGTGCCTGCCCTAATATAGTGAAAAGAAAAAATAAGACAGCTTGTCAGCGATATCACCTTCGGTGGAAGCGGACGTTAAACACTAAGAACAACAACATCTGTTACACTAGCTTTTTTGTAGTAAGAGTACATACTGATCCCTTTTCACAAGAAATCTTGACTTGTACTTCTCTCCAACTTCAATTTTGGGTATTTTTCATTTCATAGCAATTTATCCGAATTCGGAACAGGAATACAGATTTTTTTTTACCTGGCAAAACTATTGTGAACTTGTCGAATAACATCTGAATTACTTAAACTTAACCCTCGTATCTGAAATAACAATACATGGTTTATTAGAATAGTGACATGTTTAACTAATAGAAGAGCTCAAGAAATCATCAAAAAATATCTGCTATTCATAATCTGAGCTGCACCATACGATCCTTTGAATGGTGAAAATATATTATTCACGTCATATATGTAATTTCACCAAAATAATTTACCAAAAGAAATCAACTAGAAAATATCTGCAATTCAAATTATGTGCTGTACCATACAATGCTTTGAATTGTGAAAATATATTCTTCCGCCATAATATGTAATCTCACCTTTTAGCACAATACTTTAACTTTGAACAGAAACGTAAAAAATTTATGTTCTGAACATGATCGTCATAGCGGAAGAGGATCTAAGGCAAAAAAGATATCAGTAATGGATTTTTCTTCGAGATTTTGTGACTTAAAAAGCTATCATTATCGAACCATGTGGTTCAAATGGTGTTCAAGATGCATTATGTAAGATTTAGATAAAGGGGTGGTCATCCTTGCTATAACAGTTCGAACAAAGACAATGAAAAATGAATAAATTGAAAATTTCATTCAAATTACTTTATTCTGAGCAAAGTTGTCAGTGTTTGAATATGTAGAATGGATCGTTTATTATTGCTTAATAAATTGTTAATGGTGATCATGTTTCAATCAATTAAAATCTCAACAACCTGATAGTCTAGAGAGTTGATTATAGGCTTGTCATGTGAATAAATGTCTAGTTTATAGTTTATAAACTAAATAATAGTTTATATAACATTTGAGGTCAAAATAAAGACTAGACAGATTTAGCTCTTACATAATCGATCTTTAAGTACCATGTCATTTCTTTTTATACTTAAATTGCCTTTCAAACACCATTTGCTAGATATGTGGTAGGAACATTACTCATATACAAATTTTCTTGTATGAACAATGTCACAATGGTTGTATTGAATGGTTTAGGCTCCTTTCAAGAGTTTTAAGATAATAATACTTACAGCAGGATCAAAACTTTGTGAAAATTCTTTAAACGATGATAATGTATCTCCCAGTTCTAAATCTGGATGTTTACAGTTGAGTAATATACTGATAATAGCTTGTGTAGCACACGCATTGTTTATAACCTAAAATAAACGTTAACTATCAAATTATACTTCACAAATCAATGTCCATAGCTTTAAAGAGGGGATATTTTGACAAACATCAAGATAAATTTGTCCGATAGATTAGTTTATTTGTAGGTCCGTAAGATGGAATTTTGGCCATTTGTTCTTTCAAAACTCTTTTAAAATTATACAATAAGTAGGCTAATAAAATACTACAGGTTACTGGATTTGACAATTCACTTAGAAAATATATAAGTAATGATTAACTAAATTTTAAGTTACCTGTTTTGCAAAGAAAATTTTTTCTAATCGATTATCTGCTACAATAGAACCATCAGGTTCTTTATCCGCCACCCATTTAAACAGAAAAATCAATCCATGAACGGGTCTGAAATTGAAAACATAGCATTTGTAGACAACCAAATATATGACCACCAGCAGCGTTTCAAAGAATGGGGCATTGAGGGTTCTTTTACATGCACACACCAGTTGTCAAAATGAAGGTGAGATTCCTGAAACGCAAACTGAACTATATATCATACTGTCTCTCCATCAAGAACTTTGTATAACAAATTACCAGTTAATGGTCTATATAGTTTTAGTTTTAACTAAAAGATCAGAGAAACCATATGGTAACCCTAAAACAAATGTCTTTATGTTTTGTATATGAACGCCTAAAATTGACTATGTTCATTAAAGAGGCATTATGCAAGATTAGACAAAGAACTGACAGTTCTCGCTATAACTATAATAGTTAAAAAATTGATAACGAAATGAGAATATGCTGAAAATTCCAATCAAATTACTTCACTCTGAGCCGAGAAAACCGAATTTCAAAAACATGATAACCTCCATTGTCACGATAAAAAACAAAGTCTTGATTACCTATTTTTACGGTTAATCATGAACAGCCGTTGAATCACAGATCAGATTCAAATCTGTTTAATCTTACCCAATAGATGGCATCGAGAGTTGATTATGGTCTTGTCATGTTAATAAATGACTAATTAATACTTTATACAACATTTAAGGGCTGAAGAATGACCTGCAATAGGCAGATTTAGCTCTTGCATGAGGTATTTTTAAATATTCCTAGTTCATATTCTTCAGGATTCGAACCTGGTGATTTTTTCTGGTTAAAAATCCAGTGATCTGACTTCCACTTCACTGCTCCTTCAAGACTACCTAATGATACATGTACATGTATAGTAGGCTGTATGTGTTCCTTACTTTAAATTAATGAAGTTTTCAGCATCTAAACTCCATAGTTCTTCAACTTGGACACCCTTACAACCTTTAAATAAATATACATGGTAGAACATAAATAAGCCAACAGTGAAGCTGATGTCCCCCGCTGAAATCCCAAAATAAATAGATGACACATATTAATTAATCGCATTTATTTTTTTCAAATGTATCAAGCAATCAAACTGATTATCAACTATACACTAAGTTTCATCACTCCAGTCTCTATCAGATAGAATCAAAGTTATCTTGTCCCATAAGCATTGACCAATGAAATTGCTTAGCTCTACTTAGCTTTAGCTTGAAACGTTAATCATTGAACTCAGCCAAGACATTCACCTAATGAACATCTACATCAAGTTTAAACAAACATTTTACCTCAATTAAAAGCAGACAGTGATTACGTCATGTATGAAACCAATCTGTTCTACACACTGAGCTTCTTCGCCAACACTCTAATTACTTTCATTCACTCAATCAATTTATGCCAAAAATTAAGGATGTCACAAAAGGAAAGTTTTTTATTTGGGGAATATTTTACTATGAAATTGATTTTAAGCAATCAGAGATGACACAAAGTTCAGTGGTTAAGGGTTTAAAATTGTTTTTGCTGAGTTTTGAAGTACGGTAAATAGAAATCTCTTTTTTGACCTTTGGCAGGTTCATTAATACATTCTGCCTCTAGCCTGTAACTATAAATTTAGAAGAAAAGTAGAAAGCAATAATCTATAGGGCTTCTGAAAATTTTATGGAACTAAAATAGAATTAGTAGCCGTCCCAGATTTCTCTCATGAAGCGACTAGTTTCATTCAGTTCAGGTTTAAGTAAGATTGTGTGGATGTTCCCTTTATACAGTCGGGGACCAGAGCACAAAATGGGTCTCGCATGGACCGGCCCAGTGTTGTATGACCGGAGCAAATGCTTACAATAATGCTGAACAGAGAGACGGCTAAAGAATTGTTGTTAAAAAATGCTTACTCGCACAGACTCTAAGGCTCCCAACCCATTTGACTGTGTCGTTTAAAATAATATTAACAAGTGGGAATTATTTGGATAACCGGACTGGGTTATTGATATGTGTAATATGCACTAAGTTTTTCGAGTATTAGAATGGTTAGCGTGTGTGCGCTGTATCATAAGGTCTGTCATTGAGTTAACTGGCATGGTTTTGATTCCCTGGCTGTACGTGACAAAGAGTAGGGTCGCCTGTCCAACCTTGTGGGTTTTCTTCGGGTCCTGCAGTTATAGCAATTATTTTAATGGTCTTGTGATTTTAACCAATTTGAAAATAGCTCCACTTTAAATAAGAAGACCTATAAAATACATTTCCACAAGACCAAATCTTGTAAGACTACATAATGGAATGCCCTATTTCATCTCCCGACCATCTGCGTGTGGAGATGAGTGAGGGTGTACTGTTGTTGTTAATTGGGGATTTAACAATCGCTTCCACTCAGAATGACATTGCAGACAAATCTTTATTTACCGATAAGTAAGATTAGTGCTTGCGCAGGAGTGATTCAGGACGGCGGGCCTAACAAGGACAGCTGTCTAGTCGTTCTGATGGGATGAAAAACCAAGGTACCGTGTACACATTGGCGTGCAAGTAAAGATCCCTTGACAGTTGGAATTCGATATAAGAGTAGGCAAAATTTCCCTCATAGCACACTGTATTATAATTAGCCCAGTTTGGAGCATAACAGTAGGACATTAATAAACCTCCTTTAATTTAGTTGGTTTCTTGGGATTAATGTCCAATTCCACAAGGTGATATCACAGCCATACTGCTATAAACCTAACCTACTGTGCATGTCTGAAACTAGCTACGAGAACGGAACTAAAAACGCTGAGATATACTGATGTGCTTGTTTTTAGCTACGATTGGATGCCATTAGTTCCAAGTGGCAAACTCAATTTCTTTATTAATGTATGTACCATCTTAAAAATAAGTTAATTTTATACTATTAGTACTTATTACACATACGCAGTCCAATCACTTGAAACAACATTCATTTATCAGCAAATATTGACAATAAAGTAAATGTAAATCAGGCGTTGTTTTTATCAAAATTGATTCGGACGTTCATAATTAAGCCGTAATACCTACTGCGCAACTCTGATCAGATGGGTACTTTGATTGGCTATTGCACAGGAGGCCCCCCTTTATGTGTTACAGACGTAAATTTAAAATGTCGGGAAAAGCAATCTACTGTCGCTTGATTTAAAAAGAGGAGATTTGTACCCGTTTCAGGTAGGACTATATGCTTAATTATAGTTGGGTGTGGCAGAAATATTATAAATAACAATAACCAATCGTTGTTTTGATTAAAAGTGTTGTCAATTTTCTTTACAAATGCCGGGTGCGAATCGCTTCTGCATGTGCTACATTGAAGGCAATGGCCTCATCTCTTATCTCGAAACACGGAGGGTTGAGAGATTAAGGTTTGTTATCTAGTCTGAAACAACTATATTTAACATGCACTTCCACCTTAGTGACCACAGATTATACCATTGGCCATTGGGTAGTTGAGTTCTATCTGGCTAGCTATTGACATTGTTGTAGACTACCTGATTGTGAATCAAAACGGCATTATCTCAACTCTTATCAACTGCAAGTTACCTCATAGTTGGGCAAGACAGGAACGGTAGATATTGTTTTATTTTCAAGTCAACGGACATCTGCCCTAATTATATCCCCCATTTCCAATGTCCAAGGGCTGAGGTGAAGTTTTAAATCCAATCTCAGTCACACTCAGCAAAATTGAATTTCATTTTTTGTTGCAGTTACTTCCCTTTATTTAATCTGACAGTACCGTCATCCTGACCTGATTATGTCTTTTAACAGTAAAATAATACGAACATAATTATTTCCGCTATAACCTTATATTCATGCATTGTAAATAAAATATTTGGTTTACCAAACCCACGAATTAATTCAGTGAAAACTCCTGGGTCACTCTCTATCAAACACCAGTCTCCCGCGCTGTTCGCCATGCTTGTACGATTTCCGGTGACGGTGTGGTGGCTTTAATTTGCTGACGCCAACCGCCGACAACTTCATCTCCATCATCGGTCTGTATCTTTTGGCTCAAACCATAGAATTAGAATTCTTGCTCAAACGTAGCCCATGTAGCGCAATTATACACCAAGGTTTCTAACACAATCTTTTGGTCGAATTTATTTTTATACTATTTTCAAATACTGGAAAGATTAAAATTAATATCAAATGCATATATAATGTCTAAGACATGGCCATGCAACCAATATATACTATTCAAAAAAAGTAGGGGATATTTGATTTTGGGGGCATAATACTAAAATATGCAAATGACTACGAAAAAAGTCACTATAGAACCTAACAGAAGACACATTTCCAGTTACATGTGACGCCCAAACGCACCAATAGCTACCGCATGGAATGCAGGTGATGCTTGGGATCATCATGGGGGTCCAACCCAAGATTTGCACGACTCTGACTTTGAATGTTACAGTCATTGTGGCATTGAATTCCAGGGTGGAAACATCAGTTTAATTGTTTTAGTGACCAGAAAACAAATTTTGATATGCGTCGGCTTACCCAAAATGAAAGGTTACGTGCCCTTGGCATGCTACAGACCGGCACAACACAGGCGGTTGTGGCGCGGACGATGAATGTTTCTCAGTCTGTCATAAGCAGGCTATGGTCCAGATACCGTGATACACAATCTGTACAGGACAGACCACGCTCAGGTCGACCAAGGGCGACAACTCAAGCCCAGGATCGATTTATCCGTACCTTGGCCTTGAGAAATCGTGTCATCACAGCAAATCAGATCAGCGCTCGTCTTCAAACAGACACTGGTGTGAGAGTGAGTGGCCAGACGATTCGGAATCGACTGCATAGGGGTCACCTTCGCGCCCGACGTCCTCGCGTGATCCCTTGTTTGAGAGATCATCACATTCAGGCAAGACGTCGTTGGTGTAGGGATCGTCAACACTGGGATAATCGACGCTGGAGCAATGTGATGTTTTCAGATGAGTCAAGGTTCACTGTTGATTTTTTGGACAGACGTAGGAGGGTGTGGCGTCGTCGAAACGAGCGCTTCCAAGACGTTAACGTCATCAGACATGATCGATTTGGGGGTGGTTCTGTTATGGTGTGGGGAGGCATCACTGTTGCTGGAAGAACGGCTTTACATGTTGTTGAAGGGCGTGTTACAGGTCAGTACTACCGGGACAACATCTTGGCAGTCCATGTTGTGCCGTTCGCACGACGTCATGGCCGCCGTTTCATCTTCCAGGATGACAACGCAAGATGTCACAGGGCCAGGATCGTTACAGGTTACCTCCAACAACAGAACATCACCACATTACCTTGGCCAGCACTGAGTCCCGACCTCTCCCCCATCGAGCATGTCTGGGACATGCTTGGACAGAGGTTACGTCAACGTCAACAACGTCCTGCCAATGTCCAAGAACTTGCTGCTGCGTTGCAACAGGAATGGGACAATCTGGACCAAAATGACCTTAGACGTCTCATTAGGAGTATGCCACGTCGGATCAATGCTTGTTTGGCAAACAGAAGAGGATTTACCCGTTACTGACTTGGTTGTGATGCTGTGGTAACTTTGCTGTTTGACCCCGGGTATCATTTTACCCTTATAATGGTCAGTCTGTGCCTTACTTAGTCTAACGATCATTTGGAATAAATCGATGAATGTGAACTTCATTTCATTTTGTCATTTTTTTCTTCTTCAGTTTCATTAGGTGACTTTAATAACACTTAAAAATCAAATATCCCCTACTTTTTTTGAATAGTATATTATTTATGTTTATTGAACTAATTTGATTGTGGTTAGTCTTTGTTCATTAAAAATCGATGTAAAACTGTAATACAACCCACCCTTCACGTTATGTAAATTGATGAATATTCTAAATCTACAAAATATAACAAAATGTGGTACCACACAGCAGGCCCGTATAGCCAGCTTTCTTGCTGCGGAGGGGCAGTGAAGTTTTTTGGGGTTTTTTTTGGGGGGGGGGGGGCGGCACAGTCTACAGTAGGTATTTTAGAGCTATGGTCAGCAATTTCTTTTTCGGGGGGCAAAACATTTTTTCAGGGGGGGGGGGGGCATTGCCCACCGCTGGCTAGATAGCTTGAATGGACAATTTTAACCATGTAACATTTGGATTATGCATATTCTGTGGATTTCTGAAATTCTATTGTGGATATTGGTGAATTCATCTCAGTATATTGTTTGGGGCCAGTTTTCAACCTTACAATAAATCAGTGTAGTTATGTGTTTTTCTTACTCAAGAGATGAGTTGTTAGAATTCAACTCACATTATTATCTTAATCAAACAGTTTTCAACAAACTAAAGGAATTACATATTAGTGCTCATGTCAAAACTAATAGGGGAAAAAGAGGGGGTAGCAGAAAACAAAAGCCAATATCAGTGATTAAAAGTATCATGAACAGAAACTCTGATTCATTTAACTGTGGTCACAACAAAGGTGTTGTTAAATCTAATCATATTCAAGTTCATCCTAAACCCAAATCTGAAGTGATTAAAATAAGACTCTTTAATGCTCAGTCAGCCAGAAACAAAACTGCTGAAATCTCTGATAATATTATTGAGGATGATATTGATTTATTCTTTATTACCGAATCATGGTTACATGAATCTGGTGATGAAGCTAAAATTGCTGATCTTACACCCCCCATCATATAATTTCAAACATGCACCTCGTCTACGCTCTTCTGGAGGTGGTATCGCTGTATTGCGTAAACATAATCTTGACGTCAAGTTCACAAAATCAGATCGATTTAGGTTTCCCTCGCTAGAAATACTTGAACGTTCACTTGTCCTTGGAAATCGTACTCTGCAATTGATATTTATATATAGACCACCACCATCAAAGGTCAACAAACTAACTGATACGATATGCTATGGTGATTTGTCTTCTCTTTTTGACGAATGTCAAACAAAGAGGGGTGACCTTGTCATAATAGGCGATTTCAATATTCATTATGAATGCCAAGACAAGCCTTTTACTAAAAAAAAGTCATGGATCTGTTGGATTCAAACAATCTTATTCAACACATTCCATCCGCTACACATAAATCTGGTCACACATTAGATTGGATTATTACAAGACATTCTGATAATATTATTAGGGATGTTGTCGTTGAAGATAAACAGATGTCCGACCATTTCTTCATCACATTTGAACTTCTTTTCCCTAAACCCTCCAATGCAGCAACAATCATCCAATGTCGAAATATCAAAAAGTTATCTAGAGACGATTTTAAATCTGATGTTGAAAATTCTGTGCTCCTTACTGATCCTCCGGAAAATGTGGACGACTTGGTAGATAAACATGCTCCTGTTTCAGTGAAACAAATGAAACCCAAGCCAGCAAACCCCTGGTATTCAAGTTAAATTCACCTGGCCAAAATCAAAAGGCGTAAAGTAGAGCGGAAGTGGCGACAGACCAAACTTGAAATTCACCGACAAATCTACAATAAAGTCCGAAATGACACAAACCTTCTTATTAGAAAAGCTAAAACTTCGTATCACAATAATCTCATCTGTTCTAACGTAAACAATCCTACAGCACTGTTCGCGGCAATGTTTGGTCTCTTGGGACGCAAAACAGAGGTTGTGTTTCCACAAAATTCAGACGATGAAGATTTGGCTAATAATTTCAGTGAATACTTCACCAATAAGATCGTTAGCCTTAGAAAAAGCCTTGATAATAACTCTTTTGATTATAAGGGCCGCAATTTCAATGGGGATTGTTTGCTTACTTTCCGCCCTTTCAATGAAGCTGAACTCTTGAAACTGATTCACAATTCCAAACCAACTTGGTGCCAACTAGATTCTGTTCCCACAAAGCTCATAATTGAGTTCCTAGATACGTTGCTACCAACCATTATGAAGATTGTGAATGTCAGTCTTGTGTCTGGTGTCGTGCCCACTGTTTTTAAAACAGCAATCGTAAAGCCCTTGCTGAAGAAGTCAAATCTGGATTTGTTTCAAATTTATCGTTTTTGTCCAAAATTCTAGAGAAAACAGTCAAACAACGGCTTATGGAACATTTAAACTATAACGATTTGTTATACAAGTTCCAGTCTGCCTACAAGCCTTTTCACGGAACAGAAACAGCATTAAATTGTGTTTTGAATGACATTAACACTAATGTAGATAATGGCAATGTTGCCTTATTGGTTTTGCTTGATCTTTCTGCTGCGTTCGACACGCTTGATCCAACTGTATTGATAAACCGTCTCCATGACGAATTCGGACTAGATGGTACTGTGCTGAAGTGGTTTTCATCATATCTCCTAGACAGAAGTCAATCAGTCATTGTGAAAAACAGTTATTCAACATCAGTGACCCTACAATGTGGTGTCCCTCAAGGATCCGTTTTGGGCCCCATCTTATTCACACTCTATACTAGTCAACTTGGACAGATCATAACAAATTTTAGTATTTAACATCATATGATAGTTTTTCCGCAACAAATCAATCCAATGATCTTCTTATGAAGATTGAAACATGTATCTCAAGTATAAAATCATGGATGTCTTTTAACAAGTTGAAATTAAATGACGATAAAACGGAAGTTATTCTAATTGGACCACCATCAAGAATATCAAAAATAAAAATAGATAACATTCAAGTAGGAAATTCTTTGATCAAACTCTCCAGTAAAGTAAAAAATCTTGGAGTTTATTTAGACAGTAACAACAGCATGATTAGTCATGTGAACCATCTTACTAAAACATGCTACTATCATATAAAGAACATTAGTAGTATTCGTCATCTTCTCACAACCGAAGCCACAGCTACACTTGCTCGCTCGCTAATTTTCTCACGACTAGACTATTGTAACAGTCTCCTCCTCGGCGTCTCAAACGAATTATTACAAAGGCTGCAAAAAATTAAAAATTCAGCGGCTCGACTAGTCACAAAAACTCCTGTTAGATCCAGTATAACCCCTGCATTAAAATCACTTCATTGGCTCCGTATCGCTGAAAGAATTGACTTTAAAATTCTATCTATTGTGTATCGTTGTTTAAATGGAACTGGTCCCGCATACTTGAATGATATTTTCAGACTTTACCAACCACCAAGAAATCTTAGATCTCAGTCTCAACTTAACTTAGTTGTGCCTACATGGAAATTGAAATCATTTGGATTCAAGTCCTTGGAAGTTGCAGCTGCAATTAAGTGGAATTCACTACCCGTTTCTCTCAAATCTGCCCCGTCACTAACAACATTTAAGTCACGTTTAAAGACATACCTGTTTAAAACTTCATACAGATGAACTTAGTTTTGTTAGCGCTTTGAGCAGACACTTTGTTCGGGAGTTTAGCGCAATATAAGAATCCTTATTATTATTATTTGCAGTCTATAGCCTTTGTATATCTTTTTATATACCGTAAAGTGTTTATTATTTATTTCCTAGCATTGGGACTTTTATAATACTGACATTTCAGTGTGTAAAGAAACCACGCCAAGAACGATAGAGAAGAACCTGGAAATGAGAAAACCAAAGAACTGATTGAATACGCAGATTAAAAAGTGACAATCATGTATCTGTGATATTTTCAGATGATGGAATAATACATGCACATATTTTGGTGTTATTTGGAAAATTTATTGTAAAAATACTGGTTATTCTGGTTCACGTTCATACAACTCTCTTATCACCTTCAAGGGCGCCCCCCCCCCCCATACACAAACCCCACCACCACCATACACAAACCCCACCACCACCTGACACTTATTAAGGTTTCTCCCCAATCTTCCAAAATTTCATTTGGTAAGTCACATTGAAATTTATAGGATTGTGGGCAAAGGCAAATAAAAAAAAAAGTTTTCCATTATCGGTAATTCGACGTTAGTTATTATTATTTATTATTATTATTACAGCATATTTATAGTGGACCCTTTCATATAACATGTTCAGGGGCACTTTACAAAGTGACAATGTAAATCACACATAAACAACAAGATTATGGGCATGTTAACGATTGTATACAGAGTCAGTGAAAAGCCTGATTAAATAAATGTGTTTTAAGTTGTTTTTTAAAAGAATATAGAGATGTACAACATCTTAAACTAAATAGTAGATTATTCCATAAAACAGGTGCTTGATAACTAAAAGAGCGCTGACCATAAGAGACTAGTTGAACAGTTTTGGGCTTTAAAAGTAGTTTATCTGATGTACGTAATGTTCGGCCAGGTGTATAAAGTTCTAAAAGATCTGAGAGGTAAACAGGAGCTAAATTATTTAAACATTTAAAAGTAAGTAATAAAATCTTAAAATCAGTTCGATATTTAACAGGTAACCAGTGTAAATTATATAAAACAGGAGTTATGTGGTCACATTTCTTAGTTAAAGTAACAAGTCTAGCCGCAGTATTCTGTACTTTTTGTAATTTATCTATAAGCTTTAAAGGTAAACCAACTAAAAGTGAATTAAAGTTATCTAATCGAGAAGTGACCAGAGAATTAACAAGTGACTTAGTGGCCTCTACAGTTACACATTTACGTATTTTACCTATATTTCTAATATTAAAATAGCGCAATTTACAAATATTATTTACTTAAGCTCTCATAAGCATAAAACTATCAAAGATAGCGCCAATATTACGAGCAGAATAAGATGAAAATATATCACAATTACCAATTACAACAGGGGGGTTATCTTGTGCAGATTTACTTAATTGATGCCTTGAGCCTAATAACAAATATTCGGTTTTATCATCATTCAATTTTAGAAAGTTCTTTGACATCCATTTTCTAATTTCACTAATACAGTTCTCAAGTTGCAATTTTGATAAATTGAAAGAAGATGGACAATTAGGTGTAAATGAAATATATAATTGAGTATCATCGGCATACAAATGAAAGCTGAGACCATATTTTCTGACAATATCTCCTAATGGTGACGTATAGAGGGTAAATAAAATCGGACCAAGAACAGAACCTTGGGGAACCCCAGGTGACAAAACAGATTCAGACGACGATTTGCAATTAACTAAAATACACTGTTTCCTACCCACAAGATAGCTCTCTAAAAGATTTAATGCAGAGCCACAAATACCGAATTTAAATTGAAGTCTACGTAGAAGAACGGAAGGGTCCACCGTGTCGAAAGCAGCAGATAAATCTAATAAAATTAAAAATGTACATTTTCTATTATCAATTTCCATTAAAATATCATTTGAAACCCGGGTTAAAGATGTTTCGGTACTGTGAAATTGTTTATAAGCACTTTGAAATGGTTCATACAAACAGTTATCATCTAGATGGGCCTTTATCTGAGAAGCAATACATTTCTCCAATATTTTAGAAATAAAACTTAAGTTAGAGACTGGCCTGTAATTTTTAAAAACATTAGGATCTAGTGTAGACTTTTTAATTAACGGGGTAACATAAGCTCGTTTGAAAACGGGAATAGTAGCGGATGATATACAAGAATTAATAATATTGGTAAAAACTGGAATAACTTCGTCTAGACAGTCCTTAAGAACAGAAGTCGGAACAGGATCTAATGAACAAGATTTAGGAGCAGACGATTTAATTAGCTTTAAAACAAAAGATTCACTAACCAAGTTAAAATTTTCTAAATAAACAGAATTTTCTAACTTATCAAAATCATAAGCGTTAAAGTCAATAGTTTTATTTAAATCATCAAGTTCAGTTCGTATTTTCTGTATTTTTATTTGAAAGAAATCAGAGAATAAATTTGCAAGTTCAGTGTCATTATCATTGTCCGGGAGGATAGTACGCTCAGCATTATGGTCCAATACGAGCAGGTATTTTACACATAAAAATAAACTTTTCATTGTTTTGTTGATTTCAATCTGACAGATTCATTAGAAAACTCGGCAATATTAGGCTGCATAGCTCAAAATCAAAGATGAAACGACGAAAATTACCGAATTATCGGGGAATGAATGCCGTTGACATAAATATCCTTGGGATTTCCGTCAGATTAACAAACTAATTCGTATCTCACACACCCTTATCTAATTCTTTGAATTACTGACATGATTCAGTAGGTATAATGGGTAAACTAAGTGTTGGTTGATATAAATAACCTTAGAAATCCCCGTCTGATTAATACGTATATCACGACGCCCGTTATCCTCTTATTTGGACTGATAAGATAAGATAAGATTTTATTGTATCGAAACATCCACTGAGGACAGCATACAATATAAACATGTACATAAAGTTATAACAATATGACAAATAATATATAATATATATATTCACAGACAAGACAAATGATAATTTTAATCTATAGGTACATTTACTAACAGGACAAAAAGTATGATAATCATTTCAGTATGTATATACACATTTACCTCAAACAGGTTTGATAATGGCACAACATTCAACGATATGCTTCAGTAGTTAAGAATGTTTTTCCCCACGCGAATATATATGTAAGTAAACTACTAAATATAGCCATGACCGGTTATACACGCTCATTTGTACCAAATGACGTCAACATACTTCTACGATATATAGGCCTACAACTTTGGTGAAAAACAAACCACAGAAGAATATAATTTGGCTAATAAATCAAGTAAGTAATATTTATATTGACCTAAACAATAACATGTACATTATCCGCTAGCTATATCTATATACTTATAAAAAAAATATTATCAGGTAAACAATTTCTATTGTTCTATATAATGTAAACATATTGGACTATATATATATATATATATATAGACTTCTGAGTACATGTGGATCAATAATACATTCAAAGAGCTGACGTATTGATACCAGTCTTCATTAGCCCAATCGGAGCAGAACTGTTCACACATTCACGTAAAACAATTGTCTTTCAAAATTCAGACCAATCATCAAGGTTATTGTTCATTGATCAGAGAAATGGAGAGTAACTTTATTTCACATAATTAGGTAGGCTACGCGTATTTTACAATACAGTCCAATACAGACCGTCTTACACTGTAGTGAATGAAATGGTGGTATGTCCTACTTTTCTGAACCTTATATATACTGTATGTCTTATATTATCATTCAGAAAGTGTAGCATCCCACGCCTGTCAAAACGCAATGCGCAGATTGTTTCATTTTTGCTGTAGTTGGGTTTATCCAAAGAGTATATTAATTAAACCCTTTTAAATAGATAATTTACAGTGGAGGTTGCACGGGGAACGTCTAGTCCGAATCGTTTCTTCGGCCTCCGATACACGTGTTTGCAAAAATTCAACACCGTCTAATATTTTAAAAGGTTTCTTGTGAATATATAATAAATCAGTCCATTAATATTTTCCCTTTTTATTTGTAATATAGGAGATCAACGGACAATGGAACACCAGGACGATAAACAATTCTCCGTTTATGATCTTCAAGTGGAGATAGCTACCGAAGCAGTTCCTTCTCTTGGCGGCGGAGTTCCTTGTGATAAAAATCCTGGCCATCACAACTTTATTCCGTATGATGAGTTTGAACTCAATCATATACCAGAACACTACAGAACGGAAAAATTGTACAGATACCTTAAGGACATTGGGAACAGCGTTGTGAGATTAACGGTGACATGTGAAGATGGGTCAATGCGATTTGGTTCTGGAATTGTGATGAAATACCGAGGAAAACTTTATATATACACCAATAATCACGTTGTAGAGACAGATCAACAGGCTAAAAACTGTCTGGTTGAATTTTATTATGACAGTGAAGACTCATTTCCCATCCAAACCAAGGCAAGTGGCCTTATGCACACATTTGCAGAAACAGATAAATCAATGCTTATTCTTCAGAAAATACCTTCAGGTTTTCAGCATGATTTTATGCCAGATTCAGGACGGTGCAGAGCTGTAATTAAAACTAAAAAGAATGACGGGACTGAGACTTCCGTTCGTGGCTTAGCCTGCGTTCATAATAATCATTTTTCAATCGTGTTGAGGCAATCTTCTGAAATAACTTGGACGGAGGAGTTGGTGAAAGGGGCTTCGATCTATTTTAGAGAATTTGATGATGGAGAACGACTTTATGCAAAATGTTCATCCATTTTAGAAGCAGACACAGACAGGGTCTATTTAACTCTTGATCCAGTACCTGATATGGTCAAAGCCGAGCTGGAAAAAGAACAACATTTTTGGAACTTTGATGAACAGAAGTTGGCGTTGCCAATCGCGATCACACATCCACATGGCGGACCAAAAATGGTGACGATTGGACAAAAAATCGTTGTAGAAAAAAAGGAAGACGAAGGTGTTGTCTTACAACATTCTGCTCCAACCTGTGGTGGCTCGAGTGGTGGTGCCGTTATAGCTGTCGGCGAAGACAACCGAGTTCGTGGTCTTTATGCTTATTCTTATTTACATTGTAAAGGCAAGAAAGTGACCAAAACTGTACCTGACCCGAAGACAGATTCAGACAATTACAATACATCGTCTTTGTCAATATGGTTATAACTATGACAATAATGTAATTCAATCTACGAATCTCAAGAAATATTAGTCGTCCCTTTTTGAGATCCGAATATTGGCCATGAAGCAAAGGCTTTTTGTTTTATCTTATGTTATTTGTATATGGACATGCACATTGAATTCTCTGCCCAAGCTTTATCAAGTTCTATAAAGATGATGAATTTATTGGAGTTTTAAAAACTTCAACCAATCATTGTGTACAGACTAAACACCAGAAAGTGTCATCGCTTCATCCTAAACCAAACAGATTATTTTTTTTGAACAAGAGATAGCATTAGCTTTCCCCAAATCCCTATCGGCCATGAGAAAAATAATTCGCTTGAATATGGACAAAAAACGTGACAGTTGTTGTTCAATTCGTAAATCAGTGCAATAACATTATGTCTAAAATGACAAATATATATAAATAAAATCAAAGATGTCTGTGTGTATGGGTGAGTGTGTTCCCACTATGGTATCAAATTAACCAGCATAAAAGTTACAAAAGTATAAAATAAATCTCCACATTCCGTTTTTAGCTGATTCTCTGTTCTTTTTTTTAAAACAACAGCCAGGAAACTGAACTATCAAATTTATAAAATATATATAAGCTGCTAGAAAGGGTACTCTGTTCTTCAAGATGTTTATAAAGTTTCAGTGAAACTGTTATTTGTGACACCAAATTTCAGTAGGGTTTACCTGCAGGACAAGCTGTTATTTGTGACAAGATGTTTATAAAATGTCCGTGAAACTGTTTTTGTGACACCGAATTTCAATAGGGTTTATTTGCAGGATAACCTGAACAGTTCTAGAATGCTACCCCTGAAATATATGGGCTATCTCCAGGAGAGCCGACAATCCAACATGACGGCCAAAAATGTTCTGAAATTAACCGTGACAAACATAATTGGCGAAATCACCGCCGTGTAATATATCATTTTATTTTATGATCAGTAGTTGAATACCGCGTTTTATCAGTGAAATAAAAGTGTTATTCCACTGGCTAGCAGTAGTCCATGTTGTTTTTGCCTAAAATGATTGTAAAATCATAAAATAAATAGAACATTTGTCGTTTTGTCGTGAATAACATATTTTATTTCATCTCTAAGCAAGAAAACGTTTATATTTTCACTCATGCTACGCATTCGTGAAAATATAAGTTTTCTTGCTTCTCGATGAAATAAAATATGTTATTCACTCTAAAACGACAAATATCCTCTATTTATAAGTTTTGTTGGGCACTCATTTTGGACAGTTTGCGATTCATTTCACAAACGGTTGATTCAATATGGCCACCAAAATCCCAAATGGCGACAGACATTCGCTTGAAAAATATTCTTTCAATACCAATTTTAACATGCGCGTGTCGTTTCAGGGCTTGTGGGGGACGAGAAACGCGAATATGCAATTTCCAAGCTGATAGAACAAATGTGAAAGGAGGTAGCATACAAAAATTAAGTATTTTCGCGACTACAGACCTATACATTATAAGTCATGTAATAATAACAACTATAAATTATTCCAGACATCCAGGAATCTTATCCTGCACATATTTCAGCTACCATAATACATTATAATTCAATATATAAAATATATACAGGTCCGGCGGAGTGGGGGGGGGGGGGGGGCTCCAATCAATTTTGCCGCAAGTACTCTTTTCTCCAGGTTATTGCGGCCCCTGGACCCACGCCTATAAGGACCTAGATGAAAGCCCCCTCAATCAAGAATTGCTTCCGCCGCAATATGACACGTTAATTTCAACAGGCTGGTGTCATGGCCGCTTGTGTGTAATACGTCATCACAAGAAACACCGCTATGCAAATGTAGAACGCATAACCACAAAGAAAAACTGTTTAGTGGCCCAGTCTTCACTATTTGTCATAGAATTACTTATTCCAATACAAACTGTAATGATATGTGTTGACAATTGTGGGTTTGAACCTATTTGAACTTGCGTAAGGATTCTTAGACTGTATCAATTGTAACGTTCAACACACAGTTTAACGTTACAAGTATAGTAACTAAGGATCACCCTAAGATGATAAAGACAAGAGTTTGTTTGAGAGTAATTGGATAATTTTGATAACTATTATTGTCATGAATGTTACTTATCCAATGCAATTGCTGGATCCCATAGTTTCGGTGAAACAACGCCTTGATAGAGCACATTTTCGCCAATAATGTTTGTTAAGGTCAATTTCAGACCATTTTTGGCCGCCATTTTGGATTTTCGACTCTCCTTGGGTACCTTCTATTAGAAACCATCGTCAAACCTTGTTCCCCAAGAAATGGCCGTGACTATTCATGATAAAAAAAATAAGATATATGACTAGAAAAAGCAATTTTAATCAACTTTACAGAAAAACAGATTCTTGGTGACACTTCGAAAGACGAGGGACAAAAAAAATATATATATGACTAGAAAAGAGCAATGATGATGCACACTACAAAAACAGATTAATGGAGATATTTCTTTCTTCCAAGATTAAAATTAAACATAATTTAAATACGAACCATACGACTGGACATGTTATCTCATATATGGACATTTTATAAGCTCTCACACATAAAATAAGCACCATGGGCTGAACAGTGTAAAACTGTTATTAAAATTTATACAACATTTACACAAAATAAAACTGTAAATAGATTTAGCAAAAGTTAAGTAACAGCAGTATGTAAGGGACATTTTAAGTTTCATTGTAAGAGGTGTAAATATTATAGACAATGATATAATTATGAGATAAACACTTCCTGTTTCGCATTTACAGGGGTGTTATTGTGCAATAGACATGTCCTGAGATCATTAGAACCCAAGATGGGTTAGCGTCGCGGGTTCTAATGAAAAATCTCAGGATATGTTTATTGTATAGATAATACTCTCTTTTGATTATTTTTATATACAATATTAGTACCATGATTTCAGTTATAAAAAAATCAATAAGTTTATATTAACATATATAAATTTACAACCACTCTTTCTGCATATCATTCTTTCCTTGCAGCAAACTATTAATATGTCACTAACCCATGTAACAATATGTGACCAAATTTAAATGGTTGACTTGTCTGATAGGACACAATGCGATATTTCAACCAATTGCAGAGTACTTCCCTGCAATGGTTTTACTCTAAATCATCGGTTTTGCCAATCATGTCAAATAAAACATTTTATTTCAAATTTTAAAGTCGCATAGTGAACAACAGAACCAACAGTTTCATTAGATAATATGACATCAAGGAATGCCTAAAATGTAGTTGTTCATGTTAGACACAAAGTGCTTCTTTAGCTAATATACCTTAAGGTACTGTACCAGTAATGTTTTCTCACAAACCAAATCTATGCCTGTATATGGCATCTGAGAAAAACATTTTTGTAGGGTTTTTTTTTCTATATACCAGAAAATGTATAGTTTACAGAAAACGTACTAAAATATCATAACCAGCGGCTGCCAGGCAGGATACGCCCACATTTTCGAGAGATGGATAGAGAACAAGCTAACAAGAAAGTGATTTTTCCTACTATCAAGGGCCATAATTCAGGAAATTACAATTCAATATGCACGAATATCGAAAGGAACTGAGATCTTTGTGTTATAAACTTACATTTCAAGCTTTAACAAAATCGGATAAAAATTGTGAACTCTATAGGGTCCACAACCTTGATATACCATATTTTTATGCTATTTGAGAACGAACGGCGGCCATTTTGTCTGTCAATTTTGGGCCGATTTTAACGAAATTCGATCTCAACCTTCCTTAGGGTGTAACGGTTATATAATAATACGTTTTTTTAAATCGGATAAAAATTATGACCTCTATAGGGTCCACAAGCTAAAAACGCGATTTTTCGTACAATCAGGGGCCATAATTCAGGAAGTTACGGTCTGATATGCGCGAATATTGAAAGGAACCGAGATCGTTGGGTTATAAACTTACATTTCAAGTTTCAAATAAATCGGATAAAAATTGTGACCTCTATAGGGTCCACAACCTTGATATACCATATTTTTACGCTATTTGAGAACGAACGGCGGCCATTTTGTCTGTCAATTTTGGGCCGATTTTCACGAAATTCGAACTCAACCTTTCTTAGGGTGTAACGGTTATATAATAATATGGTTTTTTAAATCAGATAAAAATTATGACCTCTATAGGGTCCACAAGCTAAAAACATGATTTTTCGTACAATCAGGGGCCATAATTCAGGAAGTTACGGTCCGATATGCACGAATATCGAAAGGAACCGAGATCTTTGGGTTATAAACTTACATTTCAAGTTTCAAATAAATCGGATAAAAATTGGGACCTCTATAGGGTCCACAAGCTAAAAACGTGATTTTTCGTACAATCAAGGGCCAGAATCCATGAAGTTTCGATCCGATACATGCCAATATCGAAAGCAGCCGAGATCTTTTGGGGATAAACCTATATTTCAAGTTTCATCAAAATCGGATAAGAATTGTGACCTGTAGAGAGTCCACAAACAATTGTGGACGGACCGACGGATGTCCGGACGGACAGGGGCAACGGCATAATACGTCCACATGAAAATGTGGGCGTATAAAAACAACAGTGATTCCATTAAAAAATAAAAATGAAAAGAAAAGCAACAAAATGTATACTTAAAAACAATCTTAAACAAAAGGGATATTTAAATTTATGGACGGATATATAAAGCAGATTTTAGACTGCCCAGGACTTCCAACATGTTCAAAATATATATAACAATAAAGTTTATCACAGATATTGCATACATATAAAATAAAAGAAACAAACTTACAAAGCTCAATATGACTAGTCTATTTACATTAGAGCTACCATGGCATATACCAAACAATATCACTTGAAAGTTTCAGTAACGCCAGAAGTCCAAAAGTGACTCCTTTCATGTTTTATCTTTTCATAGCAACAGCAAGTATTTGAATATTAGGAGAGTGATTTGATAAGCTGATTTTACTATGTTAAGGGCAATCACTTGACAACTAATTTTGATAAAGCTTGTTCAAATTCCATACCAAGTTCCAATACAACTTGATGAACAATGTAGACTTTATCATGTTTACAAGAAACTGTAGACGAATGGACAGGTTTGAGAACTTGATGCAGATGTAAAATTTTTAAAATAATGCACAAAGTGGAAAAATCAGGGTAAAATTAAATGATGAATAACAAATCAATTCTTTGCACAGATGTTGAGACATATTATTTATAAAATATATAAATCCAGCTCTATATTCACTATAACCTTAAATTATAACTTTTGAAAGAAAAATGTTTGTAGACAGGTCACATACAATCGAGAATTGAACACATGACTTGCATATTCTTTGAATGGCATTTAGTAATTGGAAAATAAAACACTATTTATGGCTGATAATTACTGTGGTTTATTACACTGTGATATCTCCACGCCACATTCCTTGTTTCAGCACCATTCTATGTTTGTAGGATATTTTTAATAGTTGTGTTTGTATCACCACTTGAACTACGTCTAGAGAGAACCTTACTGGTATACGTGGCTTCATTCTCTTTTATTTCTGTTGATCGTTTATATAATTTAGCAGCAGTTTCAAAATCTTTCTGCAAATACCAAAACAGAGAATCTTATACAATAGTACAAGACAACAAGCGGTTGCCATGCAAGATATGCCCACATTTTGCAAGAGATGGATAGAGAAAAATCAGGGGCCATAATCCAGTAAGTAATGGTCTGAAATGCACGAATAACGAAAGACAAAAATTGTGACCTCGACATGGTTCACAACGCCATTTTGTTGAGCAATTTCGCTTTGATTTTCCTGAAATTTGACCACGACCTTCGTTACGGTCCAACGGTGAAATATTTAAACGGTTTTTAAATCGGATAAAAATTGTGACCTCTAGAGGGTCCACAAGCTTAAAATGTGATTTTTCGTACAATCAGGGGCCATAATCCACAAAGTTATGGTCTGATATGCGCGAATATCGACAGGAACCGAAATCTTTGGGATATAAACATACACTTTAATTTTCATCAAAATCGGCTAAAAATTGTAACCTCTAGAGGGTCCACAACCTTGGTATACAGTTTTACACTATCTGCGTTCAAGGAGCGGCCATTTTGCTGGACAGTTTTGATCCGATTTTTACGAAATTTGAAATTTGATATATTTAAACAATTTTTAAAATTGGATAAAAATTGTGACTTCTAGAGGGTCCACAAGCTAACATCACAATTTTTTCGTACAATCAGGGACCATAATCCAGGAAGTTACGGTCCGATATGCGCGAATATCAAAAGGAACCAAGATCTTTGTGATATTAACACATCTTTTAAAGTTTCATCACAATCAGATCAAAATTGTGACCTCTAGAGGGCCCACAACCTTGATATTACATACTTTAACACTATTTGCATACATGGAGCGGACATTTTGTCCATCTGTTTCGGTCCGATATTCACGAAATTCAAACTCCACCATCATTATGGTGTAACGGTGATATATTCAAACGTTTTTTAAATTTAAATTGGTTAAATTGATTTCTCGTACAATCAGGGTCCACAATCCAGGAAGTTACGGTTCAAGGTGTGCGAATATTGAAAGGATCGTTGATCTTTAGGTTATAAACATACATTTAGAGTTTCATCAAAATCAGATAGAAATTATGACCTAGTGTCCACAAGCTAAAAACATGATTTTTCGTACAATCAGGGACATAATCAATGAAATTACTATCTGATACGTGCCAATATCAAAAGGAACCAAGATCTTTGGGAGATAAACCTATATTTCAAGTTTCGTTAAAATCGTGACCTGTAGACTGTCCACAAACAAATTGTGGACGGACGTCAAGATGGACAGGGTCGATCGACCACAATATATGTCCACATAAAAATGTGGGCGTATAAAAACATTTAGTAGAATCGATGCGCAGCTTGCATAGGGTTTCTTCTTTAATCTTGCTAAAGAATATTTCTTAAAAAATATCCTGTGATGTCCTTTCCTTATGTGCAATTAGTGGACTTCTCCTTTAACGGCAAGAGGTCACATTTTTGATAAAAATTTATTAATATTTTTTGTCTGCTTGCAACATGTTCAAACTCAGAAGACCAGCACAAAAAATATGTCTAAGAATGCGTTTGCGAGAGAACCATGCAGTGACCGGCACATGGTGGGTGACCGATTTTCACCATTTTTTTTATGTATGATGGGTAACCCCTCCAAACGCCACTGCCACAATTTTAGATCAATCAAGCCATTTTTAGAGCGTAGAAAAAAAATTGAAATTTTAAGACCGCAATAAGCCAAAAAATCATCATATTCAGGCCACTTTTCAATTATTTCGTACAACTAAACTACGGCGAGTAGATTAATGAAACTTTATAGCGTAGCAGATATGGTTAGTGAGTATAAATTCTGAAAGTTTGATGGATTTTCATGGAGCGGTTTTTGGTATAGGGACTTATTGCTGCAAAGTACCAAAATAGCTCAATTTACGTATGTCATTTTATTCTATCTATATCTCACCCACTGCGGGTTTAAGTATTTTTTTGGAAAGCTGACTAAAAAGACAATGATCTATAGTATTAAGATCAAGAAAAAAATTGGGTGGCACTCGTCCCGTTTAGTAGTAAATAATTTCCATTTTTGTACAAAAATAACGATTATTAACAAAAATGGCGAAAAATAAACCGCTTTATTTACACACTCAAAGGCGTAACATGGAACTTGAAACCAAATTAACGTCGTTTCAAGTTCCGTTAAGAGCAAGCCATAATAAAAATAGAAATAAACAAATAAATATAAACGCAGATTATATACTTTCATCAAAAAATTCAAGTTTAAAAAATGTTCCATTATCAAAACTACAAATGTTAATACTTATTACTATCTATATGTTAATACTTATTACTATCTATATGTTAATACTTATTACTATCTATCTATCTATCTAGCGCTATCTATCTATTTATCTATCTATCCAATAAGTATCTAATCAAGAAAACGGAGCTCACAATTACACCGTTAAAATTTTCAAACGATGAAGTTTGAAAAGCTTAATTTACTGTAAATGCCAAAAGAGCTGTTATTGGTAAATACAATTAATCTCTCTAGACTATTTGTCAACATTTTATTAATTCGCCAATATAACCTTATGATCTAGTAGAAGGATGATGAATTTTTGAACAGCAAATCGTAAAAACTAAATAGTGTAGTAGTCATATATATATATATATATATATATATCTGTCTATACTTTACAAACGAATCAAGCGATATTTCAAAAAGACAAAAAACAAATTGTATATGAGCGTAAGGTCACTATTTTAGCATACTCCCCGCAGTGTTTCATTTGATTAGACCTAATCCCACTCAACACTGCCGTAATGAAAGCAAATTTCTGTTCCAAATTATGATTGGTCAATAGTCCGATTAACAACCAATACCTAACTGTGTAACAATATAATTCTGGTTTAAACAGAGTTTCAAATATGTTAACAAAACGTTACGTCATGATTCACGAAATTTATTACGCCCAATTAACCAGTGCATAGCAGAATATTGCAGAAAAACTAATTGCGTGACAAACAAGGCTATCAACAAGGTTACAATGTAAACAATACTGTTTAGAGACGAACAATACTTTCACCGTTTTTGATACCTTAAATCATTGTCCAAAAGTTTAGGGAAGACCCCAGATTAAACGAAAGTGCAAATCTAACTTCGGCCTGACGAATAATAATAATATTATTAATATGTACATTTATATAGCACACGTACTCCATGTACAGAAGAATGTCCACTGCGCATACAATTAAATTAATTTAATTAATCTTGATAAGTCTTGATGTAAAATAAGAAAGGGTTTGAGATGATTTAATGATCTCTGGAAGATTGTTACGAAGTTTAGGCGCAATCACTGAGCATGATCCGTATCCAAATGATATTAACTTCCACCTGATGAATGTGATGAATGTGTGTTCGGCCGGAGGTTACTCGAGGGAATTTGTATGTGCATAAAGTTAGATAAGTATATTTGAGCTAAGCCATTCACACACTGATACGTCAAAGATAGACTTTTGAAGATGAATGGCAGCCAATAGATTGATTTCAGAACAGGAGTAATATGAGAGTGTTTTGGTGATCTGGTAAGAATTCGAGCTGCAGTATTTTCTGCAAGTTGATGTTTTTTTAATATTGGCACTAGATGTTCCTACTAACAAGCTGTTACAGTAGTCAATCCTTGAGAATACCAAAGAACATATAAGTGTAGCCGCTGCTTCCTGGCTAATAAAGTGTTTATATGGCCAATTTTCACTAATGTAACTGTCCATGCTCAAATTGGACCCCAAGAGGACACCTAACCTCTTCACAGTGTCTCATGGTACAGATATTACATCTCGTACAACCACATCATTTGAACTTGTATTTTTCAGATGTGTATTTTGACCACATAAAATACATTCTGATTTACTTAATTCAATTAAATTTAATTTCAACATATTTCTTGTCATGCTATCTTTAATGTCATGTGTACACAATTTGATGTCAGAATAATTAGGGAATGGAACAGTTTTTGAAAGGGAATAACTTGCGATCAGCTGTGTATCATCTGCATAAGAATGCCGTCCTAGAAACCACGCTTATCGATTAGTTGTTCCAATTTCTTAGTATACATTACATAAAGGATAGGCCCAAGGACTGATCCTTGTGGAACTCAAGAATCATCTGTACCGGCCCTACACAGGGTTGCTGGCAGGCAGTTGCATGGGGCATTATCAGGCCTAATAATCCAGGCAATGGATGACTTTATTGGAAAAATGATGTCAAAAATGAAGTCATTTTCTTCAAGTTCGACCATCAAATTTAATATGAAAGAAATCCCTGCCAGTCATTTTGTCAAAACCAAATATTAGTAGTCATCAACTTCCATTATAAATATAATTGTCCTCAGTCCCGCAGTGGGTGAGATATAGCATCATGAAATTTATATGTTTTAGCATATAGCAAAAACTACGTCTCAAAATAAATTCCTCATGGCCTGAAATGGTTGTCAGAAAAATTTAATAGTCATATATATTGAAGTAGTAGACATGATCATTCATAAAAAATAACTTAAAAAAATAAAAAATCAATAGACAATTTATGGGAAATATTTGAATTTAAGGAATTTTTTTTATAAAAAATGACCGGTTTTTAACACTAAAATGGCCATAGCTGGTTCTCCGTAACTACAAGGTTGGTGACCCTCATATTTCACGTGGGGTATACGGGGTACCCAATGACCAAATCTGCAAAGTTTAGTCAAAATCGCCCGACACCGCTTGTGCCGCTTTTTTAAAATTTTGCATGATTCTCTCGCGAACTCATTCTTAAAATTTATACATTTCTGTATAGTTATGTGTAAAAATGCATTGTTTCTGGGAGCTGGATTGTTTCTGACTAGTCAGTCTCTTCTCCCGTGGTGTATATAGCAGTGTATACTGTACCCCATCTTTATCAGCAAAACATGTATTTAGTTAATCAGTATTTAAATTCCTAACAATCATGACCAGTGTGGTATTTTTGTGTTCTGGTCTTTTCAATGTCATATCACCTACTGTCATATTTGCCTACTAGCATACTCAATGGGGACATAATAAGTCTGTGTTCATGTCATGGTAAAAACCATTCTAATCTAATCACCTGTTCATATTTCATTACAGCAAGATTACGTAATGTTTCTGCAACCCGGGCATGATGCGGACCAAGACTCTCTTCATAGATCTTTAAAGCCCTTTCATATGCTGGTTCTGCATCAGAGTATTTATTCTAAAATAAAATATAAACATAAGAAAATTGTAAATATCAAAGGAATTCATTTATTTTGATATTTTAAAATGATACTGTTTTTTGTTACCTATAAAACGGCTGTACTAGAAATAAAATGTAATTAATTGAAAGAATTATCTTAATACATAAAACTGTAATATACCAACAGGCCAGTAGTCATTTTTCTTATTTAAACTTAACAAAAGAATAAGAGTTGAAAGGGTTCTTTAGATAGTAAACTTGATGATTAAAAATAAAAAAAAACATAGGTCAGGTACCATCTTGAACATGATTAAAATCAGGTATATCTGTCACGTTTCTAAGAGGATAAACAGGGTGGTGTAAAATCAATTGAATGTGATGTGAACTTTACCGAAGGTCTAAAGGCTGAACTACAATAGATAGAACATGCATTTTGGTCTGGGCTGATGTAAGGGAAAAATGAGGGAAGGACCCCAGTATTACCTGTTGTGAGTATAATACAGCTAGATTAACTAATGCTGTAGCTACAGATGGATGATTAGCACCAAAACTTTTCTCTCTAATATCTACAGCTTGTTTATATAGAGGTTCAGCTTTATCAAATTTATTCTAAAAGGTAAGATTATACCATCAGATAAATATTCTGGAAGTTGTGAAATAATTAGGAGATAAACACCAACTGTTTAGAATTTAGAGGACTGTTATTGTCCATTGGATACCACTTAAATCAATAGAGACTGAGATTGCGTAGCAATCGAGCGCTGCCTATGAACAAAAAAATGACATGTTTGATTTGAATTACTAAGTGACTGGACAATGCGGTCTGTTCGAAAAGGGAGGCCAATCTGCGTTAATTTTGATCATGGGAACAGATAATGTACGTAAGTGTTTTATGTACTTTTTAATTGATTTTGAACTCCAGCAGTGAATAGGTTCCAAATAAATTGCATATTAGGGAGTTTAATTTAACCAGTCTGATTGTGACAGAATGTGAGAATCGCCATAGCAACCATTATTGTCAGACCAGAATTGAAATGAAATTTACTTATTATTATCTTTTAAATACACTCACTAATTTTGAATTTTTGTGTTTTAGGTGTGTGTTTCAGTAAGCCAATAGTTGAATTTCATTGTTGATGACATACAAGTAAGATTTCCTAGTCTAGAATAAAGTTTTGAGGTGTAGAATTTTTGGCCACTACAAAGTGAATCTAATAATACCCAGGAAATATTTAATTGATTCGCAGTTAGTTGCCCAGGAAATTTAGAGGACTGTTATACTCTTTCAACGCCGCTGTTCGACCAATCAGAATCCAAGAAATTTCCATTTTGGGCTACAATAATTCATATTTGCTAGAAACTCAACAATGATATTTTATATAATATAAATTCCCCTGTCCATCATCAAACTTTCCACATTGACAATGTTTACAATGCCATTTTAACTATTCATGAAAATTGCTGAAAATTTCTCAAGAATTGAATGCTGTATATATATATATATATATAGGGTGAATAACTCAATAACAAAGGTCATTTTCAATGTATTCTTACAGGTCTAAGGGTTTTAATCTGTAACCCGCACAGTTCACAGCTAACTAAGTGCGTCCTTTTTGAATTTCAGAATCTTTTTTTTAAATAACATCATCTTCCATGCATTATTGTTTTGTTTGTTTTTACATAAGCATATATATACCTGTTTTCTGTATAACATGGACAAATGACGAACAATACCAGACACCCCAGCTGAATCAGGACTTAAATGCTGTAAAAATAGTCAAAGAAAGCCAATGTGAAGTTTTTCAATATTAACCAAGCTAAAAGCAAGTTGAAAACCAAATGAAACACTCTAACATAACATCTTAATTTGTATAGCACACAATCAATACTTGTATTAGGAGTTTCAAATGCACTTGCAAAGTTATACATTTTGGTTCCATTACATCAATAGTGTTGTATGAACAGGTGAGTTTTCAATCTTGTTTTGAAAATGCAGACAAACTTTGATTATTTTAGATGAAGGGGTAGTGAGCTGAAGAGTACTGGAATTAGCGTTTGGTCATTTCTAAGCTCATCAATGGTACTATTAAGAGTTGTTTTGAAGAAGATCGTAGGCATTTTCCCGGAATGTATGCGATATCATTTAATTGTGGTATTTTAATTAAACACACAAACTCACCTTGAGTCGTATTTGTAGAGCTCGTTCATACAAAGGTTCAGCTTTATCAAAGATTTTTTTATCATTATATAAAGCAGCTAGATTATTTAATGATTGGGCCAAGTCCAGATGATCTTTACCCAATAAATTCTCCCTCATCTCTATTGATCTCTTAAAAAATGACTCTGATGTTCTAAAAGAAAATTAGATATGGAAGATATCTGCACATTTGAATAACAGAAGATATAGCCCAATATTTTAATAATAATCATTTTTGTTCAAAGTGTACCTGTTTATAGACAGCCACAAATCTGATATTTTTCATGAATTCTAATTGAAATTTCAAAATTCTATGTGAAAATTTAGGAAAAAAACTTACTCCCAATCATTTTGCAAATAATACAAAACGCCTAGTTCATTTAAAGTTCGAGCCAAATCTGGTGATTCTGGACCCAAAGCTAACTCTTCTAAATGAAGAGTTCTTCTCTGAAGTTTATCTGCGGCATTATTTTGACCCTAAATAATGAAATTGTTATAATTGTTATAAATCAGAATATATTTTTTAATTAAGCTATAATATAACAATATTTTACATGTATCTATTTTTTAAAAATATTTAATAATTCTTTATAAAATTTTCAAGCCAAGCTTGCATTCGACTTAAATATATATCTAACAAACTTTCAAATTTTGTTTCCCACCCTCTACTGGAGATCGTGGATAAGAAATGAAATGAAATGAAATGAAATGGGGTTTAACGTTCTACTGTTCTGCTCCTAACCTGGACAAATGAAGACGGGCATGTGCCATACAGTGTGCTTTGAGGGAAATTTTGCCTGGGCAGCGGCCTACTCTTATATAGAATTCCAACTGCCAAGGGATCTTTTACGTGCACGCCAATGTGTACACAGGACCTGTTTTCCGTCCCATCCGAATGACTAGACAGCTGTCCTTGTCAGGCCCTCCGTCCTGCATCACTGACAAGGGGAAACCACGCCAGAAAATCGGGATAAACTTTCTCGGCCAATGCAGGGATCGAACACCCGACCTCCAGGCTAGCGAGCCAGCGTCTTACCCACTTAGCCACGTGATCCCCTCGTGGATAAGCTACTGTGTTAATTTGAGATAAAGCTCTAGTTGTTTCAATCAACTATTATCAGTTGGTAATTCATGTCGTTGACAGAACTTACAGTTTTAACAGATTTAATACGTTTCTTTATCGATATGGCTCTTTTACGTAATGGTTCTGCTAAATCGTGTCTGTAAAAAGAAATTAAAGTTATAAAAAGAGAGAGTTTCTAAATAACTTAATATTGTTTCATTGTGATTCGGTCCTATTTAATGCCTATATGAGTGAAAAATAGACCAATAGTTTTATGGTGGAATTCTGCTTATATTTGGCAGGAAGTCTGAAACGGCTATTAACAAAATTAAGAAAGCAATTAGCCGCTAAAAATCATTTAAAGAATTATGTTGTAGCGAGTCACGTTAATTTCATGAGTTTTACAGTGCAAAAGTTTCATATTCTTCAATACATCATAAGTGTTATAATTAACCAAATAAAATAAGGAGACTTACTTGTTTTGCTTTTGATATAAATTAGCCAGAGATTCTACTTCCCTAGCAACCAAATTATGCTCAAAACCGAAGGCACTTTCATATATTTCTAAAGCTTGTCTAAAAAGAGCTTCAGCAGTTGTATATTTTCCCCACTGAGCATGTAGACCAGCCAGTTGATGTAAAGAACGGGCCACAACAGGATGATCAGGATCCATGGCAGTCTCACGAATTTCTAAAGCTCGTTGTAATGGTGGTAATGCCTGAAATGATATTAGCCAACAATTTCTATTTTGTATATGAATAAAGGAAATGAAATGATGTTTAACACCATACTTTTCTGAAAATCAACCAGGCTCATGAAGACAGACACACACCACAACTATGAAAAGATCTTGTATATAACATGATGCCATTGGTATACACAAGACCTAGGATTTTTGTCTCATCCAAAAGACTGACACTTTTTCCTTGCCAAGCCCTTCGTCATGCACCACTACCAAGGGAAAAATATACTGGAACTTTCTGGGACATTATGGTTTTAATTGCATAATCTAAACAAAGCTTACTTGATTCAATAGCACCATATCTTTTAAAAATCTACCCAATGTTTCATACATATCTGCTATAAGAGGTAATGTTACTAATCCATTATACTGACCAATACCTGTAAATATATCATAATAATGGCCAATTACCTGTAAATATATCATAATAATGACCAATACCTGTAACCATATTATAATGCTGATTCATATATTTTGTGATGGTGAATATACCCCTTGTTTTAAAATTACAATGGATGACTTTCCCATGAATCAATGAACTTCATGTTTTTCAATTGATTACTATTTTTTCTGTGATATCCATGTTTTTGTTGATTTGTGAGGTTATGTATAAAATTGAGGGCTGGCAATACTGTATGTGCTTCTTGCAATCAACATTTACTAATTAATAGAGAGTGAAATGTGATTGAACCTAAATTATTTAAGTTTCACTTGACCTAACCTGGTTATTTTGGGACTGACATACATACATGGAGGAGGAAACTCATAACCCTACTTCTTGTCACATACAAATTCAGGACATCCACAAAGGTGGATCCAGGATTTTCAGAAAGGGGGGGTGTGCTGCCCCCACTTGGAAATGCGAAGCCTGGCCCTCGGTGGGCGGACTGACGGGCAATCAACCAAGTCACCAACTGGCTCGTTTCGGAGTAAATTACGACGGGGATCACTACCATTTTGAAGTATTTTTGTTCTCCTTTCCCGCAAATTGTTCGTCACCGCAAAAAATAGGGGGGGTGGGGGCGTGCGCCGGGTGAGCCCCCCCCCCCCTTCTTGGATCCGCACCTGATCCAATTTGTGCTAAATGTGAATCAGTACTGTGTAGTAAAGAAAAAAATTACCTTCTTCTGTTTTTTTAGTTGCTGTAAAATAAGCTGCTGCCATATCATTTTTATCAACCCCTAAATATTGCCAGTATGCCAACAGCTCAGTAGACCGTCCCCTAAAAAGAGTAATCATTAAACTTAAACTCTCAGAATGACTTCACTTTAGTGCAGAATGAAGCAAATAAGGTGGTTTAAAATATGTAGCAAATAATTTTGCTTTTACAAAGAGATCAATTAACATAATATGTATCAGTTAAGCCAAACAATTTGCTAGAAACGAAGTAATTCACTTTGTGGTCCTTTAGATTTCCCTATGACTGTCTCCTATAATATTAATTTGTTGCTTCTTAATTATTAAAGATAATACAATACAATATTACCTTTCATAAAGTCTTTGAAATATACACAGATTTAAAATACAATGTTTTAATGTATCTTTATCACCAGCTTGTCTTAGTAACCATGGTAATTCATCAGCTACACGACATGTCACACATCCTGGTCTAAAACAATCCAAAATATTATAAATATCAATCTTTGAAAGATTTTACATCAAACATAAGAAAAGACTGCAATAATCTGACTTATAAATCAATAATAGCATCATGTTAATGAGTCCAGTATTGTTTCATTTATTTGCATGGGTCCCATTTAATGGATGCTGATTATCAGTAAGACAATTACTGGCTGATAATTAATGTTAATAAAACTTTAATTAAGAAATTAAGAAGACTAAATCTTAAAAAATAATATACTACAATATACTGAGTTGGCTACACACACTTCATGAAACTTACACCAAGAACTGTGAATGGTAGTCTATTAATTCTTGTCTTATATCTGTAACTTGTTCACCGTCATCTTTACCAAAACATAAATCATATACACCTTTCATAGCCTGAAATATTTTATTACCATGGGTTCAGTTCTTAAACCCATTGACACTCACACCCCTATCCATATTAAGTTTTTACTTTAAGAGTCATAGAAAAAAAATATATGTTTACAAAATTCACAAAGAAAATCAGCTTAAATTTTTTATTCAGTTTTTCATTCACAAATAAATTTAACAATAAATTTTATAGCCTTTGAAACACTCTTACTTGTCCAATTTCCAGAATGTACTTACAGCTTCATGAGCAAATGTTATCAAGCCTGCTTGATATTTTATAATAAGAAGTGATGAAAGTATATCAAATATTCGAACTAAAAACGTCCATGTTAAATCTGGTATTAGACTCATTAATTCATTCTCTTCTATACCATTTCTACTAACACATAAATACTTTAATATCTGAAACATGGAGAACAATCACAATATATAGAGTTATAAATGTATTGGGGGGGGGGGGTTGGTGGCAGCTTATTGATAATGTTAAAAGTCGGCAATGACTTTGGTGGCCCAACACTGGCTAGTTTGTTTCAATTTGGACTAAGATCTCAATCTTGGATGGGATAGTGATGAGTTGGTGTTTGTTTGTGTTCGTGTGGATGGTGAAGGGAGACAGAGTGGTCTAAACTGCTGCAATACAGACCTTTAAATGAGTATGGTCTAACTGTGATAATCTAGGTTTCTCCATCTTATGTTAGCCTCAAAGTAAACAAAGGGGGTGGGAAACCTTCAGGACTAAATCTTATTGTTATGCCATCTGGTGCGAAAGTTCGTAAAGTGTGAATCCATTTTGATTCAAATACTTTCCTTGTGACATATTGTCAATATCAAGATCAGTCTTGTAACAATTCTACTTGCTACCCACAAATACATAGGTTTATGATATTAATTGTGAATCGAATTGTTAAAGGTCAGAATATCCTGTTCACAACCTTATGTATGACCTAATCACAGCGTTGTTATTGCAAGATACAAATGTTGGAGGTTCATTATTATTATGATGTTTTGTATTGGGATAATATACGAAATCATAATAACAATAATAAAAACTCTGACCAATAAAACAGAAATTACCAATTTGATCATGCCTTCGTTTTCTGGAGCTTCTAGACTAGATTGTAGTAGATGTATAACCTGGATATAAAGCAGTTCACATGTACTAGTAGATAACAAATTATCTATATCATCACTTAAATCATTCTCTTTTTCTCCTCCACAACTACAAAATTCAACAATACGTTAATTAAATAAAAAAATGTCCAGAAAAGGATGGCATGACGTCATATCACAGAACATACAGGTAACTCAAAGAATGTAAGATGGCGGCTATTTCAAGTGTACCATTCTGATCTATTGATGGTTTTAAATAAAAGTTCTTTTGAGTGTATGGTCTTAAACTCTATATATTTAACTTTTATTCTGGCATGTTCAGGTTATTATAAAGTAATGTACCTTATTATATAAGCAGCTATGATCATAACATACAAGGGTGTACAGGTTTCCATGGTCCCACAATGAGACAAAATCTTTCTTTCATTTTCATTGGATACAATTACATCATTAGCCGACAATTCAGTACAAAATAATTCTTTGATATTTTTTACACTGGATGAATCCAAGAGTAAGGTTGGCCATGATCTAAAAGAAAAGATGAAAAGTTTAGAAATAATTATCAAAGCAAAATTAACAAGTTCATAGATTTTTCAAACCTTGCCAATTTTAGGACATAAAAATCTTAAAAATAATGTAAGCCAGAAATATTCATAGTCACTCACAACCATGAAATTTCACATCAGCTTGGTTCAGTATAAGACAGCATAAACAGTTGTAGTATACATTATTATTGCAAAGCTCTGTGTTTTAAGTCAGAAAATACACAGATAAATATTATTTTTTTTAAAGTCCTACTGTTGCAGATTCTTTGTATGTTACTTATTATCTAGTTATGACCATGTTAAACTCTAATTATAAACTGTCTTCACTTCAAAATCAACATGACAGCTCTGACGTTATAAGAGTAACTGTTATCCACTGTAAACAAACAAAGCTATAGAGATGCGCTATATTAGTTTTTAGTCCAACAACTTATTTTGCGTATTCATCTACTGCCACATGTTTACAGAGTAACATGCCCTTGGAATTGCAATTTGTTACTTCTTCCATTGTAGAAACTAAATTCTTTACTAGATAATGAATAATATATCAAGAATTATAATAGGACCTAATATATTGAGGATTCCCTATAGTCAGTAAACCTTAAAGGGAAATGAAAATAACTAAAAAAATTACCGTTAATGCTCCTTATTAATAATAGCATAGAATCAAAATATTAGTCAAACTACAAATCCTACCTCCATACTTGAGGACATGTATTTTCTTCAGCAGATACTATAACTCTAGCATCAACAGGCAGTGGGTCCAACAACCATTTCAGATGAACTTCAGCTTGCTGTAATAACAATAAATTATTCTAAATAGACAGAAATGGGGTTTAACGTCAACTTGACACTTGACTAATATATGGTTCAATTTTATTTCAATAAATTGTTTGCAGGAAGGGTTTCTTTAGCAGTGGGATGAAAACCATAGAAAACCCACAAGGTTGGACAGGCGACCCAACTCCTTGCCACGTACAACCGGGAAATCGAAACCACGCCAGCGGACTCAATGACAGACCTTATGATACAGCGTGCACACGGAAACCATTCAGCCATCCACACACACACACACCCCCACCCTCATAGATAGGAATTCGCTAGTTTACCGTTATTACCAGCAAAGGTAATGGTACTGTTAAATAGTGCTCCTACAGTTAGGACTTTTTGTTATTCGAATAACCGTACCGTTTGGTATCAATTTTCAACATAAAACAGACCTTATCAGGAGGTGCGAGTCATTACTTGCGCGCACGCTATACTCTTTTCAAAAGGCATTACAATTCTTAAATGAAAACTGTTTAAGGCCATAGTTACTTGAATACCTGGTTAATATCTACCATAATATACAAAACGTGACATATGGTGACAATTTTACGATTACACAATGTTACTAAAAATAGCATTTTGAATGGTGGTTACATTTTTTAATAAATATTAAACAAGGTAGAATAATATTTAGAAATGCCGAGAAGTATTTGCATTGGATTAACAATAGCAAAAGTCAGAGAACAAGGTCCGTTGACTTTGCCGTACAACTACGAGTGCTATTAATAGTATTATATTTTACGAGTCGACATCGTGGGGCGACAGTTACATTCTAAGATTTTCAAACATCAAATACAAAAGAAGGATATAGATGTATTTCTGAAAACCTTCTTATCTTGGTTCACCAGGATAACGGAAAACTTTTGTTATAAAGAGGAATATAACGGGACATAACTCTCCAAATAACCGTACCGTTCAATTCGAACCGTCTAATTCTAAATGTTTACAGTTATCCGACTACCCATAGGAGCACTACTGTAAAAGTTACTGCATCAAAATATAATTAACTAGCAGGATACCCGGCTTCGCTCGGGGGTCATAACTCCGAAACCGGAAGTGGTAGACTAACGCCACCTGGCCTATGTTACTCCCCGGTCCGAGCTACCCCTATACCCCAAATTTCAGACTCAGGGCAGACCTAGTGTAGCCACCAACCCCGAAAAGACCGGCTTCGCTCGGGGGTCATAACTCCGAAACGCCACCTGGCCTATATTACTCCCCGGTCCGAGCTACCCCTATACCCCAAATTTCAGAGTCGGGGCAGACCTTGTGTAGCTGCAACCCCGAACAGACCGGCTTCGCTCGGGGGTCATAACTCCGAAACCGGAAGTGGTAGACTAACGCCACCTGGCCTATGTTACTCCCTGGTCCGAGCTACCCCTATACCCCAAATTTCAGACTCAGGGCAGATGTAGCCGCTAATCCCGAACAGACAGACTTAGCTCGGGGGTCATAACTCCGAAACCGGAAGTGGTAGACTAACGCCACCTGGCCTATGTTACTCCCCGGTCCGAGCTACCCCTATACCCTAAATTTCAGACTCGGGGCAGACCTAGTGTATCTGCCAACCGCGAAAAGACCGGCTTCGCTCGGGGGTCATAACTCCGAAACCGGAAGTGGTAGACTAATGCCACCTGGCCTATGTTACTCCTGGGTCCGAGCTAACCCTATACCCCAAATTTTAGACTCGGGACAGACCTAGTGTAGCCGCCAACCCCGAACAGACAGACAGACAAACGACAGTCACAAATATATATATAGATTATAATATGACACTACGAGAAAGTTGCTTATAAGTAACTTTTATAATGATCTTACCTCAAATCTATCAATAGAGTCTAAAACTAAGATAGTTCCTCCTGGAGATTTAGATGATATTTTTTCTAGCCATCTAGGAAAATCTTCAATAAGTCTGGAAGAATCACTGGTTAAAACAGGAGGATTGTTGATCTGTTGCATCAACTGAAACAAAATTTACCCCAGATGGTGTTAAGACTGAACATTATTATTTTAAGACTATGATAACTCTTATCTTTATCAGTCACATATTATTGTAAAATTGAACTCATACCTTGAATAAATGACATACCACAAAACAACAATAACCTGATTTTATCCGCCAATCTTACTACAAAAATATTGGATTACCTGAAAAACACCAATGAGGCAAGCACTGGGCAAAAATGTTGGTAACCCAACAGCTGTCTGCCAGCTTATTGTGTGCTAGCTTGACTAAGGGAGCGATTGTCATTTCTTGATCAAATTATTAGGCAGCTTTGGGAACATTGAGGGGTGTCAACCACTGTTCTTAATTGGCTGATTAACCAGCCACTATGGTTTCATAAATCAATCTACTGTTGGCTAAATAACAACGGGTTCATTATTACTTGTTCATTAAGTAGTCAATCAACTTGCTTGTCGGCTACAGTTATCTTAGTGAGAATCGGCCATGTCGTTCATAATCAGAGTAATTGGCACATTTAATGGTAAGCTTGCTGATTATTCATACCAGGTTCAGTAAGCTGCCTTTAATTTGTGAAAATAAGCCAAGTGGTGAAACAAGACGATTGCGGTATGAATTCCAGGCACTGTTAGATATTAAAATAATAACTGGATCATACATATGATCATCTCTCAACCCTCCATAAGTATATCACAACATTTTTAGCTACCTTCCTGTAGCTAGATCATATATTGATGGATTCACTGACCAGTTGTTAGGTAAATTTAAATCTTCATTGAATAGAATCCCTAGCTAGAACACTGAATACGCAGAGAAACAGTCATCAATAATATATTTTCCCTGACAGAATCTCCAATGCCGAATTCCAATGACATCTGACATACTGGTTGGAATTAGGTCACCCGTTTTAAATATTGTTTACCATTATGATTTTTTTTATACACAAGTTGACAGAGGCTTATATGTTTTTAGTCCAAATATATCATCAAATCACACAGATTGTACGCGGAAAGTATCTTTAATAGCTATAAAAAATAAAAATTAGGCACAATTAATCCTGATCATACCTGAGAAGACAATCTACGAATCATAAGAATTGGATCAGCACTGACAGATGATGGTTTACCAACAAAATGATATAAAACTAGGCAGTTAGGATTTCTCTCTCTTAGTTGTTGAACCCTGAAATCACGAACATTTTGATACAACATATTATCTTATTAAACATTATATGCATAATCCTCATAAGATAAATGTCAGTAAACAGAAATGACAAAAAAAGTTACAGTATGAATGATTGTTTAAAAAGTTGAAGAAGCCATCTTTAAAAGATGATAATCTTGAGCTATTAAAGGTTTTATATGATTATATAAAACTGTATTATCACTATAAAACGAGTCATCACAGATACATGAAGCTCAATAATGTTTATACAAATAAATACAGACGATCTATTTAAGTGTGACTGGCCACAGTTTTTCAAACTGACACCTTCAGTAGTGTCTAGATAGCTAAAGGCTCCATTATTGTTGTGATTATTTTTGGGCTCAATATTCTGAGCTCTATAGATTTAGGCACACTTAAATAAAATCATATTAATGGACTACACAACCTACCATTTAGAGAGTAGTAAAGACCGTCCACAACCACTAGGTCCCATAACAAGTAGTGGTGGATATGGTCCAGCAGCTGATATATGACTGTTTAATTTTTCATAGTACTACAATAAAATTGATTTTAGTTTTAATTGTATACTTAATCAGGATTTCTGAATATTTTAAATGATTTTAATTATCACTAATACTTAGTCAGGATTTCTGTTGTTTTGTACAAATAATTTTCAATAATACTGAAAGAAAGTATTTTTTTAAAAATAGAAAAATAGGATTGCCAGGCAACAAGCAGCTTTGTAAGGAAAACTATAACATCACAGTATAATATGATGTAATTCGAAGGAGCACTAACTCCACTCCAGAAACACAGATTTTTAGATTAATTACAGGGAGTTTGTTAACAGTGAAAATTGCTCTGTAAAAAAATGATCCATGACTGATTTCCAACAGGATTTCATATGACTAGCAAAGTTTGAAATGTGGGTGTATAATAAAAAGTCTAAAATAGAATATTTATACTTGTTAGGTACCTTTTCAAATCCTAATTCACAACTAGATCTAAGGGCATAACACAAAGCTCCCATTTGTTCTAAGTCATAGTTTATATCCCACAGAGCTCCACCACACAGTCCATTCTCTGTGTGTTCATCTTCTTCTGTTTTCTCTCTAGCAACTCCTTGTTCCTAAAATAATATATAGTTAAATTAGATTTACAATATCTTATCAATAATTTAATCCTTACATTCTCAAAATAGAATACCAGTATTCCAACAAGATTGTGCTGAGTGCAAAGGGAAACCCAAACAAAACCCAAAATAGACACTCTGCAAGCAATAAACAACAAAAATCGAATCAAGAGAATGGATCCGGGGGTCATCCGTAAGCAGTCCAAGGGCCATCCGTAAGCAGCCTCGGGTTTGTAATGATATGCTTAACTCAAAATGGAAAACAAAACAATGATTTACAAGAAAGACGCAATAGAAATAACACAACTGGTCTTGATGGTGGTTATCTCCCGAATTGCGGTTCTTGGTGGTGATAGTCCGCTAGTTGAGGTCATGAGTTAGAATATCAAAAGCTAAACAATAATAAGTGTGTTAATCCAGACAGAATTTCAGAAAATGCTAAAAATGAATAAATAAAGTGTAATAATGGTTACCGTGACTGAAGGTCAAAAGTTCTTTAGGAATTTGGAATATACTGCTAATGAATGTTTTGACTTACCGATTTAAGTATTTTATCTAAAGCAGCATAAACCATTTCAGCACCTTCATGTGGACTAGTATATTCACTGATTATATGCATATTACTTTCTTCCTTTAATTTGAGACCATCTGAATTATCTCCACTAAAACACATTCTGTTAGAAAAACAATACAGTATTACATAATATACCATGCTGAGTGATTTATAAGTAAAAAAAATTCAAGGCTATTCAGATTATTTTACATACACTTCATCTCATTCATTTTTATATTATCAATTTTATTTAGTAAAAAACCTTGAGGGAACCAGGCCACAGATGAAATGAGCTTTCATTGTATAGCAAGATAAATTTATCCGGTAAACAACGGAAGGCTTATAACCTTTACAAAAGAGAGAGAGAGAAATGGGGTTTAACGCCCACTCGACACAAACTAGGTCATTTCGGGACTAACATATGGTTCAATTTTATTTCCACAATTCGCTTGCGCGTAGGGGTCTTTAGCAGTGGGAGGAAACCGGAGGACCCGACGAAAACCCACGAGGTTGGACAGGCGACCCTACTCCTTGTCACATACAACCGGGGAATCGAAACCACGCCAGTTGACTCAATGACAGACTTTATGATACAGCGCGCACGTGCTAACCATTCAGCCATCCAACCCCCCTATAACCTTTACAAAGATTCACACATTACAGTTCAAAACTCTATAATGCTGTTTCAAAAATATGTGGAATCATTATCATTCTCGAGTTTATGCAATTACACCGTATCCACAAGTGGGATCCCTTGTACACTTATTAAATAGCTATCTATGTATGTTACCACAGTAATGATATCTGTGAGATTGCAATCGCTCATACGGTTGCATAGTTTATTACCAATGTAAACTCCTCAAATGATCAGGTGTTCTAGAAAGAGGAAGCATATTTCAAGCCAAAGACAATCAGCTCAAGAAAACAAATTACAATAAACATTTATCATACCTTTTATCATTTGCATCTTTAAAGGCAATCACAGCAGGTTTAACAGAGGTCGATTCTGTAAGTGCATATTTTATATCAAAAATATTTTCTCTAAAAATTAAAAAAAACAAGGATATTAATTACTGTTATGCCACTAACTACATTCTAATAGATTTCTTTTCTAACACTTTGCATTTGTTTAGTCATATCTAAAAATGTTTTCCCTGGAAAATTATATAAATTATTTTATTTTAAATATCTAGTTATTTTAAAATAGAAATAAAGCAAATAGGCTTTCAAATTCTTAATGGATGATTGTATCAGATGTTCTTACCTATCTAATGGATTACCAACAAAAGCTACTAACAATGAAGCCATATCTAACTGTTTTTGTCGTGCTTGTTGAAATCGAGGTATATACTGAAATTCAAATAAAATACAAAAGATTGCAATTTCTAATACAGGTCAAATTAACAAAAAAGTTAAAATATAGGTTGCCAGGCAACAAATATACTGACTACCAGTTAATTTATCCAAGCTATTTACAATTTAAATGTCTGAAGTTTTGATAAAATTAAGCTGTCCGATTAATATATATATTATATTGATAATATTGGTAACATGTACGATATATTTGCTATTTTCTTGTAATTATCATAAACATTAATCAAAATGCATAATGCCACACAACAAAAATTTTACATCAAGGAACTTTTTATTTGTTAAAACCTGTTAACTCTGAAAGGAATGGAAGCTTAATGTTGCTATTTCCAGAAGTTTCCAAGACCTCTGTTGACCCAATTGTGCCTCTTTCACCTACAGAAATTAAGATACAGAAAACTTACTCGTTTATCGGGTATTTGATTATCTTCTTGTAAATAAACCACAACTAATGACTTTCCTTCTTTCTGACATAATAACCTTAACATAGGTACATATTCCTGTAGAAACAAACATACATGTATGCAATAAAATTAATATAGGACCATATTTCAGTAGAAACTTAGTAAGCCTTAATAAGAGCCAATGATATTAATGAAAGGTTTCAATTTATTAAAATTAAAGAGTGGAACTGCAAACCAAATCTCTGGTTAAGGATCTGTGTTGTCTTATATTTAAAAATGTATTAAAATATTCAAAATAGGATGCACCTTCTCAATACTTTGACACAAACAACAGGAAATGAATTTATAGCTGCACACTTTAAACTATATTACCTTGTCAAAGACTGTAATTTCTGGAAGCATATGTTGTGGAGCAGATATATAGATTCTCTTGACTTTATTAATAGCCTGATCAGTAAGTAGTTGACCTGACTGACTCATATTAGCTAATGCGGAACTCCAATCATCTGAAAAAATGTTTTGATAAACACAATAATCAATTACACTATAAGTAGAATAACATCTTCATTAACCCTAATAAAATGTCCTTAGAGACAAACTTTGATAATATTTGATGTAAGATTCAAGAAGATCCTCTATAGAACCCAATTCCTAATACAATTTCTACACGTTGTGATATTATAATTGATTACCAGTATTTCATTATTAAATATACTGTACCTTTATTGACATTTGTGAAAGGACCTTCAAGTTCCATCATAGTATGAGCAAATTCTGGTCCACGGAGGTATGTAGGTTGATGTAGCTGTACAGTGCTACCTAAAGATGGTTCACTCCACCAATCACCAGGGTTGTTGTTTCCTGAAAAAGGAAAAAAGAAAAGTTAACTTATTGGCAGATAATTTATAAAACGAGCATGGCTAAAAAGGTATAGTATTTATCCTAATCTACTTAAATACATTTACAGTCCATATGCTCAAGGACTCTTGTCTACAAATTTAGAGAGAGAAAACATAAAAAGGAAAGAGATATGGTTTTTAATGTACACACAAAACAAACTAGCTTGCTACAAAACTAACATATAGTAATCTTTTATTCAATAATTCCATTGTGTGCATAGAACTTTAGCAGCACAAGCCTGATACAGGCATATAAAAATGATTTTATAGAATTGTAATGTTACCTAGAGTACCATCTACCAGAAATCTAGATGTTGTATCACCATCTTCATACCCAGGTGAATATTTTGTCATCTTGTTCTCTAGATTTCTTCTATCCCTTAAAACATTCTGTAGTTCATATTCTGCTGTTTCACGATAAATCTACAAAACAATAGTAAAAATCAATCATATAGTACGATCTAACATTATAATACATTTAAAAATCCCTTAAAAAAACAAACCCTGTGTAATAATTTTCTCTTTTGTTTTGGTTAATAGAAGTGTCAATTCCATTAAATTTGATGCATTGGTGTTAAGTGTTTTGTGAAGTGGATATCTGTTTTTTAAAATTTTAGGTTCACAGACAGAGTCTGTCTTGGGAATATTTGACACAGAATATGTTAATGACTCAAATATCCATTTTCAGGAATTGATTATCATAAATAAATTATTAAATTTCAATGCATAGCTAAATGCCCTGATTTCATATTTATAAAATAAGTCCACTGACTTGAATGTAAATTTATCCAACCTTAAACCTCCTTTGTACTTTATCACGATCACATTCAAATGAAGCGGCTCGGGCTATTGCTCGTTGTTCTGCTTGTAAAGCCATATCTCTTTCATTTCGTAACTTTGTACATGTTTTCTGCAAGGCCAGTAACTCTGATCGCATTCTTTTATTTTCCTGTTCTAACTTCTTTTCTTTTTTCTGCCAGTTTGCAATATCATTTTCTTTATCTAACCTATACATCTCAAACTCTCGCTTGATTCGCTCTGTTTCTGGATTTTCCAAATCAATTGACAGTGCTGATCTTAAACTACCGCCTTTTGGTTTTCTTCCAACTGATCCTACCCTACCAAGCCCTAACTTTCCTCTTGGTTTCATTTCTATTGGTATGTGCTTTATGACGCCTCCTGATCTGCCTCGAATCTTTAAATCCAAGATGTCATCATCATCGTTTGATCGCAGGAAAGACCCAACTGTGCCCATCTTGAAGCAAATTTACCAACTGTTAAACTTTTCTAAATGAATTTTTATTCTTACATTGTTGGTTTATCAAATCTCTTTCAGGTGTTCAGTTCAAATATATTTTCTAGAATATAAAGCATTGTGATTTTTCAAATGGCACCTTCAATGAAATAAGACACCGCCTTTTTTTGGACTGCCATAGTACTGTTACACTGACTATTCATTTGCCATAATTCTAAAAAGATATCAGAGAATTAAAATAAGCTTATCAGATAAAATATTGTTAGTTTACACCATTCACAAACGCACAGTGTATGTAATCATTCTGGATAGCCATTTTTGACAGGTTCTATTTCATGTTGATTACCAATACCACATATGTTGATGAAGGTTTTTCTGAAAAGAAGTAAAGTTAAGAATAATTCTGTGACGTGCTAAATATGCAAGATTACTGATTTAAAAGTTACTAAAAGGAGAGGAGAGGTACAAATCTGTAAAATAGATGTATGTCGATACAAAGCACTGTTTGTTTTCTTGTTCTTTATAGGGTGGGGGGGGGGACAAATTTCGAGGAATAAGATGATTATGAGAATTTTTGACAGATTTTGTGATTGCAACACCCAGATATACACTGATCAAAAACTGGTCAGTTAAAGTCTTCCAACCATACATCGTACATCTTTCTACCACCTATAGAAAAGTATAGAATGCATCTTTGGTAAGGTAAATAATTAAGTTTTTGATCAAAATAAAAAGGAAACTGCACATGGAAATTTTCAAAAACATCAACAGCTTGGGCCGGGTGAAATGGTTTTGGGATGAAACGACATGCACCCCTTTCAGAACGTTATTACTCTTGCGAATATGCGTTTCATTATGCTAAATCTAAACCTAAGTAAACTATACAATTACCTGAATAAATGCTATAATTATAAATACTGTATTTTCGTGTTCTTCAAAACGGTTTATTTATTTACCTTTTTCTGACATTAAAACGGAAACAGAAATGCGAGTTACCTTTCCTTCTTAAAGAATAGTAGTCTTGTCCAACAGGACATAAATGTCGACCGTAATTGTTAATGATAGGATGTGCAATGTTTACAAAATAATAGCCTCGAATTACTGGTACGTTAGTAATTAGAATGAGTCAGGACTCATCATTAAGGTAAAATGCACGTGGTGACCAAATAAGTTGATTAAGTTAATATAGGGAATATATAATATGTAACAGGCATTGCCTGAGTAGAGCGAAGCTGATTATTGTCGAATATAAAACCTTCATAATTAATTTTCTCAAGTGATACATTACAAAAAATGTTAAATAATTTAGTTTTTCCAAATTGATTTTCATTTAGATCTAAATTGTATACATTAATTTTGTTTTTTAAAAAGAACAAAAAAAGTGTGAGAATTATTTTCATTGACGTCAAAAATATGTGACGTCATTGATTAGACGCGTCATAGAAATAGTTCTATGAGGCGCGTAATCTCACTTGGGCGAGATTTGGTAAGTTGACATGCGCATTGCCTGTTTTGCCCAGTGTATCCGGTGCCGGTCTGAATTTTTTTTTAATCAACAGTCTGTGGGTGACAATTTCAGTTACGTTCCTGTGTTACCGGAAAAGAGCTTTGTTCAAGCACCGCGCTTCGCGCGATGCTGTAGAGCTTCGCTCTATACTAAGCAGTAAAAGAAACGTCAGGTTGGTATGTTACTCTGAATACACGCATTGCATAAAACTTGCCAAATGTTTTTATTGTATATTTGTGACCACATCTCCAACTTTACCTGATCAATATGAATAACTCAATACGCCTCCTTAACGAGTCCTTTCCAAACAGAGAGAATTGAACTCAGGAAATGTTCTCAAAAACGCACCCAGACTTCTGAGATGGTAATGTGTTCAACCTGATTTTCATGTAACTCATGCTGAACGTGTTCACCAGGAACAACCCTATAAAATGCACCCCCATACCTGACTGAATCTTCACACTACAACTAGTCATCAGCAGCATGCCATGCCACGACTCACGACAGCTCAGAGGAACCAGGCGCTTGGAAGACTCAACGCTGGCCACACTGTTCAAACTGTTGCCAATCACTTCCAGGTTCGGACCATCTACAGGCTTCAGCAACGCTTTCGGGCCACCAACACCACCAATGATCACCCCCGAACTCGTAAACCAAGGGTTACCACAAGGCGACAAGACCGCCATGTTGTGCGACAGCACGTGCAGAATCCCTTCACACAGGGAGGTCCAAGCATAATGGTTTGGGTCCTGTGGTGTTCCAAAATCTTGGTCCAGGGAGAGGAGTCAGCATCACAGCAGTTCACTACATCGATCAAGATCGCAGACCCCACGTCATATCACATTTCACAGTTCATCGAAACAACGTTTTCCAGCCTGTGCCCACACCGCCAGAGGTACTCGGGACTTTCTACAGCATGACGGTGTCAATGTTATGCACTGGCCAGCCCTTAGTCCGGACTTAAACCTGATTAACATCTTTGGGATGAAATTCAGAGGAGACTTAATAACGTCGTACCTAGACCAAACACAGCCGATGGATTGTGCCAGGCTTTTCTGAGAGTGTGGTTCTAGGTGCCAATGGCATTCATCAAACAGACCAACAGACAATTAAACACAGAATATTATAATATCAGGTTTCCATTTTCCTAAAATCAAGTTACAGTAATGAACATTAGTTACAATGGAAATTCAAAATACAGTACATGTAGTGTCATGTTCATTGGCACTAACTTTTCTTTCAAAATATTGTACATGTGAATAAGATTAGATGTCAAATTAAGAAAACTGTCAATCCTCCATATTATCTATAGAGTTATTCTTTGCTTTCTGCTGATGGAAAGAGAACCTGCGCAAGGCAATTTAATTAAATAAATAAATATATACATGTACCACATTTAGTTCAAAATAATCTAACATGTTTAGATTGGAAAGTGTCTACATCAGATGAATTTTTTTTACTTATTTTTTTTTAAATAGAAAATATGAAGAATGTTGAAACCCTTTGGGACTAATTCTTAGGAAATTGTATAGTCATTCGTTGCGGAAGTGCCTAAGTGTGAATCTATTACGATTTAAAATGGTTCAAATATAATCCAATGTGCCCAATTGTTTGTATCGTAACATTTCTACTCGCATATCAGCCTTCTAAATGATGTGATTGGCTTCTTTTTTTTTAGAGAAGATCCTAAATAATTTAATGTCAAGGAGTGATTTGCCTAAAAAATGCCAACATGTACTCAGTGTGGTGGAGAAGATTTTATAGAGGATTGTGGCCACTTTTATTGTCAAGTTTGTCAGGTCCAGTCTCAGGTAAACTTAAATGGTATCAATGTGTTAGAGATGGTTTTTTTTGTTTTTTTTTTTAAGAATACGTACATGTAACTTGCTTGGCCCAACTTAGCAAACAGACAATGAAATCTAGTAAATCTCTCCCTAGCAGTATATATGTACACAAAGTCCTGCTGATTGTGCTATGACATGAAATGGGGTTTAACATCCCAATTTTCTGCACCAACCAGGCTACTGAAGACAGGCATGCACCGTGTAGTGCTATGAGCATTATTAGTACATGTACATATAGTAAAGATGAAATAACTGATTTATATTTCATTGAAAGCATCTTGAATACCATCAAGGAATCATTTCTGAATAATGTTGAATATTTATGGCTTGAGTTAGTGATGATTTTAATTTTGGTTATTATTTGTATTTGTAAGGATATTCGAGTTGAAGAACTTGAGTTTGAAGACCATCACAATAAAACTCTGACTAAAACACCAACAACAAAAAAACAATCTGTAGAGGAAAAACAACAAGGTATTTATATTATCTGTCCCATCAAACCACAATCTTACAGGCTAATTTTAGACATTTTCCTATTTCCAAAGACAAGACATAGGAAAACAGTAGAACCTAGTAACATATCACCGAATAGTGATATTAATTTCTTTTTCAAATAATGCATAATTTAATTCTTACTTCTATATTCATCATTATGGCTGACTTTATACTATTCATTGATTTAGATTTTAATATCTTGATTTAAACCTCTTAAAGTGATTGCCCTAAGCAAGAATGGTCTTGACTGTACTATTATAATCTTTGAGGTGCCAATAGGCTTATTAGTAGAAAGCTCGAAATAAAGATTTATACATTAAACAATGCAGTCAGATCTGTGCCAATCAAGTGTCGACACTTTTAATTTTATTTACGGCTTAAAAGCTTATTAACTAATTCTATATGTTATTGTAAAACTTTTACCCAATGAAATTTATATATTAATTTAACTTCTTTCATCTGATTCGTTACTATATATTTTTATCCCTAATTTTATCTTTAATCTGATTTGTTGAAATAATTGTCTTTTTGTCTGTATGCAAATTGGTTTGTTTAAAAGACCCCTACACAGACAGAAGAGAATGGAAAATATACAGGGACATCAGATGAGATAGGCTTAAGACATTTAGTAACCCTTTGATATGATCTTGTAAATAATGTATTTTTAAACTGTATATAAAGTAATATTGAAATGGATTTGGAATTGGACTTATAATGCAGTGACCACCTTCACTATAATACTTCTCCACAAATGAGCTATACACCCCCAATCCTAGCTCATCTACAAATATTACATATGTATCACCTGGGTGCATATTCGAACCAAGAATAGCCCCGAAACGTGGGTGATAAACACTTTATATTTGCATTTTTGATTTTCCATTTTTAACAGTGGGAACATGAACACAACTGCAGGTCCATATTAAACAAGTATTATAAACAGGCCCAATATTACAACACCCCCATTGATTAACCTCAATTGAAGGTAAATCGCTAAATTTAAAAAAAATGAGTCATTGATATAAATGCAGTATAGTACTAGTAACAGAGAAGGTACTGAATTACTGAATGCGAATTGAGCAGCTTGCAATCATTTAGCATGGGGCCTGCTACATTTGTTACTAGGTTAAACCAGCACTGCATTTATGTAGCATACAAAGACCTTTGAATATGTATTAAAAAAAATTATCTTTTAATTTTTACAGATAAATTAAACCGTCTAGGTCGACCATGGACTATATATGAAGGTTATCAGTGTGTTATTAAGAAACAAGTACAGAGACTGATAGAACTTGGTGCTGATGAAAAATTGGATGTAATATTTGCATATTTATCTTAATTAAGTAAACTCAAGTCAATAATAGCCATGAACTTCAGTTAGATCTATTTGATAAGGCCAACATCAAGTTTGGTCAAAGGTCATGATATGTAAACATTCAGTGATGGGATTTCGCCTGTATATTCCGGACATGTCCGACACCATTTTCCAAATGTCCAAAATTGTCCGACCCGGAATATGTACAATTGTGAATAATATTTAAAATTCCAAAATTAATATAGTGTACTTAACCCGATTATCGATGATAATAGGCTGGATTGATTAGGTAATTAAGTGATCAAAGTATTTATCGTGTTATACAGTCTATACACCTACCTTGATTAATTACTTAATCTGCCATGATTGACTGACTTAATCCTTATCGGACAATTCATCAATCTAATCTTAAACAGAAGTCACTGCTTCCCCTTTGTCGGACTATTGATCGATCCAATAAGAGTGGTTATAATTTTAATCTACGTGCTTACCTCATGGTTTCTCCATTGTCAGACATTTTAATCACAGCATGCATCAACCGACAGCATGTATAAACGAGTCGTAAGAATATATCACACCCTAAATCAATGGACAGTCATTTTGCCTGCAATATCTTTTACGTTTTATAAGACTCCATATAGAAATTCTCATCCACAGTGGCACTTTCCCGTGATCTCGATTGCTGCATGAAAATTGCTTACTATACCTTACTATGAAGGTATGTGCTGTGTGTCACGTACGCCATACACTGAAGTTAGCTTTGCCTTTTTTATGAGTGATTTAACTATCAATGTAATTTTAAAATACTGATTTATGAAGAAGAAAATGGTGTTTTGACATCACCACAAGTATTATTATTTTGAACGCCTTACTTTCATTTGTTGCTGTATAAACCAAGACATCCCAATACAAGACAGAGCTTTTGATGTAGACCAACCAGAATGTGAAATTTCTTGTTTAGATCAATTCACTGATCAGTGCCATGCAAACAAAAAGTCACTTTAAATATTGTTAGAACTCTGGAAGTTAAAGTCTTTTGGGGATCATTCTTTCCCAGTCTCTGCATCAACAGAGTGGAATAAACTGCTACCGTTCAACCTCCACAGAAGTCCGTCACTCGGTCAATTCAAATCTTACATGTTTCAGTTTTATTATGAGAAACTAGTGAATGATACACCATGAGCATGTTTTATTGATTAGAAGCATTATAAAGGGACATATTATTATTATCTAAATTAAATAGAAGTGTATATTATTTGCAATATCGTATATGGAAATTCTCTATGTTATGGTTTTAGCAAATTGAGAATAATGACATCACAATTTATTTTACGTTATATGTTTAGAAACTAGTTTATCACTTATTACATTTTGTCATTTACTTGATTATGTCATTACTAAAGTATTAGTTGGGTTTTTTTTTCAGGAGATAGTATTTCGATGTTGGACTGCCTACCTTAGTGCCCTTCATGTTGCATTTTGTGAAAAAGAAAAATTGATACCGCCTCGATATCATACACAGGCTAGAGCACGGTAATTGACAGTAAATATAGAATTATTATAATGCATAAATTCCTGTGAGAATTATTTTGCAGGCCTTCCAACCATTTAAATAAAATATATTTAGTATGACAATTAGGGTTTTTTGACGATAAAAACAAACATAAGCCTTAATAAGTACAAATTTATCATATATTTTATACAGGGAAGTTTTTTGTGGTCCAATTGAAAACCCTGTTGTAAAAGTTGTTAGGAAGAAAAAGAACAAAGAAGCATCTAGGAAAGAAATAGTAAGTTAGATAAGATAAAACCATTTGGGTACATGTCTTCAACATTATATGAAATGAAATGAAATGGGGTTTAACATCCTACTGTTCTGCTCCTAAACTGGGCTAATGAAGATATGATTAATAAGTGTCCAATTATTGTTGTTTCTCCAATTTATTTTGTTTTACATAACGTCTGGAAGAAGGAAAACTGCAGGTTGGCGTTTGTTACATTGTCCGGCAACCTATCTTTCTTTTGAACAAGTGGCTCACTAACCAGGAGGTCTCGGGTTCGATTCTGGTTTTGGCCGAGAAAGTTTCTTGGGATTTTCCGGGCCTGGTTACCCCTTGTAAAAGAGTCTTTTCATTTGGTTAAGAGGACAAACCAAAGTCCTATGGTGTTCTTGTTGGTGTGCTCATAGCCGACTACTTCGGGTATGTCTGTTTATTTAGCCGATTTGGCAAAGTAAAGTAGGATTTTAACTCCATTTCATTTCTTTTTAAAAGAATAATACTCGGATTCATAACAAACTAGACTTTCTGCAAATGTATAAATTCAACATCTATATATATATATTTGTGACTGTCGTTTGTCTGTCTGTCTGACTGTTCGGGGTTGGCGGCTACACTAGGTCTGCCCCAAGTCTGGAATTTGATGTATAGGGGTAGCTCGGACTGGGGAATAACATGGCCAGGTGGCGTTAGTCTACAACTTCCGGTTTCGGAGTTATGACACCCGAGCGAAGCCGGTCTGTTCGGGGTTGGCGGCTACACTAGGTCTGCCCCGAGTCTGAAATTTGGGGTATAGGGGTAGCTCGGACCGGGGAGTAACATAGGCCAGGTTGCGTTAGTCTACCACTTCCGGTTTCCGAGTTATGACCCCTGAGCGAAGCTGGGTATCCTGCTAGTTCTTCATAATTTATAATACCTTAAGCATCATTTCAATTGGATACAATTGATATTGTTAGCTATGTCAACTTCCACGTATAAGGAGAATTGAAATCGAGCACTCCACACAGAATAGGCATACTTATCTCATGCAGTTTATAGCAATATACCCTAGTGTTTTGCAATAGCATAACTATTTATATTTAACTTACCTGGAATTATTGTCCCCCGCCTTTCGAAGAAAGCAGGGGACTATTAAAATGGGTTCGTCCGTCTGTCTGTCTGTCTGTCTGTCTGTCTGTCTGTCTGTCTGTCTGTCCGTCCGTCCGTCCGTCCGTCCGTCCGTCCGTCCGTCCGTCCGTCCGTCCGTCCGTCCGTCCGTCCGTCCGTCCGTCCGTCCGTCCGTCCGTCCGTCCGTCCGTCCGTCCGTCCGTCCGTCCGTCCGTCCGTCTGTCCGTCACACTTTTTGGGACACAATAACTCTCTTCCTAATTGAGCTAGAATGTTCAAACTTGGTGTATGTGTTTATTAGGTCAATGCCTTGATGGAGTTCGAAGATGAGCATTTTCCGCTTAGGGTAAGCAGAGATAAGCAATTTGATTGGTTGATGCTTTGGGACACGATAACTCTCTTCCTAATTGGGCTAGAATGTTCAAACTTGGTGTATGTGTTGATTAGGTCAATGCCTTGATGGAGTTCGAAGATGAGCATTTTCCGCTTAGGGTAAGCAGAGATAAGCAATTTGATTGGTTGATGCTTTGGGACACGATAACTTTTAATTGAGCTAGAATGTTCAAACTTGGTGTATGTGTTTATTAGGTCAATGCCTTGATGGAGTTCGAAGATGAGCATTTTCCGCTTAGGGTAAGCAGAGATAAGCAATTTGATTGGTTGATACTTTGGGGCACGATAACTCTCTTCCTAATTGAGCTAGAATGTTCAAACTTGGTGTATGTGTTGATTAGGTCAATGCCTTGATGGAGTTCGAAGATGAGCATTTTCCGCTTAGGGTAAGCAGAGATAAGCAATTTGATTGGTTGATGCTTTGGGACACGATAACTTTAGTTCTAATTAAGTGAGATTGATGAAACTTGGTGTATAGTTTCATTACAGTAATACCTTGACTAAGTTTGATAATGAGCATTTTCTGCTCAGGGTAAGCAGAGCGATACGCAATTTGATTGGTCGAGACTTTGGAAAACAATAACTCTCCTACTTTGATTGTCCCCCGCCTTTCGAAGAAAGCAGGGAACTATTAAAATGGGTTCGTCCGTCTGTCTGTTTGTCTGTCTGTCCGTTCCGCTTATTTGTGATAAATTTATTTGTGTGCTCTAATTATTTTCCTATTTCGGCGGGGGACATCAGCCTCACTGTTGGTTTGTTTTATGTTGAGTTATTGTTGAATTATTGTTGAATTAGTTTCATTTGATTCAAGTTAAATTCCCTTTTAGGAAAGAATGGAGATGAGCCATGAACTGGGAAGTGAAATATTTTATGATGAAGATAATCCTGCTTTAGAAGATGAAGATAATGTGTTTTCTGGTGGATCTGTAAATGTTAGTTTTATAGTCTTCATTTTATATATCTTTTTATAATATTACACATTAGTTAACACACAAGAATGCACATTCATTCTCCAGGTTTGGCTTGCATTGAAACTGTCTGACTGAGAAAATGTAAAATATAAGGGCTTATTATTATTTTTATATGCCCACATGGAAATGTGGTCGTATATTGCCGTCGCCCCCGTCCGTCGGTCCGTCCATCGTCCACAATTTCTTGTGAACACTCTACAGACTACATTTATCATCTGATTGTTTTGAAATTGATATATGTTGTTTGCATTAGTGAGATGAAGAAGAATATTTAATTTCAAGAACTTCCGTTAATTTCGTCTGGAGTTATGGCCCTTGTTTCACTTTGTTGCACCTTGTGAACGCTCTAACGACAAAAGTTATCATCCGATCTGTATGAAATTTATATGCATCATTTAAATTTGTAAAACAAAGAATCCTTTTGAATTTCAGCAATTTCCGTTAATTACATCCAGAGTTATGGCCCTTGTTTTACTTTGTTGAATCTTGTGTGAACGTTCTAATGACAACAGTTATCATCCGATCTGTTTGAAATTGATATGCATCATTTAAATTAGTGAAATGAAGAAGCCTATTGAATTTCAGCAATTTCCGTTAATTTCTTCTGGAGTTATGGCCCTTGTTTCACTTTGTTACACCTTGTGAACGCTCTAACAACAAAAGTTATCAACCGATCTGTATGAAATTTATATGCATCATTTAGATTAGTAAAACAAAGAAGGCTATTGAATTTCAGCAATTTCCGTTAATTACATCTAGAGTTATGGCCCTTGTTTCACTTTGTTGAATCTTGTGAACGCTCTAATGACAACAGTTATCATCCGATCTGTTTGAAATTGCTATGCATCATTTAAATTAGTGAAACGAAGAAGCCTATTGAATTTCAGCAATTTCTGTTTCATGTAATTACGCCGTGAGTTATGGCCCTTGTTTCACTTTGTTGTACCTTGTAAATGCTCTAACGACAAAAGTTATTATCCGATCTGTATGAAATGTATATGCATCATTTAAATTAGTAAAACGAACAAGCCTATTGAGTTTCAGCAAATTTCCTTTAATTACATCTAGAGTTATGGCCCTTGTTTCACTTTGTTGAATCTTGTGAATGCTTGAACGACAAAATCTGTATGAAATTAATATGCATCATTTAAATTAGTGAAATGAAAAAGCCTATTGAATGTCAGCAATTACGTCTAGAGTTATGCCCTTGATTTACTTTGTTGAACTTTGAGAGCGTTTGAACGACAAAAGTTATCATCCAATATGTATGAAATTTATATGCATTATTTGAATTAGTAAAACGAAAAAGCCTGTCGAATTTCAACAATTTCCGTAGATTATTCCAGAATTACGGCCCTTGTTTTAGTTTTTAGAACCTTGTGAACCCTCAAGCGACGAAAATTATAATGTCATCTGCATGAAATTGTCTATTAAATTCCCCTAATTACCTACAAAAGAATATATATGTGACAACCCTTGTCGACTGCTCGGACGATTTAGCTGCTGTGGGCGTATGTTTTGTTGCCGAGCAACCTATTTTTAGAAGAACTTTACAGATCTGAATGTGGAAACTGTAACACAGAAAATTGTTCAGTCTGCAAAACTTGAGAGACTTTGAGCAAAACACTCTATACTAAAAACAGTTCGGCTTAGCATGCTTACTAAATATTGTTGTCTCAGCATAACATTGGGCATTCAAACATGTACTCCAAAGATTCATATGGTTGTTAGAAGAGGGATAACGGTTTAAACAAAGCTGTTTATTAATTCACTAAAATATCTGGAATGGCTTTTTAATGATAGTCCAACTTGAAAGAAAGGAGCTTGTTGATGAAAGCAGTTGACTAATAATGCTCTTTCTGTTCATTTTGTTAATCACAGGCAGACCCAACAATACTCCGTCCCATTAACTCCCGATTAAAGTATGATGTAGATTGGATCAATATGGAAGAAACATTAAGTTTTTTGTATCTAGGTCTTTTGTTTACAAATAATCATGTGACACCATCAGAACTTATAAGGTGAGTATTCATTGTAAAAGATTAGCAACAGACTTGAAAAGTGTGAAGTAATCCATTAAGGTACAGGATCCGACAATCGATTGATTCAACAACACATGACGATTCAATCAACTCAATAGATTTTAAAAACGGACGACTTGATAGTAACGTCATCTGTCGAATCAATCAACTCAGTGGATTCTCAATTGAAACGCACGATCGATACGATCGACAACGATCGAATGTCATCTGTCGAATCAACCAACTCAGTGCATTTTCAATTGAAACGCACGATCGATACGATCGACAACGATCGAACGTCATCTGTCGAATCAATCAACTCAGTGGATTTTCAATTGAAACGCACGATCAATACGATCGACAACGATCGAACGTCATCTGTCGAATCAATCAACTCAGTGGATTTTCAATTGAAACGCATGATCGATACAATCGACAATGATCGAACGTCATCTGTCGAATCAATCAACTCAGTGGATTCTCAATTGAAACGCACGATCGATACGATCGACAACGATCGAACGTCATCTGTCGAAACAATCAACTCAGTGGATTTTCAATTAAAACGCACGATCGATACGATCGACACGACACGATCGAAATATTTTTAGGGTTAGGGTTCGGGTTAGGGATATAATATATGTATGGAAAAATTGTTTAATGCGCCTCTAAGGGGCAGGAAAAAATGAATTAATGAATGCATGTTGTTTTATGACAAGTCGACACCGTAAGTCAAGTCAATTTCGACTAATAAATTCACATGTTATCGCAGAAAGACGCAGATGATCTGCTTATGCACTGGGAGTACTTGCGCTGCAGGGGTAGTGGGTACGTACCCCTGCGTGATCGGATAGGCTACTACAAAAAACTTGTCACGGACATAGCAGAGAACAGGACTCGAACCCTCGACCTCATTATTGACTACCGATAGATAACCTATCGGCCACTCTCCACAATAGTCGTATCGATACGATCGTACTCCCAGTCTAGAAACATGTTGATATAGTTAAGATTTATGAACAATCATAGATCAAATGTGAAAAATAATGACACTTATTGGATAATAACAGGTTTTTTAATACTTAAAATCTTGGAAACCCATTATAGTTTAGACAGACTAGTTACAGTGTTAATATATAAAATCTTCAATAAAGTAGAGGGTATTATTACTCATCTTCCATGGTTTATTGACCACTGATCACAATTGTGGACTGAAACCTCTTGATTCCCAAATCATGGTTTCACCACCTTGTATTGGGACATTTGAAACACTTTTCCTTTCTAAGATAGTACTTTCTTTTAGATTATTGTCTTGGAGTACCAAATTAAGTTCATAATTTTATTATAAATTCAAATAATTTATGACATACAATACACATTATAAAGTGAAATATGTAAGTTGAGATAAACAAACTATAAGTGGTTGTTTAAATTAATTTTATGGATAGAGTCAGTGATGATTCCAATATGTAAATAGTCCGTCTTATGTAAATATTTCTTTACAGTTTAGCTGAGAAAGATCAGATACCCTATTCATCAGCAACAAGTTGTTTAAAATCTGATATGAAGATATCCCCATATGATTCCAAATTATTCTATTCAGCAGTAAGTTATTTATTATGCCCTCTTGTTAATTTAGTCATCCCAATCCGTCCTGCAGTATATCTTTATGGATCAGATCAGTAGAGTTACTGATATTTTTGACTTAACAATAGTAATGATAAACCTTATCAAAATTCAAGTCACCAAAACCCTTGTCATTAAAACCCTGAAATTCCTTGGAATTGATTGTCTAGTCATAGTGACCAAACCATCGAAATTTAGTCACAATTTAGTTATTTTTTTAAGGTATTGCCTTTGTCATGAAAACTTCATGAAGTCAAATTCATATTTTCAAAGATGCTTTTCAAACCATTGAAACATTGAAATAGTGACAACTTTTTTAAACACCTTGGATATTAAACTTGATTGTGGGCCTATGTTTCATTTCATATTTTTATACGCCCATATTTTCATGTGGACGTATATTGTCGTCGCCCCTGTCCGTCCGTCCTCAATTTTTTGTGAACAGTCTACAGGTCACAATTTTTATCCGATTTCAATGAAACTTGAAATATAGGTTTATCACCCTAAGATCTCGGTTCCTTTCGATATTGGCATGTATCGGACTGTAACTTTATGGATTATGGCCCCTGATTGTACGAAAAATTACGTTTTTAGCTTGTGAACACTGTAGAGGTCAAATTTTTATCCGATTTGGTTTAAACTTAAAATGTATGCTTATAACTCAATGATCTTGGTTCCTTTCGATATTAGCACATACCGGAACGTAACTTCCTGAATTATGGCCCCTGATTGTACAGAAAATCGTGTTTTAAGCTTGTGGACGCTATAGAGGTCATAATTTTTATCCGATTTAAAAAAACGTATTATTATATCAGCGTTACACCCTAAGGACGACTGAGTTCGAATTGTGTGAAAATCGACCCAAAACTGACAGACAAAATGGCCGCCGTTCGTTCTCAAATAGCATAAAAATATGGTATATCAAGGTTGTGGACCCTGTAGAGGTCACAATTTTTATCCGATTTAGTTGAAACTTGAAATGTAAGTGTATAACCCACAGATCTCAAATCCTTTCGATATTCGCGCATATTGGACCGTAACTTCATGAATTATGGCCCCTGATTGTACGGAAAATCACGTTTTTAGCTTGTGGGCCCTATAGAGGTCATCATTTTCATCTGATTTAAAAAAACGTATTATTATATCACTGTTACACCCTAAGGACGACTGAGTTCGAATTTCGTGAAAATCGGCTACCCTTCTTTCTCAAATAGCGTAAAAATATGGTATATCAAAGTTGTGGACCCTAGAGAGGTCACAATTTTTATCCGATTTTGATGAAACTTGAAATGTAAGTTTATAACCCAAAGATCTCGGTTCCTTTCCATATTCGCGCATATCGAATTGTAATTTCCTAAATTATGGCCCTTGATTGCATGAAAAATCACTTTCTTTTTAGCTTGTTCTCTATCCATCTCTCGAAAATGTGGGTGTATCCTGCCTGGCAGCCGCTGGTTAGCATTTCATATAACAATTTTTTCCCGACAGCTCAAAAGACTCATGTTCTCATTTCTCATTATACATCCATACAATATTTTGTAATGTTTTCTTAAGAGCATCTGTATTCTTATATACCTAGTTTAATGGGTGATTAGACCTTTGGTCCCCTTGTTTAAATTTTTGTTGTTGATGTCTTACAGATTCTTCCGACCACTTATGATGTAAGAAATACTACAAGTAAATTAATCAGATTTCTCAGTATCTATGAGTTACCTCCCTTACCAATAGATATTATTGTAAGTAAATTGTTGCTGAAACTTGATCTACCAGGTAAGCTCTTATTTTCTATAACATTATATAACATAAATGTCTTTTCACAGGTGAAGCCCCTCCTCCTCAATAAAATCTATGTTAGTAACACCTTATTAATAACTCCAAATAAATCCCAGGCATGTCCTCACATAAATCCCTAACTTTATAGGTGGCCCTGTGGCACAATGGTAGCGCATCTGACTCCAGATCAGAAGGTTGCGTGTTCAAATCACGCCAGGGTCATGGACATTATTTTTCTGGAAAGATTAACAATGATTTTCTCAATAAATAGATCATTTTTTTTCTGGGTAATATCACACGGTGTCAAGTTTTCATGTACCAGAAATCTTTTGGGCTACTATTATTATTACAGTATATATTTCTCCGGGAATAAATTCTATTTTCAATGTCTGTTTTTCTCTAGGAAAATTACAATCAATAGATTAACTACAGCTATATACGTTTTAGTAGGTAATTCCCAAGGAATCTATTTTTAGTGACATCTTATTCATGTCTTTATATAAATTCTACTAATATATAGGAGGTTCTATTGTGTAATGGTAGCACATCCGACCCCAGATTGGAAGGTTATGTGTTCAAGTCACATTAGGGTCCAGAATTTTTTATTTTTTTAGAGAGATTAAAAATGGTTTTGTCAATTGGTAGAGCAAAACTTAGATATCTACTCAAATTATTACTTACAATAAGTATGTTTTACTGAATGTCAAATTAACCTCAGTCAATATTTTCAAAAGGACAGTGGGCTGGTGCTGGGTGATCAACAAAATTCAAAAGATCCATATTTTGCAACTAAAAAAAAAAACAACTGAAGAATGTTTCAAGACGTTTACCCCTGTCAAGGGTTATCTCTTATCTTCAGAGCAGAACATGTCAAAATTTAGTAAGCAATTGATCTAGGCAAAATTTAGTAAGCAATCGATCTAGGCAAACTATACAGCTAAGAAACTGCAGTCACATTGTGAAGGGGGGTTGGGCATTTCCATTCCCATTTCAAAAGCTCACATCTATAAGAAATTTTAAAAAATCAGATAAAAAATGTGACCTCTAGAGGGATCACAAGCTAAAAACATGATTTTTCGTACAATCAGGGGCCATAATCCATGAAGTTATGGTCCGATATGTGCGAATATCAAAAGGAACCGAGATCGTTTGGTTATAAACATACATTGCAAGTTTCATAAAAATCGGATAAAAATTGTGACCTCTAGAGTGTCCACAAGTTAAAAACATGATTTTACGTACAATCAGGGGCCATAAGCCATAAAGTTATAGTCCGATACATGCCAATATCAAAAGGAACCAAGATTTGTGGGAGATAAACCTACATTTCAAGTTTCCTCAAAATTGGATAAAAATTGTGACCTCTAGACTGTCCACGAACAAATTGTGGACGGACAGGTGCGACGACAGTACATATCCAGAAAGAAAAAGAAAAGAAAACAATAACAAAAAAAATTCAGAGGTTTTGAATTCTGAGTTGGATTTCTCATAATTATTTGTTCTGAGCTTTCGGCACAGGATGAAAACTCAGATTTTTTTCTCCCAACTTTTCAGAGATTTTGGTAAAACGTTGAGTCAGAACCTAAAAATCAGAACTGTTGAAAGTTTTAACTTAAAACTCTGAGATTTTCAAAACTTCTAAGTTTTCAGTATGGCCAGCTGAACAGTCCCAGCAAATCATGTATGTCCCCAAATAAATCCTTCAATTTTATAGGTGGCCCTGTGGCACAATGGTAGGCTAGCACATCTGACTCCAGATCAGAAGGTTATGTGTTCAAATCACGTCAGGATCCTGGATGTTTTTTTTTCTGGAAAGATTAAAAATGATTTTCTCAATGAATAGACCAATTTATTTATGGGATAATATCACACAGTGTTATGTTTTTCAGTACCAGAGCAGGTCATAATCTTTTGGGCTACTATTATTATTATAGTATATATTTCTCCGGAAATGAATTCTTAATATCTGTCTTTCTCTGGGAAAATTACAATGAATAAACTAACCTACACCTTATATTTTAGTTGGTAATTCCCAGAAAATATATTTTTAGTAACAGCTTATTCATGGCTCCAATTAAATTCTACTACTATATAGGAGGCCCTATGGTGTAATGGTAGGGCGTCTGACTCCAGATCAGAAGGTTATGTGTTCAAGTCACATTAGGGTCAAGACAATTTTTTCTAGGGAGATAGAAATTTTTTTTGTTAATTGGTAGAGCAAAACCTAGATATCTTCTCAAACTATTACTTACAATAAGTATGTTTTACTGAATGTCACATTAACCTAAGTTAATATTTTTAAAAGGACTTTTGATTTAAAAATGTATTTATTCAGAATTCTTATATACAGTCATAGAGGGAAAAATATGAATAGATTGGATACAGTAACAGGCAACTTAATGCTTATGTAAAACTGTTTCCAGAATAAGGTGACATAAATATAATTTTAATGATCTGCTGGTAATGTAATACAATAAGAATGATTATAAATATCAGAGTTTTGGCTGTGGGTGATCAATAAAATTCAAAAGGGCCAGGGACCAAGTTATTTTTCAAAGAAATTCACATGGCACATGATAGGATTCATCAACCAACATTAAACAGGTCTGTCAATAATAGTAATTATTTTATTAATTCAAATAATATCCTGATATGGATATTTTGCAATTTAAAAAAAATCCTGAAAAAGGTTTTAAAGAGATATAATACCCTTGCCAAGAGTTGTCACTCTCTTCAGAGCAGTAGATATCAAGATTTAGAAAGCAATCTATACAGCTAAGAACGCTGCAGTCAGTTTGTGATAGGAGGTCAGATATTTCAATTCCCAATTCAAAGAGTTAAAAGAGCAATAAATAAAGAAAGCATCAATGTGTAGCTGTCAATTTCAATTGGGGTCCCTCCTTTGTGACTAGCTGAACAATTGAAGCAAATCAAACAATTACAAATACTGAACTATAAATTGTTTACAAGGCAATTCCTAAATTTGATAGTGATTTTATACTCATATTTTCATGTGGACGTATAATGCAGTCGCTTCTTTAAGCCTGTGTGCCTGTCTATCCATGTGTTCGTTCACATTTTGTTTGTGGACCCTCTACGGGTCAAGATAGCAATCCGATTTTGAGTACACGTGAAAAATAGGTTTATCCCCCAAAGATCTTGGTTCCTGTCAATATTGGCATTTATCGGACCGTAACTTCATGGCTTATGGCCACTGATTGTACGCATAATTGTGTTTTTAGCTTGTGAACAATCTAGAGGTCACAATTTTTATACGTCCACATTTTCATGTGGAAGTATTATGCCGTCGCCCCTGTCTGTCCGTCCATCAACAATTTATTTGTGGACACTCTACAGGTCAAAATTTTTATCCGATTTAAACAAAACCTAAAATATAGGTTTATCTCCCCAAGATCTCGGTTCCTTTCGATGTTGGCATGTATCGGACCGTAACTTCATGTATCGCGTTTTTAGCTTGTGGACCCTATAGAGGTAACAATCTTCATCTGATTTTGTTGAAACTTGAAATGTAAGTTTATAACCCAAAGATCTCGGATCCTTTCGATATTCGCACATATTGGACCGTAACTTCCTGAATAATGGCCCCTGATTGTACGAAAAATCACATTTTTAGCTTGTGGACCCAATAGAGTTCATAATTTTTATCCGATTTAAAAAAATATATCACTGTTACATCCTAAAAATGGTTGAGTTCGAATTTCGTAAAAATCGGACCAAAGCTGACAGACAAAATGGCTGCCCCTCATACTCAAATAGTGTAAAAATATGGAATATGAAGGTTGTAGATCCTCTAGAGGTCACAATTTTCTTCTGATTTTGATGAAACTTGAAATGTAAGTTTATAACCCAGTGGTCCTTGTAGAGGTCACAAATTTTATCCGATTTAAAAAAAAAACATGTGAATATATCACCATTACACACTAAGATCTTGGTTCCTTTTGATAATCGCGCATATCCGAACGTAACTTCCTGGATTATGACTCCGGATTGTTCGAAAAATCGCATTTTTGGCTTGCACAATTTTTTTTACCGATTTTAAAAAACGTTTAAATATATCACCATTCCATCATTATGAAATTTGAATTCAAATTTCGGGAAAATTGAAATGAAACTGCCAGACAAAATGGCCGCTCTTTGTACACAAATTGTGTAAAAGTATGCAATATGAAGGTTGTGGACCCTCTACAGGTCACAATTTGTATAAGATTTTGATGAAACTTAAAACATATCTTTATATCCCAAAGATCTCAGTCCCTTTTGATATTTGCACATTTCAGACCATAACTTTCTGGATTTTTGCCCCTGATTGTACAAAAAATCCTGTTTGTTTTTAGTTCTCTATCCATCTCTTGCAAAATGTGGGCGTATCCTGCCTGGCAGCCGCTGGTTATCTGATTTTGCTGAAGCTTAAAATATATGTTTAACAGTCCCAAGATTTCGGTTCCTGTCGATATTCACCCATATCGGACTGTAATATCCTGGACTATAAGCTCCCGATTGTTCGAAAAATCACTTTTTTGGGTTATTCTCTGTCCATCTCTTGCATTTGCTTGTTTTTTGTTCAAGAACAACAGGTTACTTAAAGATACATTATGGGAGATAAGATAACGAGATGGCAGTTCTCGCTATAGTTAAAAACTAGATAGTGTAAAGGTAATTTGCTGAAAATTTCAGTCAAATTGATCCACTATGAGCCGAGAAAGAAGCGGGTGAAATTTTGGCATAGTCTCGGTCATCATTACTAAAATCATTATTATAAACAGCTTAGTCTCGATTATCCACTTTTATTGATTTAATTGTCAACGGCCGTTAGCGGCATATAGGAATCTAATCCAGCCAACATCGAAGGCTAGCCTTGACATCGAGAGTTTATTATGGTCTGGATAAGTTAATTAATGTCTAATTGATAATTTAGATAACATTTCAGGCCTAAAGAAAGACTTGTAATAAGCAGATTTTGCTCTTGCATAATGCATATTTAATGAAAAGAGCCAATCTTTATATGTGTGATCAGTTAAAGATAAGTTTCTCAGAATGTAGACTGTATCCAATTAGAAAATATTCTATCTATATATTTCAGCTGAGTTTGGTTGTTTGGTAAGGAATGTGTTGAAACTTCGTGATTTAAATATGGAGATAGATGTCAATCATTCTATAAAGAATGTAGAACTTGTATCTGTATGTTATATTATTATGACATTAAAATTATATTTTGGTGTTAATGATTCCACAGAACAGTAAGTAATGTAGTTCTTTTTCTCAAAAAAGTGGGGGTCACAGTGACTCAGTGAGGAAAATGTTGACTCGCAAACTGAGATGTCCCGTGTTCAATCGCGGTGTTTTATCGAGAAAGTTCATAGTGATTTTCCAGCGTGGTCCCCCTCCCCCTTGTCAGTAGTGCAGGACAGAGGGCCTGGCAATGGACAATGTATAGTCGTTTGGATTGAACAAAAAACAAGGTCTTATACGCACATTAGTGTGCACATACAAAATCCCTTGGCTGTTGAAATTTAATATAAAAGTTCATAGCATGTCTTCATTAGCCCAGTTGGTGCAGAACTGTAGGACATTAAACCCCATTTTATTTTTGAAATAACTAATGATGCGTTGCTTAATGGTTATAATCACTACTTGTAAATAATGTTACATCATACAGGTTGTTACTAGAAATAACAAACTTGATTGTTACACCAACAATAACTGGCAAACAACACGAAAACTTCTGCACTTTATCAACCAAACTGAAAATACTGATAACCGTGAATGTTACCTGCATATACATTTATTTTCATTTCAGTGTTTTAACAGATTGTGGCAGAAAACTATCTAGAATATTTCTAAGTATGTTTCTAAATATATCTCTTTCCCCTTTCAGGACTGTATTAACTTTATAAACCACTAATTATGAATATATCAAAACTTTGAAGAATTTAATAGATCTTGAATAATTTTGTTGATTTGGATTTAAATAAAATTGTTTCAAATAGCAGTGGTTGCTGTTCTTCATTTATGACCTAGTTATCGTTGAAATCAGAAATGATTTTCCAAAAAATATCATTATAATATTGTTATAGTCTCAGTGTAATTAATCTTTAACTGAAATCTTTTTCAGATCATAATTTATTTATATGGGAAGATTGGCAGTCACACATATCTAGTAAATTTAAAATCAAACAACAAATACGTAATCATAATACACGGTAAGAAAGCTTGAAAGTTTTGTTGATTTTTGTTTTTAGTTTTTATACACGGTCCAGTATTGTCAACAACCCTTGCATGTCCATCCATCTGTTGTCCACAGAGGCTGAAGTTATCATCCAATTCACTTGAGATTTATACACATTGTTTATTTTCATTAGATGAAGACTCCTATTGATTTCTGATAATTACTAGTGGTCATTGATCATGTTGGTTATTAAAATCTTTTGGACGCTCTAGGAATTTCTGTTATCACCTGATTGACTTGTAATTTATACACAGTTTTCATACTGATGAGATAATTTCAACGATTTATAAAAAGCGTTTATGTTCATGCAATGAAGAAACAATTTCCAATAATTTAAACAGCTTCAGTAATTACCTAATTACTGGTACTTATTTTGTTAGTGCCAGGAAGAACCAGAAGCCTATCAATTTTTAAACATTTCCGTTCACATTAATAACAAAAACATAGACAGGGCCGGATCCAGGAATTTTTGCAGGAGGGGGCTTGCCAGGTTCCTAAGACAATGTATATCTCCCCCCGCCCTCGCCTTCCACATGGTCTCTATGGTCATTTTGGTGTATATACATACACATTGAGCTTTTTAAACAGAGAAATTCAACACCTTGTTTGACGTCAATTTTTATTATGAATTAATACAATGACATTGTGATTCAATTTCATGGATGCAAAGCATTAACTGTGATATCACATAATGTCTATATCATTATCTCATGCTTTGAGTGCCCATCCTGTGCCACATCTGACGATAAAAGATAAAGCACACGGCCGAGAAACTTTTCTCATAAAAAGTGTTCATTTACAAAAAAATTTATGTAGCTGAGTCGACCCCCCCAAACCCCCCCTCTGGATCCACCCCTGATAGAAATGTGACAGTCTTTATGGACAGCTCGGATGACTTAGCTGCCCGGCAACTATTTTTTAAAAACCCACCCACATGTGTCAAATATTAAAAATATTATCATAAGTCTGGCTCCTGGAACAACACGTACATCTATCAGCTATCAGAAAATATGATAAAACAGGGTGAAAATGAAAAAGCCAGGGAAAGAGAAAGATCTTTTGAATTGATACAGAACGCCATGTGGTGAGTTTTGTCCTTGGCCAGTCATCCTTAATCCCCACCCCACCCCTCACCAACACCCAATTTTTTCAAACCCATTATTGCATATGAAAGAACCCTATTGAATGTTTGAATGCATTTTACTAAGTAATCTTTCAGTTCATATTTTTTGACTGTTAAAGCTTGTGAACATGATACAATTCGGGACAATATTTTGATGTTCATATTTTTCTAGTGGTACAGACAAGATGACAGATGTGGAAGAATTTGTCAAATTATATAATGCTACAACTAAAAATCAAAATGAAAAAAGTCTAAAGAAAAGTAAGTCATGTTAAAGTACAGGAAAACCAAAAATCACCTACATTTTATACTTTATGTCATCAGATGTTGTTAGTTGCTAAATTTCTAAGTGAAGATATTTCATTCATCAAAAATTCCTTTTGTATAGTAGCACGTGCGCGCTGTATCATAAAGCCTGTCATTGAGTCAACTGGCGTGGTTTCGAATCCCCAGTTGTACGTGACAAGGAGTAGGGTCGCCTGTCCAACCTCGTGGGTTTTCTCTGGGTCGTCCAGTTTCCTCCCACTGCTAAAGACCCCTACGCGCCAGCGAATTATTGAAATAAAATTTTTAAAAAAACATGTTAGTCCCGAAATGACCTAGTTTGTGTCAAGTGGACGTTAAACCCCATTTCTCTCTCTCTCTCCTATTGTATATCGATATACCTTATTCCATATAAACAAGGTCTAATGACAAACCCAATCATGTACCTTGATAAATTTCTAGATCAATAGTCATTTGTTGATTATGGAGCCCATAGATATTTTGATAATAAGTATAGGTCAATGTGACATTCTGTAGAACACATTTATTGTAAGTAATAATTTGAGTAGATCTCTAGGTTTGGGCCTACCTATAGAAAAGATCATTTCCAATCTTTCTAGCATAAAATATTCTTGACCCTGACGTGATTTGAACACGTAACCTTCCGATCTGGAGTCGGACGCGCTACCATTACGCCACAGAGCCACACATAAGGTGGTAGAATTTATATAAAGACATGAATGATGTGTTACTAAAAATAGATTCTCTGGGAATTACCTATTAAACTGTATAGATGTAGGTTAGTTCATTCATTGTTATTTTTCCTGGGAAAATTGTCAATAAAAATAGAATCCTTCTAAGTCTTTAAGGGTTTCATTCTTCAGTTTTATGAGTGACTTGATAATCAGAACAATCACTACCAAAGACATGTTTATACCAGTGTTGAATTTGGAGACTGATGACCAATTCAGCATTGAAACATAAAGTTTGTATTTCTTCTCTATAGTGTACATTTTAATAAGATAGGTGCCAACTAATTAAAGGAACAGTTACAGACTTCTTTTTTAACATTTATTTTAACAGAAGCAAAAAATAAACAGTTTGAAGCTGTAGTTGATAATATTACTGAATTTGCTAATCGAATAAGGAAGCCACGACCAGTGAACAACATTTTATTGGAGACGCAGAATCCATTAGATTTGTTAAATGGTTCAATAGATGGTGATTTTAAACCAGATACAGAGGAAAGAATAGATGGTGAAAGATTTAGAAGAAGCAGTATAAAATATCTCATGTCAGCGGAGGACTTAATAAAACAGAATCAAAGAAGAGGTACACTTTAATAATTTTTACATTCAAATTTATATATTCCTTACAACTATATTACATAAGTGGAAGTATTTATTAAAGAAATCACAAATTAATTTAGAAAGTGAGGCCAAAACAATTTGGATCTTATTTCTTCGATATAATCTATTACAATTATGCTTTCTGGGGGATGGGGGGGGGGGAAGGTTGGAGCAAAACTACAGGGTTGTTCTTTGCAATAACTGTAATCTCCAAAAATTTTAACTTTCATTTCCCCCAAAACCAAAAATCCAGTTGGTTTGGTTGTGTTTGGCCCGATAAATGATAATTATCAAAAATCAAATTGGTATAGGTGAATATTTGTTAAATAAAAATATTTTTTGAAAAGCTAAAAAAATTATTTTATCTACACATTCAATGTTCTTGGAATGAAATAAAATTATTTTTCCTTTAATTGTGAAAACCTCCCCGACCATTTACCTGGAGGTCATAAGTTTGTGTCATTGTGCACATTCCATAAATTTTTTACTTGTTCACCATTTTGCAGGTTTGACAAGTTTTACAGTAGAAAGTTCTTACTGTGGAAGTCCTGAGCGGGAGAATGATTTCTCTGATTTAGAATCTGGTAATGAATTCCCTCCACAGCAGGTAAGGAAGAAACGGAAGAAGAGCAAAACACAACAAGCTGTGGAAAATATCTTATCCCAAGTGCCCCCTGGTGTTACATCAATTACAGATGCAGAACGTGAGGAGGTGGAAAGCATTATAGAAACAATTCAACCTCATAGCGGACAATACATAATCTATGAACGCCCCAAAAAGGTGTTCAGAGATCTCTCTGTTCAAGCTAGTTATGAATTCCAACGACATATATCGTATGAATGGTTACTCAGTATGTTTTGTAAAATGGTGCGATGTCGTATTGATGATCTAGAAGTTATGTTGACTAGTTTTGAAAGTATTCTGTTTGGAAGAAAAAAAGACTTTAAGTTGTGCCCTTTTGAAAGTATGTATTTTAAAAAATAAAAAGAAACAGATGTATTTTAAAAAATAAAAAGAGACGGATGTTAATTCTTAACCTCCATGTAGCTTATTTTAAATTAGTTTTGTTAATACCATTTGGTAACAAGAAATTGAATATGTTTTATTGTCTCTGGGAATGTTAAATAGACAAATACGTTCATCATCTCTGGTAACGTCAAATAGAACAGTTTTATTGTCTCTGGTAGTGGTAGTGCCAAATATAATTTTTTTATCTTATTAGATAATTAATAAGTGTCTTGATATTTAAGACTAAAGAGAACTTTTTAATCCTTTAAAGTGGGAACTGGGCAAGCAACTTTGAAACTTGACTTGTCGGGAGATAAAATGAAGTTATCTCCCTTTATTGTTGAAGAAAAAGTCAAATTTGTTTAAACACAAATACTGTCCAATCAATAAGGTTCTTAATGTACAAGGGGCACAGATCTCGTGAGCCGTAAGGAACCTTTGAATATACATTAGCATTGTCGTGCATGTAAAAGTTGGAATTCGATGAAGACTACAGGAATATGCTGCTAATTATTAAAATTCTCCGCCCCCTACTTTGCTGTGCTTAACCATTACAATACATATCTGCTAGCTGGAATTCATTAGCCAACTAAAATATTTGGTAGGTGAGTGACATGTTATTTAATCAAACATGCCCAATTAATGACTCATTTTAATTGGCTTTAGAATTATGAAAGATTAGTTAAGTACCCCCCCCCTCCTTTTTTGATCTCGAAAATCTTGCATACATCACAGGTAGCAAGCTGTACAAAACCATAAGAAAGCTGATATACTTATATTTATGTACACATTGCATATGACTAAAGAAAAAGCGCAGGTACTTTTCCATTGATAAGATAATATAATAATTGAATGCACTTTTAAAGTTCCAGGGGTTAGTCAAGGCTACATGCGTAGGCTAGTCATAAAATGTGTGTGAAGGAATTCTGGGGGCGTTAAAAACAGGCGTGGTTCTTATTTACTTACAGTAGGTAATCATTTTACATACACCACAGGCAGTATAATAAAGCTTACCATAAATACTTATATTGTTAATTTATCTAAAACCAACCCAGCCATGAAGCTAATACATAATTTATATACGGTATGTTTTACTGGAATATGGAAATACTAACATGGGGTCTTAACGGTTTGTGATCGTTACAAACATATCAGTAAATTTTAGTCAACACCATTAAACTTGAAAAGTTAAATATCAGCGTGTATTCAGGAGATATTTGTCAGCCCTCTGTAAAGTCAGTGAGCTCTCAATTTAAACCACAGAATTAGAATACTAATTCAATGTTTAAATAAAGAAAAACTTGCATAAAATAGTGCAAAAAATAGTGTATTATTGAAGGCAGGGATGTCGACTGAAAGTAATTCAATAAAAAAGATGATAGATTAATTTGTGTTAAATATACCCTAAGCAATGTTACTTTGATTGATGAAATAATTATGTCAGTTATTTGGCGTGACCGGCTAATAATTTTTGACGGACTCCCATTTTTAACTTAGTCTTAACATGACAATAACTGTTAAAACAGGCCATATTTTATCCTTCAGACATTATTTGATTGAATATATATTTGAATAATGAGATTAAACATGCATTATGCAAGAGCTAAATCTGCATATTGCAGGTCTTTCTTTAGGCCTGAAATGTTATTTAAATTATTAATTAGACATTAATTAACTTATCCAAACCATAATCAACTCCCGATGTCAACGCAAGTCCGCGATATTTATTGGATTATGTTCCGATTTACTGCTCAACTTTCATTAATGATTTAATCACGAAATGGATAATCGAGACTATGTTTTTTTTTATCGTACCGACTTTAGTAAATTTTATCGTACCGACTTTAGTAACGATGATCGAGGCTAGGCCGAAACTTCAATCACTTAATTTTCGGTTCATAGACGATAAATCTGACTGAAATTTTCAGCAAATTGCCTTTACGTTATCTAGTTTTTAACTATTATAGTGAGAACTGCCAGCTCTTTATCTAATCTTCCATAATGTATCTTTGAATAAGGTGTATTGGCATATCCTTGCTTCTTGCGAAGAACTGAAGGAGTTGTACTGACCATAGCAAAAGCCACATTTTATACCCATGTCTTGTATTAAAACTTTTATCTGTGGTGTGTTTACGGCTACGCGATCGTGAAAACATTCTCGAGTGTTGTCTGATCTGATGTTTTCACATTCAGAATTGCAAGATTAAAGTAGCTAAGTCTCTAACTCAATATCATCCAAAATCTTCAACATTGAAAACACGATTTATTTGTCAAATTAAATCAACATTGATGTTGTGATCTTACCAGAATAAGATAGGCTTTTGATATCCAATATTTAAGACAAAATAAACATTTTACCATTGGTACACGAATGGTGTACCATAATGCGCTCCAGACCCAGTTGTAAAAAGAGACTCGAGGGACGAGGCTAGACACATTGCACCAAATCGAACGGCGTGTGTAGACTGGAATAACCAGACGCTAGAAATTTGTACTCGATTGAGACTGCTGGCGTATTTCGCCGAACATAACTGATTTGAAATTGGAGTAAAAATGGAAACCATTGAATGTAAATCAGTTTATATACATTCATATTACAGTATTATATGCGTTGCGACCCACTTTTGTCAATTTCTAGGTCCCAAATGTTAGGGATTTAGCTCCTTTAAAGTGTATCTTAATAATAAGATTTACAATCATTCATTTAATCCGGGCGCACACAACGCGACGACATAGGTGATTTTGGTCGCCGACTATGAAAATTTAAAAACTCGCCTAGAGTGCGCACTCGATCGCAAGCGATATTTCGTCGCCAGCAACCATCGCGGCGATGGTCGCCGATATCAGACTTGTTTGATATGATCACCCAAGTCGTTGGTTCATCGGCAACAAATCGTGTAATGTGCTCACCTCGGCAACAAATAATTATGCGACAACGAAGAAAATAAATTCATCCTATTAAACCAATCATTTTTGGTTATTCTTCTCATGTGACAACCACACACGAGATTTCTCGGAATTTTTTTCTGTTGCATGTACAGTATATAATATGTGGCTCGGTTTTTCTAATTTAGCCCTAACTAACTAATTGAAATTAAGTTTGCAATTCCGGCAAAGCTGTCAAATACATATGGTAGGCAATATACTCAATAATAATATAGTCCTAGGATTCATAGATGGTAATCAGAATGGGCGTGTTTTTTTTTTCTTGTACCTGTAGCGAGAAAACGGAGAGTGACCCCGTCAATCGCTTTTCTGGGCTTATTGATCGTCTCATCTTGGTTGGTTGGTTGTTTGGTAATGAGAGGATTGATTATATTTAGAATTCTCTGGAATATTTAGACATTCAAGAGTCGTCCAATTTGAGCTAGTTACTTAGAATACTGCACTCGACGGGCGTTGTTCATTATGTACAAAACAATATTAATTGAAGCATTCAACGCGATGACGACTAAAATGAATTTAGAGGTGTCACGTATGATGAAGCACGTGACAGGGTGTTTCTTTCGTTATCGTCAAAGTCGTCGTGTAGTGTGCTCACTCCACTTATATTCCGGCGATATTTGTCGCCAGACTCGTCGCTAAAGTTGTCGCATAGTGTGCGCCAGGCTTTACAAAAGAGCTGCATTTTCTTTGCGTCTCATATTAATACTTTTGTGACATTGACACTATAATTTACTTGACTCCATATATAGGAACTGGGTGGTTGCACGTTAATGGGGAAAATTCATCCTGAACTGCTTGGTAGATTTAAAACAAATTGGGTGTCACTTGTTTAGATGTGTTAAAATGAAGTTGCCCACTAGAACCCATAAGTTGTGGGGTGTGGGAAAATTAAAACATTTTCAGATATTTCGACGTTTAGAATGTTCCCATAGTTATAGCGACGCGGTAGGGGCATTGGCGCCACGAAATTGCAAATTTAGAAGTTTTATAAGCTTTTCTCCGAAACCGCTCTATATATTATTCTGGGCATTACTTGATATTTTTTTTATTTTGGGTGTTGATTATTTTTATAGTTATTTAGTTGCATAAGGGTTATAAATTCCTACTATATGCGTGGGCAATTTTGTTTGTTCACAACGAGTAAATGTAGACATTCTCCGATATAAATTATTCAACCTTACCCATCGGTAATAAGGTCAACTTGACCTCCTGTCTTGATTGGCACCTTTACATGGATGAATTTAATATTTTTTTTATAATAGTTTAGAACGATTTCTTTTCGACCCCATGCTAATATAGCCGTACACTTAGGCGTACGGGCCGATTTTCCTGGGGAAGTGGTGGGGGTATCATTTTTGCTCGAAAAATACAATGGCTACACGACTTTACCACAGCGCCTATCGGGGCGAGTTTTCTGGAACTATAGTTTGAGAACTAGACACCCTGAATAAAAATCAGAATTGTGTGATTTTCTGAAACTCTGGATTCCGGGTGGGAATTGCATCACCATGGTCAGTAAAAGTCCAAGATTTCGGGCACTTCCTTTTGCGGCATATAATAATTTTCACATTTTTCCTTTTATATTCACTAAAATTTATTTTTCATAATTTGAGCCAGTTGCCGAAAAATTGATAAAGGGTTATTGTACCTCACCCTTAGAGTTGAGTTTTTTACCACTTCTCACAAAATTTAGATCATGATTAGTATTTATAACACTGACACCTATCCCTTAAACCTTGTGTACACTAAAAAAAATAAACAGACGAAAGTTAACATTCTATTCGTTATTCATAAAAGAGATTGTATTCTGTTGTTAAACCTATATAATTATGTTATCACTTCTGTTTTCTGAAAAGGAGTGTTTGATATTACGCTGGATGAATATTTGATAAAGGATGCTATTATGAATATTATATAGACACATATCACATGTAGAATATCTTGTCATTTTGATATATTGTACATGTATAATATATACTACAACATGAGAGATAAGATATTATCAGTTGTTTTACTTAAGATAAAAAATACTTACTCTATCTCTGAATTTTAAATCTTCTATGAAAATAAAAGTTTGTTCGGAAAAGAAACCAAAAGTTTGAACTTTTAATTTTTAATATGATTTCATAATAACCAGGGTTATATTTTTACAAGAAATGTATTGTGCTTTATTTTGCCTTTGATGGAGTTTTTTAGGTAGACTGTGCAACCCCGGGTAACTAAGGTAGTCTTTTCTAAAACAGGGTTCTATTGAGCAATATTAAAATGACGGAGGCGTTAAATTTACTTGTATAGGTGTGTCAAGAACTTAATAATAAAAAAATTAAATCAATGATTAAATATCTTTCTGCAGAAGTGAAATTTGACATTTTCAAATGTAACGGCCTCTGTTTGAATACATTTTTTCTAATATGCCTCGATCATTAAAAAGTATCAGTGGCATAGCAATAATAGGATTTTTGTGAGAATTTGCGTGATTTTACGAAAAATGTATATGTCCGTCGGAAAGTCTTTAGCCAGGTGGACTAATAAAAGTCTGTTACAGTTAAGCTAGTTTTTCATAGTGTTTACGCCGAAAATGTCCGACAGTTAGGGTGTGATGCCTTGGTCTTGAATTTATTCGTCTATGGATATTGCATGTTTCTCTGAATATTCGCCTCACTGTACTGTTAGCAGACCATTTACTCATACTTCCAAATGTATCAGGATATTTTAGCTTTATTATGGGGTTTTAATTTATCAGTTAACCCGTTATGTCAGAACGTGTAAACGTTACGAGGACTTCTTGATAAATTGTTGGCATTTAAACTGCTATAGGACATGGCTATAGTTTCGACCTAGTTCAGTTCTGAACGTAGGTTTCATTACGCTCGCCCTGTACTTTAAGAACCGTCCTATTGAATCCTTGTCGAAAAGGTTTCGGCCCCCAGTCTATTTTACTTGGCAACTTTTTACTGCTAAACTGTCGTGTGTCAGTCTCTGTGAACGCCTGTACAATGTAAAGGAACATGTGCGACACAACATGCTGTTAAAAATGCGTCCCGTTTTGCTAAACGGCTTCGCAGGAGCCTTTATTGTCCCCCGCCTTTCGAAGAAAGCAGGGGACTATTAAAATGGGTTCGTCCGTCTGTCCGTCTGTCTGTCCGTCACACTTTTTGGGACACAATAACTCTCTTCCTAATTGAGCTAGAATGTTCAAACTTGGTGTATGTGTTTATTAGGTCAATGCCTTGATGGAGTTCGAAGATGAGCATTTTCCGCTTAGGGTAAGCAGAGATAAGCAATTTGATTGGTTGATGCTTTGGGACACGATAACTTTATTTTGTTTTGTTTTTTATTTCGGCGGGGGACATCAGCCTCACTGTTGGCTTGTTTGACCTTAATTTGGCTAAAAAGTGGAAGTCAGTTGTTGTACTGGTAATTATGTTTCGTATTAAACATCATTTTGAAGTTGTAATTAAACCCATTCGTTGTTCTGTTCGCGTCAAGCATTCTCGTCCAAAAGTCTGTTTTGCATTTTATGCGAAAGACAAAAATGTGACTTAGACCTAGATCTTCCCCTGGACTCTTCATTTTCTATACAGATTATGATTCAAAACTGTAAAAGTCACAAATTGTTTGATCTCGATACATTCGACGATAACTCGTATGTACATCTCTTTTAAAACCTTTTTTCCGGAAATTTTAGACCCACCTTTATTTGCCACAGGAACTTGTCAGGACGACGGTCGTTCCAAACTAAAGTATAATTAAACAAAACAGGACAGATCAGTGTAATATTATATATACTTTATCACAGGAACTTGTCGGGACAACAGTTGTCCCGAAACAATTTGCGGTGTTGCAGAAAGAGTAAGCAGACCATGCCTCGTGACCGACTCCCAAAACTATTTTATGTAGACTAAAGAGAAACTTAGGTTTGGTGATATCCCTTTGAATATATATTAGATTATGATTGACATAACCATCGCTATTTAACGATGTCCTGATAAAGATCGTAAAATTTAAAATAAAGTCTGTGAGGATTAGAACCGTGTTAAGAATAAAATTAATTAACATAGATATATCTAAAGTTGATTGTTGGCCGCCCCATCCCCTTCTTTTTGTAATTTGTTGTCCTCGCGAATACTTTATAAAACTGTATTGGTCCTGAGGGGTCAGTATGCTATATAGATAATAAAGATATTCGTACACACATCACTGACTTATATTAATATATTAACTACAATGGAGTGGCCTCTTTTATTCCGTGTCAGCACAAAAACATATCAAAAAGCCCGGCTTGTATTAAATAGTTGGACCGTGAAGGGGTCAACGAGGTTAAGAAAATCACAAATACAGGTCAATCAGTAAATGACCACATGCATGCTGTTTTATTGATAGCCTTTCTCATGATATTAAGGGGTTAATACTCAGTACAATATGTAAAATAATTACATCTGTAAACTCCCCAAAAAAACAAATTGACACCTTTAATTTATTTTTCACACCTTGATGCTCACCATTTTCCACATTTAACTAAATACCCGAAACTATTCACTTGTCTGCGAGCACTTAGGGGGAAGCGGACGTTAAATAAAGCTATTTCAGTGTTCACACACACTCTTTACTACCATACGGAACCACGCTAAAATTCAGTTATTTTAAAGCTTGCAGAAATTAATGCATCGTATTGCATAAATTATCCCAAAACATATTTCCTTTCCGTTTATTAATTGCAGCATTCTTTGTATTATTTACAACTTTGTTACTTTTTTTTTATAGTCTCCAATTATTTCTTTATTCCTATACCCCACCCATTCTTTTTAAGTAAATTGCAGTAGATGGGAGTAATACACTGCAATATGTGCGAAAGGGAAGCAAATAAGATTATCCGTTGAATAGCAGTTGGTTTGAGATGGTTTTTGTTTTCAATACTCTTGAAAATATGCCCCAAATAAGGCATTTAAGCTTTCCCATACACATTATTTGTGCTGTAACATACGTTTTGAACTTCTCATATAAAACCATGAAAAAAGGACTGTAGGGACATCTGTAAACTCCCCAAAAAAACAAATTGACACCTTTAATTTATTTTTCACACCTTGATGCTCACCATTTTCCACATTTAACTAAATACCCGAAACTATTCACTTGTCTGCGAGCACTTAGGGGGAAGCGGACGTTAAATAAAGCTATTTCAGTGTTCACACACACTCTTTACTACCATACGGAACCACGCTAAAATTCAGTTATTTTAAAGCTTGCAGAAATTAATGCATCGTATTGCATAAATTATCCCAAAACATATTTCCTTTCCGTTTATTAATTGCAGCATTCTTTGTATTATTTACAACTTTGTTACTTTTTTTTTATAGTCTCCAATTATTTCTTTATTCCTATACCCCACCCATTCTTTTTAAGTAAATTGCAGTAGATGGGAGTAATACACTGCAATATGTACGAAAGGGAAGCAAATAAGATTATCCGTTGAATAGCAGTTGGTTTGAGATGGTTTTTGTTTTCAATACTCTTGAAAATATGCCCCAAATAAGGCATTTAAGCTTTCCCATACACATTATTTGTGCTGTAACATACGTTTTGAACTTCTCATATAAAACCATGAAAAAAGGACTGTAGGGACTCCACTTTTGCAAAAAACAAACGGGAATGTTTGGTAACGCTCGAATCCGATGAGATTTCCAACCAAGGTATACAGGGTTCATTGAATCGTTACGTTTAGGGATAAAAATTACATGCAATACCCGAATACAAAATGATGGACCAGATAGAAATTGAAGCATATTTGTCCCCCGCCTTTCGAAGAAAGCAGGGGACTATTAAAATGGGTTCGTCCGTCTGTCTGTCCGTCCGTCTGTCTGTCCGTCACACTTTTTGGGACACAATAACTCTCTTCCTAATTGAGCTAGAATGTTCAAACTTGGTGTATGTGTTTATTAGGTCAATGCCTTGATGGAGTTCGAAGATGAGCATTTTCCGCTTAGGGTAAGCAGAGATAAGCAATTTGATTGGTTGATGCTTTGGGACACGATAACTCTCTTCCTAATTGGGCTAGAATGTTCAAACTTGGTGTATGTGTTGATTAGGTCAATGCCTTGTTCTAATTGGGCTAGAATGTTCAAACTTGGTGTAGGTGTTTATTAGGTGAATGCCTTGATAGAGTTCGAAGATGAGCATTTTCTGCTTAGGGTAAGCAGAGATAAGCAATTTGATTGGTCGATGCTTTGGGACACGATAACTTTAGTTCTAATTAAGTGAGAGTGGGGACACTTAGTGTATAGGTTTATCTCATCAATACCTTGAGTAAGTTCCATAAATAAGCATTTTCTGCTTATGGGTAAGCAGAGCGATAAGCAATTTGATTGGTCGAGACTTTGGAACACAACTCTCCTTCTAATTGAGGAAGAATGTTCATACTTGGTGTAGGCATTCATTAGGTGAATGTCTTGATGGAGTTCGATGATAAAGCTTGTCTGCTTACGGTCAGCAGAGATAAGCAATCTGATTGGTTGATAACTTTGGTTTTAATTAAGTGAGAGTGATGAAACTCTGAGTATAGATTCGTTATATCATTACCTTGACTAAGTTTGTTAATGAGAATTTTCTGCTTAGGCTAAGGATCGATAACTTTGATTCTATATGATAGAGAGTGATCAAACTTAGTGTATAGGTGATAATTTGTTTGATTGCTTGATACTTTTGAAAAAAAATAAATGTGCGATTAATGAATATGTGTCATCTATTTATTTTGGGATTTCGGCGGGGGACATCAGCCTCACTGTTGGCTTGTATACAACATCTATATATGTCAGAACGAAGGGTTGAGAAACTGATCGCATTGCCCACCTTACATAACTCATATTAAGAACACCCTGAATAGCGAGGTAAAATGTTCTTTTAGAAAGATATTATTTTCTCCAAGTGAATGAATCTTTATCAGGTCGTGAAATAGTTACTCAAATATTTGTTGTGTTTTACTACTTCGAGTCCAATTACCGAGTTCCACAATCTTGTTTTATTCATGACGCTGTTTGATGTTGCGGTGACATGCTTGACAGCCAAAAATAAAATAAAACAGGTATTCGGGACTTCATAATAAATAATAACCAAAATATTTTCTACATGAATAATGTTTAAACAACATTTTACCACTCAACGCCATGAAAGACAGCCATTGTCCTTTCTGAATGACACTTTCAATGACAGTGATGCTTTAATGGTTTCGTAAAAGACAGTTCAAAAACTCTTTCGTTTTTTACTGAATAGTTTTTGAACCATGACACAACGACTTCATGAGCGCTGATGTTGGAGTACGACGAGGTATTTTCTTAGATGTCGAAAAAAGATAATCTTTTGTTGCGGACCGTGTGAAACATCTCCTAGCGCAATTTTGTGAAATCTGGGACGTACACTTAAATAAAAGCACCCTTTACATACAAGGTTTATAAAATAACAATAGGAGGTAGACACTCGCTATATACAGTTACAAGAATGCTTCTCAATAACATCTTACCCAACAGGACTTACTTTCTACTTTTAAGGCGAGATTTTAATATACCTGAATATGAGTCATATTTAAATCTTTTGAGGTAAATCGACGTCTCATTGGATGGGACTTTTAGAACATGCCAGAGAAACGTGTTGCAAGTCCTTGTCCCAATCAGGGACTGGGTAGAATATGACCCATGTTCATAGTGCTACATGTACTTTAATACTATTATTGTCGACCAACATTATGAATTGCAACCCCGTAGCCAGCCAGTCCCCCCCCCCCCGAACAAAATGATTTGCCCCCCCCTTCGCTGCCCGAAAAAAAAATTGCCGACCATAGATCTAAAAATACCTACTGTTTGTAATAATAGACAGCAGTCAGGGATCATCATGTGGAGTATTGATTTGGGGACGTGGCACCCTGCACCCAGTCTCATATTAGCCGATTGGTTATGTTCAGACATCTATCTGGCATATATTTTGTACTGACTTGCCCAATGGCCTACTATCGTAGGCTCCCTGTCCTGTCACTATGTTCATTGTCCAGAGTTTGCTAGAGAACGATTTTCTGGGCTGGAAAACACGTTTGCGTCCGTCCAATTTTCAATTTTCTATACAGATTAGGATTCAAAGCTGAAAAAGTCACAATTTGTTTGATCTCGATGCATTCGGTGACAACTCGTATACACGTTGTAGTGAACAACATCAAGATAGATCAAACTAACTTGGATTTTATTACCTTGAACTTCTTACCTTGGACTCGATCTATATTCATATTTTATATTATACTTTTCAAAACTTGATCGGCTTCTATGGCAAATTCGTGGGCGAGGGAGGAGGCATCAAAATTGATGAGGTGTTGAGATGAGGCATGGGCCAAAATGGGAACCATGGGTCTGAATACTAAATAGACCACACAATCAACACGATACGGCTATATATAACAAAGATGAAAACAAATGTTACAAGATACCATGTTTATTACAGATGAGCTCATTCTACCCGGAACCGGTTTCATTCACCTCCTCCCACTTTTCAACATTCACATTTCCACCTTGGTTCGTTTTTGTTTTCTGCATATGGATAGAAATGTAGAACAAGAGCATCGGCGCCGCTTCAATATACGTCCACGTTCCTGGGGGTCGGGGGCATGCATCAAAATCAATAATTGCTGTTTTTACGGTATAGAAAATAAATATGCAAAGTTCCAAGATGACCCATTCAGAATTGCAGCCTGCAGACGATAAACACAAAAAGTGGGCCTAGCCCCTTAGAGTTGAATATTAAACAATATAAATAGGTACAACCCTATGGTGGATCATGCCGAATTTGATCCAAATCTGTTAATACTTGCAATCTGTATATTAACAAAACAAGTGGGCGTGGCACACCCAAGCGGGTAGGATCATGCACCAAAATCAATAGTTACAGTCCTTAAGGTACAAGGAATAAATACCAAGTTTCAAGATAATCCATTCAGAACCGTGACCTTCAGACGCTAAACCCCCCAAAAAGCGTTGCTCTTCCCCTGGGGGTCGGGGCATGCATCAAAATCAATAGTTGTCGTCCTTTGGCTGTACCGAATACATATTCCAAGTTCCAAGATGATCCATTCAGAATTGTGGCCTGTATACAGGGTCGGGACATGTACCAAAATCAATAGTTGCCATCCTTAGGCTATAAGAAATACATATGTCAAGTCCCAAGACCATCCATTAAGAATTGTGGTCTGTAGACAACACACAGACAAAGAACAAATGGGCGTGGCTCTGTCCCTGGGGGTTGGCCATTCACCAAAAACAATAGGAATCATCCTTATGGTATAAAGAAGAGGTATGCAAAGTTTCAAAATGATCTGTGAAGAATTGCGGCCTGTAGGCGACACACAGACACAAAAAGTGTGCATGGCTCCGTCTCAGGGATCGGTCATGCACCAAAATATAATAGAGGTCATCCTTTGGGTATAAGGAATAAGTATGAAAGGTTTTCAAAACGATCCATTAAGAATTGCGGCCTGTAGGCGACAAACAAATGTAACAAATGGGTGTGGCTCTGCCCCTGGGGGTCAGGCATGCACCATAAACAAAATGGATCATCCTTAGGGTATAAGGAATAAGTATCCAAAGTTTCAAGACAATCCATTAAGAATTGCGCCCTGTAGTCGACCCACAGACACACACAATATACGTCCATATGAATGTGGACGTATAAAAAAAATAAATTAAGATATATTTAATGGTGGGGAAATTACTAATTGGTATGGTACCAAATGATATTTGACAGATGGAATTTGATGGCAATTAGGCCGAGGCCGTGTTGGAAAGAAGTGAAAACCCTAACAGATTTACCATATGAACAACACGTTTAGTTTGGTAGACCATGATAGGATGTTTATAGTTTGTATTATACTAGTTTATACACAGACGTCTGTTCGTGAAAGATTTAACACCAGTTAGACTTGCATGTATTCAGTAAAAGTAAAATTTGGTAAAATTTTGGTTGCCGATTACTTTGCAATGGTAGATGACTTTACTGGTCGCATCCGAAGAAAACTGCACATAAATCTTTGACTAAAACTCCGTTTATCTTTAACCGCACGCTCTCAAGGGATACTAGCTATTCAAGCTAAATCTGCCCATTACAGGTCTTTAGACATTTATTCACATGACAAGCCTATAATCGTCATTTAATGATTTAATTTAAAAATGGTAACTCGAGGCTAATTCTCGATTAACAAGTAATGTTGCTACGATAATAAACAATCTATGGCACATCTGTTCAAAACTTCAAACAGTGATTACTTCACTCAGTATAAAGTAATTTGAATGAAATTTTCATTATATTCATTTTGCATTATCTATTTTGGAGCTATTATAGCAAGATCGGCCAGCTCTCTATCTAAATCTTACATAATGCATCATTAAAAGAAGGTATTACACCAGCCTCCTGTGTAATACCATACTCCTCTCGTTTCCGTATCACATTATAAGTAAAGTTATTCTTGTAAGACCTCCATTGTCCAGAGTTCTTCAATATCTATTCTATAAACATAAAAGATGTTCTCGCTCAGCAGTGATGCACATACTGCGACCTTGGCATACTGTGTATAACAACATAATCATAATGTCAGCCTTGTGTAGAAAACAAGAAATTCGCACGCCGAATAATAATTCACGAATATCAACAAACGATGCTAACATATGCTGAGATAATAATGTGGCTTCGCTTAAAAAAAAAGTTATTAAGATACACCAAGATTGTAAGGAATTTACGTTTTTGGCATCGATTCCGAGCGTACTCAGCAGAAACCAACTAACTATACATAATCAGAAGTTTTTGGTTTAAGGGACAAGTTTTGTCAGCTTCCTCTTACTGAAGACTGTATCATATATGAATTGTTATACTTATATAAGTTTGGAGAGGAACAGACGAATGTATTTATCGAGGAAAAGTATTTTCAAGACATTCTCTTTGAATACATATCCATACATAGGTTTATTCAGGCGGGGGTGTGCGATCGTGTAACAAATGACAAATAGATAATCTAATATCGTATTACATCCATCTGACATTGTTAGGTTGTTTTTTTTTTATTCATTCCGATTCTCGATAGGTTTGATTTTTACAAGAATATTTCAAATTACACGCTGGTACCCCACCCCACCCGAAGAACGCCCTCCTACTACGCAGACAAGAAGCGCACCTGTTCTAAAATTTGGATAAGAAAAAATAATATTGTTCGTGCTAATGTCAATAAAATTAGATTATAGTTTTGTTTTTTTTCCTGACTAGTTCCTAGTCCACACCAACGATTATCACTGCAACAAGAGGAAAGACCAAGAGCAACCCATTGTAATGGCCTTGACTTGAAACTGTTTGTTAACGGGGGCATGGATTGACAGATTGAATAACTAGTTTAAGTATTTGCAAGTATGTACAACGTAATGTATATCTGTAAAATAATATCTCAGCACGCGCCTTTACATATCCCAAAAGATAAATGAATTGTCAAAATAGAGACAATGAAGTTGACATGTAATTTACAACCAAGCTTTTTCGGAGAGCAGACTCACCTGATCATTATACTAAGCGTATAACGTGCATATGCAAAAGTACTACAAGAATGACTTAGCAATGTGAACTTTTCAAATGAGAAGTGCAATTATTGGTTCTAGAAAATAAAGCACAGATGCAGCGTGCATGACATAGGGCCTACGTCACTACCACTAACATGAGTGATGACTAGGGGCTGGATATTAGAATGCTATGTGGTTTAGGTAAGCTTGGGGTCAAACCTTGCATCATAAAATGGGATGTTGAAAAGACAAAATCCCGAATGTTCTTCTCGGCAATTATATATTAAAGGGCCAATCTCGATTATATTTGGAGAATAAAACTGCTTAATTTTGTGTTAAAAGCCCTTAAAATCCTCTACCTTACATACACCTCGCAGTATTTCGTTTGATTAGACCTAATCCCACTCAAACACTGCCATACTCAGCGCAAATTTCTGTTCCAAATTATGACTGGTTAACAGTTCGATCAACAACCAGTACATAATGACGTAACAAAATCAATCGGGATTAACCAGAGCTCTAAATATGTTACCGTAAAGTGTCTAGTGACAAACGCGGCTACATTACGTCAGAACGCGCGAAATGTATTAGGCTCAATTAACTAGTTCATAGCAGAATATTGCAGAGAAACTAATTGTGTGATAAGCGAGGCTATCCAAAATAGCTACGATGTAAACATTTGGTAATCGCTTCACACGTGGAATCGTATCTCTAGGACCACACAGTAGATCAAGGAGAAGGGCTGTCATATAGAAATACATGTACATGTGCTTTTTTGATAAAATAAATAATTCATGGATTTTCTTCACAAAACTGGATAAATGTTATCGAATATTTAAAGGTAGGCAGTAAAAAATGCTAAGCTACACGTTTATAAAATTTATATCGGAGATTTGAGTCAAAGAATTTTCGTTCCGATAGCGTGTTTCAGGGACGGCCAATCGATGTTTGTTCCCTATGCAATCCAAGGGTAAAAATTTTCTTGAAATCAGCACTAACAAACACTAGAATTTTTTTTATAAAGAAGTCACCACTTAAAGATCGTCACCACAATTAAATCTTGAAAATTCCTTATATTTTACTCAGGAGAGATTTGATTGTACGATGTTCAAGAATATGCTACCTTAGGGCCGAGCAACTAACTCAATATTAGTGTTCGGATATTCGAACAAGAATACTATTCGGATATTCGAACAAGAATACTATTCGAATATTCGACGGGTCTTGAAATTTGTATTCGAATACTATTCGAATATTTTCAATTTTTAATATAAATATATTTAAAGTGGTTTATATTCAATTTATTATAATTTCTAATTAATTATGAAATACGTGAAATTTCTGTTGACATGTGAACAATGCACAATATTATATTTTAGCAACTACCAGTGTATCTTTTACGTAAACCGCCAATTTGTACTCAAGACCTCAGCCATCCATGACATGGCAACAAGTAGACGCGGACCTCAACCATACTCCAGTCATCTGCCATCTCCGTCAGATGCTCTTTTAGTTTATCCGAGGTATGTGAACCTGGACATGATTTCACTTCCAAAGTCTTAGCCACCATCTCCCAATCTGGTGATACAAAATGAGCTTTTAAATTAATGCAAGACTCAATTTGTTCATCTGCTGTCCATACATCTGTGGTCACAGCGGGTTCGTCGGAACGAACGGCATCATAGATTTCTTCCATTCTTTTTTTTTGAGTGTTTTACTTGACCGCAAATTGTTTGATGGATTCGGGGCTTCTACCAATTCCCGAAAATAGTTATTGTCAATAAGAGAGGGGCTGATAATGCTTGGCTACAAACTTGATCAATATCTCAGTGATGTTTTTTGGTGCGCTGAATCTTGTCATACTTCATGCTGTTGCCTGAAGAACTTTGTGTCAAACTTTTTAATTGGCTGAATCTTGCCTGACCTCACGTCCCGTGCAGAGGAAGTATCTGGAGTTACGTATCAATATTTCAACTTCATGTGGTCCCAACGATTAGCCTTGATGTGATATTAGTCAAGACCATGAAGGTGTATATATTGTCAATATATACACCTCTATGGTCAATACAGCCAACTCCATCGCGGAACTAACTGGCTAACCAAAGTAGGTAAAAAGCTACTTACCGAACAACTGTCTCTGAAGAAGGTAGATCTATGTAGGGGTAGCACCCTTACAAGCTGCGGTTAGGTAATGTAAGTAAGCTTTGAATGTAAATGTGGCAAGGTAAGTCGCCTTTAATAATATTTGAGAGCAAACAGAATAAATAATAGATATTCGAAAATATTCGAATATGGTAATTGCTATTCCAATATTCGAATATTATATTCGACGAGCGAATATTCGAATATTTGCGCCGAACACTACTCAATATACGCGATTCGTTTTCAAACAATTTAAACCCGCCAGTCTTCATCTGGAAATGGAGACTGGTGTACCAAACTGTAGTATACGGTTTCTGGATAAAACCAGACTTTTATTTTATAAAAATAACGTGTAGGTGAAATTAAAGGATTATCAGGTCACCCAACGAAAAAAAATGACTCGAAATCTCAAAAGGATTACGTGTCTGGATAAGCTGTTTTGACGTTCGCGCCCAAACGACTCAATATTTTGACCTGAAATTTTGAGACAAGGTAAATACACCATTCCTCCATATTTTTACGCTTAAATTTCATACGTACAAGCACTTTTATTTCCGGGACTCTGTTAAAATCGTGACGGTACCTTTAAGGGAGCCCATTGTAGCAAAGACTCACTAACCAGGAGGTCCAGAGCCACCCCATTGCAGTGTTGGCCGATAGTGTTTCTTGGGCATTTTCAATCTGGTTTCTGGTACAGGACCTGTCACAGAATGGTGTCTATAAACAAACACTTGGAAATCGGTGAAGAGCAGGTAGAAATTTTCCCCATTACTGTATTGGGTATGGTGGTTGGCGTGGGCGTCAAACCCCATTTCATTTCCATATAGGCCTATAAGGTTGTGTATTTCTCCTTCATGCCACATTGTAGTAGGAAGAGAGAGAGAGAGAGAAATTGGGTTTAACGTCCACTCGTCACAAACTAGGTCATTTCGGGACTAACATATGGTTTAATTTTATTTCAATAATTCGCTTGCGCGTAGGGGTCTTAAGCAGTGGGAGGAAACCGGAGAACTCGGGGAAAACCCACAAGGTTGGACAGTGACCATACTCCTTGTCACGTACAACCGGGGAATCGAAACTACGCCAGTTGACTCAATGACAGACTTTATGATACAGCGTGCACACGCTAGCCATTCAGCCACCCCACCCACCCCCACATTGTAGTAGGACCTTATAACAGTCTTTGAATATCCAATTTTTCTCTCTTTTTTATAATATATATGTATGCTGCTCTTAATGAGCGTATTGATATAAGAATGTTTTATCTTACCGAAGTGGGGGGTTGGATGGCTGAATGGTTAGCGTGCGCGCGCTGTATCATAAAGTCTGTCATTGAGTCGACTGGCGTGGTTTCGAATCCCCGGTTGTACGTGACAAGGAGTAGGGTCGCCTGTCCAACCTCGTGGGTTTTCTCCGGGTCCTCCGGTTTCCTCCCACTGCTAAAGACCCCTACGCGCAAGCGAATTATGTAAATAAAATTAAACCATATGTTAGTCCCGAAATGACCTAGTTTGTGTCGAGTGGACGTTAAACCCCATTTCTCTCTCTCTCTCTCTCTCTCTCTCTCTCTCTCACTTACCGAAGTGACGCTTATAACAATGTCACCATGATCGCCGATCCTACATGGAACACCTTTATGCTAGACGGTTTTTAATGCTTATTAAAGACATATGACACGATACAAAATAACCCATTAGACATAAAACCAACCATCCGGAAAATATGTAAGGGGTTTAAAACACATAATATTAAATCTAAATGCATATTATCCCATTTCGCTTCATTTTTTAGTGGCCAAAAATTTTACGAATTTTGTTTGTGAGTGTAAATAAAATTAAACCATATGTTAGTCCCGAAATGACCTAGTTTGTGTCGAGTGGACGTTAAACCCCATTTCTCTCTCTCTCTCTCTCTCTCTCTCTCTCTCACTTACCGAAGTGACGCTTATAACAATGTCACCATGATCGCCGATCCTACATGGAACACCTTTATGCTAGACGTTTTTTAATGCTTATTAAAGACATATGACACGCTACAAAATAACCCATTAGACATAAAACCAACCATCCGGAAAATATGTAAGGGGTTTAAAACACATAATATTAAATCTAAATGCATATTATCCCATTTCGCTTCATTTTTTAGTGGCCAAAAATTTTACGAATTTTGTTTGTGAGTGTGCTGAAGTGAAACGTGGACACTACAGGTAACAGTCATTAATGAATAATATTTATAAAGGGTGTGTACTTTACCTGGTGGCTCAGCGCGTGGTAGACCTTGTACTATAAATGAAAACTCTGTGGGTCGGTACAAATACTGTCTTTTTTAACAAACAAACTGCCCAAAATTTAAGAAATAAATTTCAAATGGAAAAAAGAATAGGTACATATTTTTTTTTATATAAATAACCGTCCTGACCTCCCCGTTCTCATTGATAAATTGTTTTACATCTTCAACGAACCGTGTTCTATCAAAACCTGGAATTTATTCCACAATACATTCAATAATTATGCATAGTTCAACCATTGGGGATTTCTTCCAACCACAGGTTATTTCGTCCATTGTCGCTTCTCATAAACATTGTGGATTCTATTATCAACCGACAGGTTGTATTCATTAACCCTGGATTCTTTTCAACTACAACAGATTCTTTGCAACCATGAGTTCCTTCAGACAGCCATGAGTTCCTTCAGACAACCATATTATTCACCACGTATATTGAGCTAGAATGAAATATTATTTAGTATCTACTCTTAGTCAAGACCCTTCTCAGTTCAAAATTAATTGAATATCATTTTTATTACATTGATTATTTGTTACACAACGATATGTTTCATTCAACGGTTGGAATACATTCAGTCTTATAAGTTCAGACCCGGCTTCCGGTTTAATCCTGAAATGGTTCTATTCCGCCACGAACGTTTATATTCCGCCAGAAATTAAGGAACTGCCCCAAAATAAAAAAAAAGTGGGGCTATTTTAGTCTATTGATTTATAACTTTATGCAAACGTAGAAATTATATATATATATATATATATTCAAAAATAATTAATGTTAAGTAGGCACTGAACATTTCTTTCGATAAAATAAATGTAACTACCACAAAATAATGAAATATGTACTAAAATTCTGACAAATAGCCCTTCTAGTGTACCTTTTGGTGGTCTTGTATAAGAAAGGGGTTAATCAGTTGTTAAATAATCAAGGCAGATTAAGTTCAAACAGAATTTAAATATCCCAAATACTGTATTTAGTCAGTCGTCGGAATGGGTTCCTTTAAAACAAAAATATGTCTTTGTTAATTTACGGGTTCGGTGGAAATTACCATCTAAAAAACATGGTATTATCGTGGTGCAGCAGTTAAATTTATATTTATAGTGGTTGTCTTTTTATTTCTTAACTTTTCGTACCTTGTATAATGAGCCGAAACATGTGGGCGTATTTAATGCTGTCGCTTTATTATAGAGTTTAAAAAAAAATACAACCAATTTCCGACAAACAAAAACCATTGAAAGAGATAAACTGATATTTCAGACAAATATATTACGTAGGTGTGTCATTATAGTGTTTGGGCTATATTTGGGCTTTTATTCATAAAACATTTAATAGAAATTTCTTCGTAGTTAAATGAGAAGTTTCCGTTTTCAAAAGGTCTACGAATTAACAATTACGATCGTATTATGGACCAGGAACTGAACATGTTGTTGGATGAAATTCAAAAATCTAATTCACCAAATCGATGCAGAATTGTTCAAAGAAGCGTGTCAATTTTCATGCCCCCCCTCCACCCCTAACTTTTGGCAATCTGACTTAGTCGGCAAAATAAGTGCCCGAAATCGAATAAAACACTAATTCTATACTTTTCTTTTAATTGAGTACCAGGAATTTTTACTGAAGTGACTGTGGTTTAAAACATTTTATCTGGAATTTGTGAATTATTTGTGAATGCAGCTGCAACACAGTATGATTGGATGGTTGGAATTCAGGTCTGCATAGAGTGGGATTTCGGTCGCAAAACGCATTGGACAGCTTGGAAGTTACTTAACTCACGGGCTAGAATAGCAGAAAAACGCATTTGCGGCGGTTAAATTTTCTCCGGGGGGGCGACACCCCCATACCCCGCGACGATTGATTGGATGTTTGGGATTCAGGTCAGCCACCTATAAGGTATAGGCTATATTGGATCACATTGAAGTTGCTGTATTCCCGGGCTGGAATAGCACGAAAAAGCGTTTGCGGCAGTTAAATTTTCAAAATTTTCTCCCTACGGTCCGACTCCATGCACTGTAAACGATTGATTCGTTGATTGGAATTCGAGTCAGTCACCGAAATTATAGGCTATATTAGACCTTGCTGGAATAGCAGGAAAACGTGTTTGCGGCCATCAAATTTTCCAATTTATCGGTAAGCTCCACTCCTTCGCCTCTCGCGAAAGATTGACGTCGCCCTCTGTAACCAGAAATTGTTTCGGGCATTTCGGGTTCTGCCGCTCTAATAGCCATCGACCCCGTACGCCTATGGCCAAGGCAAGGGAAATCGCTTTCTATAGTCATGTGTAATGGCGTGGTTCTGTGTATCATATACTTGATCATACTAAACTTACGCTGTCTGTCTACAATTAGTTCTCTGTGTGCAGAATGATGCTTTATAATTTAAAAAAAAGAGACAAATTTGTCTTTCAACCAGTGATGGAGAAATTATATTCCTCAGTAAATAATCATATTTTGGTCGCCTACACAATAATAACATTCAATGTTGCAGTTCATTAAGAGAGAGTGTGTTTTTTCTACATGTAAAAAGCATTAGTAATCTATAACTGAATTAAATGATGGGGGTGGGGGTATTTAAAGTAAAAATACCTGTCTTAATTCGAAATTCCAGATAACGTGTTACGTAGCCAATCACTAAAAATACCCGTCTTAATTCGAAATTCCAGATAACGTGTTACGTAGCCAATCACTAAAAAGTAAAAAACACAGCCATTTTCCTTTTCAAATATGTAAAAAAAAAATTGACACGTTTACATTTACATACCATAAAAAATAGATCAAAGTTGAAGTGAAGGGGGCGGGGAAATGTGAAGTAAAAATGCGGGGCTTACCGAAGGCTCGGATTAGCCATACCGCGCGCACTATTTCACTGATCATGATCATCCAGCGAATTCCTTACTGCATGCTAGCTTGATTTCGCCCTTATTGCACGGTAAGTCGGCTTATATGGTGACTTATTGTATGCCAGCTGAATCTCGGTCCCTTCTACAGACCTTGACCTTGTAGATTGGCCGCGTAAATTATTAATTTCCGTGTGCAAATGAGGTTCGTCGTAGATTCGATATAAGGTATGTGTTCTAATATGCTAAGTTTATTATGCATTTGTCTATAATGCAAAATGCAGAATGGAAAGTATGTGCAAAAAAACTATTATACTGTATTTTGTATTATTGAAAAGTGTATTCTTGATTTAAACACTGCGACATTGGTATTGTGGAGCAATGGGAATTGCAAATTGTAAAACTAAAACACTGATTTTGAACTGCTGAAATATGCAGTTGCACCGTGAACATTGAAATAATAATTATTGGCAACGTTATTCTCCCATACCCATTTAGGTCTGTCATTGAGTCAACTGGCGTGGTTTCGATTCCCCGTGACAAGTAGTAGGGTCGCCTATCCAACCTTGTGGGTTTTCTCCGGATCCTCCGGTTTCCTCCCACTGCTACGCGCAAGCGAATTATTGAAATAAACTTGAACCATGTGTTCGTCCCGAAATGACCTAGCTTGTGTCGAGTGGACGTTAAACCCCATCTCCCTCTTTCTTTCTCTCTATCTCTCTCTCTGACGTGTTGGCTACGAGGAGCCACGGTGGGTCAGTGAGTAAGGCGCTGGCTCATTGACCAAGAGGTCCGAGGTGCGAACCGGTGTTTGCCGAATGGCGTTCTCGGGATTTTCGACAATGGACTGCACCTATACAGTCTGTTCCAGATGATTTATTTGGACCTGAAATGGATAATTCCACTTACTGGGAGCATGAATGTATAATATACTTTCGGTATAATACTTAGCTTAATGTTATATTTGAAAGCGATATTCCATGGTTCAGGTAAATGTGATCCAATGAAGACTGAACACCATTAACGCTTCAATACTGAGGATCAATTTTCCATTACTACATCTGTCTAATGGGGGGATCACGTGGCTAAGTCGGTAAGACGCTGGCTCGCTAGCCTGGAGGTCGGTTGTTCGATCCCTGCATTGGTCGAGAAAGTTCATCCAGATTTTCCGGCGTGGTTCCCCCTTGTCAGTGATGCAGGACGGAGGGTTGACAAGGACAGCTGTCTAGTCGTTCGGATGGGACGAAAAACCGAGGTCCCGTGTACACATTGGCGTGCACGTAAAAGATCCCTTGACAGTTGGAATTCGATATAAGAGTAGGCCGTAGTGCCGCTGTCCGGGCAAAATTTCCCTCATAGCACACTGTATGGCGTATGCCCGTCTTCATTAGCCCAGTTCGGAGCAGAACAGTAGGACGTTAAACCCCATTTCATTTCATTTCATTTCTATCTAATGGACCTGACCAATCAGATATTGTTTTAGAAACTCAACACAGAATAGTGTTTTCAAACTGGATAAAGTTTTAAAGTATTTGCAGAATGCCTTATAACGGACTGGGCAAATATATTTTTATACGCCCACATATCCACGTGGACGCAGATTGTCCGTCCACAATTTTTAAGTTCATCTAGGTTTCTGTCGATACTGGCGTGTATCGGACCGTAACATAATGGCCCCTGATTGTACGAAAGGTTGTGGACACTCTAGAGGTCACAATTGTTATCCGATTTGATGAAACCCAAAGATCTAGGTTCATGTCGTGCATATAGGACCGTAACTTCCTGGATTATAGCCCCTGATTGTACGAAAAATCACTTTTTCAGCTTGTGGTCCCTCTAGAGGTTACAATTTTCATCTGATTTTAAAAGCCGTTCAAATATATTACCGTTATTACACCCAAATGAATTCAAATTTCGTGAAAACCACTCCGCCGGGCCTGTACCAAGATTGTGGACCCTCTAGAGGTCACAAATTTTATCCGATTTTGATGAAACTTAAGATATATGTTTATATTCAAAAGATCCCGGATCCTTTAGATATACACGCATATCGGACCTTTAATTTAATGGATAATGACCAGTGATTGTACGAAAAATCAAGATTTTTTAGCCTGTGGAACCTCTAGGGGTTGTCCCATTTAAGAACAAAAAACGTTCAAATATATCACCGTTACACCCTAATGATGGTTGACTTATAATTTCGTGAAATTCAGGCAGAAAGTATCCGGCAAAATGGCCGTTCCTCGTCCGCAAATAGTGTAAAAGTAGGCTATGTAATAACAAGATTGTGGACCCCCTAGAGTTCACAATTTTGATCCGATTTTGATGAAAGATCTCGGTTCGTATCGATATTCGCACCATAACCTCCTGGATTATGGCACCTGTTTTACGAAAAATTGCGTTTTTAGCTTGTGAAACCCTCTAGAGGTCACAATTTTTTATCTAATTTAAAAAACGTTTCAATATATCACCGTTGCACCAAAATGACAGTTGAGTTCGAATTTCGTGCAAATGGACAGTCGAGTTTGAATATCGTGAAAATTGTACCTAGATTGCCACGCAACTAGAGTAAGTAATACCAAGGTTGTGGACCCTCTAGAGGTCACATTTTTTATCCGATTTTGATGAAGCTTAAAATATATGTCCATATACCAATGGTCTGGGTTCCTTTCAATACTTGCTCGTATCGGACCCTAAATTCCTGGATTATGGCGCTTTTTTGAAAACTTGTTCACCGTCCATCTCTTGCAAAATGTGGGAGTATCTCTCATGGCAACCGCTTCTATTTTAGGTCGTTTTATTTATTTATTTTTTTATAATTTCACTTTAAATTTTCGCTCTCTTCCTCTCCATGAAATTATGCGCTACTGTTTGAACTCTTTCAGTATGTTCTTATCGTATAATGTGGCTTATTTTATTGATTTATTTGTCTAAGGTGGATGGCACAACATCGACAATATCAACACTAGTGTATATAGGTTACACTTAATCTTTTATTTTATCAAAAAACCACACCCACGTCCAGTCAATATAATAATGAGGTTTGTTGAACGAGACCTGCAGAATTCGGGTTTACTGATTGTAAACGATTTCAGCTTCATCAATATGTCGAAATTGCTACGCTTGTCTCTGTTATGTTAGCTTTCGATTTCATTTAAATTCTAAATATTGTGACTAATTAAAACCTCGATGCCCCAGACGGCCAATGACTATTTTTATACGCCCACATTTTCATGTGGACGTATTATGCCGTCGCCCCTGTCCGTCCGTCCGCCCATAATTTGTTTGTGGACACTCACGGGTCACAATTTGTATAATTTTGAAATCTTGGTGGGGCTATCGAATTTTTTGGAGGGGCTGAGGATGTGGCCAGCTAAGCTCTCTCCTCGCATCTGAGTGCATTCCTGGGCCTCAAATTGAAGTACCTCAGGCAGGGTTTTATGGACGAATTTTTTTTAATTTCCTTCTTCGACTCCTCCCGCCGATATCATCTTTAGGGTAGTAGAGAGTGTCTTTTGATTTACGCGAAGAACTCTAGGCCAGGCAATACAGCTGTAGTATCAAATTTCAAGTGGACTATAAGGTATTCTATTATTCTATTCATAGAATCACAATATAGGCGTAAAAACACGATCTCTTTCATTACTAGAAAGATATTTCCAGCACGGAAAATAGAAACACGCGTCTTTTTGGACCGAGTACTCGAGCCAAGAACGATCGGTGTGCCACTTGCTTTGTATGAACGAGTCTGTTTCCCAAACGTAGTTTTCGGTGGGTTCACTACACGGGGCTGGGCTGGCACATCATCGCCAAGATCAGATGGACAAGCCGCTTTTGTCTTGGACTGGACATCGGGTGGTGAATCGTTGGAATAAGGTGCTGCTGATCCTGGTGACGGTGTGGTAGACGATGTAGTCACGTCATCAGAAGACAATGGTCTCTTTCTAATCACAAATGCATCCATCGTCTTGTCTTCGTCGCTATCGAATTCTCAATCTCAAAACGTTTAGCCACCCCACAGCCACCCCATGGCTACGGGCCCGCTTGAAATATAGGTTCCTTTCGATATTGACATGTATCAGACCGTAATTTCATGGATTATAGCCCCTGGTTGAACGAAAAATCACGTTTTTAAATTGTGGACACTCTAGCGGTCACAATTGTCATCTGATTTTGATGAAACTTAAAATGCATGTTTATAACCCAAAGATCTTGGTTCCTATCGATATTCACGCATATCGGATCGGAACCTCCTGAATTATGACGCCGATTGTACGAAAAATCGCGTTTTTAGCTTGTGGTCCTTCTGGAGGTCACAATTTTTATCCGATTGAAAAAAAAAGCCCAAACCAAAAACGTTTGAATATATCATTGTTACACCCCAATGGTGATTGAGTTCAAATTTCGTGAAAATCGGACCAAAACTAGCTGGCCCTCGTACGCAAATAGTGTAAATATATGTTATATCAAGGTTTTGGACCGCCACAGTTTTGATCCGAATTTTGATGAAACTTTAAATTTATGTTTCTATCACAAAGATCTTGGTTCCTTTCAAGAATCAGACATACCCGAACGTAACTTCCCGGATTACGGCCCCTGATTGTTCGAAAAATTGCATTTTTAGCTTGTGGACCCGCTAGAAGTCACAATGTGTGTTCAATTTAAAAACGTTTAAATATATCACCGTTACACATCAATGAAGGTTGAGTTTGAATTTCGTAAAAATCTGACTCAAACTGCCGGACAAAATGGCCGCTCCTTGTAAGCAAATAGTGTAAAAGTATTTAATACCAAGGTTGTGGACACTCTAGAAGTCACAATTTTTATCTGATTTTCATAATGTATTATTATAATTTAAAGATCTTGGTTACTTTCGATATTTGCGCATATCGGACCGTAACTTCATGGATGCCCCTGCTTGTACGAAAGTCACGTTCTTAGCTTGTGGACCTTCTAGATATCACAGTTTTTATCCGATTTTGAAAAAACGTCTATTGTGTATCACCGTTACACATTAATGACGGTTGAGTTCGACTTTTGTGAAAATCGGACCGAAACTGCCTCACAAAATGGCCGCCTGTTGTATGCAAATCGTGTAAAAGTATGTAATACCAAGGTTGTGGACCCTCTAGAAGTCACAATCTTTATCCGATTTTGATGAAACTTAAAATATATCTTTATATCCCAAATATGTCAGTCCCTGTCGCTGTTCGCGCATTATGGCCCCTGATTGTACGAAATATTGTTTTTAGTTTTAGCTTGTTCTCTATCCATCTCTTGCAAAATGAGGACGTATCTTGCCTGGCAACCGCTGATCCTTGATTAAATTTAACAAAAAATAAAGAATTAAATATAGATGTCTTTGGTCGATACTATTTCCCCTATGTGTATGCACATAAAAATGAATTATCCAGCACGCGTTGGTGAAATCAATCGGAAGTAAATAAAGGTGAACTATGGTCTTAACATAATTAGGATTGATCGATTAAATTAATTTTAGTCTGGGGAGCCACAATCCGATTAAAATACAGATCTATATTTCATTTATATACTTTCGATGGCCTACACTACATGAAGATTTTCCCGGTTGTAGTGATAGGTTGCGTCAGAGGTAATACGAGCGGCCTTTGACCCTATGACGTCAGAAATTGATTAATCAACCAGAGTTGACGTTTCTAGTGGTTTACCCACAGTTCCGTGCACAGTACGCCAAGAACTCACCGTAACAGACCGCTTCATTGGCTAATCCCTCACATTAACTAGAACGCGACTAAAGCCCGGCCCAGACCGCCACGATTTGCCCAGACAACGTCTTGTCTCAGATAATCAGTGCAGTGTGGACAGTCCCACGACCACGATTCAATCGATTTCCGTCGCGTCCGTCCGTCGGATGCAGTTGGTTGCAGTCGTAACTTATCGTGTTTGTGTGGACACTCACACGACGCGATCAATTGTCTTACTGATGTTTAGCCAATCAGAGAGTAGCATTTAGTCATGTGACTGTGCAGATCATGTGCTCCTTGTTTAACTGAGAGTCGGGCCTGTGTGGACTGATACCGTCGTAGGCAAGTGAAGTAAAGGCGCGACCCGATTTTTTTTTACAACTACCCAAGACGCTGAGTCCTGTCGGCTTGTGTGTAGTCGTAGCGGTATGGGCCGGGCTTTATATAACAACTCTTCCAGATCCTAGTGTAGTGAAGACAAGTAAAACGAAATTTTGAACTATAAAAAACGAAACGAAATGGGATCTGGTTCACTAACCAGGAGGTCCGGAGTTCGATCCAGCTATTAGCCGAGGAATTTCCCCAGGATTTCTGGTGTTGTTTCCTGCCTGGTAAAGAACAGTAACAGTTTCCAGTAGATCGGATGAGAGAAAAAAATCAGGTTCCGTGTACACGTTGATGTGCACGTAAAAGAACCCTTGAATTCAATTACTGTCCTGGCAAAATTTCCATCATTGCACACTGCAATATATCATTTGGCCATATTGCATTTCATGCCTTTAAGTCTGGAATATTTGGCCTATAAGCAAAGGTTCCGATGCACCTCTCAAGGTTTATTTTGTAAATCTTGCGTTAAATTTCAATATTTACTCCAGAATATCAATAAGGCACGGTGCCGATAGATTATTCCAAAATTTGTCGAACACAAATGAATCTGAAGATGGAATATCATACTGAACCACGCCCGACGCCTACCATCATACGACATGAAATCTGTAAATGTTATTGTTTGAACAGTTATAAAATAGTACAAAAATGTGTGATGGAATGTTGATGGGTGGCCTTATTGTTACCATTAACTATTACTCATATTTACTTATGTATAAATCTTCTCGTCATTTTTAACGTATTGAACGACCCCACATCTACGTGCAAGGAACAAAGAACATCTCCGAGGAAGATAATAGCAAAAATATTATTACCATAGGTGGAACTTAAGTAATAAGAAAACAAAATGATATCTTTATCCAAAAATAGACGACTATTTACATAGATATATAACTCTCAAGACAGTTTCATTGTAGAAAAAAAACAGTGGTTAAATCATCCCAATTTTAATGGCTTCAACAGTTGTCTATCCATAAATGATTATTTCTTGGTATTTTTAGATATCGAAATGGATATAGCTAGCAGCGAATATTTTTGACTTTGAGGTGTGTACATAATGTAACAAGAGAATTAATTAGAGGATTAATACTGACCATTTCATTCATTATTCTATTATATAGAAATGGAATGATAGAAGACCGAGAGTGAAACCCTGTGGAAATCCATTATCATAGACACAGTATATCTAATAACGGAGTGACATGTCAACTATATGTATTAGTTTATCATAAGCATAGGCACAGAATGAAATTGGGCCTAAAGCAGAGCCCCGTCGGAGTCTCAATCTGAATGTCATATGGATTTAGTTTATGGTGTCGTGGTTCTGAAAGATCGATGATTTAAAATGAATAATGATTTCTGAGATTCATAACTGCAAAGACGTCACCAGGTATTTTCACGATGAAACAGCTTTAAGAAAAATCTGTGTATACTTAGTATAATATGTATGGTAGCTGATAGTGGCCATGTTAAATCACGCCCTTTTTATAACGCGACAAAACTAACACGATGATACGACAGAGTAAAGTGTCGTGTGATTGCGTCAATACTGTCGTGATGTCGTGTTGTTGCGTTATGAAAAGGGCGAGATTTAACATGGCCACTATCAGCCACCATAAATATGGCCCAAACCTTGCGCTTTAATAGAACTATACAGATCAGTTTTTTTTTTAAACGACGAACGAATTCTGTATACTATTTATCATTTAATATGTTTATTCAGGGTTTTAAAAGACAAACCATAATGTAAGTGGGCGAAAGTGATATTCCTATAATATGTGTAAACTTTATACATTTAACCCAATACCCCGCCTTATAATGATGTTTTATTTGATCAAAGGAGTTCTTCAGCCATAATGTATTTTACATATTGTTATAATATATTTGTGTAGGGGTTTATTCAATAGGATTTAATATAAAGGAATGTCTATGTCAGTGACCTCGAATGATATATACGAAAGTCACAGCAAGCGAGGATATAATAGAATGAAGCACCTGGTACCTCTTCCCCTTATGGGATTTTTTTTGCATGGAATTTTCAGTGGCTATAATAGCACCAGCGAACTTTACATTTTGACTACAATTTTGTTCAGATATTAGTAAATTGGCCGCACGTTGAGAAGAACCTTGGGTGTTTTTGTAATCCGGTTCTCGCTTGTCATAGGTACGTCAGACCTGTACCAGGTTAGCGAGGAGTTCAGCCAGATTAGTTGTTCGGGTTGGACGAAAGACGAGACTCTCTGTAGTTACGTTAAAGATACCAATTGGTGGCCGGAATCCTCTCCGAACAGCAAAAATAACCATGGAAAATAAATGACGTTGTATGTTTTATTGCAAAATAGAATGGATAGAAATAAATATAACATCTATATGATGAACGTGATTTAAAAAACAGAGATTGACTTAGTATTTGGAATATTACTGGTTTTACGTTCACATAAAGAATTGATTAATATCCATTCGACTTCATGGCGAAGGTTTTAAAAAAGACGTGAAATGAAATGGTCCTACATATTTAATCGTACATGTTTTCTGGCGCTTAAATGTTTATTGCATTGATTACAGGAGTTTTTTTATATATGTGTATTCTAGACTTTACTTGTAGAGCTGTCAATATTGTCATCACAGAGAAGTATGGTTAATTAAACAGTCCAAATATTGATAAAATAAAGGCGTAGTCTATAATTCTTACTCTTTAAAACACAGTAAATCCAAGCTCATTTAGCTAACACTACTTTTTCTTATGTTTTTATTGTAATTAGTTAGAGATGTTAGACAGCTGAATCGATTGATTATCGAACTGAAAATCATTCAGTTGGTGATAAAGATGTGGGGGTTGAATCGTATACTAGTCGCTCGAACCTGTGAATATATATAAAACACGATTAAGTTATGACCTTTCGGGGGGGGGGGGTCTATAGTCGCGCTTCGAGCTCTAGCTGACCAGTCACCTCTTTCTTGCGGTTTGGGTCTCCACTGCTGGTGTTTAGGGACACCTTCTCAAACGCCGGGTACCCCATATTTCTGAAGCAATGGCCCGAGAAATCCATCTCTGGCCATTGCTGGATTGGCTTCTCTGATACTTGAGCTTTTGAGGAAGTGTGTCTATTCTTCTCGTTCAATCAGATATATCCCAAGTACAGCAACATGACAGCCTTTCGTTTAATCTTCCCTAAAACTTTGGACAGTGATTTGAGCTATTAAATACGGTGAAAGTATTGTTCGTCTCCAAACAGTATTGTTTACATTGTATCCGTTTTGATAACCTCATTTGTTACACAATTAGTTTTTCTTCAATATTCTGCTGTGCACTGGTTAATTGGGCGTATTGACCAGTCATAATTTGGAACAGAAATTTGCTTCCATTACAACATTGTTAAGTGGGATTAGCTTTAATCAAACGAAACACGGCGCAAAAAAAGATAATAAATATGAAACAACTTATCTGCGATATCACTCTCGATAGAAGCGGTTGAAGAAGTTTTAAAAATCCTAGAAGAGTAGACGAAAGTTAGATTTTTAAATTATCCCATCCAAATAATATAAAATATTGGGGTATTTTTATGTTTATCTATCACGGATACATATTTTAAGAAGAACAGCAATGTGTACTATTCAAAATAATTAATTTGCGGATTTTATCGTGATTTTTCTCTTTTTTAAAAAATTTGTTAACTAGACTTTAACCAAGATTGTCAGAAGCCATAATAATCAAGAAGGTTACATGAACAGAAAATTGCCAAGATGAAATAAAATCTTTCTGGTCCTGCCTGAAAGAGAGAACGACATACACATCTATCGACTGTGATAGGAATTAGAGCTATAAACATGTATATTAAACTATGTATGCCGACATGTTCGATCTTCCAACAGTAAATGGTCTAATTTATCAGCTCAATCAACTAATTCCATCTGATCAACGGTTAATCAAAATTGTTCACCGGCACGAAACATCAATTTACTTGTCAAATGGCATTATCAAACGTCACGTTATAAAAGCTTGGTATATAATATAAATATATGTTGCATCGTTCTAGGGCAAGTAACTGTAAATAGGCTGAGATGTGGAATTCTGATCCGATTTAAAAATGTTTGAGATGGTATTGGGTCTCCGAAAAAAAGTTCTTTTACGATTTGAAATCAAATTAACAAATATGAAGAAACTGTTAATTTAGCTTGCCTGAAAGGGTCGATTCAAAGTATTGAGCTATTTGGAAATGGTCCCCAAAACGGTTTTTAGGTGTTACATAATTATTTTCTGGTGGGTTTCCTTCAGCTCTATGTTTTGTTGAGCAGTTTACTTACAATCTCTGTTATATAGTCAAGATCGTGATTATTGTACAGATAAAAGAAAGAAATCTAATATAATACTCGGGTGTAATGTAGTGTATAAAACTGGTTTCTAGCTCTGTAGAAGACAATTAGAATTACCCTGTGCAAATTTATACCTGACTAGAAGAATGCCCGGCTTCGCTCGGGGGTCATAACCCCGGAAGTGGTAGACTAACACCACCTGGCCTATGTTACTCCCCGGTCCGAGCTACCCCTATACCCCAAATTTCAGACTCAGGGCAGACCTAGTGTAGCCGCCAACCCCGAACAGACAGACAAACAGACAGACAAACGACAGTCACAAATATTAGTATAGATTATACAGACGTCCAGTTTGCAGGTGCTATATGACTGCTAAAGTTATAATTGTATTGAACTGTGAAATACCATGATACGGAGTTAAGAAAATCTACTGATCATTTCCACAAAGGCTCAAAATTATGATTTGAAACTATAAGATAAGATAAAGGGGCTATATCTTCGTATTTTGGCGTTTGTTGTGCGTATCCAATTCCACAGTGAACAAAGGATGTCCTGCCCTTTAAAGCGAACTTTCTCGGATTGTATTACTCCATGAAAAAGAATCAACCAACATACCAACGTCAGCTTCCAAACCAAATGTAAAAAAATGCAGCCATTATTTATACAGGCAGGCTAGTTTACAATATTATGCTGATAATTTTAGATCTATTCTGCGTCTACGACATTATATAACAATATGTCTTTAATGACAATGACAGTAGAAGATAATGTTAATTAAACATGCTGCAGGCTGAGCATTAAAGGGGGTGCTCAACTTGTGAAATACTACTTTGAGTAATTGGGGAAATGTATACAGAGAGATTTCTGCTGATGGAAAAAAACAATGGTTCCATGCACAACATTTTTTTTAGAAAAGAAATAAAAATAAGTTGAACGTTTGTTTCAAATAGACAAGACCTTCGCAACTGCAATAGCGGTTATAAACTGGCACTGGCTTTGTGACCTTGGTTCTTATTAAGAACCCAATCAATATGTGAACACATTACTGATTAAAGGTATTAAGAAATACTACCATCGTATTATGATGGTTTATGTTTCCTTGTGATTAGACTACTATTATCATGGCCCTTTCTTACTGGGACAACATCCAAGCTTCCTTTATTCTTTAGACCATGATAAACAATTCGCATTATATTAACACCGATCCCACAGACAGGTAAGCCTATCATAGGCTCATCATAAATGTTTGCCTGTATTTTTAAAAAATTTCATTTAGAACACTTCAAATACATTAATCGCCTGCAAATGTTGGAACCTCGTTGCGATCATCGACTAAATAAAATTATGCGTTGATATTATGAAACATAATATAATGATTTTCCACCCATCAACCGTGAAATCTTAAATGCGCCCCTTGTATTTTCTATTGTCAAGTCCTGAAAAACTATCCTAAATATTTAAGATTTAGGGGTATTAAATTCCCTCATTAGCTTATTGTTCTACTTCATTTATTGACGACAGCTGCAATAATCCGACATAAGAATTCAAACACACAAAGACAATTCGATTGTGGGGTATATCTTAATCTGAGCCTACTTATTTTCGCTCGTGCTGCCCTTAAACAAACAACTACATAAACAGAATGTTTACATTCAGTTTCATAACATTTACAAGCGTTTAATTTAAGGAATTACTTAATCAACGTTAGACAGTTTGTGAAGAAAACCCCAGAAAAATAAACCTGCTGCCCTTTCGCGTCTTTATAATCCATAAATAAGTCTTTGCAACATGCCATCTAAAATAAATACATAAATAAAAAGAAAGCATGGATTTGTGCTTTTAAGTGCATGGATAATTCTTTTAAAATTCCCCCTTTTGTTTTCAAATGTATGTAATCGACCATCAACGATTCTACTTACAACATGTCTCGCGTTTACTAGCAACTGTCACTTAAAGTGTTTCTTACCTCCGCTTTAAAGAGGCATTATCACTTTCCATCCTGCATCACAGCCGTCATGCGAAAGCCTTATTTTAACACTGTACAAGATGAATAACCTTTAAGTTCACATAGGTCTACGTTTGACGTCACATCATATTCCGTCGATAACACGTACATTGTTTACATCGGAGGTAGTAACACAATCTGTTACGGGCAGAATTTACCGACAACGGCCACTAAAAGTGTTTGATATCGCCGCTTTAAAGAGTCATTATCACTTCCCAATCTGTTTCAAAGCCGTCATGCGAATGCCTTATTTTAACGATGTGTATATAAGATGAATGATCTTTAAGTTCACGTACAGTATCATAGAAATATATAAATATATATTTCTATGTACAGTATAGGTCTACGAATGACGTCACAGCATATAACGTCGATAACACGTGTATTGTTTTTTCATTGAAAATATACCCACACCGGTTCGCAGAATTGCTGCTATTTACTCATTTTACGCCTTCGCGTACTATTTTATGTACCCATTTACACTAAATAGGAAATATTTTTTTCATGTACTTGTTCTTATAATTCTTAAAAAATTGTTTTAGAATTTAATTTGCAAAAGTAAAAAAGTTAATATTATGAGGTAACTGACTCGCTCCTATGTCATCCCTTTCAGTAGTAGTAACGGCCCAGCGAATATTTACTGCTGATCACTCCCAGAGTTTGTTTTTTTATCGCGGCTTTAAAGAGGCATTCGCACTCTAAATGCAATTAAATTTGGATATATTATGTTCAAAATAAGCCTAGCCTCTTCTACTTTGCATAAAATCTAATTTAACGTACACGATGCAAACCATACAGTGAAATAAAACCTGACATGACCTCCAAAACGACAATGCCTTCCGAAACTTTCATCCGGAAGTGTCCAGGGTGATCATAAATATAATCAGAAGTTACATATTTAAATCAATTTAATATCTGAAATATTCTCGTAGGCCTATATTACTATATACATGTATTTTCAATGTTAATACGACTATATACACGAGTCGATTGATTTCAATCGTGGACAAGAAATCCAAGATAGAAATCGAAGCTGATAACACCATTTTAATTAAATTCTAACACCGCCTTTTAATGTAAATATATTCTATACTTCAATAGTAAACAACTCTCTATTTCACACTCCCTGGGAGTATAAATGTGGGAATAGAAGCTCTGATAAGGATTTGAAAGGCGCGCTGCCCCCCCCCCCTACAGTCCCCAGATGTGGTATGTTTAAATGGTATCATATCAATTATTTGTGGAAATCTTATCTATATTGAGAGAGAGGGGAGTGCCATGAAATAAAATGGGGTTTAGCTCCTACTTTTCTGCACCGACTTCGCTCATGTAGACGGGTGTAATACGCCATGCAGAGTGCTATATGAGGGACTTTTTGTCCGGGCAGCTGCACTGCGATCTACTCTTGTTTCGAATTCAAACTGGCAATGGTTCTTTTACGTGTACGCCAACTGGACACAAATTCGGTTATTTCCGGACTAACATATGGTATATGGGTCTTTAGCAGTGTTAAAATATTGAATATAGAAGACGAAAATTGTTGAACTTTAGCTAAAATGCAGGATTTGGAAGCGGGGGTCCCGTACATTGTTTTACGCCCCTTCTGAAAGACTAGGCACGAACTTCTCGTCAGCCCCACAGCCGACACTACTGAAATATCCAAAATGACAGATATAAAGTAATTGACAGGCATACAGTGCTTATTTACAGTAGATTTTAAGGTCACGAGATGTAAACAGGGCTAGGGCACGTGATTGTTACCGAGGATTGTGGGTTACGGTTAGGGTAAGGCTTAGAGCTAGGTCTTGGGTAAGGGTTAGCGCTAGCCCTGTTTACATCTTGTGACCTTGAGGAAATATGCAGGTGGCCTTGATAAAGAGATCTAACCGTGAAATATGGATATCTCTTTGATAATGCCAACTTCAGGTTTGGTCAACGGTTACGAGATGTAAACAGGGCTATAGCGCTAATCCCAACCCTAGCCCTGGACCTAGCCCCAGTGTTTACTTTAACCCTAAGCTACAATCTCTCCAACAATCACGTGCCCTAACTTTATTTACATCTCAGTGATCTTGACGAAAATTGAGCTGGCCTCAAGATTCAGCCGTCAAATGTCAAACCATACTTCCGGTGTAGACTGGGCTAACCTGGGGTGAGCGACTAAAAGTATTTGGGGTTTTTTTTACCTATTTTTTTCCATTTTAGATTTTAAAGAATATATGTGTTTAGCTCCTTTAATTTAAATTTAAAGTCGGGTATTATTTTCATTCCGCGTATTCTAAAGGTCACTCCACTAACGATTAAAAACAAGTTTTACACGTCCGTTGTCCTGAGCCTGTGAAAAGAGCGCAATAATACAAACGCCATGATAATCAAATCATTTTAAAAGATGTTGTGGAATTGTCTGTATTTATCACGGGTCTGTATCTGACCTGCACATTACTGGTCGATTGTTGGAGTCACGATTGGCTCCGTGAGTATAACACCCTCATTGACCAGGAGGTCCAAGGTGTTGGCTGAAAAAGCTCTTTGGAATTTCCTAGATAACAAACCTCATCTCTCAACCCTCCGTGTTTCGAGATAACAGATGGTGCTATATAGTTCCACGTAGCAAATCCCAACGCAAATCACATCGGGCCTCAGTAAGCAAAATTGACAATATTTTTCATCAAAACAACGATTGATTATTGTTATTTATAATAGTTCGGCCACATCCAACTACAATTAAGTATATAGTCCTACCTGAAACGGGTATAAATCATCGTATTTAAAATCGAGGCGTTATAAGCCGTTACTAGGAACGCTATTTTTAAACGGAAGATGTATGACGGTGTATGTCGGATTAAAACAATTTAATTTAAACGCGAATATTTTGAGTTAGGCGATAGTTGTGCCACTATATTGGTCTCTGTAAGTTTAATTAGTCATAATGGTATAAAATTATCTTATTTTTAAGATGTTACATGCATTAATAAAGAAACTGGGTTTGTCATTTGGAACTAAAGGCACCCAATCGTAGCTAAAAAAAATAAGCACATCAGTATATCTCAAAGTTTTTAGTTACGTACTCGTAGCTAGAATTTCCCGGTCTGGTTTTCCCCTTATCTGTAGCAAAGGGGGGCTGGCCTCGCAAGTAAAATCTTATAGTTCTTTGGATGGGGGTTCCGCGTTAAACATAATTCATTTGTCACTTTGTTACTTGGATTTTGTTTACTGTGAAGATCTCCAATATTGTGCTGGAAAAGTCTAGTCATGCAGAAGCCATATTGACATTTCAGATCTTGTATTCTTCCCTGTTCATAAAAATATGTATATTTTTGTTTACCTGAACTAAGGGGTACACTAAAGTATTAGTGCCACTGGCCATGCAATTGTTTAATTAGTCTCAACATAATCAAAGAGTTTCCAAAACACGTAGCCCATTTCAATTTATTTTCACTGACTTTCGTGGCTGTATTACAAAATATGGCAACAAGATATAGTTGGACGACCATTTCGTGATATTGTTCATAGAGTGTGTTTTGGGGTTTAGCGGATGTGCTATTTTACATATATTTAATAAGGCGGTCCAGATTTCCTGTCGGCCATATTTTGGATTGAAATGGAAATTAGAACCATAAAAATAATATTAATTCTACATAATTTCTATAGCAGCCTTTGTTGGACAATAATTGTTTCCAGTTTCGTGAGTAAAAGTTGGATCACCCATTGATAATGTTAACCTCCCATTATGTGGTCAATTTAAACCATGAGATGCCCAAGGAACCACTGTAACATAGTGTGAAGAAAGTCCTTTTCATTTTAAACTTCATAAATTACATCCCCGTTCTCCACGGGGCAATATGTCAACAGGAAAAGTGTAGGCATTGAATATTCATCATGCACAGCATCATCACAATTGTATAATACAATTGAAAACAAATACTGAACTCGCGCCATCGGGTATAAAATGAAATGAAATGGGTTCAACGTCCTACCACTCAGGCATAGAATTGACCTACCATGGGCGTGGATTTAGGGGGGTGACGCCCCTCCCCCTTGGAATCGGAAGGGGGGGGGGGGGGGGCGAATAGGTCTCTCCCCCCCCCCCCCCCATGATTTTGATCGCCAGGACGGATTTTCAGGTTTATATCCACAATGAATGTCCCGTTCTGAAGGCTACCTAACCACTGCCTTGGGTCTCGCCACAGTAATTCATCTTCACGATATCTTCCTCCTTAATTGTAGGTAGTAAATTTTACCATATCGTCATCATATTACCCCTATAGTGACAGTTTTCATCGAAATACCACCGGTAAACTGTTCGTAATTATTATTTTGGTTTGGTAATGAAAGGTTCCAGGGTTCGTCCGCCCCCCCCCCCCCAAAAGTTATGACACATCCACGCCCCTGTGACCTACACAGCAAGCATAAATTAATGTGCTACTGCAACATTAAAGTTTCAAATGAAAATCATTCCCAGATTTTTATATTACTTTAATTTTATATTTATCATGCCCATCCCACCCCCACCCCATCCCATCCCGTATACGCCTTCTTACCCTCACCCATACACAGCCTCATGCTTCTTATATTTTCAATAAAATAAGTATGACCTCCCTAAATTTTTTGATGATTAAGATTATTGTTAAGATCTGTAGATTTAAACTCAAAGCTAATATTATATATGACTAATAAGTTTATAAATAAATGCTATGTTCATATTTTATGAATCTTAATTTTCAAATAGTCAGATAAAGGTGTAGGCCCTTATTATCTCAAGATAAGAATTATTATAGTTTGGTAAGACACCATATACATTTCGCAACTTCTGGTTAACTGGGCTTTACTTTTATTTATTTATTTTTCATATACCAGTTCTTCCCTTACAAAGTGAATCGTTTGGCCCAAAGAAGCCAAATGGACGGAAAGCGATATTTTACCTGACCATATAGTCTGCCAAAAATAGTTCTAACCAATCAATAATAAATGTTCCATATATGGATAATAATAACACCCGACATCCAATCAAAATATAGTAGCTATTTCGGGAGACGTTTGTATTGATAGATACTATTGGCTAAAAGGTGACGATATATGAGAAAAGAAATTTGATTGGATGGGGTGATTGCATTCTCACCGATGCGAAGTATCTGTCATGCATGGCGGCTCGAGGCAGACGAAAAGAGTGTCGATATCGCGTGTGGGTTTGTAGGAGTATTTTCATGAATGAGCGAATATAGAACTAGAAACCACTTATATGTATAAGTTTAGTTGACAAAAAGGTACCGGTTTCAAAACCCGGTTTTTAGAAAGTGACAGTCTTAAAAATGGATATTTTACCGAGTGGAAACATATTTCGGGAACTGCAAGTAGTCCATGATACGGGCTATTTTTCAGCTCAACCATCGTTGGAGGACCGATGGCAGCAGGTTTGTACGCTTTTTATGTCAAAATTAAAAATATAACGTGCATAATACAACAATAAAGTACAGAGAACTGATAATGGTTTAGACCTAGACAAAGTCGATAAATACGCTAACCCGTATCGAAATGTCAAACACGGAAAACAAATTCTCTAAATTGTCGATTATTACAACTAAGCCTATCAATCGGCTAAATTTCCTGAGTGACAGACATGAGTCACACAACATTTGGCGTACAAATCTAACTAATAAGAACAACATAGCATGTTTAATGACATATATATCCCCGTTTGACTAGATGTTAGCATCACTCTTGATATTCTAATATATACTTCTTTTATACATGTATGCATGAAGTCGACTTCTTGCTCCGCTTGTAGACCAAAGAAAACGAAGCAAGTTTATAGCTAGGGTCTATCTGTCAAAGCCTTCACACTGTGTGTGTGTGTGTGTGTATGTACTTGCAAGGGCTTCACGTGCTGTTAAATTAGCGGAATTCCTAACTCCAGGAATTCTAAAATCTTCAATTTAATCTCACAGTGAAAATGGCCACTGTCATGGTAAATGATCGATACCATTCATGCCTGATCATCCATTTAGGAGATAAAAGTCTAGAGTTCCCTGCTAAATGATATTTCATTAAGGGTAAAATTAACCAATATATGTACATTTAACATGGTAGCTATTGGCATCACAAAACTGCTGGTAAAAAAATTGTTTTGGCTGTGTATGTGATTCAGGATTTCATAATAATATTTAGTTGTTCTAAATATTGCAATTAATATGAATTTAAAGTTGTGGTCTATTACAAGTACTGCACATTTGGCGCTCATGATTTATAGAATCCTCAGGCAATACAAATTTTTATGTACATCCAGTATTGCACCATGATTAATATAGCTGTGGAATGCAGAGATATTAGCAATAATGTAGTAAAGATATTGCACAATTACTAAATGTGAAACCACACATCCTTCCAACAGGTACATGTACAAACCAACTTTGCACAGTTCTTTTTGAACATTTATTCAACATTTGCTGACAGTCCTGTGCAACATTAATCCATTCCACTCACCATCAAAAAAAGATGACACAAAACCAGACAACATACACTGCTTGCACAAATATTTCACATCAGTCATAAAATATATATCCCCAACAAGCAATGTCCTTCATCTATAATTATTATTACAATGGCCAACAGTACAGGCTTGTGTTTGGAATGTATTATTATGGTGTATAATTACGGATAATTAGTCAAACATCCTTTCATTATATGTTATAGTATTATATAATATAATATAAGGATGGTGTTGTTATATGAATATGATATATACACCAGTATACATGTAAATGTATCATTATCTTGACTTCCCAGAATATTTTGTTCATTTCTATAATATACAATTCCTAATTTGGTGTTGATAACCATGATATTGTCTTTGAGTTTGAATTATGAAGATAAGAAATATTGGTATAATGATCTTGCTGCTCTTACATGAACTTGAAATTTTAAAAGTTACAAATGATGGGACTAAAAATAAGAGCATACATAATTTTAAATATGTAGAAAAGTACAGCTATTATACATGTACTGTATGTAATGTACATGGACATACATGTAGATATAGGCCAGACTAGATCTATATATTGTCAGTATATGTTATGTATATACTCCTAGTGTTTATTATATATAGGATATTAAACACTTGAATTGTGTATTTCATGTATAGATGTTTATGACCTCTAATAATTTGATATGATATTGAACATTTATTTTGAATATCCAGTTATTCACATATTTTTCATGACCCTAAAATATATGAATTGACTGATAGTGCAGTAAAACTAGGATAACATACCGGTAATAAGGTTATAGGCTTTATACCTAGAAACGTGGAGTATTTTAAGTCCTATTTACATTAATAAAAGATAGTGACAATAGAAAGAATTTTACAATATACAGTTAAACAAATGGGCTCGACTTTCCACATTTAACAAAATTTGATTATAGTGAAGCTTGTTCCAGAAAGGGTAAGCATACCCTGTTTCTTTTATGAGACCTGTCACTACTGTGAAAACATTGAATTAATTGATTTATAAATTAATAAAATGCTAAAAATATTTCATTTTAATGCCTTGCTACCGTAATCTGCAATAAATAGAAATATCTTGTTTTCTGTACATGCAGTTGAGAAATTTGGATGGACCTACATGTATCCACTTGAAAATGTACAACAGGTTCCTCATGTTTATATTATATTTAATGTCACACATTGATGTATAAAAAATGCAGTAAAATTCTCCCCAAGGGTTTTAAATACAGTTTTAGTCTGTCCTTTTTAATAATATTATTTACACTCTATATAGCCAGCCATTAGTTATTTATGAGCCAATACTGCCTACAGCTTACAAGTACACAGTCACAAATGTGATCATATTGAGATAACTCTGTCATCTCAATGAAGCGGTTATGTGATTGAGTGTTGAAAACATGGTTAATTGTGGGAGCTTTAATGAAAGGAATAGTTTTTCAAGTTGAGGGAAAAAACCCAACAACATGGAGGTCATTTGTAGTAGGCATTATTTTGTTTTGTTTTTCCATAGTGTACATAGGGGCAATACATAGGGGTACAGTGAATATTCCAAAATATTCTTGGTACAAAGATTTAGACATTGTCATCAGAGTTCAGTTTAATTACATGTACATGTAGAAGAGGTCAGTCTAATATCAGTTTCAGTGGCTTGTTATAAGTTCTTGAGTAGAATGAAAGGTAATAATCACGTACTGTTACTACATGTACAAGGTTTGAAAGTTGTTTTCTGTTTGGCCCTGTCAGCCACCCATTTAATCCACCCTGTCAGTCAGTGTTTTATTGAATATCTTACAATTTTACAATTTTATTTTATTTTACTTTAGATTTCTTTATGAAAAAGACAGGATACATGTACATGTATGTGCCACATGGTGTTTTTTTCACAGCTATGGAATAAAAATTGTGGTTACGTTTGTACCAAAATGTAAGGTTCCTTATAATAGTTTGGTATGTTAGAACTAAACCTCCTGTTATCTGTCAAGTACAGTACCTACCATGAGGTGCTTTTTAATAGCAGCAGACAGTATGATATAGATAATATTACTGAGATCCTAGTTTCTTGTCTAACATTGTATTGGCAGTTTGCCGGCTACAAACCAGACAGTTTACATGACTGAATGATGGACAGTTATAACAGGGAAACGTACAATGATTTTATGAATCAGCTCTTCTGGCAAGTAAAATTTATAGGATTGAATGGGTAGACATCTTATTGCATATCTCTGTTTTCAAATATTTATCACTTTAAGACTTCCGTACTGAAAATTACAATTCATATTGACTCTACAGTACATTGACACATGAGGTATTTGCCATTGGAGCCTCTGGGTGTCAAATTCCTCTATGTAACCAAGATATTTTAGTTCAAATCTAATTTTATAGTACACACAGGAGAATCTATAAACTAACAATATGTGTAGATCAGAAACATTAATAAAACAATGTAGAGTACATGTACATACATGTACATACCAGGCGGTAGCTGTAGTATATAGTATATAATTAGATTAGACATATTGTTATCTCTAGTGTCAACACCTTTCCCTCACCACCCACACATCCTCCAGTCACCAAATCCATAATTATCAGCAACATCAGTATAGCCCTGATCAGTGATTATTTCTCTCTAATGTTTAAAAATAAAATGAAGTCGTTGAGCTAGTTGTTTTGACTATGATACTTGTACTCACTCAATTCCCTCATTGAAACAATTTAAAAAATGTCCTCAATTAAATATAATGGCATATATCAAATAAAATAAATTATCAGTTCTAAACAAAAATGACTTGAATTTAACCACAAAATGGTGAAGTGTCACTTTAATCTGCATTAGCTGCATGTATATCTATTATAACTAGGATGTGTAGAAACAAATGGCGTTAACAGAAATTGCATTGATTTCCATGATGTTAACGGGTGAACTTAGGTACAACCTTGTGCTTCGCGTATTATGCAAGACGACAAACAGTTAGAATCAATAGAACCAGCTTATCAACAGGTTGACTTAAGCACAAAAATATCAATAAAGTCATTGAGTTAATCATGTCAGGCATTGTAAAATTACATACATTCTTTGTGTTGTAGATCAAAATAGAAATGATCTTTTTTGAGCTGATTGATGTACATGAATGTGTGTGTGTGTGTCAGAGAGAGAGAGAGAGAGTGAGAGTTTAACAGACTTCAACACAAACTAGGTCATTTTGGTACTATAAAATGGTTCAATTTTATTTCAATAATATGCTTTGCACATAGGGTTTTTTAGCTGCAGGAGGAAACCGGAGGACCAGGAGAAAACCGATGTATTTGGACAGGTGACCCTACTCCTTGTCACATACAAGCGGGGAATCGAAACCACGCCGCTTGACTTAATTACAGACCTTTTGATTTCATTTGCAGGGGTAAAACCACTAAGTGAGAAATTACATAATGTAGTTAAAACATTTATTATAAGCTTAGTTTGGGGAATAAAAACATTCTGTATATAACTGATGTCAGACTGTATTTGTTGACAAAAGATAGAAATACAACAGTTTGTGAGTATTGATGGGGTACTTCTAGAGTCTATATTGCCTGAGGTAAATAGATTACAATTGTGTTATCTTACAGTTGACATTACATCACAACTGTATTACTACACCAGATCACTTTAAAGATTAATATACACATATACCACTGTTCTTTATGTTTTCAATGACCCTCATTTTTCTTACCTTGGATGGATATCTCAATTATAAATTTTTCCAGATGAGATATTGTCCAAACAAATTCTGATATTGGTCTGAAAACATTACCATCACTGATAGGGCTGGTACAGTGGCACATGGTCACCTTGTCCAATAGGACCTAGGAATCGAAACAAATAATTAAATAAATAGATAACATTACAAAATTGTTTTGGGATTACATACTGAGTGAAATGAAATACAAATGTACTACCTGTATTTGTAGATGTTAGTATTTATAATAAAAATACCTATTTATATATTGGATTAAGTTTGTTTGTATTTTGATTTAATCTGATTTAACATCTCTCTTGTCAATATATCAAATCTCTATGGTCAATATTATTTAAACACCATACATGGTAAGAGAGTAACAATACACTTTAGGTAACTACATGTATTTCACAATTTACCAATATGAAGTAATATTTTATTTACAATTTGCAAACATTATGCAATTTTCAAATTAAGGCATATTTTAGATTTTATTTAAAGCTGACTTGTTCATGAAAGCTAGACAAATAGAAAATTTTAGCTTGGACACATCTAAGACTCTATGTCATAGTTAGACATAATCTATTCTTCAGTCTGTCTTGAGTATTAAATCAACAGAAAGTAATGCCAACTTTAAATGGCCATAACTTATTTTCACATTGATTAAATTTGATGTTTGGCCTGATGCTTTTTGGTAAGGTTACTTTTTATTATGTATGCTCTGAAAGTCTATATTTATCTAGTCTGGAATGTTTGGGCTTAAAATTGAAAATCTCATATTTTTCCAGACAAATTTATTAAGGATTGTTTTGGGTTTGGTATTCTTAAGTAAGTTTACTCCCATCATTTATAAAATTTATATGAATATCAATTTAAGGTGTGTTTCTTTGACATAAGTCATCCTAAATTATATAATATATATGTATACATGTATATCTACTGCTTAAAAATATATTTGCTCAACCTCTTTTCAACATTATGAAAATTTCTATACATATTAATTTTAAAATGCAGGCATTATGAGTGATTCAACACTTGCTGAGTGATGCGACAACGGCTGACGTTTACATCTATTGTACCAGACAACGCCTCGTTTATTGAGGTGCTGTTTTATTGAATTTTGCATAGATACACCTTTTCGTCATAAGGTGATGACCCCTTCATAGTCAGTTTATTAAGTAAATTATGTTTGTTATATGACACACATAAGGTGTCCTCTTTCTATATCTCTATTAAGATACATTTAGGTATAATAAAGCATATCTATATTATAAGGTAAACATAAGGTAGTCAGTTACTTGGCGATGCTAAATATACATAAATAATATTTTCTTGGCTATGCTAAATATACATAAATTAATTTTTCTTGAACACCAAATCCACCTATAAGCATGCTCATAGCGCTTTTGAAAGCAATGTATGGAAATGATCTAATGAATTTGATAGGAACATTCAAGAAGATAAAATTAGTTCAACAATACAGGTTGTATTGTGTTTTTCATGGTAACGTTATATAATCTTTTAGATATTTTTGCCAGGGCAGCTGCATTATTGCAAAATGTTTAGTCTTTTCCAAGAATACCAAAAAGAATAACATTATCAAAGATATTGTTATCGGAATTCCAACCATTAAAACATAAGTATAATAGTTCTCTGAATGTGCAACTACCTAAGCCCTTTAAACATTGATGCATGATATATGTATGTATACGTGTACAGTGACTGAGCTACACATGTGCATTTGAAACATTAGATGCAGCACACATTTATTGATGATCAACTTAAAACATACTGATCAATGTAGTGTACTTACTATAAAACTTTGTGTGATTTGAGTCAGTAAAATATTGATGTTGGCTTTTCACATATCAATATACATGTAGGCATAGAGATGTTTGTATGTTATGACATATTGACACAAGAACTACAAACTCATGCATTTCATCTATTTGAAGAAAAAAAATGTTTAAAGGTCTGTTAGGTTTCTTTTCCTAAGAAGAGAGGGGGAGAAATAGAGTTTAACGAGGACTTGAAATTAATAACCATATTATTTCAGGACTATACAGTAGCATACTGTATTTATTTCAATACTTGTCTTGCAAACAGGGGTCTTTAGTAGGAGGAAATCTAGAGAAAAACTCAGATGTTGTTTTAGATGAGGTCTTTGTTGGAAGCCTTTTCTGATACATGATTATTAGATATATGTACATTGTAGGTCCCTCAAAGTTTATTTGGACATGGAAAGTTGTACCATTATCAGCATCAAATGTTGTCATGAATTGCATTTAATAATAGAATCTGCCTACTGGCCATTCGGAATAATGGCTCTGAATAAATGGAAACTGATCATGGACATTGTACCCTCAATATATAAGCTTGCTGTAAAAAGATTTTAAAATTCAATTAAAGCAATTTACATAATAACCTCAGGCATTTTAGTCCACCTAGATTAAGGTTTGTAGTTGTACAACCTTTAGACCATTACAATCAATATATTGCATATGTTTTCAGTACAACCAATATTGAATGTGTGGCCATTCACCTCAAAAAAGAAATTCCTCAGGTGGTTGATGTACTTTCATTGATTGAAAATCTAAGATATTAAGTTATAAAAAAATTCCAAAGGAAATTGAGTACTATAGAGTGGTATTATCTTCAATCAGTCATGGATGACTTCACTGGTGTAATTTATTTCATGAAGGAGTTTAAAGTTAACCTCATGGATTTTTTTGTATTATATTGTTTATTGTTGGGTTAAAATCAGCTTAATCTCACAGGTTGTGAATTTAGCTTGCAGAAAATCTTCAGAGCTCCAGATGGTTGTGATTGTTGTGTGTATGCTAAATCAATTATTTTCGGAAAAGATCATAATTTTATCTAAGACTATTTGATTAGCATAAATCTTTGGAATATTTTTGGATGGCAACGTGAGATATGTGACTAAGTGTGTTACAGATGTGTCTGATGTTTATTGGTAGGATAATTCCCAGGGGCTGATAAGAGTTGCTACATTATCTTGTTTATGTTGGAGATGCAGCAAATGTATTGTATCACTTTTATGTTCATCAAGTTGGTGTTCACAGATGACTTGCTTCTTAAATTGTCATTTGGGGTCTCCCAGTGGAGGGCTGTTGTGATTGAGAGTAAAAATGATAAAAGGTCAAGGTAGTGTTAGTGTCTAACACCCCATGAACATCTCCTCCTTACTGTCACTTAAAAAAGTTTCTGATTGTGAAATAAGCTGAGGACTCATATCATTTATGATGATAAGAAATATGTTTTTATCTATGTCTAAAGAACTTTTGCATATGAATCTGACTCATTTTATATAATAATACTTACATATTTCTTGTCACTTAAGTTTCTACATAACTAAAGTAAATAAAGGGTGGATTAAATAAACTATTTATTTATATAAGGTTGTTTGAATCTTACAGTTTTCAAAATTAATATTTTATATAAATAAAGGCTTGAGTGCATAGAATATTGACACTTCATATGAATGCAGAGACATGGATTATTGGATTACATGTACTACTATACACATGTTAGAGCATCAACTATTTTAATTGAAATTATAAACCACATAAGATTTGCCATAATGTTATATCTTGTAGATTTTTATACGCCCACATTGAAATGTGGTCGTATATTGTCGTCGCCCCCGTCCGGCGGTCCGGCGTCCACAAGCTCTAGAGGCTAAAGTTAATATCTGATTGACTTTAAATTTATACACGGTGTTTAAGGTCTTGAGACGAAGAAGCCTATTGATTTTCAGCAATTTCCGATAATTACTGCCAGAGTTATGGCCCTTGATCACTTTGAAAAATCTTGTGGACGCTCTAGAGGCCAAAGTTAATATCCAATTGACCTTAAATTTATACACAGTGTTTGAGGTCATGAGACGAAGAAGTCTATTGATTTTCAACGATTTCCGATAATTACTGCCAAAGTTATGGCCCTTGATCACTTTGCAAAATCTTGTGATGCTCTAAAGGCTAAAGTTATAATCCGATTGACTTCAGATTGATACACAGAGTTTAAGATCTTGAGACGAACAAGTATATTGATTTTCAATGAATTTTTATGACTTAAACAGTTAAATCCATGATATTAAAAGATTTGCATACAAAACGTTAGCATGGGGCAGAACTTTATAAAAACCAAACAAATTCAAATAGTTTTCTGATAATTACTTCGTGAGTTGTTGCTCTTAATCAGATTTTAGTGTATTATAAATGTTTCATTACCGAAAAAAGTAAAAATATGCGACAACCCTTGTTGACTGCCCGGACGATTTAGTTGCTGTGGGCGTATGTTTCGTTGCCTGGCAACCTATCTTTGTTTTATGTGTAGTGCGGTCCTCCTGCACTTACTAATACAGTAAATTCTTATTAGGGTTTGCCATAATGCTACAGGAGATCTGCAACATTAAAAAATGTTGAGCCCTTTCCTCTTGCTGGTACTGTATATGGCCTATACTATACGCTATTCAATGTTCTTTCTCTCTTTCGACTGGCATGGTTTCGAATCAGCGGTTGTACGTGACAAGGAGCAGGGTCGCCTGTCCAACCTCATGGGTTTTTCTCCGGGTCCTCCGGTTTCCTCCCACTGCTAAAGACCCCTATGCGCAAGCGAATTATTGAAATAAAATTAAACCATATGTTAGTCCCGAAATGACCTAGTTTGTGTCAAGTGGATGTTAAACCCCATTTCTATCTCTTTCTCGCTTGTATCTGTTGTACTGTCCCCCTAATTTTTCTTTTAATTGAGTCTGGGCAGTTATTATCGGTACACAGTATATAAACCATGTTTCTTATAATTGAATGTTGTTTGTTGTCATTAGCAATTAAATATAATATTTGTATGATAATTATTATAGTAATAATAGTCCAGTAGTTCATTATGTTGAGTAATTATAGGAATACATGTATGACAAAATGAATATCTTATACAAAATCAAAAGTAGGAAGATAATGTTTCGAGATAGGTATGTTTATTGCACAAGATCTGAAATAGAAATCTTATATAAAGAAATGATAAGTATTTTGTTAATGTTGAATATGAAAAACAATAACACAATATTACCACCCAGCTCCATGTAGATGTATTGATATATTAAACTTTTGTCCATTTAGTCTCAGGTCTTCATTAGCCAGGTTGGTGTAGTCTCCGCTTACCATGAAATGTATCTCCAGGCTTATAACTTGATGAGATATTAACAATGAGATAGCAGCCTTCAATGAGAGGTGTAAGATTAACAAATGTGAAAAACTAAATCCTATGTTAAGACATTAAGCTCAAAATGACCACATAAACTAGAAAATACATCTATTTACAGAGAGGCATGTATAATAATATGTTACTTTCACATCTCTTTTCATTTCCTTCAAGGTCTTCCGTGATTTTTTATCTTAAAATATATATGAAACTGTACACACCTGCTAAAAATACTAAATCAAATTGGCAATATACTGAACTCTTACACAGTAGCTTGGCAATTCAATTTTATACAGATCTGTAATTTTGTCTTCCTGCATATGATAAGCAAAATGTTCAATTATTATTTAATGTTGGTTGACATCCTTTGTTGATGCCAAATTCTCATGACATTAGAAATTATCAATGTCTGTTGCTATGATTCCTTAGAGAATTGTCTGAGACTTCGCCAGTCGGTTTTGTATGACTAGATTCAGAATGTCATGGATATAGGAAATGAGGACATTGTTAATATATGATAGACTTCAGAATATAAATGAATTCTCCCACCTCTGGACATCATAATACTGCATACTGGATTATATATCATATACATATAATAACTAGAAATATTTGAAAATAGTAAATGTAGAGTACATGATTACCATATATGCAAATAAAATGATAAAATATAATTAATAAATTTGTATGGAGTTTAACATCTCGTTAACACAATACTGTTGTCATTATTACAAAATGTGCTATGTTAAGCATTTCCTCTTACTCTAATGAACTACCCCAAAACACAGTATTAGAAGGTAGAACCAATCAACTACCCCAAAATACAATATTAGAATGGTAGAACCAATCAACTATCCAGAACAGAATTTTAGAATGGTAGAACCAATCAACTACCCAGAACACAATATTAGAATGGTGCAACTAATCAACTACCGGTACCCAAAACACAGTATTAGGAGGTACATGTAGAACCAATTAACTACCCCAAAACACAATATTAGAATGGTAGAACCAATCAACTACCAAAACACAATATTAGAATGGTAGAACTCAATCAACTACCCACAACACAATATTAGAATGATAGAACCAATCAACTACCCAGAACACAATATTAGAATAGTAAAACCAGTGAACTACCAAAAACACTGAAATGATTGTAAAATTGACATGGAAAAATTCAATAATCAGGTTACCCAATTTTATTTGTAGGACAATCTGAAATCAATATAATCATTCAGTTTACAACCAAACAAGTGATGACGTGAAGTAAAAATAGATATTTAGTCAATATAAATTACATGATTTGAAATCAAATTACTATACTGTGACATAAATATTCAATGGATGAATCCCCAGTTTAATCCAACTGAAGGAAAACTCAAATGTATGCTTCGTCCATTGAATATTTATGATTTCCTGTAGTTGTGATGAGTCACATTTTTCAGCTTCCAACATTCCGTACAGTGATTACTTGACCAGTAGAGATCAACACAAATAATTGACCAGTCATAAGCAGGTAGTTTTATCAAAATAATCTCCCATGATCCCTCTACAATGACCACTACACTTGTCCACTGTTGATTTAGGCCATTGTCCAGCTTTTAAAAACCACCAACATTACAATAGCAGCTTAACCCGGCTTGCACTCATGTTAAATTTGGACAGAAAATACAGAAAAAGCCGATGAGAGGATGAGCTTTGCTTTATTGACGTAGATCTTCCCACAAAATTACAATATATTCCTTTAAAGTGGAGTTCTTCAGGGAATTTATATTGGCTACCTACCGAATACTAAGTGTTTTCACAACTTTTCCAACAACACAGACCAAAAGCTTTGTTCAGTCTTTGTCACTTTTACTTTGTTGTTTTGGGTTAAAGCCAAATATCATACATGTAATTCAATTCATTGTGTATGAATATAACCAGTAAATCTTAAATTTATTGTATAATGGGTCCGTAATTATTAAGAAATATTGGAATAAGACTTATTCACATTTGCCTGAGAAAATGTATTCGGTAGTGATAGTTGACATTATATTACTGGAAGTACGGAAACTTAATCTTTAAATTTAACAAAAGCAACATTAGAGAAGAATTAATAACCAAACAGGCATCATGTTTATTAAGTTCAGGCTTTCGGTTAAGATGAGCCAGTGGAAATTCAAAAGGTCTGGTTCAATTCCAGTGATTCATTTGTGAAAGTTTACATACAAATAGTATTAGGATTGAATGTTTCACATTTTCTGTCACAATACAATAAGTATAAAAGAGCCATTAGGCTTTTAAACACAGTAATTTAAGTTTTTCTATTATTCATATTTTAATGTATCTTAATGTATCGTGTAGCTAATGAGGGGAACTAATCTTTATCTACTATTTATTTTAAAACTACAGAGAGATTACACTACCTCATTTATATAGATTCTATAAAGCCAACATACATTTATTAGCAAGTATTTAATAGTTGATTAACACAAATGGTTATATTTCAAATGGCCAAACTAGGAAAGGGAAACATTATCTGGTTTGATGGCTATTCTGGGTTATATGGTGTTGTGTTTTGTGTCATGGTTATATTCTGGTAATCAAAACTCAACACTAGATCATGGAGTTTATGGGTTTATCAAGGGGGATTATCGTCTTTATGGTTCTGTAAAGGGTTTCTAACACTTCTAGTATAAAATTCATGGTTAGACATTTGCGTTGGCGTTTTTATAGGTTTGACTCTGAAGATTAGATTTTTATCTGAAGAAAAAAAAGTAATTGTAAAAATAATCGACATTTGTTTTATTTGCATTACTGAATAGCTTTCCCAAATGTGTGCGTGTATGGTAGATATATCCCTGGTTGCATGTGTGTAATCTTTAATGGATATGTATTACGTATTAATTAATGCGTGTACATAAAAAAGAGGGTTGGTTGTGAATTAATAAGTTATTGTATATATACATGTATACTAAAGGGGTGTTAATGTGAGTGTTAATAGTTGGGGGAAAGTGATAATAACACCACTCATTTAATAAATGAGCACATAATTTTTTGTTTTGACTAAATATGCAACACTAACTAGAAGACCATGACATATTTTAGTTGGAGTCTTGTAGAAGTGGAAGGAAACTGAACCAATCCTACTTCTTGTGACGTACAAGCCCGGGCTTGTAGAAAACAGGTCTTATGATCTACAGCACACACACACACACGGACCACACAGATCCCCACCCAACCTCCTCTCTTATGGAAGCAGCGAACATTGCTGTGGTAGATAAGATTTGATTGATGTGTTTAAATGATTGTATGGTAAGATTAGACAGTGTCCAGTATGTATACTATGATATGTAATGACCTAAAGACCTGTATTTAGAAGGTGATAAGTGAAAGAGGAAGCCCCATAAATTCTTGACCTTCCTCTTCAAGGTGACATCTGTCATCTTATCTCTGTTGATTGACAGCTTTCTATTAATAGCCTAATACATCAACCTACACTGATAAGTATTTGGAGACTAACATACTTATTTCTTGGTATTTTCCCATGTGCTGTGCAAACTGTAATCCTGCAAGGGCAGTTGAAATTCTTGGACTGATAAATTTCTGTTTTTATTGTACATTATGTGGTCACTCATACAATTATTGTTATTTAAAGTTTCATCAATTCCATTTAGATTATTATGTTGTATGTATTATTATATACTATTCAAAAAAAGTAGGGGATATTTGATTTTTAAGTGTTATTAAAGTCACCTAATGAAACTGACGAAGAAACAAATGACAAAATGAAATGAAGTTCACATTCATCGATTTATTCCAAATGATCATTAGACTAAGTAAGGCACAGACTGACCTTTATAAGGGTAAAATGATACCCGGGGTCAAACAGCAAAGTTACCACAGTATCACAACCAAGTCAGTAACGGGTAAATCCTCCTCTGTTTGCCAAACAAGCATTGATCCGACGTGGCATACTCCTAATGAGACGTCTAAGGTCATTTTGGTCCAGATTGTCCCATTCCTGTTGCAACGCAGCAGCAAGTTCTTGGACATTGGCAGGACGTTGTTGACGTTGACGTAACCTCTGTCCAAGCATGTCCCAGACATGCTCGATGGGGGAGAGGTCGGGACTCAGTGCTGGCCAAGGTAATGTGGTGATGTTCTGTTGTTGGAGGTAACCTGTAACGATCCTGGCCCTGTGACATCTTGCGTTGTCATCCTGGAAGATGAAACGGCGGCCATGACGTCGTGCGAACGGCACAACATGGACTGCCAAGATGTTGTCCCGGTAGTACTGGCCTGTAACACGCCCTGCAACAACATGTAAAGCCGTTCTTCCAGCAACAGTGATGCCTCCCCACACCATAACAGAACCACCCCCAAATCGATCATGTCTGATGACGTTAACGTCTTGAAAGCGCTCGTTTCGACGACGCCACACCCTCCTACGTCTGTCCAAAAAATCAACAGTGAACATTGACTCATCTGAAAACATCACATTGCTCCAGCGTCGATTATCCCAGTGTTGACGATCCCTACACCAACGACGTCTTGCCTGAATGTGATGATCTCTCAAACAAGGGATCACGCGAGGACGTCGGGCGTGAAGGTGACCCCTATGCAGTCGATTCCGAATCGTCTGGCCACTAACTCTCACACCAGTGTCTGTTTGAAGACGAGCGCTGATCTGATTTGCTGTGATGACACGATTTCTCAAGGCCAAGGTACGGATAAATCGATCCTGGGCTTGAGTTGTCGTCCTTGGTCGACCTGAGCGTGGTCTGTCCTGTACAGATTGTGTATCACGGTATCTGGACCATAGCCTGCTTATGACAGACTGAGAAACATTCATCGTCCGCGCCACAACCGCCTGTGTTGTGCCGATCTGTAGCATGCCAAGGGCACGTAACCTTTCATTTTGGGTAAGCCGACGCATATCAAAATTTGTTTTCTGGTCACTAAAACAATTAAACTGATGTTTCCACCCTGGAATTCAATGCCACAATGACTGTAACATTCAAAGTCAGAGTCGTGCAAATCTTGGGTTGGACCCCCATGATGATCCCAAGCATCACCTGCATTCCATGCGGTAGCTATTGGTGCGTTTGGGCGTCACATGTAACTGGAAATGTTTCTTCTGTTAGGTTCTATAGTGACTTTTTTCGTAGTCATTTGCATATTTTAGTATTATGCCCCCAAAATCAAATATCCCCTACTTTTTTTGAATAGTATATCATTGGAAAAAAAACCCTGAATCTTTCAATAGGATTATACATGATCAAAAGATTAGACAAGTCAATACGAATATGTCTGTGTACCGTAGTATGTACATGTATATATTGACAAGTCTATAAAGTACTTCTATTTAACAGATAAAATTTAAGAGTGCATGTTAAACTCAGATTGATATGTATTTGATATGTGCAATAAAATCTTAAATATTTTAATAATTTACTTTTGAGACTAACATGGATATTTTTTGGTAATGTGTGGAATGCTAGTGTGGCTGCATTTCATGTACTCTTCTCTGATTTCAGACTATCAAAAATTATTTTATGTACAGCAGTATGTTTATGTATACAAATGGACCTTTGAGCATCTAAGGCACACTTTTCTAGTCAGCTGCGTGTGAAAAATATATCTCTAGCCATGTTGTAATACATAGAATGTACATAGTATATACAATGACCTGATTTAACCTGTCGCATATAATTCATATTTTATGACAAGTACAATTATATATACTAGTAAGAATAGTACCAGTGAGTGCCACTAGAATCATTATTGACAGGACTGGTCCCGCTTGAGTGACCTTGACAGACAGCTTCCTACTATCCATCACTCAGATACTGGCACTTCAAAAAGATCCTGCATATACTATTTCTATAACTGGACCCACAAAGGTATACTGTGAAAGATGTCAGAGATTGTGACCCATTGCTTGGTCCATACTTATCTCTTTTACTTAGATCTTAATCTGTAACAAAACTTCTCCACTTTTACTTGTACCAGCCGTTTAATACATTAACTATGCTTACTGGACCAATAGATAGCATCTCCTTTTCTCTTTACATGTACATGTACCTTTTATTGCCAGTCAATGGGTTTTCAGGTGGAATCTGTAAATACATGTATGCTGCGTACATGTATCTAAAGAGTTCTACTAAAACTGATGAATTTATAAGATATTGTTGGATGCATGACTCATGAATGTCATTGATGTGATCATATCTTACATATGGAGTAAAAGTAGTTTGTTAGTATATATTTGAACTTTGATTCCACAACATAGCTTCCCCAGTCCACATTCAAGTCTATAAATACATCAAAATTCAATAATTTTCTAGAATCCAAATACATGTATATCTTATTTCTCTGAAACAACAAAAAATTCCTGTACTCTTGATTCATGGGGAAATCGTCATTAAACATACAATTAAACACTTAAATAAAGGAAATTTTCAATTGAATTTGGTAAATACAACATGGAGAATTGTGATTACAAGGGACTGGGTGGGAGTTGCAGTTGATAACTGGCACAACATTATATAAGGTACCCTTATAATTGATTGAATACAGTATGCGAAATGTTGAAATATCATTAAATCCCATTTTCTTCCTCTTGGAATTTGCACATCCTTGACTTTGAGGTTCACAATCCTATTGCTTGAATGAAAAAAGAAAATGCCAAATTTATTTGTGAAAAACTTCCTTTGATACAGCTGTATCTTTAATGGCTTGAGGTTGAACTGGTTATTGGTGTAAGATCAAACATCAAAAAGATTCAAGTCAAGTTCAGTAGTCAATCAATAATTCTCTATCCTAGGATAAGGTGCTGCAGTGTTTGGTATATTGAATATAAAGTAGAACTAACCATCGCTTTATCTCAATTCTTCATCAATATCTTATTCCCCACTTTTTGATCTCACACCATCTTTTTTGTTCACTCAAGCCAATAATTTTCTTTCATCAAAAGGCTAATATCGATTACATATATTCCCCTCTTATATAACTGATTAGGTTATGGACAAGAATTTCAAGAACTTATAACATTTTCATGAGGGGAAAATAGACAATTTAATTCAATTATTTTTATTTTTACACAATGTTCGAGAGAGCAGACTTTTTGTGACATTTTAAGATGTCTCAACTATAACATGTTATAGATGTAATATGATTAGGTTATTTTCTATTTTAGAAATATAAACATCTGTATACAATATGACATAAATTTTAAAGAGAAAAGATTTCAAGCGATCATCAGCTATATCTACCCCTAACATACATGTCTGGTACATGTACATGTATCTAGCTCAATAATGCACTTTAAACATTGAAAAAAGTGAAGCATATATATATATCCAAGCTTTATTCCTGCATAGTTAATATCTTGTTCTATAATATCGGACATTAAAATAATAAATCAGTTTGTCCTCTGAGCAAAATATTACTTTACTGGTAGTATTTGTCACAAAAACTTCACTTAAGCTCTTGAACAGTATTACCGGGTACACTTTGTCCTGTGAAATGAAATGAAATGGGTATCTACATGTATGTATTTTGATATTATGTAAATTCATGAATTTTACTAACAGCATCACATGACATCTGCTGTACTGCATTAAGGATACATATATCATATATCAAATCCCTTGTCTAAATGTAATAAAATAACTGACAGAATATGTCAACACTTCAAAAGCTGTACCTATAGACTATAATCTTATTAGGTGCAAAGATGTATGTCAGATACATCTTATTTATGACATATAGGCACTTAGTAAATATTTCAAATAATGCATGGTACTTGATGGTGCATTCCAACAATGAACTAATAAATTTCTCGTATGGGCTTTACAGTCTGTCCACCACTCAGATTGTGTTACATACTGGTCACTCCAGGTCAGGTATAATTGTAGAAAAAATTATTGAACAGATTCTGTAATAGCTCCCATTTGTCAATTCAGAATTCATAAATATTTACAGATCTACGTAAAATACCTCATAAAGCACACAGAGATGCATCAAATTTATAGTTATATTAGAGAATAGATTTCAAGCGGAGCTAACCTTAGACAGGCAGCCTAAGTTTAGGATGAAGATACCACAGCAATTGAATGAACAGCCACACATCTTTGTTATTCCCCAAGGACAAGTATTTGTGCATATCTTTAAGGATCCTTTGATGTCTACAATTACTATACCGTACACATATATTTATTCATCAATTAATAAAAGTTGGTTAATGGATGGGTATCACTCACTTACCATTGGGCGACAATATAATAATAGTTACCAATAATTGGCATTAATCAAGATATGATGAGTGGTTTTAAATATTTATCTTATGACCAGTCAGTATTTGTTGTCAAAACTCGAGGGAGAACTCGATCTCTTTATTACTGATCACTGCCCATCAAGCATGAAATCGTCTGGATCTGTCATTTATACACAATTCTTATGATCATTTAAGCCTAGCTTATGTCGCCCTACGACGCGATAAAACTTACGGCGACTCGAAATCGGCAACTGGTTTACGATCAAGTGGAACTGATCAGTCGTGACTACCTGGGCGGCCTGAGTGCTCTTACGACTGGTGTAAGTCGGACGGCAACCAGTCGCCGTCTAATCGTCTCCTGTTTCTCTGAGTCGCACATGTTCTACTCCTACGACTGGAGACAACTAGTTGTCCACAGTCGCAAGTGACATGAGCGCAACTACAACTCACTTGAGCCGGTGACTCGCTGATGCAGCCAATAAGATTCGATTATTTAGTCATGTGGTTCCCAGGGGGCGGTAACAACCATTTGGGGATAGCGTGAAATGAGACCATTTTGAAGGTTATCACGTGACGCCGGGCAACATGAGCGTGCTTACAACTATGATCAACTGGTTGCTCATGATTGCGTCCAGTTGTGTCAGTTGCCGTTAGTTGCCGTCAGTTTTATCACGTGGTAGGGGCGACATAGGCTAGGCTTAATACACCACAGGATTCCCAAGAATAATTGGCCAAAAATTCAGACTCCACTTTTGGCAACCTTTAGACTTGGAGTTTCAAAATACGTACCTGGGTATTTGTCATCAGACCAATATGTCAATCAGTGTAGCATTATTAAAAGTAGTAAAATATATTGCACATGTATAAGGCATTTCAATTCAAAGTCTAGAATTAAAAGAAGTCACCAGGTACATGTGTTATGGTATGTCAAAGTAACTGGTGACCCAATCATGAATTTGTATAAGGTATTTCAAAAAGAGTGAGCATACTCTGCCTCCCAGGTGACACACACACCACAGCTAGAAAAATAATATGTACATGTAAGTTGTCTACATATTTATGCAATTCTTCTTAGACAAACTAATGTTTTTGAATGCAGTTAGATGTAAGATAACACTGTCTTCGTAATTTAATTACCGCCTTCATAATTTGAATGGAAAACATGCAAATTTCAACAATGTGAACTCCAACATCATTAAGATGATAGTAATTTATCTTATTTAAACAATACTTATAATGTTTTGTCAAAATTTAATATGAAACAAATAAGTAATTCATGCCAAAAATTGTTCAGTTTTAAATCTTTTCATATTAGCTGTTACATAAAATAAATTATCTTGGGCATATTACATTTTATTTATGAGTGTCTTGTGACTACTCATGTGACTAATGTACATGTAAAATACTGAAATGTAATTAGTATGCCATCCGTAGTGACACTGACATGAAACAATGTAGACATGACACATAACATAAAATCTCTATGTACATTTTAGTTAGATTCAACTTAGTTGTAAAATGCTATGTCATTTTAGTCTATGTTAATAATACACAATAAGTTGTACATAAACATTCACTGTCTCTCTAAATGCCATTCAACTTAATTTACTGTTGATTCAGTGGGTGTTTATAAAAAAGAATATTTAATGCCTCTTAATATGTAATGAATTAATCTCAAGGTTTAGTTCAAGGCAGTATCTTGAGTGTTTGCCCTACCATTATTGTCTACCAAATATTTTTACCACTGCATTTTCATTTTACATCCAATTTATTTCCTGAAGGCACTAATTCTCAAGATTCCTGTTTCACCTGATGTCAAATAAAATATATATAAAACTCAATAGATAAATTCCAATATTTGAAAACAAATAATTACGAAAGAGTTACACAGCAACTGGTACTAGGGCCAAAACAGTTTAATTTTTAGTTCCTTGGAGTCTTGACCAATAAAAGGTTATTTGTGTCTTATGGAAAATGTTTTATTTAGATTTTCAAAACTTGAAAATGTGGAAGTAAAAGTTTTTGAGAAGAGCAACCTGCTATTTTTGTTTTTTTTAGATCATTATTTTTTTCACCCAAGAAATATGAGTAACTATTGTAGTAGGTATTCCCGAATTGGTATGGCCTGATTATAATCAACTGAGATTAGGTTATAGATCTCCATTTTGTGACAACTTGTAAATAGAAAGAAATACACAGGGGAATTTTATGAGCTGAATGTACAACCTATAATCAGATGTATTGACAGGGGTTTGATTATCATCAGTGGGTCGTACTTTGCAATGGTCAGATTAACCTCAACATGACCAGTTGTTGCAGATCAATAAATGACTATTAGAGATTATCCTCAAGGGAAAGGAAAGATAACCTTTTTACTCTTGTACCTTATTTTAAAGTGGTTATCATTGCTTAAAAAAAAATATGTAATAAAACAAAACTGGATAAGTGACTTGAAGATACAGTAATGTCAGTGTGTGTGTGGGGGGTGGGAGTGGGGGGTGGACCCCTTAAAAAAAATTGTAAAACAACACTTTTATGAGAAAAGTGTTAAGTTTGTGTGCTTTATCCTTTATCATCAGAGAGATGAGATGATGATTATAGACTGTAATGTTACAATTAATATTTGTGCAGTTTCATTAAGGGCTGTGTTACACAGTTAGAAATTAAGCCATTGCATATTCTTAACAGGTTATTTATTATTAAAATAGTTTTACCGGTAGCCTTGCTCAACCCAAAGTATAGTCACTAATTCACACACCAGACATAATGTTACAAGAGGGTAACTGTCATCCTCTGTAAACAAACAAAGCAGCTCACATACATTTACTGTAATAGTAGCCTACAGAGTAATAAATATTTTAATACATTAAAATATTATAGAATATGCACATTGATTTGTTTATAAACAGTGACTAACAGTTACCCTAATGAAATAACAGCCAGTGTCTTAATTTGTTAATTAAAGGCAGTATGAATTGCAATTGAAGTTTTATATTTTGGGAACTATTTTATTACTAGATAATAAATAAAAATGACAGGGCTTCTTAAAAGAACTGATGGCCACGGCATGTACCGGTAAACATTTCTGTTAAGATATTGTTAATAAATAATAATTATTTTGATTTATTTTTTATTTTTTCTACACTTTTTTAACCACTAAATATAATTAATCTAGACATGATTAATATTTATCCTTTTTATAGTCTTTTATCAATCAAACTATTTCTTCAACTGTATGTCACTGATCTTCATGTGATTGAATTACAAGATACATGTAATCATACATGATCTTTTTAAAGGTTAAAAATTAATTATTCACCACTTTCCAACCCATGGACTTGATACTAGAATTAACTTGAAACTTTCATAGCCATAGAGATTTCAAATCTTAAATCATAATTTACAACAAAAATAGCATGCACAGGGGCAAACTGAATGAATTCTGTTTCAATTACTTCAATTATTTCAATCACTTGAATAAATTCTGTTTCAATTACTAACTGAAAATGTTCCTTATTTTAAACAAGATTATTTTCTATGTTTTGAATAAAAATTTCAATGGCAGAAGATTATGGACTGAAATCTTGTATCAACATATTCATAGCTATCAACATACTTTAATGGGAATGTACACACACAAATATTAATGATAATAATGTATAATGAACATTAATAATTGAATGACTCAATAATCTGCAATGCCCTCTCCAGTCCCTTTAATAAGAATAATGCTAATGAACATAAAAGGTGTTATATGGTTTAAGGTTACTCATTAATAATCCTGAGATATTATAATCAGTCTGCGTCAGAGCAAAGAAGTAAATAAAATTGATATATCCAAGTCCGTGGCTTCTAAAATTACATCCTTGCCTACTACGCATGCAATTGCAAGTAATACATGAATGCATATGCATATCTGTGTCACTACAAACCCGGGACTGTACAGCGCAGTGGACGCTTACGGCTAGCCCCCGGAACCATTCACTTTTTTTTTTATTTGAATTGTTTGTTTGTGTTTTTCTGAGTATGATGTCTTGTCCGTGTATTTGTTTTTGTGTAAATTTTGTGAACTGCAGTCCCCCTGCACTTACTATTTGTATAAATGGACAACAGGATTAATCTGAATTTTCTAATCTTAAGTATTTGCACTTTGTGATTGATCTTAAACCTCTCGTCAAGAATAGTTACAGGATAGAACTGTTAGTGTAAAATATCTTTCTACCCTCCAACCTTCTACATGATTTATACACAGGATGAATAAATCCCTAGACCTAACCCTTGTATTAAATTGCTCCCCCTTCCTCCGAAAATATATATTTGGAGATATCACCCCTTTTTTTAAGCTAATCCTGCATCAGTTTAGTTGATGAAAAACTTCTTAAAAAACTGTTTCCTGAATTGAGATTACAGAAACTGGTGATGATTCAATGTACACTTTAATTTTGTAAATAGTTACAGACAGTATAAGAGTAGACAAGTTCTTCCTGTTTAATAAAGCATACAGTATCTCTACACCTGAAAATAGCCAGGATGTATTCTGAAATAAACGCTTGTGTACGTTAACCCCATAATGATATATACAGATAGTTCCTAACACCAGGCTTAAAACATACACTGTAAATTTAGCTGTGGTTAAGCCACTAAAATAATGGTCTATTTAGCATTCCTCAACTTTGTAACAGACTTGTGTTGGAATTTGTTATATTTCTCTCTTCACGCACTGACTGCCACATGTAAACATTGCATATCACTGTTTTATTTATTCATTGTTCGGAAATTGTAAAAAATGATATTAAAATTGAACCTGGCACAAAAATAGACATTCACTAAAATACTGTTCTATTTTGAGATTGTTTTTCAAGTTCATAATCAAAGGTAGATTTATGAAGCTGGGGAATCAGGACGAGAAATGTAGTTGTCATTTCCTTATTGGTGAATATTTCAAAGGTGTATTAAAAATGAAACATGAGTAAAAAGTTTATTTGGTTACACCTTTGAATTACACATACTTACTGCTCTTTTTTGCAACTTTACATACATGTATAAACATAATATTAGGTATTGTTTGTCTGTTTGTTTTTGATGGTGAAATTCTTTAAATGTTTACATTTAAGTTATATTAAAAAAAATCATATCCTGAATGCAAAATGGGTGTGGAAGAAAAATGTATGAGCATAATTAATTACCCTTGTTTCATAAACATCTTCATGTTAATCGTGTCCTTTACCGTTGGATGAGAATGCACAAATTTTCAGGTTTTAGTTAAAAAGATGTGTCATTATCTGTGATTTAAATTAAATTTGGTTGTAAGAATAGCATAATGACATAATTCACTAAAAGCTATTGAAAGAAAATTGCCAAAGGGCAAGAGAAAAAAACAACTTTTGAAAAGCTCCTTTCATTCACATTTTGTATACTCGATATGTATTCAATGATGACATGAGTATTTATTTTCTGACAATGTGAGTCACTGTAAATTATGGCGATGTTATAATACCACACAGGTATTAAGAAATGGTGTACAAAAGAATGATTTATTTACGTTTCTCATAATAAAAAAAATAGCCCTTTCTAGAACACCCTGTTGAACTGCCCTCAAAGTGCCTGGTCATATTACATATTTACTTTGTCCATAGTACAAACTTCTATAGTATAATGAAAAGAGTTTTGATGAAAAGATGAACAAACAGTACTCTAAAGTTGTCTTCAAATAATGCCCAAATTCCCCTCTTTCAGATTGTTATGGGACAAATATGTAAATTAAACATGTACTTTATTTACTTACTATGAAAACAGTTTTGATGCTGAATAGGAATCTGAATTAGGTATGTTATACAAAATATTGCTTGTTAGTAGAAGTGTTATTGTACACAGTTATGTACTCAGGATCTTTTTTTTGTATTAAATAACGCCCTAAGATGCCAGAATAAAAGTTAAATATAGAATTTAAGACCATAGGCCCTACACAATAAAAGGTATTTCAAATTGATCATTTCTAACTAAGATATGTCCATTTAAAGTTTGTATTGGTGTCTACTGATTAGACAACTTGATGTGTTTTATAAGTTATAATTAGACAAATACATTAATACCTGTAAATCTATATGTTCATTATGGATTTTTGATACAGATTTATGACTATTCTGATGTGAACAGTCTGGCTTTTGTCTTTAAAGAAATACTATTAATCATAAAAGAAAAGAAACCAGTTATGTTTGCATGCAGATGTAATAAAGCATTGGTTAGAAGACTTCATCGTATTGAAAGTCTTCTTAGTTTGGAAGTTTCAGAAATTTTCATTCTCATTCTCCTCAGTCTGTTAAAGTAGCTAAGTCTTTAATTCAATATCATCCATAGTCTTCGACATTGAAAACACAAATTATTTGTCATTTCACCATTTGTAGACAAATCGTGTACCAGAATGCGTTTCAGCGCCATTTGTAACAAGGGACTTGAAAAACAAGGCTAGACATATCCCACAAGTCATGTCAAACGGTGACGTCATATTCTTATCTGGAGAGCATGCGAAATAAATACTAACGATATAAACTAGCATAACCAGGTGCTAGAGATTGCCATTCGATTGAGACTTCTCGCATATTTCACTGAACATAATTGGTAAGAAGAAATTAGAGTAAAAACTGAAACAATTGAATGTAAATAAGCTTATATACATTCATATATTATTATATGTGCTGCGACCCATTTGTGCCAATTTCTAGGTCCCAAATATTAGCGATTTAGCTCCTTTAAATAATATAGTGTGAGCAACTATGTTAAAATGTTGAAATGTAAATAGTAAGTGTTTGAAGAAACACTTTGGGCGAAGACAACAGGCGATGTATTGTGTCAAGCTTGTTAAGGATAGTAGATAGAGGATGTCCTTTTATCATTTACAATAGATTTTTGTCAACACTCTCTCCTTTCTTATCACTTAATACATGTATGGTACTTGTTCAGACCCCTCTAATTAAATATAGAATGGTGATAAAAAAATTGTTTTGGGAAGGAAGAAACTGTTCTTTAGATGCGTGAACCAATTTGACATGAAGTCTATTCTAAGAGTCAAACAGGGCTTGTAGGTTGTAGATTTATATTGATAGGAAGAACTCTAACCAATATTTTGTTCATTAAAAACTCATGTCTCTTAAACTCTATTATAACTTAAAATCTATATTTCATGACATAGATAAGGCAGGAGAACTGCATAACAAAACAGACAAAACCAGTTTGGATGCATATTTTCAGAATAGAGATACAATTTAAAGAGAGAAAACTTAACAACTTTAATGCATTTGTTTTCCGAATCTAACCTTTAGATGTGTTTTTTTGATTTTGGAAGAGTAAAATTGTGTTTCATATATAGGCTTGTGTGATTAATATAAATTCGGCAATTAACACATATTTACTACTTCATCTAGCCTATATAATACAATGGTAAATGTTTGAATACAGTAGGATATAAATATATCAATATTAACATTCTGCGTTTCTAGATTTTGTAAAGGTCTCTGTGTAATGTGATTCATGGTCAATTTTAGACCAAGTATGAATAACAATTTATCATTGCTACATATGGTGATTTTGTGTTCAGTATACTTTTGTAGATATTGATTTGCTTTGACTTTAAAGATAATTAGAAATAGGTTACTAGTTAAAACTGGTCACTCAGAAAATATTACATTTACTATATATATAAACATTGAGATCATGAAATCGTTTGAAATTTGGCTACATAAAAATAACTGGGACCTAACTACAGGTACAATGAGCATTAGCTTGAATTTGTTCCACCAAGAGCGGCATTCCAGACACACTACAAACCAAACACACTTACACTGTTAAAAAATTGTAATGTTTTCGTGAAAAATAAAATTGTATCAGGCATCTTGTATCCTTATACTGTTCTGACAGAGAAATGTTAAAGATCAAAAAGAGACGCCCTCCAAAAAGCAGTGCCTGGGTTGTGTGCCTCCGCCTTTTCCCACTCTAGCTAGCTACACTACTGACAAGGCAAGGTCTCACTGTAATGCTGGTGGATATCAGTGGGCCAGTATATGTTGCCATCATATATTTTGAAAACATTTTGGATTTTGATTACTATAGTAACTTCAGTTGTTGATAATGATAGATCAATTTTTATCTTTTGATTCTATGAGATCAGTTTGTATCTTTTGATTCTATGAGATCTATATCATACATTTTTCAAATACATACATGTAAAAAAAAAGCAAACACCTAATCAACTATGCACTTATTCAAGTATCCCTGATTATTTTGACCTCATTAACCTTCATTTATTAACTCATAAAACTATATTAGATGTCAAATGTTTTAGGTGGAGACGATGTATTTTAAACCCAGTTTCAATTCACGTCACAATATTAAAAGGTGGAGTGATTTTAACACATTCCTATGAAACTTGGGACATAAAATGGTTTATTTTTATGAATTAAACCTATGAACCGATGTTAATATTTAAGCTTTGAAGGTGGAGTTATTTTGAAATACTCAATCTATAAATGATTTATGATTAACGACTAAAAAATAGATTTATAGAGATGTTTTACTTATCATTTCGTGTAGATAATTAATTTGTCAACATCTTGTGTTTGAGTTATTGCTGTGTGAATATTTTATATCAGGCAATGTTAAAGAGACAGCCAATTGACTCTGCATGAATTCAGTACAAACAACTGGTACAACTTCCTACTTGATATGTTGGTGAGAAATCCATATGGCTGATATTTTTTGTTATACTTAAAATTTTCATGTATAGAACTTTTGCGGAAGAGAAATGGGTTTTTGTGTCAATTTGACATAGCAGGGTTGATTTCAGTAAATCACCTCTAGTACATCCCAGGATTAATGTAGACCATTCAGTAAACCACATCAATGATACCCCACCCAACACCACCTGGTTGATATATAGATAAAATTAATAATTGTAATGCTAGCTAAGATAGATACTTTTTACTATCCAATGCACATAATATGTTATTTAGAACCCAATACACATAGTTAGTTTGAACAATATTTTATTCAATAAACTGTATTGGATTGAACAACAGGCAAATGCCTATATCAGTTATTTACATATAGAACTTAATACACATAAGTTGTTAAGAACCCAATACTCATTTATAGTTAATAAAAACCTAATACACATCAGTTGTGTAAAACCCAATACACATCAGTTATTTACATATAGAACCCAATACACATAAGTTAATACTAAGGGGCCAAAGCACATGATTTATTTGGAACCCAATACACATAATCTATTTAGAACCCAATACACATTAGTTATTAGAACCGGATTTAGTTATTTTGATATAAAACTCAATACAGACCTTATTTAGTACAAAATACACGTGAATTATTTTGTCTCTTTAACTACCTCAATTATTAAGCTGTTTGAATATAAGAAATGAATATCAGTCAGTAAATAATCAACAGAAACTTATAGCAATCAGCGTTGCATCAACATACATAATTTATTTTTTTCTGATCAGTGTGTACTTTATAATATATGATTGTATTACATGTATGTATTTTTTTACTAAAATCTAAATTCTTATGTATTTTGTACATTCAAGATTTCATTGAATACTTGTAAATTGTAAATCTATCCATAGATTTAAAAGGCACAAATTAATACTCCTTACTTCCCAATATTCAAAATTATTCTTGTATTTGAAAGAAATAATGCAAATAATATATGTGCATTTGTCTTACATTGTTGACATGCCTGAGATTCATATGTACTGGCGTATATACTGGTAGATTATATAAATTACTATCCCAAAATATGATGCTTTATTATAGAGATTGCCAAACCTGTAGTCAAACATGTATGTATACTTAACAGGAAACAGACTTTCAATTAACATACACAGTACCATATAACCTATAAAGTGCACATACATTATTTCCCTTACAAACTCAACATCAAAAGAATTTTAAAAAGTGACAAGGCCAGTAATTACTTCCCACAAATTAATAAATCAAAATGTGTTTTTCTGTTAGATGTGCATTATGTACATGATACAGGATAAAATTTTAATGTGCAAAAGTGTAAAACTATAAGGGTTTTTTTTTTTGCTTAAAATTTATCAGGATCTATGGAACAAAACTTTACAAGTAAAGGATGCCTTTTATTAATCATATCACTACACTGTCAAAATAAACATCATATTTCAGTTAAGTATGATAAATTTTATGAAGTGATAATTTTCAATTATTTTATTTATTTGATACATAGTGTATTAATGAGCTGACTAAATTATATAGTAAGTAGATATAGTTTAAATCTGGCATTATATAACCTTAACTTGTACTCAGTTTGCATAAAAAAAATATTATTGCAGTATGTACATGTAATTAGTGAGGAAATACTCTGTTCTATAATATACACGAAATGTTAAGTAGAATTAATGGTTTACTGTGTTATTTTATAGAACAAACCGTAATGGTCTGTTCACATAAGCAGCTTAACATAGCCACTTGATCGCATATGCTAACAGGAAAAATCTATTGGAATGAGGAAAAATTCAGTGAATGAAAGGCCGATGGCATCAATATTGTCAGGAAATACAGGAGGTCATTATTACTTTAGAATATTAATTTTTCTGAACTGATTATGGGTAGTAACTCAAGCTATATGAAACCTGTATCAGACTAATTCTAGTTGATGAATGTTATAAAGATTATATTTATATTGGTAATATATTTATATTGAGACAACCTCAGCATTTGACCAAGCCTATTTTAAGTAGTGACATGTGCTCACTCTGGCATGTAGGCCTATTAAAGATGGGTTGGAGATCCAAAGATATGTTTTTTTTAGTTTGCATTATTGAACCGTAGCACAGTCTCCTGTGAGATGCTATAAAAATATTGATATTGTGTAGAAGACAGTAAGGACTGGAACATATTCAATTAGCTCTATTGATTACATAGAACCTACGACGAGGGATGTTGGCTGAAGTAACCATAACAAAATAGTGAAATGAAGTGGTTCCAGTAGAGTCATGTCTTCTTCTGTACACTCAAACATGGCCGAGATTTGACATGATTTCTTGTGAATAAAGCGGGTCAATACATGAATCAAGACGTGCGTGCCATTTATTTCTGATTCTACCTCAGACAAAAATCCTGACTAAATTGTTAATTAAATAAACGAGAGACTTGACTAGGGTTGAAACTCGATGAGACACTTTGTCAGAAAACTTTTAACTAAATTTGATTGTTCGACATAATATTTTATGATACTAATATTTGCATTCATGAAGCATCCAAATTGGGAAATTGTAAAAAATCCTCCATTATGACCTCTGTATTTGGCCTACTGGTATAATGTTTTGTTTATTTTATTCAGTATACCAATGTTGCCAGTTCTATGCTTTGGAGAAGTGTTTCAATTCAGAATTCATTAATCCATGCCATTCACAAGAAAATGGCTTAAACCAGAATAAAGTTTAGAAATTTGTTGTTTAAGGCACTGTCAATTTTCTGTTGGTCGGATGTGTCCAGTCTTAAATGATTAATCCATGCCACAGACAGTCTCCACTCTAGTTACAGATATTCTGAATTGGCGCCTTAAGAGTGCCTGATACTCCTGGTATATTCTGTGGCACATACTGAAGTCTCTAATAGAATTGCTTTTCAAATGAGATTGGTGGAGTCTATTACTGGCTGATCTTTTCTCACCATTCAGTTTTGTAATATTATCGACAACTCCAGACAGAGGGATTTACAGTCTTTTCAAAAAATCTATTAATCCAGTTTGCTGGACATTTCTTTTCTATCTTATTTTTGATACAACATCTCACAGTTTCTGATGTAGACAAAATGTAGAAACTGGTTTTGAGTGGTTAAAACTTCACACTCCATATTTATGCCAATTTTTCTTGTTTGTAAAATTGATCCACAAGACAATATCCATCTCCTTCTAACAAGTGTTATCAGGTATTCTGTAAATAATAAGCATTACATGCATCATGGATGATACCCGAAAAACATTTTGTACCTAACTGGATAACTTGATTATTAATTCAGTTCATTTATAGGGGTTTTTTTTATTGAAATTATATCAAGATGTTTAATTGAATCATGCGATTCAATATCATCTTTCTTTTTCTTGACAAGCCCAGGGATTTTAATTGGCTTATTATTGTCGGCTTCAGCCACTTGATGTTTGAAAAAGTTGATTGATACATGTAAAACAATGAACCGGTCACTAGCAATGCTAGATTTAGTTTTAAATAGCATATTACAATCGTTTCGCTTTATCCATTGAATAATATAAATGAGGACAGTAATTTATTCAGGAATATTACTGACGTGGACTTCAAGCCGGTAGTGAATTAAATAAGGAACATTTTCAGAAAGGTGTATCCATTTGTTGTTATTTTTGTGGTAGTCACATATATATATATTAGCCTATTCAGAATACAACATTCTCCATAACAAATTACAATGTACTAAGAATTATTTTTGTTGACTAGTTATATTAATGGGAATGGCAGCTTGTAATTATGATTACCCTTTTTCCTACCAGGACTTCATTTGACCCAATTCTGCCTGGTTTGTTTCAAAATGGATTAAGAACCCTGGACAATCGTATCAGTGAACTAATTAATAACAGTATATTTTTAGTTATTGATTGAAATTAAAAGTATAGATTGGTTTTATTATCTCAGGTGATTCTTGACAATTCAATCTGTGACCTGTTGGATGCATAGATAATTTTATAACAGTTTATAAACTAGAAACTATTATAAACTAATAATCATTAAGCAAAATAAATAGGGCACTGCCCTTTTTTTACTGATTAGTTTACTGATTCTTATTGAAGAATAGAATAACTATGTTGCGGTTGTCTGATATTTTTGTGAGTTTAATCAGGTAGTAAAAAATCTGTGTTTACGCACATCAATCATCTGGGACATGTTTAATTAGGGCAATATTTCCAACATTTTCTATAGGTCTCTTGATTTACTACTCAATCTAACTGCCGAGAAAATAATAAATCTCATTCATTAATAGTTAATTCCTAATTTCTCCCCACCGGCATTCTAAATAGCTTAAATCGACAAGATATTAATCAGCCTCAGAACTGGGTTTGAACAATCCAGAATGCGAATTGCACAGTAGACAAAAAATGTGCAAGTGGCATTTATTGGTGGTAAGCATGGCAGAGTATGTTTGCCTATGTGATACCACTTAAAAACATTTATACTAAATCATCATTCTTTGCATGAAAGACATTTAATCAATTTTAAGGATAAAACTTACTAATTTGTTAGTCTCGGTAGGTTCTTTATTTGACTTAATTTGATTTTGAAATTTAAATTGTAATTAAGATCTTAGAAATAATTGATTTGTCAGTGAGACATTTTGTGTACATGTAATGAATTAAAAGATACTTCTCAGATTTTGATGAGTGTATTACAGTAGGTATATTACCATGAAGTAAAATGATACTCTGTGAAACTAAAGGCCATGGTTTATACAGGTTGTTATTGATTCATTAAGACTGATGTAAAGGTTGACAGTAGGGGGATGTTGTCAACAGGTAATAACAGATAGTATTCAATAGGTGTATCAGTTACCTTTACACCTCATTACTTCTCCTTAAAGCCTTACCTTTAATACATGTGTTGTAAATAGTCATAGGATATTGTTATTTTTCTCTCTACAGCAGTGGACATTTTTGAAATGACAATACCGAAATGAAATGAAATGAAATGGGGTTTAACGTCCTACTGTTCTGCTCCTAAACTGGGCTAATGAAGACGAGCATATGCCATACAGTGTGCTATGAGGGAAATTTTGCCCGGGCAGCGGCACTATCGCCTACTCTTATATCAAATTCCAACTGCCAAGGGATCTTTTACGTGCATTCCAATGTATACACGGGACCTCGGTTTTTTGTCTCATCCAAAGGGCTAGACAGCTGTCCTTGTCAGGCTCTCCGTCCTGCATCACTGACAAGGGGGAACCACGCCGGAAAATCTGGATGAACTTTCTCGGCCAAAGCAGGGATCGAACACCCGACCTCCAGGCTAGCGAGCCAGAGTCTTACCCACTTAGCCGAATGAAGAGATTCTGATCTTTTGAACACCTTTCCTCTATAGTCAAGGGATTATCTTTAAAATATGCTAAGGAATTCTGTTACTGGTACATACAGTATCAAGATGTAGATATACATGTACATATTTGTGATGGGGGCAGTATTTGGTTATTCCTGCGTCAGAACAGAATTAATTGTACATATTTGTGGTGGGGGGCAGTATTTGGTTGTTCCTTTGCATCAGAACAGAATTAACTTCTGAATTCTGACCAAAATGTTTTATACTGCTCTTTCTTTCAAAATGCCATAGCTCAATTAATTTCCTTGATGAGCCATTTAGTTTATAGAGACATCAAACTGTGTCTCATCATTGAAATCTATTCTATTTAAATGTCGAAGAGGACAATCAATTACTCTTTTTTCTTGATGTCAAAATATCATTTGATCTTGGGTTTGTTTGATGGGGCCAAACTTCTATTAGTAAAATTCTCAACAAAAGATAAGCCATGAATAAAATTTGATTTTATTTGGAACACAATAGGGAGCTGTTAAGAGTAATAATACAGGTATTATGATGGTCGCCAAGACAAATCTTGTGGTGCACATATCAACTTTGATCCCAGCATCCAAAATCCTCAGCATTGTCACACACTGAAAAAATCCAAGCATAATATTGAATCTAATGCGACTATTATAATTAGTTTAGGACGCATTTCATTTCACCAAAAATCTTTGCAAAATGTCCTTGACAAATATATAATAAATGGTCATTGTGTAGTTGTTTTAGGAATACTTTTCTGTTTAATTCTGTTTAATCACCACATATTTGACCATACAATGCTTCAAGATGTTATCAATTTCATGTCTGAGACATCAGACAAGAAAGTCAACCATTAAATTTCTGCCTTCAGTCATTGGAATAATACAAATTGTATAACTGTCTATAGTCTGGAAATAGAAATCTCACAGAGGAATATTTGAATTCGTAAGAAATTGTGGTTATTATTAGAAGATTTACCTTATTCTATGTAATAACTTGCCATGTTGTTAGAGTGGCTCCCGATGGTATGTTGAATACCCTTTGGCAGGAAGTAAGCTTGCACATCCAAGTTAATCAACTGTTATTGCTGTTATTAAATGATGGTGATTTAAAGCTGTTGACCATGTTATTGAATCTTATTACTTCAGAAAATGAAATCTGTTATGTTATTTAAGTTGAATTGTTCTATAATCCCACTATCTAATTTGCGATTTGTTATAATACCTGCCCCAGTCTAGTGAGAGAAATGAAGAACCACAGCACTTATTATCTCAAGTATGGTATGTTCGTTTTGGATATTCTAGTATGATAATTAAGAAAGGTCTTCGAAATATTGATCAATATCAATGTTTACCTGATGGTTTATAATATCAATATTAATTATTTCAAGTTCCACTCAAGAGTTCTATATGAATAAATTTAACCTTTTAGATATTGATCAAAAGTAACTCTCAATAAACTTGTATATTTATGAGATGCAGAGTTGAACTTAGAAGATTAAGCCTTGAAATCATTCAGATTTTAAAAAAAATATCATTAAATTTGAAAAAAAAGAACAAGAATAAAGGTATTTTGGAAAGAGTTTGCATGTGCTTGTTGTATTAAGAAAGTTGAATTATATCTAGAACTGGCAGTCAAAAAATAGAGGAGTTAGTGATGCGTTACGCATCTGTTTAAAAATGAAAATTTGGACATGAATTGACCATTGCTTAATACCTAGACTCCCATTTCCAAATTACCGTGTTCAAGTATATTAACTCGTGTTTAAGTGAGCGATAGTTTTTCAATGTGAGAATTGACCAGTGTTTAAGTAAATGATACTTCAAGAGAATCGTTAGGCAATTGTAATTACAAGATAGCTAGAGAAGTGGACTCAAGTGACTTAGTGAACAATTGTTATTACAATAATTACCAGTGAAGCAAAATAAAGTGTCCATGAAAGATCTACTTTAAAGACTGTGATTTTTGTACATGGTCAACCCAGTCAATTATTATTTATAGATTTCAGCTTTAATTGGTCACCAAACGGTTTCTGTCTGTGTCAGTACATTGTATATCTACCGTAATCAAGGTCTTCTGTAAGATGTCTCGATATCTCCAGGTTATTTTTGAAATTAATGCAAATTTTCCCAAAACAATTTATTAGAATGCCATCGCTGTCTGAAATGTGATAAAGGTAGCCATTTATAAATTCACTTAGAATCAAGTAATTTTACTGAAATTTTCAATTAATTCATTTTGCATTAACTATTTTTGAACTGTTATAGCACGGACGGCAATCTCTTTCTCCAAATCTTACATAAGGCATCTTTAATTGAGTTTTCATCTCTATTTTTAAAGAAATACATTCTGATTGGTTCATGAAATATTGTAAATAGAAAAGAATGTGTAGGAGAATTGAATTTTGAATGTTTAATCTTCGCTGCAAAGTAAACAACCCATAATCTTTAAAGAATTGGTAAATAAAGACGATGGGTTTCATTTTAAAATGTTATTTTGAATGTTACCTACTATCGCCTCCTCTCACTGGTGTATAGGCTTGGTCACACAAACACAATATACACCTAGGTGGGGCTTATTTTAACAGAAATAAAGCATAGACATACAACTCCCAGTGACTCATACATCGAAAATCCTAAAATACCGGTAATAATAATACAGAAACATTTTCGTCACTTATGAATGAACAGAAATTAAAAACCTAGTAAAGATGAATACACAGCAATGGTCGATTTTAGAAGTAATGATTTATTGCTTTTAAGATATTATCGAAGGAAGCTTGTATCTGGGATGTTTTAATAGTTCTAGATTATTCTTAATAAGATGGTACTCAACGATAAGATTTTACTTACATAAAAGCATTTTTTAGATACGAAAATCAGGTCACGTCAAGTGTTTAAGCAATCATCATCATTTTCACACTCAATTGAAGTCTTAGTGTGATAGAAATATAGATGAAAGTTATGCTAGAATGACTTTGATATTACAATTATAACAGCAAATTAACCTGGCACAAATGTACACATTTAGTAAAAGATTTGAGAGTACTCATGTTTTTTTTAGGGGAAATAAGGTATTTTAATGGCAGAAAGGGAACATTAATTGTAACGTAAATGTCAAGTAACTTAAATTATGTCAAAAAGGATTGCCTTTTTATGATTTAAAGAAAAAGTTATTTAAAGTTTGGAAATGACACTTTTAAGATGCTTCAGTAAACACAGACAGTTGCTATCAAATTTCTGAGGTGAAAGGTCAAGGAAGTTGAAACGGATCATCTAATAATTTAATTATACCATCATAATATGTTATATAACATGAAAATCTGCTTATTCACTTCAGGACATTAGTACTTACGTAATTTAAAAGTTTTATCTAATACTTCGGGTTATTTTGAGACATATTATCTATTACGGGTACTCAAAACCAAATTGAAACTATCAAGACACCTTACACCATAATACATATAGTAATATGAGGTGTTTCATAAGGTCTGATATTGTCAATCATACTAGCTACCATTGACATTTCTAGCTTTTGATACACATTGTCTCTACAAATTACAGACATTTCAATCCTTTCCTCACAGAAGAAGTTGTCCCACACATGTTTTTACATCAGTCATAATTAATTATAAAACAAGATATATATATGTCTTAACACTCTGCCTGTCATATATCTAACAAATATTTATTAATTTGTCAAAAGTAAACAAACAATGATACATGTTTAATTTTAACCAATTAATTAATGCCACCCCATCTTGACTTTTAAGTCATCAAATGGTACACGCGCTTCAAATATCTGTTTTAGTCTAGATCAATAGACCAATATCCTAAGGACTCGTCTAGTCCCAAAATTCATTTTGTAGATATGGCTGGACTGGATGATGGAGTCTAACCATCTGATTAACTAGAAGACATTTTGTCTGCCCCCTCTCCATTATGTAATGTAATAATGCATTTATAGGAAGCCTGTAATCCTGCATGATTTGCTGCTCAGTCATGCCAGCAAACAGGATGTTCTATTCGGAATGTCATTCTGTTAGATACAGATAAGACATGTCTTAGTTCATTGATTCACTCATTCTCCATATTGGCATTACAAATAAAAAAAACATGTTGTATTTGACATGGGTTTGTACTAATGGAATGTAAATGGTGAAATGAGAGTAAATAACATGGTGTTTAGAATTGAAGCAGAATTGGCAAATATTTCATTGAGCTAATATAGTCATTGATTTGTTGCTGTATTGATGGGTTCAGGGATTTATTCAAGGATGAATTGTGATAAACGCTCAATAATCAGTTATTGTCTGCCAAGTAATTGATGCTTTTACTAACGTGATTACTCATGAAAACAATTGTCAACAGAATATTTGTATTAAATATTTGTATGTTTGTATGATTTGTAATTACTTAACAAGCTGTTGTAGGATTTTAAGTGGTACTTTGGTAAATAATACTATTTGTGTTCTGTGAAACATTTAATATTGTTCATTTTTTAAGAAACCATCAGGTTTAACACCAGTAATTAGAAAAATATTTGTCAGTAATACTTAATGGTATGACATAATTGATAAGTGTTCTTTCACATATCTTTACTGACATCATATTGATAAATATTTCTCATTCACATTGTGGCCGCTGTCTTGGGGTTATCCACTACCAATGGCCTTTGGAGTTCAGAAATCCAGATCTGAATCATTGCTCTGGTTAGATAGAAATAGTTACATGTAATATTTTCATGCATAAGACATAGATAGTTATGGCTGTTATGCATGATGCAGGATTTGAATGCTCGAACATATCCATTACTAGTTCTCATTTGAGGCATTCACATGTAGCTAACATATTTTTTAGATAACACATGCTTACATTTTACAATAGAATTTGCTTATCAGAATTGTTAAACTTTAATGCCTCAAATAACATTTTATGTACCTGGTCATGCATCTTGTTTATTCATTTTTTAAAGTAGAAATCAATTGAAATGTCACACAGTATAATAAGGAAACTTGATCATGTTTGAAAAAAAACCCAATAAAATTTAGCCACCAGAGAGGATTGTTTGAGTTTATTTATTGTTTTATTGAATATAAAATTTATGCTTTGCTGAACACAAGATCTTTTAATGATTTGTTTGAAAGATGGTCAAAATTGAGATTAAGAATTTCTATTGGTTCACACTACATGTACATGTACATAGCAACATCTTTGATCTAACATGTTGATAGATGAAAGGAGAAGGTCTATCTGTAGTATAGACTGGGTCAGCTTTTAGAAACATTCAAAGTGAATTACAATGTACATATTATTCCAAAATTGAAAGAATTAGCCCATGTGACCTCTCTTGTAAAAGTGGATTCAGGTAGCAGTTTTTCTAACTAATGTTAGAATATAGAACTAGGTGAACGCTATTGAAAGGTCTCGTATGACAAATATTACTTACCTCAGAGTCTGATATCAATGATAAATTTTTTTGAATTCGATTATTTAAGGCCTAAATTAAATAGAGCAAGATAACTAATTAAGTACCTGAACTATACCTACATTAATTATAGATTAAGAAAGTGGCACACCTATAGAAGCATAATTTTTAAAAAGTAAGCTGCTAAAGGTTTCCCAGTGAGGACCGTTTTACAAAAACATGGATAATAATAAAGACTGTAGATAAGGCCGAAAGCGATTAGAATAGTTCAATAAATTGCCAACTCAGCAGGTTTCTATCCAAATTATTAAAAACAAAGGTCACATAACTCTAGTCGTTAATTCATTAGTTGTAATACAGAGTTATTTATAGTTATATTATATTTATTAAATCAGATACTGACATTTAAAGCACCATAGTAGATAGGCTACAAGTAGGTTGAAAATGCAATGAGTCAAATCATTCTTATCTTTAAATGGCAAAATGTGCAAATTTTAGTGAGGTATGATTTTTGGAATTGCCTCGTGGATCTTAAATCATGGGTTCGATCCCATACTTGTTTTTTGGGGGGTTGACAGCATAACCTAGGGGGTTTTCTCTTGGCACACCACTTCTAAAGACCCTTGCAGGAATTATTGAAATAAAGAATATACTACAGACGGAAAATCACTCATGAAATTTGCTGGAGCAAAGCAATGTCACAAGTTCTGATCTCACCATGTTGGTATCATTTTATGCAGGGATTTCAAGGAAAATTGACAGTTATTGAGCTAAATGTGTTTAATTGTTCTCTAATGTATTTATATAGGAGATTAATTAATAGATATACATTCAGTTAAATTAAATAATAACATATTTCCTCCGAATTTAAGAGTAAGGATACAAATTAACTCACAGAATGTGAACAATTTATTCATTGATATTAGAGCTGATCTGGGTTTATACAATGGCAGTAATTCTCTTTTAGTGATTATTAACCCCCAGTAAAAATTAACTTTCAATTTTGTTTAAAGTTGTTTAATTGTTATAAATAGGAAATGGATTGAATGAAAATAAACATTATGTCAATGTGTATTTACCAGATGCATTGAATGAATACCAGATAATTCCATTGAAGAGTAGAGGGATTTGTAATTCCAATCTCCTATTTATTCAATTTAGGATACTGTGTATACAATGTATCTGTAAGCTTATATTATGAGAATTCTTTACTTATGTTAACAAGAGTAGAGTATATATATCATATTTAGACAGTCAAGTTATAAAGATGTCATTAAATATTTATTTGAACATATATTATATGTTTCAACCTAGTGTGTCATAATGTAGATTAGATAGATAATAAAATCTGTTAATTCAGAAACTCATGTCAATACTGGTCTGGAATGGTGAACCCAGTTAAGTCCAGCGCAGCAACTAATTCAGACCATTGCATTCAAACATTTTTTGGTGTGTTTATTTTTTTGTAGAGCAAGGTGGGGACAAATTTAATTTCTTTGGTTGTAATGTGAAATTTGTTCCGGACAACTGCATTCTGTTTACACTTCAGAGAAGCTCTTTTGATTCAGAAATTTGAGGTGCATTCATATGAAAATGTCCTTCCTGAATCTGTTGAAAGTCATTTACAAACGTACTTGACCCATACTAATGTTTAAACTGAGGGTTTAAAAAATATTCTGCAAACTAAAAACTGGACTAAATTGTCTTATTTGAACCGTAAATTAACTGAAAGGGTGCACATCTCAATTTTTACTGGTTGATAGCTTCACTTTTCCTTTCATTAGTCATATACCTTCCATACTTGAATATTTTATAATGCATATGAATAACGGACTATTTAAAATATGATAATATTAATTCACTATCCATGAAACATAACAACATAAACAGCACTATAAAATCTCTGTCCAAGCAGATCAAACAGAAAAGATTAACTGAAGTGGATAATTTACTCTATATAACTGTTCAGTGGTCAGTGGACTGAATCGTTTTTATTGCTGACCGCTCCAGGCTGAATGTTGACCCCATGCACTACCATTAATAACAGTTAATCTTTGAATTGAACATGTACATGGGGGGGGCTTCATGTGAATTTTCGCCTATCCGGATAAAATTATATATAATTAATTTCCTAATGACATCCCATCATTTATAAAACTAACATTCTGAAAATTGTAGGATTCTTTAATATTGGCTTTAGTTCCTAAAAATGTTAATTTACATAGTCATGTGTACTACATTTAGATAATCTAATTATGAAAAACAAATTCTGCTCAGATCTACCCAAATTACCCTTATCTCTGTAATTTGGCATGACTGTCCTCTAATTAAATACAATTCAAATAAAATGTATTGCCAATAGTGTGAATAACTCAATCAATTGGACATTGCATTGTAATATCCTATCCTGGTCAGAAGTATGGTTATGAGGCATAGTAAATTAGCAGACCAATAAACAGAGAAACCAACAGGACCAAGACATGTTCTGAAAACAATGAGTTCATTGAAACCTTGACAGTATGAAGCATGGCTAACAGCCAATTCCTTTTAACCAGATAATTGCTCAATTATATGACAATTTATCAGGAACTAAACAAAGGTAATGAGGTTCTACCAGATTACATTTTGACAAATAGCGTAGAAGACTTCATTTTATCTACGATAGTATGTAGCAGGATATAACAAGAAATTAATTTGGTATTATATTAATTGTATTCAATTTATGTCACATTTTGTCAGAAATCATTTTAATTTTATGCTGCCTAAATATATTGTGGTTCATTCTCCTGATTTATTGTCATGTGTATTTTATGCTGCCTTTTCTTAAAGTGGGTGGCTAAGTGGGTAAGACGCTGGCTTGCTAGTCAGGAGGTCGCCTGTTCCATCCCTGCATGGCGAGAAAGTGTACACATTGGCATGCACGTAAAAGATCCATTGGCAGATGGAATTCGATATAAGAGTAGGCCATAGTGCCGCTGCCCGGGCTATTTTTCCCTCATAGCACACTCTATGGCATGATATGCCAGTCTTCATTAGCCCAGTCTGAGTAGGACGTTGAACCCAATTCATTTCATTTTTTTAAAACTGTGTTCACATATGCGTTCTTTCTCCTACAATGTTTTTCTAGATATCATAGCCTAAACCCTAAGGCAAGATGACCAAGTTTATTGTGGTTGACCAATTTTTTAAAATCTTTATTTATTCAATGGGTGATCATTTGAAGTAAATTATTAAGTGGCCATTCATCAGAAAATCTCTTATTTATTCAAATACAAAAGGACAAGAAAACTTTCAAAAGACACGACTCTTTGATGGTGAAGTAGGGACTATGTTGTTTTCATCTTTCTGTATTTGATGATGTTTGACTACTGCCAATATGTTTCTTTTGACCTTAAAGGGGACTGACTTGGAAAAAAGAGACAAATTCTGAAACCAAGTTTTATTCAGATTACATCCCTTGGTTTAATGGGGTTTAACATCCTACTATTCTGCACCATCCAGGCTAATGAGGGGAAAGCACAATTGAAAATCCTGGGGTATTTCCCCAGCCAACACTGGGATCGAATCCTACACCCCTTGGTTTAGTGAGCCAGCATCTTTCTGAGCCAACACATCCCCCATCCCTTGGTCAATTACACCTACCAATACTTTAAAACTTTATAGTTTAATGGTGCAACATGCTAGATTGTTCACATATATCTCAAATGTTGAATATGTGCACTATTTGAAATGTTTTTGATACAATTTTTTGACTGACACAATTGTACTATCACTTTAGCTCTACACTTGATTCATCCTAACGCATACATGTAGGCGTGATAATTGAGACAGGTGGGACAGTAGTTTGTTTGATATCATCTACAATGTATTCCATGTTTTACCATATAGTGATGTATCCTTTTTATTGATCTCTTCATTTAGCCAAACACAAACAAAATTTTAACAAGTGCATCCAATTACTTTGTAACTGTCCATGTGTCAATAAAAGCTATGTAGAAATAAGGTCAATTACAAGCGGATCGAGTCCAGCCTAGTCAACAATATTCCTAACTGTCAATTTTCTTCTATTATTGATCTTTTTGATGAATGACTAACAGTGGAGAGGAGGACCAGGATTCTAAAGCCAATATTCCTGATTTCTGAGATTCTTCGTATTAAAACAATTCTATAGGTCAGAATTCAAGAGTTCTATGAATGGTGATGTAAACTGAGCTTATTTTGCCAATATTCATGATTCTAAGAGTTGTTTCTAAGAGTTGTTGGAGTCAGAGATGATGCAAACCACAATTCTAATTTCTGAATAGTGATACAATAACTCTTTAGCAGTTTGCTACAATAGTTGGATTTGTATTCAGAGAAGAGATTACATTATCTGCATTAAACATCAATCTTTTATGTATTCACTGTGCCAGGAATTAAAGTATTAAAATGTAGATGTATCTATTGTGTCTCTGTCACATTGAATTAAAGTATATATTTATTGCATTAATTTGTATGCGTAAAGTAGTTTTAGCTGTAAAGTAGTTTTAGCTGTGTGATTAGGAGGTAATTAGATAATTTTAAAGGAACAAGTAAATTTGACAATTCCAATTAGGTATATCGGATGGTAGGTTCTGTGTTTGAAGTAGGGTACACTTCTCCTGTCTAGAACACCTGATGCCACTTATTGATTCAGAAAGCTCAACAATTTGTTGTACATGTTATTTTATTTATAGCTGTAAGCATCAGTACATGTACAATCGATATAGAATAGTATATTCATATGTATTCAATATTGAATTCTAACACTATTGTGTAAATTCCCACTTTAATTCCTAATGTTTAAACAATGGGTGTGATATAACTTTAATTGTTGTTTCTCACTTATGATGTACTTTATTTTGTGTTCTGGAAAAATCGATATTAATTGTGCCATCATTGATTTCAAAGTAGCTTAAAGCCTATCAATATTGATTATGGTACAATACTATTTGTTAAGGGAGAGACGGGGGTTGTTGATGTTTTTTTTTTTAAATTGCTGTTCAAACTATTATTGATACATGTGCAAGTAAATAAATAGAAAGTAAAAGTCTAAATAATGATTGGTTCACCATGCCATGTTAATATCTGTTTTATAACGGTAAAGGTATTTCTTGCCACATTATATTATACTTTATATTCTATTGTCAAAGTCATTCACACCTAGACCTATATACAATTATTATCAAATACAAATGTACTTTTCACATTTTAAAGGAACACAGTCATGTCAATCCTTTAACTTTTGATTTAAAATCGACAGAAGTATTTTCACCTACATGCATTTCATTGGACAATGCAAAGTTTCTGTAAATATTAACTTATTGGTCTAAATAAAGCATAAATTTATATTTGGGTTTATATTCACAGCATAGGCGTACAGGGAAATTTTTGACTGGGGGGGGGGCGGTGGTGGTTGGTGCCCAAAAAATGTAGTTAGGTTCTTAGTATGTTACATAATAATAATAAATTCGCTGTTAAATTGGACACATTCAAGAACACAATATCTTTTTTTATACAACTTTTACAAAATACAATTGTGTGCTCAAATTTTCCCAGCATTTGGTGCCCAAAATGGGGGGGGGCAGCCGCCCCCCCAGCTCGTACGCCTATGATTCACAGGGCAAACAAGGCTGTCCATTTTTTTCAATTTCCAAATCTCATAATTACCGTCAGAGTTATTGTCCTAGATAACCTCGAAAACCTTGTGTCCAATGTGGCTTATGCTATACACAGTGTTTATGTTTATCAGATAAAGAATTATGTTGATTTTCACAAATTTCCAATTGTCCTTGATAACACTCAGATTTTATTGCTTTATATTGTTGAGCACTGGTATCTTTAAAATATGTTATAAAGACCAACTATTAAACATTCCTCACATAATACTGTAGAGTAGAACTAGTACAGTTTATAACACATACTGAATCAATATGTGACCTGAGGGAGACGCCACATATTTTTATCAATTTTATCTCAAAATAATAATGTTTGACACTTGATAATAGATTGTTTTTTAATGTTGACCTATGTCAACTCTCAAAATTTTACTATAAAAGAATAAATCGGAATGTAATTTGTACATACATGCCAGTCATATTTATTAATTGAGATGCATACCAGTCATTTATTACTTATAGTATATTTAACCTATATAATTTGTAGATAACTTATTATACATAAATTACTATTTGTTTTAGTGGCATCAGTTATGTGTGAAACAGTTAAAAAACAGTTAAAATATCGGAATACATGATTTATGATCTAACGTCATTCAAATTATGAAGTATATCTTAAACCAATGTGTCAAAATCTATATTAATCCATTTTGTTCCCATGGAAATGGTTAATAAAATGAATAAAAAATAAATGTGACCTTGTAAAATGACCCCTGCATGTTAATGTGAAGTTTATATAAAGCCATTAACATTGTCCCTGGCAGTAAATACACCATGGTTTAATGGCCAAGCATTAAAGGACTATTCATACAGATTCAAGAATATATTGTTGATGGATGGCCATTAAAGCTGCAATAATGCTATGAACAGATTTAGTATTTAGTAGTACCTTTATAAAATGACAATAGTTGGATGTTTATAAGCCTAATGTAAAACACTGAGCTTAATGGTGACTTGCAATGACACAATTTAGTAGAAACCATATGATTATTTGTGTCGAATAAAATCATAAAAGTAAAGCCATATAATATTAGAGCTCATTGGAAACATCCATACAAATACTAAAAACATTGATAACATATCATCTATATCATGACAAATTTGTTCTTTTTAAAATACTGTACTGAAAGTGAATAGTTTATTGATTGTATGGCCTTGTATTTAGATTGTATGTTTAAAGTGTTCCAAGTATTAAATAATATTGATTACCTAAACCTACATGGCAACCTATTACAGTATTACACCTACATGTATAGATTGTATACAGGTCACAATTCTATGGAATACAATTACTGCTTTTTACTGAGCGACGTTTCGACTAGGCTTCTCTAGTCATTATCAAGCTATCATAGCTTGATAATGACTAGAGAAGCCTAGTCGAAACGTCGCTCAGTAAAAAGCAGTAATTGTATTCCATAGAATTGTGACCTGTATACTCTAGTTCAATTACTAAATGCCATTGAAACAATGTATAGATTGATTAATGTTTAAACCCAACTTCTCTAGACAACTGTGTTCAATTATGAGACATCAATTTATATGCTGGTACTGTTATATTTAAATGATGGTTTAAATCTAAAAGCATGGAATTTAAATACTTGTCTCTTCAGAAAATGAAACTAAATAAGAGTGATAAATATTTGTGATCTGTTAAAGTTACATAATAAACAGTCCTGTTAACCTCCCATATCATAACTCCCACTTGAGCTGAATTCTTGTAAATATGAGCAACACCAATCATTATATAAACAGCTCTTACAAAAACACAACTGATTTTTCAAATTGAAATTTAACTTAGTTTACATTTAGTTTTGTTACACACTTTTAAACATGTTAATAGCAAGCCAAGCTATTCACAAATGACTGGCAAAAATAAGTTTTTAAGTAACAGATATTACACTCAGTTATCAGACAATCTCGATTTAATTTCAAGTAAATTATGTTTAGGTGTACATTTAATTTGCTATTCTGTATAACCTGCCAAATTCTTAGAACAGTTCTGTGTCCAATTATAGCTATACAGCTTTTTGAGTTGGTGCATACTTTTTATTTTAAAAAAAAAGGAAGTTTTTCTTTAAAATTCTATATTAAATTGCAAATATCAGACATGTGGTTTTCAAAGCAATCTCAATTACATTATCAGTTAGACTGATCTACTATTGTGTAATTAGATAACAAGGTAATTGTTAGATTATATGGTTACCTTGTAACTGATTGACTTTCCATTAGAAGGATAATCACTCAGTAATCCTTTCCATCAGTATAATAGATGGAGAAGATATTATTGACCTATGTCTAACATGTATAGACGACCAAAAATGATTGATGACTGAAATTGATCAATTTGCAAGACATCAATAACATGATCTTGTTTTCTCTCTTTTATAGAATTGCCTGGAAATGGAACGCTACTTAAAGAATGAACCAAAATTAACGTCATTTAAGAAGATTAATTCTGAAAATGAAAGGCCATGGGATCATATTACAGGTCAAGAGAGATCGGAAGCGTGTAGTGTGGTGTCGGACGCGGAAACCGGAGATACAGATTTAGATCATGAATTGGAAGATATTCCAGAAGATGAAGATGGTGAATGTGATAGTGGTGACGAAACAGAAACTGATGAAAAATTAAATAATTTTGCTCACTTAAAATTGGATGATCATCCGTTTGATACCGTTAGTTTACATAGTTTTAGTTCAGCGTCAAGTGGTGTATCATGGGATAGTAATATCAGCGATCCGCCCTTATCACCAACAGTGACAAAAACTCATGACCCATTCGCTCTCAAACTTGTTGCTCAGAAAGGCCGAGACACATATACTGTATCTGCCGATATCCTTCATAAACATCCTAGATTTATAGTGACAAGTACAACACCTATACGAAATCGTCCTCATAGTGCACAAATACAACGACCAACCCCTAATAGCATCCCTAGACGTATAGAAGTCAGTCCAGACTCACGGAGAAGAATTCACAATTGTCCTTATACGGGTTGTAAAAAAGTGTACACTAAAAGTTCTCATCTTAAAGCTCATTTACGAACACACACAGGTATGGTATAGTGCTTTTATATTCTGTTTTATTATTGTATAGACCTAGTAGTTATTGTAGTAAACTGATAAAAATTCATAAATGATTATATTGAAAATACTGATGTTTCCAACAACTCAGGATTTAGCAACCATTTAGGAAACAACACTTAATTTCTATATGTGGACCAGAGTTACAGTTAACTGACCATACCTGCTCAGTGTTTGAGAATACAAGAGTTTTCAATTGTGACCCATCATCAATGAATCCTAATTTATGGCTAGGAACCACATGTACATTTGAGGTAATCCGAATTTCCTAAAAGTTAAGTTGACTGAAATTTCAGACCATGGAAGAAGTTAGAAACGAATTGAAATACAAAAAAAAAATAATATTTCAAAAATTCAATCAATCTCTGTTTTGGTAACAATTAGATGGAATGAATTAGTTCACTTACAAAAAAAATATTTTAAAAAATAAAATGATGCCTGAACAATCAGATATACAGTTACATGTAGAATTATCTTTTCTTTTTTTTTTTTAAAACAAGGGCAGAGATCATTGATGTAATACTCTTAGTTTTCAAAGTGGTTGTAATGAATTGATTAACAATCTGACATGCAGTAAATCAGTAAATTATATTATCTTGTAAAAAAAGTCTTTTGAGTCAAGAAATGATGTATATCAGGAGAATATCGATTAGAAATCTTGCTTTGGCTAAGTTTATCCATGATTGTGTATTCTAAGACGTTACTCGAACACTAAAACCACCATCAATCATGATCACGGGGAATTTATTCCACAAGTCAGAACTTTAATGTATCTTTCACGATCTCCTGTTTGGTTATTGACTATCTAATAAATCCTAGACTAATCAGACACAAGTAATAACATTCAGTGTACTAGTATGTCAGTCTGTAATATCAACTGTGATAACCTAGTCTACATCCTAAATTCTTTTAGAGAAGTTTTATATGTTCATTGTGCATTTTTGTGATCAAAAAGGGTAGATCCACCTTGGGCTGATTTGTTGAAAGGAAAGTAATAGTAGTTTAACCAAAGGTCAGGTCCCTGGAAGTGCGTGATTTTGACATCCCCTGAAATTATGAATTGAGATTAAGTTCATTGACAACAAAGCCCCATCCTGGCTACACCTCTTACTGGCTTGACCGGGTCTACATCAGACCTGGTTGACCAGGACATATTCTGGTACTTGCAGTGTTAATTGATTACCCTTGCAGATCATCTTTGTGTGAAAATTGAATTTTTTTTATTTTGCCCCTTACTAATTTGAAGAAAAAAAAAGAATCGAATGTTATCAAAATGACACTTAATGTTGAATCAAACCGGTCCAGCCCATACACAATAAGGCACAGCGTGGCTCTAAACCAATTAGACCAATTACTCTCAATTTGGCCCCATGCCCAGGAAGGCCTGGGCTACAATAAAACTTCCTTCATTTCACTATACTGATCTTAGCTGTGAATGTGGGGAGCCCGCTAAAACATTTTTCATTTGGGCCCTGCAACTCCTAAAGCCGGCTCTGCATAAAGTCAGATACTTTACTAAAGATTTTTTATAGTAATACAAGGTCAGACTGACAATACACATACATGAATAAAATTAGGTTAATTTGTCAACTTGAGTAGGCCACGGTTTCCTTAAATATGATTTATGGGTAATTGTACAATTATTCTGTTTTATTTGAGACTAACACATGGATAATTTCATTTTAAACACATTTTGGCATAACGTCTCTTCTGAAAAAATCCTGACTATCCAAATGTCTGTGTATTTTCTTAACCAGACTAGTTTATTGGCTTTTATTTCCGGATATTAGTAGCATTTTTTGTTATATTAATACATAGTCTGATATTAAAATTAAAGATCTGCTATACTTCTTAATGTAAAAGTACGAAACAGTTTACCGGAAGCAAGCAGGAAATGAGATTTTTCATATTTAAGAGATGATTTATCAGTAAGAAAACTTTACACATTTAATCAAAGCATTTATTTTGTTATTCTTTATTACATTGGATTGTGTGAGATTTCTTTACAGTGATAAAAGTGAAATAGAAAAATCTTTTAATAAGATTTATGATAAGCTACTTTAAAATCAGTTCCACACAATTCTACATTGGTTTACATTCGTTGTGAAACTATCAGTGTTAATCCATTTTATAACTTCTACTATTTGTAATATGTTCTTATTAAAACCTATAAGCCTACACACCCATCTTCATTAGTCCAGTGGTTGCAAAAAATTAGGACGTTAAACCCCATTTCATTCTTGGTTATATAACTAATTTACTTATTTTATTATTAAAAATTAAATTTCGGGAAATTTTAAATTTTGTCCACTGAACCCCTTGAAAAGGAATATAAACTAAAATGACTACATGTATATATCTCAGTGAACACACCTGATCTGTACAATTAAATCATGATATAATTGTTTATTTACCATGCCTGACTTTTAAGTAAAATAAAATTTCTACTTGCTTCTTGATACTGTTTGGTACTTCTGCATAAAGACATATTTTGAAAACGGAAAAATATAATTTAAAGAGTTTGACAGCTAGCTCTCATGAAATTCACATCGGATAGCAGCTGACTGTGAAATGTAGGATGTATAATTATTATATGACACTTATTAAAATAGTAAATAAAATTTGGCATGCACATTTTGGCTTTGTGTGCAAGAGTCAGTATTATTCAGCACATTTTGAATAAGGAAGGTTGTAAAACATTCAACCATATTCTAAAGCACTTATCAAAAATCATTTATGTGATAAACGTCGAATCCATATTCTGGTCCTGCCATCTGTAGTTGATATATGTAATACCGACTCTCATCAGTGAACAGAACAGTTCTCCATTGCCTGTGTTGCCAGTTCTGGTGTTGTTGGGCAATCTGTAAATGTTCATGTCGATGGTGAGGATCAGTCCACGGTAAGGTCTACAGCAATGGATCGGCGCACTGTATCGGTATTGCTGGGTCTTCCGTATGTTCCCACTGTCTGACGTGCTGTCTCAAATGCCCATGTGAAGGGATTCTGCATGTGCTGTCGCACAACATGGCGGTCCTGTCACCTTGTGGTAACTCTTGGTCTACCAGTTCTGGGGCGATCATCTGTGGTGTTGGTGGCCCAAAAGCGTTGCTGAAGCCTGTAGTTCGTCCGAACATTCAACTGGAAGTGATTGGCAACGGCTTGGGCAGTGTGGCCAGCATTGAGTCTTCCAAGCACCTGGTTCCTCTGAGCTGTCATGAGTCGTGGCATGTTGCTGACGTTGTAGTGGGAATGATTCAACCAGGTATAGGGGTGCATTTTATAGGACTGTTTCCGGTGAACAGCACGTGCAGCATGAGTTACATGAAAATCAGAAGTCAGGATGCGTTTTTGAGAACATTTCCTGCGTTCAATTCTGTGTTTGGGAAGGAGCCTTATTGCTCAGGTCAAGTTGGAGATGTGGTCACAAATATACAATAAAAACATTTGGCAAGTTTTATGCAATGTGTCTATTCAGAGTAACATACCAACCTGACGTTTCTTTTGCTGCTTAGGACACTTACATTGAGTGTGCAAGTGGCATACCTCAGTACATAGTAATTTGCACTTTGTACATTGTACATGTACAATAACTATTGCTCCAAAAAGCTTTCTACGGTGCAAAATCTTTGTATCTTAATTTCTATAGGCATATAGGTTTAGATTTTTTAAATAGACTTATGACGTGAGGAAAAAACTCTAATGTTTTTCAGATTCAATTTGAACTTATATGTTTATTTATCTATGTTTGATATAATGTTTTAATAAATTTAGAACTAAACTAATGACTCTCGTTATGGTTCTGAATGTAGACTGCAAGGCACATGTAACCATAAATTATACAGTATGGTACTTTATGAAAAACATTAAATTGGTATACAAGTTTTTAGAAAATTTATCTTTGGCCAAATCTTGTCTTCTATAACTATGACTCTCTTAAATAGAAAATACTTGAGTATTATTATGCTAAGTGTAGAATGAGTCACGTCTTGATATTCTACCAAAATAAGTGCTTAGTAAATCGGAAATTAATCTTCAGAAAAGGCTTTTCCATGAAAAAGTCACATTTTTAACATACAATAGTATTATTCTAAATTTCAAATCTAATTTTAACTTAGGTCCACAATGTTGAATTATTCTGAATGATTATTTGTTGAATTTTGACTTTTCTTTTAAAAGGAAATATGACGTTAAACGTACACACTAAAATATCATTTCTCACCATATTAGATCTCTTTAGACTACATATATACAGTTTACTTGGTCAACCCCATACAAAATAAAGAGTCAAATGAATAAAATGAAATAATTTTAGATGTAATTTCAAGACTATTTAGAACTGAATAAAAGTACACTTAAACTAAGATGAAAGACATTCAAGTTAAATCAAGCCAATCTGCCATGAAATATAAACAGATATTTAAGGTCAAAACAACCTGGTCTTTTTTGTCATCTATATAAATATTAATTAAATTATTAAGTGTTTGTATAAGAATGTTCAACACTGGGGTACATGTATGTATCTATACCATGAATACAATAGAAAAATCCAGGGCTTGGTTATATTGGTGCATAGAGGGGTTGGGGCGAATTGTGCAGCACTTTTTGTGGCGTGGTACTTTTGGGCTAGTGCATTCAAAAAATGTGGCCTGACACTGTTTTATTTTTCCATAATACACTGCATTTTGTTTAACATTTTCAATATGTTTGTGTATTTTATGTGTTGCATTTGTCAAGTCTAAAAACATTTTCACCCCACCCAGCTTTTCATTCTGCCCTTTTCTTCATGTTCCTTATTGAATACTGTTACTTGATTGATGTGAAATAAATACACTAAATGACATATTTTGATTTGACCAGAGCATATAATTAGTAACAATCTAGTATTACCAAACTGTGTTATTGTTTTCAAGGATAATAAAGACCACACCCTGTCAAATCCATATAGATATACTGACATGCTTCTATATGAATAATATACAGTCTTCCTAGTTCATTATTATTATATTAAACAAAGCAGTTTTATTCTGTTCTTTCTGTTCTTTCCATCATAGCACACTGTATGGCATATGCCCGTCTTTAGCCCAGTCGGTGCAGAACAGTAGAATGTTAAACCCCATTTCGTTTCTTTTAATATATCTGTCTTGTCTCCCTATAAATTCTTTAACAATACCCAACTTACCCCCCCACCCCCCACCCCAATCTCTGTGTAATACATTATATCAAATAAATGAAAAGTATATGAATGTCTAGAGATTTGTATACATATATAATTCAGTAGATGTATGAGAGTTTAAAGGGCTTGTTTCCAACACATCAATTAGTATTACATATATCCCTTTGATGTTGTGTATTAGCCATACAGGTGTAGACCATATATATTTATTAATCGGCCTCAAAGGAGCAGTTGCAAGATTTTAGAGGATATATGAATGTGTATTGTTTATCTTGTAAATCTGTAGACTTATGACGTAAGATTATACCTAGATAAACACGCCTATTGGTTTGTTTATATTACGCTTACTTCATATTGTAACATGAAGCGTTTAATTTATTTTCGAGACTCTAGTATATATACATTAAACTGACACTGTTATATATATGTCGGAATATTTATTCACAAAATTGAAATAGGCTTTTTATAACAAAAAATAAAAGGAAGCCTGGAGCTTAAGACAGAAATGAGACAAATAGGTTGTGAGTTAAAATTGATATCTGTGTGTATATGAAGCAGATTGGTCTCTACCTAATAATTACATTAATTTGTAATATGTAATTAGATTGGGTGGATCTAAATTTGAGTTGTCAATAAGTAGTCTTATAATTGAAATAATCGAAAAAAACTGCATAACATGTGAATATGAATATGCAAAATTCTTCTTTTGCATTAAACACGTAACCATAGAAATGAAAATTAGTATCCTTATGTTTAGTCTCAAAATAAATGAATTGTTGGCCAAATCATCATTCTATAACTGTTTTTGATATCATTTCAGGTGAAAAACCATATCATTGTACATGGGAAGGCTGTGAATGGAGATTCGCAAGATCTGATGAACTCACACGCCACTACAGAAAACATACTGGCGCTAAACCATTTCAATGTCGATATTGTGAACGGTGTTTCTCTCGATCAGATCATTTAGCACTTCATATGAAACGACATGCCACCATGGATCTATAGCCGGAACTACACAAAATAAGCCAAAAGAACTGACTATAATCAGATTTAATATAACTAAGACTAAATAAGTTGCCAGTATATGACATAATAACCAAATTGTAGATATATATATGTAATATATAGGTATATAAAAGATTTTGAAGACTCAAAGGATCCAGGCCGCCGTTCCATATGGTTCCACTTTATCGATCCAAGACTCGTGAAATTGTGATGTAAAACCTAAAATATCATTTTTGTGAAAAAAGACATTCCTTGTAAACTGATATATCAACACCACCATCCAATCATATTCAAGGTTAGAAAATGAAAACATAGTTCATGGGATATCATTGGAATATATTCAACCAATGAGTGTTCAGCGTTTCTTGTTAGAAAAAAAGTCTCCTTAATATGGCAGCAGCAAACATATAACAACATCTAGGCCTGACTTCAACAGTTTGTCATCAAGAATGAATGATGTGTATTACAAATGAGAAAATACTTTGTATTGTTCTTAGTATAGGCGTAGGGCTCACTTTCTGCCAGACTAAGATTGACTTCTGGTCAGAGATACACAAACGACTGACTGTCCGGTTTAGGATTACATGTGTACAGCCATCACAGAATGTGTGCTACTACGATCATACAAATCAATATTGTTATCGCAATCTTATACACGATCAATTTTTCTACGCTTCATTAATCGTAAAGGATCATTTACTAATCAAGCTTTGTACTTCTTTTATATGAAAATGTCTTATAAAATACATATAAATAATATATCGACTATCATACCTCATTGTTATAGATACGTATATTATACCTATATATCAGGTGTCTTGAAGGATTATAACATATTTCATGTGTCAAACTGAACAATGTATGATATTACCTAATAATGAAGGCAAATTTCACAATTTGGTTGATAAGAAAGTAGCTGATGAAAATTTATTTTTGGCAATCCAGGGTGTTTACAAATTAATATTCCTTAAATTTAGCCTTACTGGTATATTATTTTGAATAAATATCATACTTTGTTCATACTTTTTGAAACCTGAAAATGTTAATGTTATTGAGACACAATATAAACCTATATAAATTGTATTATAATGGTTTAGTTGGTACTCTAGGGGATCTTGCTGCATTTTCATTTTTGTCTGTGATAATAAACATATCTTGCCTAGTGCTAACTCATGCAGCAATATCCCAAATAATCCCTGTCAAATTATCATTTAATCTTTCTATACATTATAACTCTGCGCAATTTTTAACGTCATTTCTATCCGGACAACAATTAGCTTTGAAATGCACGTGTTGAAATGGCATTATGGACAAGCATGTCATTTCAAAGCCATTTGGCGTCCATGCCTATCGTTTTAGGTTTTTTATGTACTTTTCTTTGCAAATATATCTACGCTTAGGTTTAACTTATCAAATTACTTATACTAAAAAAAATTAATATTTAGACAATGTATAATTTATTCTATTTAGGTATGTAATTAATGATATATTGAATACATCATGGGGTTCCAGAGGGGGGGGGGGATATGAGGAGCTCAGATTTCACAGATAAAAGAATAGTTATAAATATATTTTATAAAGAATGATCTAAATTTGCTCCATGAATTTGAATTATTATTTTGAAATTCATGATTATATCCACTCATTTGGCAATTATCCTCTTCACTCTACTTCCTGTGGACCTCATCGGTACTCAGTATAAGACATTATTTTAGGAAAGAATTACTGTATTTCTAAAATATTGTTGACATACATCTAAAGTCTTTGATCTGAAATTTTACATTGTTCTCTACTTATATTTTCCAACTGATTTTCAGGGCAAGACTAAAGTCTGTCCTACAAGAACAAATGATAATTATCTACTATCAAACTGTGAATTTGGTCACATATTGTAAAGATTTACGCTAAGTTTTTGTTAAGCTGCTGATCTATATGAAGCTCTCTTTTATATATTCCTATTATTTATAATGTTATTGAATCTGTGATGTAAAACATGTCTTCTCATCTATTAATACAATAATACATGTTGGTATTACATAGATAATCAATCTTTTGTATTTAAAAAGCATTATGCTTAATATGCTTCCAGAAATACTTCTTAATTGAAAGAATGCTTAAACCATTTCAAACAACTTAAAAGTTAGAAAAAAAAAACCGATCCCCAAATTAGGCTGTTGGGACTTGCAGAATCCTCTAAGTTTTTTTAAGAAGATGATATAAAGGACAAATTGTCAAATTCTTACATCTCAAATTTTAAGATATGCTTTACAAAATAACAATTGTCCATAATAAACAACCATTCCGCATGGAAAACATATTTTTGTTAATTTAATGCTATCGTTATGTTTGAAATTGGTTTATTATTATTATTATTATATTATGTGAAAGTTGTTTTTAAATGAAATGATGTTGTTTGTTATTTTGTTATGAAAGGCACACAGTAATAAATTACATTGACTTTAATAAAATTAAACATGTCATAGGTCTATAATAATATCTGAGGATGATCAGCTTTACTTACAACCTTTTGCTGGGATTGGAAAATGATCGAAGTGAAAGTCCTGTTATGGATGTTTCATTATTCTGATTTCATCCTTTTATTTGTATAGACTTCATGAGAAAGATGAATTTAGGATTTTTTTTTATGTTTTATTATGATTATAATAATACAATAATTAATGGATATAATGATATTAGTTTGAATTTATTATAAAATCTTATGAGGTAATTTGTACACAAAGTTGTTAATCAAAAGATATTCTATTTATTTAAATGTGCTGTATATTGACTCTAATTGTTATAGATTCTAAATGTTAAAATGTATTTGATACTTTATTTAAGATCTGAAATCATGGTTATTTTGTGCTCTACAAGAGTTATTCCCCCTTTCTGCCTATTATTGCCTTTCTAGAAGAAAAGTGAAGTTTTAGTTTTTGGACAAAAAATTGCATTCTCGAATTAAACTAGAAATGAACAATCATCAGTTTAAAATGTTATTTTGCATTTGTAACTGAATCCTACAAAAAAAATACAAAGGACATTTAAGATGTCTGAGCCGTCCTTATTCCTTATATAGAACTAACTTCAGGTTACATATTATGAAGTATTCAAGTTTTGTAATGTAAATAAGTATAAGTGAAAGCTAAGATCTGTCCTAGGTTTAAGTGTATAATCTTGTAAAGCATATAATGTACCATGATTATAAAATAAGTAAAGTGCTATTTATTATTTATTATGTGTGAATGGATATTGGAGATCATTTCCATGACAATTAAGGCCTTTAACTTAAATATATGCAACCTTTATATCTATATCCTATGTAATATGATCAGATATATTTCTTTGACAATTTATATTATTTTACCCATACAGAGTGACTTCTTATTGTAGAACATTTTTTTTTAATGCCCTTTCCATTTTGTTATTTGAACCTTTTGTACTTCCCTTCCTTGGACATATTGAAATAAAAGTATACCATATGGTAGTCCTGAAATGATTTTGTCGAGTGGATGTAAAACTCCATTTCTTTCTCTTCTTCTGGATATGTAGATATAAAATCAACAACAACTAGACACCTACCCAATCCCATATTTTATAGCAAAGAAACAAATGATATATTTCTCTTATTCTATGTTTTTGGATAAACCTTATTTAATTCTTTGTAAAAGTAAAGTAATTGAAGGAAATAAAGGAATCTGATCATATTCGTAGAAATAGGATATCATACTTCCCAATATGTCCATCTTAATATGGGAACATTTAACAAACTGTGATATTAACCCTCTATACACCAAGGGCACTGATGACATTATCTATATTTCGATTGTGCTGGGTATAAAGGGTTAATGATTTAGAATCAGCCTGTGTCTTTGAAACTGTACCTCTTTTATTTCGAGAAGTTGTTAATGATGTTTGAGTAAGTTGATAAAGAGGTACATCTTTTGATAAGAGACACTTATTGGGCTGTTTGATTGAAACAAATCGTTATTCCAGTGAACATCTGTGTCCCTATTTATATTTATTAACTCTTAAAAAGTTATTGTCTGTTAAGAAAATTCTTAGAATGGACAAAAGTGCCAGTATAGTTAAGCATAGAAATTTGGTTTTGTATAAAAGTGCCAATAGGCTATATTACAGCATAGAAATTTGGTTCTATAAACCTCTTGATCTGACCAAACAACAAAATCTGAGCATTGAAATGTCAACAGTCCTTAGAATTTTGTGAGAGATAAAAGAATTTGAATGACTTAAAAATTAAAACATTTTATAAATATGGGCCCAGTTTTGGGGGTTTAGATTTAGGATTTGTTATAATCGAACTAAAGCCTTAGAAATCATGTTTTGTCCAAATAGTGCCTTTTAATATAAGTTAAGTGTTGTTAGATGTTTTTTTATATAAAAAAAGTAAACACAGTTAACACTTTTATTCTTCCGGAAATATAATGACACACTGGTACGTTAACTTACAAGTCCCAAAAGAGCGAGTGATAATATCAATAAAACCAAGAAGAATTGCTCAAATGTGTTAATGTGTCACTCCAATATTAAAGTGCAAATCAATATGAATTAAAAATATTATGGTGTCATTCTATTTCCTGAAGGTTTATCATTTAAATGCTATTTAAGGGTCGAGTGCAATCTATGATGCATATAATTTGTCTGTGCATCAATGATACAGGTCGCAAGTTGCAATGTGTTGAATATTTTTATATAGGAGATTCCACGCTGATGTGTGACATATAGGTATATCTAACAAAAGTTTCTGGGAAAAAGATTGAAATATATTTATAGTAAAAAAAATGTAGATAATAGTAAAATTTTCAATTTCGAAATTGAAAATATTTGGCAGATATTTGGCATGTAGCAGAGGTTAATATATGACATATCTGATTAAAAAAATTAAAATTTAATGTTGGTATTAATGCCACATCACTGTGACATCACTGTGATCTGCTTTGTGTCAGGTCTGACAGCTTCCATGTTCATGTTATTGTCTTTCGTCGTTTGCCCAATTTTTGATACTTGCTGTATATTTTGGTATGACAAATAAGTTTATTGAAATCTCATTTTGTAAATTTCTATATAAATGTGACAGTTTTTCTATGTACTAATATTGTAAACAGCTTTTTGTCTATTTGTATATAATATATAATGTTGTTGTATATAATCATATAAAATAAACCTCTATACAAACTAATATACACTTTATTATATTTTTCTTTTCTGGTGGGAGTGGTTCAATGTGGTTGCACTAGGTTGGGCTTCATTCAAGTTTTGGTGTGGGCCGAAGGCAACATAAGGAGAGCTAACAAACACGGTCACTTCGATGGAGGGGAGGGGGGGCAACTGATCTGACACATGTGCCTTTGTCCGTATGATCTGTCATTGAGTCAAGAGTTTTGATCCAAGGTTTCTACAGGTTATTTGGTTTCATCCAACAACTGATTTATTATGCATACAGGACTACAGGCATACTGATCAGCAATGAATATTCACCAGGCTGCTATTATCACTGAGAGGGATGACATTGGTGCAGGTTAATTAGTTCTCAATAGTAACTTCCTTCTATAAATTACATTCCAGATAAAGGTGTTTGAAGTATTTCCCATTTAGTGTAAATGGGTATATAAAATGAGTAAAAAGGCACCATTCTACCAGGACTAGTTAACACTACACTACCGTGTCTTATGTAAACAATGCACTCGTCATGGAGCCAATGATCAACGATGTGTGATGTGACGTCACATGTAGAAGGCATACATGAACATATAAAGGTCAGCCATCTTGTACAGAGGTATAAGAAGGCTTTTTCGCAATACCTCTGTGAAACAGATTGGACTACAGGTCCTTTGAATATCTTAATACAGACATGGTCGGATTAGAAACAGTTCCTTATTGCTACCTAGGGGATTGGGTGGCCGAATGGTTTAACACTCAATGTCTGTCATTGAGTCAGGTGGCATGTATTCGATTCCCCACTTGTATGTGACAAGGAAAAGAGTCGCCTGTCCAGCCTCGTGGGTTTTATCTGGGTCATCCCAAAGCTAAAGAAATCCACAGGCAGGTGAAATGATAGTAACTTTTTTCTAATGGTGAATGCTATTCACTACATAATTAATTGATGGAGATCACTAATGTTTGGTTAGTCGCCATTTTTGTTGTTATGAATTTACAGCATGTGAGAGAAACCTACAGTGTCAAGTGAGCATTAACTCCATTGCTCTACCATTGCCTCGTTGCTACAGTAACCGTGACTCATCGCTGAACCAAACTGTTCTCCAACGTTGCTGTGGCCTTACCCTGTGTGTCTGAACCCATTGAAGTCGGATGTGATGATCCTGGGCAGGTCTGGTCACTCTTGGTTGGCCCGAGCGTGCTGAACCTTGCTGTTGGTACCAAAGGCAAGAGATGGTACTCTGGGAAACATTCAGCAGCCTGGCTACATCTGTCTGGAAGAGCTGTCTTAGTTGTTTTGATGTGACGAAAAACTGAGGTCCCGTGTATACATTGGCGTGCACGTAAAAGATCCCTTGGCAGTTGGAATTTGATATAAGAGTAAGGCATAGTGCCACTGCCTGGGCAAAATTTCCCTCACAGCACACTGTATGGCATATGCCCCTCTTCATTAACCCAGTATAGGAGCAGAACAGTAGGATGTTAAACCCCATTTCGTTTCGTTTCAGACATGGCATCACTTGGCTCATTGAGTGTCTACTGATTTTGAAACAGAGGACCCTGGGATTTTACAGGCCTTAGATTTGGGTTTCATGCGAAAAGCGTGCGAATTTGATAAAAACAAATTTTGGCAAGACCAATATCCTTACAAATAAGGTTTATGGAAAAAATGATGAAAAATGGGCTATGCATTTCTTTTTTTTGAAGAGTATGTATGGACTAAATGAGAGTAGTTTGGAAGCAACGTTGTATTGAAATTTTCCTGAGCAGCAGAGTCAGAATATAAAATTGCTGGTAATTTTAAGCTAATAAACAAAGAAGTGGCACAGATTTAGAGATAAAATTGATATAACACAACACAGTTCTATGGATAAACGTCGTGTGTATATAATATAGTGATTGTTATCCATAAAACTGTGTTGTGTTATATTATGTTCGATCGATCGCTAAATGCCATTCAAAGAGATAAAATTGAGTTATTCTACTGACATTATAAATCCTTTTAAAGTGTTAAAACACTTGTCACTTCAATAAGAAACTAATTTGTCACAAGTATAAAAAAAAAGTATAAGCACTTTAAATGTTCATAAAATGTACTAGTGCTGTATATGTAAATTTTAAGCTATTTGGCTTTGTTAGAAAGTGTATTTAAAGAAGCTAAATCTCTATTCTTTGGCAACTAGAAATGGGCACAAATGAGTCACAAGCATATAATAATGTAATATCAATGTATATAAACTGATTTACATTCAGTAGTTTCTGTTTTTACTGTAATTTCTAATCAGTTATGTTCAGCAATATACGCAATATACTCAATGAGTCCAAATTGAATGGCAATCTTTGGCGTCTGGTTATTCCATTCTACACTGATAGTATTCTTCTGTGGGATATGTTAATCCTCGTTCATCGAGTCAATAATTACAAATGGCGCTCAAAAGCATACTAGCACGCGATTGGTGTGCAAATTTTAAAATTTTCATTTTGTCTTAAATATTGGATATCAGAAGCCCATCTTTTTATGCTAAGATAACAACATCAATGTTGATTTAAATTGCCTTGTTAAAGACTTTGGATGATATTGATTAGCGACTTGCCTCCTTTAATATTTGTTGTCATGATTGTTTTCTTTTAAAGCAAATGATTTAAGGCAGAAGCTATGTGTTTTAACAAACTAACTTGTAACTTCAGGGATATAAACATAGGGATATTGTTTTTATTATTCCACATTATACAAATCTTTAAATTCCTACTTTATTGGGTAGGCCTTATTTACAATGGTCTGTTGTAATGTATAGCATTGCCATCAAGAAAAGGTCTTCATACTATTCAACACAAATAATATTGTCCTATGCTAATATTACCTCTAAATAGTCTTTAATTGTTCAATAATGACTAAAAAATAGTAAAGTACAGTCTAGACTAATACAACAGACTGGTACAAAAATATTGAAGTGAATCCAAGAAGTTTGATGACTAACCCAATAGATTACATTTTTATATTCACAGGACTAAATGTGGTGGGAAAAGATTAGGGTTTAATGTGTCATTAACATTTGAGACTAGCATAATATAATGTAAAACAAGTATGTGAATTTTTCTGGCAGAACATAGCTGTTTCCTCTTACTCTTTTACAATTTTTTATTTGACAATTTTCAAGAATCAAATTAGAAACAATAATGACTGTAGTATTTCATCTACTCTTTTTTAAATTCTATCTGCCAATGTTTTTTCTTCCTAACAAAACAGTATGACTTGCTTTTCATTGTCAGTTCGATTATCTTTTATTTATTATTGTACTGTTTGTTTTGTTGGGCAGTTCATCTGGGTTTAGTTTAATTAAACCACTGCAGTGTGCAAGCCCAATAAGATGTCTGTGATATCACTTATGTGGAAGGAGACCTTACACAACCAATGTATTAGTAGTAGCTCAATAAGAAAATATAATGAAAAAAAACCCTGAAACACCTCCACATATTTTATGGGAGTGTTTGTTACACAGGTTTCACACCTTATCCTTTTCTAAAGGTGCAGATTATAAATGAAATACTGTATTCATAATAAACTGAATAGGTTAATGGTAAAATAAACTGGGTGTCAAGCATAAATGATGGTAATGGGAAACTGCGTTCTGAAAAGTATGTGATAATACACATCTGGTTAACACAATACTTTGGTTAATTTGATACTAACATTAAGTCATTCTTTTATGCCTAGTGTTCCAGACTACTTCTCCTCAAATTCACCTTTCAAGCGCTGTTTAGATGAACATCAATGCGTACACAATTAAACCAGTGTTTTTATTCTGTCTCATCCAAATAATCAGGCACCCCATATAACAAGTGAGAACCAGTCTTCGAAGCTCTTGATGAGGTTGACACTGGAAGTTGAGTGTCGTACATTGTATTTTCTTATAAACACTCAACCAATGAAGTAGCCCCATATTGCATATTCAACCCTTAAAAATCATTCATTCATATATTAATTATTTGAGACTAACATAACATGTGCCAAATGAGTGGATGAATTTGACTTGTGTTGGATGGAAATGAAATGAAATGGGGTTTAACCACCTAACTTTTTGCACCGATTGGGCTAATGAAAAGGGACATATGCCATACTGTGTGCTATGAGAGAAACTTTGCCTTGGCAGAAACGCTACAGCATTCTTTTATTTTGAATTCCATCTGTCAAGGGTTCTTTTATGTGCACGCCAAGGTGTATACAGTACCTTGTTTTTTTTGTCCAATCCAAACAACTAGACAGTGCATGCCAAGGGGGAAATTGCACTGGAAAATCCTAAAGAACTTTCTAGGCCAACCAACACCAGGTGCATACCTAAGACTGTCTGATAACCAATCAAGTGTCTTACACACTGTTTTGGCTGGACATAGTGCCACTGCGGTCCCTGTTTTGGCTGGACATAGTGTTTCCACCTACTCTTCTCAAACTGCAATGGCAAGGGCTCTTTTACATGATAATTTTGTAATTGACAATTTTTATTTTCATCATATTGTGGTCATCAATAGTAAATTTCAATTGAATTATTCTTATGACATAAAAGAACAACCCAGAACTCAGGATTATTGATGGATGACTGATGGCCAGGGGAGTACAATATTTGTCCTGTACTCCATATTAAAATAAAACCCAACAAAAATAAACCATTTAATTTTCTTTAAATTAAAAAAATAACACATTTGGTTAATTATTAATAGATATAACACAAAATATATACATGTATAAATAATATCACTATATAATGAGAATATAGTTAACCTTTTACAAAAAAACATTTTTACAATCATCAAATTTTAATTTGTTAGTCATAAAGTCATAATCTTAAATACATCATTCAACGCAAACATTTTACTATCAGTAAAAGCATAGATAAATGCCCGATTGTCCATGATATTGTCAACAAATCCCAAACTCTGTCCCAAGTTTTAAAAGTAAAAATGTGAACGGAAACATAACTCTACAAAACTTAAGTTGTAATTAGATTCATAAATTTTAAAGTAACCAAGGAATTGAAGGATATAACTCTGTGATTTGCAATAAAAAATATTCAGAATTTACCCTTATGATTAAATAAACAATCATTGCAAAACTGATAAAAAATCTGTTGAGAACACTGATCTGTAGAGTGTTCACCAGAAAGTTTGGACAGACAATAGATGGAGGTGACAATAATATACATCCACATTAAATGTGGGCTTATAAAAACAACATATTTCCTGCATATTAATATGGTTAATACTTCAGGATTAACTGATGACAGCAAAATACCTACTTAAGTGTGGGACAAATTCAAAAATAAACTAGAATGTCATTTATAAATCTACTGATATGAACAAAATGTAAACAATACAACTTGTCATAAATTATTTCAAATAACTCTCTCAAATATTTAGAGATATACAATAAATATATTGTGCTTAGATTAAAGATGGAAACATTTTAAATTAAAACCAAAATGAGTGGTGTTGCATGAGACTGATGTTATTGGGGCCCAAACAAATGTTGGTGTAAATTCTGGAAGTAAAATATCAGAGCATAGGAATCAAGTATCATTCACCACTGGGCAAAACATTTAATATATACTGAGACACAATGAAAATGCACTGCCTTTATAAATAGATGAAAGATATACTTTAATCTTGAAGATTTGAATGTAACATTAGATCATGACAGAAACACAGATCAATTCTCTCAAAGACAAAAACAGTATGAATTTGACAGAATAGGAATGTTGAAAACCATGATTTTATGGTGCAGACATGGGATATGAAATATGGCTTTTAAAATGCTAAGGACAGCAAAACTCCTACAGTTCTGTGGAAGATGCAACGATATGCAAAGGTTGACACCTGAACACTGAGAATGTGCCATTGTGAATACCAGAGTCACTGGAAGCAACATTGCAATGAGAGTGGAGAGGATCCCCCAAGCAGCCAGTCAGAGGTTTGTCTCCTCCATGCGGCATATGTGGCTGTTACAGGTGGCTCTGTTGGTTCTTGTTGATTTTCTTTTGACCTTAAATATCTGGTCTACAATCATGCTAAAAATCACATTTCTGCTTCAATATCTCTCGCCAGCACTTCCGGTCAAATCAGTGTTGCGTCTTCATTGCATCTCAGTATATTTAATATTCATTACTGTATTCAAGATGTCAGATGGTCCTGACTTTAAAGGAGCTGTACTAGATTTCATGGGACATGTAATAAATATATGTTGATATATGTGGGTTTAAATATGAACATTGAATATCAAATTGTAAAGACATATAACTTATATCACTTGTGCCAAGTTAACGGCTCAAAATAAAACTCAAGCACAACTGATTCGAATTAGTGGTCAAATACACTGTCTAGCTGACAAATTCAGCCACATGAGGTAATCCCATAGTAGAAAGTGATATCAGGTGTTCCCGAATATGCATACATGCCATGCTCTTGCCACTGTCATTATGTTAAATGAAATAAATGAGTATGATAAAACGGAAGCATTAGATTGGACTGAATATTATATTAGCAGAAATATTGACCAGAATTGTATAATAATAGATCGTGATTGCTACCCCGCTTATAAGCCCATAAGCTACAAATTTCTCTTCACCAGCCATAAAAGCAAGTTTTAAATAATAATGGACATAACTCTATGGTTGCCTGGGATTAAAAAAACTTTGACCCAGATGTAGTCAGTGTTTTATTCACTAAAGTATTTCTGCTACAGCTCCTTTAACCTTTTGAATCCATATCATTTTACATTTACATTGTGTAAAAAAACTTTTGGCCATGTTATTTACTTAAATGAGGTTTAATATATTTGGCACATAATTTGGCCTACAATTTGATTTGACATTGACAGCATTGCAGAAGCCATTTCCACTTTGGCATCAAGAAAGGGTATCGATATGTTGATATTACCACATCCATGTCTGGTTCTTCAACAGGTAATTGTATTTCAATAAAAGTCTATTATATTCAGCTTTGACAACTGGTTCGACCTCCTCCTAGTTTCATTTTTAACCAATTATTTGGAGCAAAACATGTCACTGTAAACTCTCGTGAATAAGGTCCTTGTACTCGTCCTCGACCCTAAAAAATATACAATAAATGTTGAAGTGTAAAAGATGTAATTCAATATTTTAAACAATTTTTTTTTTCAAATCAGTAGATATACCACCAGTAGATGAATTTATCATTTTTTGCATATCTGTCTTCAATAGCACAGTTGGTTCAGAAATATAAGGTGTTGAATTTCTTTTATTCTATTTGCATATGTGAAGCATGCTTAAACATCTAAAAGTCAGTGGAAAAGTTTACTATAGAGGATTGTCAATAAACCCACACGACTCTCGCAATGCACAATTGTCTATAAACCCACATGACTCTCTCAATGCACAAAGTAAGTTCAATAAGGTTTTGTTGTAATGTGTCACTGTGCTGCAGTATGACCACAAGTCAATATTTTACACACATATGGCGACCCTCAGACAACTATCCAAAAGAAAAATCTCCAAAAGTCTATGAATGGGCAAACTACTCCAACAGTCTTAATTACCTAAAATTTATGCATTTGAGATCTAAACATTAATATTAAAGGAGTAATCCAGTGGTTGTCATTTGTTTATATTTTATTAATTATTTAATATTTAAAATTAATTCAGAAATGCACAAACTAAAATACAAGTCATTTCAACTTTCATTGGTAAATTAAAGCAACTTATCATCATTTGAGGGATTTCAAATCTCCGGCAAACTACAATATCAGTCCAAAAATGGTTAAATTCTGTTCCTTATTTACAAAAATATGATAAATAATAAACTTCACAACATTCAGCATCCTGGGCAGATGATATAAACAAACCATCTATATTGTTAATTAACCCTTAGTTTTGTTAATAATGAAAAATGGTATTGGCCTTCTGGCACACTTACGCTGTACCCAATTAAAATAAATATTTGAATTACTGACATGCATATTGACATGTAGGTAACAGAAACCCCCACCTTTGTAAAGTGATACACTGATCTTAAGTAATAGTATTCAAGGATGATTTAAAACTATGCTGGACTGCTGGTATAAGACAACAGAGCTTTTATAAAAGAATGTATAATGAAATAGGAGGTACATTGGAGCCATAATCAGCCTGTATATATATTTACATATATTAAACAAAGAACCTCTTGTTTACAACATGAATGTTACACAAAATTAACTTTTGTTCATTCCTCGACTTAGTTTCATTTAGCAAGCACATAAAATATTTGTAGTCAAACTGATAGCCAGAATAAGATGCATACTAAATAGCAGGTACAAAGCAATTTACAGCTAGACAATATCAGGCGCACATAGGTATTCAAATCCACATTCATGTCTCGTCTATTTAAAGTTTATCAGTTGTATTAAAAACAATTAAGACAAAATTGTTTATTTTCTTTACCTATTCACTGTCTCTTATCTCTTTTGGCTACATGCTGTTTGTAGAATTCATTTAAGAAATGAACTCTTTTTTTCAATTTTCTGTAGAAAGTGTTGTTTCACCCAGAACTTGTCAAATTCAGAATTGTTTGATTAGGGGGAATAACCGTAGACAATACATAATAAATTGACCTAATTAACATATTATACAAACAACTTTGGCAAGTAAAAACAGGAATGTTGAATATATGATGAGATCTGAGATTCCTTTGATATAAACATTTCAGCACCAACATGCCAGAATGTATCTACTTTGGATGGGATGAAACATAGCATGCACATAAAAGAACCCTTGACAGTCAGAATTCAAAATAAGAGTAGGCTTTAGCACACTGCTAACATTTGCCCATCTTCATTAGCCCCATTTCATTTTATTTAATTTCAGCTAGAATTATTGCTTCCCTCTAAGGATTCCTATTAGTCTGGTTGGAGATTCTGCATAGATAGAGCAGATGTGGCCAATAAGAAACTGTTATACAGGACCTACATTCTAGTGAAATTTTTTATGTTAAAGATTAACTTTGTGGACTAAGCTTTCTCTATAATAAAATTATGACTCCAGTTTAACTAACCCCTTTTTCAGTGCCTCATAGTCAAAATTTTCCTCCTGAAGTTTTATCCTTACAGTTCATTTAGGTCAGATACACAGGTAATTTCATAGGTGACAGAATAGTATCTCTACATATTTGTCTTCTGTTTTACGCATTAAAATTCACATTTGTCTTTTTAAGAATTTAATTTTTGTTGACACTTTGATGCAAAATAATGTATTGCAATGAACACAAAAGATTATGTCAACATGTAAACTTATGCAGTTTTCATATGTATTAATTAAAACATCAAAATATATAACCAAACTTTAATTCATTTAAAACAAACTATAAAATTAATGGTTTTGTGCTACCGAGCCTCAGAGTTGATATCCTAGAAACTTAAGTATGATGTCAAACATTAGGTATGTCTGGCACTGAAAGGGTTAAAAGGTAACATGATGATGAATATGAAATATTAGACTGAAGAGTGGGCAGCAGTTATATTGTACAATAAAATATATTGCCTGGAGGTAAAGTTATAAAACATTGTTCTTGAACACCTGTAATAAGCTAGCTAATTTACAACAAATATGTTTATTATATGTGCTGGTTAGTCTATCTGATGAATTTATGTTTTGTTGGTTTACTCTGTATACAGATTAGCTTCCTACCTTATACAAATTTAAAATTAAAATGCTAAGACCACAGTTCTCAGAAGACCTAATAATAATTTATATAAGCAGAAAAAAAAAGATACAAATGATTAACAAACATGATATACCAAATCAATTGTTTATACTAATAATTGACAGTTGGAAGAGAGTTATGTAAAGATAATGAAAAACAAATGAAGCAATGGAATAAATAAATCAATTCTTGGCTATAATAAAATAAATTCCATGTGAAAACAAGTGACCAAATAGATACGTATATGATGAATTCTCACTCCAGTTTTCTGTGCAAAAAACTGAGCAACAACGCAAGTTAATATTTTGTCAAAAAAAGAGAGGAATGGAATTTGGGTTTAATGTCTTTCTATTTATTTGTTATATGTATATTTGTTGTATTGTATTAATGTCATTTTTGTAATTGTATGCTGCTCCCTGTGGGCGTTTTTATGCAATTTACTTACTTACTTATTCTGCAACAACAGAGCTAATGAAGACAGGTTTATACCATGTAGTGTGCTATGAGGTGAGGTGCCACAGCCTAATCTTATTTTTAATTCCAAATGTCAATGGTTCTTTAAAAGTACCATCCAAATGACTAACTACCTGTTCCTTGCCCATCTCCAATAGAAGGCTTGATCTCGTTTTAACTACGTACATCTTATCAAGCCCTTCACGTAATACCCTGCATATTTCGGCACTAATTTCGATTGGGTACAAGCCTAGCTTGTGAGCCTATCAGATTTCTCGATCGTCGAGAATACCTGTGATAATTGAGTTGCAAAGTTCAAGGTTCATTCAATGTCAAGGTTTCCATGGAGGTGGCGATGTCACAACCTCTGATTGGACGCTACTGCTCAAGTGCCTGTGGATAACATAGCTATAAGTTTGGGAATTGTGAAGTAAACAAGCAACGTCGAGATGTTGTAAAAACTCGCAGTCGTTGCTTCAGGAACATGTTCCTTGCCAGGCAAGTGGAGCTTAACTTTTATTCAATACAAAACGGGTCATTTCACAATTAGCATACGATATACCATTATTTCAATAATTTTTTTGAGCACAGGGCAGCTTTATCTATCGTAGAAAAAAACAGAATATCTGAAGAAAATTCCTACAGGTTAGGCAGGCAAGATAATTCTTGCGTAGCTTGAAAGACAATGCCGAGTGGAACAAAAAGGTTTTAAAATTTGGCCCCTTATACTCCATATATGCTGAGTGAAACTTACTTATATTGAAAGAAAATAATCTACTGAGCACATGTAACAGCTTTCTAGCAAATTTAGCAAATGTGAATGTAGTTTGAACAGCCTAAGAGAATCACTAACTATTGTCATATAGACTGTTCAGACATACTTAATATCCCAACATCCCAATACAAAGCTCATTAATAATAGACTAAAAAAAATCACTTTATAGAATTAATTACATGTATATGGTAGATTTTACCAGACAAAATAGCACGAGGTATGTATAACAATATTATCTATTTTTGCATGGTGATAAAGCCTGAAAATAAGGCAGCTGTCACAGAAATTGTCAGAGATAAATCTCTCTGGTGACTGTCATTTTTTTCAGTGTTCATATGTCATAATTATATTAGTTCAAAACTGTCTGACATTTTGTCAGATACAATTAAACATACATTATGTAAGAGCTAAATCTGCCTATTGCAGGTCTTTCTTTGGGTCTTAAATGTTATATAAACTATTAATTAGACATTTATCAACATAAGACCATAATCAACTCTTGATGCCATCAGATGCTCTGATTTTAAGTAGATTAGAATGGTTCAAACATCTAATGATTTAATTCAAAAATGGAGAAGTGAGGCTAAGACTTGAATGACCAGTACGGTGGTTACAATCAATGCCCACATCCTGTCAAAATTACAACCATTGATAACGTCGCCCAAAATAAAGTAATTTGAATGAAATTTTCAATATATTCATTTTGCATTAGCTATTTTTGAAATATTATAGTCTTTATCTAATTTTTACATAATGCCTTGTTAAAACTGTTACCTGTATTACCTGGTTAAATCACTCAATTAAAGTTTTCAGACCAAATAATGACAGATTCCTTTAAATCTCTATTTCTTAGTTTACCATCCCCTTCCCTTATCTTTAATCACTTCATTTGCTAATAAATCTAGTTAATGAAAGTACTAACCCTATATTCAAAGTATGTTAATAGAGCGTATCTTTATTTCAATCATTGATTTGTGCACAGGCAAATGAAGCAAGGGGAGGAAACTAGAGAATGAGCAACCTATCTCTGCTGACATAAAAGTGTAGGATCATACCCACAACACTTGAATCGATGACCTTTTTCACGATCTAGAATAAATTTAAAGATACAGTTAGAACTAACCTTTTTATCAAATAATGGATGTTGAGAACTTCCAAGTGCCCAGTGAATACTTTTAACTGATTTAGTCGGTGAGAATGTTCTGCTGACAGGCGTGGGTGTTGGACCAGGTGGTATTAATAAATCTCCTCCTTCACTTTCGTATGGACCACTAGCTAATACACTGAAATATACAAAACATACTAAAAATATAAAGATAAGTTACCATGCTATGAAACACCCGACCACAGGTGCTAAGATGTCCAAGCATTTTACAATGGTTGGTGTATATTTATTCATTTGTTGTTAAATGGGGGCATTTACAAAACTGTAAAAACTAATCAAGAGTAATAACCATTTCTAGTTCTGTCTAGTGCCTTCATTTATTATACAGAACATAAACCAGTAAACAGATGGTAACTTTAACTGTTTGGATTATTGAAAATTATCTCATCATCATAAACTGAGAGGCAGATAAGCCCACTTGTCAGTTTGGGAAATGGCAGCAGTCAAAATGGGTTTTTATTGTTAGCTTTAACTCATCGTATTCAAATTCAATCTCATACATTTGTACAAACACCCATAAACTACACTCAGAAAAAAGTAATCTAAATGAAATTTTCAATTAATTTTTTCATTATTGTAAGGAACCAAGATCTTTGGGTTATAAACTTACATTTCAAGTTTCAACAAAATCGGATAGAAATTAAGACCTCTATAGGGTTCACAAGCTAAAAACGTGATTTTTCATACAATCAGGGGTCATAATTCAGGAAGTTACGTTCTGATATGTGCAAATATCGAAAGGAACCGAGATCTTTGGGTTATAAACTTACATTTCAAGTTTTGTCAAAATAGGATTAAAATTGTGACCTCTATAGGGTCAACAACCTTGATATACCATATTTTTACGCTATTTGAGAACGAAGGGCGGCCATTTTGTCTGTCAGTTTTGGGCCGATTTTCACGAAATTCGAACTTGGCCGTCCTTAGGGTGTAACGGTGATATAATAATATGTTTTTTTAAATCGGATAAAAATTATGACCTCTATAGGGTCCACAAGCTAAAAACGCGATTTTTCGTACAATCAGGGGCCATAATTCAGGAAGTTACGTTCCGATATGCGCGAATATCGAAAGGAACCGAGATCTTTGGGTTATAAGCATACATGTCAAGTTTAAACCAAATCGGATAAAAATTTTGACCTCTACAGTGTTCACAAGCTAAAAACGTGATTTTTCGTACAATCAGAGGCCATAATCCATGAAGTTACATTCCGATACATGCCAATATCAAAAGGAACCGAGATCTTAGGGTGATAAACCTGTATTTCAAGTTTCGTTGAAATTGGATAAAAATTGTGACCTGTAGACTGTTCACAAACAATTGTGGACGGACGGACGGACAGGGGCGACGACTATATACGTCCACATGAAAATGTGGGCGTATAAAAATATATATAAACCACACATTTAATTAAATTGGGAATATATATTTTTTTTCAAACAATCTGTTACACTGCTCAAATCATTTTGTGTTAGTGGAATGAACAATTGAAAATAAATATTTAATTGGTTGCATCTAAAACACCATTCACCTGCTTTCCTTCTGAAGTGAAAAAGACAAAAAATGTTATTGATCCCCAATGTGTTTTTATGTAGGCGTACCAGACAAACCTTGGCACTTCCACATGAGTAGTCAAAGTCATTCATATCTTTATACTGGAGGTTTGTTACATATATGTCGATTTGTGGTACAAGGGAAGCAACTCTTTTTCAAGTTTTCCCCATCCCCCACCAACAAGGGAGCAGACCACCAAAATTTCCAGGCAGATTTTTACTGTGAATGTAGTTTATTCATAGCCCTTCTCCCTCTTTACCTTTCACATCTCAATTTTCTAATTAAAATTGCAGAAATGTGTTTAAATTTAAATTTTCTTCCAGGTGAAAAGTCGTCAGAAGGATAAAAGGCTCTTATGGAGAGCTTTAGGGCAGACAGTTACCTTTTTAATAGTATACAACTACCAGTACTTCCAGTTTGTTATCTCAAAATGTTCATCAAATGACAGATAAAATGTGCTGTGATGAAGATTTTGTCTGGGCAGCATTATTTCCACCTACTCTTCACCGAATTCCAACTGTCAGTATCTAATTCTTTTACCATGCATGCCAATGAGTACATGGGGGAACCTCACTTTTCCGTTCCATCCTAACAAGACACTTGTTGAAACATAACAGTGTAATAAACCATTGTAAAATATTATCCATAAATAGTGTTTTGAGTATTAACAAGGGGTCTGTCAGGGCACCACCATATAAATGAAATGAAATGAAATGGGGTTTAACATCCTACTGTTCTGTTCAAACAGCGCTAATGAAGATAGGCATACGCCATACAGTGTGTTATGCAGGAAATTTTGCTCGGACAGCAGCTCTATGGCCTACTCTTATACTCAACTGCCAAGGGATCTTTCATGTGCACGCCAATGTGTATGCAGGACCTTGTTTTTTGGTCCCATCTGAATGACTATACATTGTCCCTAGCCAGGGAACCACGTTGGAAAATTCTGATGAAGTTTCGCAGGCAGGGATCAAACACGGGACCTCCATTTAGCGAGCCAACTTCTTACTTACTGACCCACCATGGCTCCATCCCCAATATAACTTATATAGCTAAACTGCATGGCTATCTTTTAAAGCCCTCATATTTAATACTGAAAGCAGTGTTCATTTCATCAATACCCAATGGTAACCTCTCTCAGATAATTGAACTGTCTGTTTGTGATCTGTTTTTAATCTCTTTGATATGTTGTAGCATCCTTTTTGTAGCTTTATGTAATCAGTTATGAATTAAATATTCAAAGAAAACTTGTATCAATTTTATTTTTAAAATGAAATGAATTAAGAGTAATAGCCATGATGTTAACAGAACCTAAAAGGCTTAAAAATAATGACTTTTTGTGAAATCTTTTGATAATATTTGTGATAATTTTATTACATTTGGTTAATTTTAAGTAATCATAATTTTATTTCTTGTTAAAAAATTATGCTTGATATATAAAAATGAGGTCAATATACACACACTTTCTAAAACCTTCTTGCATACATTTTGACTTTGAATTTGTGAATTTGATATTTGAATACCGGTATATTGAAATATGACATAATAGTATTCAATTAAGTTAACACATCCGTTATCTAGGATTCAGTGATGCATCAGAAATAACATGGTTCAATTACCATTCAATAGATATATCAAGTTCTAGGTTTGTACACCTGTATACAAGTAATTGAATAACAGAATACAGAATATAAGCCAAGCGTTAGTTTAGTTTAATATCTACATGCAATCTGTCAAAAAATCATTAATTCAGGAAGTCGACAGAACATGAGTTTACAGTTGATCTCCTAATTTTCGGCTTGTCAAATAATTCAGCCTTCAGCCATGACTGTAAATCAGTAGTTTTTTAGTGGGATAGACTAACAGAATGGTCTCATTAATGAATATTATCAGTCATTGTTTTTTAAGGCGAGTGATCGCTCTCGAGCGCCTGCCGCTCACCTGAATGTCGACCGAGGAGAGGATTTTTTCCATCCCCTTAAAATTGAAAATCGCTCTCCTTTACAAAGTCATTGGGGGTTTATTATCATTTATCAAACCAGGAATGACCCCATTACATGCAGTTATTGATCTTCAGAACCATTCCCCATACACACAACTAATCACTCTCCTTAATATCAGATCACACTCCTTAATTTTTAAATCACTCTCCTTTATTTCTAAATCATTCTTCTTATCGAAACTGGGAGAGCTTATTTAGGGGAGCGATTTTTTTCAATTTGTTGTTTGAGGGGAGTATTTTTTGGCTCTCCTCTGAAATACAAAAAACAACGACTGTATTATGGTATGTATTAGTATTAAATACAACAAAAAATCTCATACATTAGAATAAGAATACAAATGGGAACTAATAATACAGTTCTGGACATTTTTATTAGTGTCAATACAAACCAAGAACCCCAAGAACCTAGTTGGGCTTAATCACACATCATCATGGGTTAAGTTTGCCAATATCTAACTTTATTTCTCATTATGTTTTAATCTTCTGATCAGGAGAAAATGTATCTTTATGGGGACAAGTAATTATTTTAATTTGCATATGTACTATTAAACTAACACTCTTACAAAATACTGTCTAAAATATCTAATTCTGCACCTTGAAGGTGCACTTATGCCCTCTCTACTGCACCCCTAAATTAGGTGAACATGAAAATGTAAACCAACAGCTGCCAGACAAGATACAACCACATTTTGCAAGAGATGGATAGAGAACAAGCTAAAAACCAAATAGATTTTTTGTACAATCAGGGGCCATAATCCAGAAAGTTGTGGTCTGAAATGCGCAAATATCAAAAGGTACTGAGATTTTTGGAATATAAAGATATTTAAAGTTTCATCAAAATTGGATAAAAATTGTGACCTCTAGAGGGTCCATAACCAGTGTATTACATACTTATACATACTTATACGCAATTTGCGTACACAGTGCGGCCAATTTGTCGGGCAGTTTCATTTCGATTTTCCCAAAATTCGAATTCAACCTTCATTATGGTGGAATGGTGATGTATCTAAACAGTTTTTAAAATCGAAAAAACAATTGTGACCTCTAGAGAATCCACAAGCTAAAAATACGATTTTTCAACCAATCAGGGGCCTAGTCCAGGAAGTTACGTTCGGATATGTGTGATTATCAAGAGGAACCGAGATCTTTATGATAAAAACATATATTTAAAGTTTCATCCAAATCGGATAAAAACTGTGACCTTTAGAGGGTCCACAACCTTGATATACCATATTTTTACACTATTTGTGTACAAGGGGCGGCCATTATGTCCGTCAGTTTTAGTCCGATTTTCACGGATAAAAATTGTGACCTCTATGGGGACCACAAGCTCAAAACACGATTTTTCTTACAATCAAGAGCCATAATTCAGGAAGTTACGATTTGATGTGCGCGAATATCGAAAGGAACCAAGATCATTGGGTTATAAACATGCATTTCAAGTGTCATCAAAATCGGATCAAAACTGTGACCTCTAGGAGGTCCACAACCTTGATATATTAGATGTTTACACTATCTGCGTACAAGGGGCGGACATTTTGTCCGACTGTTTTGGTCCGATATTCACGAAATTTGAACTCAACCATCATTAGGGTGTAACAGTGATATACTAAAACGTTTTTTTTAAATCCGATAAAAATTGTGACCTCTAGAGGGACCACAAGCTAAAAACACGATTTTTCGTACAATCAGGGGCCATAATTCAGGCATCAACAGGAACCAAGATCTTAGGGTTATAAACATGCATTTCAAGTTTCATCAAAATCGAGATCAAAATTGTGACCTCTAGAGTGTCCACAAGCTAAAAATGTGATTTTTCGTACAATCTTGTGCCATAATCCATGAAGTTATGGTCCGATATCAAAAGTAACTGAGATGTTTGGGAGATAGACCTATATTTTAAGTTTCGTCAAAATCGGATAAATTGTGACCTGTAGAGTGTCCACAAGCTAAAAACGTGATTTTAAGTACAATCCGCGACCATAATTCATGAATTTATGGTCCGATACATGCCAATATCAAAAGGAACCAAGATGTTTGGGAGGTAGACCTATATTTCAAATGTCGTCAAAATCGGATAAAAATTGTGACCTGTAGAGTGTCCACAAACAAATTGTGGACGGACGGACAGGGGCGACGACAATATACGTCCACATGAAAATGTGGGTGTATAAAAATGGGTGACAGCAACAATATACACATTCATCCATTAAACTAGGCCATATTAAAAAAATATATAGAAATCTTATATATGTGTTGATTTTGTTCATTTGTATAACCCAATAATGTGACAAGCCGTCTGTCTGCACCTACCAATACTTAATCTATAAAACCAATTTAACCCTGGATAAGACCTCACTTACTACATTGACTCTAACCTTAGTAAATGACCACAGGACACATCTGTCTCCAGCACCCATAATGAGAAAACAAAATATGCTGAATACAGATTTTCTTTAATTCCAACAATCGGTAGACTTTCATATCTCTAAATTTGCCCCTTTATGGTACCAAACCCCTTTCCCGTTATAACCCATCAATTGGTTGAAATTTATTAAGCAGTTGTGGAGGAGTCAAAAGTTGTCGTTTTAAGATCTCCCCATCCCTTTCCTCTGAACGTCATTATAGCAAATCTAAATAAGTGAACACCCACCCAAGCAATATATCTTCCAACTTTGGATAAAAACCCTCAAGTAGTTGAGGAGAAGATGAAAATGTGTGCAAATGTCTAAATAAATGTATTCCCTTTTAAAAACAGATTTTAAAAAATCTGAACAAAATAAGAACCACTCAATGAACATGCCTATAATATCTTCTTTATAGTGATCAAGTGTTTCAGGAGAATATGCTATTAAAAGTGCCCTCACTCTGACTTCTGGGCCAGGCAATTTCATTTGAGCAAATATAAATAAATAAACACCACCCAATTAAATCAATTCATATCCAATACAAAAAAAATCTCAGCATATGACTGGCTAAAGCTCTCTTGCCTATTATGTGAGATAAACAAAACAAGAGTGTAAGTGTGTTCAATAACACTGACTATAGTCAATGTTAGTTTGGCAACTACTCTAAAACCATACCTTTGGTACATGTCCAAATCATCTGTATCTTTATTTAATGGAATTGCTTTCATAGTGGGAGTAATGGCAGCTGTACGAAACTTGGGTACACTAAGATTAGCCTGTCTATATTGTTGAGCTACTGTTTTAGGTGGGTTTACATAATGTTTTCTTATCTCTGGACCTAACTCTGGTATCCTTGAAAAAGAAAGAAAACAAATGATCAATTCATTTGATTTACTTTTGGCGGATTAAATGCAGCTACGGGAATACCTATCATTACAGAAGTAACAAGGAAGACATATGGAGCAGAGTATTCTTACTAAAACACTCCCACACCCTTCCTCGAATTTGTTTGGAAAAAAGTACATGTACTATTACACTAATTCGGTATAAATTTGAAAGCCTTATAGAATCAAGTTTATTAAAATCTTATTCAATTCTTTCTCAAAGAAGCAATGTTGTTAGTAATTCTTTTTATTCTTCTACTGACTGACTATTTAATTTTTCTTTTATTACCTTATTATATTTTCATACCCAAACTGTCCCCATAATCTTGCTGAATAGTAAGAATCTTCATAATGTCTTGAATGAGGGCTTGGAGCATCTATTCGTGGTAGACGATAAGGTGTAGAAGATTTTCCACCAATATCTGTTATATCAACTGTCATTACATCTTGAACACCAATAAAGGGTAGACGCTGCTTGCACCATCTGAAGTGAAACATTAGGCTAATTGTGAAAAAGAAATTACAAATGGAAATTTGTCATTGAAAAACTTCACACATGAATATTTTTATAAACATTTGAACAAAATTCATTTGTTTTGCAGTAAATTGTCTCTCAATACAGTTAGATCAAAACTTGTACGTGCTACTTCAAGATTCTACATTTTTAGTATCCTCTGCCCTTCTCCTTCATTAGATAATGATTATAAAACTATCTATGTCAGATATTATTATGTCAACAAAAAATGTGAACAAATGACAGAAAAATGGGTGACAGCAACAATATACACATTCATCCATTAAACTGGGCCATATTAAAAAATATATATAGAAATCATATACAGTATATCTGTAGATTTTGTTCATTTTTATAACCCAATAATGTGACAAGCCGTCTGTCTGCACCTACCAATAATTAATCTATAAAACCAATTTAACCCTGGATAAGACCTCACTTACTACATTGACTCTAACCTTAGTAAATGACCACAGGACACATCTGTCTCCAGCACCCATAATGAGAAAACAAAATATGCTGAATACAGATTTTCTTTAATTCCAACAATCGGTAGACTTTCATATCTCTAATCTTTTTAGTAGCCTACATTGCTTTAATTTATTGGTCAATAAAACTATAGACTTTAATTCATTAAAGCAGCACTCTGCCAGAATATTACTAATCATTTTTCATATTCAAATTCTTTAAAGCTGCACTCCATCAGAATAACTATAATCATTTTCATTATTCAAATTTTTTAAAGCTCTACACTCACGGGCGGACGGGCAGACCCATTTCGAAAGACTGAGGACAATAAAGTTTTATGGATCAATATAAGTTTTGGGGTATTTATGGATGATATGTACTGTGGTTGTACTACCTTAGTTCCAGTTAGTTCTATCCCTATTTCCCCATTTGATTTGCCGAGAAAGTTCATCTCGATTTTCCGACGTGGTTTCCCCTTGTCAGTGATGTAGGGCGGAGGGGCTGACAAGGACAGCTGTCTAGTCCTTCGGATGAGACGAAAAACCGAGGTCCCGTGTAAACATTGGAATGCACGTAAAAGATCCTTTGGCAGTTGGAATTCGATATAAGAGTAGGCGATAGTGCCGCTGCCCGGGCAAAATTTCCCTCATAGCACACTGTATGGCGTATGCCCGTCTTCATTAGCCCAGTATAGGAGCAGAACAGTAGGACGTTAAACCCCATTTCATTTAATTTCATTTCCATTTGATTTGCATACTAAAACACAACCTGGCATTTTTGCAGACCCAGTAAAAACTGAAACTTCTTCTTTCAAGCTGACAATTTGTAAAATTTTAGTACTTTGATTTGTTTGTTTGTGGTGGGAGCATATAAACAAAATAGAAACTTGTAGGGGATACTACGACTTTAATAAGTTAATAACTAGTCTATATAGGTGTATTGTACATGTATCTATGTACATATATATAGAGAATCTCCTACCAGTCTTCTTTGATATCAAAAAAGACGAGTAGGAGATTTTATTTATCACCCAATCCGTTCTTACATGCACAAATAGATAAATATAATTCTTTGCTGTAGATTTAACTTTTACTGAATATTATGGCGTAGTGATACATCATTTTTTGACAGCAATTCAACCATTGCAAAGTCCTTTATATTGACCCAGTGTTTCCATCAAGGTCAATTGAATAACAATAGTTCATTTTTAATATTAAAAAAAGTTACTTTTAATAAGAAATGAACTGTTCTTTGAAAATAAAAAAAAGTAGTTCCTTTTCAACTGACCAATCAAATTCATGTAAAGCGATATCTCCTAAGGAGATATCGCAGTAGATTATGAAATATATCACACAAATGATATCTACTGTAGAATGTATTATTGGGTGATAAACTTTACTACTTGTTTCCTGTTGTACAACAACCTACATGTATATCAACTTGTTTAATTATCTTAATACTTAACTTATTCAATTACCTTAAGGCGCTGATCATTATTTGCAATTTTTGGATAATAAACGTTTGTGTCTATATATAGTGTGCTCACAATGGGAGCAATGGCATTAATTCTGGAAATAATTATCATAAATTGTTGAAAATCTATTGGTATATGCATCTCATTGATCTACACAATTCATCTAAATCAGACAATAACTTAATTCCACATCAGTACTTACAAGATGATAAAAGGTTATCAAGGGCAATAACTCTGTACTTACGTAATTAACAGAAATTTAATAGACATCTCAGTCTTTTTTAAATTTGGCATCAAACTCAAATATAACAATGCCAAATAACAGATTATCTTTGGGCCAGGAACTGGGGCTGAAGCGCGACCCATCTTGTTGTTCTTGGAGATAAGATTCTTCGAAAAAGCCTTAGGATCCCACCAATTTAAGTACAAAGAACATGACACATGGAAGGCTTGTTCCTTTGACAATTGTGCATCAATGGTGTCATGATGCCAAGATGAATGCAATGATGTGGTTCCTGATCTATAGTATGCTCGATAAAAGATTTTTACTTTTGGTTCTTGTCTACATGTACATTGTATCTTAAATTTATTCTGAAGGACAGTTGAAGTACGGAGGGGAAATTGCTTTCTGACTATTAATTGATTTGTTTTTCCATAAACTGAAGGCACAGATAGAGAAGAAATGTAGTAGTAGAACAACTGGTGTTTTGTGCGGCTTCAATACAGTGGTAATAATGTATAAACATATCTATGACTTATAGCAGAAACCTTATCACTACTGACTGCCAGTAGATTCCATATTCTCTACAGCTGTAAAACATGTAGTCTGGCATTCTTTAAAGATTGCAATCTGTTCTCCAGATTTCACTAACAATCTAACTGGCCTTAATCTGTTTCAGTGAAGGCCATGATCTATTGAATTCCAATACACAATGGTATGGTATCTAAAGTGGTAAATAAATATCAAATGGTATCTACATATTAATTATGGTTGTATATGTCTACTATGTTGCATTTTGACACAGCAGCTGTGGATATTTACTACATATTTATCCTTTATACCAATGAAAGCTTGTGCACAGTGTGGATGCAACTTTGTTGGCCTGATGTATTGAATTACTTCTGTTTAATAGTCTAAATTCTTTTATCTAATGGGAGTGGAACAGAGACAGAGAGGAAAGATATTGTTGAGTTTTCATTCTGCATATGTAGCGAAACATCTTGATTGCCTATCGTCAAGCAAATCTATCCAATGTCTATCAAACCTACCATTTGCCAATGAAATTGACAATAGCCTACCAAAGCTAACCATTGCCTAGAAAAGTTCCCCATTTCTAATCAAATCTATTCCTATTGCCAATCAAATCTCCCAATTGACTGATTTGGAAGCTGGACACTTGGCACGAAAGAAACATCACCAGACCTTATTGTCAGACTGATATTTAGAGGATTTTCTATACACTTTACACACTTTGCATGTTTTATCTTTTTGAAAAGTATCGAGCAATCAAACGGATTATCTATACTTAGTCTAAGCAGAAAATATTCACAATCGATCTCAGTCAAGGTTTTGAAGTACCTGGTAGTGAAACTATACACTAAGTTTCATCACTCTACATCAGTTAGATTAAAGTTATCTTGTCCCACAGCACTGACTAATGAAATTGCTTAAATCTACTTAGCTTTAGCGGAAAATGTTAATCATTGAACTCAGTCAAGACATTCACCTTATGAACATCTATACGCAGTTTAAACATTCTACCTCAATTAAAAGAAGAGTTGTTAAGTTCCAAAGTCTTGACCAATCAAACTGCTTATCGCTACTTAGCCTAAGCAGAAAATTCTCATCATCACTCTCATCCAATTAGAACCATAGTTATCAGGTTCCAAAGTCTCAACCAATCAAATTGCTTATTTCTGCATAGCCTTAGTGGAAAATACACATGATTGAACACTATCGAGGCACTTACCTCAAATATGTCTACACCAAGTTTGAACATTCTACCGCAATTAGAAGGAGAGCTATTGTGTTCCATTCTCGACCAATCAGATTGAAGTCTCTGATTGGCCTATGCAGAAATACTCATCATTGAACTTAGTCAAGACATTCACCTTATGAACATCTACACCCAGTTTAAACATTTTACCTCAATTAAAAGAAGAGTTGTTAAGTTCCAAAGTCTTGACCAATCAAACTGCTTATCGCTACTTAGCCTAAGCAGAAAATTCTCATCATCGAACTTGGTCAAGGTATTGATATAATGAATCTATACTCTGAGTCCCATCACTCTCATCCAATTATAACCAAAGTTATCGGATTCCAAAGTCTCAACCAATCAAATTGCTTATCTCTGCTTAGCCTTAGTGGTAAATGCACATGATTGAACACTATCAAGGCATTCACCTAATATATGTCTACACCAAGTTTGAACATTCTACCTCAATTAGAAGGAAAGCTATTGTGTTCCAAAGTCTCAACCAATCAGATTGAAGTCTCTGATTAGCCTTAGCAGAAATGCTCATTATCGAACTTAGTCAAGGTATTGATATAATGTTATCATGTCCCAATGCATCAACCAATCAAATTGCTTATCTCTGCTTAGCCTCTGAACAGAAAATGCTCATATTCGATCTCCATCAAGGCATTCACCTAATAAACACCTACACCAAGTTTGAACATTTCAGCTCAATTAGAAGGAGAGTTAATATTGTAATATTGTGTTCCAAAAAGTGTGACGGACAAATGGAGGGACAGACCCATTTTAATAGTCCACTGCTTTCTTCGAACGGCTGGGACAAAAAAAAAAGTTCCAATGTTTTTTTTGCGGTCTACGTCAGGAATAGAACCTAGTCCAGCTTCCTAACCTCAAATTTGGCGCTGAAAGAGCCACCAGAACTTATATTATGTAATCTATAACATTCTTGTCTGGTTATTTGATATGAATGCAAAGTAAAATTAAATCATATTTTACAGAATGATAAAAAGACCTACACATATTTGAGCATCCGTCCCCTATAAGGGGTATCTGCTGACACCAATACATCTGGTATTCTCGGAGATGCCAGATTGTTCGTACTTCCAAATGAAACATGAAGATCAGGTAAACGTGCAGATGCCATATTAACTGAATTTAATGTCAAGATCAGCTGTAATTTCTGCTAAAGGCAGGCAAAAGAAAAAGTTTTTAAGGTCACAGAAGCAGCAGCTGTAATCAGAAGTCAAGACTCAAGAAGTCTTTACAAAAGTAGCTTAGAGATGTTTTAATCCAAACAAAACACTTAATGCAGATATATTTTCTTGCTAAATGTCAAATCGACTAGAACTACAATTAATATCTTCATCCACCGTCCAAATATTCTGTTATTATTTTTAATCCAAGAAAACAGAAATTATTCAAATTTATAGAACATCTACCCACTTTGGAAAATATCCTCTTAAAATAATTTGCCAAATTCTTGTATCGCTGTATTTTATTTCTGTTTTATATTAGCTATCAATTTGCTGCTCTATACAATAATGTTATTGATTTTTGGTTTGTAGTCGAGCATACGCAGACTGTTTAGATGTTGTCTAAGTGCCTTCCAGATGGTTTATTAATAAGTCCTCTACTTTTGACACAATCTTATCATTAAAAACACAAATTAATGATCACATTATTCAACGCAAAGGATTACTGCCTATAACCATCATCATCGAGGCGGCTTTCCTTAAATCACAGGGTAAACAGCATATATAATGCAGAGCTGCTTTTGCAACTTTTGCAAATTGCATACAAATTAAAATTACAAAGTATCTAAAACAAATTCACATTGTATATCTTTTCAGTCTTTTATCAAAATTGATATGAAGAAATTCACTACATACAAAATTTAAACTATTCAGTAACACAGTTTTTAAGTCTTCACAACACATGCTAAATGAAATATGAAGTCTTTATTTCTCTCAGTAACACAGATTATAATAATCTCTATTGTAGGTTTGATTAGCACTATGACAACCTTAAAGTAAGACTCTTTCAGTAGGTAAGTGTATTACATATAACTGTAAGATATAATTAACCTTGACATTGGGCAATAGAGAGCTCTCACTTGAAAAGTTTTCTAATCAGTAAAATTTGGGCATTTCCTTAACCAAAAATATCGTTTGCATTGTCTAAATTTATGATCCAATTTGTTAGTGTTTTTAACACAAAAACGTATAATCAAATTCTATTTGTGATAATCTAAGTAAAACATTTATAAAATAACTTCTTTTATGGAATGTAAACTGAGTGAGGTGCTAATTTCTCACCTATTTCATTTTATTGCTAGTCTATCAGGATTCGTAAATAAATATGACCATAACAAAACACAGCTGTATACTTAAAGATGGATTAATTCTGCCTATCGGAGGTCTTTACTTTTACTTTAAATGTTATATAAATTATTACTTAGAAATTTATTCACATGAGATGCCTATAAGTAACTCTCTCGGATTCCCAAAATTTAATTGGATTAGAACACCTACTATATTTTAAAATTTGGTGATAGAATAGATAATCGAGACTAAGTCTCGATTGTTAAGTACCGTTGCTATGATAATGAACAATCTACACTACAAACTTCAAACACTGATAAATTCAATCAGAATAAAGTAATTTGAATGAAAGTTTCAGTATATTCACTTTACATTTTCTATTTTTGACTATTATAGCAAGAACGGTCAGCTCTTTATCTAAATCTTACATAATGTATTTTTAAAGGGGCATTATGGGAGATTAGATAAAGAGTTGACAGTTAAAAAATAAATAATGCAAATAGGATATGCTGAAAATTTCAGTCAAATTTCTCCACTCTGAACCAAGATACATGTATTAGCTTTTGAATTTTAGGCTAGCCTCAATCGTCATTACTAAAGCCGGTACGATGAAAAACAAAGTCTTGATTATCCATTTTTACATTTAATTATTTTTCAATAAATGTATTGCAATCCGCTAAATATCATAGGGTAGCGATGGCATCAAGAGCTGATTATGGACTGGATAAGTAAATTAATGCCTAATAATTCAGATAACATTTCAGGCCTAAAGAAAGACCTGCTATAGGTAGATTTAGCTCTTGCAGAATGTATGTTTAATAAACATTAATTTAATAATAAATTTTTTCCTAGTCCCATCTGATTTGTTATTGTTTCCATACAGACATCTAGCTGGTACATTTCTGGTGTCACTTCCAGACTTTTAGGGCACAATATCTTAATTTTTCACAGCTCAATCCATATTAAAATGTGCTCAGATAGATTATATAATATTTAACTAACATTTGATTCAAACAGAATTAAAAGAGGCCCATCAAAAGGTTTCAGTGAATTTTATAGGTGGCTTACTTTGACCATAACCTGTGCAGAGAATACTGAATGTTGACAAATTTTCAGTTCTTCATATCTTTTTAAATACTGAACAGAATTTAAACCATTCCTTTCACACATCCAATGTTCACAACTCCAAGGCTTTAATGATCAGATTGACAATTAATGATTATTGCGATATATATGAACGTTAAAAAAATGGAAATAAACTTTTTCATCCGTGTTTCAAGTACTCTGACCTAATTCATATTTAAAGAACAATATTGATGTTAGCCATTAACACACATGTGATAGAACTGGTTAAACACGATCCAAATATAACTTCAATACAGAGATCATTGCTACGATAACAAAGATTTGGAGAAACGGAAGTGATGAAAGCAAAAGGAAAACACGAGTTATCCTTCTATATAACTGACTGAAGTAACGAGCAATAATAGATACACAGGCAAATTTCTGCTCACTAATAATTACTTCAAGGACCAAAGTTGTTATATGAGAATGTGAAAGGATATCTGATAATTCAAAAAAGTAATTGAATGTCACTAGATAAGGAAAAGGAGAAAAATAGAAATAGTCTGTACATTCCCTTGTTTTTATTCATTCTATTCTTAATAAAAACATGGTAATGCACAGAATTCTCTTTTCTAGTGACAGTCAATTTCTGTATATTGTTTGCTCTTTTGTGTTATTTGATATTTTATGTTTACAATATTATACTGTTAATTCCAGACATCCATCTTGATGTATTGAAGGAAAATGTAAATAACTAGATAACAGAAAAATAGAAATAGCCTGTACATTCCCTTGTTTTTATTCATTCTATACTTTTTTCGTTTTATCTAGTGAGTCAATTCAGTCAGTTATATAGAAGGATAACACAGGTTTTTCCTTTTGCTTTGGTCACTTCCATTTCTTCAAATCTTTGTTACGCATCTATGTTAGCAATGATCTCTGTGTTAAAATTATGTTTGGAACGTGTTTAGCCAGTTCTATCACAAATGTGATAATCGCTGACACCAATATTATCCTTTAAGTTTTTCTTAATGAGTACTGTATACATGGCCATATGAAGAGTAATATTTTAAATGTACATTAAGCAACAGCTAAATCTGCCAATTGTAGGTCTTTCTTGAGGCCTGAAATGTTATCTAAATTATTAATTAGACATTAAATTAACTTATCCAGACCATAATCAACTCTCGATGGCATCCTTAGCCTGCGATATTTACTGGATTAGAACCAGGTCTGCTGCTTCTGATTAAATAAAAAAATGGATAATTGAGACTATGTTTTTTTATCATACCGACTTTAGTAATGATGATCGAGCTAGGCCCAAAATTCAATCGCTAAATACTCTGTTCAGTGTGGATCAATTTGACTGAAATTTTCAGCAAATTCCCATTACGTTATCTAGTTTTTAAGAGCGTGTCCACGAGAAAACCATGCAGAAGGTGCTAAGGCTTCAATCACAGATTTTGACCAAATTTGGTTTATAAGTTGGGATAGTGACAAAACACATAAATGTGCAATATTAGATAAATCTTTCAATTCCTGACTGAGAAAATTGAAAAAACATTTTTCATATGGTGAAATTGCCAAAATCCATCTTTTCTCAAATACCAACTTTGGCAAGTCCTTACACCTTTACTATACGTAGCAGAAAGACCAAACTCACACAGTTTGTAGATGACTCAGTGCTGTTACCACAATATTAACTTCAGACGATTCTGGCGAACGAGATCTGTATACGGACTGGATATCAACGCCTGTCTAAATTCCCCATAGCTACTTCTTTCATGGGGTGGGTTTAAAAAATTTATGCTCACGTGAACAAGCAACCTCCCAACATTTGATACAAAAAATAAAAATGACCAGAATCGACTTGACAAAAACTAGATAAAGGAAACAATAACCCATGAAATTAATCTGTAATTTCCCTATTTTGGAGATAATTAACCGTAGTAGATAAAAAAAAACCTAACAATTTGTTTTCCTTTTCATTCATATGGTGTTTACTACCAGCCCTAAAATACATTAGTATCTGTTTTATAAAAATATCTTGAAAAAAATACTTTCAAAGGCCTGTAATCATTCATGGCTCATCTGGCGTCGACGGGAATTGGCTTCCGCAGTTGTCCACGAGCTTCCATTGGAGTATCGACATGCTCAATCTCAACAAACATATCCATTACTCTCAAATAGACATTATTTTAAATAAAATAATCCAACGAAAATGAAAAATTCACCGAGTTGCTTGTCCCAGGGCCCCAAGATCCATGTCGTGGGCCCTGTTCAGGGGGTCGCCTAGGGCCTCTCTTATTCTAAATCCGGCCCTGAAGGTGCAGCTGACGGTGCCCGAGAGCTGTAGCTACCATACTACACTGGTCAATGTCACCCACTTCGACGCAAGGCTTCATTGCCGTTAATATTTAAGCTTCCACATTTCTGTATTGTAGAAATCAGTGGATGTGTCCCAAAATGAATAGTGGAAACATGCTCTGAAATTAAACATTTTGTAGCCATTTTCGGTAACCTGTTTGAAAATAAAATCTTAAAGAGACAATACAACAAATGTTAAAGGGACAATACGACAATATCAAATATACAATAAATACAAATACACACTTATATAGAGTGCAACATGGTACAAATAATGGCTATGGATATGATGAAAATGTATAAAAGTCAAAAATTTTATTTCTCTAATTAAATTTGCAAAAAAATGTATCACAAAAGCTTATTTTAGCACTTTTCAATAAGCTGTATATTTTAAGTATGTTGCATTCCGGTCATTTTTTTTACACCTATGGATACTATGTGCTTAGCACTTCAAAACCATCCAAAGAAATTCTACTTGTGACCATGAAAGAAAAAGTTACAGTGTATCTTTTTCTGCACTATAACAAGTCCACACAAAATTAGTATGTACTGATTTTATTTTTTCAAATTAGTGCTGGGGTGGAAGTTGACTAGCCGCTTTATCAGACAGGATCAAAATTAGAAGGTTGCTATTCCACCATAGAATGCAGTCTGTGCTTAAAAAGGGTGATAAATACACATGTGAAAACCGCAAATTTACCCATAAAATGAATAATTCCCGTACAGTCCTTTAGAGCGACACCAGACTGTAACCACTTCAGCATGTTACCTCTTGCCCCTAGGGGGTGTCATACCATAAGTTTGATCAAAAACTTCCGACCCCCCATCTTAGCACTTTTTGCGATTTTTGCATGGTCTTCTCGCGGATACACTCTTAACTATTATAGTGAGAACTACCAGCTCTTAATCTAATCTCCCATAATGTATCTTTAACATAGTGGAAGAAACATTCTAGAACATTTACTGATCTATTTTGTGTTCACATTAGCAAGTTTACTATAAAATAACACATGTACACTGGTACATGTACTTCACACAAAGAATTCATCATATATGATCGAAATAAATAAGTGGCATGATATCGATGAATGTGATGATTTGAGGCACCATGTCACAGCAATCCGGAGTGATCAGAGATCGGATGTGACAGAGTCCACTGTAATCATAAAGATGGGTTGGCAGGTAATGAAACATACGCCCACAGCAGTTAAATTGTCCGGGCAGTCAAAAAGAGTTGTTGCATATTTTTTACTTTTGTCAGTAATGAAATATTTATAATACACTAAAATCTGATTAAGAGTAACAGCCCATTAAGTAATAATCAGAAAATCATTAGAATTTGTTTGACCCATGCTAATGTTTAGTATACAAAACTTTTAACATCATGGATTAACTGTTCATGTTATTAAAAATCACTGAAAATCAATATACTTGTTCGTCTCAAGACCTTAAACTCTGTGTATCAATCTAAAGTCAATCAAAACAATTATATGTAGGTGTAAACATGGGGTATGAACATAAAATCAATCAGATGATAACTATGGTCTCTAAAGCATCCACACGTGATCAAGGGCCATAACTCTGGCAGTAATTATTGGAAATAGCTGAAAATCAATAAGATTCTTCGTCTCATGACCTTAAACACTGTGTATAAGTTTCAGGGGCTGGGGGGTTGGATGGCCGAATGGTTAGCATGTGCGCGCTGTATCATAAGTTCTGTCATTGAGTCTGTCCAGCCTCATGGGTTTTCTCCGGGTCCTTCGGTTTCCTCCAACTGCTAAAGACCCCTACACGCAAGCAAATTATTAAAATAAAATTGAACCATATGTTAATCCCGAAATGACCTAGTTTGTGTCGAGTGGACGTTAAACCCCATTTCTCTCTCTCTCTCTCTCTCTCTCTCTCTCTCTCTCTCTCTCGAGTGTCCACAAGATTTTTCAAAGTGATCAAGGGACATAACTCTGGCAGTAGTTATCGTTGAAAATCAATAGGCTTCTTTATCTTATGACCTTAAACACTGTGTATAAATTTAAAGTCAATCAGGTATTAACTTTAGCCTCTAGAGCTGTACTGACTGACGGACGGACAGTGGCGATGACAATATACGACCAAATTGAATTTTGGTCGTATAAAAATAAATTGCAAACATGGTTGATATCTAAAAAAAATTGATCTTTGAGCATAAATAATTATATTTTATACATGATTAAAGATTATTACTGACAGTATTCTATATACTAGAAGGTATTATAATATATACAAATAGACTCTACAGCTGTACCGACTGACGGACGGACGGTGGCGATGACAATATACGACCAAATTGAATTTTGGGTGTATAAAAATAAATTGCAAACATGGTTGATATCTAAAAAAAATTGATCTTTGAGCATAAATAATTATATTTTATACATGATTAAACATTATTACTGACAGTATTCTATATACTAGAAGGTATTATAATATATACAAATAAAAAATGATCTTAGTTCAGAAAATCACTGAACCATACAAAAAATGTCTATAATCTTATATTCTGTTGCACTGAATGGCCTTTTAGTTAATTTATAATTAGAATCATAAAGATCATTGTCTACTGTATAAATATTTAAATGTAGCTAACGTCTAAAGATTCCTTAAAGGGACAAGTGCATGTTTTTATCATCTTGATTCCAAATTTCTGATTGAATTCTAAAATTTAAGGAGCACTTCCAGATATATTTTGGATTCCATGTGTTAATTGTTGTCCCACATTTCATCCTTTTAAGTGCATGGATAATATGTCTATACACTTTATACACCTTGTGCCTGGGTCATTCCAGCCACCATGTCATTTAAGAGTTATAAGGGTTTTGTTTACAAGGCAAGGCACACTTACATCTACTAGAGAGAGTTTCAAGTCTACTTGACACAGACTAATTAAATTCTGAGACTAACATATGGTACAATTTTATTTCACTAATTTGCTAGCTAGCTGGTGGTGTCTCTTAGCAGTGGGAGGAACCACTTGATGACAGATCCTATGATCTAAAGTGCATACATTAGACCATTACCACCCACCCCCGAATAATAGAAGATACATGTAGTTGTAACTGGGCATAACAGGTGGTGTGATTAAATCTCTCAATAACGTAAATAAGCTGTTTTATACTAAATTGTGTACATGGAAAATGAGGATACAAGTTGGTTGGGGCACATTTAAAGAGACAAATTATCACATTCAACTAAAATATAAATGCTATATTAACCTTATATAATTTTTATAATTAACCTTATATTATTAATGTTCTAGGCACTGACCAGTGGCCGACTTATATTTATATAGAATGAAGCGACTTGCATAATTAATGTGTAAGCCTCATATGGATACAGGTATGAAGAATCTATATTGTAGATCCATTTCAGTGTTAATCTTACTTGAACACATGTGATCACCAGAAATTGAAAATTATTTTATTTTTTTACTGAATGCTATAAATCATGAAAACGTTAATGCTTCTTTAAGAGCCTTAATCCCTAACTCAAAATTAATTCATGACAATGAAATTCGGTTAGGCCTACACTGGAGGTCTTTTAAGAATACAATAGTGATATAGACTATAGACTAAAATGTATACTATTACCGTTTTGTTACTACATGTGAGTGCTATTATTTCAACAAACAATAACTTAGTATACATTTATCTATATGACATGTACAAACATAACATGTACTTGAATCATTTAGCCAACTTGTTTAGAGGGTATTTAAATGAGAGAGAGAGAGAGAGAGAGAGAGAGAGAGAGAGGTGGGTTCTGTTGGGGAGACTAATCTCTGTGGTACAAGTTAGAAAGATCAAACAAACTATTATGTACCTTAGCAGATTAGCAATTCATGCAACTAAATCTTCAGTCATATTTAATTTTATAAAAAGGACTCTTGTTCCATTTGAAGATCCAAACAAATAAACCTTTTTTTCAAACTGACCACCATAAATATTTGAAGACATAATAATTATAAACAATTTTTGATGTTGGGTTTTGAATTTCAGATTTTATACCAAGCACTTATAAACACATGAACTATTATTTGACTGAATGTCAGTGAATGTATTAATTCCTTACAAATTTTCTTTAGCCTAAACCTTCCCATAGAAGCTGTAAACAGTAGCCTACCATAATAAATGTATAACAATAAATAAGTTATGAAGTCGACAACCAGTCGGGGATTAACCATTAAGCACATTATGAATTTTTCTATTAAGTCTGTATTTCTGTTCAGCGGGTATTACTCCATTTTCTATCAAAATATAGACGAAATTATCATGCTTCTAATTTTACCACTAATATCCATTTTTAGTTAATACAAAAAAAAAATGAATTTGGGGAAAAAATGGATTTTAATACTAATAGTAAAAATTTTTGATTTTAGAAGAAGAGTTATTAAATCTAATTAAAATATTAATACTATTACAATAATGATGGGTTAATGATATATTTCAAACTTGGGAATACAACAAGTTTGGAATCTGGCATAAATATAACTTTTGTTTTATTTCAAAAGATTGAAATTTATTTAATTTATTTTATCATCTGTTCTGCATGGGGGTTTCATTGTCCAATGGCTAGTACACTTTCCATTTCACATAATAATATACACTATTCTTAAACTGATACAAATTTACCCTTCTAATAATACACAATCATTAAAAATATAATTTATATACGGTACCAGTAGGGTTAATAGACTGTTAAACAGAATAATTAATTAAATAACCTCATCTTCCAAATGGTGAATAAAGTTAATTATAAATAAAACTATTTATCACATTTAATTCTGTGCTGTATTTTATGTTATAAAGATATAAACTGAAATCTTTTCATTTATTTACCTTTTTCTTTTTTACTTTGTTGGCACATTTATTTCATTTTTTTTAAAAAAAAATATGAATATAGAAATGAATAAAAAATAAACATAAGTTCTTTTTACCTTTTTCTTTTATTAAGTTTGACATTTGGCATCATAAACATTTAATTAACGCATTTCAATCATGGTTGCGTCCTTCTAATCTACTTTTTAATACTATTTCTATCCGTTAGTTGTTAACGCCAATCTGTCACACCAAATATTGACGTGCGCCATTTTGAAGTCCCGTTTGATCACGTGCTTTGGTATTTGAACATTTATTTTAAAGGGACACTTTGCTCAAACAAGAATCATCCCATTCTACTTTTTTGTTGGGTTTTTTTTTGTCAAGAATGTGTTTTACTTTACTGTATTTTTTTGTCAAGAATGTGTTTTACTTTATTGTATTTCTTGCTGAATTTAGCCTGACAAAGACAAGATGAAATTACTTTATTCTAAATTACAAGGGATAACTCATTCTAGACAAACCACATGGTATGAGGCTCTACAGTATTGTTAAAAATACATGGTTTTAATTAAAACTTGGCAATATATGTTCTGGAATAAATTCAGATAAAAAGAAAAGAGATTCAAAATAACAAACTGTTTCACAGTGGTAATTCAAAAGTCCAAACTGATCAGCAGTAAATCTTCGCTTTGTCGCTAATATTGCTGAGAGGGATGACATTGGAGCAAGCTATTTTTAAATTATTAGAAAAATAAATAAGGGTATTTGAAGGATATCTCTATAGAAAATATTTCCTATTTAGCATATATGGGTAGCCTGCATAAAATAGTATAGGGAGGCGTGAACATTTGATTGGCTAATTCCTCACATCAACCAGAACTTGAGTAATATAACAACTTTTCCAGATCCTTGGGTAGTAAAGATAAGTAAAATAACATGACACTTTATTTTGACATGAATTAAATAGGAGTAGCTAGTATGTACATGCAGCTCCTTTAAATGTTATTGCTCAGTTACATTTTTTCTAGTAAATTCCTGTAACAACTTTTTTCTATATACATGTACATGTATTTACAAAATGTCCCTTTAGAGTGCCATCTCTGAATCGGTCTATTTCTTTTTTCTCTATGCACACAAAGCTGACTGACAAAAAAGCATTGTGTGCTACCACATTTATTTATCCCCATTCTTTTTCTGGGTATTTCTTTCAATAATAGCCCAACTGGTTTGTCACTAAGATATTCAGATAAGGCAACTTATATTTATGACACGTGTGATAAATGTATGCTTTGCCTCGGAGCCAGGGCTGGGGCCATTACATTGCCTTACATTACCATTCCCATTACCTTTTAAATGTAATCATTACAATTACTTTCTCATTTTTAGCAATGTAATTCATTACCATTACCCATTACATTGAAAGTAATTAATTACCATTACCCATTACTTTATGACTATATAAATAAAAAAACATTTATCATAGAAATTAAAAAGACAACCATATTTTTTTGCCATGAAGTACCTACAAAATCAAACTCAAACTAATCCTTGATTCACTTAAAGTAGCTAATTTCAAGTCTCGGAGCTAATTTGACTCAATAAGTAAGGCGCTGGCTCACAAACCAGGAAGTCCAAGGTTTGATTGCTGTGTTGGTGGATAAAGGTCCCACGGATTCTCCAAATTGATTTCCCCTTGCCAGTGATGCAGAACGGAGGGGCTGGCAAGCTGGAATTCGTAATAAGAGTAGGGCATAGTGCTGCTGTCCAGGGGAAAATTTCCCTCAACACACTTTATTGCATAAACCCATGTTCATTAGCCCAGTCATTGCAAAAGATAGGTTGCCAGGCAATGAAACATACGCCCACAGCAGCTAAATCGTCCGGGCAGTCAACAAGAGTTGTCGCATATTTTTACTTTTTTCGGTTATAATACACTAAAATCTGATTAAGAGCAACAACTCAGAAAACCATTAGAATTTGTTTAGTTTTTATAAAGTTCTGCCCCATGCTAACGTTTTGTATACAAAACTTTTAATACTGTATCATGAATTTAGCTGTTCCAAGTCATAAAAATTCATTGAAAATCAATATACTTGTTCGTCTCAAGATCTTAAACTCTGTGTATCAATCTGCAGTCAATCGGATATTAACTTTGGCCTCTAGAGCGTCCACAAGATTTTTTGAAGTGATCAAGGGCCATAACTCTGGCAGTAATTATCGGAAATCGCTGAAAATCAATAGGCTTCTTCGTCTCATGACCTGAAACACTGTGTATAAATTTCAAGTCAATCGGATATTAACTTTGGCCTCTAGAGCGTCCACAAGATTTTTTGGCAGTAATTATCGGAAATCGCTGAAAATCAACAGGCTTCTTCGTCTCATGAACTTAAACACTGTGTATAAATTTTAAGTCAATCGGATATCAACTTTAGCCTCTAGAGCACGGACCGACGGACGGAAGGACAGGGGCGACGACACGACAATATACGACCACATTTCAATGTGGGCGTATAAAAAGCATTTCATTAGCCTTGGACAACTGTAACTCAAAATGGTAATTTCTTGATTCTATTTACATGTTGTTGATATGTTGGGTGATTCTGTAGCCTGTTTGCTGGGATAAAGACCAGAGTATGCTCATCGAAACGTCACATTGTATTAAACTCAGTAATTGTATATCCATAAAAATATAGATATCTTTTCAAAACTATAAATGTTCATGTGCAATTAAATAATATGCATTATTTATTAATTTTGCGACTCCTGAGGGGGACATCAGCCTCCCTATTGGCCTATTGATGAAAAAGGTTGTAAAAATATATATTGTCAAAGAATTAAATACAAATCATAAATACATCTATTTATAATAAATTGCTTCTTTCAATGTTCCGTTCTTCAACTAGACCATTGAAGTTGTTTTGGCACATTTGGAAAAATGATTTATTTAAAAGTTAATACTCACCATGTGATATTCCATCATTAATCCATTAAGAAATCCATTAATAACTTCTTTAGTCACAGAAATAGCACATCCTAACAGAGTTTAATCTAGCTATTAATTCATATTATCCTTTACATATTCTTTGTGTGGAGTTGAATCTCCAGATGCTGAATTAAATACTCATATTATTTACAGCATTTTGCAAGTTTTTCTAAGGACTTGTTTTTAGTAGGTCCGTTAAATATTTTTTATTTAAACATATTATAGAAATTGCCGGATTTACTTTTAGCTTGACAGACTGAAGCCCAGGGCCTCAAGATCTAGGGAGTCAAGGCTTATGAGCCTTTCTTGCCTGCACTGCAGACATAATCGTAAACATCTGTCATCATCATCTTCATCTTGTTTTAAAAACACACTTTGATCTTTCTCTAGTCATGAGGTTGGGTGATTGGAATAAGAACAGGGCCTCTCTTCATCTAAATCCAGCCCACATTATAGATGACACCAAATATAATGCCCAGGAAACCCAGTGTTGCAAACTCGAAAAACATGGTAATGATCCAATCGAGTGGCTGGATTTGGGGGTTGGTTTTAAAATATTCAGATAATCCCAATCTTGTTTTTCTAGTTTCTCATTATAACTTCTTAGACAATGAGCTGAAAAATCCTTGTTTATCTCAACATAGCATAATATCTTATAGTGTCCTCATCAGAATAACATAATCTTTTCAAAATTTGTAGCTGAGCTGGCAGAAATGTTCCTTATCATCAGTTTGTAAACAAACTTGAGCTTGAAAATGTGAAGACAGAAAGAAGAATTTATGAAAATAATTTACTTAGTTGCCTTTAGAGGCATAACAAAATGTCCATTAGGTAAACCTGGCTTCTATCAAGGAAATGGCCCTATCCATTTTTAACATCATAAAGGCCATTTTCTTCCTCAATTATTAATTTACCCCCCAAAATAGTTTATTGATGTTGAGTTTAATTGTTAACCTAAACTTTAACATACTGTTTAAAGCTATTTCATTTTGAATTTAACAAGAGAACAATACATGATAGTTGTATGCATTTCCAACTAGTACTGTCTGAGCCACGCCATTTGGGAATCAAAATTCCATATACCAGAACATAGATTGTGTCAACGTCTTTATCTATCCATGTATTGAAAATCACTTGCAATGTCTAAGAAAATAACCATTAGTGTCCATTTAGATTCTTTCAAGTGTGGAGAAGCATGGTGAGTCAGTGAGTAAGACGTTGGCTCGCTAACCTGGAGTTCCCCTGTTCGATCCCCGAGTTGGCCGAGAAAATTCATCAGGATTTTCTGACGTGGTTCCTCCTTGTCAGTGGTTCAGGACTAAGGGCCTGGCAAGGGACAACGTATAGTCGTTTGGATCGCTCGACAAATACCCATGTCCCGTGTACACATTGGCGTACCCGTACAAATTCCAGATTTAAGCTTGGGAGGTTTAAGTGAAAATGATGTTGTTTTGTTGTCTTGATTTAATAATGTGCAAATTGTAATTGAAATTTGCGAAAATTGCCAAGTTACATAAATATTTAGAGATGTTTTTCCTTGACAGTTGTGGTCCTAAATACATAACCTTTGACTGGAAACCACTGTTAAAAATATAGTTCTTGCCAAAAACATAAATTATGAGATGCCTCCTACATGAACAAATTTTAAGGTAGCCACCATTTATTGTACACTGGGAATATGATGAATGAACAAGCACTTTCATTACAGGCAACATGTATGTAATGCATGCTCAAGAAATCAATGTCAGAATCTCTGGTTGAAGATAAATAATTATTCATTGATTGTAGATTTATAAAGCAGTTTGAGTCCATAATTATATCCTATGGGCACTATAAATTTAACACTTTCTGATAAAAATAAGTTTTGAGGGTTGTACAGATATCTTATAACATTTTTGACTTTTTTTGTATACCTGACTTTTACTTGCTATTGCTGGTTATATATATTCAAGTGATTAAGTACTCTACTCGAGCAATTCTAGATTTGTCATTTAAAACAGAAGTTTTCTAATTACAATTTAATTTAATCATTAAAAGGCAAACAATATGAGTTTAATGAACTGAGTCAGGTAACTGGTTAATGTTTCCATATGTTGAATTTCTCGATGCTTGTATGTTAATATGTTCATTTTTTTCATTTAAATACAGATATATATATATTTGTGTGTCTTGTTCAAAACTTTATAGTTACCCCAGTCAGCAAAGCGAAACATTCTTGAATTCCAGGTGGTCTATAAATGCATCATTACATAGCAAATGTCAGTATTAATGAAAAACTCTTTCTTTTTATTACATTTTTATTTTTAATTTTTTTTTTACATCATGAAATTTGTATCATAACGCCAAAGAAGAGAAAAAAAAATAAACGCACATTCAATCATTTTTATATTATACATGTACAATTAACAACCGTTTATTGGCACCAGGGCTCTCATATCAATGAATTTTGCTGGTCATGTCCTATCCAATAAAACTAGCCATCACTATTTCAGTGAATTGCATTTATTATCTGTTTACAAACTCACAATAAATGCTTAATAATAATCAGTTGAAAAACCACTTTTAATTATTTGGGTCAATTTGATAAAATAAAATAATACAAGCAAAAATGTTTGACTTTGAAGTGAGAGCCCTGATATGGACTAATAAAGACTCTGCTATACATTTACATGGAAGCCTATCACAAAATATATAAATATTTCTACAAATACTACATGGCATCATGTCAAAAAGAAAGATTAAGTTTAATATGACACATAAATGATACACAAGCAACAGGCTTTTAAGATTCTCATATATATTGGTGCTTGAAGATTTGAATTCATCCTCTCCTAAAACACATAACACACTACAAAGTGTTCTTTACTCTCATAATAAAAAAAGTAAAATAAATATTCTGCCAACAAATTTGTTAGGGCTACAAATATTTTACCTCACACTATTCTATTAAGTATTTCCATTAAAATATTAACTCTGATATTTGTTTGGATAGCTATTGATTGCTGTATCAGACTACTAGATTACTGTACATTTACTTACCTACTGGATGGATGCGGTGCAAATTGTTTTCTTGCATATTTTAAAAATAAATCATAAGGGCCCTGTTTCGTGAAGTGTACATAAGTTACGTTCAAGTTCAACAATAAATGTTTGATTAATGAGTGATTTCGAAACGTGTCCCTCAACAATTCTTACATTCACTGATCATAACTAATTATTACCCTGATCTTGGAACAATTTGGTCTATCAGTTTCTGCCTATAATAATTCTTGTCTAGTAATAAATCAACTGAGATTATAATTCATTGATGTATAATACGTACAAATGATCCATATATATTTTTCAAAAGGTACATTCAATCATCAAAAAGAATGAAAATGAAAAAAGAAAAATGAAAAAAAAAAGTCTGATCTTGACTTTTGCAACCTGTCAAATAATGAATATCCAACTGTTTAATTACATACATCTAAATAAAAGATGTAAGTTGGACTGGCTAAATAACATAAGCAAATTTATACGAGTCATTTTATTATATATATATATATATATATATAAATGACATAAATTAAGCATGAATAAATTCATCTCATTCATCATTTCATATTTTACACATTTTTTTTTGCGAATTCAAATTTGCCATAATTTCATAAATTCCATCAGGCAAAGTCAAAATCAATTTAATTAAAGATGCATTATGTAAAATTTAGAAAAGGAGCTTGATGTTCTTGCTTTAATGGTTAAAAAGTAGATAATGAAAAATGAATATATTGAAAATTTCATTCAAATCAAGTTATTATAAGAGAAGTTATGACTGTTGAAGATATAACATAGATTGTGTATTATCTTAGCAACGGTACTTGACAGCTGAAGCTTAGCCTTGATTGGCCATCCGATGAACTAGAGAGTTGATTATAGGCTTGTCATGTTAATTAATGTCTAAATAATAATTGATATAACATTCAAAGCCAAAAGAAAGACCTGCATAAGGCAGATTTAGTTCTCACATAATGCACCTTTAGGATAGTTTTCTATAAAACATGAACTGCTAAATATTGAGTTTGGAAGTTTGTCTAATTCTATGGACTTTCCAATTTTTAAATAATAGGAAAATTTGGTCCATTTCTGTAATAGGCACTATATCATTAGCCTATATTCACATTTATTTTAAACACATCAGAGTCTTCTTCTGAAGACAATGTGCAGTAAAAAATATTTTCCATAGGTTTAACATTTTGAAAGCATTAAAGTGAATTAAAAATAATATTACTCCATTCCAAAAATACTTATATGCCATTGATTTCAATTTCAACATAATAAACTTACTGTTTAAGATTTACATAACAAAAACATTTATACATTATTTATACATTTAATTCTTCCATCAATAGTTTTCAAGTTCAAAACAAAAATTGTAGTTAGGCCTACATACATAATTCTGAAGATTCAAATATAACTGAAAACTGTCTCAAAATTGTAAGAAATTCTTACTGTATAGAGTCACTTCAGAAAAGATATTCCAGTCACTTTGAGTTTCCAGGACAAAATGTCTGGATTTTTCTCCAACAACACAACTATGTAGTAATCCAATGACCTTGACCTTTCTGCCAAGAAAATGATGGCTGGTTTAATCAGGCACTGGGAAGCCAGTAGCATATCTTTGTGTCCACTGTCTGGCCTGACGATCGTGTTCTATCCGATTCTGTGTGTACTGTGTAGCGATGCTACCGACTAAAGGATCTGCGGGATTACAGTCAGTAAGAAGAGAACATATGGATAACAACACTTTAGAGATGGTCAACGCTGGGCTCCAATTTTCTTTTAGAATGTCCAAACATATAGCACCCTGACTATTTATATTACAGTGATAGATTCGGGTCTTAAAACTAACCTGAAAGGCAACAACATAAATAATTGTATTCTTTTGGATCACTCAAAAAATCAAGTATGCTTGATATTATTTAATCAAAAGTAGATTGGATGGGTTTTTTTTTTCACACTTCATTCTAATCTGACAAAAAACTAGCTGAAGGAAATTTGTAATCTGGACATGTTTTGTTGGCATAGAAATACCATTTACAGTCAATTAAATGTTCCAGGCATTTGTTTTCCTTGTCAATCAAAGGAGGTTTTTTGTTTACTATACATAATTAGAATATTATGCAGAATTTTCAGTATCAATGATTTTAATTGGTCTTTAGATTTGGCCTCAACTAATCACACACAGTACTACATATTACAGAACTAGTCAGATAAAGTCAGGTCTTCACAAGATGATAGCATTTTAATACATGTAATTCTAAACACAAAATAAATATAAATCTATGATGACATTCATTGTTATCCAGACAGTCTCAAAAAAGTATTATTTTAAAAAAACAATCAAGGTCTAGTTGTATGGATTACCATAAATGCCAAATATGTTAGATTCATAAAAATAAATGACATTTTGTAAGAACACTGCAGTGGTTTAGTTGGATGTCATTCATACTGCATTTGTTCAGTCATTACTATAATGTCTGACAAAAGTATTATACACACTCCAACTTGCTTTAAAGTTAGTTGTATGGATTATATATAATATCTGCCAAAATGTATTACATCTGTATACATTAAAATAGCATTTTGTTGTATCTAACCTTCAATACAACTAAATATAAAGGGTTTGGACAAAGTCATATTAATATATACTGCTCTTGTTCACATCAACACATATTGAAACATAAGACTATAACAGACATAAAGTAATATAATTTATACCTTTGGGGGTTTAAATGGATATTCATGAGAAAAATGGATGTCCAGAAAAAACACACCACCCTCATAAACAGAGCCATGTGGTCCTAATATGGTTGATGCCCATTCATACATATTGTCACCTTTTGGTCCTGCACTGAAATATAGAAATGAAATGGAATTTAAAATCTCAACAAAGTAAGACTAACACATCAGACCTGATGTGTCCACAGTCACCCATTAGAAAAACATCCACTAGATACACTTAATCCAAATTGTCCATAAAACTATTCAGACTTGGAAAAAATTAAATTCATACATTATTCCTATGGCTGAATCAAAAACACTATCATTGTATACATAAAATATCATTTTTCTAGAAAGTCTGTGAGTCAGTTTTGTTTTTACCATAGATTGGCTAGAAATAATACAGCCTAAAAATGTCTACGTTTGTCTACTAATTTTCCAGATTTTAAACGGGAAAGCCACAGATCATCAATTGAGTGATTTCGAACCTCTTGCAAACTACAATATTGTCAAAGTTGAATCTCTAACTAATAGGAATATCAGTCCAAAAATGCTTCAATTCCATACAGTACTTACAAAAATGGGGCAATATTCATCAACTTCTGCAGATGATAAAAAAAAAAAGCCAGTGCCACCTATATGTATAAGTATTGTTGAAATGTTTAATGGACCTCTTTTTAATCTGTTTGAACCCCAGTAATAAGACTATCTACCATTGATACAAGTACATGTTTGGACCCCAGCAATAAGATTATCTACCATTGATACATGTACATGTTTGAACCCCAGCAATAAGATTATCTACCATTGATACATGTACATGTATTTCAGTTTTGTTTTCTTAATTAAATGTTAAATACCAATTTGAGTGCATTATAGCCTGGCCCGCGACTGTACAGCGTTTGTTTGTGATTTCTGCGTAAAATGTCTTGCCCGTATATATATTTTTGTGTAAATTATGTGTGGTGCAGTCCCCCTGCACTTACTATTAGATACTGTCCAAACAAGAATGACCATACTATCAACAAGGAACCCTCAATTTGTGCTGTCATCGGCGTCATCTTTGAATTACATGTATTGTGATGTCACAATTGTCCAGAAAAGTCCCTGGTTCATAAATGCACACCACGATCAGTGGCGTCAAACCCTCAAGTTGTAATTATTAACAATAGACTGTGTATATGTTGTGTTCATACTGATGAAGCCTGACAAGGTTTGGTATTTAGGTTTTATAAGTCTGGCATAAGATAAGAGAACATTATCAATACAGTTGTCATTCATATCATTACCATCTGTTTTATCAAGAATACTATAAGAAACTTAAACTAATGCACCTTCACGTAAACACACCAGCAGTATTTATAATTTTGGTTAATCCCAATAGAACAAATATAGAAACTATCTACCAATATTTTTAAACACTATAGCCTACACTAGCTGAAGTAACCAGGATGTTCACTGCATGAGCACTAGGTCTAGCCATTCCAAATTGATTGTTAAGCACTCTTTGAAGTTGCTGATCATCATCATGTAACTCTTTTTTAATAGTTACTTCCATTAAAATAGGATGAAAAATACAGATTCTATTGTGTTCAGACGCAATTGTGGATGGACAATATTATTAAAACCAAGGCAAGGTACGATATAATTTTAATTAGAATATGACTAAAGATGTTGTTCACCAGTACCTGGGTTTATGCCATGGTTTTTCCTTCAACATAATGCACTAATTAAAGAGTCTATAATATACATCATGAGTCAAAGGTTACAAGAGTGCTGTACTATTATGATCGATGTTACACTGAATAACTGAAGGCTAATCATTAGATCAATACAGGATAGATGACATAACTATACTAATAGTCAACATAATATAAACTATCTGAACATTGATTTACATTCCCCAATACCAAGCGCATATACGGGATTTCCAAAAAGGGTAGATTGGGGACAAAGTTTTTAAACGATATTTAAAAATATGGACGGCCTATGGGGGATGGGGGAGGGCTATGTTTTTTGCAAAACCACATTTAAAGAGAAATACCTGAAAATAAGCTTATTTAGATTTTTTTTTCTTCAGTTTGGATGTGTCTGGTTTAATAACATATTTATTGGGTTGCATTGCAACTGTATATATATCTCTACAAATGTAAATTACATATTTTCTGCTCTATCACATAGAAAATGAAAAGTGTGATATTAGGTGTTCCCGAGTTCATGCAGAGAATGATTCTACCAAAAATCCCCAATATATATTCCAGCTTGATTAAAGATACATTATGGGAGATAAGATAAAGAGATGGCAGTTCTCGCTATAATAGTTAAAAACTAGATAGTGTTAAGGTAATTTGCTGAAAATTTCAGTCAAATTGATCCACTATGAGCCGAGAAAGAAGCGGATGAAAGTTTTGCATAGTCTTGGTCATCATTACTAAAATCATTAATATAAACAGCATAGTCTCGATTATCCACTTTTTTTTGATTTAATTATCAACGGCCGTTAGCGGCATATATGAATCTAATCCAGCCAACATCGAAGGCTAGCCTTGACATCGAGAGTTTATTATAGTCTGGATAAGTTAATTAAAGATACATTATGGGAGATTTTTACAGAGAATTGGCCATTCTTGCTATAACAGTTCAAAAGTAGATGATGAAAGAAGAATATTTTGAAAATTTCAGTCAAATTATTTTATTCTGAACATAGTTATCATTGTTGTAATATTTGACTAGAAATGGTAGTGAAATGTGCCTTCACCGTGGCTGATCGTTTGATTGACAGGCGTTAACTCCACCTACATATCTCGATTATCAAGTAAAGTTTTCAATGGCATGTGGAAACGCTCTACAGCGGCCTCGCTAAGTACACTCTATCATTTAGCCTCGATCTAACTGACGTATTCTCATCAGGATGCGCCATATTTGAATTAATTGATAAGTGAAATCCTATTTAAATCCGAGCTGTAGCCGAGCCATCCGTGGGTCTACAGAGTTGATTTTGGGCTTGTTGTTTAAATAAAGATCTAATTTATAATTTCTATAACATCTGAAGCCTAAATTAAGACTTGCAATAATCAGATTTTGCTCTTGCATAATGTATGTTTAATGTCTAATTGATAATTTAGGTAACATTTCAGGCCTAAACAAAGACTTGTAATAAGCAGATTTTGCTCTTGCATAATGCATGTTTAACTGGTCATAATGTTCATGGTTTTTATTCCCATATTCCTTGTCATACTCTAGCCTTGACTAGGTAGAACAGGGCTTGTAAAATTCTTAAAAGTTTTTTGGGACCCACACCAGGATTGAAACTGTGACCCATGATTAAATGGAGTAATAGTTTGGACTTGGGTTTTAGAAGCCCAAAGCTATTTTGTACATTGTAAACAATTTTTATATTGTCATGTCGACGTCACATCTACATGTATGATGGATTTTTTAATATACAAGTATGCTAGTATGTATATCACTCTTACTTGAGAGGTCATGGAGAATAATGATGGTGGGTCATATTAATAAAGACAGTAATGGATGTAAAGAATAGACAGGTTGCCAGACAACGAAACATACGCCCACAGCAGCTAAATCGTCCAACAGTTGACTAGGGATGTTGCATTGTTATTCTTTTATAGACACTGGTATCATTTTAATACATATCAGACAATAACTTTTGTTAATTGAGCACTTACATGGTTCTACAATGTGAAACACAGGCAAAAACACTTATAACTAATTAATTGAAATTATTGAAATATGAAAGACTTTTCCATTTTACCAATTTAAATAATCCATATAAATTTCATACAGATGGGATGATAATAACTTTTGTCATGTGAGTGTTCACAAAGTTTTGCAAAGTGAAACAAGGGTCATAACTTCAGAAGTAATGGAAATAATTGAAATGTGATAGGCCTCTACGTTTTACTACTTTAAACAAGCCAAAAGTGAGGCTATGTTCCCGCTGAAATCCCGAAATAATAGATGAAACATATTAATTAATTGCACATATTTTTTTTTCAAAAGTATCGGGCAATCAAACTGATTATCAACTATACACTAAGTTTCATCACTCTCTATAAGATATAATCAAAGTTATCTTGTCCCAAAGCATCGATCAATGAAATTGCTTAGCTCTGCTTAATAACTGAAAGCAGAGATGTTATGTTCCAAAGTCTTGACCAATCAAATTACTTATCGCTCCTTAGTCTAACCAGAAAATTCTCATCATCGAACTTAGTCAAGGTAATGATATAATGAATCTATACTCAGAGTTTTATCGCTCTCACTTAATTATAACCAAAGTTATCGTGACCCAAAGCATCAACAAATCAGATTGTTTATCTCTGCTTACCGTAAGCAGACAATTTTCATCATTGAACTCCATGAAGGCATTTACCTAATGAACGCCTGCACCAAGTTTGAACATTCTACCTCAATTAGGAGAGTTACTGTGTTCCAAAGTCTCAACCAATGAAATTGCTTATCGCTCTGCTTACCCTCAGCAGAAAATGTTCATTATCGAACTTAGTCAAGGTATTGATGAGATAAAACTATACACCTAGTGTCATCACTCTCACTTAATTAGAACTATAGTTATCGTGTCCCAAAGCATCAACCAATTGTTTATCTCTGCTTACCCTAAGCAGAAAATTCTCATCTTCGAATTACGTCAAGGCATTCACCTAATAAACACCTACATGTACACCAAGTGTGAAAATTCTAGTTCAATTACATGAGAGTTATTGTGTACAGACATCACAAACAACACAAATATCAGATCAAGTGAATGGATCTGGGGTCTAAACGTAAGAACCAGTGCGCTGTATAATCCCGGGCCTGTAGTAATACAGACTTGACTCAAAATATAATACAAACTAACAATAACAGAAGCAACTCAAGAAAAGATAGGTTACCAGGCAACAAAACATAGACCCACAGCAGCTAAATCATCCGGGCAGTCAGCAAGGGTTGTCACATATTTATTCTTTTGTATATGTAATGGGAGCAATTACAAGACATTGATATCAACTTTATACAGATTGGATGATAACTTTTGTCGTTTGGGTATTCACAATGTGAAATCTCACTTATCTACATGTAAACATATGAATTTAATACACATCGGATGACAACTTTTGTTTATAGATCGTTCATAAGGTTCAACGAAGTGAAACAAGGGTCATAACTGAAATTCAATAGGATTCTTCATTTTACTAATCTAAGTCATGAATATAAATCTACATGTAATACAGATCGAATGACAACTTTTGTTGAAAGAGCGTTCACAAAGTTCAACATGGCTGAATGGTTAGCATGCGCGCTATATCATAAAGTCTGTCAAGGAGTAGGGTCGCCTGTCCAACCTCATGGGTTTTCTCCGGGTCCTCCGGTTTCCTCCCACTGCTAAAGACCCCTACGCGCAAGCGAATTATTGAAATAAAATTAAACCATGTTAGTCCCGAAATGACCTAGTTTGTGTCGAGTTGTTGTTAAACCCCATTTCTCTCTCTCAATAGAGTGTCCACAAGGTTCAACACAGTAAAACAAGGACCATAACTCTAGAAGTAATTAACGGAAATTGCTGAAATTCAACAGGCTTCTTCGTTCGTTTTACAAACCTAAATAATGCATATAAATTTAATACAGATTTAGAGTATACACAAGGTCCTACAAAGTGAAACAAGGACCATACATGTAACTCTAGAATTAATTAATGGAAATTGTTGAAATTAAATGGGATTCTCCGTCTTACTAATGTAAACATTGATAAATTCCAAAAAGATCATATAATAATTAAGTAGTCTGTAGAGAGTTCACAACAAATTGTGGACGACAGATCAAAGGACGGACGGATGGAGGCAACAGCAATATACAACCACATTTCCAAATGGGCGTATAAAAAAAGGGATATTTCCTAAACATTGTATCATACTAGTCATGACCGGCTATGTGCTACAAGAAATCTTAATAATTCTTATTATTGAAGGGAAAATACCTTTATAAATAACCATTTTCGTGAAATCTAGTAAAAGACTTAGAAAATTAAATGCCTTTCTGTAATAATCAGAAACACTGACAGAACAATCAAATGATTATTGTAGACTGTAAGAGTATTCACAATAAATTGTGGATGACAGACAGACAACAATATACAACCACATTTCCATATGGGCATATAAACATATAAGATATCAAAAACTTAAAAATTTCATTACATTTTTGTACATTTATTTAGCTTTTTTTTTAATATATTAGGACTTCCATCTCTCCAATATTTTTGTTTACAACCATGACATTATTTGAATGAAAATTTAAGAAAGTAAATGGCGGAAACCACACTGTTTGATCTGCATAAAACACTTTTACACAGCTGGAATTGGCTATAAGTCTAAGGTTGCCTGAAAATCCTGTAATGGCAGTCAAGACAAAGAACATAGCAACTTCTCGAGCAAGACAAATTTTTGATTTAATTGTCTAGAAAATGACAATCAGTGTATACTGTATAGCCAATCTTTAGACTATACTTCGAGAATAATTAGAACAATAAATCCAGATATAAATATTGACTGGCGATTCTGTGATCTTTAAGAGAACATTTAACATGTATATTGATATTTATAAAGTTCATATATTATTTATCTCTGTTATATTTAAAAACTGACAGATTTATAACTATTCAATGGTCTTTATACGATGTCATGCAGGAGTGGTCCCCAGTGATAAATAGGGGTTATAGGTCAATTTATCAAGGTCAGTGTTACTACAGGTACATATATAAGACTTATCTTACAGTAAAATCTAATGAATCACAAAAGTATACATTATAAACTACTTAAAAAGGTGGAGTACAGGATTGGCATTTTTTTACAAAAAAGGTTTAAAAAAAGGTGCAAAATATATGTATACTTTTTGGAACTGGATAATGGATATGAAAATAGGCCATGACTTTGTTCTGACTCGATTCAAAGACGTATTGTATTCCTTGACAGTAAAGATGCCAATTATTCAATCATTGATTGGAAAAAGTATTAAATTAACAGGAAAAATCATAGCCACAAAATATTATTAGTGGTGATCATCTACAAGCTGGAACCAAAACCTGAGGTCCTGTGCATAACATGCAGCATGTTTAAGATCCCCTGAATGTTGGAAATAAAAAGAAAAGTAGGCTGTAGTACAACTGCATGGAGTTGGTCTATTTTCGTTACCTTGGTTAATACAGAAAAATAAGGAGTTAAACCCCTTTTTTGTTACCTTTGCTGGTGCTCCAAATGAAGCTTATTTTACAAATTTTAACATTTCAAAACTTTATATTTCTACTAGGTTCCCTTACGACTAACTGAACAATTCCAGCAAATATTTCAAAAGTTCTAGCCTGCATAGTGATTACCAGAATTGTGGATCGAATGAGAAAGACTAACAGATAGACTGAGAGATGGACGGGGGATACAATAATATACCCACACAAGAAAAGTGATCTTATAAAGCCTTGTGGGTCAAATAGATTAGTAATTATACTCAAAGGTACATAAATCTAAATAAAGTAATATTAAGGCTATATTCACACTGAATTTAACCCAAACAAATAGATTTAGTTTAATATTTGTGTTAACACTGACAGAATTAGCATTTAAGTTAGTAGACAAAATGATTAGTCAGGAACTGTGCAATGTCAGGTATTAGTGGATAGTACAAACTGTAGGTATATATATATATATATAATAGAGTTATGGTAACATGGCTTGGACTATGTATAAAGATGACAACTACAGATAAAAGATGATATAATAAGGTTATAATGTATATGTCTTATCAACTCATGATAGATAATAATATACATATATATATATAAGTTGCATTCTATTCATATACAACTAAGGTCGGCTATAATTACGTAATGAATTGAAATGACTCTTTACTTGTATCATACAGTAATCTTCATTACGATGGTTATATTGTAACTGTGCTTGATAAATTCCCAAGACTTTTCTCGTTCCATGTGGGTATTAAAACTCTGGACATTTGGGTTAGGAGCCCAAAGGAAATTGTTATTATTGTACATAAAGAATTGCTATAGCTGTACATGTGCATATGAAATACTTATTGTTGTATGTACATGTACACCAAGAATCTTTACTGCCAAGAGAATATTCCACTTCTCTTATTGTCTGCAAATTGTTCAGAAAAAGAATCTTAGAGTTTGTGGCATGGATGGAGCTGTGGTAGCAGGGGTGGATTGGGCCATCGGCCATTGCCCGAAGGGCCGGCCGGACAAAAAATGAAAACAATAATTTTGTCCAATTCGCCAAAAAAACCTTTTCTGCTGAACATTATATGGGGGGAGGGGAACCAGCCATGGAGCGATGATGATCATGTTGTATGTGGCCGGTGGCTTTAACGGGTCGCCATTCCATCACTGGAGTCTGGAATGGGCTGGTATAATAGACTTTCTGGGCCGGGTGGGATTCACCCGACACTGTCGCCTGCAAAGTTACTAATTATTAAGTCATCTGCACCCTGTTTGTGGGGATACGCCAGAAATGTCTGCCAATGGTTCGTAACTCCCCCAAAAAATTCAATTTTAAGGCCTCAGCAAAATTTGATGATAGCTGGTCTGCTGGCTGAATATGAGTGCGAGACGATTTTCTGAGGCTGGTGTTAAACATTCCTTGACATTTTTATTAACTCGTTATTTTCAGAGATGAAATTACAGAATTGGGATGTCGGGAATGGTCTCAAATTGCGGGAAATGGCCTCCCATTATAATCAGATATGCCACCAAATCGCATATTTGAGGTTCATTTTTCAAAATTTTTCCAGGCTTCGTGGGCAGTAAAAGAGGCCCAATCCGCCCTTGTGCGGTAGTCAAAAAGTTATGGTACTGGGTTGATCACCAGATGTTCCCAGGGTTCAAATCCCAGCAAAGGAAGAGAAGATCCTTCAGGATTCAACCGATCTAGTTTAAATTAAATAACAAATTTGACATCTCATTGATTTTTTCACTACACTGAAATCTAACCTACTTTCTATCACATGTTCAACCAGACACAGTTCTATGTATATTAACCAGTCATAGTATAACTGAGATCATATCAGAGATCATATCCCACCCTATACACCTGGGTACTAAAATTCCCTCTATACAAATACAGACAATTTGATTAACAGTAGTTAAAAAGATAACAGGATCTGAACACTGTCTTCAAAGAAAATATGTCTGATGTCAATGTGGTAGAACATAAAAAAACAAAAACTGAACTAATTGACATCTGATTTCGAACTGAGATTTTTCAAGCCCAGTCAAGACTTCACACTTGTCACATCTGCCTCACTTTTTTTTTATCTAACCTACATTTTTTTATTTCAGCCTACCATCATTAGTTTGCTTCAATGTATTACAGTGAAAAAGCTTAGTGAAATTTTGGTTCTTCAAGAGTCCTACATTTTGATTGTCTGATAGATAGTGCATGGTAATTATCTAATATAAATACTCTGTGCAACCTCTGGACAATAATTATAACTTATGACAATTCAATATGTCACAGGTTTATCTTGGATAAAACAACCTGGTAAATAAAGGCATTTTTTTCATTTTTTAAGGTAATAGTTGTAGAGTGGTAAGATCAAGAGCTCCTTAAAGGGTGGGGGGATTAGGTGGCCAAGTGATCTAATGTTTACAGAGAGAGAAAGTGAGAAATGGGGTTTAACATCCACTCGACACAAACTAGGACATTTCGGGACTAACATATGGTTCTTTAGCAGTGGGAGGAAACCGGAGGATCCGGAGAAAACCCACAAGGTTGGACAGGCGACCCTACTTCTTGTCACGTACAACCGGGGATTCAAAACCAGCGCGCACATGCTAACCATTCAGCCATCCACCCCCCACCCTAATGTTTACAGATCATGGGCTTAATATTTATGCATGTCATGAGTTCTATACCATGTCTGTACATGACAAAGAGTAGGGTCACCTGTCTAACATCTTCGCTTCATTTGGGTTATTCAGATTAATGAAATAAAGATAATCTGTATACATTAGTTCCAAACAAATGACCTGGCCCCAGTTTCACAAAACATTCTCAGACTTAGTTAAGAATTTACTCAAATTTGTTTGCCTTTATATTTTAACTAAAATATAGCCCTTTATAAAACTTTTGTTGTTTTAATGTATCAAATACAACAATAAGAAACTACGTGAAAAATGTTTGTGTTTCTGGATCAAAGATATTTCTCATAAACAGTGATTGAAAGATGAGTAAATTCTTAACATTAGTCTGAGAATGCTTTGTGAACTCTGGACCTGGATTGTGTGGCGACTCAACTCCATTTCTCCCTCTTTCCTTATGGAATAGAATAAAGATTCATGGTCTTGACAAAAAGAAACACTTTAGGCTTGATAATCCAGGTGATCTTTATATCAAATGAAAGGAAAAGTTGAAATTAAAGGGACCATCCCAATTTTAACAGACTCAGAAATGAAAGAACGTGTACGTATGAAATTTAAGCTCCAAAATATAGAGGAATGGTGTATTTACCTATCTCAAAAATTTAGCTTAAAATATTGAGTTCTTTGAACGTGAACGTCAAAACCACTTATCCGGACACGTAACCCTTTTAAAATTTTTGGTCAGTTTTTTCATTGGATGACCAGCTAATCTTTTGCCATTCCTTTGGAGGTCTAACAGTGCATGACCCACGTGCTGTACTTGATAACGAAAGGTAAATTTCACCTACATATTATTTTTATAAAATAAAAGCCTGGTTTTATCCAGACACTGTATTCTACAGCTTGGGACACCGGTCTCCATTTCCAGATGAAGACTGGCAGGTTTATGGTGTTTGAAAACATATCACGTATATTGAGTTAGTTTGCTCGGCCCTATGGTAGAAGATTTTAAGGGCTTTTAACACAAAATCAAGCAGTTTTATTCTCCAAAATATAATCGAGACTGGCCGTTTAACATCTGGTCTACAACACCATTGTAAATTTGTAAATAAAATCCTTGGGGGGTGGGGGGGTCTCTTCCAGTGGTAGAACTAGTAAGATATGGTCAAAAGCTTTTTATAAGTTAGAATCAGTGTCTGAACAGCAAAAGATGATTTGCTCAGATGACTATCATGATATCTATGAGAAGATTAATCTGTTATAAAACATCATATTGTAAAATAATAAAGTATTTTTTCAAAGGTCTGCAATGTTCGTGCAGTATGGTTGTCTACAATCGTAGCAAATTTAGAAGTTCCTTTAGAATAGAATCATGATGAACTGTATAGACATAAAGATTTTAAGCTTGATCAGCCAAACAATAAGTAACGGCTCAGGAAAAGTTGAAGTTACATGTACCATCAATTGAACCCTAACAGATTTGAGGAATGTTTCACTTAAACAGGCATTATGCAAGAGCTAAATTTGCCTATAGCATGTCTTTCTTTAGGCCTAAAATATTATTTAATTTATAAATTAGGCATTATTTAACTAAGACCATAATTAACTCTCGGTGCCATCGGATGGCTGCGATATAAGAAGATTTTCATACGTTTTGTTGTCGACACGGTTACCGTAAAAATGTATAATCAAGACTTTGTTTATTATCGTAGCAATGGTAGTAATGACAAACGAGGCTAGGCTATAATTGTATCGCTGATATCTAGGCTCAAGGTGATGGAATTTGTCTGGAATTTTCAGCATATTCTCTTTTCATTATCTATTTTTTTAACTATTATACATGTAGTGCAAACTGGCAGCTCTTTATCTAATCTTACCTAATGCTGCTTTAAGTCCAGTATCAACACTTTGCACATTTTTATTTCATATTTTGAAGTTATTCTGTCAAATCTGTTAGCAGCCTAATGAAATGAGAGTTTAATGTCTCATCAATACAAAACTTGTCATTTTGAAACTAATGTATGATTTTTTTTTTCTATGCTCACATGCGCAATGTTAGCAATGATTAGTTTGCCAACATTTCAAATAAAGCCAGTAATAATGTTGCTACCCTAGTCATTTTTTCCCAACTATAAACTATTTTCTCCTGCTATGATAAAGTATAGATGGATGATCAACCATAATCAAATAGCCCGTTCAGACGCTTAAGTTGAACTGGTTTAAAAACCCTGGGGATCGTTAAACCAGTTTAACTTAAGCGTCTGAACGCACATGTGGGGCAAATAAACCAGTTTAAAAACCCCAGCTCGCGACCTGTCTTCGAGAAGGCTTTTTATTTCAAACTGGTTCATCTTAGCCGCCTGAACGGGTTGGCTTAAAAACCCCAGCTCCAGCTTGCTTTGAGCATGCGCAGTACGCAGTAAGTTACATTCCTGTGAAAATATTGGGGTCAGACTGTGCCAATGTTATCTAAAGCGTGCGAGAACCGAATAAAGAATATGAAGCTACCCATGCGCAATTAACTCTAACCTCCGACCGAAGAGGTCAGAATAGTTAAACTGGTTTGGCTTATAGTACGTGTGAACGCAACACGATGCTGTCTTAAAAACCCCAGCGATTATGAACTGGTTTAAAAATAAGCGTCTGAACGGGCTATTAGATTATAATTTGATGTGGTTAGTTTGTTAGTTATTTCAATTGATGCTAATAATAATATTGCTGCCCTCCCAGATTTTTCCATATGTTAGGTAACTATTAATTTGTAAAGCTGTGATGATTAATTTATCAATTAGATTTTGTTGTGGGATTTAATTAATTTGAAAACAGATGATTAATATCCTTTATTCACAAGCATTGATCAAATTGATAATTATGAGGGGATTTTTTTTTTTATTAATTTTTGATAACCATAGTGACTAATATGTGAATAATGTTGTTGTATTTGTCAATTACATAACTAACTTAAATCACAGCATACAAATTTCTATCCTTATTAATGACAACAATTAAACTGACATCTGCTTTTTTATAATTTATATTTTCTTAATGTATAATACATTTCTTAAAAAGAAAGAAACAAACAAAAACTAACCTGCAATTTGGAGGTGGGTCCAGGGTTATATCTGCCAACTCTTTCTGAATTCTGGAATTTTAAAACAATGTGACACAGTTCATAATTCGTAGCCAAAAGTAGGGTATAACAAGTACTAACATTTATATTACCGTGTAGTCAATATGGCGCTATTACACTATGACCCCCTGCATAGATATATGTTACCTTCCAAATTCCACAAATATTACAATCGAAACCCCAACAAACTGCACCTTTTTTGAAAGCTTGTGTTGAGATCTATCCACACATGTCTTTATTTTCCAGATCTGACATATAGTCATTATATACGACCATTTCAAAGCTTATATGCAAATTAGGCAGACGTACACATTATAACCCAATGGATGTACTATATCAATGGTTTGCTTTGTATAAACACTATACACTGAGTACTGGTACGTGAATAAATGCAGGGATGGTTGACTTCTGTATGCATTCTATTATCGAATTTTTCATCAGAAATAATTAGCCGAAATCGTCTTACCTTTTGAGACTCGTGGACATGGCTTTAGAGGTTTTAATTGATGGGGATTTTAACGGGGTTATCGTCGTATTTGTGTTATTTGAAGCGCGGCTATTTGACGGACCATCCTCTGTAGCTCTTACTCTTCGTCCTTTGCCTCGGGTGCTTCCATTCTCTGTCGACATTACCAGAACCACAAATAATGGTTACTTTCAATAAAGTAACCACACACAGAGAAACGTCAATCTGTAAAATATACACAACGAAAAAAACACTCGTAAAATTTACATAAACTGGTTGGTTTATATCGACTTGTAAGGATATCTTACCGAGATATTTTGCTTCACCGGATGATTTTCAAACATCGAGTGTATAATAATTGCTTCGGCCTCTCTCTTATAGACCTGATCTATTGACGTTTAATGAATTCCTCTAATTAAAAAGACCGTCAAATTAATAGCCAAGGCACTTCAGTGACAAAGAAATCGGTTATATTACCGCTATCAAAGTACTTGGCAAATGTATTTCTCGGGTTATACGAGGCAAGCGGAGGAGAGAGGCCTGAGCGATATTTTTCTAACAAAGGAAATACGAACTGACCACGCTTAACTCTCCCTTTTTACGAATTACACACACTTTTAATTAGGATAGGATAGAAGTAGTGAATTTTTACCTGCTCTGTATGATGGTAATATGTAGCAATTCTGAGTATATTGTTTAAATCCGAGCAATGATTATTGAGTCAATACGCGAAACACAAGCAATTTTACTGCAGTCAAAGCTTACGCTGTTCCAATCTCCTCCCCGGGTAACAGCATTAATTTCTACAAGGAATATTCACTAAAATCCGCGTCCATCGCGATTTTTGTCTTTTAATTTAATACAACAATAGCCTTAAACTCTCTAAAGAGCTCCCGATAAAATATATTCTGTGTCCGTGGGAATTAATATTTCACCTCAGTTCATTTCTTTTCTTTGCAGGATATGAAGAGATTAAAAGGGAGGCAAAAGTATCAGCGGTATTTGATGCTGAGACGTGAATTATTGCATTTGTTATAATTAATGACACGTTGAAAGGGACAGGGCACACATACACAATACATAATCTTTGATATACATATTAAAAACAATAAATTTACTGATACATTATAAATATACATCGACGATATAGACACACAGACTGCGGCCGTCCGATTTGTATCCAGAGATTACCGAGTGTAGCCTACATTTGTGTAAAAGGTAGACAAGACTAATCCACCACCAATTCGAATCCAATATCGAAATATAAGATACAGTTTGATTTATGTACACCGAAGAAGCCTACACAATTAAGATGACCATGATTACGATTAAAAGAATGAACAAAGAATAAACAATACTGATTCAATAAACAGGATTAAACGCAATACTTTAAAAGTACATTAAAGTACCAGTTTAAACGATATATTCCACAGGACGGTGCACGGTGTGTATCAGTGTATTTATTTATTTATATATATAATTTTGGGTGGGAGTGGGGTGGGTGTAGATACCAAGTATATATGCATTATGTATATACCAAGTTGAGTGATTAGGTCACACTTACATGACTTACAAATCTTTTTATAAAGCAACCACCCTGTTTAACCCTAGTAGAAAATGACCATCATCAAACTTAGTCAAAGGTAGCCTATTGATTTACAGGGCCGTAACTAGCTCAGAACAACGAGGGGGGCGGGAAGTGTTCTCGGGGGTGCTGTAATATTGACGGACAATGTATATCTATTTTTTTATGGTTGAAATTTTTTTTGCAGCAGGGGGGGGGGCAAAGTCCCCCCCCCCCTGCGCCCCTCTAGTTACGGGCCTGTTGATTTAACGAAACTATATAGATCATGTATTATCATTCTATAGTATCTTAATTCTACTTAACCAAAGAGGAAAATGCCCATCATTGAACTTAGTCAAGGTATAGGGAAATTACACATGTTTCTTCACTGAATTTGAATTAAAGTTGTTGTGTTCTAAAAGTCTTGACCAATCAAGTTGCTTGTCTAATCAAGTAGACCATAATATGCATTATTGAACATAGTCAACGTATGGATGTAATGAAACTACACGAAGATTCGTCGCTTTCACCAATTAATTGCATTCAGTAATACGAATTTCTCGTACAAACCAAGTCTATTCTTCATGAAACTTTATTATACTTTAAAGATGCATTATGTAAGATAAAAAAACCCTTACTTTTCTTGTTATAATAGTTCAAAAAAAGATAATGCAAAGTGGATATATTGAAAATTTCATTCAAATTACTTTATTATAAGCCAAGCTATCACTGTTTGTAGTTTTGACAACATGTGTGCATTGATTGTTTATTACCGTAACCATAATGCTAGTCATTCGAGACACACTTTTCCATTTTTAAATTAAATCATTAAATGGCCGAACCGTTCTAATCTACCTAAAACCAGAGCCATCAGATGGTATCGAGAGTTGATTATGGTCTTGTCATGTTAATAAATGTCTAATTAATAATTCATATAACATTTAAGGCCTAAAGAAAGACAGAAAGATTTAGCTCTTGAATAATGTCGCTTTAATGTAAAGACGGCTGTTATTATGTAGTTAAACATACATTATGCAAGAGCTAAATCTGTCTATTGCAGGTCTTCCTTTAGGCCTGAAATGTTATCTAAATTATTAATTAGACGTTAATTAACATATCCAGACCATAGTCAACTATAGATGCATCGCTAGCCTGCGATCTTAAGTGGATTGTGAGCCGATTTACTGCATAACTTTCCGTCTCGATTTAACGATTAAATGGATATTCGAGACTATGCTGTTTATCGTACTGACTTTAGTAATCATGACCGAGGCTAGGCAGAAATTTCATTCGCTTTGTTCTCGGTTCATAGTGGATCAATTTGAATGAAATTTTCAGCAAATTGCCTTTACGCTATCTAGTTTTTAACTATTATAGTGAGAACTGCCAACTCGTTATCCAATCTCCCATAATGTATCTTTAATTAAAATAATCAAAAGTATTTAATTAAATAGCGACCTTTACATTCCAATAATACATACTTTTAAGAACGACACGGCTTGATGTGCCTTTTAACCCCCAAATATTCAAACAATTACTAAAAATCTGCCAACTTCATGGTACAAAAAGTATATTTTCAGATAGAACAAATGATATAAAGTAATTAAAATATATAAATGGGGGCGATCTGGAGAAGCTGCAGTGCTGCACGGGTTCCCAGTTGTAAGTAATACTGTTGAGAAAGAAAGCGTCGTTGGCCTGGCTAAAAATTCACTGAGATACGTCATCCATCGCCCATGCTAAACTTGGGCTGCCTGTCTACAGTTAGCTCCGCTTGAGAACAGACAACTACAGACATTTCTAGCCCTAAATCGACGATTTTAGTCGAAAACACTAAGAATAATTCGAGAATTTTGTTAATTATTTAACCTAGCATTAACCATTCAGCAAAATAAAAGATAGGTTGCCGGGCAACAAAACATCCGGCAAGTTAACAAGAGTTGTCGCATATTTGTTCTATTGTTGGTGCATTATTTGAGACCCAGAAATTGGCCCAGATGGGTCGCAACGCATATAATAATGTAATCGGATTGTATATAAATGATTTACATTCAATTGTTTTCGTTTTGACTCTTGATTTCAAATCAGTTATGTCCAGCGAAATACGGCATAAGTCTCAACCGAATAGCAATTTCTAGCGTCTGGTTATTCAAGTCTATTGCGCATGCACTCCAGATAAGATATGGCGTCACCGTTTGACAGGAGTTGTGGAATATGTCTAGCCTCGTTCTTTCTGGTCACTTGTTACAAATGACGCCGAAACGCACTATGATACACGATTCGTGTACTAATGGTAAATTTTTTATTTTATCTTAAATATTGGATAGCAGAAGCCTATACCTTTTTCCGGTAAAATCACAACATCAATGTTGATTTGAATTGACAAATAATTCGTATTTTCAACGTGTAAGACTTTGGATGATACTGAGTTAGAGACTTAGCTACTTTAATATCATGGAGTTAGCTGTTCAAGTTATCAAAATTCATTGAAAATCAATATACATGTACTTGTTCGTCTCAAGACCTTAAACTCTGTGTATCAATCTAAAGTCAATCGGATGATAACTGGTCTCTAGAGCACTCAGAAGATTTTTTTAAAGTGATCAAGGGCCAGAACTCTGGCAGTATATATAATAAACGGAAATTGTTGAAAATCACTAGGATTCTCCATCTCATGACCTTAAACACTGTGTATAAATTTAAAGTCAATCGGATATTATCGGAAATCATTGAAAATCACTAGGTTTCTTCGTCTCATGGCCTTAAACACTGTATAAATTTAAAGTCAATCGGATATTAACTTTACTCTCTAGAGCTGCGGTGGGCAAACCTTTTAGGTGAAGGGCCAAACACAAAGCGATCAAGGGCCATAACTCTGGCAGTAATTATCAGAAATGGTTGAAAATCATTAGGGTTCTTCGTCTCATGGCCTTAAACACCATATATAAATTTAATGTCAATCGGAGATTAACTTTAGCCTATAGTGCATCCGCAGGATATTTGTCGCAAAACGGTTCCCCACATAATAGGACCTTATTAGTGATTTTGTAATCTAAAAATCTATAAGTTTGTTTCATTTCGAAAGCTTAATTTTTGTACGGTAAAGTACCTATCATTTTTTTCTTTAATGTATATTTGGGGACACCATAAACTTTTCAGAGCTTTTGACTTCTGAAGCCCCCCCCCCCCACAGCACCACTTCAAACATCGAACGGTACCGTATTCCAAAAATGGCGATATCTGTGAAATTTCTTTATTTTGTGTCGAAATTAATTGTTGATGTGTTTAAACTTCTTCCAATCAGCTAGTTCTGGTACCGCTGTCCATATTATCTATTATATAGACAAATGGTGGGAAATCCTGTATGTTCCAAGTCAAGTGATTGAGTCACATTCTGCACAAGGCTGTCAATTCCGTCTTTGGAGTTAAAATCTCAAAACCAGTCAAACAAGACAACAATCAGCCTAACATCTCCCACCCTAATAAATAGATGACACTCGTTTAGGACTTACAAATATATCTTTTTATAAAGTATCGAGCAATCAACCGAGTAGAAAATGCTCATTATCGAACTTAGTCACGGTATTGATTTAATGAAACTATATAGATCATGTTTCATCACTCTCCCCAAAAATGGACTACCAGAATCCGATTCTAATCCTACGCACGCCACTGGTACCCACATTTAGAAAAGTCACCGATTTTCTTCTACTTTACGATCAAGTAACACTGTATTTTATTTCTTTAAAATTTATACCAACATTTTTTTTAAAAACATTACTCGGCATACATCCGGGACACACTAGGCTCCAGGTCCCTGCACAAGTGGCTCAGCTGCCCCCTCTCTCACGGGACTGCATACACAATCACCTCATCTGTTAACTTGTCCACATATTATTAAACTTTGAAATTTGCAAGTTTTTTTTTATATTGACCATTATAGGCCGACGGTGTCTGAGCCATAGTTTAAATCAGCTTCTATTCTATTTTCAATAAATGGCAGTACTTATACATTAGTGGGGGGTTGGATGGCCGAATGGTTACCACGTGCGTGCTGTATCATAAGGTCTGTCATTGAGTTAACTTGCGTGGTTTCGATTCCCCGGTTGTACGTGACAAGGAGTAGGGTTGCCTGTCCCACCTCGTGGGTTTACTCCGGGTCCTCCGGTTTCCCCCCACTGCTAAAGACCCCTACGCGCAAGCGAATTATTGAAATAAAACTGAACCATGTGTTAGTCCCGAAATGACCTAGTTTATGTCGAGTGGACGTTAAACCCCATCTCTCTCTCTCTCTCCCTCTCTCTCTCTCTCTCTCTCAGTTAGTGAGTTATGCATGTATTTTGTGCTTTGTCATGTTAATAATAATTATTGACGCGTTTGAGATGTCAATCAATATGAAAAATTCCACCCAAAATTTGAGTTCTTCTCACTCGGTCCAGTCTATGAAAAGTGGACAAAATCCGATAAAATCAGTAAAGTATCAGGTAACATTTCTATAGACTGAATATTAGTCGTTCGGATGGGACGAAATAAGAGTAGGCATTATAGCGCTGACGTCCGGGCACTGTATGGCGTATGCCCGTATTCATTAGCCCAGCCGGAGCAGAATATTAGGGCGTTAAACCCCATTTAATTTCATTTCATTTCAAGGGCCGAAATCCAGCACAGAATGCCAGTATATACGCTTATCTGTGAATTGGGTAATTATCACGTCGCAACATAATTGATTTTTAAATGATATACTTCAAACGCAATGCACCCGACACGGGAAATTATGTCGAGAGATCTCAAACCGTTGCGACTGCCACGCATTCCACAAAATGCACACCAGAATTTGATGAACGGTACATCCCACATCTTTTAAAATCGATAAAACAAATACACAGTTGATGAATGAAAATGGATATATCTTGTTAAGAATATAGATGATGTTATATTGACTGAAATGAAGATGTAGAAGCCTATCAGATAGATATAGTTGGCAACCGTGATCAAGTAAAAAAAAGGGGGGGGGGAATACTATTTTATCTTGATAACTCAGCGACAATTCGATAAAGAAGAATAACCGTATTCTTTGAAAATTATTTGATCGCCCGAGGAAGACCGATTATAATTTTTAATTGATTTGACAAATCCAGTGAACTGTTGTTCCGTACATTCATAACCAAACTATTATAGTTAAATAAATACATCAAGTACACTTCTACTTAGATGTCTAAAACAAAAATAATCATTGTACCAATTGTATAAAGAAGACATTTAAAAGGGCATTGATGATTTAGGGAAACTTAAGATAATTTACCATTGATTTCAGGTTCCAGTACAATGCCAATGGGAATATGGGAATATAATGAATGGGAATATTAATTTGATCTTAAAATATTGTCTCGTTCAGAAGATACCGTCAAAAGACTTGATTAGTACATTAGTGCAAGTTAATCCATGTCCATACCCCTCGCAGTGTTTCCTTTAACCCTGCTGTAAAGGATGCAAATTTCTGTTCCAAATTATGACTGGTCTACAGTCCGATTAACAACCAATCGCTAACTGCGTAACAATATCGTTACGATTTAAACAGAGCTCCAATTTTGACTCACGATTTTATTATGCCCAATTAACCAGTGCATATCAGAATATTGCAGACAAACTAAGTGTGTGACAAACGAGGATATCAACACAGTTACAATGTAAACAATACTGTTTGGAGACGAACAATACTTTCACCGTTTTTAATACCTTAAATCACAGTCCAAAGTTTTAGGGAAGACCCCAGAGTAAACGAAGGGCTGTCATGTGTACTTGGAATAGATTTGATTGAACGGGAAGAATAAACACATTCCCCCAAAATCCCAAGTATCAGAAGCTAACCCAGCAATGGTCAAAGAGGTATTTCTCGGGCCATTGCTTCAGGAATATGCTCCATGTCGGGTTTGGAAATAAACATTGCCCGGGTACTCGGATGAAACACCAAGTTAGCATATCTGACCCATGATATATGTTTGACACTGGTTGAGCATTATGATTATGACTATGTTGAAAACACGGTGGACGAATCCATTTCCAGTCTCCTGCTTTCTCCGACAATAATTAGACATTAATGACAAGACCATAATCAACTCTCGATGCCATCATATATCTTCGATATTAAATAGATTAGAACGGTTCAACCAAATTTTGATTTAATTTAAAATGGCGAAGCGAGGCTTACTTCGAACAAACAGTGCGGTGGTTAGAATTAATGCACACATCTTGTTAAACCTTCAAAGGCTAATATCTTCGCTCACAATAGGGTAACGTGAAAGAAATTTTCAATATATTCATTTTGCATTATCTATTTTCGAACTATTATAGCATGAATGGGTAGCTCTTTATCTAAATCTGACATAATGTATATTTACGCGGGCCATTTACATTTTTTTTTTCGGGGAATTAGGTGATTTAGCAACATTAAATATTTATTCATTATATCAATATGACTGCACTAGATACCCAGGACTAAGTCGATTATTTAGCCCTGTATAGCGTATTGAATGTACGATTCTCTATTACTTTTTCTAAATTATAATCATCCCCGGGAATGTGAATGTAATCGCTCCGTCTCTGTACTATAACCTCCAATAGCGACCGCTCGACAAAGAAAGATACATTTTCCAGCGATTTAGATTTGTCAACTAGTGGCGGCGCCCAGATTTTATAGAAGCCAAGTCTTGGGGGGGGGGGGATACCACGCCCTGCCGCCGCCACTTTTTCAAATGAATGGAGTAATTGGCTTTAGCCGTTTCTAGTATAACATGAAGTGATATCATATAAAACCGTTACAAAAGTGTCACAATTCTAGAAACCCGCATTGCTTTGATCTCGGACAATTAGGGTCGGGAATAGGGGGCATGTGCGAGAGTCTGACGGGCGGAGGGGAGGGGGTTGGTTGCACCCTTTGGGCTGCGAGAAAATATCCAAAAATTTGATATCAGGAAAGTGGTTCAATATAATCGTATTTATATGGTTCTTCAAACGAAATCCCGCTCTATGCTCACCTGAATTCCAATCAAACAACCAGTCAGACAGGTGATACAAAATAATGATGTCCGATATAAAACCACGTTATGTCAGAATTGCTATCCCTAATACACCAAATCCTGGATCTACGAGTTAGTTGACTCCTTGCAATGGGTCTCGGCAGGACTATTTTCAATGTACAAAACATTGGGGTTTATGTTCGGGTGAAATAATTCTTATAGTGTCAGCCTAGTTGGAATATTGGTATAGCACCGACCCTGAACACACCACGGTATGCAATTTCATACAGCAAATTATATGAGCTATCAACGTGTTAGGAAAATTGACTTTATGAGGACGCTACTTTAAATGGTATAATTGTTTGGCTATCATTGTTATCATACAATGCTCCATATTTCCTCCTTCAGTGATAGGGAAAAATCAATGAAAGAATTATATGTTTAGTAGCTAACTGTAGCTAACACTACGAACACATGTCGGATTAGATGAACTCGGCGTTTATGTACCGACATGGATACATACATTAAAGAGACATTACACGAACTAATAAATTTTTAATTTAAAACTGAGTGCTCGCTAGTAAATCCTGTCGTCTCTGCTTACATGTACGCCAGTCATAGCTTTAGATTTTATGTACCTTCTATCTTGAACAGAAATTGAATCAAGTGGGATTTAACGTCCTACTTTTATGCACCAACTTGGGTGTAATAAGGCAGCCATCATGCAGTGCTATGAAAGACATTTTCTCTGGACAGCGGTATCTTCGCCGACTCTTCCTCGAGTTCTATTATGTACAAGCCAAAGAGTACACAGGTGGACGACGCACGACTAGACGCTTTTCCCTTGACTAAAAAGCCCCGCGGAACTTTCTCGGCCAACACCAGGATCGAAACCGGAACCTCGTGGTTACCGAGACATTGTCAAATGTTAATGTTTCGTGTTAAGTATATTATCAATCAATTCAATATACTGTCAAGAATTAAACATCGATCTGGTGTAATCGTGCATGAGGCAGAGGGGGCTTATATACTGACGCCGGAACACATCGCTTAGCTTTGGTAGTTTGGGTTATCTCTGTTGTGTATTTTTGTTGGGTGATTGTTTCTGAACATCTGAACCATTCACTTGAGACAAGTTTAAGATTGAGACAAGGGTTAACGTTGCCATGACACTAACCGCATACTCAACTTACGCAGTCTTTCTACAATTAGCTCCGTTTGAAAACAGACTCTAAGCTAGTTGACCAACGTTTTAATTCCTAACTCGACGATTTTAGTCGCAAACCCTAAGTATACTTCGCGAATTGTGAGAAGGATTTATTTCGCTTCTATTTAATGCACAATATAATCCACGATTCAATCGTAGCGTGAATTGTGAGAGTGGGAACCTAGTCTTTGTGTGTATTATAAATAGTATACTAATTTTTAGATATTATGGCCATTCAGGACAGAGATCTATTCTCGAAGTAGTCTCTGTGTGTAGAATGCTCTAACCGTTAACCCCCCCTCCATATAGGCTAACGAAGACGGACATATGTCATACAGTGTGCTATGAGGGAAATTTTGCCTGGACAGCGGCACTACGGCCAACTCTTACAGAGGCGGATCCAAGGGGGTGGGGCGATGGGCGCCCCCCCCCTCCTAATTTTCGACAGGGCCCTTTTTTACTGCTGAAAGTGCCTTTTCTCAGACCCAAATATACTATTCAAAAAAAGTAGGGGATATTTGATTTTTAAGTGTTATCAAAGTCACCTAATGAAACTGACGAAGAAACAAATGACAAAATGAAATGAAGTTCACATTCATCGATTTATTCCAAATGATCGTTAGACTAAGTAAGGCACAGACTGACCATTATAAGGGTAAAATGATACCCGGGGTCAAACAGCAAAGTTACCACAGCATCACAACCAAGTCAGTAACGGGTAAATCCTCCTCTGTTTGCCAAACAAGCATTGATCCGACGTGGCATACTCCTAATGAGACGTCTAAGGTCATTTTGGTCCAGATTGTCCCATTCCTGTTGCAACGCAGCAGCAAGTTCTTGGACATTGGCAGGACGTTGTTGACGTTGACGTAACCTCTGTCCAAGCATGTCCCAGACATGCTCGATGGGGGAGAGGTCGGGACTCAGTGCTGGCCAAGGTAATGTGGTGATGTTCTGTTGTTGGAGGTAACCTGTAACGATCCTGGCCCTGTGACATCTTGCGTTGTCATCCTGGAAGATGAAACGGCGGCCATGACGTCGTGCGAACGGCACAACATGGACTGCCAAGATGTTGTCCCGGTAGTACTGGCCTGTAACACGCCCTGCAACAACATGTAAAGCCGTTCTTCCAGCAACAGTGATGCCTCCCCACACCATAACAGAACCACCCCCAAATCGATCATGTCTGATGACGTTAACGTCTTGGAAGCGCTCGTTTCGACGACGCCACACCCTCCTACGTCTGTCCAAAAAATCAACAGTGAACCTTGACTCATCTGAAAACATCACATTGCTCCAGCGTCGATTATCCCAGTGTTGACGATCCCTACACCAACGACGTCTTGCCTGAATGTGATGATCTCTCAAACAAGGGATCACGCGAGGACGTCGGGCGCGAAGGTGACCCCTATGCAGTCGATTCCGAATCGTCTGGCCACTCACTCTCACACCAGTGTCTGTTTGAAGACGAGCGCTGATCTGATTTGCTGTGATGACACGATTTCTCAAGGCCAAGGTACGGATAAATCGATCCTGGGCTTGAGTTGTCGCCCTTGGTCGACCTGAGCGTGGTCTGTCCTGTACAGATTGTGTATCACGGTATCTGGACCATAGCCTGCTTATGACAGACTGAGAAACATTCATCGTCCGCGCCACAACCGCCTGTGTTGTGCCGATCTGTAGCATGCCAAGGGCACGTAACCTTTCATTTTGGGTAAGCCGACGCATATCAAAATTTGTTTTCTGGTCACTAAAACAATTAAACTGATGTTTCCACCCTGGAATTCAATGCCACAATGACTGTAACATTCAAAGTCAGAGTCGTGCAAATCTTGGGTTGGACCCCCATGATGATCCCAAGCATCACCTGCATTCCATGCGGTAGCTATTGGTGCGTTTGGGCGTCACATGTAACTGGAAATGTTTCTTCTGTTAGGTTCTATAGTGACTTTTTTCGTAGTCATTTGCATATTTTAGTATTATGCCCCCAAAATCAAATATCCCCTACTTTTTTTGAATAGTATATGTCCGTTCCCAACCCGTTGCAGGGATCCCAAATGACTCAAACCATCGACTCAAACACACCAGTCTGGTCTAATTAATGCTTCAACTTTCAAACGAATTCTTATTGTTTAGCTGACGGTGCCCTAATCTTATATGATAGCATCTTGTGGGATCGGCGGCGTATACTTCTATAATACACTCATGCCCATCACCGACGCGCATTAGTGCAACTGATGTAGCATTGTTTCATGTGTGGACAGTACAAGTTACCTTAAATAGTGAAGTGGCTAGGGAATAGATTCGTCTTTAGTCCCATCATAATGCCTCGCTCGCCTTGACAATTTTCGAGTCGCGTGTTCAACTGGCATTTTTGCTCGATTTTAAGGCTCTTTTGCAACGATTTCAGAACGTTTACTTAGACGAAAATATCAGCCAAATAGCTCTTGGAATGGCTACAGATGCAGGAAATGACGGATAATTTTCTTGGAGGACCCCCCCTCCCCTCTCAGCGGCGTGCCGCGTCTCCGCGGTCAGTGCCCCCATTTTGCGGCGCCTCCCTTTTTAAATTCCTAGACTCGCCCCTGTCTTATATTGATATTTAACGAACAGTATTAAAGATATATTATGTAAGATTTAGATAAAGGACTGGCCGTTCTTGCTATAATAGTTCAAAAATAGATAATGCAAAATGAATATATTGAACATGTCATTCAAATTAGGGGGGTTGGATGGCTGAATGGTTAGCGTGCGCGCGCTGTATCATAAAGTCTGTCGTGGTTTCGAATCCCCGGTTGTACGTGGCAAGGAGTAGGGTCGCCTGTCCATCCTCGTGGGTTTTCTCCGGGTCCTACGGTTTCCTCCCACTGCTAAAGACCCCTACGCGCAAGCGAATTATGTCAACAAAATTAAACCATATGTTAGTCCCGAAATGACCTAGTTTGTGTCGAGTGGACGTTAAACCCCATTTCTCTCTCTCTCTCTCTCTCTCTCTCTCTCATTCAAATTACTTTATTCTGATCTAAGATATTAGGCTTTGAAGGTTTGGAAAAGTGTGTACGCCGATTGTAACCCACCGCACTGGTTGTTCGAAGATTAGCCTCGCTTCACCATTTTTAAATTACTTTAAATCTACTTCAAATCGGACCTATCCGATGGCATCGAGACTTGATTATGGTCTTGTCATGTTAATAAATGTCTAATTAATAGTTTATATAACATTTAAGGCCTAAAGAAAGAACTGTAATAGGCAGCTTTAGCTCTTGCATAATGCCTGTTTAATAATGCGCGACATTTACCGTTGTTATTTCTATTGTAGTGTTTCTTCGGTTGGCACACTATTTTGTCAGCGGATTAACAGCTAAAACAAATAATAGTCCACAAATGCAAGGGTTCGGCGACGTGAGCTCAATTTACCCTTATGCATGTATATATTTGGAAGACGGTATTGTACTCTCTTTTATATTACTTGTGACTGGTGTTGTACTCTCTTTTATATTACTTGTGACTGGTGTTGTACTCTCTTTTATATTACTTGTGACTGGTGTTGTACTCTCTTTTATATTACTTGCGACTGGACTTATCTGAGGGAAGGGTAGTTCAGCTCTGAACTTATAGTCCAGGAGCTAATGACAAAATAATATGGTCATCAGTTACAAAAGGTTTGACCCCCCAAATTCGTAGCAGGTGTCCGTACGAGTAAAAATCAGTTGGTCAGATCGGGCACTGCTGAGGCGTATAGCCGCAGCAGCACCTTAAAGTAGGCCCTGCTACGAATTTGGGTGTTCAAACCTTTTGTAACTGATGACCATATTATTTTGTCATTAGCTCCTGGACTATTAGGTCCCATTACATGTACAATGTACAGGGCGAGTGTAATGAGACCTAGTTCAGAGCTGAACTAAGGGAAGGGTGTATCTTGCTTTGATATTTTGGATGATCTGTGTTGTAGTCATGTACTGTTATGTAAAGTGATTTTACAACACAAGGTCGTGTTTGTTTTTTTTTAAATTAATAAACGCTTATCCACGGGGTGGGTTGACAGATGGCGTAAATCAATGGCTATGTGTGGTTTAATGGTCGAGAGCAAGACATTAAGTATATTGATACCTCACGAGGGCGTTAGCCCGAGTGTTGTTTAAATATATTACACAATATCTTAAGCTCGATACTTATTAAACAACTTAAAATACAGACACTGTGTCGCACGTGCATTTCAATGAAATACTCACGTGAGTCCAATGTTTCACCTAGTATAAATAATGTACGATTGGCAAGTTGGCCATGTATTATTTGAAATAATGGTACGCCAACATCAAAGGATGGCGTCACGTCAATATTTTAATAAATGTCATTCTATCGATCGGCGATGATCACCAATGTAGCAGTTGTTTAAATGTTGAAATAAAATCAGGGTTGTTTCCCTTTAATAAGAAATACCATGAAACATTGAACAGACTGTGGATATTGGTTTCCAATGTGAAGATAAATTAAAATACTAAATACATAATCTATTAATTAAATAAAACATCTCTGGCCAATTTGTGATTAAACCAAAAAAAATTATGTCTGTGTACAGTACTTCCATAAATGTCTAGTCCCTCGTATTCTCTAAACCGCGGGGCGTGGAGTGATGGGAAGTAGTGGATGTTGTTCCATTTCAAGTACAAATTATAGCCGACTGATTAACTTTACGTGTAAATCTAGTGCTTGCATTTTAATGTGGTCAAACGGTTGGAAACTGAAAAGATAGATTGTCAGTAAACGAAACATATGCCCACAGCAGCTAAATCGCCCGGGCAGTCAATAAGAGTTATCGCATATTTTTACTTTTGTCAGTAATGAAACATTTATAATACAGTAAAATCTGATTTAGAGTAACAAACAACTCATTAAATAATTATCAGAAAATTATTAGAATTTGTTTTGCCCATGCTAACGTTTAGTATACTAAACATTTAATATCATGGATTTAGCTGTTCAAGTTATCAAAAATCATCGAAAATCAAGACCTTAAACTCTGTGTATCAATCTAAAGTCAATCAAATGAAATGAAATGGGGTTTAACGTCCTACTGTTCTGCTCCTATACTGGGCTAATGAAGACGGGCATACGCCATACAGTGTGCTATGAGGGAAATTTTGCCCGGGCAGCGGCACTATCGCCATCTCTTATATCGAATTCCAACTGCCAGGGGATCTTTTACGTGCATTCTAATGTATACACGGGACCTCGGTTTTTCATCTCATCCGAAGGACTACTAAAGTCAATCGAAGTGATTATATATATATATGCGTAAACATGGTGTATAAATATAAAAACAATCAGATGATAACTATGTTCTCTAAAGCATCCACACGATTTATTAAAGTGATCAAGGGACATAACTCTGACAGTAATTAACGGAAATCGTTGAAAATCAATAGGATTCTTCGTCTCATGACCTTAAACACGGTGTATCAATTTAAAGTCAATTTGGTATTAACTTTAGCCACTAGAGCGTCCACAATCAATTGGGGTATAAAAAGGTAGGGTTTATATTACTTGATTACAGCTTGACTAGTTTTGAGAACGTCGCTAACAACATGTTTGTTTTTACGCAGGTCGAGAGATGAGGTAACTCACCACAACTTGGCATGTAAATACAGTAATAATTCAGTTCAAATTAATATGGTGCTTTGCACAGACCAATTGGAACTTGGTATATGTGTGGGTCGGTGGTGGAAAGAGTGGACTATTGCGTGTACTTAGATCATAATGACTTTCATCTTCAAAAGAGGGTTTGATCTGGATTTAACTCTGTACATTTTCTCAAGCCTTTCACATAATACCCTGAATATTTCGGCAGGAAACTGATCCAGCTTGGGAGCCAATCAGATTCCTGGATCATCGCAGATACCAAGTCTCGCGCTTTCCAGCTGTGATTATCGAGTTGCAAAGTCCAAGGTTCGTTCAATGTCAAGGTTTCCGTAGTGGTGGCCATGTTTGATTTGAGTGCGTTTGTGTCACATCCTCTGGTTGGACGCTATCGTTCTCGCGTCTGCGTTATAAGGAGATAATGGCGGTCGTTGCTTCAGAACATGAATGCCTTTATCTATGTAGGTCAAGTGTTTGATCCCAAGTTTTTGCCGACAAAGAGTAGGGTCGCCTACCTAACTTCATGGGTTTTCTCTGGGTACTCTGGCTTCCTAACACTTCTATAAACACCTACGTGTCAATGAACTACTGAAATCGCCCCTAAACGAATTCTAGGCTTGCACATGGATGATTAACTCCATTTCTCTCCCTCTCATTGAAACTCAGTTTAAAATAAGAGTATTCTTTTCCAATGGTAATGATTTCACCTCCCTGTTCAAACCCTCTAAAAAAAAACCAAAGAAAGATTATATATAACTTTGATGATAATATGTTTATTTAATAGAAATGAAATGATCATGGCAGAAACATGTACAATGCCAGAAAAACATTTAATACATGGTGCGGAAAAAACATTTTCAACTAGCCTTTATTTTAACAGATTTAAGATAGACACCACACAAAACTGAATATAAGCACCTGAGGAAATTCTGTAATCGTACCAAAAAATCTACCTTGTCTTTTCTCTTTAGAGAACAATTTTAATTAGTTTACTAATTACATGTTTAACAATTAACACATACACAAGTGCATATATAATAGATATATCTTTTATAGGGTGATCTCAATTTTTAATAAAATTAATCTATTTCTGATCATAAATTAAAAACAAAAAAAAAAAAATATTATGAAACACGGTTTCATAATAAAGTGAATATTTAATTCAGGATAGTTAATTTAATATAAATATTTACAGCCAAACTTTTCACAAACTCTAACATCTCAGTATACATATTATAATATTATTTAATAAATATTGCACTTTTATACATTTTAAAATATTCCCTGACTACATACACACACAAAAAACAACATAATATCAAACAAAAATTAAATGCACCAAAAGACGATAAGTAAAGAAAACAAAAAATGCAGACGTACAAAATTCACAATAAGTACTTGTACCATTTCGTTCTTTTCATCAATTGATCAAAAATAACCACGAGTCCATGTAAAAAACAGGTTTAAAATAAGATATAAAATTATTACGAATCTTTGTAACAAAACGAATACAAAATGTAAAATTAACGAAATCTGTGTTTTACACAGTTCTTAAATGTTGAAGATTCGAGAAATAATAATTCTCACAAAATACAAAAACAACTATGGTAGAAGTTCAAGCCAATAAAAGAGGAAAAATTGACATATTTAATTTTCTGCGAGGTGCTAAGCGGAAGTGAGTAGCAGAAAGGAATAATCTTTCTTCAATCTATCTAAATGATGTGTTATAGAAAGGGAACAGATGAGTTTCAAAGAATGATATGGCAGTTCAGTAATTTACCCGGTCTCAAAAAATTATATTTTTATTTTATTGCAATAATCAATTATGAATTTTACATATTTAATTAAGGACAGTAATTTAAATACCAATTAAACTCTCAATTTTTGTTAAACGAAGAGTAATTATTATTTCCCTGGATTAGGACTCATAAAACATGATGCATGGTTGATGATCTCAAGATTATCATATTATAAAAAATTCTGTAAAAAGACTTCTAATAGTTCTTTTCAATTTTTACAATTAGGCCTACTAAAAAAAAAGGCCCATGCCACATTAAGGGGAAACTCCGGTAAATTATATTTCACACTTGTTGAAAATTAATGTTTCTATTTTGAATATCATACTTTGGCAGTTTTATATGAGATTAGTGGAAGCGAAATAATTTTAAATCTTTATTTACATGAAAAAGTGTTATTGTCAACAAACCAAAAGAAATAATGAATGAAGAAAATTGTCAAAAACCATTTCTGATGAATTAAGATTTGTTTTTCTATAGTTTTGGCAAACGACTGGGGCTTAGACGCTCATTTATACATTTCACACCTACGAATATCAAATTAAAAGTTAAGTCTTGAAGCTTAAACCTTTCCGTTTGTTTGCTATTTTTGAAAGATTTGTTGACAACAAACCATGGTTGATTATGGCAATAGGTAAGACATGTATTACTATATATCAATTAAATTGAACAGTATTTTTACATCATAAACATTATACTATAATAGACTTATCTGACATTATTAAATAATATTAATGGTCATATATATATGTACATAGTAAAAAAAAACCAACAACACATTTATTAATATATTAAGTAACAAACTACCAAACTGTAAGACAACCCTATTTACTTTCTCTTATTACATTTCCAAGGTGTTATAGATGTCTGGTAGACCAATAAAAAATGTAAAACCTTTCATTCTAATTGACTTTTTCAACCCAACTGAATTTGTGTAAGGGAAGTAACTCTGATATATTTGCTTGTCGTATGCCCACATGGTTGTACAAAACATTTTGAGACTGGAATTTAAATATCATCAATCCGATTGGCAGTAGTTTAGCAGCCTGAACGTTATTGACTTAATAACACAATTTGTAGTTATATAAGGGGGCAATGAGACAGTTGTCATAAAATTTTAATTAATAGCTTATATTGTTTAGCCTAAACTGTGAGGTGTAGAAATATGGTGTTCATTTGCTCAGAAATAACATCAACGCCACGTGACAATACATGTGTCCAGCCATGGTGACTATATCTACATCATTAATTGAAAAATCAGGAACCTTGATGAAACAGTCAGTTGGTTTACTACTATATGTTAACTATGTAATTTAACTATTTTGACTCTTCCTATATAATTGCATTTAATGATTTAACCTGTGTGAATGATATGGCATGAACACATTTGATAATAAATGGTTAACTATTCAGTTAATTTTCTGAATTAACAAATATAAAATTAGGAAATAGATCTGTAATGGTTTTCCAGATCTTTTTGTAAAGAGACAACAGTGTTACACAAAATGTATACAAATGTCTCTCTCTAAAGTTTGAAACATGACTGGATATGAAAATGAAATATCTGTCAATCATAAATAACATTCATACATTTATATAAAAAGATACTAAACTACTTAAAGTACAGCAATAAACAAATAAACATAAAACACTGTAAATACTATATATTAAATGATATAAATAATAATATCAGCACTATTTAAAACAGAAGGAACTTTTTCTAAGGAATAGAAAATCATAGTTATGCTTTTGATTTCTTCAAACCTATTAATTGTGACAAAGTTCAAGCTTGGCTTTGATAGGATTTCAAATTTAAATAAAAAGACTTTTAAAAGATAAAACTGACAGACATCTTTAAATATTCATAACAAAGTGACGTTTACAACAAATAAATGATAATAAATACACAAACAATGGTGACAGATGAAGATGAATTTGGGCAAATAATATCAATTTGATTTTGATATTGCCTGGGTGATATTATGAATATTCATCAGATGAATTCTATAATTGCTGTTTTAATGTGTAACATGACTAAAATACATTATAAAAAAATGTTTTCTTTTTTTTTTTAAATTACAAAATTTCAGTTTAAAGCTGCAACATATTTTATAAATATCAAAATAACAAAAAGCAATATAACAACAAACAATTTAGTTCCATTCAGAACTGAATTAAAGTGATCATCAAAAATTGTCCTCCTTCAGATGCCATAAAATTAATATATATAATACTGGGGCAAGTTGAGTGTCCATTGCAACACTCTGTATTTGAGTAAGATATGATGCAAAAAGAAACCCCATCGTATTGCAACACCAGCAATACCGGTACATGTATGTGTACACATTCGCTAGTGTATGAAAAGGAGGACAATTTAGATAATCCTCTCTAACTGCTCCAATATAAAACTTATATATAAAACATACAACTTCAATATACATTGGTTGTCAATCATTATAAAATACAAATATTTTATACAAATTAATTATCATTATTTAATACGCATGTTATTTTTCATGCCATCTTGTCAAAAGTGCACCCAGATCTCCAGAAACAAAATTAAGAGTATTTCTTTTATATAAATACTTAGAAATAGTTGTACAATAATTTTGTTTTCATGTAGATATTTAGTACAGTGTTCTTAAAGTAAGTAAATTGATATGTGATAATTACCCATAAATATGTGTATAGGTTAAATGTAGACGAAAGGTTTACATTTGTGTCAAAATCTTTCAGATTAATAAATTATGTACTTATTTTAAAAACTAGAATTGAGTTCTTAGATGTCCCAATAATGTCCCAACAATTATGTTAAATTAGATTCTAAAGTTATTTATTTAAAGATTTCAGACATTCGGGTGTCACAGCAGATTGCTTGTGAATCAGTGGGTTCTGTGTCTTGCAAAAAATACTGTAAAACATGAAATTAAAGTGTTATGGAATGAATACAACGTCCACCAAAAGAGACAACTACAAAGATTACACCTTTTTTTTTTCACATGCAAAAAGAGAAAGAACATACTATTTTCTAGATCAGTTTTCAAAACAATTCTTTATTTAAGTTGTTTAACCAACTGTAGGACAAGAATTGTTTGTAATCATGTCACACCTCAAGACTTCATGCGGATTTCGATTTCTTTCTTAGCCGACATATTTTGCTTTGAAAGTACCATTCACTTCAGATTCTATTTCTACTATTTTAATTGTCACCCTTGGTGGACATTGACCTAAAACCAACAATTTAACAGTCCATAGTTATACCTTTTTATATAAATATGGGGAAACCTTAGCTTATTCGTTAAATATTAATAATATTATTCAATTATTACATCTTTATGCACATCAACAAGTATTATAATATCATTAGGGGTGGATATAAGGGCTTTCAGCCGAGGGACTGTTATTAGTTAAGATCAGAAATAACATAATACAGATGCTTGTATCATAGTGAATCATAAATAAAGTGTAACTTCTTAAAAGAATAAAATGCAAAGAAATAACATTGGGTGTTTTGGCAATGATAATCAAACCCTGCATTGTGCATGATACCCAGAAGTCTAATACCTATATTTAGATCTCAGTGCAGTACCAGTCATAACTCTTCCATTACCAATAAAAATAAAAATAATTAATACTCCACAAATATGTGCTATATAAGATCTTGTACATTTTCAAACATCAGAATTAAATTTGGTCGAAAACTTGTTTTCAGGCTGTTACCTTTTAATCCACCCTTATAAATGAGTTTATATTATTATCAATAATAAACTATGAATTGTATATGGACCCTGTAGTTTTTAAACAATATAACAATACAAACTATAAATTTTACTCTTTATAATATTTTCTTGTCATTTAATTTATTATAGTTGTAGACAAGATTTGATCAAAAAAATCATGATGGTTAGTTTTATGAACATCACAATTTTAAATTATGAATGATTAAAATGATTATTACAAGTCGTCTTGAAGTAGACCTACATGTATTTCTTCCCCATTGTCTCATGGAAATTCTTCAATATATTAATTGTTTTTGTTATACAAAAACTTTGACATTTTACAAAAAGGATATAATTTGGACTTTGGCAATGAGTTGTTGTTTTAGAATGAGTTTTTATATATAGAGCTATCTATAACAGTAAACACAACAAGATTACATAATTTCATGTACATAAAACAATCGTTTGAATATTTGTACAGCAGTGATCAAGCTAGGTAGTCAATATCTATAGTAAATCACAAAAGGGTATTTTTTTTAGATTATTTAACTATGGTTATACTACCTGGATTTACAAATCAATGATTTCTTAAAAATAATTAGCAGGTATTTGGAATAGCAATCTGATTAAAACACAGATTCTATTTCGTTTCGTTTTTTTTATAGTTCAAAATTTCGTTTTGCTTGTCTTTACTACACTAGGATCTGGAAGAGTTGTTATATAATGATGTGAGGAATTAGCAAATGAAATGGTCTGTTACGGCGAGTTTTTGTCGTGAGGTGCACGGAACTGTGGGTAACCCACTAGAAACATCTACACTGATTGGTTCATCAAATGCCTGACATCATACAGTTAAAAGCCGCTCGTATAACCTCTGATGCGACCTTCCACTACAACTGGTCAGATCTTCATGTAGTAGAGAGCCATTGAACGTATAAAAATATGAAACGAAATATAGATCTGTATTTTAATCAGATTGTTGGAATAGCCTTGGCAAGCAATAAAAAAGACAGCACATAGAGAGTAAAGGTATAAATTCTTACAAAAATAAATAGAATATAATTAATTCTTAGAATGAATCTGTTACCAGAATAATCCAAACTGTAAGACATCATTATTTTGTATGACATGTAAGGGAGATATTTCATGCAAGCCTAAAAATCAAAAACTTTTTAAGAACTCCTGACTACAATCGGTAAGAATCCAAAAATACTTTTCACAATAACTCAACATTAAAATTTTTGAAAATTTGTTAAATAATTTGTAAGGATATTAAAGGACCATGATGTCTAGATCTGTGGGACTCGGGAGTCTCAGCAAAAAATCAGATTCTGCGCTTCTTGTAAACTATAGGCCTTCTGTATGCTAATTCATTTTCATACAAACTTATAATAATTACAGAGTAAGGGTTATTCTGGGTACAAATCACAGTATTTAAACTTAATCATCAAAATTCTCTCCAGTTACAGAAGATATATACAATAAACCATGTGTTTCACAGACACATCATCCAATTAAAGACAGAGGACAATGGTAGGCTATAGCTGGTTATTAAGTCAAATGTAAAAGGTAAAACAGAGGATAATTGTAGGCTAGTAAAAAAGTCAAACTAAAGAACAGAAATAAATGGATGAGAACAATAGAATAAAGCTAAAGTAAAATTAAAAACTTAAAAAATAAAACAGAGAACAACATTAATCCTGGTATGGAACCTAATATAAGACAACAATAAATCTATAATAAAACAAGATGTTGCTACATTTAATCATGTAATTAACCTTGAAAGAAAGATCAATAAAATTGTAGCCATAAAGTAGTGAATAAACAACCTTCTGCAGGTCAAATTAATTGAAATGATATGCAACATAATTATTAATAATTGCTTTTGTTTTTAAACTTAATTAAGGACATAAACAATAGTATTTATATTTGTATATGTAGGAAATTTAACCGTTTGTGATTTACTATAGATAATAAACATTAGTAGCACTAAACAATGATTATTATACAATGACTATAAGATATTATGCCTCTTTCACAATTACTTATTGTGCTTTTATCTAAGTTTTTTTTACGTATGAGCCCTGTCTAAACAATCTAACAAGCACTGAAAAATGACAATGTCTAAAAGATTTTGGCGGGAAAATACAATAAATTCATCTAATACCAATGGCCATTTTACACAATCTTCCTGTATATTTTCTGGATTTCAAAGATTTCTGTTCTAAGACTTTCAGCTACATCTAATCTTTATTAATCTTCTGTTTGATCCCCAACTTTGTGATCACAATTTTGATTTTTAATTTTGAGATTCCATACCTCCATGATCACAGCACTTTTCATTGTTCCAAGATTTGATTCAGTGGCTATAAACGGTACTATACTGTTAATATTTTCTGTTTTGATAAACATAAACATAAATGTCTTTTGATATCACTGATGTAAAAAAAGAAACATATTCCAACACGGATAACACTATACTCGTTAAATTTCACATGTGCCTTGGAATTTTACAATTACACAAATCTTCACTATTTCTTGTTTTTTCTTTTGGTAGTCTCACAATGACAAAAAGTCATAACAAATAAAGCAACAGTGTCACAATAAATATATAAATTAACAAAGTTAACTATGTTTACTTAGCGTAGACAACCATGTTTCTATGGTGTATCATGTTTGAGTTTTTTTATTGTATTTTTTAATGCCTGTCTTTTATTGCAGAACCACACTCTAATCACTTCACGATCGTAGTTTAATTTTTCTGATAAATCCGTCATTTCTGCACCTAAAGAATAAAACATTTTCATAAATTGGTAAAATTGAAAATTAGGCTCTGTGTTGACAAACGAGACTATGTTTGACAGTCATAATGAACGATTTCAGTGTATTCCTTAGCTCCAAAAACATATGGTTTGACACCAAAATACTATGTGAGTTATAGGGGATCATTTGGAATGGCGGCCGTCTTGGAGGCCATCTTAAGTTTCTCAAAAATGCTCAAGGGTGACACAGGTTCACCCGGCAGATTCTGAAAGAGGACACCCTTGGCAACTAAAATCAATCATAAAAAAAACCTTTGTATACAATTTCCAGGTTCAGCCATAGTTCTGCCGGACTATATCACTAAATAGAGTTATCTCCCAGTAAATAATATGCAGGATTTTAGCTTACAGTATTTACTGGTTCCAACAGCAATGAACTGGTTATTACAAAGTTCAATGGTCAAGGTAACAGAACAAGAAAAATTAAATTTTGAAGACTTCGTAGAAATAAATGACACAATTCTATCTGATTTTTCTAATGTCTCGAAGCATCTGAAAATCTAAAGGATGGAACCGATTTAAATTCTTAAATTACTTTGAGTGTACAAAAAGCCTGTTCCATTCAACTATCCAGCAATAAACTGGGTTCTCTTACAACTGGTAACACTAAGATCTTATTTACTTGGAAAAACCAAACAAGTTATGCAAATTTTTACTAACCAGAGGGATGTGTATTTCTCTCAAAGTACTGATTTAATACATCAAGAGCTTGTGGTGTAAAAGATGTGCGTCTTTTGCGTTTTTTGGATGGTTCGCTACCAATAAAATCTGTGAGATTATCGACTCCATTTTTATATCTTTCTTCAGCTTCCATCATCCATCGTTCTAACACTGGTTTGATTTTTTGTGCACTTTTTGGAGTAATGTCTAACTTCTCAAACCTGAACAAAAAATAACATTGTATAGACTATAATTACAATATTAATCAGTCTTAAACTGGCTCTATTTACTGTTTGTTTTGCTCTTCTAAAACAGTTGTCCAGTTGATTAAAGATAATATAGCCATTCTTTCATTCACTTGCCTATCAATGTGGCTTCTCAATCATGGGTCTTAAACATTTCGAATTGACAGAATATCAAATTTAGTGGCACAGATGGTAGGCTTACCAGTACAAGTTAATAATTTCTAGGATGCTGGTAGGCTAAACTAAATTACCTCCTTTGACCTTCTTATTCAATGCAATTGTTGAACAGAGAACCATTTGCATACCCTTGATAATATTCTTTATCAAAAAGCCAAGCCCCCTACCCATTGACAACAAACTTGGCAGACTTGTTCTTGGTACAAATGCGCATCAATTTTTGAGAGGACGTCACAATTCTACGATGGTCATGCTGACATTTATGGCTTTTATCCTTACCTACAAATGGCCGACTGACTGTATGCAGGTCCTTCTGTAGCACTTAAAGCTTGCCCTACTTGCGTCTGTGTTAATCCTAGCGATAACCGCCGGATCTTAAACTGTCGTGCAAACTCTTTAATCTCATCTAAATTAATTCCATCAACTGTGGTACTTTCAGTAGAATTACCCACTGTATCTGGAAGAGATAAATAGTCTGTTTCCATGATTATAAAGACTGTATATTTACTTATTCATTCAGTCAAAAAATAAGACAAAAGCAGATTTTTTCAAAAAATATCATTCGAACGTAGCCATTTCCTACAGTAGTATTTATTTGTAAAAGAACAAATGGAATTTTGTTTTAAAATCACTGACGTATAACTTTAGTAGTTATGTAGAAAACTGTCTGTTATCCATGTAAATTAGGCGTAAAGCTTGAGATCAAAACCACATGATTTAAAGAGCACATTTTAGACAACTCAACCCTCACTAATAATAAAACTAAAAGACACTGAATAGCTCATAAATGACAATTTAAGCACATTTTCTACAAATTCTATGTATCTTACTGTCAATGACCATTTATAAGTTCTGAGATTTTAATGATGTATTAAAACAATCTACTATTTACATTAATTGAATACCAATACATAAAATTATTTTAATATACCCAAAATATATTTTACAAAATGGCTCTTTCAGCAAATGAAAACATATTAAGTATAATTTCAATATTTACTTGGTAATAATTGGTTGATACTGGGAGGAAGTCCATTACTGGTTGTTATTGGTGTAACTGCTGCTGGTGGGTTACGTGGTGTGGTTGCCGCGACAACGGTTGCATGACCGCCTGCTACAGCTTGTGTTAAAGTTTGTTGTAATGAGTTATTAGTTGATGGATTGGTATGGTTGACAGTGGATGTAGAATGGTTGTTAGCACTAGCTGCAGCTGATTGACTAGATGATGTGGAATGACTATGAGATACCACTGGTGATAAAACCTGCCAAAATTTAAACAGATATTATCTCACTGTCCTTAACCACCCATGGTGGGTTATAACTACCTATTTCAATATACCAATGATTCTCAAATTTACATTTCGATATGTTCTTAAATATAAATTTAGATCCTTAAAAATAACATAAATAAAAAAAAAAGCTCTGCCATCAATGTGCTATAACACCAGCACCTTAACAACTTAATTTAAGGTCAGCAGACCTAGCTGTCAATCATAAAGTACTTAGTTCCTTTAGCAGTAAGTAAATGGTGAATTATGTCCTAACTATTCACAATCAGTCTTTCTAATTCTTCATTTTATAACTAACCAAATAGTTAATATAACACTCTATAATTTATAATGACTTACTTTACTTAAACCAGCAACCTGTGGTGAGACGGCTAGTAATTGACTATGTGAACCAGCTGCTAATAATTGTGGAAGTGCGGCTGCTAATTGACTAGTTATAGCAGCACTACTTAATGCATGATGACCAGCAGACGCACTAGAACCAACTGAAAAATATAAACAAATATTTTCAGTAAATATTCCATACAAATGATTGGTCAATATCTGCATTAAATAATGATCGGTGCTCTTTCTAGAACACCTGATACCACGTCTTTAAGAAAGTTTTTTAGGGTTTAAAAGATTACCTGGTAACCCAAGACTGAGTGGTTGTGCCAATGCTCCTAAACTTGCTAAATTTGTAGCTAACATTTGACCATTAGATGTGGTTAATAACTGTATCTGTTGGTTACCGCCCATTGCCATAGAAACTGGTATACTAATAAATTGTTGGGCTCCATTTCCTGTAAAAAAGAGCAAGAACAAATTACTAATAGGAACATACACACTTACAAGTTGATTCTGAAGTGAATAATACTTGATCGTTGTGACCATTGGATGTATGCACTACACCTTCAATTTAATTAAGAATATTCAAAGTTCACTCGTTTTCATTGACAGAACCTTTCATCTGAAACTCCACATGAGCTGTGCACACGATATGAACTCTAGATTGCTTTAATTGACATCCTTGGCACATTTCAATATGGTATGATATTACCAATCTTTTCTTAAAAAATATAATTAGGACAATATCAAATTATTTACAGACTGGGAAAAATATAATCAAGTTATAGTAAGGGCCTAAGGGGCTTGTTCCTAGAAAAATCTTTAAGCCCAGATCCCGTCCAACTCAAGACCCAATTTTATAAAGTTTATTTTCCATATCAGTTTTATTAGGAATTAAATGAACATGCGAGAAACTGAAGAAAGTTTGTGTTTCTTTCTCTTTATTATAGTCTCAGTCCCTAGAGAAATATTCTTATTTCAGTCACAAAGGTCAAATAAAAATAAATGTTCTGGTTCTCAGAAAATCCTGGGCCCGGTTCCTAGAAAATTCTTAAAGTCAGCACAAAGTCATGCTTCACTAAGTCATGCTTCACTTTTTCTTACGTAAGAAATTTATAAAAATACCGTCCCTAGAAAATTCTCAAGACCATCCTTACGTAAGCACAAGCCAAGTATAAGTCTAAGCACATTGTGACTGGTAAAGTTTACCATAAACTGAGACTACAATGCTCTTTAACGTCACAAAAACAACTTTGGTATGTGAATTACGTCATAAATTTGTATTTATATGGTTGATTTAGATGCATATGACATGTCCCCTATACACATATAAAATGTGCCACAAGATAAAAAAAACCGCAGACACATACAAACTAACTGAATATATGTGAGAGCGCCTGATCTTAAGTAGCCCGTGTGTTTGTAGCCTATTGTTTACTAATTGACAAATAAATAAAATGGTTTCAGGGTCTAAGCAAAATTTTCTATAGGCGTACTAGTAGACTATTCTTAATTTCTTCTGGAGAAGGATTTTCTCTGTTTTGTAATTGTCTCTTTAGTATCAAAAGGTGTCGGAAATGCCGTCGAATAACTGTACGGTCAGCCATCTTTTTTGAATGGAAACAGACATAAGGTTGGTAAGCAAGCCGTATACTTTGCTTGGGACTTGTGCTTAGATTGACTATATTTAAGAACGAAGTTGTGCTCAAGTTTTTTCTTGGAACGCATAATAACGTTCTTGTGCCTACAATGAAGTCTACTTAAAATCTAAGCACAAGAACGTTCTTAAGAATTTTCTGGGAACACAAAATAAGGTTAGTTTACTTGAATGCGAAGTCTACTTAAATCTAAGCACAAGAATGTGCTTAAGAATTTTCTAGGAATCGGACCCAGCTTTATTTAAAAAGAGTCTCATGACCTATTTTTATTTCTAAAAAATGAAAAAATAAATATGGTCTTATTGATCATGGCACATAATTGTTTTCCCCGGGTTACACCGGAAGTAATGCTATAAATTTTTTTAAAATTGTAATTGTACCGTAAGATCAATTATCAAATATGTAACTGTGATAAATGTAATTGACAATCATAAATGATACTGGATAATCATACAATACATCCAACAGCATGATAAGATAAATGCAGTGCCTTGATGATGTTAATAAGAAGTTATTTAGCCCAGTAGTGATGCTTTGACAAAATAGAAACTCAACAACAAAATCCCCCCTTCCGTCTCAGATTTTTAGGAAGAATTGCCTGAGAACTGGAATATTTTTTTGGTGTCCCTTTCATCTAAATGAATATTTTTTTCATGTCGTTTGGTGTCACTTTAATCTAGAAGACTACAACTTTGTCTCACCATTGTATCTGTGAAAATCTGATAAACCCTGTGCTGAGTTAAAACCAATACTGACCTGTTGAAACTGGTATAAGTAGTTGTTGTACACCTAATTGTGAAGCTGTTGCCCCTGCAGCACCTGCTGCCCCTGCTGCCGCCGACTGACCAGCAATAAAAAACTGTGGTGCCACCTGGGGTTGACCTAATAGCTGCGTATGACCAGATAATGACGATAATAAGCCTGAAATATATAAATTACTTAGTTGTTGGTACTCAGTTCAAAAGACAGGACACAAACTTAACACATCTTGAAAAATCTGAAATGCTTCTATTCAATTAGTATGTCACAGACAAGTCAGTTTTAAAAATACGGTCCTTATTGGTCAAGGTTATAGCACAGTTTTCATTCAGCAAACCTCGGCAGATTCCGGTACCCTACATCTAGCCTGGGATGTATGACGGTAAGTGATATGTACCTACGGCAATACAATTGCGATGTGGCACCGGTTTACGAGAAAACAAATCGGTTTCGATTACCTATCTCGTTGTGTACATGATGTAGGTCTCGAGTTGATATTCGATTTGGTTCTTGTGAACGTGCCGAGTTGCCTCCTAATATGGCTGGAGACTGAAGAATTCAGGAAAAATGTTAAACAATTCATTTTCTTTATTCTGTTCTTGAAGACACCACCAAAAAATAAAAACGAGAAGTTGTACCAGTGTTGACTGTTCCCAAATGTCTCGTATTCGTATTAGGAATGTCCATGATATTCATATTTTAACGTAAACTTCATAAGAAAATGAACTAATGTAGGCACGTTGTGTCGCTTGTGGGGGACGCCATCTTAAAAATCGAATTGTCAATCCGGTAGGCGAGCCAGTTACAAGATTTTCATAATCGATTTGGCAAATCGTCGTGGTCAATACAACAATTAGATGAAACTGATTAGGCTAATTTTTGCTGTAAATGTGTTTGAATCAATCTCATTAAAACATAGATCATATTTCGTTTTGTTTTTTATAGTTCAAAATTTCGTTTACTTGTCTTTACTACACTAGGATCTGGAAGAGGTGTTATATAGTGTAGGCCATCGAAAGTATAAAAAAAAACAAACGAAATATAGATCTGTATTTCAATCAGATTGTGTTTGAATAGGATTTACAAATTGATTAGCCATAATCGGTTTGTCGTGAAAACATAAGATACAGTGTTTCAATAGTGTTCATATTAAACACAAACATAAATATAAAGGGTTCTATTATGTACACTCCAACCAGTAAACATACAGGAGCACCTCAGTTTTTCATACCATCTAAACGATTTCACCTTACATATTGCATGCACCTCCATGATAAATGTCTACAGAGAAAATGAAATGGGATTTAATGTCTATGACACAAGACAGTTCATTACAGGACCATAAATCAAGCCACTTTTTTTGTTCAAAATGGCTAATCTTGTCAATTGATTATAAGCCCACGGTTGTTGATATTCGAAGTTGATATTCAACAACCATGGAAACGTCACTATAATTTCAACAACACCATTTACTTATGGACCAATTCAAACAAGATTTATAAAAAAATACCTCAAGCTTTCTAATAAACTTCTAGCATGCAATTTTGGCGTAAACAGAGAAAGAAGAAAGAAAGAAAGAAGAATCCCTGCCATTGACTATAAAAGCAAATCAATATAGTCAAGTCATCTTGACACAGCTGTATATAAAAGAAAAGAAGTTGAAGAGTATTGTTCACCTTTAGTGCTGGTATCTGATAATGATGAAGTAGTAGCTGTATCCCCGACTGATACGGATGACATGAATAGATGATCTGTCAGTCCCAGGTGCGTGTTATTTGCCATAGATACTCCCGGTAGAGAAACGGAGGGCATGGTAAAAACTGATGATTGGGAGGCCAGCGGTGACTGGGTACTTGTTGCTGATAACATAACATCCTGAAAAATGTAAAGAAGAAAATTATATTTTTATTTATCATAGTACATCCACGTACATAGTCTAATTATAATTATAATATATAAACTTCTTTATGTTTCTTTTACCTGTTACTCCACTTCTCATCAAGTGATGCGCAAGTTGTGAATGAAAGGCTTTGGTTATCCTGATATTTGATTGGCCGCCTTAACAAAATCAAAAGGCACTACTACTATGTGGTCGTAACAAGAACATATTTTACTTGAACATGTCTTAGATCTTAATGCCGTGACTAACTTAGAAAAGGGAATGAAAATAACATCTACATGTAGTTATAATTATAATGGTTGTGAAATATATATGTTGGACTAATATACATCTGAAAATCTATTAATCAACGATAATAAATATTTTGCATGGATTTCATGACAAAATAATTTTATGTTTGATGGCAACAGTCAAAGGCAATTGATGGATGTTTCCCAAGACATACATTGTGCAATGTTATCATTCACAATTGCATGAAGCATCAATGAATGATAGATATTGCATCATCGATGAGTTTTTGGGAGCCACCATTGCTAAGTGAGTAAGACCCCTGGCTCGCTAGACTGGAGGTTGCAGGTACACTCCCAGTGTTGGCCGAGAAAAATCATCAAGATTTCCTGGCATGGTCTCCCCTGGTCTGTGGTGCAGGACGGAGGGCCTGACAAGAACAGCTGTCTAGTCATTCAGATGGGACAAAAAAAACGAGGTCCCTTGTACACAATGGCATGCACGTAAAAGATCCCTTGGCAGTTGGAATCTTATCTAAGAGTAGGCCGTAGCAGCGCTGTCTGGATAAAAATTTCACACATAGTACACTTCATAACATATGCCCTTTTTCATTAGTCCAGTCAGGACAGAACAGTAGGATGTTAAACCTCATTTCATTTTTTCGATGAGTTTTCATCAATAAAGAAATCCAAACACAAGCACAAAACGTGGACATGGGTAATATTGCCAAAATATTCAGAACTTTATGTCTGTAATGTAGTTTTCATTTTACAGTTCAGTTCTAGTCAACTTGTCGGAATAACTGTACATTATATTGACCAATCATATATAACATAGCGGTCATTATGCTATACTGAGTGTGAATTTAGATGAGACAGAAACCAGAAATCAATCATCTTGGTCACTGATTGTGTAAACAGATAATACAATGTACCCAAACCATTTAATAAATAAGCCTTATTAGTATAAGTACAGATACAGACTGATAGCTCCCAAGTCACTGTTAACATAAATAACCCAAATCCTGCACAATTACAAATCAGCTCCTCAACTTGCATGTACATGTACATTGTGTGTGTAGAATGAACTTTTATAATTCGGAATCAGAGATACAGTAATATAGTACAACTCTTAACAATTCGGAATGAGAGGGAATATATCATACCTCCCATGCAGTATTTTGTGAATTTAGTCCATTTACTTAATTGTGTGTAGAATGAACTTTTATAATTCGGAATCAGAGATACAGTAATATAGTACAACTCTTAACAATTTGGAATGAGAGGGACTATATCATACCCCCCATGCAGTATTTTGTGAATTTAGTCCATTTACTTAATCTCTCTAATTGGTATGTCATGTTTTCAGGTGTGGTACATCCTTTTTTTTCAGGGCCGATCATTTAGTTGATGCTATCACATTGCAAACATTGATTTGGGGGGTTGTTAGGAGTTTTTTGGGCTTTTTTTTTTCATAGTGTGTTATAGTGGAGTGTGCAATATGTTATAACACACTTAATCTATTATAATTAATGATTGAACAACATGCTATAACAGACTGTCCAATTTGTTATAATGGCCTAATCAATGCATTATAAAAACATTCAACCCATTAAAATGTATTCAGCAACAAAGAAAATAAGATAAAGTTATCAGAACAATACTCTATTACAAATTGATAATTCATGTTAAATATTGATTATGCCACACAAGTCATTTTCAAAAATATGACATCTTTCATATTAATATTCTCTTATAAAAATCTTTTCATAAATATTCAAACAATGTAGCTAAAATATCTTATGAAGTTTTCTACAATTTGCAAGTCTAAAGTATTACAAAAGAAACCGATATTTGTTTGTCAAGAATATTCCTGTCTAGTAGAGTCAGTGTTGAGATTTAAGATGAATCGATAAGCACTAGGTATTGTAAATCAATGCCCTATCAACCTGATGAGGACATTCTCAAAAATCAACCAATACCGGTAATAATTTTCATGTGGCATTTCTTTAATTATAATTCTATCTTTTGAAGTTCTTATTCTTCTCCTTGTTAACAAGCAGTTTTCTTCTTAATAAGCCAATCAAAGAGAATATAAGATCAATGGGTACTACTACATATAAAGAATTTACTACTATCTTGGCAGGAGTCTCTCTTTAAAATTAACAATAGCTATATCGGTAAATCTGATCTTTTTTATATCTTATATTTTCTGTTAAAAAATCAATGAAACTTCAATAAAATCTGATTAAAACTGTCAGCATGAATTGCTTTCTCCACAGGATCACATAATTTTTTCCATTTATTTATTGTACCAGCTTACTATTGTATGCCAGTCACGACCACATTTCTAAGCTTTATATTGATTAGATCAATTTAAACAAACATTTAACTCAGGATGAATTCAAGAGCTTTTTACTTTTAAAATACCCCAATGTATTGGATTAATTTGATAACTTTGTAATAAAATCATGAAATGGTTTGGGTTTTTTGATTAATTCATTGCAGGTTTGTTTTCAGTGAACCTGTATTACTGGGACAATGGACACTTAAAGAGCGTATAATTCTATTCTTTGGAACCTTAAAATAGACAAAAATGGATCTAAAAGCTCATATTAATGTAATATGAATGTAAATATGATGATTTATATTCAATTTTTAAGTTTTTTATTGTAATTTCTCATCAATTATGTTTGGTGAAATGTGTGGACAATCCAAATTGAGTGGCAGTTGTTTATGTCTGCTTAGTCCACGTTTTTCATTATTATTTTGTCATTTATGATTCAGCCATTACTATAGATTTTAAAATGTTCATTATGTCTTAAATATTGGATATTAGGATCCCATATTTTCATTGGAAGATAACAACACCAATATTGATTGAAATGGACCAATATTGAACTTTAATTTGTGTTTTTAACTTTGAATTTTATGATAATATTGCGTTAGAGGTTTAGCTCCTTTAAGACTGACCCCCGGATTCATTAACTTCATTTGATAGTATATTTATTATTCATTTTATTATTGGATGTGTAACAAGTTTTTCCATTTGGTCGTTATGTGTTGTGTGGTTCTCCTGTACTTTCTAATAGGGTTTAACAACACAATACTTCTGTCATTTAATACTAGCTTAGTAAATTCTCATTTCATTGGTTATGTGTACAATGTAAGGAGAACGTTGCTGGCAGTAACGTTTCTAACTTACTTTCTTCAAATTTCAACTGTTACAGGTTGTGAGCATGTCAATGTGTGTACAGGTATTAATCTAACGAATGTTAATACTTTCCTCCACATCACTGTCAATACCAATTACACCATCCCCTTAAAGTGAAAACTAGGCCTGGAAAATCCACTATGTGTTATTATCTGCATGCTCATGCCAATACTTGGTAATCATAGCCCCCCAACTTTATAAATTGCTAAGCTGGATCAAGCAACCTTTCCAGAAAAAATCATGTTCTTTTCAAAATAATTCAAATGTAGATTCGACATGACATTCATCCTTTCTATTATCTTTGGTTAGTAGATCAATAATTCAGTATTATTTCTCAAAATAATTTTTTCACTGTCCAAAATTGTTAAATCAAATTATCTAAAATATAGTTATCAAGCTTTTCAAAAACAAATAATGGATGAATTAAAATAGTTCCATAATATAATTATCAAACAGTGGTTTGCCAGACATAATGACATGTTTTCCTACTAATAAATCTACTGGAACTAAAACCCAGCTACGTGATTTTAATGGAATTCTTCTGTTATGATGCAGGCATTGTCAACAAAAGGCAGTCAAGTGGAAATGTTAGATTTTGTTATCAAGTACAGAGTGATCCATGAACAAGGGAATCTCCATTACTTTTGTAAGGAGATTCTGTTAAAGTGACTAGAAATATGTGATAGACATGCACAGATTATTAATAGGAAGGGTGTTGAGAAATATGTCTGCAAATAACAACTGATAAGTGTTGCTAACATGTGGTGCGTACAGGCAGATCCTAGAAATGCTATGATAATCCTATTTACACTACAAAAAATGGAAAGGTACTTAGTCAGGACCTGGAACTTTACCAACAAAATCAATAAGTTTGGACAGTTTTATGGAATTTGAAAGTAACTGTTAACTTTGTTGTACAAGCTGCTTTACTTAGTCATATTTCATCTGTTTTTACATATCTAAAATGGTTCAATTCTCTCTAGTATTTACAAAAATACGATGAATTGAAAATTTGCTAATATTTGGCATCCTCTGCAGACGATATAATCTTCCCTGATTTTTTTAAACTCTAAATGGATCCAGGACGGGACATTATCTACGTTGATATTTTGATCTCTTAATTAAATGTTAAATAATCAATTTGAGAACGTCTTATAATGAAACACATGTAAGCTGTGAAAATTAGATATTGTCTGAAAAATGGCAACGAGCTTTAAGTTAGAAAATATGGCAAAACTATTTTTAAATCTCGAATTTAAATAATATTAACCATGTTTGCCTGTTTGACTGTGTCTGACCCAAAAGTTCAATGATAGATTCATGCCAATCCTAGCTCATCTATTATTAATTAAATTTACAAAATCAATAGCTTGACTTATTTTGACCAGTTTTATAAAAATATTGAGAACAATATTGAAGAGTGTGGATATTGGTAACATTATTGATTGTGTGTGAGGAATAATGATATGTAAACATCTTCTTTATGAAGCCTGTCAAATATCCCACAATTAATAGCCATCTCTCTGGTTATATTTTACATGGACATAGTTTTCATGTTGTATTCGTGCAAACATGTTTAAAGTAGCTAATTAACTCTAACTCAAATATCATCCGAAGTTTTCGATATATGAAGGGCTTCTGATATGCAATATTTAAGACAAAATAAACATTTTACCATTGGTACACGAATTGTGTAGCATACATAATGCTTTTCAGCGACATTTGTAACAAGGGACTCGATGAATGAGGCTAGACATATTCAAGAAGTTATGTCAAACAGTGATGCCATATTCTATTCTGGAGAACATGCGCAATAAATACTATCGGTGTAAACTGGAATAACCAGACACTAGACATTGCCATTCGATTGAGACTTCTGGCATATTTCGCCGAACATAACTGATTAGAAATTAGAGTAAAAACAGATTGAATGGAAATCAGTTTATATACATTTATATTAAATTATTATATGCGTTGCGACCCATTTGTGTCAATTCCTAGGTCCCAAATATGTAGTGTTTGGTGGAATTTTATTCATAGTGGGAGATTATGAAACATATTGCAATAAAAACTTTGAAATAGATATGGCAGGGCATTCTATTCAGCTTTTGTTCTTAAGAGGATGTAGTACATTCAACTAAGTCTGTTTCTTGAGGGTCTGTCTGAGTCATATTCTTAATTAAATCAAGTTTTAATTTGCTTCTGTTGGGAGAAAATTTGGGAGTGATATTTGGCAATACAGTAAAACATTTTGGACATATAGTCCTAATTTCTGGAAGATGCTGCTTGATTTTAATTTTTTCTAGAAGAATCATATGGGGATTCGATCCCCCCCCCCCCCGCCTTGCATTTACATTTAAACACCTATTTACATATGAATAGAGTACCTGCTGTACCTCATCAGCAAGTCTGTCATTTTCTGTAAAGTTGAATTGCAGATATTATAAGCAAAATACACGGGAGAGGAGAATTCCGTTTTGACAGTGGAAGTCTTTAAATTTGAAAACACCCAAACATGTTTTCAACTAAACAATCTGATCACAATTTATTGCACCGGACAAACCAAGTAAAAAAACAAGGTTAACACAGGCTATGGCATCAACTTTTTGTTTAGTTTCCAGCTGAAATCAGTTCAAATGACGAATTTATAAATTTTAATAATCATCCCAATTCAGATGTTGAGAAGCACTAGAGTTTCTTAACATTAACAAGCCTCTTAAACTTCAAAAGCAAATCAAGCACTACACTGTATCATTCAGTCTTATTAATAAAATAAAATTGACTGAATACCATTAATCAATCATATAACAAATGATGAGATAATTAATGATGGCAATAATGGATGCTGTTTTCTGATTTCTAAAATGCGCAATGCTTCAAAATTTGTAATGTTATAACACTCTATTTCAACTCTATAATTTCTCAACAACAGCTAAAACCACTGAAATAAACATTTAGGTATTTGTCGACATTTAAGAGCACTAAATATTTTTCTTTATTCATGAATGAAGTTAATAATTAAATCAAAGACAGTCTACATTTTTTGCACTCTCTATTTTTTTTCCATATAATTTCAATTAATAATAAGCTTCATTACTAATGAACATTAATGAAAGAAGGTAAAAACTGCAATATAAGAAAAAATAACTCATTGAACATTAGATTGAAAAGAAAAATTATAAAAAATATGCGTTTAAATACTTCCTAATCAAGACCAACTCTTTAATGTTATAAATTGAAATTTGCTTTCAGTAATCAACAAAAAAAAAAACCTCCTGTATTACAGTAAACAGCATTCAAAGTTCTTTAATTTATGAAAAATCATTCCATAAATCATAGAAAACACAACATTAAATCTTTATTTTTTTAAAACACATTAGTTTTAAAATCCATACCTTCATATATTTTTTAAAATATATCAATTAAAATATAAGTAATGTAAATAAGTATATACATGTAGTTAAGTATACTGTGGTACGGTGTTAAAGCAGTAAGATAATGTGGTATAATGAGATCAAATTATTTAATCCAGAATCATAATGTAGAATCATGTTGCTAGTGGCTAAATCAGTCAAGCACTACCAATTCAATAGTTTATCTTAGCTAGCTCACTGTATGCCTCCATCTTTATTTAAGACAAAATCACCCTCACCCTTCCTGTCAATAATCCAAATATTCTCGCCAAAATGCTGTGGTTTCCGTAACCATGTTTGAAAATGTACATTGATCCAAGTTGAACATAAGTAATATACATACCTTATGGCAGGCAGTCTCATTGTAAACGATATTTAAGATAAAATATGTTTGAAATTATCAGCCAACAAGATGCTCGCAAGTTCTTCCTCCACTCTTCTTGGCGCTTTCCTAACACCTTATTCCATTTGGAACCAATATGGAGCCATAAGCTTTTCAGTATCCCCCCCAGCAACAGGAGTGTTGTCAACATTAGTAAAAATAATGGTAAAGTCAGAGATGGTTCATTCCATATAATTAACATAGATTGTTAATGAGTTTGAATTATTACCTGCATAAACTATGTAACTACCTGAGAGAGGCTCAGAGCTGACGGACAGAAGAGCAGAAACCAAGATGGCTTACCTGTTTAATTATTGCTGTTTGAGCAAGTTTGGCTGGATCTGGTTTTGTTTCTCCATTTAGACTTTCTGTGGCCGTCCCATCATTAGAATCAGTGTCCATTTTTAAATGTGTAAAGGAATTCCAGAGTCAGGTGCTGTCTGGCATTAGATCTCGCGTCTGCAAGACAAGAAGAGCTGGTAATGTTCTAATATTGATTTTTACTGATTCTCTCAGCTAGAATAGCCTTTATTTCTGTATGCATTCACCATAGTCTATTTCTTAGCATTATTTGGTAACAAATTTACCAAATTTTTGGGGAGGGGGAATGAGGAATGCTCCCTTTGCTAATTAATAATTCACTCATATATAAACAGACGTGAATATTTCATTGAACAAAGAAAATTATTATAATATGAGGGGAAACTGTCATAATATATACAGTACACGCGTACATGTAGCTACGCAAACTCCAAGCCCTTGCCAATTACATAGATCAGGACTCATTGGGTAGACAAGGCTTGCTTAATATATAATCAAGCTCATCATGTGATTTTAATGCAAGCGAGCAAACCTTAGAATCCAATTTATTTATCAATACAACTATGGATTTACGTAAATGCGAAAAAGTTACTGTGAGATGTCCATTATATCAAATTAGATTATTTCTGAAGCAGTAGACCTCCATTAATGGTAATAGCTTTGTTTAGATATATGATGAACCATTTCCTATCACAATATTTATATATCATTTCGTACTGGGAATATGAAAATTAATGCACATCATTATATTAAGTGTATAAAATAGTTAATACACAACAGCTATTTTCTGGTTATAAATTTGGGATATGGTATTAGGATATTTATGTAAATTTGAACAAGTAATATCTATGAGGTGGTTAATGATATGTACATTTACTTATCATTTATATACATGTAATAAATATAAACAGTGTAAAGCCATCAGACGATTTCATAATTTATCTTTAACTAAATACATAATTTAAACAATGTAATCAAATCAGTAAAAAAGAAATAATTGAATTAAGATTTATAAAACAAGATCATCAGAAAAATTACTGACTGAAGAAACAAGTATATTGTGCTGTCTGCTCTGGCAAATTTATAATTTTCTATGAACACAAAGTAAGTAGATGTTTGGATGTGTCTGTTTTGAATATTATATAACTTTTGAGTTCAAAGTTATATTTCCTCTCTTTAAAAAAGAAGTACAGGACGAGTACTATGGAACAGGAACTGAGTGTGCCTTTATCGCAGCCTTCTTGGAATTGTGATGTCATATCAAACAAGCATACCAAGTTTTATGTCGATCGTATTTAAATTGGCAGAGCCTTGGGCTCTTTTGAAGAGCGCTGCACGATGAGTAGCGCTTTGGTTCCGGGTCCAAATGAACCCAACATCAAAACAGCTACTGTAGATGTATTTCAAGTTATAAACTAGTTCATCAATAATGATGCTGAAGCATTATTTCAACACTGAAAAAAGACTAATTTTGCTTTATTTATATGTAATAAGATCACAATTAGGCTTCTTCCAACTGCCTAAAACAATCAATGAAACTCTATAACACAACTTTTGAATTCATTTTTAATCACCATCAATGTAGATAATTACGTGTTTCGGTCCTTCGGTCGAAACACCTATTGTTTTCGTAAGTGTTTTTATTATTATTTTTTTTTGTGAAATTTAATCACAAAACTGTACATGGTGCAAACATTCTGCCAACATAGATGTGGTTGGCGTGGATCTATTTATTAAATATAAATTGGTTTATTTTTGACAATGGTGTTTTACGGATGGGACAAAAAATAAAATCAGACTGCTTATGTATCGGTTATTATATTAAACATACATTATGCAAGAGTTAAATCTGCCAATTGCAGGTCTTTCTTTAGGCCTGAAATGTTATCTAAATGTATCAAGTTGAAACTTGGTAGCAATAAGAAACACATTGATACCTCCAAAATGGTATATTAAAACTTTTTGTGGTTCCAGAAACTACTAGAAATTACTGAGGCTTTCCGATTTTTCACGAACATGAATGGTTCTCTCCATTTTAAAAATAGACCAAAAATGACATATGGTAGAGTTAGCCCTAGATATTATCTTTCATTTTCAGAGAATTTGTTCCAAAACTTTTTTTTTGTTTTGAACCTACTCCAAATGGCAACAATTCTTAGGGAGGCAATTTTTGAATTTCGATTTCGTTTACTTCCAGTTTCACTTTGAATTTTGTTTGACTTTTGACCTATCGGTGACCTAACCTTTCAATGACCCTTGACCTTTGTAGATATGATGACCCTGATGTCTACTAACAATTAATATCAAAAGTTTGGTCTTCAAGTATAACTTCCTGTTTTATTACGAGTTGAAAATGACCATTTTTTCCTCTTTAATAGGTATTGGATGTTACTATACTCAATAATTAATGGTGTAACTTGATTATTGACATGACAAGGTACGACCTGACGTACCGAAACACGTCAGTAGTCGGTACTCCTTCGGAGTTCTAGTTTAGTTTTATTTCTGAATTTAATCTGCAGCAATTAACATTGTACTCTCTCCTCTCCCTACTGTCTCCCTCTGTGTTTGGATAAGTTTGTCTGCTTTACTGTGCAGTATGCAAAATGCATCAAATTATCAACCATTTTGTAAATGAAAAATATCAAATTCTGTCACAATTGACAATTTCAGGAAATTATCAACTGTTTGTCTCTCTTGATACATTTGTTTAAAAAATTAAATTAGTTGTGCATTGAAGAGGAAAAAGATCTCTTTGTAAAGTTGCATCGCAGTGCCAAGGGATCTTTTTTCTAATTTATTAAATGTGTAGGCAACAACAGGATAAATGCACTGGAGAACTGAACGGAAACACCAGATAAGGAATCTAATAACTAGCGGGGACATGTTTAACAAAACAAGTTATTAAAAAACGCCTGGGTGTTTATATAAGCTAGCAATTTAAACACTAGATTATTTCTTATTGTGAAATTCTGGCTCAAAATAATGGCCAGCATAATTTTGTTAGTGCTCTTTGAATGAGTCCTTTTGAATTAGATTTTGGCTCCGGTATAAATCCGTAATAATCTATTTTTTTGATTAATTCTAGAACCTTAGAGAAATAGAGTCCTTGTAATAATATGAGTTAGCCGATAATGTGTCATCCGATGTCTTAATACAATTGAGTAACTAACTGTACACATAGCAGTTTAAAGGCAGAGAAACATCTGATCCTTTATAAAATGACAATTAAAGGAACACTGGGCCATCAGGTGTCAGTATGACAGGCTTTTCCCAGTCAAATAGTTCTTTGATTCTGTTAGACCTTTTTTTTAGTAAGTTATTAGTGCTTTTTAAGATCTGTTTGGTGGGTAAAATAATCTAGCCATAAAAACTTTATGAACAATACTTCATTATAATTTTGAAAGAGAATGGCCTAAATGACACCTCTCCTATCTACTTACATAAATGTCAAGAGATTATCCAACCTTTAATCTGAGAACATTTTGTGAAAATATGAGCTTTATCAATGATTTGATAATATAATAACTATATTTTTTATCTTAAGCTTCTTAACTACAGTTTAAAAAATACTTTTTATACCTTATTTGTCTGTTAATGAAATTGGTTATTGACCTATCTTTCTATTTGTTTAATAACTAGTAATTTAAAGGCAGAAAAACGTCTTCATAGTAAAAGTTAGTTTGAATTAAATGTATGCTTGCAGCACTAAAACTGACACTTAATCAATAGTATAGCTGGCTTTAATAAATTCTACCAAGACTTGCCATAACTTATAAAGCAGATCTAGAATTTCTGAAGACATTTAACATTTTTATTGATTATTTCTTGTCAGATCCCAGGCCAAATTAAGACTAAGCTGTTAGATTTTATTGACACGAGTATACATTAGTGAAGTTGGTTTGGGTGGAATTAGGTTTGTGGTTTTACTTTGAAGAGTAGCAACACTGTATAAATTGGAAGTTGATTCAAGCTTACTATAAATAGTATTAAAGGAGCTAAATCGCTAATATTTGGGAACTAGAAATTGACACAATGGGTCACAACACATATAATAATGTAATATGAATGTATATAAACTGATTTACATCCAATCGTTTCCATTTTACTCTAATTTCAAATCAGTTATGTTCGGCGAAATACACCAGAAGTCTCAATTGAATGGCAATCTCTAGTGTCTGGTTATTCCAGTTGACATAGTATTTATTGCGCATGCTCTCCAGATAAGAATATGCCGTCACTGTTTGTCATGACTTGTGGAATATGTCTAGCCTCGTTCTTTGAGTCCCTTGATAGAAATGGGACTGAAACACATTATGGTACACAATTCGTGTACCAATGGTAAAATGTTTATTTTGTCTTAAATATTGGACATCAGAAGACCATCCTTTCCCGGCAAGATCACAACATCAATGTTGATTTAAATTGACAAATAATTTGTGTTTTCAATGTCGAAGACTTTGGATGATATTTAGTTAGAGACTTAGCTATACTTTAATATATATTATCCACAGAAAACAGTACATCTCCTTGTAACATGGGCTACTTTATAAATAGAGTGAGTAGGAGCAGAACTGTTTATCTGAAGTTCAAATGCAGACAATTTCAATTCATTCACTGACCAATAGTGTTATGATTTTTCAACCCATGCATTAAAACTTTCACAATCTTGTTTTAGACTGTGTTTAATAGAAGAAAATCTGCATTGTATGTTTATTTTTACCTTGTCGGTTAAAGATTAGAGTTAATTACGCATATGTTGTTTTTTTGCCATGAAGATAACTTACTGTGCATGCCCAAAGCTAATTGGAACAGTTTTTAACAAAAGCATTCTCGAAGATAGAGAGCTGGAACTGTATTTGCCCCATCTTAGTGTTTCGACAATAAAGTTAAACTGGTTTAACGATCGCCAGGATTTTAAATCAGTTTAACTTTAGCATCTGAACAGGCTATTAGATTAGCAAATAGAATTTCACAAGTTCAATTAAGTAGTTATATATAGGTAAACTTGGTCAATGACTACCAATTAAATTTAGTCCTTGATAAAGCTAAGATTCCCAAATTTTGGTACTACTGGTCTTCATTTCAGGTCACATCCATTATCAGTCAGGTTTAAAAGAGGTCCATTTTTTCCTCAATTCAGATTTAAATTTAAGTTCACTACACTTCTAAAAATGTTTTTAAAGCAACACAAACACATAATAGAGATGATTCTGGTAAACAAAAAAATAAAAGAAAAAAATCTGACTTTAAATATTTCTATTCATGTTTGTAGGAGAGCTTTTCATCATAAAGTTACTTATCTTTTCATCAGTAATCAGTGTTTACATATAATCTTAAGAACTCAGTTAGCCGAAAGACAAGCTTAGACCAATGTTAAATTAATGCCATTTTAATCTCTATTCATTATTCCCTATTTAAGGAAACCTATTATATATACTTTCTTAATATAGATTTTAATATCATGTAGACCATCTTAACTCGATTTCAGAATATATACATTGTAGGATATTGTCATATCATGATCATTCAATACTTTACTTTCATTTATATTTTGGCTTAGAATTAATATTAGAGTAACAAACCCATTCAGTTAAAATGATAGGTTGCCAGGCAACAAAATCCCACACTGGAACCATTCTTCTTTGTTTCACTAATCTGAACAATGCATATAAATTGCAAACAGAGCGGATGATAACATTTGTCGACAGAACATTCACAAGATTATAAAAAGTTATCAATGGCAATTACTCTGGAAGTTCAGAAATCCCTGATATGTATCACAAATGTAAACGATATGTTTATAAATTATTAAAACAAGAAATTGCTGGACAGGGGCACTGACAATATACAGTACAACTCCATGTTAATTCAAAGGAAAGTGGGTCTGTAGGCCAAATCAATAAAATTGCTTGTAGTTCTATATGATGCACTGGACAAGGCATGCTATACTTTCATGAACATTTCAAGCAATTCATAACTCTCATGTACCTGAATGCTTTTAAGCAGTGACCCACTAAAAAGCATTGACCAATTCTTTTTAATAAATATCTATTTTGCTTGCATTATGAGATATATCAGTGTAATAACATTTAATGTTGATTTTTTTTTGATTGCCTCAAGTGGACAAGGAATTTGGCCAATACCTGCCCTTGAAATTTGTGAGTTTATTTTAGAGGAAGAGAGAAATGGGGTTTAACAACCACTTAAAAGAAACCAAATTTTTTTGGATCTAACATATAGTACATATTTATTTCCTTTATTTGTCTGCTGGTAGGGTTCATTAGTAGTGGGAGGAAATTGGAGGACCAGGAGAAAACCAATGAAGTTAGGAAGTTTATCATTCAATTATAAAATTGTTTTGGGAATACTAATATTTCAATTTATGTACACTCCTCCAGCATTATTCCTGTGATTTCTATCACACACACACACACACACAAAAGCAACAGAACTTACATTGCTTTTTTTCTCTTAATAGATGAGTTGAGATGGAGGCCAATTATTTACTGTATTTGGCCTGTAACCATTTTAAATGACAGCTCATCCAATATTCCTCGGATTCCATCTCTTCATTATCTAAGAGAATATTGATGAGCGGTGCCTGAAAGAGTAATCCTGTCTAATTTACCCACATTCCTTCAAACTTACTTCCATATTGACAGAAGCTCAAAGACGTGGTTCCGAATTGATTTTAATAATAAGAGCATCCTAACGCAAGAAACTGTCTGAATAATCCCATCTAAAACAGAACCACCATTCCATTACTCCTGCTGTTTCCAAGGCAACCTGATGATTTTTTTAACTGTAGAAATGCAACCAAATACCAATAAAAGACCACGCAAAGTTGACATAATAGTAATCCCTTTCAGGAAACAGATTTCATCCACGAATAACGACAATGATTAAATCTGGGCTCTTGTAATTTTTCTGTCGATGTGTCGATGCGATATGCATTATTTACATTTCTATTTTCCATAACACTTGTTTTTATTGGCTATTAATTTTCTTTAATCACAATCTAAATGAAAAGAGCATATTCTGATCTGCTCTTTGTTAATGTCTGGGTGATACCCTGTTCGAAGAAAAAGACTGGCATTTAATATAAAATATTATCGGATCCTATAATTCAATTCTGTCAATTGGATTCACGATTATAATTCCTGGGGGAAATTTGTATTTTGTTTATAAAAACTTTGCCATTTAACTGCTTCAATTCATATAGAACAATAATATATATATAATAGATGGAAAATATCCAATAACATTATTTGTAATATCTTTGACACAAGTAATAAATGGTTTTATCTGTGATGCTTTTGATGAAGCAATACACTATATGATATCGGTGTTAATATTTTCTTGATTTGCTTCTAAAGTCTTCTAAACCAGAGGTTGCCAGGCAAGATACACCCACATTTTGCAAGAGATTTATAGAGAACAAGCTAAAAACAAAAGCGATTTTTCGTATATTCAGGGGCCATATTCCAGCAAGGTATGGCCTGAAATGTGCAAATATCAAAAGGGATTGAGATCTTTGGGATATAAAGATATATTTTAAGTTTCATCAAAATCGGATAAGAATTGTGACCTCTAGAGAGTCCACAACCTTCATATAACATACTTTTATACAATTTGCGTACAAAGAGTGGTCATTTTGTATGGCAGTTTCATTTCGATTTTCCCGAAATATGAATTCAACCTTCACTATGGTGGAATGGTGATATATCTAAATGGTTTTTAAAATCGGATAAAAAATTGTGACTTCTTAGAGAATCCACAAAATAAAAATGCGATTTTTTTTAACAATCAGGGGCCATAATCCAGGAAGTTAGGTTCGGATATGTGCGATTATCAAAAGGAACCAAGATCTTTGTGATATAAATATATAAATTTTGTCCAGCAGTTTTGGTCCGATTTTCACGAAATTTGAACTTAACCATACTTAGTGTGTAACTTGTTACGGTGATATATTCACACTTTTTTTTAAATCGGATAAAAATTGTGACCTCTACAGGGACCAAGCTAAAAACGAGATTTTTCGTACAATCAAGGGCCATAATTCAGGAAGTTACAATCCAATATGCACGAATAGTGAAAGGAACCAAGATCTTTGGGTTATAAACACGTATCAGATCAAAATTGTGATCTATAGAGGGTCCACAACCTTGGTATACCAGATGTTTACACTATTTGCATATGAGGAGCGGCCATTTTGTCACGCAGTTTTAGTATGATTTAGATAAAAATTGGTATGAAATAAGCCAACAGTGAGGCTGATGTGCCCCCGCCAAATCCCAAAATATAAAGATGGCAAATATTAATCATTGCACATTTATCTTTTTCAAAAGTATCGAGCAATCAAACTGTTTATTTATACTTAGTCTAAGCATAAAATGTTCACGGCCAAACAGTCAAGGTGTTGAAGTACCTGGTAGTGAAACTATACACTAAGTTTCATTACTTTCCATCAGTTAGAATCAAAGTTATCTTATCCCAAAGCATCAACCAATGAAATTGTTAACTTTGCTTAGCTTTAGTGGGAAATGTTAATCATTGAACTCTGTCAAGACATTCACCTAATCAAGTTTAAACATTCTATACACACAGTTTCAACACTATTACTCAATTAGAATCAAAGTAGTCGAGCTCCAAAATCTCAACCAATCAAATAGCTTATTGCTCTGCTTACCCGAAAAAGCTCATTATCGAACTTCTTCAAGGTATTGATGTCATAGATCAGATCAGGTTTCATCATTCTCCCTTAATTAGATCCCAAGTTATTGTGTTCCAAAGCATTAACCAAACATGCTGCTTATTCCTGCTTACCCTAATGAACGCCTACACAAAGATTGAACATTTTATCTCAATTAGAAGGAGAGTTATTGTGCTCCAAAGTCTCGACCAATCAAATTATTTATCGCTCTGCTTACCCTCTGCAGAAAATGCTCATTACTGCACTTAATGAAGGTATTGATGTAATGAAACTATACACCAAGTTTCATCACTCTCTCTTAATTAGAACTAAAGTTATCGTGTCCCAAAGCATCAACATTTCATTAAATCTGTATCACCAGAGAAAACTTCAATAAAATTGTCTGACATGAACCAACTTTTTAATCAGGAGGAATAATAGAATTAATCTTTTCCCAAGACTACAGTATATTTTAATTTACTTAATTAAAGATTTATTTGTGTCTACATGCTACATGTACATGCAGCATAAAAATAAATGAAATGATGTTTTACTTCTATAAAGTAGACACATAGGGAAACAGGAAAAAAACTAGGTTTAAAGAAAAGGCAAAAAATCTATTTTCTTCTATGGCTGTTCTACTTGCAAAAATACATGTAGGAAAGAAAGTCAATGGGATGTAATATCATTTAACCCTTTACAACCTAGAGCTCATATGTTAATGACCACGGTCACCTCTGGGATGGGCATCCCATCTTTTATATACTTTTTGATTTCACTCTCAAAATCATCGAATATCATGAGAGAGTAGTGAGAGAAATGAGTTTAATGTCAGTTCAACACAACTACATGTATTATAGGACTAAAATGTTGATGACTACACATGATACATAGTGCACCACCTTGAACCCTTCAGCCACCCCCAGGACTCCCCAGGAATGATATCAAATTGTCAAATATAGTTTAATGTTCAAGTCAAATTTCAAGAATGTTTGTGAAAACCATAATTCATTATTCAGAGATCTTGCGATTAGATTACCTTGCAGTATCATATTAATACAGTTCAAAGGTTGCTTTGATTTAGTAAAGTTTTGGACCAAAATACACATGTTTTTTTTTTTAATTTTTTAACAAATTTTGGCAACGGTTTTACTAATTAAGACAATTCTCATCAGATCATCAAATTATATTCCTGGGTAGAACATTTAGATTAAAATGTACCTCACATGCTTAAATTTACTTGTAGGTCTACTGGAGATTTACAATATGTAGTACTCTCAATATAACAACAATCTTTTCTTTTTTCAGATATTAAACACTCAATGTAAAACATTGTATAAGAGGAATGATGGTTGTACCAATAGTCTTTATAGATCCTTATAAGCAGGAGGTAAATTAAACAGGATTGGTAATATCTACCCATAAGCCCTTTTTAAGCAAAAACTTGGATTGAGAGAGGTTAAATGAAAGGATCAGAAGTTCCTCCTTATCTTTCTTTTTTTATTACAGTTGGATCTCTAAATGGTATAAATTTCAAGCATGTCAAAATATATTTGTTAATGAAACAGGTATGTTTAAAAAGGTCGCTAAACCTCATTTAAAATTTTGTCAAAATATTTCAACACATCCAGCCAGCATTTATAAAACTACATGAATTAGAATATAAGTATATGACTAATTTATTCTAGTCAATTTATTCAGTTAGATTCTGATATTAGTTTTGAAAAGTCTTTTAGCAGAGAATCAGACTGTGAATGGTATCTGAGTTTCCACTGCCTTCATTCACACTCCTAACAAATTCTAATTTTCTACCTCATCTGTTAATACAATTATTATAAAACATTTTGAACGAGGATCATGCGGTTTCTTTTTTTTGTGATTTTATCCTACTAGAAGATCTGTGATAAATTGCGTACTATGGAATCATGTCGTGTCAGGAAATTGATATCCTGTTGTCATCAATAATCTAAAAGAATAAAACCCTTATGTCAAGGATAATTATAATGTTCAGACATATTACAGGTATTCATAAAGACACAGTTTGATTTGTTTTTTATCGCACAAAATATAACACCCTTATATTTTCGAGCATACTTTTGATGGTGACAATATTATATCTTACAAATTTAAGGGGAGTGGCCAGCTAACTATACAAGTCATGGTTTCAGTCCAAGACTTAAATTACATGTGAAAAGTAGAAGGGTCGCCTGATTAACGGTTAGTTTTACCAGTGGCTTCCTCCCACTTCTAAAATGGACGTTTAAAACCCCATTTCTTTCTCACTCTCTTCATGAATTTATAAATGAGATAGTAAATCAAATAATATCTACAGTAAGAACTATCATTGTGTTTACTTTTGTAATTAAATAATTTAAATTTATTTTAGGTGTGTTAATATAATTTAATATATTTGATTTTTTAAATGTTTCCATTTTTATTTAATAAAACCAACCCCGGAAGATTTTAGAAAAAAATGATGTTAACCATGACAGCTCGTATCTCTTGTATCTATAAGCCTATGTAGCCTAATTTTCTTAAATTAATTCTAATCTGTATTCTTATCCATTTAAATCAAATACAATCCATTGATTTTTTTATGTCTAGATTTTAACTTTCTCGTTAATGGGGTTAATTCTGAATCGATGAAATGTATATATTAATGTTGATTGATCCTCAAAGTAGCTACTGTATTTTATTAAATAAGGGCAAAAAGCCCTGTTTAAATATCATTTTGGGATCATAAGGATTCCGAGACAATTGATTTCAGACCAGAATATGGTTACTTTGAGTACAGGAACCAGAGGGATGGTACCAACTGGAACTGATGATTTTGCTTTCATGTGCTTCTGAACCATAGTCTAGCGCAGGTGATTCTTGAATTGTGCAAGAGCGAAGACGCTAACCGCTATACATACTACTACTACCTGTTGTTTTAACGCTTCCACAGAAGTGATATCACAGACAAGGCTTAGGAGAGCCGAAGCTTCTTCCTGTTTTAAGAATATGATTTAGCAATCTTTCCATTTGCGGCCTTTAGGCCATGGAATAGGTTTAGTTGGATATTCATCTTTTTATTAAATACAAAAAACAAAAAGTAATGTGTTGGTAGTCGATTTCTCTTCTGGATTGGTAGATGTCGTCTTTGTGGGATTAGTGTTTAGGTGCCAGACCTGTCTTATCGTGGTCTCTCCTTACTCCACTATCCCACTCTGCAGATTTGGTGTCGTTTTTAGCTGTTTAGTGTTTAGTTAGTCACAGTGATAAATACTGAATGCAGTATACATTGGGGGAATGTTGATAACGGCATGCACTCCTCGAAATGAAATGGGGTCTAATGTAATACATGTACTTTTCTGCACCAACTGGGCTAATGGAGATGTACATACACCTATAAAGTGTGCTATGTGGGAAATTTTGCCCAGAAAGCAGTGCTACTGCCTACTCTTATATCACATTCAAACTGTCAATAGTTCTTTTATATGCACACATAATATGTGTTCATTGTACTTTGGTTTTTTTGTGCCATCCAAACAACTAGACACTGTTCTTTTGCCTTCTGTCCTGCACCACTAACAAGGGGGAACTGCACCGGAAAAACCTGAGGATCTTTCTCGGACAACACCGTGAGTAAACCTTAGACCTCCTAGTTAGCAAGCGAGCATCTTATTCACTGAGGCACTGCAGCTCCCTGCACTACATAACACAGAGGAATATTCAATGATAAATATACCCAAGTTCCTTTTTTGACATTATTGTATTTTCTGAATGGCAAAATAAGAGGTGTAAAAAAAGGTAATGCCATTTCAACATGTTTCTTAAAAAGAATCATACTTCACATATAAAGATAAGGCATACAATTTTTAATTCTATGTACATGTACTTTCACGATAGGATTATTTCTACATGTACATGTACATGTACTGTATTTCTATATGTATACCATCTATAAAAGGGAAAGATATATTTTTTGTCAACTTTGATTACAACATAATGACTCTTCTAATTAATATGGAAATTGTATGTTTCAAACTTGATTACATCAAAACCCCTAAATTGGAATAACTGTCTATTGTGATCTTGAGCTTGAACTAGTCTGGTTGCTAAGCGACAGAAAGGAATCAATATGTATGACAATCTATAGTAACTTTATGTTTTGATTGTTCAATGGTCAAATTAGATAAAATGTTGCATACATGTATTATGTTGAAAACTGGAATTAATTCTACTCAAACATTTGAGTCTAAAAGAATAGGACATCATTCCCTCTCTCCAGTTAGACATTTTTTATAAAGCTCTGACATCATTTTCAAAGATAGGTTGGCAGGCAACGAAACATATTCCCACAGTAGCTAAATCTTGTCCGGACAGTCATCAAGAGTTGTTGCATATTTTTCTTTCGTCGATAATGAAACATTTATAATACACTAAAATCTCCATAACAATAACAACTCATTAAGTAATTTGTAGCACTATCGTTGTTGCGACATGGTTTTTTAAATTTATAGACAAGGAATAGAGAAATAAGATGGGTTAAAACAACATTTTTATCTTTACAAATTATTCTCTATTGTCAGTATTAGCTATGGTATGAGTTTATTTAAAACGCAAATTAATTGTTTATGTAATTTTTTGTGAATAACGGGAAAGGGGGTCTGAGTTCAACGATAGATTGTGTCGAAAAACATGTGACGGAAAATTACGATTGCATTATTTGGCTTGTTTGACCAATCTCTATACTTATTTACCGGTACATGTTATTTGACCAATTAGATAATTGAAGATCCAGAGCCAAAAGCTACAAAACTATCATATTTGTGAGAATTCGTTAGACAGAAGCTTGGTTCTAGAAGGAAAAAGATGTAGAAGTTTCTATTCAGCAGACTCGCCCATATCGAGTCTGGCTGGCTAGAGTTAAGAATAACTTTAGTATTGCATTCTATACTATGCTTAGATGTATCCAGCTTGATATATAAAATGTAAAAACGAACAGTTACATTGTTATAACTACTGAGAAGACAAACGTCTAAGAAAACAGTAAAAAGTAAATACACAAAGTGAAGCAGAAATAAAGACAGCTAGAGACAAATTCTAGACGATCACAAGGCCACTAAAATATGTAGTAAGAAAAGATGCATGGGTCGTACATAGGATGTGGCGACCGGTTTGGCCTGACCCGCTCTCCACGTGAGACAGAAAGGCCCATGGTGCTACATATTATCAGAAAATAATTAGAATTTGTTTGGCTTCTAGTTCTGCCCCATGCTAACATTTAGTATACAAAACATTTAATATCATGGATTTAACTGTTCAAGTTATCAAAAATCATTGAAAGCCAATATACTTGTTCATCTCAAGACCTTAAACTCTGTTTATCAATCTAAAGTCAATCGAATAATTACTTTGGCCTGCAGAGCATACACAAGATTTTTTCTAAGTAATCAAGGGCCATAACTCTCAGTAATTATCGGAAATTGTTGAAAATCTATAGGATTTTCGCCACATGACCTTAGACACTGTGCATAAATTTAAAGTCAATCGGATATTAACTTTAGCCTCTAGAGTGTCCACAAGATATTTCAAAGTGATCAAGAGCCATAAACACTGTGTATAAATTTAAAGTCAATTGGATATTAACCTTAGCCTCTAGAGCTGTATAAAAATTTAAGAACTCGTAGTTGTGGATTTAAACTTCTTACCATAATTCTATAATATATTACTATGAAATTTACAATTTATTTGTTCTCTGATGAACATCATCTTAAATTAAAAACAAATTTTCATCGTTATCCATGGGAATGCTCGATTATCAGTCCGGAATTGCAATCGAGTGAAGTGGAATACAGTCCCATCACAGTTCTGTCAGTCCTGACAACAGTGGTGGTGTGAGTAGAATTGAGACATAATTGTGACAAACAGTAACTGTGTGAATGCACCTTTAATCTGTAATCTTATTCCATAAGGCTTTGAGGGAGTGGGGAGAGAAAGATAACCAATGAGAAGGAAGGGAGAGAAACACACGCTGGGCTGGGCTGTTGTCGTTGGCAGTGAGTGAGAATGGAAGACTGGACTAGTATAATATGCAATAAAATTTATTCGAAACTGAACACCTTCTTGAGTTCGAACCAACGGTATGACAGTAATTAAGCACAACCAATATGTTTCAGCTATCATATTGGTTGGGATGTTTTTTTTTTTTATGCGCTTGGCACATACGTTGTAGCCAGAAATCCCCTTTTCACTCGATTGTTACTATATGTGAGATTTAGCGAATTCAATTCTAGAATGTTTAATCGAGTATCCCCTATATGTTACTTTAGAAGAATAGGTCAGGAGATCAAATTCATGAATTCAGGACCTTTTAGAAAGAAAATGGGGAGTTCAAGAAAGTTTAATTTTCCTCTATCTCTCCATCCCAAATAAAAGCCTTTCCCCATTGGGAGAATCATTCAAGCATTGTCATGTCAGCTTATGGCTCATAAACATGTAAAACTTTAATACATGTAGTATATGTCACATATATGTATGTATAGAAAACTTTGTCAGAAATGAACCAGCCCCTGCCAGGCAGAATACGCCCACATTTTCGAGAGATGGATAGAGAACAAGCTAAAAAGAAAGTGATTTTCCTACAATCAAGGGCCATAATTCAGAAAATTAAAATTTGATATGCGCAAATATCGAAAAGAACCGAGATCTTTGGGTTATAAACTTACATTTCAAGTTTCAACAAAATCAGATAAAAATTGTGACCCCTATAGGGTCCACAACCTTGATATACCATACTTTTTTTACGCTATTTGAGAACGAGGGGCAGCCATTTTGTCTGTCAGTTTTGGGTTGATTTTCACAAAATTCGAACTCAGCCGTCATTAGGGTGTAACGGTGATATATTTATACGTTTTTTTAAATCGGATAAAAATTATGACCTCTATAGGGCCCACAAGCTAAAATAGCGATTTTTCGTACAATCAGGGGCCATAATTCAGGAAGTTATGGTCCGATATGCGCGAATATCGAAAGGAACTGAGATCTTTGGGTTATAAACTCACATTTCAAGTTTCAACAAAATCGGATAAAAATTAGGGTCCACAACCTTGATATACCATATTTTTACACTATTTGAGAACGAACGGCAGCCATTTTGTCTGTCAGTTTTGGGCCGATTTTCACGAAATTCGAACTCAGCCATCCTTAGGGTGTAACGGTGATATAACAATACGTTTTTTTAAATCGGATAAAAATTATGACCTCTATAGGGTCCACAAGCTAAAAACGCGATTTTTCGTACAATCAGGGGCCATAATTCAGGAAGTTACGGTCCGATATGCACGAATATCGAAAGGAACCAAGATCTTTGGGTTATAAACCTACATTTCAAGTTTAAACCAAATCGGATAAAAATTAGGGTGATAAACCTATATTTCAAGTTTCATTGAAATCGTATAAAAATTGTGACCTGTAGACTGTTCACAAACAATTGTGGATGGACGGACAGGGGCGACGACAATATACGCCCACATGAAAATGTGGCTGTATAAAAAATTTTAGCTGACATTTTACACATTTCTTTCAATTCCTAGTTGTCACTAAACAATAATATAATACATGTTGCCTGTCCAACCCTGGATTTGACTATTAAGCAAAATCATTGTGGAAATGGTCCAGTTGAACCAGGAACCCTCCAATAACCCCATATATATACATGTATATAGCAAGAATATTAAAATAATAATAATAATTTGCTACTGTTGTTTTTACCTAAATTATTGCATTCGTTCATTCGTGGGGCTTAACTCCAGCTTCCTCATACTGGTGATATCAAGCAAAAAATGTTTAAGAGTGTGAATAGGGTGAGTAATGGATAGCTGTCAAGATACATGAGTATCTATAATCTAAATAATAAGCTCTGTGGAAACCTGTATTGTTATAAATACAGTATTGGTAAAATACATCTTTTATTCTAATTCTTTCATTAATGGGGGGGGGGGGGGGGATGGCTGAATGGTTAGTGTGTGTGCACTGTATTATAAGGTCTGTCATTGAATCAACTGGCATGGTTACGATTCCTCAACATTACGATAACGGTGTAACAGTGATATATCCAAACGTTTTTTTTTAAATTGGATAATAATTGTAACCTCATGAGGGAACCAAGCTAAAAACGTGATTTTTCTTACAATCAGGGGGCATAATTCAGGAAGTTACAATCCGATATGCGCAAATATCGAAAGGAACCGAGATCTTTGGGTTATAAACATGCATTTCAAGTTTCATCAAAATCGGGTGAAAATTGTGACCTGTGTCCACAAGCTAAAAACATGATTTTTCTTACAATCAGGGGCCATAGTGCCAATATCTAAAAGAACCAAGATCTTTAGGAGATAGACCTATATATCGAGTTTCGTCAAAATCAGATAAAAATTGTGACCTGTAGAGTGTTCACAAACAATTTGTGGACGGACCTACAGGAGCATCTAATATTTTAATCCTTTTATTTATCTACAGTTGAATGAAATTATCAAGGATTTTGCCATCATAAAACCAAGAAAAAAGCTATTCCATTTCTCCATACACATCAGTTTTGTTTCACTGCAAATAATAAAGACTTTACAGTTTAGTATCATTTTATTTTGAATTACACATATATTATGTGGAGCCTTTTAATTAGAGTACATGTACTGTAAAATAACATCTACATGTACAACACACACTTTTTTGCCCTGGGCAGTCCCCTCTAAAATTGGTATACATGTTATTTGGAAACTTCAAAAGAGATTTTCTACACAAAAAAGACTATTTCCATGCTGAAACACATGCTGTATATAGCATGATTTATATAATTAATTTCTTCACAAATTTGACAAAAAATTAACAAGAGACAATTTTTCAAAAGATTAAGGTTCTCTTACGTGAAACGGTTTCGATAGTTATAATTAAACTGAAACATATGCTGTCAATTATCGATGATTGGCAACTCACGTTTTGTTTCACACATCAAAGAATCTTATAATTTTTTTTCACATATTACAATAACATCAAGATTAGTGGTTAATCAGCATTAATAATCTCACTTTGATCGTTGCTGTTTTAAATATTTTCCAAATAGACAATTCAAAGTATGCACTATATTTATCGATTTTGTATTGCCTTTTTATACCCAAGCTTGCTATTGAATATTAAACATGAAAAGAAACAGATATATAAACATTCAAGGCTGAATTGGATAAATGCCGTTTCTATTGATCTATACAGTGCATGACTCAGGTAATAAACAGTAAATTTTATCTGGGAGTTGTAAGGGTGATTATCAAAGGGTACAGGAAGGAGGTGGTGTTCTATATAGTGGCATGTTATACATGGGTATTTATGGTCTTTCCCAGTCAAATACAGTACATCATTATTTTCTGATTAAGACAAATGTTGCTTCTAATTAAGTAAAATGTAAACAACGAAGTTAGTGATTAAAATATATAGACTTCAACAAACACATTCAAATAAACAATCCTACCTCTAGTCAAATAAGATCAAAATAACTGAAATTAAAATAAAATCTTACAGGTTTGAAAAGGGCAGGGTACAGAATATAACAGTTAATCACAGACAACTGATATTCTTAGAAATCAATATTTATTAATTACTGGTAATTGGTTGTACTTTACTTTTTCCGTAAAGGTCACTTAATCTTAAATCTATATTTCAGTAGCACTATCAGTGTGTTTACTTTGAGATTTATGTTAACCTAGAGCTCGGTGATACATGAAATTTCGGATATGGTGTTATTTGAAAATATTATATTGCAATATTTGATTAAAAAATTCATAACGTATCAGATAATAAGGTGTCTTTCATATTAGGAAAATAGCAATATTTGAAAGGCAATATTTGTACAAAAAGAAAAAGCTTACATTTTGCAACCAAACATACGCCCACAGCAGCTAAGTCGTCCAAGCTGTCAACAAGGGTTTTCACTTATTTTTTTCTTTGTCAGTAATGAAAACATTTACAACCCACTAAAATATGATTAAGAGTAACAATCCTTTAAGTACTTATCAGAAATCATTAGAATTTGTTTGGCTTCTAGTTCTGCCCCATGCTATGTTTAGTATACATTTACAGTGTATCACAGATTTAGCTGTTCAAGTTATTGGAAATCATTGAAAAGCAAGGGCTTTTTCGTCTCATGACCTTAAACACGGTGTATAAATTTATAATCAATCGGATAGTAACTTTGATCTCTAGACCATCCGCTTGAATTTTCAAAGTGATCAAGGGACATAACTATGGCAGTAATTACTGGAAATTGTTGAAAATCAATAGGATTCTTCCGATTCCTCGTTTTATGACCTTAAACACTGTTAAATTTAAAGTCAATCGGATATTAATTTTAGCCTCTAAAGCTATTACAACATTTTTCAATGTGATCAAGGGCCATAACTCTAGCAGTAATCATCAATAAATCGTTGAAAGTCAATCGGATATTAATTTTAGCGCCTAAAGCCTCCACAACATTTTTCAACGTGATCAAGGGCCATAACTTTGGCAGTAATTATTGATAAATTGTTGAAAGTCAATCGGATATTAATTCTACAGTGTCCACAAGATTTTTCAAGGTTATCAAGGGCCATAACTCTGGCAGTAATTATCGGCAATTGTTGAAAATTGAAAGACTCCTTTGTCACATGACCTTCAACACTAAATAAATTTGAAGTCAATCAGAAGAGAGAACTCTCATCGAAACATCATCAGAAATAAATCTTTCAAATAACTTGTATTCCATATAATTGTATTGTGTATTGTGTATTATGAGCATACTATTGACCAGGAACCAAGCATGACATCATCGTCGCCATCTTGTAATGGTCATGTCATAACAAAAATCAAAATTCCAGCATCAAAAAGCAATTTTCCAGGGAGCAAGCATGCTAAGTTTCATGTCAATTGTACTTAAATTGGCGGAGCCCTATTTTTTTTTTTTGAAAGTTATTAGTAGTGCTTGGGGCACAGTTCCTGTTAAAAACCTAAAAAGAACCATTTATACAGTGGTCGACCCCATTGTTCATTCTCTGATCATGTGACTTGAAATTTTCACTGTCCTAACAGGATTTATACCTGTATATATATTAGGAAATAATTTTATTTTTGTTTTAGAACACTGACTACCCAACTCCACTGGCATATAAAGAAAACCATCTACACTTATTTTTGAAGAAATGCAAATAACCAGGTTTATTGAGATTGGTGATAGGTTTCAGAATAACACCTGCAGTAGTGTCAAGTTAACTATATCTGTATAAGCTTTTAGTGGTTGATTTGTTACATCTATTAGGTCGTTCCTTATTTGCATTGCAAAACCCCATTTGGCAACCATTTCGAAATAACTCAATATTTTGAGCTGAAACATTCAGAACACAGTAAATATATTATTTCTTCAGGTAGATTCATACATCTTTCATAACAAACCCCTATCTTTTCCTTTAAATTTGTTTTAATACTCTGGGAACAGCAGACTACTTATTTGGAAAACAAAAACCAATATACTTGCTGACTATTGGAAGATAGGTTGCCAGGCAATGAAACATACACCCACAGCAGCTAAGTCGTCAGGGTAGTCAACAATGGTTGACTCATATTTTTTCTTTTGTCAACACCCTAAAATCTGATTATGAGTAACAACCCATTCCACTTCTAGTTCTGCCCTATTCTAACATTTAACATTTAAAGTGATCAAGGGCCATAATTCTGGCAGTCATTATCAGAAAATGTTGAAAATCAATAGGATTCTTCAGCACATGACCTTAAACACTGGGTATAAATTTAAAGTCAATCGGATATTAACTTGAGCATCTAGAGTGTCCACCAGATATTTCAAAGTGATCAAGGGCCATAACTCTGGCAGTAATTGTCAGAAATCGATCAAATCAACAGACTTCTTAGTCTCATGACCTTAAACACAGTGTATAAATTTAAAGTCAATCAGATTTTAACTTAAGCGTCTAGAGCATCCACAAAATCTTTTAAAGTGATCAAGGGCCATAACTCTGGCAGCAATTATTGTAAATCATTGAAAATCAACGGCTTTTTCGTCTCATGACCTTAAACACCATATAAATATAAAGTCAATCGGATATTAACTTTAGCCTCTATATTGTCCAATTGTGGATGCCGGACGGACGGGGATGACGACAATATACAACCACATTTCAATGTCGGCGTATAAAAAACTTATTTAGAAGAAGAAATAACAGACACCAAAGCCAGCACCAAAAATGAAACAGAAACCCTGAAATCCACGACACAACAAGATTTACTTTAAAAAATCCAATAATGCCAACAAGAAGATTTCTACTACCGACGGAATGAATCCGCCCGTTCTAATCTATACCCAGATTTATGTACGTTTATGAACTCCCACCACCCAATAAAAGAAGTTGATATCCGATAGAAATTTCCCACAAGTTCTACAACCTTGGCTATACTGCAAAATGAAGAACATGCGGCACACGCCGCTGCAACAGACTTTTACCACACTTGAACTATTCGATTCTTAAATATTTACCAATTCTAATATTTTAAATAGACTTAATTTAAGAAAATCTTTAATTTACCAATTCTAATATTTTAAATAGACTTAATTTAAGAAAATCTTTAATTCCTATTTTTACATCACAATTTATTTGTTATTATTTTTCATATAATTAATTCAATTTTTTATAATCTATTCAATTATCTATAATCTAATCTAAAATCGTAAACACCCTGATTACCCTAATTGTTTTGTTCTGTTAATTTTAATAATCTTCTGTTTTTCCAAAATTATTATTTGTACATCATATAAATTTTAAAATCCTGTCAGTCACTACTATTGTATATAGAAACTCAGCACAGGACTATTTAATGTTATCCTTTGAAAAAGGATCGTATCACCTGAACATTATGATGAATAAACCATCTCTGTTTTCTATTGTATAACACACACTTGTGGAAAAACAGCTACTTATTTCTATTTAAAATCTGTCTGTACTACTGTTGAGTGGGGACTTTTATATATTCAACCATGTTATTTCTTTACATGTTGGGGTATGATTTGCATACTTAAGAACGTTTGTATCAACAGAAAACCCTGAATTCTGTTTTAAACCCAATTTCTCTTTTACTTTGGAACTAAATACAATGGTTTGCAGAAACCCCTCTATCCATAAATCACATTTACAGAAATAGTTCACTCAGTACTGATACTCCATAAATTATTAAATTGAATATATTAGGGTAGGTGCATTATCAATTTCATGATCAACAAATATATGCTGTATTTATTATCATAAATTGAGGATAAATAATGTCAATTCCCTCATTACATATGTTAATAAATATTTGAATTGCATTACAAGGAATATATGAATAGAAACTTTCTATAACCTGTTTATTTATTATTACAATAAAATATATGTAGGCTTTAACTTTTAAAATAAAATATTGATATTTGAGTTAAATTTGGAGTGTTGGGTATAAATTGCAAGCTATAATTTGTTTTTATCTTTTAATACATGTACAGTCCTTATTAATTAATTAGCATTCATTTATATAATAATTAACATTGCTTATATAAGACATGTAGGGATTTCATTGTCAGCACATATTTCTTGAACAGGTGTTCTTGCCAAGACAATTAATGACAATCCATAGCACTGAAATAAAGTTCTATTAAACAGCCTGGCTTTATTGCAAAAAATCAATATTACAGCTTCCAGCAATTGGTCGTCATGACAACCTCTGACAGCGACCTGATATGCTTAATTGGTTTCGGAGAAATAAATTGATGGGCAATCCATTATTCATGATATTCATACTAGAAGTACAATGATATAACCTTCTATATATCATCATTTTTAATGCTAAAAATACTCCAGTTTTTTTTCATAATAATAATCACATAAATGTTGGGAATATGCACGAGCACGAATCTCAAATCAGAAGGATACAACATATTGATTTGGGTGAAAAAGAATAAATGTAATGACGTGTTGATTTGTTTTGTGAATAGATGACTAAATACAAATGAAATTTTTTTGTCAATATTTTCAGATGTAGGCTCAAATTATCCAATTGTTCTTTCCAGAATGAAGAGTTTAAGTAGTGACAAAACTAGAATTTATAAACTGTCAAATAAAAAAATATAATGCTTTAGAGTCCCCCCTCCCACCATCTATAAACAGACCATATCAAGTAAAATCGATACTTTGATTTGATCAAAATGAAAGAGGTACTATATGTGTCATTAGCTAAATTTTTTTTTCAAAAATTACAAGATTAAAACAAAAGAAGAAAAAAAAAGCAAAACATTCAGCATCTTATGAATCACTTCAAACTTAAACAATCTGTCTTCGAAATGTAATATTCCTCTCCATAACAAATGAGTAATACATGTCATTAATACAGGGTTGTCTATTATTACTATGCAAATATTATTTTGCACTATGTATTGAATACTAGAATAACTCTTATTTAACCAAAGATTCCTCTTATTAATAACACTTTTCCATAAATGTTACACCAATTTTAATATCCTAAATATAAACATATCCATTAACTAGCTAAACAACTACTGGAAGCTATTTATTACTCAATAGATGCAACAATGTATTATTCAATCCACTTGTCATCCCTTAATAGATAAAATACATATTATTTAAAATATGCAAAGTGGTGATTTTTAAGTCTATAATTTTCATAAGTTATTAAGCAAACTTTCCTTGATAAACATAATTATTTAATTTACTGGGGATCCCTTTGTTTGTGGTAATAAAATTCAGTCCAATACACACACAAAGCCCACAATAAATTATGCAAATTATGGTAAACAAAGCACTGTCAAAATATTCACAGAGCACATGTGGACTGAACTGTCAAAAAGTTTATACGACAATTTTGTGTGGAAATATTGAAATATGGGAAAGAATGGAGCTCCTGTTTGTCATACTTCATAGACGTCATATTCTGACAAGCATCGAGCAGCCATGGCAGGAACCAAACGCCGATTCCAGGAATAAGGTCACCGAGTTAGGCGTAAAAATATCTCGATTCCACCGACCAGCATATAAATTATGATAATACCCCCTGTTCTATATTCGTCTGCCAAAAAAATATTTTAAAATACTCACTTATTTTGACTGGAAACGTCCCTTTTTTCACCAATAAAAGCCTCTGAAATTTCAAGTAAAATTTTTACGGTTTAATACGAAAGCGTCTAATGCATCAGATTACAGACAATTGCCATTCAGGAGTATCTGTAGCCAAAGCACATGTACATTTTAATAAATTATGTTAATGTCTAATCGTCATAAATAAATATTAGAAGGTCCCTCCTACCTCGCTGCGACACACTTGATGTTCGTCCTGCAAACAAAAGAGTACAATGGCGACCTCGCGCGGGTACAGGTCTATTTTTAGCTCAAAGGAAGCCCCCTTTAACATTGCATTTTGCAAGGGAATTTCTCGAGCTCGTGATGGGGACCAGTCGTTAAAATAGAACGAAAAATATTATGCTAATATATTAAGTGCGCATTATAATATGCAAAACCGTTTTTTATATTTGTGACGTGTATAATATTTTAGAAATAGATGTTATTTCATTTTAAGGAAGGAATGATAATGATTTATTTCAATTTCGCATTACTTTATATAAAAAATAACTGCTCCAAAAATGGGTTTAATTGTTGAATTAAAGACAAAAGAGTAATTTCGTGTGAACAATTGAAAATATGTCTTCGTTATTTTTGATAGAATGCAGGCTCTATCTAATTGTGCAATTAATTTGATTAAAACCCCAACTGATTTAGTTTTTAGATACAATACACTAGAAATTGAGAGATGTGTATTTAAAATTATCAGTTCAGGGCATGTTGGATTGAAACGAGTTCAGTATCTCGTTCATCCAGTCGATATCTACCAATCGGAAAATTTCATAATCCGCAACCCAGATAGTCCTACCCTCCTACCCCACAATTTATTTAAGGGATGCATATGAAAAATAACTCCACTAGATAAAACTAACATAAAAAATCTAAAGAATTTGTTTTTAAAAAGGGCGTGGAAAAGGGGTGGGGGCAAAGTGCGTGGATAAATCGGATGGATACAGCCTACAATAAAGGATAATTGCTATTTAGTCTCCAACAACCAGACTGTAGCCTATATTTTGCAAAACACCGGTATTCACCGAAAAATCCCGGTGTATTTGAATGCATATTGAATGCATTAGACGAGGGTACGTTATTTCGTGTTACGATTTTGGGATGGATAAGTTTTCCGTGATGAGATCCGTGGTGGAGCAAATCACTAAATACTCTATGACATCTTTAGAAAATTCATTAAATGAAATGTCATTTAAATTATATTTGAAAGGTTTGCTTAAAGTTGTTTATTGATGGAAAGCGTAAGTTATGTGAATTTATTGGTCACAGAATTACGTACAGTCCGGTAATCACTTGACGTGTAGTGATAGATATAGACATTTAAGCATTTAAGATTATTGTAGCGGTGGGGTTGGCGCAAGTTGAAACGTTTATCGCTTTCCAGGGAAGTAACTCCACTCAACGAAGTAGAACGTCATTTTCGTTCAAATGTCCATAGCATGCGTTTAAGATTAATGTATAATTTTCTATTGCATATTTACAGGGCCGGTGGAAGCAATTCTTTATTGTGTGTGTGTGTGTGGATGTGTGTGGATGTGTGTGGGCGGGGGGGGGGGGGCTACCATCCTAGTACTTTAGGCGAGGGTCATGAGCCGCCTAGGCCCCGGAAGCTCCTGGGGATCAAGATCGTCAGAGACGCTTTCTGTCTAATGAAATTTCTCAGGAATGAAGTGAAATTTTAATTCTTTTCTAATTCCCTTACCATGCAAACACAGTCGATGGTGGTTTCCTGTGATGCTTAACTTGACAAATATATGCATAATAATACCACGGTTGTGCACACTCTAGAGGTCACAATTTTTATACGATTTTGATGAAACTGACAATGTATAATCGACGACAGATCTCGATATTAGCCCGTGGACCCTCTAGACTTCGCAGTTTTTATTTGATTGTCAAAACCGTTCAAATAATAATATATCCTCGTTACAGCATAAATACGGTTGAGTTCAAATTTCTTGAAAATCGGTTCGAAACAGCCCGACAACACGACCGCCACCCCTAAAAGCATGTAAAACCCAGGGTGTGGGTCATCCAGAGGTTCGAATTTTGATCCAATTTTGATATCCCAAAGGTCTGATTTCCTTCGACATTGGTGCGTAACTTTCTGGATTATGACCCCTGATTGTACGCAATCTGAAGTTTTTAGTTTGTGGACACCCTAGAGGTCACCATTTTTATTATCTTATTTTCAAAACCGGTCAGACATATTACCGTTACATCATAATTATCGTTGAGTCCAAATTTCCTGAAGATCGGACCGAAACTTTTAGTCAAATGGCAAATAGTATAAAAGCATGTAATGCATTTTTTGCCAAGGTTGTGAACCATCTAGAGGTCAGAATTTTTGTCCGATTTAGATGAACTTAAAACGAGTATCACTAGCTCTTGGATGACTTCAATTTTGGTTCACATTGACCTCCTGCCTTTTACGCAAAATGTGAAATATGAATCAAGTTTGTGGACCTTCCTGTGGCTTCAATTTTTGTCCGATTCATGGCAAGAAACTTAAACTATGTGTTAAGAATCGAAAGCTCTTGGATGAGGTCGTCTTTGGTACGCATCAGACCTTACCTATAGCCCCTGCTTTTTACGCAAAATGTGAAATATATATACATTTTAGGCCCTAGGGAGGCTACAATAAATTATTGTTGTCCCATTATGATGAAACTTAATAAATATGTTAGGGATCAAAAGATCCAATGCGTGGATGAGCCATATTGATTTTACCTCTTCCCCAGACGTATTTTACATTGTGGACGTATTTTGCGTGGCAAGCACTTGTTTTAACTGATCATATAACTGATAGAAGGAATGAAATGGGGTTTAACGTCCCACTGTTTTGCTACGCCATACAGTGTGCTATGAGGGAAATTTTGCCCGGACAGCGCCACTACGGCCTACTCTTATATCGAATTCCAACGCCAATGTGTACACGGGACCTCCGTTTTTTCGTCCCATCCGAACGACTAGACTGTCCTTGTCAGGCCCTCCGTCCACCATCACTGACAAGAGGGAACCACGCCGGAAAATCTGGATGAACTTTCTCGGCCAATGCAGGGATCGAACACCCGACCTCCAGGATAGCGAGCCAGCGTCTTACCCACTTCACCACCGTAACACCCCTAACTGATAACAGTGAATTATTTGATATTTGGGACACATGGAAAGAGTGTGGGAAAAACTCTTATCCCGTCGTTTTTATTAATTACCTAATCTGTCATAGATACAACGGAAGTGAGATGGGGATGAAATAAAGATCGACTGTTCAGTTATAACTAATAGTAACCCTCGCAACAGCAATGGGGTCTCTCAACCCAGGGATCAGTAAAGAGCATGCCAGGCAGGCCCGTAGTTTCGCCCCCCCCCCCCCCGTGAAAAAAAATGTCGACCATAAAAACAACAGATATAAATTGTCCGTCAATTTTACAGCACTCCCTGAGAACACTTCCCACCCTCGTTGCTCTGAGCTAGTTACGGCATTGATGCCAGGGTTTTATTCTGAAAGTCTCACTTCTATGTTAAAATCAGAGACCTCGTTGTACCTAACCGCATAATTACTTGCGTGCTATAACCCGGAAAAAAGAGTATTTTCAGCCAAATAAACTATTAACGGGGGGGGGGGGGGGGCACTACGCCGGGTCTCTCAAACCTTAAAGGAGCTAAAACGCTAATATTTGGAACCGAGAAATTGACAACAAATGGGTCGTAACGCATATAATAATGTAATATGAATGTCTGGGGCGGATCTAGGAATTTTGAAAAGGGGGGGGGGGCGCTGAGAGGGGGGAGGGGGATCCCCCAAGAAAATTATCCGTCATTTTCTGCATCTGTAGCCATTCCAAGAGCTATTTGGCTGATATTTTCGTCTAAGTAAACGTTCGGAAATCGTTGAAGAGAGCCTTAAAATCGAGCAAAAAAGCCAGTTGAACACGCGACTCGAAAATTGTCAAGGCGAGCGAGGCATTATGATGGGAAAAAAGACGAATCTATTAAGAACGCGCTTAAAGTGACCCAACTTCAATCACAGAAAATGCCACGTGATTAACCAATCTGATAGAATAAAACGAAATAGGGTCTAACTATTCTGTAACGGCATGCTAATGAATGACATACAGTGTTGTAAGGGACATATTGCTCGGACAGCGGCGCTACGGTCTACTATAGGTTCGAATTCCAACTGTCATGAGTTCGTCGTATCCGAACGACTAGACACTGCCCTTACCAGGTCTTCCGTCATGCACCACAGACGGGGGGGGGGGGGGGCACGATGGAAGACAATTTGTGGATACAACAAAGAAACAAATATTTTGCTTATTCATTTGATCGGAGTTTTTTGTCGGTAAAACGATGCATGATCAACAATGAATATTCGCTATATAGGTCGCTAATATCACTGAGAGGGGTGAAATCGGCGGGGGTTAATGAACTCACAAATGAAATTCGAAGACATTTTTCGAAGTAATAGAAAATTAAATAATGGTTTTTGGAGTATATCTGGATAAAACATATTTTGTATTCCGTGTAAATGAGTATATAAAATGAGTAAAAGGCACCATTATGCCCGTTCGTTCGTTCTACGGCCTCAATTGATACACTATTCGAGGCTTTGAGCAAGTAAAATAGGTTCAATTGCAAAATTTTCAATACATATCATCACAGTTTGCATGGAAACAAGTAATTATGTTACAAATATAGTGAAGAGTGGAACACTGAAATCATAATCTTATCTTACCGAACAGTTTTTCTGTATTTTCGAGTGACATGACACCCCATGATTCTGGTTCGGCGGCCATTTTAAACTGGACAGAAATTTCGCATAGCTTGCAGGGTTTAATCAAATCATATAATTATAGGGTAAGGTTTCACCTTTATTTCAATGGGAATTGATATGTTAAGCTATGTACAGTACAGTGTTATTGGAAATTAAGGGAGTTATAGGCCAGTAATTTTTTTGTAGTCAATTGACTACAAAACTTGCTCAAAGGAATTAAGGGCTTAGGACGGTCCACTGTACTGTGACTGGAGCAAGACGGAAGACATCAGTAGTGGAACCATTCATGATCGACGCCATGTGATGTGACGTCACGCGTATGAACTTTACAAAGGTCAGTCATCTTACACAGAGGTATAAGAAGAAGGCCTTCGCAATACTTCTGTGAAACAGATTGGGTTGACACAAAAAAGCCCCCACCCTCCTCATTTGAGACTATGTATAAAACCAAATCTTTTTTCTACTACTAAGAACTAATATAACTGTAACTATAGATACGAATCTGCCATAATTTTTTAAAAACTTTGAGATGACACGCGTATCAGTAGCCTAAGTACTTGTTATAGATAGGTATTTTAAAGATACATTATGGGAGATAAGATAAAGAGATGGCAGTTCTCGCTATAATAGTTAAAAACTAAATAGTGTAAAGGTAAGTTACTAGCATAATGCATGTTTAATTTTTTATATTAATTTTTTATAGTAGCTTATAAAGCATCAAATAAATACCGTGCATTATACCTCCCTGTATAAATCACATCATAAATGTTTGACGTGTTTTAAATTATTAAACCTGTTCTGCCGTGCAAAGGAAGAAGGCAGTATCTGCAACAGTTTATTTCGAAACTGTATTGATATTAGACTATTCCCTGCATTTTAGTATTATTTTAAAATTTGATCTGCAGATCGAAGCAATCTTACAGATTCGTCAGGTTTTAGCCTCCCCAGTAGAACAGTTTTATATTTAAACTATAAACATAGGCTACAGTTTTATATTTGTTTTAATAAATTAAACGTCTGGATGAACAAACAAACACTAACTGGGTCACAAGATCATGTGACCATTATTCAGTCAAAATGGCTGACGTCTCAGACTTAGAAAAGGTAAACATGAGGAATATATCCTAATTAGATCGTATATTATAGTCAAAACTGTAGTGTGTTTATATCGCCGACTTATACTACGGTTAACTAACATATTGTGGCGGTTTCGTCTGATCCCCATACATTAATATTACTGATATTTCGGATTTGATATGTCATCGCCATGCATGTCCATGCCATTAGCCGACAATGTTTGCCATTGGTAGAGAGCCCCGACATTGTTTGCCATGTTGCAACATCTTGTATACATTTACCAGCGTGCATAATATGCATTATTGAATCATTCAAACTAGTTTTAATGTGATGACGTAAAAACTTTTTCTGAAGATTATTGTGGACGAAGCAATGATAAAAATGTGCATTTCATCTTCTACTTCTCCGCTAGTACAATTTTTACAGGTTCTCATATCCCTGTGGACAAAATTTTTTTTATCCTTTATGTCTCTATTTCAAGCTTATTTGCATGACATAGGACAGGTTTATGGTCTTTTCGTCTGAATAACTCCCGTCTGCCTTCGCCCCCACCCCCAGTAGGTCTGTAGCAGGTCCCTATGCTAGCTTATGGCTATTTGGATGGCTGTGGGTGAGAACTTGTTTTGTGTTTATAGATTTTTGATAATTTCACACACAATTGTCTCCCAGTCCCAGATTAAACACGACGTATAGCTTAGGCTACGATTGAAAACTTAGATCAGGGAGTCCCTATTATTAAAGGGGGGTTGGATGGCCGAATGGTTACCATGTGCGTGCTGTATCATAAGGTCTGTCATTGAGTCAGCTGGCATGGTTTCGATTCCTCGGTTGTACGTGACAATTAGTAGGGTTGCCTGTCCAAGCTCATGGGTTTTCTCCGGGTCCTCTGGTTTCCTCCCACTGCTAATTAAAGACCCTTACGTGCAAGCGAATTATTGAATTAATATTGAACCATGTGTTAATCCCGTAATGACCTAGTTTGTGTCGAGTGGACCTTAAACCTCTCTCTCTCTCTCTCTTTCACTCTCTCTCTCTTATTAAATCATCTAAAGATATATAGACCTACAAGAAGACTTATTTGGTAGAAGTTTTGTCCAAGCAAAATACATCTTATGAATATGACAAGAAGGCTGTAGGGTAGGGTCCAAGCAAAATACATCTTATGAATATGACAAGAAGGCTGTAGAATAGGATGCATTTTTTGACAGGTATATATGTCAGACACGGATAAGTACATTCAATATAACCAGTACATACCAGTAGTGATGTAATTTGCTAACAATTCAGGGTGTTTTTTTTTTGTATAAGAACTATATGAGTCTACTTGAAAAAATGCAGGAGTTAAATCCCTTATGGATCGTTTCAGAAAATGAAGACAGAAGAACCAGATGATGATGATGATGATGATGATGACGAAGATGATGATGATAATTCAGACGATTCACATGTATGTTTTTAGTTTTGATCAAAGCACATTAAGGAGATCTTTGAAAATGATTGAACTCTAAAAAAAAGTAATATAATTAATTGTAACTTGTTTTTGATACTGTACATGTAATTTATTTACCCTTTAAAGAGATTCTGCTGCTCAGATATCTACTCACAATACTAGAATGACTCATTTTTACCACATGCAATTTTTGTTCCTCATATGAGTACATGACCATTGCAATATTTTAGATACTTAACAAAACATTCATGAAGAATTACAATGAGACATAATTGTTTTGTTATTTGCAGGAAATTGAACCAAAGTTAAAGTATGAAAGAATATCTAATGATGTTAATAATATCCTAAGTAAAGATGCAGCTAGTTGTTTGGCTGTTCATCCCAAGGTAACTAGAAAACCATTACTATCAAAATATTTCAATTTATTTTTAAGTTCTGCCCATCTGTGATGAAACATGCCATGTTAGTGTTATTGTTTCCAAGGTGAATCAAAGTGTGTTAAACATTATACTCGGTCAGTTGCACATTGCATTTGTTTGACATTTGAATCAGATCCACCAGAGGAAGATAACTAATCAAAACCACCACCACCACTTTGCCATAATAAGTTTAGCAGTGGTTTATGAGCAGACACTGCTTGCAACCATTGCTTTAGATATATGTATGGTGTTTATAGAATCTATATTGTTTTATCAGCTTTGGAAGAGATTGACTTAACCTATTCTACTGTTGATTTAGTTTTTAGCTCTGGGAACACATTGGGGTATGATACATATATTAGATCATATTGGTAATAATATTAGAGGAAAAGAAATACAAGCTGTAAGTACTTAATTATTTTCAGTAAGACAATTCCTTTCCTGAAACTTGTTTTGGCTAATCAGATTTTGTCAATTAAATTTGGTGTTTGTTCCAGAAGTTTCAATAATTATGAAAAAGAAATATATGCACATAAAACTTTAATATAATGGCTTGTTGAAATTTTGTTATAAATTGTACCACTGTAAAGTGCCAGCACCTTTCATCTTGTATGTGGTTACTAAAATACAACATGGTTTTGAGTAGAGTAAGTAACTGATTGGTATGTACTGATCTTAACCACAGGCATAACACATGACGTCAAAGTGAAATGATGTCACCTAAAAAAACATTTGGAAATTTTGCTATAGCTGTCCCTGCACTTTGGCTTTCATCTAAGACACCCTTGTGCTACATCACCCTATAGTAGCTAAAACTGTGGATGTCTGTGGTGTAACTGAAACAAGCTATTGTAGGTAAATTAAAGATGCATTATGTAAGATTTAGATAAAGCGCTGGCCATTTTTGCTATAATAGTTTGAAAAATGAAAATTGATATTTTGGAATTACTTTATGACAAGAAATACCGGTAGCATAAATAGTCTCAATTGTTAAGTAGTATTAAACAAAGTCTCAATTTTCCATTTTAACTAAAAGCCCGGTCCCACTGCACTTACAGATGCAAAGAGGATGTAAAACGGGGGAAAAATCATGCCCTCCGTTTGAAAACGCAATGCATCCGTTGTGTACTCATTGCATACGTGTTTCATACGCTCTATCCATTGAGCATCCGTTCACTTTGATTTCATCCGCGCAAAAAGTTTTGAGCTGCACAAAACTTTTATAACTGATGAACCTTCTGCCGTGTACGATGTAAATGCGTGACATATATCAGCACCAAACGTTCCATGTCCGTTATCATCCGTTAAACGTCCACTGTATCCTCTCTGCATCCTCTGGGCATCCTCGCAACTCACATCCGCTCCAGCTGAAAACGGAAAAAGGGAGTAAAGATAAGGTACATAGAACGTCTATACATCGTTAGTAGAACGGAAATAGAAAGGATGTAAGCGTATGCATCTCAATAAATAAAGTTTTCAAAATGGACAAAGCGTTTGTATCTGGGATGTATCTGGTATATTGAAGGATGTCTGGAGTTTGCCTAACCCCTTCAGAGCTGTCATCCACTTCCATCCGCTTTCATCCACTAGGCTTCCGATGAACATCCATTTAACATCCCCGCTACATACTTCCCACGTTCGCTCTTTTCCGTTCTGTTTTTGCAAATTTTTGTCAATTTTGTCCATTTCTGGAGCGGATGAAAACGGATGGAGCCACCCCCGAAAGTTTGCTTGTCCGCTGTGTCCTTTTTGCATACATTTTGTGTCCATCGGCCACTGGGACCGGGCCTTAAGATATAGCGGATGTTGTCCAATCCACTTATATGTAGTCTCTCAGCCATACGATGTACCAGAGAGTTGATTATGGGCCTGTCATGTGAATAGATGTCTAACTAATAATTTATAGAACATTTGAAGCCAATAAACATCACCTGTAGTAGGTCTTCACAATATGTAAACTGAACTATTAATAATTACAGTGGTTATCATGTATCATTTCAGCATTCAACTACAATAAACCAGATCAGTATTGATGATAATGGAGATTTTATAGCCAGTTGTTCTGATGACGGACGAGTAAGTTGAAATATACAAACAATTTATTAATGTATAGGGCATTTCTTGTAAAGACATTATTAATGATCAGTTTTTGCTACCATTGTTAGTTAATGTCTAATCATTTCTTGGACTACCTAAATTCGTAGACGACTGTCTTTCAAGGCAAAATACAGAAATGTGTGACCCATCGATATTTCACTATGGATTTTAAACTCCACAGTCCAGAGAAAATAACAAGAATAAGTATAAATGTGGTTTCAAAATATTGTTCCCTTCAAAAGTTATTGGCAAAAGAATCGATCAGTGTACATGTACATAAACTAACAGTATTGCCTGGATAAACAAACATAAATTTGCTTGTCTTTAACTGATATAACTTGCTCATAAAAGAGTTAGTAAAGTTACTTTGATTATCCAGGCACTTGGGATATATTGACATTGAAAAATAGCTTGCAATGATTGGCTTTGAAAAACACACAAGTGCTATTTTTTTTAACTTACAACACCAACTTTGTTTCTGTACCTTATATACAATTACAATGTACAAATATCCCTTTAAGATTGTTCTTTCCATAAATTGTGGGAGAATGTGCATTAATAATGTATGTTGAGGAGATTTTGGGGATGATTTTTGCATGATATATTTTGACAGGTGTCAATCACAGGTTTATATACAACAGAAAACAACCAATCAGTGACATTAGATAGGCCGGTAAAAGCTGTAGCATTAGATCCTTATTTCTTTAAATCCGGGAAAGGCAGACATTATGTTACTGGTGATGAAAAGGTAAGTGGTATTAATTAATGAATATGATTAAATTCTCAATAATTTAGCATGAAGATCACGTTAGAAAAAAGCATGCTGAAATTTTTTTATATATTTTTATATGCCCAGTTTAATACGATACCCTGTTAGTTGTTCTGTATCAATCAACAATTGGTTTTGAACGCTATAGAGGCTACATCTATTGATGGTATAAAGCATTGGGGTCATGAGAAGACAAACCCTGACGATACTCAGTGTTCCATGAGTTTTTATTTCAAGAGTTACCACCCACTGCTCAAAAATTAATGAACATGATTGAGGCTATAGTTTTAACAAATCTTTTTCAAATTTGGGTTCATGAGAGGACCAGCCTTATCAACATAGAGCATTTCATGACCTATACTTTTTGAAGTTATCCCCCATTTGCGGAAAATCTTGTGACCACGATAGAGGCTAGAGTTTTAACTGTGTTTTTTTAATTTGGTGTAAAGCATTGGGATCATAAAGGATGAACCCTATTGATATTCATTGTTCCTCAACCTTCCATTCTGTAGTTATCGTCCTTTTTCTGAAAACCTTGTTCATGCGATAGCTGCTACAATTTTTAATATATTTTTATGAAAACATATTAAAAATCAGCATTTAACAACTGTCTATCCCAGAGTTGTGCCCCCTTTTACATCTTTAATGGAATTGGTTTCAAATCTGGTGTGAAGCATTAGGGTAATGAGAGGACAAATCCTATATGTATTTATCGTTCTGCAACCTTTCGTTCTGGGGTAACCCTTTTTTCTGAAAACCCTTTGAATACGATAGAGGTCAGATTTGGTCATTTTTTAATTTCATCGAAAATTTGTCAACAGACTGAGAGAAGGGCTTTAATGTCCACTCATCACATGATACAAAGTCATTCAGGGTTCTTTGGCAATGAAAGGAAGCCAGAGAACCTGGAGAAAACCCATGAGGTGAGGCTAGCGACCTACACCTTTTAGTTTAGCCCTTTGTGTAGAAGCTTGAGATTGAAAAATGACACTTGCGTCGATGACAGATTTTATGATTGGATAAACCATATGCATTAGATTACTTCTCCACCCCTCCAACTTTTGTCTAAAGTACAACTCATATTTGAAATAAAAATATTACTATACCATATATTTCGGTAAATGTTTGATGAAGACATAAAATTTGTAATATGGTTTGTATATGATGTTAAAACCGTGTCTTCTTATAGAAACTATTTTTATATGTTGACAGTTAATACTGAATGAAAAAGGTTTTTTAAATCGTCATAAAACATACGTACTTCATCAAGGAGAAGGAGCCATCCGTAATATCAAATGGAAATCTGACTTCATAGCATGGTCAAATGAAAATGTAAGTTTACTCAGTCTCTAATACCCTGTCTGTCTGTTTATACCTGTCAGGCTATAATTATTATTATGTTCATTCTTCATTTGAGAGAGATGGGGTTTAACTCCACTCGACACAAACTAGGTCATTCGGAACTAACACATGGTTTAATTTTATTTCAATAATTCGCTCGCGTGTAGGGGTCTTTAGCAGTGGGAGGAAACCGGAGGACCCGGAGAAAACCCACGAGGTTGGACAGGCGACCCTACTCCTTGCCACGTACAACCGGGTATTCGAAACCACGCCAGTTGACTCAATGACAGACTTTATGGTACAGCGCGCACATGCTAACCATTCAGCCACCCAACCCCCCTCATTTATTAAAACCAACCACATCTAGTCTTTGTGCGGAGTTAACACATACTATATTTTAGTCATCTGGAAACTTATTGTATCTTAAAGTTCAAACCTCCACATACCTCATATACAATGTTCAAATACTTGAATTCTTAATTGGTTGGTTACTAAAATAATGTTTGTTTACAGTAAGTAATGTTGTAGGAGTTAAACATATGATAAGTATATGTTCTGGAGCTTAAGCTCTTAAGATTACTAAATTAATATGCATATTCAACAATTAGTATGATTAAAAACTGGTTAATGACAACAAATTATTCTGGCTTGTATATAAATATTGTCCCTTTATCTTTACAATATCTGTATAGCTACTGTAAAAATTGGATATTTTGTTATTTGCCTCCATTTAAGGTCAGGCGTCTGACATTCTAAAGATCAGAATTATTTACAGGTTGTAGTTTGGGTCATAAGGAAGATCCCTATCACATATTTATCCCCATTTATGGTTGTAGATGTATTTGTTCTTTTAAGAAACTTTACCTATATTTATCAGAAAAAAAACCCTATAGATTGAAATGGTATATTCTGCTTTTTGTATGCCCACATTTTCACAATTCTCGTAAATATACCACACGTTGGGATTTCTTAGGATCTTTTTTTAAAACACGCTGCGATTATTTTGCTAGTCATAAACATAAGGATGAGTCTTACTGATTTTCTACAGAGATTTTGTGATAGAGATTTTGAGATTGTTTATTTGACTAAGCAACATTCCCTTCACAAAACTGCTGCAGCGTTATTTTTTGGTTTGAGAAATTAAGAACTGATTTGATACAGTGATCTACATGTATAATAACTATTTGTATTTATATATTTACAGGGTGTAAAGGTGTATGATATGAGTACAAAATCTAGAATAACACATATTACTAAAGATCACAGGTACATGTAATAACATCCATTTTAAAATTCTCTTACAAATAATTACCTCTCTTACAAATAAATACCTCTCTTAAAAATAATTAACTCCCTTACAAATAATTAACTCTCTTACAAATGATAAAATTTATTTTCAAATAATAATAGTTTTATATCAATTGATATGAAATGAAATGGGGTTTAAAGTCCTGCTGTTCTGCTCCGGGCTAATGAAAATTTGGCATATTACATGCTTTATGCTATGAGGTAAATTTGGCCAGGACTTTGAATTACAACTGTTTCTTTTACAATCACTTCAATGAGTACACAGGAGTGCATTGTTCATTGTTTTTTTGTACCATCCAAACAACTAGATGATTTTCCTTACCAGGCTTTCTATCCTGCATCACTGACAAGGGGAAAAATCCTGAGAAACTTTATCTGCCAACACTGGGATCAAATCTAGGATCTGATTAGTTAACTAGCGGCATACTCAGTGAGCTAACGTGACTCCTAATTTCTTAAAATAAAAGATGTATAAATCAAGGGTGTTGATCATTTATAACAGATTGAAAACCCAGGTAATTTGTGATAAACTGCTATTTGTGAAATATTATGTAGACGACCAGCTCAGATATCAGAAAGCATACATTTATCTTGAAGTAAACTTTGAATAAAAGAGTAAAAATTTGATGTTTTTTCAGTTATCGACCAGAGATGTTTGGATGTCATTTATTTTGGAAAGATAACCGAACTCTGTTGATCGGATGGGGAGACAGGGTCAAGGTATGCACTAACATATATGGCCACCATTCCTTATAAAAATTTGAGTATAATTTTAAACCAAATTCACAACATGAAATTATTGTGTATATTTTTAATACCAATATTGGAAATGCTCAGTGGCCACTTTGCAAAAACTTAATATCAGGAAAATTGATTTAAACATAACTTAAATTGATTTTAAATTGTATTTTAGCCATTTTTGTTTACCTTGAAATTTTCACATTGAATTGCATGTATGTATTTTGTATTAACATAGATTTGTGTTGTACGAGATCAAGTTAAAAAAGATGCCAGAGAATTACCTACAAGATATGTTGAAATAGGTAAAAATTTGATTTAGTTGAAAAAATGTTGTTTTGATGCAAAAAATAAAGAAGTTGTTACATTGAATCTGTCAGATTATATTTTGCTATGATCTTATGTCGATAGCTTTGAATGAATGTTATTAAATTTCATCTCTCTTCATGAGTTCTTTATACCGTAGTGTTGGCCGAGACAGTGCCTCAGGATTTTCCGGTGTGGTTTTGCCCTTGTCTGTGGTGCAGAATGGATGGCTTGGCAAGGACAACTGTCTAGTCATTTGGATGGTACGGAAAAGATCCCTTGACAGTTGGAATTCGATAGTAGAGTAGGCGGTAGCAAAATTTCCCTCATAGGACACTGTATGGCGTATGCCCATCTTCATTAACCAGTCCCCTTACCACTGCTGCTCCCCCTGTATCTGATAAGATATCATGAATTAATTTATTTAGTAAGAGTGATAACTTACCAGTAATTTTTTAAAATGTTTCAATCTGTAGATTCTGTCAGTGTTGAGAATTCGTAACTTACAGAATCTCTAATAATTCAATTTCTCAAATATACATGTATGCTGAAATTAAACACCTTTAATTCTATCCGTGTAACAGATTAGAGATTATATTCCAATGAAATCTGATTATTGCTTGCCAACTAATTTGATGCCTTCAAATATGGTTGTTTTCTATTTTTAGTTTCGATGTTTACAACTGAATTCTTCATATGCGGTATAGCACCATTAGAAGATAATATTATAGTTTTATCTTATGAAAAGGATGGACAGCAGGAGGTAAGAAAACTTAATATTGTTTAAAGTGACTTTTTGAACTATATATTTTGATTTGATTTTCAATGGTTGGGGGCATATTGTTTCCAATACCCTAATACAAGAAAGTCGAAATCTACCTTGACCAGCTAAATAATTGTATGGAAGTAATTAGAAAAGAAAAGGGAGAATTGTAAAGGCATCTATATGTTTTCAACTTGATGTTGTCTCCATTTTGTATGCGAATACAATGTCTAGTCGTTCAAATGGGATGTAAAAACGAGGTCCTATGTACTCATTCGCGTTACACTTAAAAGAACGCTTGACAGTTGGGATTGGAAATAAGAGTAGGGCATAGTGCTGCTGTCAGAGCAAAATTCCCCTCATCGTACACTGTATGGCGCATGCCTGTCTTCATTAGCCCAATTGGTTCATACAAGTAGGACGTTAAACCCCATTTCATTTTCTATATTTTAGACTGGTCGTTTGGTAGCAAGTAGACCTCATCTACAGGTTTTGGAACCACATATGGATTATTTTGAGGAAATATCAAATGATGCCCTATCTATTCGGGGTTTTGAGGAGTATAGATGTAATGATTATCACTTAGGTAAGGAGACAGCATTTATTATTTCTTATACTGTAAATAGTCCCATATTGGACAAATTTAATTATGATTGAGTGAATATTTGCTGAAGTACTGTTACTAGACCAAAAGCTCAAACTTTCATATCACATGGAAACGTGTAAAATTTAATTTTTTTGTTCCTTTTTTTTTTGCAGAATGTATTCCAGAAGAAAATTTATTTTATATATTGAGTCCTAAAGATATAGTTGTATCTAAACTACGTGATTTAGATGATAATATTACATGGTTATTGGATCATGAAATGTTTGAGGTTAGTAGTCAGTGACATATGCAATATCAAGACAGGTTGCCTCCCTATTTGTTAGTTTGATTGATTTCGGACTGCATATGGTTTGCTAACTAACCATGAGGTTCCGGGTTGGATCATGATATTCCTCCAGCCTGATCAAGGTGCAGAATGGAGGGTTAGCTTCAGTACAGGTGCAGAAAAGTTGGAAGTCGATCGCCATTTCTTTTATAAAAGATTGAAACAAAGATTTAATATATTAGATATGATATATTTACAGGAGGCCATGGCAGCAGCTACACAACATGAAAAAGAATTAAAAAAACATACTTATGAAGTAAGCATGACTCTATACTTTTTTCTAAGTTTTCCAGGGTTGTAACTGTCTTTCCTCCTAAGATACACTTGCTGTGTAATGAAATAGGTTTTAACATATCATTGACAGTTACAGATTCTATGTTTACATGTTGATGGAGAGTCAAAAAGTTGTATCTGTCATGTTTTACAAAATTCACCTTTTAACTTCTTCAGAATTAGAATTTTCTTGAGTATCCTTTCATCTAGTTTAAAACAATAAAAAAGATAATATGTTATAATGTTGAATATGGATAGTCTCCCCCAAAGATGATATTGAAAGCAAAAATGTCAACAGTGGTGTTTTAATCTTGAATTAAAGATGATAAATTTATCATGAAAAAGAATTATTTTATGATGATGTTTTACAGGCTATAGGTCAAGATTATTTACATTATTTATTAGAAGAAGAACAATTTGATGATGCTGGATTACTTTGTGTTAAAATACTTGGCAAGAAGAAAGATTTATGGGAAGAACAAGTTTATAAATTTTCTCAAATCAAACAATTAAAGGTATACTATTAATGAGTTGGGTCCATTGCCAAGTTAGTGCATACCCCTAAAGCAATGTTAATGAGCATAATGAGCTTATTAATCATTGCTACATCAAAATTATTGACAATTGTTTTCCTTGGTCTACATGTACTAAATTTACCTTTAGAGTTAGGTCCTCTTGTTATGAATCTGCAATTATTAACTAACTTACTGACATCTACATGGTTTTCTGTCCTTTTGAAAGGAAGAACCCTTTCAATTTTCAATTTCCAGAGTTATTCTCCTCTGTTACAAAATTTTGTTATCACCTTAGAGGCTTCTAATATAAGTAGTTTAACTCACAACCTCTCAGACAACTTAGCTGGTAGTCTGGACAACCTATGTTTATTATTGTTATCTCAGTACTGTTTTCACATATAAATATATTGTTGAGATTTTTTATTTGTAATTTGTAGGCTATCGCACCATATCTACCCAGGGGTGATCCAAAACTAAGTCCAGCTATATATGAAATGGTACTTAATGAATTTTTAATGAGTGATTATGAAGTAAGAAATTGTAGTTTTTAATCTTAATCATTTATTTTATCTGTGTGATGTGAATGTTTGAATTGACTTAGGTTTGAGATCTCAGTTCTCTTTGTAATAATATAACATTATTCTTCCTAACTACATGCAGCAATCTTACACTGGAAATCATCAACATATGATGTCTCGTTTACTTAACTGAGCCATGGAAATTGAATCGGATATCATTACCATTCATATCACCACAGATCTCATGTTAGTTCTCACGATTTGATGTTTCAAATGCCATGCATTTTGACAGCTATCAATAGGGAGTAATGGTGTTCAACTCAGTGAAATTAATAATTTTCGTGAATTCCATCTCAATAAGGCTGAAGGTTAGCATGACAACCCACTGTATGAAGTTGTTGTTAGCATGGGACCTACATAGCTTAAACTATGTTAGTGTTATTGATGTCTGTTTAAATGGCAACAAATCTTTATGATTTGTATAGGCACATTGCTACTTTATATTGGAAACATATTAACTTGAAACGCTGCTTCTCCTTGTATTCAATAGGATTGTGTACTGTGTATAAGATCAATCCAAGACTATATTGTACTGTCTGTTTTTATTTTCCTCATGTTTATTTGGTAGGTGTTTTATAAAATGATAAAAGAATGGCCTCAAGATCTATATAATCTACAGACTATAGAGAATGCTGTATTAACACGCTTAGATAGAGATAAGAATAATAAACTACTATTACAGTGTATGGGACAGTTGTAAGTATTACTTGATAAATTGGTAATAAAGCTTTCTTTATTTTAGGTGCATCTATCGGCCAGTGGCCTGATTTAAAGTCTTTTCTTTATCAAAACATTTAGTCTCTGTGTGTTCACTGCCTATCTTGATAAACACATTGTGTATTCATTCCAGACCATAACCAAAAATTAGTCATTTGGACAAAGGCATCAATTTTACACCCAATCTGCTTAAAACACAGATCCTATTTCGTTTCGTTTTTTATTGTTCAAAATTCTGTTTTGTCTTCACTACACTAGGATCTGGAAGAGTTGTTATATAAGCCCGTTCTGGTTAAAGTGAGGGATTAACCAATGAAGCGGTCTGTTACGGCGAGTTCTTGGCATACTATGCGTGGAATTGTGGGTAAACCACTAGTTGATTAACTAATGTCTGACGTGATATGGTCAAAAGCTGCTTGTATGACCTCTGACTCAACCTTTCAGTACAACCGGTCAGATATTCGTGTAGTGTAGGCCATCGAAAGTATAAAAAAACGAAACGAAATATAGATGTGTATTTTAATCAGATTGTTTTACACCAGTCAGTATCTTTAGTAGAATTATGTGTTGTGTTTTTTTAAGCAAATTAAGAGGGTTAAAGATTAATTACAACCCATAAACTATGTTCAGTCTGAATTAAATTCACAGGGATTTACTGATATTTTTAAGAAAGGATCAAGATATTCATGAAACCAAGATAATCCAGCATTTCGGAAGTGTATACATGTAGTTCATTTGCAACTTAATATCTCTGTTAGACAGTATCAAATTATGACAACATATATGTACAGCATGTATTACTATTTGAACATTGGCCCCATTCCTGTAGAAAATCTATTTTCATGTTCAACCCACTGCAAAGTCTATGTAGGAAACATGATCCATCAGAAGACGGTTAATTATAAACACCACTTAACCATAATATCCGAACATGGCTTAAGGAGATGAAATGATAGCTTAGTAACATTGCAGAAAACTGAAAATCTTTCATTTCTAGCATACTCCTTTGAAATCTGAAGTAACGATTTCGATATCAAATTTAATCATAATGTTAACACATTTATTTATTTTTTCAGATATGCTTATGAAAGAGCATTTGATAAAGCCTTATCTATATATCTTAAGTAAGTGTTCTTCATATTTATTGTCATTTGTGCCCATAAATGAAACAAAATCAAATGGGGTTTAACATCCAACTTTTCTGCACCAACCGGGGTTTGTGAAGATGGGCAATATACATGTAGTTATACTATGAGGGAAATTTTATCCCGACACTGGCATTTACCACAATTATATCTTGGACCTCCTGGTTAGTGAGCCATCGCCATACACACCTTCACCCTAGATTTACCAAAATTGTTGCAAACATGTACATTTAGATGTTTTTGACAGCAACTTTTTTGTGCCGTATACGACTTGGTAACTCCTTAAATTTTTACTTGTAAAGGTATTTTCCTCCAATGTGCCTACATTTATATTTCATGTAGCACATAGCCGAACATAACTCACAGTATTATACGACGCTTAGGAAATATTCCCATATTGTTAGTTCGTTTTTCATTTTAAGTGAAGTCTGTATCACTACTGGCCCGGGACTGTACGCGCAGTGGACGCTTATGGCTAGGCCACGGATGCATTCACTTGATGTGAAATATACGTTTGTGGGTTGATAGCAAAAGTTGTATTTCCGAAAAGCCACTTAGAACACTGACACTGATTGTTTAATCGAATGACTAATGTCATAGGGTTAAAAGTTGCTGGTATGTCCCCTGACAAAACCTCCCACTACAACCGGCCAGAATTTTCAGTTAAGGCCATCGAAAGTAAAAAAAAAACGAAATATAGATCTTTATTTTAATCAGATTGGTTTCTAGATTAAAAAGTATATTTTTTTTATAAAATAAAAAATCTCTATATTATTTTATCAACGTTTCTGGAAAAATGATTTCACAAAGTATATGACATCCTTTTTTGTTACTTATTGTTATTTCAACCAACCTAGTGCATCAAGTTGAATCAATGTTATTTCTAATACTAAAATCTTGTTTTACAATAATATGTATTATTCTTTAGGTTACAACATAAAGATGTGTTTCAACTGATCAAAAAACACAATCTGTTTGATTCTATTAATGACAAGATTGTCCAGTTGATGCAGTTTGATGAGGAGCAAGCAGTTAAAATGTTACTGGATAATATGGACAAAATACCAGTAAGTAATGCTATAATTTGTGCATGGGAATTAAACAATTTATACTGTCCAAAAATTCAATACCAGATCATACATTTTGAGTAGCCCTTTATTTTTACAGCAGTGCTTTACAGTAAGTCAGGCTTATTTATATTGACTTATTTCAATAGAATACCAAGCAATGTATGAGACTTGAAATTATGAGTATCTAACATATGATTTGGATGAAATTAATAAATTTTTAAAATCTCTGGCTGATATTCAGGGCTTTTATTTCAAAACTTTGCCAGTTGCCAATGTTTTGATGTGATGTTCACCTGATATTCTTCAAAGAATATAAAAGTCTGTCCCAATTAATGTTTATGATTTATAAGTGTTCTCAGACATAAAAGATATTAATATAACTGTATTATTTGTGTTTTAAGGTTAAATTCTTTGAAATTGACTGGGAGGTAAGTTCTCCATTCAGTCAGTTGCACTACCAGTCAGTCATGACTGGCAAATACGACTCAAACATGAGCTCTGCTTTAATTCCAAATTTTTTGTTTTGGATGTTTGAATTAAACTCCATTTATATTATTTATTTCAGGTAACCAAAGTAGTCCATCAGTTAGATATGTCTCCTAAATTTCTTTATGTGGTAAAATATTTTACTTTTCTAATTTCTTTGCTTATATTTATTAATTCTGCATCTAGAAACTTCACTTTAATACTGTTATCTTAGGGCAGAAGCTCTCCATTGTCATTTCTTTTTATCCATTCTTCGTTTACGAACAGATATGGTGGCAAAGTCTCATATAATAGCTCTTCGTCGTTAAAATAATTATTAGTGACCTGAAAATCCTCTGTAAGTCTTTTATCATTCTCTACTTCAAATTTAAGAACGTTGTTGATCAAGAATTTTGGTTGACTATTAGCCATCAATTATTTTGTCATCATTGTTAACTTTTTAATTTTTTTGCTTTCTCAGTCCAATCTAATTTTTCTTGTTTTGTCCGAATTTTCCCCTGCTGTTTTGTCCAGATTTGAGAGAGCAGTTCTCCGCCTCACCCGAAAACATGACTTGCATGCCCACAACTAAAACATATACATGTATTGTTCTAATTACAGTATTTAGATCACTTAATACAGAAAGATAATCAAGTATCCCAGGAATATCATGGTCGTATGGTTAAACTTTATGCTGAATTCGCTCAACCTAAATTACTGCCATTTTTACGTAGCAGTCAGTCGTATCCACTACAGATGGCGATGGATGAATGTCAGGCTAGAGATTTGGTAAAGGAACAGGTGTTTTTATTAGGTAACTATTTAAAAGAGATACAATTTCTTAGTTCAGTTTGTCACAATTGAATATAAAGCATTTATATTCATTTCTGTGATTGCATCTGAAGGCAATTCAGGACAGACTTCATGGAACTTTTTAAAACTCGATAGGATTGTTAATGAGTGTATTTCAAATTTTGGGAAGTTATTTTTTTTGTTATATCTTTAGTGTTACATGCTTGTGGAGTAATGTGGACACAATACAGGACAAAATTTATGTTGGAATCTTTTCAAACATGAACCCTATTGAAATTTAGAAAATTTGAATTGTAATTTTTCGAGTTGCATCTCTGTTTACATTTAAATTTATAGTTTTCCTATGTATTTTTTGGATTTTTATCTTCAAATTAAATGTGATACAGGACAGATTTGAGTTTAACATCAAACTAATATAGGTAATATAATGTTATATTTATAGATTGTAAGAGTAATATAATGTTAAATTTTTAGATTGTTTGGGTAATATAATGTTATATTCATAGGTTGTAAGAGTAACATAATGTTATATTTTTAGATTGTAAGAGTAATATAATGTTATATTTATAGGTTGTAAGAGTAATTTAATGTTATATTTATAGGTTGTAAGAGTAATATAATGTTATATTTATAGGTTGTAAGGGTAATATAATGTTATATTTTTAGGTCGTATGGGTAATATAAAACAAGCTTTACAGTTAATAATGGAGAGAATGCATGATGTTAATCACGCTATAGAATTCTGTAAAGAACAACTGGATGATGAATTATGGGAAGATTTACTCAATTTCTCGATGGGAAAACCTAGTAAGTATAGTATATCAACACTTTTAGAATCAAATAGGAATGACCAGTCCTTGTCAGTACTAATGGACACTGTATCTGTAAAGGTATGATTCTACCTTCCACCAAGACTGGCTTTTTCTTGTCTAAGATATCATCCTAAGTAGTAGCTGACATAAAGCCCCAGCAGATGAAGAAGTTGTCACCCAATCTAGATGTTATTGTCTTTCTGTCTATTTGGGTGGTCACTTGATAACTATAACACATACTTATGGAAAAACAGCTACTTATTTATTTGGGTGAGAGTATTCTCTCAATGTTATCAAGCCAATACAGTAATACAAAAATGTGAGGTAAATATATACAGAAGAACGATAACAACAAATCAAGTTACTAAATGCCTCTAAAAGATTACCTAAAGAAAAGTGCATTCTGGGCTTGTGACTACAGCAAATTGAAATTAGCAACCAATGCCTTTTGGTGAATGTTCTGTTTAATTATGTTTATAACTTGTCTTTAATTGTTTTTACAGCATTTATAACGGCTTTACTACAGAATGTAGGAGCGCATATTGATCCTATAAAAGTTATAGATAGAATCAAGAAAGGCATGGAGATACCAGAATTACGAGATTCATTAGTTAAAATTCTACAAGATTATAACTTACAAGTAAGTTTTGTATATACCAGATGAAATGAAATGAAATGGGGTTTAATGTCCTGCTTTTCTGCTCCGACTAGGCTAATGAATGTGTGCTATGAGAGAAATTTTGCCTGGACAGCGGTGTTACGGCCTACTCTTATTTTGAATTCCAACTGTCAAGGGTTCTTTTACGTGCACACCAATGTGCACACAGGACCTTAGTTTTTCATCCTATCAGAACGACTAGATACTGCCCTTGCCAGACTCTCTGTTCAGAGGAAATTTTGTGGCCAAGTCGATGATGGTCAGTAAAATAAAATGTGTTGATATCTGTAGTCCACACTATAAATGGACATACGATATTGGGTCTTCATAGTCCTTCAAGCACAAATTATGGCATTGTATGCAAATTTCTATGAATTGTATTCATTTTATATAGAGTTTCTTTGTATATAGAACCAAAACAAGCCTGTCTTCATTGATAGATCTTGAAACCAAAATAAAATATTGTATCCACCACCATTTTTCAGTGGGGTCATTGCTGATTGGCTACAATTTTTGGAGTTAGATAGAGGTTCTAATGGATACAAAATAATTAGATTCCTTGACTATATTTTGAATTATTATTGTCTTTAGATAGTTTTAAATTATCTTTAACATAACAGATAAAAGTTTTGCCTAGTTCCTCATATAAAAATGCAGAAATACGTTTTATTCACAACCTGTCGAGCATCACGAGAGTGATTTCAACTTCACCCTAGGGTCTTTGGAGGGCGAAATCAGCGGTGGTTGGTCTACTATTTCGCCGATGTCGCTCCCTAGTTCGAGCCCTGGAAGTATTGTTGTCATGAGAGGACGAACTCTATCAATAATCAGCAATTCACAACTTTTCATTCCAGTTTTATGCCCCCTTAGTCAAAAACCTTCTGGACTCAAGAGAGACTACAGTTTTTCATTTGATGGTTCTATTGATCTTACCAGTTTTCTGTCCATCTCTTTCAAATGTTGGCATATCTTGCATGGTAACAGCTTGTTTTTATTTTAAATAGATATCTTTACGAGAAGGCTGTAAGAAGATTCTAGTGGCTGATAGTTTTAATTTAATGGAGAGATTGGTCAATACACAGAGAAAGGGTGTTTTTGTTGATGGTATGTTTAATTTTATTGTAGATTATCATAATCTCATTCTCATCAATCAATAATGTTTGATAAGGCCAAAATAATAAATATTAGTGTTTATGGTTACCTGATCAATCCTATTTTTGGAGCCAAAATCGTTGACCGTAAGCTTTTTTCCCCCCATTTCCCAGGCCCTATAATTCAATCTTGGTGTAGTTTTCTTTTGACAAATTAAAACACTTAAATAGATAATACAAACCCCACGGAAAAAGATTTAAAATACGAGCGTAATTCCACCCAACAATTGAGTACCGATATTGATGTTTCTTTGAAAATGTGTCGAAGAGCTTCTGATAATTGCTTAGTCTTGGTACCAGAATAAAGGGTTCCAAGAACCTTCCAGAATTGACTAGTTTTATTAAAAAAAATATATCTGGAATTTCTGCTTTAAAGATGTATTATGTAGGATGTAGCGAAGACCTAATAGTTTTAAAATGATAATGAAAAAGGAATATATTGAAAATTTCAGTCAAATTATGACTGCTTGAAGAATAGCGTAGTCTCTAGTTTCATTGTTACCATTGTAACAACAATAAACAAAGTCTTGATTATCCATTTTTAAATTAAATTATTAAATTGTGTTTCAATCCGTGCAAATTCACAACCATCCATTTGTCAATCGAGTTGATTGTAGGCTTGTCATGTGAAAAAATGTCTAAGTAAATTTATATAACATTTGAGGCCCAACGAAAAAAATCTGTAATAGGCAGATTTAGCTCTTACACAATGTATTTTTAAGGAAATGTACGATATAAGTAGACATAGCTTCTTTTTTGGGGAACTAGAATATATCTTATGTTTTTTCACCAGTAAGAATTATTATTTGTTTTAGAACCCACTGTATGTCCGATATGTCATCAGAATTTAACAGTTAATGGTAAGAATTCTTTTTTCTCATCAAATTGGCAATAATCATTTTATATATATATAGTATATAGACTTATATAGTATATAAACATTTATATTCCAGATCTTAGATACATGTGAATTAATCTAGTTGTATTTTATTTTTTGGATTGAAGACATACAAGTAATCTAGTTGTATTTTATTTTTTAGATTTAAGATATGCAAGTAATCTAGTTGTATTTTATTGCCATCACGCATTCCATGAAGATTGTTTACCACCTACAGTTGTAAGTTACTTTATCCATTAGACTTTCAAAATAGACATTATAGTGGTCCTTAGACACATGCAAAATGGTCCTATAATAACAAAAGTTATTCACATATCTCAGAGAGTTTGAGGCAATCTAAGGAATAGCATTTTCAGATTATTTTGGTCTGTTCAGGGATGTACTGGTATTATTATATCACTTTTTTCCCCTACTATTGCTCCCAGCAATGAAGGTCAAAGTTTTTTGTTTTTCATATTCAATATTTTAAAACCTAATACAGGTATGGATAAACACAAAATATGATTGGTATTACATCATTCAGTCTTCAATTATCTGTCCAACATTACTAATGATATCATTTTATAATAAGAAGCATTTTTTCATACGATTTTAGACCAAGAACAGGGGAATGAAAAGAACCCTAGTTTTATACACCTGATGGGTTACATCAGTGATTCTCAACCAGTTTGCCGTGAGATCTTTATAAGTGTGCCGCGAAATTTTGAACGGCACACTAAGAAAATGTGAAAAAACATGTGATCCCAATTGAGTATCCACTGATAAGTTCATAGCTGTATTTTTCTTCATTTAGTTTGAGTCATTCTAAGTGTTTATGACTAGTCTCTGTCTACGGTTGTACGCTGTCTGACTTAACCATCTTTTGATTTTACAAAATTCAGATATTTTTCATATATATTTAGCCAGGTGTGCCGCTATTTCTTTATGTGTTTCAAGGTGTGCACTGGGTTACATGAATGTATGCTTTTGTGTTCCATCTTGATGTTTGGTTTAAAATGTAATAACAAAACTTAACATCAATTTAGATGATCTGTAAATTCATTATTACTGGTACATGATATTTATTACAAATACCACTGGCACCTATGGCAAGTTTCCTAGGTGGAAGTGGGCGTTAACCCCCACAAACAAATGAAAAGTAAATGTATAAATAAAATTGAATGAAAGATTATTACAGTTTCCTTATTGCTTGAATTTTTTATAATTTCAGACAAACTGTACTATTTGTAGTACACAGAAACGAGGCCCAGGTTCTAAAGAACATTTTATGAAGTAAAGACGAGAGATTATTGTTATCTGGTAACAGACGTGCATCATTCACCATTTTATAAAGTCTTACATCCTTCCTAATAAATATCTTATTTATTTTATGATCAGTAGTGGAATACCGCGTTTTATCAGTGAAATAAAAGTGTTATTCCACTGGCTAGCAGTGAAATAAAACTTGTTATTTCACTGGCCGTCGGGACTACTTTTTTTCTGGAGTTACACGTTTTAGTGACAAAATTATGAAAACAATATGGCCGACACGCCGACTTGTCGATCGTTACATTCTCAAAGGTATTCATACACCAGAAGCAGATAAAGATGTAAAGCGGTCTAACCCCCCACGTTGTCAAAGCAGACAAAGTAGTCCATGTTGTTTTTACCTAAAATGATTGTAAAATCATAAAATAAATAGAACATTTGTCGTTTTGTCGTAAATAACATATTTTATTTCATCTCGAAGCAAGAAAACGTTTATATTTTCACTCATGCTACGAATTCGTGAAAATATAAGTTATCTTGCTTCTCGATGAAATAAAATATGTTATTCACTCTAAAACGACAAATATCCTCTATTTAACGAACATAAGTTATTGCTTTAATTCTCCTTCTGTAAACTTCTAACTTAAACTCTGCCTTTAAGCATAGAAACGCTGTTAACTATATTATTTTATACTTAACACAGTTTTTATGGGAGATCAATCAATTGTTCTATTCTAAAAGCACTGATAACGACAAGAGGAAACATGTTGAAATGTCATGCTTTTAGAATAAAGCCAGTGAGTGATATCCCATAAAAATTGTGTTCTGTTTAATGCGTTCCTCAATCACTATGTCACTTAAAGATTATATTGTTCTGCAATTGCACTAGAACTTATATTGACAATTATTGTTTATCCATATTGAGAAGAAGTGGATAATTTATATAATGGCTATTTTTGTTATTTATAAGATTGTATATTGGCTATTATTATTATATTGTTTTAGCCGTGTATATAAATATAATTTCTACACATCATATTTCTTGTTAAATCATTGGATGCAAAAGTACACCAGACATTTCCACCAAAATGAGAAGTGGTATCTGGTGTTCTGAACCTTACTTGATGTACCAACCAACACTTTAAGCTTGTTGAAACTTCAATTTATCCATCAAATGTGGGCATATTCGGTATACCAGTCTGTTGTACACAATTGTTTGCGGACACTCTATTGTTATTATTTGATTCATGAGACGATTTCTGATAACTACTGTCAGTGTTATGCCTTTTGATCACAGATTCTGTTTCATCTATATATGCTTGAATTTTTCCTGGACTGGCAGAATTCTGACCTTGAGATCAAATATGCCCAAACAGACATCAAGCAAGATATAGTGAATCAAATTCAAAATTCCAAAATATACTGACTGTACTAATTTTCATTATCTTCAATAATAACCAGGATTAATCAAGTAATTCTTTGACCAAATCATTTACACTTTTATACACTATCTGCCCAACTACTATGACCTCCAATTTGAAGGATAGAAAGGACAGTAGTACCAACATGACACTAAGTCTGTGTTGCTTCTACAATAACAGGCAATGGAACAAAATGTCCACCATATATATCTTGCAAACACAATCTGATTAAAACATATGGAAGGGTATCGCTGCCAATATTAAATGCTCTGCTACAATGTCGTTTCCATTGATTATATGTAAAAAGTACAATGTACAAATTCCTAATACCGATATTGATAAAGTCAAAATACCTCTAAGGCAAGAGTTAAATGTAAAACGTCAAATGTTAAGTGTTAAATGACAAATGTTTTGTGGGAAAATGCTTTTTTTGACGTGTCTACATTTTACATTTCTCTCATTACATTTTACATTTGCGCTCTGCCACATCCCATTTGCCCTTCACGCTTTCTACATAGCAATTTCGCACAGCATCAACTTGCATATGCAAATGTAGGATATCACGTGACTTGTTAACATATATGGAAACCCGGCACAAGCACACTATAAGGATATTCACCGCACGACAAAAGAAATCAAGCTGGCACACCATAAGAAACTATCTAGACGACCGTGTCTAATTTTGAATGTGCCAGTAAATAATTGATAGATTCAAGCAGCCAAAGAAACATACTTTTCAGTAATTTATAACACAATAACTAGAATTTCGTATTAATACCCGTATTTTTATATTTTAAACACCCCCACTCTTTCCGGTCTCTCTATAAACAGAGTTGAGTAGCCTACTTTGATCCTTTGATCCATTAAAAAAACAACAATATATAAGCATTGTGCCCAACAAATAAATAATATATTTAAAGAGAGGAATGACTATACATCTTTTAGTATGGACATAGATAATTTTTGATTAAGCCCTGTATCTTTATTTTAGTTTAGTTTAGCCCCCCCCCCCCCTTCCTTCACTTCAGAGGAGCACGTGGCTAAGTGGGTAAGGCGCTGGCTCGCTAGCCTGGAGGTCGGGTGTTCGATCCCTGCATTGGCCGAGAAAGTACATCGAGATTTTCCGGCGTGGTTTCCCTGCATCAAGTGGGCCTGACAAGGACAGCTGTCTAGTCGTTCGGATGAGACGAAAAACCGAGGTCCCGTGTATATATTAGAATGCACGTAAAAGATCCCCGGACAGTTGAATTTTGATATAAGAGTAGGCAACAGTGCCGCTGCCCGGGCAAAATTTCCCTCATAGCACTCTGTATGGCGTATGCCCGTCTTCATTAGCTCAGTATAGGAGCAGAACAGTAGAACGTTAAACCCCATTTCATTTCATTTCCTTCACTTCAACTTTAATCTTATTTTGTAAAGTTAAGCAAATATGAATGTGCCAGAAAATTATTTGCATATTTGAAAAGAGCAATCAGTGATACTTAACATGGTATCTGGAATTTCGTATTTAGGCCAGTATTTTTACTTGAATACCCTTTTAATAGTGTGGTATTTATTTGATTTAAATTATGAAAATACTATTGTACCAGAAAACTATTTACAAACAGAAAAGAATGTGATTTTCACTAATATGTAAAATGATACCTGAAATTTCGTATTTGGACATTGCACAGCCCCCCCCCCCCCACACACACACACACGTAATCATCATAAAGTGCCATCCAAAGTGTCAAGGTGAGTAAATTTGTATTGTGTACTAGGCTGATTTCCTGTTATAGTGTCGTGAATATCCCTGTTCTGGCTTATACTGTGCCAGGTTTCCGTATATGTTAATAAGTCACGTGATATCCTACATTTACATATGCAAGTTGATGCTGTGCGAAACATGCTATGTAGAATGCGTGAAGGACAAATGGGATGTGGCAGAGAGCAAATGTAAAATGTAATGAGAGAAATGTAAAATGTAGACACGTCAAAAAAAGCATTTTCTAACAAAACATTTGTCATTTAACACTTAACATTTGACGTTTTACATTTAACTCTTGCCTTAGAGGTATTTTGACTTTATCATTATCGGTATTAGGAATTTGTACATTGTACTTTTTACATATAATCAATAGAAAACACATTGTAGCAGAGCATTTAATATTGGCAGCGATACCCTTCCATAAAAACACAGATCCTATTTTGTTTTGTTTTTTAAAGTTGAAAATTTCGTTTTACTTTTTATAGTTCAAAATTTCATTTTACTTGTCTTTACTACACTTGGATCTGGAAGAGCTGTTATAAAACCCTTGTACTGGTTGATGTGAGGGATTAGCCAATGAAATGGTCTGTTCCGGAGAGTTCTTGGCATGCGATACACAGAACTGTTGGTATCTTACTAGAAACATCAAGGCTGATTGATTAATCAAGTGTCTGACGTCATAGTTCAAAATCCGCTCGTATGACCCCTGACGTGACCTCCCACTACAACTGGTAAGATTTTCATGTAGCAGCAGCCATCGAAAGTATAAAAAAACGGAACGAAATATAGATCTGTATTTTAATCAGATTGAGGTAAACAAAATTGTCAAAATTTGACCACCTGACATAGTTTTGAAGTGAAAGCCCAGTGTTTGAACATTGCAATTACCGTATGAGGAATAAGACTTGATACATTGAAAATTAAAATATAATCTGTAAAGGTTAATAATACTGGACAACAAAGACAGTAAAATACATATTTGTCATCATAATTTTTAGAGTATTTACAATTGCTTCTTTACGGTCATTAAAATTGTCATTAAACCAGTGTGTCCTCGCATCATACAGACAGAGAGCTAAATTGAAGAGTTAAAATATAAAGGAGCAGGGTCGCCTGTCCAACCTCGTTGGTTTTGTCCGGGTCCTTCGGTTTCCTCCCATTGCTAAAGACCCCTACGCACAATTGAATTATTGAAATAAAATTGAACCATATATTATGTTAGTCCCGAAATGACCTAGTTTGTGTTGAGTGGACAACGTTAAATCCCATTTCTCTCTCTGTGTAAATTTTAGTAAATTAAATTAATTGACATTTTGTAATTATACTATTCAAAAAAAGTAGGGGATATTTGATTTTGGGGGCATAATACTAAAATATGGAAATGACTACGAAAAAAGTCACTATAGAACCTAACAGAAGAAACATTTCCAGTTACATGTGACGCCCAAACGCACCAATAGCTACCGCATGGAATGCAGGTGATGCTTGGGATCATCATGGGGGTCCAACCCAAGATTTGCACGACTCTGACTTTGAATGTTACAGTCATTGTGGCATTGAATTCCAGGGTGGAAACATCAGTTTAATTGTTTTAGTGACCAGAAAACAAATTTTGATATGCGTCGGCTTACCCAAAATGAAAGGTTACGTGCCCTTGGCATGCTACAGATCGGCACAACACAGGCGGTTGTGGCGCGGACGATGAATGTTTCTCAGTCTGTCATAAGCAGGCTATGGTCCAGATACCGTGATACACAATCTGTACAGGACAGACCACGCTCAGGTCGACCAAGGGCGACAACTCAAGCCCAGGATCGATTTATCCGTACCTTGGCCTTGAGAAATCGTGTCATCACAGCAAATCAGATCAGCGCTCGTCTTCAAACAGACACTGGTGTGAGAGTGAGTGGCCAGACGATTCGGAATCGACTGCATAGGGGTCACCTTCGCGCCCGACGTCCTCGCGTGATCCCTTGTTTGAGAGATCATCACATTCAGGCAAGACGTCGTTGGTGTAGGGATCGTCAACACTGGGATAATCGACGCTGGAGCAATGTGATGTTTTCAGATGAGTCAAGGTTCACTGTTGATTTTTTGGACAGACGTAGGAGGGTGTGGCGTCGTCGAAACGAGCGCTTCCAAGACGTTAACGTCATCAGACATGATCGATTTGGGGGTGGTTCTGTTATGGTGTGGGGAGGCATCACTGTTGCTGGAAGAACGGCTTTACATGTTGTTGCAGGGCTTGTTACAGGCCAGTACTACCGGGACAACATCTTGGCAGTCCATGTTGTGCCCTCCGCACGACGTCATGGCCGCCGTTTCATCTTCAAGGATGACAACGCAAGATGTCACAGAGCCAGGATCGTTACAGGTTACCTCCAACAACAGAACATCACCACATTACCTTGGCCAGCACTGAATCATCCCGACCTCTCCCCCATCGAGCATGTCTGGGACATGCTTGGACAGAGGTTACGTCAACGTCAACAACGTCCTGCCAATGTCCAAGAACTTGCTGCTGCGTTGCAACAGGAATGGGACAATCTGGACCAAAATGACCTTAGACGTCCCATTAGGAGTATGCCACGTCGGATCAATGCTTGTTTGGCAAACAGAGGAGGATTTACCCGTTACTGACTTAGTTGTGATGCTGTGGTAACTTTGCTGTTTGACCCCGGGTATCATTTTACCCTTATAATGGTCAGTCTGTGCCTTACTTAGTCTAACGATCATTTGGAATAAATCGATGAATGTGAACTTCATTTCATTTTGTCATTTGTTTCTTCGTCAGTTTCATTAGGTGACTTTAATAACACTTAAAAATCAAATATCCCCTACTTTTTTTGAATAGTATATAAGATAATTTATTATTTCAATAAAATACAGCTAAAGTTATAGTAGTCCATCTACTTCTTAGAGTTATCTGTCTTGTAATTTAGCCAACTTTTCTCTGTATTGATTGACTTCAATGCCTTCCCAATTCATCTTATGTAAAGGTTCCATAAATCTGGCAAATAAATCAAAAACAATATTTTTATCATTGAATATATCTGAATGGGTTCCATAAATCTGGCAAATAAATCAAAAATAATACTTTTATTTATTGAGTCTGAATTGGGTTCAGATTAACTCATCTCAAAGTTGTTATTCAAACAGATTGGAATATAGAATCATTTTAAAATATATTAGTTGTGGGTGAAACTGCAAAACACAAACAGAATTCGTGGATATATTCCAGTAATTACCATAAGTTTTCGAAATAATCATGGACCTCATTCAAGTTTATCTAAAGGTTAAGCTTTCTTGCCTGATATTATCACAAAATGAGAGAGAGAGAGAGAGAGAGAGAGAGAGAGATGAGGTTTAATGTCCACTTGACACAAACTAGGTCATTTCGGAGTTAACATAGTTCAAATTTATTTCAATAATTCGCCTGTGGGTAGCCACAAAATAAGATTGTTCATCTTACATTAAACGTACATTATCCAAGAGCTAAATCTGCCTATTGCTGGTCTTTCTTTAGGCCTATTACTTAGATATTAATTAACTTATCCATAATTTTACAGGATTTGAATCGATCTGCTGCTCAACGCTCATTGATGATTAAATCCAAAAATGTTTTTTATCGCACCGACTTTAGTCATGATGATCAAGGCTCGGCTTAAAATTCAAAAGCTAATATCTTTGTTCAGAGTGGAGCAGTTTGACTGAAATTTTCAACATATTCTATAACGAAAACAGTCAACTCTTTATCTAACCTCCCATAATGCCTCTGTAATAGACAGCTGTATTCTACATGTTATTTAGGGGTATACAATGTTTTATGAAGGAATATACCAGTAATACACATGTGACTGGATTGTATTATTTTATATGCTAGATATATCAATATATACAAACCTTTTCATAACATCATTATATACATTTCTTTCTTTATCAGTTAAATTTGTTGACAGAAGTTTGAGATTTTTATCAACTATATCATAACTGTAATTAAAAATAGTTTATAGAGATATTAATCTTGTTTATTTCAACAAACTTGGTTAAAGGAGCATTACCAGATATATTTTAGTAAATAAAACTGGTTAATTCAGACTGGAGGATTCTTACAAACTATTTCAGAGCTGTAATTAAAACAAGAGAGATATTAATGTTATTTATTTCAACAAAACTTTTTATGGGAGCAGTAGCAGTCCCAAATATATTAGAACTGTTCTCATTATCATAATAATTATTAAAAAAATTAAGTTTGAAATTACAAATACCTAACAAGAGCATTTTAAAATCTGATTTGAGAAGGATCAGCAAAGCACATCTTTTTCAAGGTTTATGGGAGGTTATTGCCCATTTAATTCTGCTTAAATCGGATTTGTTTACGGTATCAATATATTTGGTACTATTAATATCAGTATAATACTTGTACGACAATCTCTATTTACCTTTCAGAAGACGTTATCGTGGATGCCACTCCTGGAAGTTCAAGACTATGTTTCACGGCCAACTGAGCTAAGTCTACATTATTGTCCTGAAAGTAAAAGAATGGAGTTTATGTCTTACAATACTTCGGTCAATTTCAGACTAGCATACAGTGAATTTTTCTAGGATCACAATGACATAGGCAATTCCTGGGATAAAACATTTCCCCCAGACTCTCCATATAATTCAAGCTGTAAATAGGTTCTATTAAGAGTATGTGAATGTGTACATCGTAGAACATTGGTTTTGCATTTCTTCCAGATAATCCTTCAAGTCATGATCATCAAGTACATGTACATTAAATGTTAATTGCAAGTGTTGAATATATTGCATATGCTAATCAATTTTCTTCTATAAATTAAAACTCAGTAAGGACCGGGTAGGAATATTTCATATACACTGCCAATTTATACAGGAGACCTCAGAGTTTAGTCCAATGTAGTGATATAGCAGACATTCATGCAAGCCAGGCAACCTGGGGACTGAGCTTGAAAAACCAAATTGCGTCTTGATCTCCAATAACAATCCAGAACAAAAAGTGATGAAGGTATGTGGATTAGATTAATGAGATTATATTTGCTTTGTGCATACCTTACAATATTTTGCAGCCTTCTGACAATTATCTTTAATTTGATGATTTGCTGGATGCCATTTTGGTGGACCCGATTCACATAATAAACCCATACCTATAGGTGATGCATTTAATATACCAAGTCCTTTCTCCTGAAAATATGTCAATATGTGTGTCAGTGTTTATTCAACTAGATGAACTGCATTAATATGTGTCAATGAAAGTTTGAACTTGGATTTCGGAAGCCATATCTACTGTTTGCATGATAAGCGGACTATAAATTAGTCTTATACATATAGAAATAAAAGTCTGTGTACGTATGAAATTTAAACACCAAAATATAGAGGAATGGTGTATTTACCTTGTCTCAAAATTTTAGCTCAAAATATTGAGTCGTTTGGATGTAAACGTCAAAACCGCTTCTCCGGGGCTTTTAATTAAATTGTAATAATGGCCTAATAAAATTGTAATAATGACCTATACACGAGAGCTTTTAATTAAATTGTAACAATGGCCTAAAACAATATATTTGAGGTTTTAATTAAATTGTAATAATGGCAAAAAACAAGCCTATTGGGGCTTTTAATTAAATTGTAATTATGACCTATATACAAGCATATTGGGGATTTTAATTAAATTGTAATAATGACCTATATACAAGCATATTGGGGATTTTAATTAAATTGTAATAATGGCCTATATACAAGTATATTAGAACTTTTAATTAAATTGTAATAATGGCCTATAATCAAGCATGTTGGGACTTTTAATCAAATTGTAATTGTGAACTGTATGACATAGTACATCTATCTATCTATACTAATATTTGTGACTGTCGTTTGTTTGTCTGTCTGTCTGTTCGGGGTTGGCGGCTACACTAGGTCTGCCCCTGAGTCTGAAATTTGGGGTATAGGGGTAGCTCGGACCGGGGAGTTACATAGGCCAGGTGGCGTTAGTCTACCACTTCCGGTTTCGGGGTTATGACCCCCGAGCGAAGCCGGGTATCCTGCTAGTCGTACATATTTTAGACCACTAAAATGTTTGTGCAGTCTAGCAATTTGCAGTTTTAAATAAGATATGATGGAATATACCTGATATACCTGGAAATAAAACATAAAATATTATGGAGTATATTTTACCTGGCAATGAGAAATATACATATATATGTTTTACCTTGAAATAAGGAATATAATCTTGTATTGAACTATCAAACATACAACCACGACAATAACTTAAAACTGTATCTATTTTAACTTTACTTTTCTCTATAATTGTCCTGTAACAAACAAAAAAAAGATATTCCTGATTTTTCACATGCCTTTGTAAAATCCTGACAAATATGGCTAATACACAAAGCCTGGTGATTGCTAATTATTTTAAATAAACATGTACTTAAACGAACAATGCAGTCTTTGTTCAAATTACTACAAAACATATCTTACATATTGCAACAAGAAACAATCTAGTCTGAATCCGACAATTGTCTGTGATTTACTATTGTACTGTTCTTGCTTGTAGTTTGATTTATTTGACCAATCGATCAAAACTTGTCCGCAGTGGCCAATCTTACTCTTGTCACCAGAGAAGCTTCTTTAATGATTAAGGAGTATGCATTCATATGAAAACTCATTGTAGAATCAGCTTTTGATGATAGGTTATCTCTAAGACTAATGCCCCATTGACAGTTTCACGCAATCGTGGTACGCTTTCCAAGACGGAAACTATGCGTACCATCGCGGGAAACAGTCGTAAACTACGCGTACCATTGCGTGCCATCCGTGACAGTGCCGACCCAAAACCTAGGATTTGTCCAAGCTCATGCCACGCACTCCTGGGCGTACCATTTTCGTAAACTATGCGCAAACTATGCGTACCCGGTGCGTAAAAGTGTCAATGAAAATTATGTTGCGCACTGTCACGCACTGAGGGGTACTCAATGTCACGCATTGGTGCGCAAGGTTCATCACTGGTACGACAAGATCAGCAATGGTGCTCATGGGTTGATGTAGGTATCTGCCAGTGGTCAGGAATTCTTCCCGCCACTTGACGTGTGTCACTCATTGGTGCTCACAGTTTACTCATTGATCCTCACAGTGTACTCACTGGTGCTCATAATTTACTCATTGGTGCTCATAGTTTACTCTCATATACTCATTGGCAGGTTTGCTTCACTCACAGGCGCCGCACCAATCAGAAGCCTCCACGTTTTCACAACGTACAGTTGCTCCATGTTCCACCATCAGAAGCTCCACCTTCCGCTCCAACAGAAATTGGTACCCAGCATCCACCACTGAAAGGAGCACGATGCTATGAAAGTTCTTGTAGTTAAAGTAGAAGGATCCACCCGAGGGGGGTTTCTTCATAGCAACATGCTTGCCGTCAACGGCTCCAAGACAGTTGTGGTAATTCCATCTGCTACTAAAACCTTCAGCAATAGTCTTCCACTGGTCTTCTGTTCTAGGACAAACTAATGCTTCTGGCTTGTAGACCTTGACGATAGCTTTACATACTTCTGGTAGAAACTTGCATATAGTGCTAAGTTCAACTCTGAAATTGTATTGGAGACTTGCATAGGAATCGCCACTGGCTAAGAAGCGGAGTGTGATTGCTAACTTCAGGCCAACTTCAAGAGGTTCTCTCATAAATGTTTTATTCTTCTTCAGGTGTGGGCTCAACTTTTCAATCATCTCTTGAAACAGTTCGGGGGTGATACGTAGGAAGTTCCGGTAACCTCTGCGTTCTTCCTTGTGTAGTTCCGACAATAACTGGTCATAATGGCCAAAATGTTGTCTCCTTGTCAACCATTGCCTCCTGACTTTTCTTTTCTTGCTGCAGGCAGACGTTCTGTCGGTGTCAGGTTTTGATTGTAGAACAATATTTCGTTCACTTTCATCTTCTTCCAAAAGTAGTAGACCAGCAGCTGCTGTAAGATGTACGTTTTGCAAAGTAAGGTTCCTTTCTTTAAGGTCTCTGGAGTTCATCATTTTGAAGAGTTGCCGACGGAATGGACCATATCCCAATACCTTTCCTTTATATATACCATTTCTATAAAGCGTGCCAGTGCGTGCCACAAAATGACTCACAAAATGGTCACGCATGCTTAAAACTGAGTACACTAGCGTAACCAATACCTGACAGTGCAGGTACTGGCGTACCATAGCGCAAGTGCGCGGTCACCTGCGCAAACTGTGCGCAAACTATCCGTAGATATTGAGTACTGTAACGGGACAATGATGGACGATGCGGGACACATGAGAGACAACTAACATGGTACGAATGCGCACCAGTGCGGACAGATTTTGCATACTATGAGCAAAGGTTGGTCAGCAACGGCACGAACTATTTGATTGACAGGTGAAATATACATGATATCCATCCGCATTGGTACGAATTAATGATTACCATTGCGGATTCAAAATGCGTGAAAGTGTCAATGGGGCATAAGACTACATTCATAACAATCTCCACCTAACTTACATGCAATGTGACTGACTGCAAGATATACAAACATCATTAAGACACAGTGTCAAAAGTTATGTATATATAACAGTGCAATAATCTGTATAAAAATGTCCTTTGAAAAAATGCTACCTCAAGAACTCTTTTAATTTATTTCAAAGGAATTTTATATCACACAAGTTACAAGTAAATCATAAAAGTTACATGTAATGGTCACATAAGTTATATGTAAATAATAATTACATGTAAATCATGTAAGTTACATGTAGGCTATAATGATCACATAATTTACATGTTATATAAAAATCACATAGGCTACATGTAATGATCACATAAGGTATATGTAAATCACATAAGGTATGTGTAAATCACATAAGTTAAATGTAATGAACACATAAGTTACATGTAATGACCACGTAAGTTACATGTAATGATCACATACGTTACATGTAAAACACATGTTATATTTATATTTATTTGTAATATCCATGCCATAAAATTTAATCAGGTTTGGTAATTGTTGAGATTTGCAAATGTACCATACCTGAAGTTTTCAAGAGGGTATCCAGTTATTCCAATAAATCTAGCTTTACCACTATCCTTAATTTCTTGTAAAGCTGGCAATGTTTCATTGAGAATAATATCTAAATCTGGAGCAAACTCCATATCATGTACCTGAAAATTACAGCATTAATCACTCAAAGCAAATCAACATGTAAAATTCTACAAACTAAAGAGACAGTTCTAGAGAAGAAAAGAGAAGAAAAGAAAAATTGCAAAAAAATGCAAATTATAGATTCCTTTTTCCTTTTTAATTATTTTAACCTTGTGGACCCAAGAAGCATTCTTAGAGCATTGATATATTTCCTGCAGAGTTAAAGATAATCTATGGGCAGTCAACAAATTAAAATCAGGACAATACAGATTGTACTGTACAGATAACAACTCTTACTACACTCCACCTTCAACAATTCCCTCTAACCTTTTATAGTGTTTTCAATCTGTTTTTGGTTGTGAAGCATTATTGTAGTGTTTATAAAAATGTTAGTACATCATTGTAGACATCACTCCACCTTCAACAATTCCCTCTAACCTTTTATAGTGTTTTCAATCTGTTTTTGGTTGTGAAGCATTATTGTAGTGTTTATAAAAATGTTAGTACATCATTGTAGACATCACATTTTAATTTGAAATCATAAGACTATAAATTATTTTATATGCACCTGTATTATATCAACATAACCTATTCCCATTCTCTGTAGACTTTCATCTATACTTCTCATAGTTCTTTCACGACTAAAATCAAACATTTTCTCTACATCAGGTTCATATCTTCCTACTTTAGTTGCTACATAGAATGAGTCACGGGGTATATTCTTAAATGCCTGCAGAAAAAGTAACAATAGTAACAATTCATTTGTTAAGCGACGAAATGCACATCTGTTTTTCCAAGGAATTCAAACATGGAGAAATCATAATAATGTACGTCAGAATGAAGTAAAGAGGAGAATTTTTTATCTGGACGTATTTGTTATTGATTTATTTATGCATTTATCTACCATAAACAAAGAAGTACTTGTGAATGTGTGTGTCCAAACACCACACAAAGGTTGTTGCATATATTATATTCTTTTGCAGTAATGGGAGTAACAACCAGTGAATTAAATGTCAGAAATAATTAAAATTTGATTGGCTATCAGAAATCATTGAAAATCAATAGGATTCTTCGTCTTGACACTCTGTATGTGAAATTTTAATCCTGCACCTATGCCACAGTTTGGTTTGGTACCTGGTTTGGTTCCAAAGATTTTTCTATCAATTAAGAAATGATTAATGAGATATGTTTATGCTTTGTAACCAACCTGTCCTAATACTGTTTCTGATTTGCCATTACCATACCATGGTGCTGTATCTATGTAGTTAATGCCTTTCTTGATAGCTTGTGTTAAAACTGCGATACTTTCATCATCTTTAGTTGTTTTAAAAACACCTGCTAAACCAGATCCACCTATAATAATATAATAACACATGAATAAATTAAGTAACTAAAAGTAACTACCACTCTTAAATTTTTTTCAGGAGCCAATCATAAAGAGAATTTACATGAAATCCAACAAATTTGATTAATGTGAAATAATTCACTCCTGATTGTTAATTAAAGGATTTTCAATCCCTTACAAACTACCATATTGTAAAGTTTAATCTCAAAAATGAATATCTGACCAAGAAGGATCAATTTCATTCTGGGCCCTGTTTCACAAAAACTTAAATCTCCTTAAAATCGTCTTAAACTAAAATTCCATCCTAACTTAAGATAGATGCGTTTCACAAAACGATTTTAAGCATATTAGGTAAAATCCACTAAAATAATATTGTAAGTTAAAATTGTATCTTAACTTACAATAGTGCCGTTTCACAAAACTATTTTAGGGACAATTTTAACTAAAATCTATTGTAACTTAGGACAGCCGTCACCCTCGCCTAACTTAAAATCACGAAATTAACAAATATTAATTAGAGCTACGTTGTAAGATCTATTAATTGCGACATATAGATATATTTGGAATAATGGTAATATTGCCAGTGGCCCGGGTTATATAATTTAAACATACTATCATTCACAAAAATAATTTTCATTCAATTTCTTTTCATTGCATGGAAAATATAAGCAATTAGATGACGCCCCAAATTTAAACCCCAAGAACAAAAAACCCTCAAAACCCCGTAAACAAAACTCTTTGTTACTATTTTATATATTACCATATGATTCAAGTATAAAGTGCATCATATGTAAACAGTATTAAGGACAAAACCAACCAGTGGTACCTATAATCTCCATTTATTTTTTGACGGGCCCCTTTTTAATCTGACACTAACCAGGTCATTTTTGGACTAACATATTGTAGCTGGGATCAAACCTAAAGATAACGGTTTTTATGATCAAAAGTGCATGTCCGACCATGACAACAAAGACTCATACAACTAAGAGTTGATTTAATTCCTATTCACAGCATCCAGTAAAAACAGAAAAAAAACTAACCATAGCCAAGTTGTGATATTTGTAAACCAGTGTTGCCTAGTGGTTTATATTTCATCTTTGAGACAGCGTCAATGTCATGAAAACCTCTTACATATGTAGAAACACTTGGATCCATCGTTACTGAAAATTAAATTTATATAAATAAAATAAATTGGAACATTTAAACTTTTTTTTACGGTTTAATTTGCAAAGAGGATTGTTAATCGCTGTTATAGTCAGTTTTATTCTATCATATCTATTATATATTTCAGTGATGAGTTACTAAAAGTTTCGCTAGTCTAAAGAACTACAGGGGGGCTGGATGGCCGAATGGTTAGCGCACGTGCGCACTGTATCATACGGTCTGTCATTCCCCAGTTGTACGTGACAAGGAGTAGGGTCGCCTGTCCAACCTCGTGGGTTTTCTCCAGGTCCTCCGGTTTCCTCCCACTGCTAAAGACGGCCCCTCATGCAAGCAAATTATTGAAATAAAGTTGAACCATATGTGTTAGTCCCAAAATGACCTAGCTTTTGTGTCGAGTGGATGTTAAACCCATACCTTCCTCTCTCCCTCTAAAGAACTACATATGACACCATTTATCTAATACCCCCAATTTTTTGTTCATTGTGTCTCTAAGTATGACACCCATTTTCTGACACTTAATGATTGGACAATTTCGTAATTTATTGTGGCTGTATATTCAACACTGAGTTGTTAGACACTCGATCAACAGACTGACAACTTGACACTGAGATTGAGATACACCTGTCAAAGCAATATATTAGTTTTAGAAAATCCATTAAGAAGTCCAGTGTCACATTCACCACCTTTAAGAGTCCAAAATTCCAAATTTTGCAAACATATTTTTCTACATTTCACATTGTGTTTCAAAGTTAAAAGGTTAACTTTGATCGAAATATATTGTTCTTAAATTTTTCTCCTTTATTTCTAAATGAACAATGACTGAGTTTTAACATGGACCCAGCTACAGATTATAATAGAGTCCATAGTTTTAATAAAATAATTCCAAGTCCGTATAAAACAACATTCACCTACTACAGGTATTTTGTTCATATAAAATGCGTAATTTTAAACTTTTTGTTGGTTTTGTATGTGATGTAATTGAATTGGGTCCAGATATGCGCTAGAAATCACCACTGACACTGCAATTTTTGTTCATCCTATAGCCACTGTGTATCCACAGTCAAGAATTATGTCCTGCAGCCTATTGCATACGCTAAATGCCATAAATGGGAGATAACTCCAAAATAGACGATCAAAAGTATCAACAATTCACCATTATTTATTCTTTTTTTATATAAATTATAAAGATAACATCGTATCATGTTCATAAATCCAAACTCATACATTGTGAAATAACTTTAAAATTCCGAATTTAGATAAATCAAGAGTTCTTCCTTATACTTAGAAAAAAAACACAGAAAAAACTACAAGAACTGTTAAATAGTATGTTCACATGTAAAGCTGAACAGACTCATGGAGACTCATAACAAATGGAATGAAAAGGGGTGTCACGTAAGTCTTACGTACATTTATGCACCAACCAGGTTATTTCTGCCTCGGCCCATACGGTAGATCACGTATGTAAATATTTCAAGTTAGGAATCACGTTTTTAAAGGGCGGCGCATCCTAGTTAAAACGTGTGTAACCACCTAAATCTCAACGAGAATCCATGCTAAACAAATTACAAGAAAACAACACAAATCTAAATCTCAACTGTTATCACCCAGCTCAGAAGACATGTACTGAGGACTTCCAAACACAAAATACATAATCCAACTTGGCTAAATAATCAATCAGGAACAAATCAATTTAAGCGGTGGGTAAAATGTCACCTATTTGCGCTAACTGCTTGGCATCTGAAACGATTAAAGGGACAATAACACTCTTGCTGGCTTGACAGCTCCAGAAAATAAAAAATAGCCTTATTCTAGGTACTAGATGTGTTAGTGTCTTACCTGTTGTGTAAATTATCCATTAAATCCTATATTTTACTTTTCCAGAGGGTTCAAAAATATTTTTAAATCCAAGTCACATTTGAAAAGCTTTACGTCAGCTTTTCAAATTATTTGTTGAATTTTTTACAATTTTTTAAATTAGGTGTGTTAAGATGAAATTTGTATCATCAATTAATTGGAATATTGTAAAATAGTACAATTTGTTGACCAGAATAAATATTGGGACATATTATTCAGTTACAACAAGAGTGGTATTGAGCCTTTAACAAATTATAATCAATAATTCACACTATAGCCGGAAGAGGCGTAAAGATCTTCATGAGAGTTTAAGCACTAACCCTATGGCACCAATCAAATATTAATGTAGCCCGACGGAGCGTAAAAATATCCTTGTCCAGATAAAGGAAGCGCTATCCTGGAACACCCTAAAAATGATCGCCAGGGGTCAAGTAAACGAGTGGTTTTTTGTCAATATCGAGCAAAGAATTGAAAAAAGCGACTTACAAGGACAGATATGTTATAGTGAAAAAATGAAATTGACGAAAAAACGACCGGGCCAAGATCTTCAATTCAGAACGATCTAATATTTAAAAAAAACAAAAAAAAAAACAACAAAAAAAACCTTTACATGTATTATGAAAACTGCCTAGTTTTAATCCTCAACAATTCAAAAAGTCATATTATATTAAGAAAAATAATATGAATACAGCTGTTGAATAGTGTAACATATTGTAGACTACAGTACTAGTATTATGTATTGTTTAATGGTCGAGAGCGAGACATACTGTAATATTGTAACACCATAGGCAAAATCATACCACAACTGTGGAAATAGACTTTTATCCACTACTGCTATACTACTTACATCATTCAGAGGTTGCTGCAGTTAAACTGATGTTTGAAGTATAATAAGAAACCCTATTAAACTCAGCTAGTCATGGTTTGACCTTTTTAAATATAAGGTACACGAACATATGAACAACTGATTCTATACTTGTCAATGCCTCCCGATTATATACAAAATAGTTAAAGCGTAACTAACCAAATGGCAAGGAATATAATATCTATTTTAATATAGCAGTACTTGAACATTTTCTATTTTTATCTTGCAGTATAAAGACTGCAATTGTGTGTGAAATAGCTTTATTTAACGTCCGCTTCCACTGAAGTGATATCGCAGACAATTACATGTTATGTACAAAGTGAGATATTTATTTACAAGGTTATTTGCGAAAAGAATTGAAAGGATTAAGAAATATGTATATATATATATGTACAGAACGAACAAAACAATTAATGACGGGACGATAACAAGTGCTGTATGGGTCTGGCCGATTCGTTCGGTTGAATGGTAGGGCGGTGCAACTCTTCCTTTGGGCTTATTGGTGAGTGTAGGGCCTGTCCATTCTTCCTTCCATTTGATCTTCTTGTCCGGGATGGTTGTTGATTTCATCTTCGTTTCTGTTTTTCGTTCCTGGTTCTCTAAAGTAAGAATATCCAGCACCTGCAAAGAGAACAAGCCGAAATTACCAAAATAAATAGATGACACATATTAATCATTTGCACATTTATCTGTTTCAAAAATTCTTAGTCCAAGTACTGAGCAGGTACAGTGAAACTGTACACTAAATTTCACCATGCTAGGAACCACGGTGGCGAAGTGGGTAAGACGCTGGCTCGCTAAACAGGTCGCGTGTTCGAGCCCTGCATTGGCCGAGAAAGTTCATCGGGGTTTTCAGACTTGCTTTCCCCTTGTCAATGGTGCAGGACAGAGGGCCTGATAAGGCAGCGGTCTAGTCGTTTGGATGGGACGAAAACCGAGGTCCCGTGTATACATTGGCTGCACGTAAAAGATCCCTTGGCAGTTGAAGTAGGCCATAGTGCCGCTGCCCAGGCAAAATTCCCCCCATGCCATGACACATATCATCAACGCCTACATCAAGTTTGAAATTCAACCTCAATTAGAAGGCGAGGTGTTGTGTTCTAAAGTCTCGACCAATCAAATTGCTTAAATCATCCGTCAAAAAAAAGTATTCAAATCCAGTAAATATCGCAGGTTAGCGATGGCATCGAGAGTTGATTATGGTCTAGATAAGTTAGACGTTGGTTCCTTAACTGACTGCAATCGACTAGCTAGGTGTGAATTAAGGGGTTGCAGTATGTCCACAGAGGCATTTGACTATGTCTATGGTTTTGAGCCTCGTGATGAGCTTGTCTATTTTGATGGATGATTGACAAGATTGTTATCTATTTGATAGCGATGGGTGTTTTCTTGTTTTAGACGGTATTTCCCAATCTCCCAAACAGAGTTGTCTTCCCTTGCAGTCGAACGCTGGATAGCGATACTTGTGTGGAGAGTGGGTATTTCCATGCAATTTTGATCTTATCTTTTGCTATACTTGCAAATTCAAGTCTGCTATATTCTATTGTCCATTTCATTTAGTGACAACCCCTCCGTTGCTAGTTGCTTTTTCTTGGCCGAAAATATTGACGTGGGAAGGGATCCATGCAAGGATCACCTTCCCCCCCACCCCTACCCACGGGTTTTTATCTTTTGATTTAGGTCCCTAACTTCGTGGATTAAGCCCTGTCTGCTTTTGGAGGAGCTCGTTTATATATTTGATATTACTCATGGGATTCAGAAAGGGTTGCGCCTGTTTGGTGTGTCTACATAGCTAGGCATTCAAGTGCAGATTTAATGGCCATATCAGTTCTGCGGTGTACACAGAACAATGTCTGGTAGCGTTTTCCTGATGTTCAGCTTTGCTTTGGGTATGTATATGCCATATCCTGCTGCCCCCTTTGTGAATCTTTTGATCCATCTGTGTAACTTTTGAGATGGTCAGTCCCAATCTGTTTCACAGAGAATTACGAGTCTCGTATAATATCTGTCATAGATCACTGCCTTAACACGTGCTGTCACAGCATGCGGTGTGAATCATTAGCTGAATGGCGCGTGCATTGTTTACATAAGACATAACTGCTTCGGAGAGAATGCTGCATTTTAGTCAATTTAATACCCATTTACACTAAATCGGAAATAATTTTTACCTACATATACGTCAAACGCCTTTATTTATTTTTCCAGTATATACAAAAAATGTTTTAGAATTTAATTTGTCGCAGGAAAAAAGTTAATATTTCTAGCTCATTAAGCCGCATCAATGTCATCCTTATCAGTGATTGTCGCGGCCAAACAAATATTCACTGCGGATCAGTGTGGGTCAGTCCATTCAGGGCGACCTTCGGTTATCGTGATTTCTTGACTAGGGTCGAACTAACTGAATCCGAATTTCATTTAGTCCGGACCATAGCCCGAAAATACTGAGCCATGCTATTGTGGCATGGTCGGAGTAGTTCCAAGATGGTGGTGTCGATGAAACGAAAGTGTAGAATATGTAGAAAGAATCTATTTTTGTTAAGTATCTGATTTTAAGAAAGCTTGAATGAATTTTAAATGGTTGCTACTTCTATGAGCAGATATTTTTTGTCGCGTATGTTATGTCTGAATCTATGTAAGTCTAAAAATTACGCATTATTTCAATATTTGCGCTATGCAAAAAGTAACGTCAAGTTACAAGGAATTTTGCCATCTCTAAAATTATTATTTGTTTATTAAACTATGTAACACAGCGATTCATTATCCTCCATGGAGATATGTATAGACCTTCCTTTGGGGTTAAGGGTTTTTTTTTCAGGGTTATGCTCGAGGTTTAAAGCAGAGTATAATGACATCACCATGTCCCTGGGGGCAGCCGTCTTTGAACAGACGATGGTCCGGACCATTCGCGTTCGGTTTCTAGTTCCGACCACTAGTCGTGAAAAAATTATAACCGAAGGTCGCCCTAGAGGCTATTAATTCCATTGCTAGTCCTCTACGTTTATTTCTGACGTCACTTAGGTACGTACATGTTAGTGATTGGATCACTTTATTGCAAAGGCGGAGTGTCGGGGAAGAATGTTGTCTCAATAGTCACTCCTTTCAGATTGTACTTATTTAAGATATCGTTTGACATTTACCCAAATGTCATGGGCCTGGTGTTTTTCTTAGAACCTATTCGTTGGAATTCTAGTTTAGAGTTTAGACTACTTTTTTTTATACATTTCACCGATGTGGTTACTTGTATAGTTGAATTTTACTACATATGCTTACATTCGTATTTCGTGTAGCATACAGCAGATCATGACTCATGCTGGCATTACACAATTGGGTTCTTGGGTTGTATTCCTAATTGTTTTCAAATTTGAGTGAAGTCTGTGTGGCGCTATTGCACTTTCGTACCTCTACCAGTTCCCGTGGTCGTAGGAACTTGAAATTTACAGAGGATGTTAAGGGGGGCTAGCAATTTCAGCCGAATCGACCAATAACTTTTTATTTTACCGACCTTTTAATTTCTAACGAGAGAAAACTTTATCTGTTTGACGCCATTTGCTTTGTTTACTATTTAGACTCGAATAACAAGACACTAAGACGGAAACCGACACACTGCACTAGCTGCCTATCTCTGCAGTTCATAAAAATTAATATAATTTTCGTATACTTTAATTTTTGCGCGAAGCCACCATTTTGGCTTGAACCATCGACGTTTACCCTGGCCCTGTCCCAAAACTGACTTTGAAAAGTTTGAGTTCAGTTTTCTGTAACATGACCTTGACCTACGACTTTGACCCATTTACCTTTTCTGAAGGACGTTGTCTCTGCTTTCACCTCAAGCATTAACTTTGATAATACAGTAAGAAATAGGGTCACGGCAAGCATAAACGAAAAGGGCCCGAGATGGATGGGAAGTTTGGACTCAAGGTCGAAGTCGAGGTCACGGATGGTTAAAGGTGACTAGTGGAGGTCACCACGAACTTTCACATTGACCACGCCCATTGACTTCCTTTCGGGCACGGGCCCCTCTCCGTTTGACCGTTTTCTGACCGAGCAGTGTGCGACAGGACCAAGGTAAACGCCCATGATTCAAGCCAAGTTGATAGCCTTCGAAAATGGTTACGGGGTCAAGGTCGTAAGTCAAGGTCAAATGTCCCAAAACTGACTTTGAAAAGTTTGAGTTTAGTTTTCTGTAACATGACCTTGACCTACGACTTTGACCTTTTTAACTTTTCTGAAGGACGTTGTCTCTGCTTTCACCTCAAGCATTAACTTTGATAATACAGTTAGAAATAGGGTCACGGCAAGCATAAACGAAAAGGGCCCGAGATGAATAGGAAGTTTGGACTCAAGGTCAAAGTCAAGGTCACGGATGGTTAAAGGTGACTAGTGGAGGTCACCACGACCTTACACATTGACCACGCCCATTGACTTCCTTTCGGACACGGGCCCTTTGCGTTTGACCCTTTTCTGACCGAACAGTGTGCGACAGGACCAAAGTAAACGTCGATGGTTCAAGCCAAGGTGATAGCCTTCGAAAATGGTTACGAGGTCAAGGTCGTAAGTCAAGGCCAAATGTCCCAAAACTGACTTTGAAAAGTCCGAGTTTAGTTTTCTGTAAGATGACCTTGACCTACGACTTTGACCCAATTATCTTTTCTGGAGGACGTCGTCTCTGCTTTCACCTCGAACATTAAATTTGATAATACAGTTAGAAATAAGGCCACGACAAGTATAAACGCAAAGGGCCCGAGATGGATGGGACGTTTGGACTCAAGGTCAGAGTCAAGGTTACGGATGGTTAACGGTGACTAGTGGAGGTCACCACGACCTTTTACATTGAGCACGCCCATTGACTTCCTTTCGGACACGGACCCTCTGCGTTTGACCGTTTTCTGACCGAGCAGTGTGCGATATGACCAAGGTAAACGTTCATGATTCAAGCCAATGTGATAGCCTTCGAAAATGGTTACGGGGTCAAGGTCGTAAGTCAAGGTCAAATGTCCCAAAAATGACTTTGAAAAGTTTGAGTTTAGTTTTCTGTAACATGACCTTTACCTACGACTTTAACCCAAATATCTTTTCTGAAGGACGTCATCTCTGCTTTCACCTCGAACATTAACTTTGATAATACAGTAAGAAATAAGGCCACGGCAAGCATAAACGCAAAGGCCCCGATATGGATGGGAAGTTTGGCCTCAAGGTCAAAATCAAGGTCACGGCAATATTTACACCTAAAGGCCAATCCACTGATCAACACCAAATAGTATTTTATAGAAAATGGTGGCTTCGCGCAAAAATTAAAGTATACGAAAATTATATTAATTTTTATGAACTGCAGTGTTAGGCAGCTAGTGCAGTGTGTCGGTTTCCGTCTAAGTGTCTTGTTATTCGAGTCGGTTTCCGTCTTAGTGTCTTGTTATTCAAGTCTAATTAGTAAACAAAGCAAATGGCGTAAAACGGATGAAGTTCTCTCTCGTTAGAAATTAAAAGGTCGGTAAAATAAAAAGTTATTGATCGATTCGGCTGAAATTTGGTGTGTGGTCATTGATAGCCCCCCTTAACATCCTCTGAAAATTTCAAGTTCCTACTACCACGGGAACTGGTAGAGGTACGAAAGTGCAATAGCGCCCTGCTCTGTTGTCACTATAGACCCGGGACTGTACAGCGCAGTGGACGCTTACGGCTAGCCCTCGGATCCATTCACTTTTTTTGAATTGTCTGTATGTTTGTGTTTTCCGGAGTATGATGTCCTGTCCGTGTATTTGTTTTTGTGTAAATTTTGTGTGGTGCAGTCCCCCTGCACTTACTAACTTACTATTTGAGACAATTGTATGTTAGACATCTTTCTTTAGCATTTGCAGCTTTCCTCAATACTTGAGTGATAGTTCCTCTCATCTGAGGTTAAGCGCAAGCTCTCCCATTTCGTGTAAAAGGGCAATCGTTTTGGTCCCTATACCTGCTCTAGTCGCTAGTCTTATGACTTTGCTCTGTATTTTATCTAGCTTGCTCAGTTGACTACCGCCTGCCCTGGCATAAGCCAAACACCCGTAGTCGATTACCGAGCGGACGGGTGTTAGAGTGCATCTGTCAGCTCCCCATTGTGTCTCTCTGATGTATTTCATCCTATTGAGGGTTTTGGATGTGCGACTTACGATGCCATGTTATTCTTGAGTCGAACTTCAGGCCAAGGAAGTTGACCTCTCCTTTGAATTCTACTTTTGTGCCGTTCAGATTTAAATCAATTTTCCTATTGCTATCTGTCGGATGAAACATCATTGCTACTGTCTTCCTCTCTAATATTTTGAAAATCCAGCAATGATTGTCTGATTTTCTCTATGTCCTTTGATGCTTTCCAAAAGCAAGATAGGATTGAGGTGCATAGGAAAGAAAAAAGAGTTCACAAATTAATGTATGTACTTTTGAGTGAAAGGTACCTATATTTCTTAGCCCCATGGAAGTGGGTGGGATGGCACCACAGTACAACAGATAACGTAGCACTGAAGTCAGTCAGATCTCAAGACAGTACCACAGATAACATCACCATGGAAATGAGTAGGATAGTACTACAGATAACATCACCATGCAAGTGAGTGGGACAGTACTACTAATAACATCACCATGAAAGTGAGTGGGGTAGTACCACAAATAACATCACCGTGGAAGTTGGTAGGATCGCAAGACAGTCATAGATAACAATCGCATTAAAGTGAGTGTTATCCTGCCCGTCACCACAGTAAAAGATATAATGCACCATGGAAGTCGGTAAGATCCCAAGACAGTATTGTTGACAATACAATTCATGTACAACCCGAAAATCTTTTGAGTTCATATAAAGACACATACAATACACATATATACACACTTCGTACATTGAAAATAAAAATATAATCTGTTAAAGTTAATAAACAGGGTAAAAATTGACATTCAGTAAAATAATAATAATCAGACTTTTTAGAGTATTTACAATTGCTCCTTTACAGTCATTAAACAAGTGTGTCCTTGGGTCAAAAATACAGAGAGCTACATTGCACTATCTTGAAGAGTTAAAATATAACCACAAAAAATATAAAAATAACAAAAGTAGTAAACAATAATGAGTCTTATTTTTTTTGTTTGTGTCACTGTGCTGGGAGCTTAACACACTACACTAGGTATTATAATATCCTCAGTGTTATTAACTCCATTCGAGTATTAAAAATCAACTTTGTCTCATGCACATTACCGATCTACCTACATTTACAATTAGCAAACAGTTAGTTCATTGTTCAATCGTGATGATTATTTACCACTATAACTTCGGCAAAATACAGCCATGATTATCCTTATATAGCTTGGGGAATGGGGACTTATGGCCAACCTTAAATGGAAAAGGTATCACATAATTTCAGATAGTTGCAGAGGACTAGGATAAATGTTTCTAAGAGATTTTCACCCAGTATTAACCCATTTTATTCCCAAAAATATGTCAGATACCGTCCCTGTAAACCTTAAGGATTGTTTATAAATTTTAGTAAATTAATATTAGTAATTATCTTTATAAGATAATTTATTATTTCAATAAAGTACAGTTGACTTGAGCTTAAAATATAACAGTCCATATGCTTCTTAGAGTTATCTGTCTTGTAATTTAGCTAACTTTTCTCTGTATTGATTAACTTCAATGCCTTCCCAATTCATCTTATGTAAAGGTTCCATAAATCTGGCAAATAAATCAACAACAATATTTTTATTCATTGAATATATCTGAATGGGAATCAAAGGAGAGACTTGACCAAAGATTAACTCAGATGCTATTCTAACAGACTGGAATATGAAATCATTATAAAAAATACAATAGTTATGTGTGAAACTACAAAACACAATTAGCATTCATTGATATATATATTCTAGTAACTCTCATAGTCACTGGACTTCAAGCAGAAACATCTAAGGCAGTTAACACAAAATTTGGAGATTACAAATTGGATAATTGTGCTTTTTTTGCAGCCCATCTAGGACTAATCATAAACTAATGAATGAGAATGGAATAGTTGTATGTAAAGCCATTTAGATTCCTTACTATGGTCAGCACTGAAAAAAGTCAGATATTGCCTTTTAATTCAAGGGTAAAAAATGACAGACTTTCTTTTTTTTTTTTAAACAAAATTCAATTTTATCATTGGCACTGTTTTAAGTACCGATAATAAAAACCATACCAAAACATCTATAATCCAACACAACTTTCTCTGTGTGGTGACACTTTAACAGTCAAAATATAACTCTGCAAAATGCCCTGAAAATTTAAAATCTCAAAATTTTGAAATTTCAAAAGATTCTTGAGCAATGAACAATCCTACCAAGCTTTACAAATTCAGCCCAGAACTCTGCCTTGTACCACCTTTCACAAGATCTTACGAATGTGAAAGTCAATGGAGGATATATTCAATATATACAAACCTTTTCATCACATCATTATATACATTTCTTTCTTTATCAGTTAAATTTGTTGATAGAAGTTTGAGATTTTTATCAACTATATCAGAACTGTAATTAAAAATGGTTTAAAGAGATATTAATCTTATTTATTTCAACAAACTTGTTTATAGGAGCATTACCAGATACATTTTAGTAAATACCAGCGGTTCCCATGCAAAGCTACGCTCACATTTTGCAAGAGATGGACAAAGAACAAGCTAATAAAAAAAACCGATTTTTTGTACAATCAGGCGCCATAATCCAGGAAGTTATGGTCTGAAATGCGCGAATATCGAAAGGAACTGGGATCTTTGGGATATAAACAGTTTCATCAAAATCAGACAAAAATTTTGACATACTTTTACATTATTTGAGTACAAGGAGGGGCCATTTTGTCGGGCAGTTTCGTTTTGATTTTCCTGAAATTTGAACTCAATCTTATGGTGCAACAGTTTTTAGAATCAGATAAAAATGGTGACCTCTAGAGGGCCTACAATCTAATATCGTGATTTTTTGTACAATTGGGGCCATAATCCAGGAAGTTAAGGTCCAATATGCACGAACATCGAAATGAACCGAGATCTTTGGGATATAAACACTTATTTTCAGTTTCATAAAAATCTGATCAAAAATTGTGACCTCTAGAGGGTTCACAACCTTGATATCACATACTTTAACACTATTTGCATACAGCTAGGGTCAACGGCCATTTTGTCCAGCACGAAATTCAAACTCAACCATCATTAAACGTTTGCATTAACCAGTAACATAGTGTTGCCAGGCTATGAATACAGGCGACTGTTAAGGGTTCTTTTGACTTTTAGTCCCATCCACTCTCAGCCAACACCAGGATCGAACCCAAGACTTCATCGTCTATAGAGTTTATTGCCTATTCAACCCTGCTTGAATCAGATTGGTTTACTTTATTAAAGTTCCGATGCTCCATTTGCATTTTCACGAAAATATAAAACTTCTCACGCTAGATTATCTCCCAGCTTGGATTCAATTGGATTTTAATAGGCTCATCAGGTTTCTGCATTTCCGATAAAAGATGGCGGCAATGAAATTTCAATTTAACATAACTTTGTAAATACTGAACATAATTAAACCATTTTTGGACTTATATTCCTATTAGATATTCAGCTTTCACAATATTGAAGACTAGTATATTTGGTACTATTAATATTAATAACAGACTTGTATGACCGTCTCTATTTACCTTTCAGAAGAAGTTATTGTGCATGTGACTCCTGGAAGTTCAAGACTATGTTTTAATGCCAAATTAGCTATTTGTATGTTATTGTCCTGAAAGAATAGCAAAGGAATGGAATGAAGTTTAATGCCTCACAATACTTTTAAAACTAGCATATAATTCATTTTTCTATGGTAACATATGAAATTTGCCCGGACAAATTCAATCTGGCAAGAATTTTATTAAGTGTACAAAGGAGGACCTTTGTTGTTTTTTTGTTACAGCTGAACAAATCAGCCACATTTCATACCTTACAATATTTTGCAGCCTTTTGACAATTATCTTTAATTTGATTTTTTGCTGGATGCCATTTTGGTGGACCCGATTCACATAATAAACCCATACCTATTGGTGATGCATTTAATATACCAAGTCCTTTCTCCTGAAAATACATCAATATGTGTGTCATTGTTTATTACATTATACAAGATTGTTGGCTAGATGAACTGCTAAAATAGAAAGTGCTATAATTCTCTAGAAAAAGAATTAGAATTGCCCCTCCCCCTCCCGATTTATCCATGACACCTATCACCTATAGAATGAAAGTTTGAACTTGGATTTCAGAAGCTGAATCTGCTGTTAGGAAGGTAACCTTTGTGTTGAAGGACACCAGCATGTAACCCAGTGGTTTGACAGGCAAATAAGTAACAAAAAATGTTTGTAAGCTGTGATAATTGGTTCAGGTCTTCTAAAAAGTGTGCTCATATTCTGCCAAATGCACGACACCAACCACTTCTCAATAAGGCTAAAATAATTTAGTTCACTATATCTGTAATGTGGTGCTCAAAAGTATTATAACTGTGAACCTCATGAGTACAATAATATTCCAGTGGAACTCACTATGACTTCCTGATGTTCCCACATACAAACTGTGTGATTTGATGATATATTTGGCCTAAAAGCATATTCAAACTAATTTATCAATCAAAATATTGCTTTAAATCCCGTCTATTAGCATCCTTGTTTGTCATGCGACTTGACTGAGAGGAGGTCCAGTTTCAGCTTGTAGCCTACAATTTGTCATAAGTAGCTGTCCATTTACCAAAAATATCAAAGTCTAAGTAAATTATTGGATTATCCTTTGCAAACTTCTTTTTCAGCAATTTAATTACAAAGTCCGCAGTACATTTAAGTCTCTCACAACCTCTAGCCATTTGGTCAACAAATCCAAGCACTAGGTCGTTAAATCCGACAGCAGGAGACAGGCTGTCTGTTAGGGATCTCCTTAAATTTTTGTTTTGTGTCCGTCTCATGGGTGTTTTTCAGGGATTCCAGCATATTAAAACAAAACATGAAATATGGTGAAATATATACATATATATTATTACCTTGAAATAAGGAATATAATCTTGTATTGAACTATCAAACATACAGCCACGACAATAACTTAAAACTGTATCTATTTTAACTTTACTTTTCTCTATAATTGTCCTGTAACAAACAACAAAAGACATTCATCATTTGTTTGACCAATTGGTTCAAACTGGTCTGCTGTCGATCTTACTGTGTCAGTCAGATCACTGGAGTATGCATAATATCGAAGAAGCCTCTTTAATTAGGAAAGGGTATTTATATGAATATTCATAGCTGAACTAGTGTTTGATGATAGTGTAGTAATATGGATGGCAGGATTTGTGCAAAAGAACCCATTTTTTAAAATAATATTATCGCCTTGACTATTTATTCTCCATTGTCAGTACATTAGCTATGGTATGAGTTTATTTTAAAATGCAAATTAAATTCTTTATGCAATATCTTGACAATAACAGGACATTGGGATCTAAGGCCAAGGATAAATTCTATTGTCTATTACACTCATGTGAAGAATATTCCATTCCATATTTGACTTAGTCATGTGGTCATTAGGCTTATTAACCAATCATCATAATATTTGACCAATTAAATAATAGATAGCAAAAGTCAGGGCATATACAATGCTTGAGCTCTGAGCAATTCTTTAGATACCAGGTAGATTTGAGAGAGCAAACACCATGTAGAAATTCTTTAGGAGAGAAGTTGAGGTTCAAGTGGCAACATCTGGGTGGACAGATAGAGTGAATATTTTTATTCCATGCTTGTAACCTATGTATCCATCTTGATATAAAACTGTAGAAACATACTTTTGTTTCTGTCATCTTGTTTGCTAATATATATTTTTGGACTGATAAAAACATATACACAACTTGAGATGTTAAAGAAACGTTTACAGGGTCCTAACCATGAAAGAGAGAAATAGATCAAATACAACCAGAGACAATACTAGATGATAACAAGACTAATAAAATATGTAGCAGGGAGAGTATGTGTCACACGTTGGATATGGAGAGTTTTTGACAGTTTGGCTTTCCACATCTATAGCCAGCAACCCATAGAGATGCATCGTATGACATATTTGATTTAGCTGCCAAACAGTGTATAGCGGTGTAAAGTGTTACAATAGGTTCTCTCTCTGACTACACCCATTACAATCTCTACCTAACTAGTATTACGGACTGGCTGCAAAAGAGTAATGCACCTACATATACGTAATTAAGACATGGTTCACTAAGGATCATACAATTATTTCTTTTATCTCCATGATCTTTATTTTGGATATTAATCACTTGGAACATTTTCTTTATTATAAACAATATTTTATTCATAAATGAATGGGTTTGGAGAACAGGCATGGCCAATTTAACCGCTTTTCTAACATCACTTGGAACATCAGAGGTCATTACTGCGATAAAAACTGCCTTGCTTATTTTAATGTCATGCAAGAAAAATAATAGTACACAAGGAAGCTATGCATCGACCTTCATTTGTATGTCAAGTATAGACCTATATTTGCAAATGAACCATACCTGAAGTTTTCAAGAGGGTATCCAGTTATTCCAATAAATCTAGCTTTACCACTATCCTTAATTTCTTGTAAAGCTGGCAAAGTTTCATTGAGAATGATATCTAAATCTGGAGCAAACTCCATATCATGTACCTGAAAATATAATTAATTTCATCATGAGACTGGGAGAGAAAGAAATAGAGAGAAAGAGAGAGAGAGAAATGGGACAACACAAACTGTCATTTCAGGACTAACATTTTTATTTCACTATGCAAGGGAGGAAACCAGAGGACCTTCTTATTTTGAATTCCAACTGTCAATAGGTTGTCCCTTGCCAGACCCCCCGTCCTGCCACTGACAACAGGAAACCACATTGGAAAATCCCAGTAAACTTTCTTGGCCAACACCAGGTTCGAACACGGACCCCAAGGTAAGTAATCCTTGTGGACCCCACAATGACCTATTAACAAGTGCCTAACTGAGCAGAATAAGTGTGGAAAACTGTTCAAGGGTCATAATTCCTCCAAAATTAGGTCAGCTGTGGCGAATCTCTACTTGATCTGTATCTACCCATGTACTATATCTACTGATAACAGAGAGAGAGGGAGAAATGGATTTTAACGTCCACTCGACACAGGTTAGGTCATTTCGGGACTAACATGTGGTTTAATTTTATTTCAATAATTCGCTTGCGCGTAGGGGTCTTTAGCAGTGGTTGGACAGGCAACCCTACTCCTTGTCACGTACAACCAGGGATTGGAAACCACGCTAGTTAACTCAATGACAGGCCTTATGATACAGCGCGCACGTGCTAACCATTCGGCCATCCCCCCCCCCCCAATCTTACTGATAAGATTACAACATAAACACCACATGTCATGAACCTTGCTGGGGTAATTTTGGGCTTAATTCTTTTTATAAATAATAGTGGGAAATAAAATTCAGTTAAACTTTTGGCCTCTTTAACCATCAATCTATTCATTACACCAACAAGTTCTAGTTTAAATAGTTCATGAGGAGTTCACCAAGATACAAATATCAATGTTATTATTACAAGTATGTGAACTTTGATCAACAATTTCAACATCTGGTAATTACTCATACATCTGCTGACTATAAACATGATTGTGACTCAAACTAGCAATACAGCAATTATCAATTTACTATAGCATAATTTCTATAACACTGTGGCTTGACTTTTTAAAAAAAAAAAAACTGCCCCCCCCCCTTTCCTTCTTATTTTACAGTTGTTCTTGGCTGCAGCCCAATCAAATAACAAAAACTATCTCGATACCATGACTTCCATGCAATAGTTATAAAGTGTATGGTTTCTTAATTGTATGGTATGCAGTAGACCTATTGAAGTACATGTTAAAACCTGAATATTTGATCACAATTTTGGTAATGTCCTAAAACTCTTCTAATTCGTGGGCGATCTCACCTCCCCCCCCCCCCCAAATGGAAGTGATTGAATTCCAACATGGGGGGGGGGGGAATTTCCCCCAGATTGAAAACCACACTATTCAGGCGCGGATCAAAGGGGGCGCACCCGGCGCACGCCCCCCCCCCCACCTATTCTGGCAAGGTGTAAAGTCTGTAACTGATGATTTTGCAGACAAAAAACACTGAAAATAGGGTGGGAGTTGTGTTTAATATTTGAAGATCAGATCCAGGAAATCACATATATGGAGTCTTATCTTAAAAGATTTTCTGGGGGAGGCCAGCCAGACCCCCCCCCCCCCTCCCAGTTGCTTCGTGCAAGCGGCGCTCATAATTCGGGCTTCGCCCTCAAAGTACGCCCCCCTTTCGAAATATCCTGGATCCGCCCCTGCTATTAACACAACACAATATGGTTAAAATTGTAATGTAGATTTATTTAATGATGTTATGGGAGGTTGGGTGATCAAGAGGTCTGACGCGTGCGCTTTAGATTATAGGGCTTGGTTTCGGTCTCAAGTTTGTATATGACTAGGAGAATGGTCATCACATTTCAATTTGCAAATCATAAGACTATAAGACTAATATATTATTTTATATGTACCTGTATTATATCAACATAACCTATTCCCATTCTCTGTAGACTTTCATCTATACTTCTCATAGTTCTTTCACGACTAAAATCAAACATTTTCTCTACATCAGGTTCATATCTTCCTACTTTAGTTGCTACATAGAATGACTCACGGGGTATATTCTTAAATGCCTGCAGAAAAAAAAATAGTATCAATATTATTATCAATATTATTATTATTATCAATTTGTGATGAGACAAAGTTTATTAAATGAATTGCTTCTGTAAGATAAGACAACTCAGGGGTTTTACAACAACTCAACTGAATCTAGGTCATTTTGGCACTAACACATTGTCCATTTCTATTTCAATAATTTAATTTCACACACGTAAAAGAGTTCCTGACAGTTGGAATTTGATACAAGAGTAGGCTGTAGTGCCACTGTGCGGACAAAATTTCTCTCATTAGCACACTACAATGTACATGGCGCATGCCAGTCTTCTAGCCCGCCGTTGCAGAAAAGTAGGATGTCAAATCCAATTTCATTTCATTTCAATGTTTCAAGGGAACAATTAAGTGGAGAATCTGTAGAATTTCTTTTACTGTGGCTGGTTTGTATGTTGACAAGAAATAATTTGAAAATGAAAACAGACTTTTTCTAGTATAAAATCTGTAAGCCAACTTATCAAACCAATACAAACAATCATCCATAATTGCTATTTTAATGTAGCAATGATTAATGAGCTAGGTGTTAATGCTTATTACCACTGCTTTGGAAAGTTTGTAACCAACCTGTCCTAATACTGTTTCTGATTTGCCATTACCATACCATGGTGCTGTATCTATGTAGTTAATGCCTTTCTTGATAGCTTGTGTTAAAACTGCGATACTTTCACCATCTTTAGTTGTTTTATATACACTGGCCAAACCAGCTCCACCTAATACAAACATGCATATAATTATTATATGAAGGAATAAAATGGAACTTTGTTTCCTGGATTTAAAAATATTAAATAATTAATTTAAGTACAATTTAGCCGTTACAGATATACAAGTAGTCTAATGCAAATGAGGATTAGTGGCTTTAATGAAATATGGATCCTAATATGGTACAAGACTGAACTAATTACGAATGGTTGGGACTAACATATTATTATTATGGTGTGTTTCAATATTGCGGGATTCAAATGTTGGAAAGGACTGAAGTACCCAGGGAATACCTGGGATCAAACTCATAAATTGCATAAATAACAGCTTTTATGGTCTACAGCGCATGTGTTCGAGCCCTGCTACACACACACATCACTCGACCATGCATGGACACTGTTAACTAAGAGTTGATTTAATTCCTATTCACAGCATTGAGTAAAAACAGAAAAAAAACTAACCATAGCCAAGTTGTGATATTTGTAAACCAGTGTTGCCTAATGTTTTATATTTCATCTTTGAGACAGCGTCAATGTCATGAAAACCTCTTACATATGTAGAGACATCCATTATTACTGAAAAGTAAATCTTATAAAATGTGCTTTGATTAAACTGAAATTCAAGGTCATATGACTTAGAAACTTTACTGATAGAAAGAAAACAAATCAGAGTGAAATATAAATTTTATAAATGAATTTTTTTAGTGTCTAACTTGCAACAAGACATTTTGACACAGCTCTCTATATATAGCTAGTATATATAATATTGTATAACTTACATCAGAATAAAGAGCAGACGGTATTAGCTTATGAGATGAAATGGGGTTTAATAACATTCTATTGTTCTGCACCGATTGGGCTAATGAAGATGGGCATACGCCATACAGTGTGCTATGAGGTAATTTTGCAGTGGACAGTCCGACAGTGGGCAAAAAGGTAGACACTCTAATATGAACTTAAAGTGGCATTATGGAAGATTATATAAAAAGCTGGCAGTTCTCACTATATTAGTTAAAACTCTATATAATGATCCACTTTGAACCGAGATATTAGCATTTGAATTTTAGGCCTAGCCTCGATCATCATTACTAAAGTCGGTACGATAAAAAACATAGTCTCGATTGTCCATTTTTGGATTAAATCATCAATGAGCGTTGAGTAGGAAATCAGATTCAAATCCAGTGAAAATCCGATACATAAAATGGCATCGAGAGTATATTAAGGTCGTTGCTTCATGTTAATAAATATCTAATCAATAGTTTGTATATCATTTCAAGACCAAAGAAAGACCTGCAATAGGCAGATTTAGCTCTTGCATAATGTATGCTTAAATTTATATTTAGAAATTTTTACAGGAAAAATTAAATACAATTAACATTGTGCTAAAATAACATTGTCCTTTTTTCAGAGGTTTTGTTGACTTTTTCATGAACAGAGGAAAATTTATCAATTTAATAACATATCAAATATTTAGTTCCTTTGGTAGTATTTTGTTGCTACATGCATCACTGATTTTCAATTCAAAACATCTAAAAATTAAAAAAAAACCCCCAAACTTACATATATTATAAAAACTTTCTTAGCTTTTATCCTCAACTAATTATATCATATATCCTTAGATTGTATTCTAGTACAGTTCTCTGATATATCTATGTTAAGAAAAAATAAATATGAAGTCAGCTGTTGAATAGTGTAACATATTGTTGCCTATACAGTATTATAACTAATTAAACTAAACACATATCCACATATAGCCAATTTCTTACTGATCATCAGCTTAAGTTCAACAGTAGTATATGAAGAAACATACAGCCAGTTATATGTAATGTCAGTATTATGTAATATCAACCAACCCAGTCTATAGGTTGTAGCAGTCATACATTAAAAACCATTATAACAATTAATAGATTAACAGGCCCGGCGGGGTGGGGGTGGGGGGTCTTTAGCCCCCGCAATAATTTGGCCCCATGTACACTTTTCTCCGGGTTATTGTATACGCAAGTAATTATGCCGTTAGATACAATGAAGTCTGATTTTAACATAGAAGTTAGACTTCAAAAACGTAGGCTTTCGGAAGAAAACACTGTTATGCTCTATACCGATCCCTGGGTTGAGAGACCCCTAGTTGCAAGCAAAGGCGCACGGGCTCGATGAATGTAAGGGGGACAGAACCTGAATTACCCCTCCCCCCCAACCCTCCCTATAAAAAGAAAAAATTAATTGCGGGTTACATATGGTGTGGCCGTTCGTCTGCGAAAGGCGAAGGAGCAGAGCTTCCCATGTCGACCCCCCTCCTAAAGTTAATTTGGAAAATTTGACGGTCGCAGACACGTTATCCTGGCGCGAACCGTGATAGTGGGAACCTAGCAAGCATTAAGGCGGTTGTATTAACATCTTCTATTTCTATGTAACACTTCACTGGTTTGCGCAAATAAAATTGTCAGACAGTTTATGCTCCTATGTTTAAATAAAGAAGACGATGAGTGAATGTGTATAAAATCAACGATAAATAAATTCATTATTTATACATTTGGAGCATGACGTAATTTTTAAATTTTTTAAATCTATACATAAAATAATCCTGTGATGCATAGGCGTACGAGACCATCCCGTGAATACAGATACTTCAAATTTAATCACCGTAATTGCGTTTTTCTGCTGTTCTAGCCCAAGAATTAAGCTACTTCAAAGTTTCCAATCGGTTTTCAACCGAAATCCCACTCTAAGCCGACCCAAATTCCAACCATCCAATCAGGCTGTTGCAGCTGCATTCACAAAACATAATAGATGCCCGAAAATTGTCACACAAAATAGAGTGACTCCAGACAATCTATAGTCAATGCAGTATTCAATAAAAAGGAAAGTAAAATTAGTGTGTTATTAGATTTCGGCTTTCGGGCATTTTATTTTGCCAACTAGATGAAATATTAATTTTTGTTTTCACTTTACCCGTCTTCCCGAAAGTTAGGGGGCACATTCCTACCAACTTTTGATCCTTAACACTAGTTTAAGTTTCATCTCATGAATCAGACAAAAATTGTAGCCTCAGGAAGGTCCACAAACTTCATTCATATTTCACATTTTGCTTAAAAGGTAGATGCCAATGTGCACCAAAATTGAACTCATCCAAGAGCTAGTGATACTCGTTTTAAGTTCATAATCGGATAAAACATCTGACCTCTAGGTGGTCCACAACCTTGGTATTACATGCTTTTATATTATTTGCGTAAAGGAGAGTCATGGCCATTCGGTCCGATTTTCAGGAAATTCATAATTATGATGTAACAGTGATACATTTGAACGGTTTTGGAAATAAGATAAAAATGTTGACCTCTACAGGGTCCACAAGCTAAAAACGTAATATTTCGTAAATTAGGGATCATAATCCAGAAAGCTACGGTCCAATACGTGCCAATATCGAAAGGAACCCGGCCTTTATATATATCAAAATAATTGGATGAAAATTCAAACCTCTTCATCACAACATGGGTATTAAATGCTTTTAAGGGTAGCGGCCATTTTGTCGGGCAGTTTGGGTCCGATTTTCACGAAATTTAAACTCGGCCGTAATTATGGGGCAACGGTGATATAGTTGATCGGTTTTGTCAATCAAATAAAAACTGTGGGGTCTAGAGGGTCAACAAGCTAAACATGTCGAGATCTTTCGGTTATAAATATACATTGTCAGTTTCATCAAAATCGTATAAAAATTGTGACCTCTAGAGTGTTCACAATCTTGGAATTATTATGCATATATTTGTCAAGTTCAGCATCACAGGAAGCCACCATCCATCGAATGTGCTTGCATAGTAAAGGATTAAGAAACATTGCTGAGTAATTTCTTTAGCCAGAAAGCGTCTCCAGATCACCAGGAGCTTCCGGGGTCTAGGCGGGCCCTTGACCCTCGCCTAAAGTCCTAGGATAGCACTCCCCCCCCCCCCCAAATCACAATCAAGAATTGCTTCCACCGGCCCTGGATTACTAAAATACTTACCTCATCCAGAAACAATATTCACAGTGAGTAGGATCCCAAGTACAAATAAAATCTAATATACTATCAGCTAGTCATGAATGTAGTATTTTTTATAATGTGTATATAACATGTATTTATAATGTGTATATTATCAGTGTTTCGATGTCAATGTTCATTTAACAATAATAAAACAGCTTTTTGTATAGCTGTGCCTCCCGATGATATCATACAAAATTGGGTGTCTACTGGTATAATATCAAGTAGGGCGCAACGAGCCAAATATCAAGGAAAATAATATCTATTTTAATACAGCAGTACAAGAATATGTTCTATTTTCATCTTTAGACATTATTCTCTCTGTATAAAGACTGTTATTACAATATAACAAAGCACTTCAAATATCTAACACAGCAAGATAGGATTGACTTGTATAGAAAAGATAATAGAATCAATGCCAGGCAAATTCACAAATTAATGTATGTACTTTCCAGTGAAAGCTACCAATTTTTCTTAGCCCCATGAGGCAGATGCCAATAAGATGCAATTATTTTTGTTGATTATGTTCCTTATCCAATATGTCAAATCATGTATTTAGCCCCCTAGCCCCACCTTCTGAAAAATCCTGGCCCCACCACTACCACTGCAGAATTATTTCTATACTCCACAAACAATTTAAAGGATACAAATTCTAAAGATGAACACCTGCATCTTACTCATCTACACTGTTTATAAAAGTTTTCATTTTTTACCTCATCCAGAAACAATATTCACAGTGAGTAGGATCCCAAGTAAATTCTTGGTTCAGAGTGGATCAATTTGACTGAAATTTGCAACAAATTCCCTTTACATTATCTAGTTTTTATCTAATATAGTGAGAACTGCCAGCTCTTTATCTAATCTCCCATAATTTATCTTTAAATATTTAAAGATGAAAACAATTTCTCCAGAAGCCTTTCAAGTTTAAACCAAAAAATCTGAGTTGGTCAGAATCATAATATAGAACACATTAACATATACGTTACTGTATTGTATAGGTTAATTAAAGATACATTATGGGAGATAAGATAAAGAGATGGCAGTTCTCACTATAATAGTTAAAAACTAGATAGTGTAAAGGTAATTTACTGAAAATTTCAGTCAAATTGATCCACTATGAGCCGAGAAAGAAGCCGGTGAAATTTTTGCATAGTCTCGGTTATCATTACTAAAATCATTAATATAAACAACATAGTCTCGATTATCCACTTTTTCTGATTTAATTATCTTTGGCCGTTAGCGACATATAGGAATCTAATCCAGCCTACATCGAAGGCTAGCCTTGACATCGAGAGTTTATTATGGTCTGGATAAGTTAATTAATGTCTAATTGATAATTTAGATAACATTTCAGGCCTAAAGAAAGACTTGTATAAGCAGATTTTGCTCTTGCATAATGCATGTTTAAATCTGTATAATATTTCATGACCAGCAAAAGGCTGGTTTGTTTGGTGGGCGGGAACATATCATATCCACATAACCACAAATAACATAACAATGGCACTGAATAGGATCCCAACACAGTATCACATATGACATTCCCATGGACATGAGTGGGATCCCAACACAGTACCACAGATAACATTACCATGGAACCGTGTAGGATCCCAAGACAGTAGACCCTAAGAATGGTAACATGCCCAGTAATGTGAGTGGGATCTCAAAACAGTACCACAGACAACATTAACATGACAGGTAAGTGCTCAATACAGATAACTACTGCTTAATCTGTGATACACCATGGCAATGATATCCCACAGATATCCTATGGCATGTTTTCCCGTGGAATATCAAAATGTATCTTGGGTAGTGTAACTTCAAACAACAATTTATGTTAATTAATTTTAATATACAATGAAACAAATGACATGTATATATTCACTGTACCTACATGATTTACATTGATATTTCATAATACATGGCTGTCATTATATAAAGATTTGAATATTTTGTTGGATGATATATTTGTAATTAATTTTGCTGTTATACGATTAACCCATACCACATTACATGTATTTCTATTAATATAACACATAATATTAATAAATTGTAATTGTCAACAATCTGCTGTTGGAATTCTAATGAAATTTAATTTTCTGTTCAAAACATCCATTAATTTGAAGGTCTTATCTATTACAGTATTTAATTAGATATCATAATGATCGAATATCACAGACATCTTTTTGATATTGATATTCAATTTTAGGCCACAATGACTGCATTATCAATATACATGTACTGAGTCCTGACAACAACCTTTGATTATAAATATAAATATTTTGTTCGACTGCATATGGTAGTATAATGTACGGTAATGGAAATTGAGTGCTGAATAGTTGAAGAATTCTCTTAAGAGTAGTTCATTTTCTTTTTTCTGAAATATTCTTTTAAAAGCATTTGGTGATCTCATGCAAGTCGTCGAGTTTAAAGAGAGGGTTGTCTCTAGTGGACCTAACCTTGTGGTTTTTCATCAGATACTCTGATTTCTTCCTACTTCTAAAGGCCCCTCCGTGGAAGAGAATTATTTTTTTAAAAAAGTGTATTTTGATGTTCAACCAGATTTCTCTCTCCACGATGTAAACTACTCATTTCAACACTCAAGTGCCATTACCTTATGTTTACATTTCATTATGAAAATAAAATCTCTCCTTCAATGAAAATATATGCTTTTAAAGTCCATCAATGAAAATATATCCATAAAATCTCTAAACAAATGAAAATATATATTCTTAACTTCCATTAATGAAACATATACATTTTAAAATATATGCTTTTAAAGTCCATCAATGAAAATATATCCATAAAATCTCTAAACAAATGAAAATATATATTCTTAACTTCCATTAATGAAACATATACATTTTAAAACAACATAAATTTCCATAAAACCTCTCCACTAATGAAAACCTAAAAACAATCAAGAAAACAACATAAAGAAATGAATGGACATAATAATTATTTATTTGTATATTACATTTTCGTGAGTTGATGGATACTAGCACGTCACCCTTGATTAGTCGGCAGCTATAGATTACATTGTAATTAAAAATATGGCCATACTTTTGTTTCTTTTTCTTTTTTGTGTGGTTATTGTTGCTGTCTGATAGTTACTGTCATGTCAAATGTAGCAAGGACAATCTCATCTCTAACCTTTTATTGTTTCATTGGCTTGAAAGGTCATCTTTTAGTGTTCTACTCATTTACACAATATGAAAGCCAGTGGATTGCCAGAAAACAAAACACATACACACCAGCTATCATACTATAATGTATGCATAAAATAAAGATAGGTTGCCAAACAACAAACTATATGCCAACAGCAGCTAAATCACCGGAGGAGTTGACAAGGGTTGTCGCATATTTAAGCTTTTGTAGGTAAGGGGAGCATTTACAGGACACGGATATAAATTTCATACAGATCAAATGTTCACAAGATTCAACAAAGTCAAACAAGGGCCATGACTGTAGAAGCTATTAACAGTATTTAAATTCAATAGGCTTCTTCATTTTACTGATCTCATACAGATCGAATGATAACTTTGTCGATTGAACGTTCACAGGGTTCAACAAAGTGAAACAAGGCCCTTAACTCAAGAAGTAATTAAAAGAAATTGTTGAATACCAATAGGATTCTTCATTGTAGTGATCTAAATTACGCCTATAAATTTCATACAGATCAGATGATACTATAGTCAATAGAGCATTCACAAGGTTCAACAAAGCGAAACAAGGGCCATATCTCTAGAAGTAATTAACAGCAATTATTGAAATTGAATAGGCTTCACTAGTTTAAATGATGCATGTAAAATTTCATATACATCGGATGATAACTTCTGTGGAAAGAGAATTCACAGGGTTCAACAAAGTGAAACATGGGCCATAACTTGCTGAATTTAAATAGGCTTTTCCATCTCACTGATGTAAACAGTATATATCAACCGATCAGATAGTAAATGTGGTCTGCAGAGTGTTCACAAGAAATTGTGTATGAAGGACAGTCGGTTTCGACGGCAATATACAACCACATTTCCATTTGGGTGCATAAAAAAAGATGATATTGATAAGTTATTAAATCATGCGATGAAGTTTGTCTGTATCTTTCTGACTGTTTAAATCATCTAAATGATCCCACCATTTATAGAGAAATGTTTCAGCTATAAGTTTAAACCATGGTGTAATGAGAGTACCAGACTTTACTCTTGATGCTGAAATATTAAAAGCAACTTAAAATATTTAAACATGATCACTTGCTAAATAGTATGACAACTAAGAGACAAAATTTCATGTAAGTTTAATTGAAATAAAAAATTGAATATTGTCAACTATGTTAAGATCATTTTTTATAAGACAGAATGAGATCTAGTTACAGTCAGCATCCATTTTTTTTACTAAAGTTTCCCCCATGACAATACAAGATTCCACATCAATTTGTGTCATTCATAGCCTTTGAAGTTACTGGGTCACTCCATAATGATAGAATCTGACCCTTAAAGAACCAATTAATTAGTACACATCAAAGTAAATCAGTAAGTAGGGAAAATGTATTTAAGGCCACAGCCATTTGATTTTCTGTTCCTCGGGAACACATGTTAAAATGTATATAAACTAATTCAATCAGTCCCATCAATCTCTGGAACCATTATGTAAGCATGTTTATGGCCATGTAAGTCTTGTGATGTGTCTACAGATGCCATGGAAACCAATATTCAGAAGAACAATTCCACTTACCTATTAATTCTTTTAGTTCTGACTGACTAACATATCTGTGGCTTTTAACTTCATTCAAATTTGGCACTAAATCAACATCTTTTTGAATAAATAAAATATAATCTATTTCATGTTCGCCCCATTTACCATCATACGGTACATTATCAGCTTTATATAATATTCTGGTTAAATAATGGAAGTCTTCTAAAGGCACCTGTAGCAATAAAAAATGTATGACACCACAGATTGAGAGATTTGACATTTGAAATGAATTGAAATGAGGTTTAATGTCCTACTTTTCTGCATTGACAGGGCTAATGAAGATGGGCATGAAGGAAGTTTTGCCTACACAGCAGCGATTGTGCTTACTCTTTTTGGAATTCCCACTGTCAAGGATATTTTAACATTGCATGCCAACATGTACACAGAACATCAGCTTTTCATCTCATCCAAATAACTTGACACTTTTTATGTACTTATAATAAAAGAGTTTATTTATTGATTACAGTTTTTAAGTATTTCTTTATGAACCAATTATTCTGGCAAGGGCTTTAATTAATATTATCTGCACTGTATTCAAGTACTGTTTATATAGTATACTATTGTTCACCAGTTTTCTTGTAGCTATTGCCTAAGTGGGTAAGACGCTGGCTCGCTAGCCTGGAGGTCGGGTGTTCGATCCCTGCATTGGCCGAGAAAGTTCATCCAGATTTTCCGGCGTGGTTCCCCCTTGTCAGTGATGCATGACGGAGGGCCTAACAAGGACAGCTGTCTAGTCGATCGGATGGTACGGAAAACCGAGGTCCCCTGTACACATTGGCGTGCACGTAAAAGATCCCTTGACAGTTTGGAATTTGATATAAGAGTAGGCCGTAGTGCCGCTGTCCGGGCAAAATTTCCCTCATAGCACACTGTATGGCGTATTAGCCCAGTTCGGAGCAGAAAAGTAGGACTTTAAACCCCATTTTATTTCATTTCATTGTAGCTAGTCCGTCTTCATTACCCCAATCGGAGAAGAACAGTAGGGTGTTAAACCCCATTTCATTGTAGCTGCTGATATTAAATTTTTTCCACATACATATAAAATCAATCGTTAATACCTGTTGTGGTTCAATTCCTAATTCATGACAGTTTGGAATTCGATATAAGAGTAGGCCGTAGTGCCACTGTCCGGGCAAAATTTCCCTCATAGCACACTGTATGGCGTTTTAGCCCAGTTCGGAGCAGAACAGTAGGACGTTAAACCCCATTTTATTTCATTTCATTGTAGCTAGTCCGTCTTCATTACCCCAATCGGAGAAGAACAGTAGGGTGTTAAACCCCATTTCATTGTAGTTGCCGATATTAAATTTTTTCCACATACATATAAAATCAATCATTAATACCTGTTGTGGTTCAATTCCTAATTCATGTTTTAATTTTCTTTGAGCCGCTTTTCGTACACCAAGGGCTTTAACTTCATCAACCTCTCCTTCTACATTTAATGGATGACTACAACATGTGTTGGTAAAATGGTCTGAAATACATGTGTAAACTAAATATATCCCTGCCACATACATCTATAGGCTAATTTAACCCAGTCATAAACACATATAGACTAATCTAACCCAGTCATAGTATACATCTATAGACTAATCTAACCCAGTCACATACATATGTAGACTAATCTAACCCAGTCATATACATCTATGCTAATTTAACTCAGTCATATACATCTATAGGCTAATTTAACCCAGTTATATACATCTACATCATTGTAAATAAATTAATTTCATTGATTAACTTACCAGGAAATGTTATTTTTTCATCTGATCTTTGTTGTAATAACAACTCTCCTTTAGTATTAAATAAGAAAACGCTAAAAGCCCTGTGGAGCATTCCTGTAAAAATAAATTAAAACTACTATAAATTCTAAACGACTTGGTTATACTGTTTTTTCAATATTTTCAAATAAGTCTGACATGATAAAATCGTTGATGATTTTATTACGATATACCAAACAAACAAAGGTATATCGAACAATCCTATCAAATGTTATGATAATCGATATAGATATGTGTCATTGTTGGTCAGGGAAACGTCTGGTACTATTTTACCTTGGGAATCAAACACAAATGTGATGTTTTTTGAAAGAATAATTGGGTCACGCTTCCTACACAGTCAAAAATACACATAATTATTAGAATTAATAAAGTCAAGATTATCAGTTATTAAATGTTGATTAGGATATAATTCCCTAAATTGATCGGCACCTGTATGTCTATAATAGATGGCAGAATGGTTCGTATGACATCAAAGTGATAGCTTCCCATCTGTCAACAGTGGCAATCATGTGACATTCTACTGCCATTTCTTGAAAATAAAACCATCTATTGGGAAATTAACGTATGTTTGTAATATTATGAAGTAAGTATGATATATGTTATGAGTTATTAAATGTTGATAACGATATAAATTATGTGAGAAAGTACATAACAATACAAATCACTAAATTATGTCCAATGCTTATCAGCATCTATACACCTGTATGCCAGATGTAGTTCTGACAGTAGTCACCTGACATCAAAGCAATATTCCTCCCCCCCCACCTTCCACCCCTTACTAAAACTTATATACATGTAGGTATTGTTCGTCTAGTTTGTTATCTCATATTTTTGGAATAAGCTCACTGCATGATGACATACTATATCAGCACGGATTGAAAATGGGATCAAAGAGGGGCCACCGAGATGTACTCCTGCATTTTATCGGGTGAACTGTTGTAGGTTAATGTCTGTTTGCACATGCGCATAAATGATATTCTTAAAAAACGCATTGAGAGACCCGAACTCTCAAACAATGCCTGAATAAGGATTAAAAAAAATAATGTAAACCGGTAAGGATTTTGAACCATTTATTCTGTCCTTTTTATGGCCTTTGTGAGAGTCTTGTATTATGTCTAAGTAACCATATGCATGACAACTACTGTTGAACTAGAAAAAGTAACGGCTGTCAAGCAAAGTAATGATTTGTTCACAACTCAAATGATATTTTGAAGATATTTACTGAGTCCTTTTGAACAGATATCGGCCACTTCAGTATCGGCAAAATGGACATGTATCATCCGATACCAATTCCTACCGATATGCCACTTATCGGCCAATTACCGATGTTATACCCGATTATCAGATCTTCACTAGTCTTCAATTACCAACAATTATTGTATTTTTATTCTCTTTATAATTGTAAATACAATGCTTGCTCAAATTGCAAATCAATATTTTTGTCTATGATTTAAGCAGTACCAGTATATTTATTTTGCACAAAATTTGAATTTTGTGGTACTTGATTTAAGATACAAAGACAATTTGGTCTACTTCCAGAGTCTGGTTATATCAGTCTACACTGAAATTATTTATTGCGCATGCTCTCCAGATGAGAATATAGCGTCATCGTTTGACATGACTTATGGAATATGTCTAGCCTCGTTCTTCGAGCCCCTTGTTACAAATGATGTTGAAACGCATTATGGTAGGTACACGATTCGTGTACCAATAGTAAAATGTTTATTTTGTCTTAAATATTGGATATCAGAAGCCCACCTTTTCCCGGTAAGAACACACCATCAATGTTGATTTAAATAGACAAATGATTTGTGTCTTCAATGTCGAAGAATTTGGATGATATTGAGTTAGAGACTTAGCTACTTTAAATCATAAGAGAAATCATACATTCATGCAGCAAGAATGAAGAATTGAATTACCATTGTTAATATTTTTTAATAGATGACATTCTTTTTTTGAAGCCGAGCCAATATTTTTATCATTCTTATCTACCAATATACATTCTTCTTGCATTAATTTAACTTGAGTATCATCTAAACCCGCTAATACATTTTCAGACGACATTTTCTGTGAGACTGTTGATCTATAAGCACTGAAATATATAATAACAAAATCATTAACACTAATTTTATAATTAAACTTTTATGACGTCATTCTGGACAAAAGTATAATAGTTAAAAACTAGATAATGTAAAGGCAATTTGCTGAAAAATGATCCACTATGAACCAAGATTTTAGCGATTGAATATTGGGGCTAGCCTCGATCATCATTACTAAAGTCGGTAGCATAAAAAACATAGTCTCGATTATCCAATTTTTGATTTAATTAGGAATGGAAGTCGAACAGCAAATCGGAATGTAATCCAATAAACATCGCAGGCTAGCGATGCCATCGGAGTTGGTCTGGATAAGTGATAGATACATTATGGGAGATTCGATAACAAGTTGGCAGTTCTCACTATAATAGTTTTAAAAACTAGATAATGTAAAGGCAATTTGCTGAAAATTTCATTCAATTTGATCCACTATGATGAACCGAGAACTAAGCGGTTGAAATTTCCACCTAGCCTTGATCATCATTACTAAAGTCAGTACAATAAACAGCATAGTCTCGGTTATCCATTTAATCGTTAAATCGTGAAGGAAAGTTATGCAGTAAATCGGCTCATAATCCACTAAAGATCGCAGGCTAGCGATGCCATCTAGAGTGGATTATGGTTAATTAATGTCTAATTAATAATTTAGATAACATTTCAGGCCTTAAGAAAGACCTGCAATAGACATATTTAGCTCTTGCATACATAATGTATGTTTAATTTAGATAACATTTCAAGCCTAAAGAAAGACTTGCAATAGGCAGATTTAGCTCTTGCATAATGTATGTTTAATGTAGCATCTTATTTAAAAGCAAGATCATTTTATACTATTAGTTAGGACTATTTAACATACCCAATACTTTTGCAAATATTGTATAATTCATTAATTGTCACTAATTTTACTATTAATTAATATTTTAAATATTATGTCAATGACAAACAATGTCAGTTAATTAAATCAATCAAGTAGTGTTTTTAATCGACTTGGAATGGCCACACATAATTACGCGAACCGTGCATGTTTCTTATATTTAGGTCAGAGATTTAATATCTACTTAGCAGCTAACAAATATAAATAGCCATAAAAAAGACTACTACGATAGCTACTTTCATTTTTTAACCGGCAACAATTTCGTACTACAATTTCTTCCTAATTTAATGTATCTTGATTCTTACCATAAGTTAAAATTTCGTATGATATGACGTTTTCTTTCTTTAAGGTGTTGTTGACTTGTCTGAAGCCCTACTCTGATTGATACGTGTTTAAAAAATGTAAAGCAATTGCCAAGCATCTCTTAATACAAAACTTTAATATCAAATCGCCTGACAATTCTCGCATGGCGTGTTTGGATATTTTTAGATGGTACGATGTAGTCCTGCTTTTCAGGACCACATTATTTTCAAAAAACGTTATGGGACTGGACAACCCCGATAATTTGGAGAACAAAATAGATCAACGGATCGAAGACGGTGTAGCACAATTGACGTCATATTTGTATGTGGATTGTAGGTTAGGATAGTGTTTAGACATAGATCGTACAGTTCTATGGTTTAGGGTTAGGATTAGCACTATGGTTAGCATTGGCTCTGTTTACATCTCGAGTCCTTGGCGAAATCTGCTGTCCTAACCCATACTCTACATATGACGTCATATAGACCGTCTCCAACCTAAGCTCTCCCGATAAATTAATTATAAAATAATTGAATAATTGCACGGTACGAAACATATAAAATTATTTATTTTAAAAATCTTAAAAACATATTATCGTAAAGTATAGAATTTAATATTAATCACTCAATATTCGATTTCGTTATTAGTGACACAAAAGTGTTTAAATAATTTTCCTAAAATGAAATCATTTCGTGGTTTCTGAAATCACAAAAACCGGAAGCAGTATGGCGTCTTAAAAATAAATTAAGAATTATTTCACCATTAAATGCCATATTTTGGGTTATATTTTGTTATGTTGTGAAATCGCTCTTTTTTAGTTATCGATAAAGGTTAGTAAAAGTTGTATGCAAATGATTTTTTTCACCAAAAACTGATTAAATTGTGTAGGAGAAGAAACCGAAAGCAAAAAAGGTACATCATATGTCATATTATTTATGGGACCACGGCAAGTACTAGGTGTACGAAAGTGCATTAGCGCGGTGTTTAATATGTAACAGGCATTGCCTGAGTAGAGCGAAGCCGATTATTGTCAAATATAAAACCTTCATAATTAATTTTCTCAAGTGATACAAAAAATGTTAAATAATTTAGTTTTTCAAAATTGATTTTTCTTTAGATCTAAATTTTATACATTAATTTTGTTTTTAAAAAAAGAACAAATAACTGTCAGAATTATTTTCATTGACGTAAAAAATATGTGACGTCATTGATTAGATGCGTCATAGAAATACTTCTATGAGGCGCGTAATCTCGCTTGGGCGAGATTTGGTGTGTAGAATTATTTTTGTTAGTTACGTGATCTCGCTTGGGCGAGATTTGGTAAGTTGACATGCGCATTGCCTGTTTTGCCCAGTGTATCCGGTTCCGGTCTGAATTTTTTTTTAATTAATAGTCTGGGGGTGACATTTTCAATTACGCTCCTGTGTTACCGGAAAAGAGCTTTGCTCAAGAGCGCGGTGCTTTAGAGCTTCGCTCTATATTTGTACAGTAGTTAGTAAGTTACTCTTTAGTACCGGTACTAGCTTAGTAGGCCTATTAGTAATAATAGTTGAGCTCTGAACATAGGTCTCAATACACTCGCCCTGTACATTCAGTAACCGTCCTATTGAATCCTTGTCGAAAAAGTATCGTCCCCAAGTCAAATTGACTGGGGAACTTTTTACTGCTAAACGATCGTGTGTCAGTCTCTGTGAACGCCAGAACAATGTAAAGGAACATTTTATTGAGAAAACAAGACCTTGCTTACCTCTCTAGAGTCAGTATGTGCAACACAACATGCTATTAAAAATATGCCCCCTTCTCCTAAAAAGCTTGGCAGAAGCCATTGAAATCTAAATATAAGGTAATGCACAAATTTACATAACTCGGCCATATATGACGAAACAAAATTTAGGTAAGCTGGGGGAAAAAAATTGGAATGTTTGATAAGTTGAAAATCTTCAGTCATTTTTTGCTTTGCCTAGCCCAATTACAATCAAATTTTTTCAATAATTCCAATTTTTGTGTCAGTTTCTGTGAACGCCAGAACAATGTAAAGGAACATTTTAGTGAGAAAACATGTGCAACACAACATGCTGTTAAAAATACGCCCCCTTCTGCTAAAAAGCTTGGCAGAAGCCATTGAAATCTAAATATAGGGTAATGCACAAATTTACGTAACTTGAGAATCTTCAGTCATTTTTTGCTTTGCCTAGCCCAATTACAATCAAATTTTTTCAATAATTCCAATTTTGTTTCACCTGCTTACCTAAATTTCATAGAGTCCGATAAAAATCTGTTACTATAAAGTAACTATTACAGTGTCAGTATTATATATAGATATGGTAGTTACTTTAGTAACAGATTCTTATCCACTTATTGGACATAGATATATATGGGGAAACTGTACTGTGTGGTTACTTTAGTATTAGCCTATAGTAACGGATTCTTATAAAGTAACTAGGGATACTGATAGTACAAATTCAAAATTATTTTATTTATGATGTATAGTGTTTTTTCATTTATTTATTTTTTTTTGGGGGGGGGGAGGGGGAGGTGTCTAAGACTAGCCTGTATGTTGCAAGTACATCAAGATTCTAAATATCAACAACAATGTCTCACAATGTGTGTATATGGCGGGGTATGATTGTCTTTAATCATCAAAAAGGATAGGGTGGTCCATAGAAGCTCGTCTGTTCAGTCGGTACATGTAAATGTGATCACCTCGAAAAGAAAGCTACATGTAAATGACACTGATCTGATTTACCTTATGATGAGTGCATTGGGCAAATGGTAATAAAAACACTGCATCTACTGTATTCATCTAAATATTGTCATGTGACTTTGCCAACGAGTCATATTTAGTGCATTGTAAAATATCTTTCTCTTTCCATCGTTAGCAGAAATAAGCTGATCATTATTATGTCAAAAAGATCAATGTATTTATTACGAATAAATTCTATTTTGTGAACACATCATCGTGGCAATAAAAAAAACTGCTGCTGCCGCGTGTTTCATCAAATTTTCTAATGAGGTACATAGTAAGATTATAGTTTAGTCTTGAAACACCAGTGAATAATGGCTACAGACGGATTCGGTATCAGAATCTTGTGGTCCACGGAGGCTTAGCTTTTCGTTCAGTACATGTTATAACCTTGGGAGCTAATTGACACTGATCAATTTAGTTTATAATGAGATTTTGTGGGCAAAGTTGAATCAAAACACCAAATCTATTTGGCGCCACATGACCCCAATGGCATTGAAAGACAGTGATATGACCAAGTACCTCCTTATAAACAATGTCTCACCATTTCCATCATTAGTGGAAATATAATTCTCAAAACTTTATTTGGAGTTTATGTACATGTACATTTGACTTTTTATAAACAGAGCTGAATATAAGATATGATCTCAATATTTCTCCAGGGTCAAATTAAAAAGAAAATGGCCTCTACAACTCTTACTAGTAAGGTGCCAGGAAAGCTTGCAAGAGTTAAACCAAAGACTTATTCTGTATGTATGTTGTATAATACAAATGAAGCCAAAGAAAAATTAAAAAGTTTATCGGTGGCTAGTTGTAATCCTTCCACTGAAAATCAACAAGCAGCTTATGACAGTGACACAGATAAAGGTTTGTACAAATTGTATTCATAGTCAGTGTTTGAAACTTGAGATGTAAAAACCTTCTGTATATATCTTCTATCAAAACATAGCCCTTATACAAACCAATGAAATATAGGCCTAATAGTCCGGTCGCCAAACCCGATTTTTCGAGTGAACCTGGAAATTATATACAAAGTTTTTTTTTATGATTGATTTTAGTAGCCTAGGGTATCCTCTTTCAGAATCTGTCGGGTGAATCTCGGTCACCCTTGAGCGTTTTGAGAAATTCAAGATGGCGTCCAATCCCATATAGCTCCCATAGTATTTATTCTAGGATGATAATTTTGCTGTCTAACCGTATGTTTTTGGGGTCAAGGAATACACTGAAATCATGTATTATGTTGTGGGGTGATTAGATGATATTAAAATCAAACATGCCAGACAATATGACCCTTTAACTAGTTAGCGGGGGTTTGGGGTGATTATTTCACCGAACCAAACTATATCTAGAGAGAAACTATATATTTCTCGACATAGGAGCGTATGAGTGATAGGATAACACCACATACATCCCTATCAGGGCCTTCAGGGCAACATGGGTCGGTCCTGAAAAGGGAGGCACAAGCTGATTGTTGAAAATTTAAAAAAACAAATTCTACCCGCAAAACAGGAACATAACTTCCACAAAACTAGATAATATCCAGTTAAATACTTTAGTCGTGTTTCTGGCTGCAACCCGTGACAGCACAAGCGCAAAATATTGTATATTCTAAGCTGTCACTATTGCATCCCCATCTGATGAGCCACATGGCAGACTCCGGACCAAGTTTGCCGGTTGTGATGTTTTCAATTTAGTGCCCTTTTCCCAGCAATACAGTTTTGGATCAAGTTCCGTCAGATACCGATCTTCCAGTGAACGCCACTCAATAGCTTAGCGATGTCATATTTTTATGTTCACTGCTAATGCATCATTCGTTGGAGCTAGACTACATGGTTTAGGTGGGGATGATGTCGATACATTTCCAGTTTTAGATGCCTGATACCTTCCAGCATGTTAAGTCATCGATTTGCAAGAGCTTGGTCCAAAACGTGCAGTGGAATCACCAATCCAGGAAGGAACAACCGTTGACATTGGTCAAACTACGGAGAAACACATGTCAATTATCACTGAAATCCTGCCAGTTCATTCTCTTACTGGATGTGACACAGTTACATGCGGCTACGTCGTGGGGAAATCAACAGTCTTGAAAGTGGTTAGAACTTGATTGTATTCTCTCTCACCCCACTCGTCGGAGTGATAGACACTCCAATAGAATCATTGCTCACACAGTTACACTGACCACTGTATTTATGTCAGCTTGTTATGGACAGAGTTCTAAAAATCTATGTCTGAAACACGCTGGAGGGTGTGGACATCTACAACTGGAAATGTATCGTCATTATGCTCCACCCAAACCATGTAATCTTGCTCAACGAATGATACATTTGCAGAGAACGTAAAAAGAGCTCATCACCAAGCTATTGTGTGGCGTTCACTGGAAGATCGGAATCCACCGGAACTTGATCTGGAACAGTATTGCTGGGAGAAAGATACAAAATTGAAAACATTACAACCGGTAAACGTGCTCCGGAGTTTGCCATGTGCCTCGTCAGATGTGGGTGCAATAGTGACAGCTCATGTAGTACGTGCGCTTGTAGCTGCACTAGGGATGGCTTAGAATATACAATATTTTGCGCTTGTGCTGTCACAGGTTGCAGCCAGAAACACGACTAAAGTATTAAACTGGATATTACCTAGTTTTGTTGAAGTTATGTTTCTTTTTTTAAATGTTCAACAATCAGCTTGTGTCTCCATTTTCAGGACTGACCCATGTGGCCCCAGAGCCCCTGATAGGGCTGTATTTGGTGTTATCCTATCACTCATATGCTCCTATGTCCAGAAATATATAGTTTGTCTCTAGATTTAGTTTGGTTCGGTGAAATAATCGCCCCCAAATGCCGCTAACTAGTTAAAGGGCCATATTGTTTGGCATGTTTGATTTTAATATCATCTAATCACCCCACAACATAATACATGATTTCAGTGTATTCCTTGACCCCAGAAACATACGGTTAGACACCAAAATTATCATCCTAGAATAAATACTATGGGAGCTATAGGGGATTATTTGATGTGGCGTCCGTCTTGGACGCCATCTTGAATTTCTCAAAACGCTCAAGGGTGACCGAGGTTCACCCGGCAGATTCTGAACGAGGACACCCTAGGCTACTAAAATCAATCATAAAAAAAACTTTGCATACAATTTCCAGGTTCAGCCATAGGTCTGCCGGACTATAAAGGGATTTTGTAAAGGTGTTCCACTGTTCAGATAAGCCTTGATCATTAAATATGTTTCTAATCCTTTATGTCGCTTAGCGTATGTTGGTTCTATCGAAGAACAGTAGTGGATTATCAGTGAGGCTGATGAGGCTGCAGCCTCAGGCCCAAAGATTTTGTAAAAAAATTTTTTTTAGACTTGTCTGATATGATTTAAAAACGCATAGACAATGAATGTTAGGGGGGTGGGGTTTAGGCCCAACGGGAATCAACATAGGCCCTCACTCGAAATTAATTAGGCCCACGCCATTTTAAATAGGCCCTATTGTTTGGAGATCTGATCTTATTTTTTAAACGTAGGCCTACAATGTACGTTAAATCCTTGTAAGTTTTCGGTTATGTCTTGCTTAATATATTGTATCCACGTGACGTCATTTATGGGCATATAAAGTTACATTACCAATATCAAACGACTTTGGGTTACGAAAAAATATCTAGCAAAAGATCTTGCGCTAGTTTCGATGTAAACACCCCATCATGAGGAAATATTATCCATGAAAATCGGTTTATGTACAGTTGGTTTACGGTGACGTTTCTGCTGTCAAAGCATTTTGTACGACAAATTTCAATAGTTATAACTAATATTTTAATAATATACTATTCAAAAAAAGTAGGGGATATTTGATTTTGGGGGCATAATACTAAAATATGCAAATGACTACGAAAAAAGTCACTATAGAACCTAACAGAAGAAACATTTCCAGTTACATGTGACGCCCAAACGCACCAATAGCTACCGCATGGAATGCAGGTGATGCTTGGGATCATCATGGGGGTCCAACCCAAGATTTGCACGACTCTGACTTTGAATGTTACAGTCATTGTGGCATTGAATTCCAGGGTGGAAACATCAGTTTAATTGTTTTAGTGACCAGAAAACAAATTTTGATATGCGTCGGCTTACCCAAAATGAAAGGTTACGTGCCCTTGGCATGCTACAGATCGGCACAACACAGGCGGTTGTGGCGCGGACGATGAATGTTTCTCAGTCTGTCATAAGCAGGCTATGGTCCAGATACCGTGATACACAATCTGTACAGGACAGACCACGCTCAGGTTGACCAAGGGCGACAACTCAAGCCCAGGATCGATTTATCCGTACCTTGGCCTTGAGAAATCGTGTCATCACAGCAAATCAGATCAGCGCTCGTCTTCAAACAGACACTGGTGTGAGAGTGAGTGGCCAGACGATTCGGAATCGACTGCATAGGGGTCACCTTCGTGCCCGACGTCCTCGCGTGATCCCTTGTTTGAGAGATCATCACATTCAGGCAAGACGTCGTTGGTGTAGGGATCGTCAACACTGGGATAATCGACGCTGGAGCAATGTGATGTTTTCAGATGAGTCAAGGTTCACTGTTGATTTTTTGGACAGACGTAGGAGGGTGTGGCGTCGTCGAAACGAGCGCTTCCAAGACGTTAACGTCATCAGACATGATCGATTTGGGGGTGGTTCTGTTATGGTGTGGGGAGGCATCACTGTTGCTGGAAGAACGGCTTTATATGTTGTTGCAGGGCGTGTTACAGGCCAGTACTACCGGGACAACATCTTGGCAGTCCATGTTGTGCCGTTCGCACGACGTCATGGCCGCCGTTTCATCTTCCAGGATGACAACGCAAGATGTCACAGGGCCAGGATCGTTACAGGTTACCTCCAACAACAGAACATCACCACATTACCTTGGCCAGCACTGAGTCCCGACCTCTCCCCCATCGAGCATGTCTGGGACATGCTTGGACAGAGGTTACGTCAACGTCAACAACGTCCTGCCAATGTCCAAGAACTTGCTGCTGCGTTGCAACAGGAATGGGACAATCTGGACCAAAATGACCTTAGACGTCTCATTAGGAGTATGCCACGTCGGATCAATGCTTGTTTGGCAAACAGGAGGATTTACCTGTTACTGACTTGGTTGTGATGCTGTGGTAACTTTGCTGTTTGACCCCGGGTATCATTTTACCCTTATAATGGTCAGTCTGTGCCTTACTTAGTCTAACGATCATTTGGAATAAATCGATGAATGTGAACTTCATTTCATTTTGTCATTTGTTTCTTCGTCAGTTTCATTAGGTGACTTTAATAACACTTAAAAATCAAATATCCCCTACTTTTTTTGAATAGTATATTATAACCTCAGTAACGAATCCCGTTTTTAATGTTAGCAACTACCTTGGCTCTAACTTTAAAAACAAAATAGGCCCTCCAGCAACTGCCGTCTCAAGCCTTGGTGGAGCTTAATCCGCCTCTGTCGAAGAAGCACCAAAATTTCCTATGTACATATTTTGAATACCATATTCAGAGAGTATTTTGCTTTGTCAATTTTAATGTTACATGTACCTCATGGGTAAGATAATCATGGAAGGTTTATGATACCTGCCCTTTTCTTAACTAATCTTAATATTTCTTAACTCGTATTATGGATTTGCTATGTTTCTTTTTCATCTGATATAATCCAATATTTTCCAGATAAAAATGTCATCCACAAAATAAAATTGACAGTTTCTGATAAAATGTATTGTAACTGTTGTGATTGTGTATTTGAAGAAAGAAAAGATCAGGTAATTTTGAAATTAAATTTATACAACTTTTAACAAAGGAGGGGTTATGTTTTGACTTTTGATTAATATGTCGGAGTTGAAATTTGACTAAAATACATTACACAACTTTTAAACCAAGTAAAACGAGAACAGCTTTTGTAGTCAGGTTAAAAAGATGTGCGTTTTCCAACTAAAATCATATTTTATGAACCAGGAATCTTGGAATTGTGAGATCATATCAATCACCAATAACAAGAAAAAGGAGATTACCAAGAGTAAGCTTAGGCAATCAGTTCCTTGTTCAGAAATCCTTGGTTTGAAGTTAACTATTATGTATACTTGTTAAGCGGACTAATTATGTAATATTTTCATTAGTTAAATTTGCAATACGTAAGATTTAGATAAAGAGCTGAACATTTTTGCTATAATAGCTCAAAAATAAATACAAATCTGAATAAAATATTGCTTATAAAAAAAAAGAGTAGATAATGTAAAATGAAAATATTGTAAATTTCATTCAAATTACTTCATTCTGAGCCAAGTTATCACTGTTTGTAGTTTTGACAAGATGTATTCATTGTGGTAACCAGGGCACTGGTATATTCGAGACTTAGCCTCGCTTTCCGATTCTTTGATTTAAATTTTTAAATGTGAACCGTTCTAATCTAGTTAAAATCTCAAGTATCCTATGCCATCGAGAGTTGATTATGGTTTTGTTTTGTTAATAAATGTCTAATTAATGGTTTATATAACATTTAAGGCGTAAAGAAAGACCTGCAATAGGCAAATCTAGCTCTTGCATAATGTATGTTTAACAACAGAAATCATTAGTTTACTCTGTCTGTATTATCCCAGTCGGAGCAGAACAGTAGGACGTTAAACCCCATTTGATTTCATTTCATTAGTTTACATTTTGTGAAATGAACGAAAACACAAGATTGAAGTAACATGTCAGTGTTTAACATCTAAACTTAGAAAAGCAAAAAAAGGCTGAAAGAGATCAATGTTATATTTGTTAATAAAACATTGTATTTAGCCAATGGAATTTTAAGACAAATTTATAGAACAACAGTATCTGAATTCTAAAATGTTTTGCAACGTTTTTTGGATTCTGTGAACTTCTGTTAGTCAGCCAGAGAAGTTACTAGTTTTAGACTAAGAGACTAATGCTAATTTCAAACCCCGAAATCTCCAACATTTTGTTGTAAAATCTTTTGTTTATTGAACTCCATCTGATTTTTTCTATTTGGCAATGCAACTATTGATAGTAAAATTATAATTAAAAGAATGTGTATCACACATTATAAAACACTGTGTACTACAGTATTGTACATGTATATTATGAACATGAAATAATTTGTGAACATTAATTGTCTATGAATATGTATGAAAAATGCCATTAAATATTTATCTAGATTTAATGATCTCAATTTATTGACTATGGAACTATCAAACCAATATAAATGCTAATGATGAAACAGAAATGAACCATATTCAGTACAATTTGAAAATGTTCATAATTTATAGGATTATAATAGTTTATCTTACAGTATTAAATTCAATGTTTTTCAGGAACAACATTACAAGTCAGATTGGCATAGATATAATTTACGACTTAAACTAGGTGGTTTGAAACCTGTCAAAGTTGAATACTTTGAAAAAATTGCAAGTGAGGAGTGGGCTTTCTGTTAATTTATCACAATATTCAGTATTTTATTTCTTTGTTATTGTACTATTTTAAAAGTATATGTTTTGATGTAATAATTTTAAAGGGATATTGAGGTACAATATTACATATTAAAAGGCAAATACATGTATAAACTTTCAGACCCTTCTCAATATGTCTTACCAACAGAACAAACATATTGGTCCAGAAATGAGTAAAATATATCAATTTAAAGTTCACTTTACTTTTGTCTATTGATTAGAAACTGCCATCTTTATTGTTACTTAACACCAAAACATAACTCATTTCTATTCCTGAAAAATCTTAAGATGGTTTACAACCTACGTTTTCACTATGACTAACTAAAGGACACTTTTTGGCCTTAATTTTGTTAAATATGACTATATTGTCCTCATTTCAGTCATTATTTGCACCTATTGACTGATTGGCAATAAAGATGACCAGCGGAAGAAGTTACACGCACTATACACATGTCTCTTAATTTACATGCCATAAATTTGAGTAATATTAAATACAGAAATCTTAAGTACAAAAAAAAAAAAAAAAAAAAATTAAACTCACACATTTGAAATTTGGAACCTATAGAAACTGTGACTGATAATGTTAAATATATAGTAGACAAACCGATGTTATCTAAAATATTTCTATAGGTCTGACTATAATTGAACACAAATAGGAGTTAAACTCCATTTTGTTGTGGGAAACTAATAATATAATGAAACAGATCTGTTTCTTCTTTAAAAAATTTTTTCTTGAATCTGTTTTATAGATGATGTATCAAGTATATCAGGATCAGAAGATGATGAAGAAGACAGTTCAGATACAGAATTGGGTCCTAATAAAAGTAAAAGTAAACTTGTAATCCCAGCGCATGTTAGATCCACCAGCGTCAGTGGTTCCAGTGATAGTGAATCAGAAACCTCTGTCGTCAAACATGGACGAAACTCGGCCAATAATATCAACAAATATTATCTTAGAAATAAAGATGGAGAACTTATTTCACTTTATAAATGTCTACTCTATCATAAAAAGGTAGGTTATTCATAATATATTTACAGTGTTGGCAAATATAGTGTCAGTGCTTGAAACAAATCAAAAACAGGAAAGCTGAAAAACACTCCTCTTAATCTGAAAAATCAGGAATTTGCTTAAGATATGGTTTTCTTTTCAATCTTAAGGAATTTTGGGGTCCATCCTTAGTGAATAAAGAACATGATTGAAAAAATAAAAGGAGTCATTAGAAAATCCCTTATTGACAATCAAATGGGGGAATGAATGAACAGATAACCTATCAATATTTTTGTTCGTATTGCATTCCTCCCTTAATCTCTGTATCATCAGTTAATGCATGGTAGCTGTTTCTTGTAACTTTCCTATCTTGCTACCTGATACTAATTTTCATGAATCATAGGAACTACTATTGGTATATGTAAAATTTCGTAGCCTCTGTTGTCACTAGTTCTAAGACTCAATCATAAGGTAGACTGGATGACCTTCTCAAATACGTCAGACTTGCTCCTACGTCACTCCTTACTGGCCCGTATACAAAGTCAGAATAGTGTTGTGCTGTAGGAACAAATCTGACGTCATTTAGAGCAGGTTATCCAGTCCAACTCAAAATACAATTTAGTTAGAAGATTTTTTCATTCTTTTTACTTATAATTAGTATAACACTTTGACTAGAAAAATAATTTGTACTTCATGGACTTGAAAAAGAAACTGGACATGTAAAATTTTAGAAATGTTAAATACTTGATTCTTTTCTTTTATAGAGTAAAATAACTGATCAGTCAGAAATTTTAGAAGAAATTAAAACTTTACCAGGTAAAACAAAATGGGCGATCTTTATGTCTGCTGGTGGTCATTTTGCTGGAGCTATATACAATGGGTAAGTTTAACTTATTTTTAAATAGTTCAGCTTTAATGCTGTATTATATAGTTTGAAATGTTTTAGACAGTAAATTGATGCATGTCAGTTTTAATACTTACTAATTTGTACTGTTCAGATTGAACATACATTATGCAAGAGCTAAATCTGCCTATTGCATGTCTTTCTTTAGGCCTGAAATGTTATCAAAATTATTAATTAGTCATTAATTAACTTATTCAGACCATAATCAACTCTCGAAACCATCGTTAGCCTGTGATATTTAGTGGATTTGAACACATTTTGTGATGGATAATTTATTGCTTGATACCTGTAAGTGTATTGAACATTAGAGTATTAACATACATAAGTTGTGTTATTATGAATAGTATACCTCTACTTCTAATATCATTTAAAAACCACGTAAGATCAAAAATCTAAATTGCATGTATGTTTAGCCCATGGTTACTATATCAACTTTACGGCAAGTTCACGCCAATCTGATTAAAATTAAGTCTGCTGTTAAAGTTTAAGTATCCGACACGCCAAAACGCTTTTCGATTTTTCAATTACGACCTTAATCCGGTTGATTGGCTGGTGACGTCACAGGCACTACACATAGGATATACATTATCTATACAATATCTCACTGTCTGTACAATATAGCACTATCAATACACACGGCAACTGGACAAGCGTCTATTGACGGTCCAATTACCACGTGACTGGCCTAATTATAATCACCAAATTATCGTCTTTCATTGGTATACATGTAGTTTAGACATTTGTGATTGGAATATTTTCGAGTGAATTTAAAATGCTGTATCATGCCGTAGATCAATTTAAGCTGCATTTGTTTAAATAGGCCATGTGTCAAATGAAGATGACTCAAGAAATTAGCGCATTTACCGGTAATTTGGATAACCCCGTAATACTTGATATCCCAAACTTAAGTACAGAAATACAAATGGTGCCAGTCATTTGTCGATATATTCATTATTAGTTATATATAATAATAATAACCATTTCTATACATAAAGAACAACTACAGTGAATATGGAATTTTCCGATGACTCTGCATAACATGTACAATAGATCGCACCCATTTCTCTGCCATATCTTATTATCATGTACCGTTCCATGTACTACGGGTGTAGTAAATGAGGTTAAAAATTGTGGCAAAATAACGGGTAAAGAAAAATGGGAATTTAACGGTACTGAATTAGAGGTTGTGAATGAATTTAATTATCTAGGCATCTTACTTAATTTTAACGGTAAATTCTTGACTACACAGAGAAATTTAGCATTACAAGGTAGAAAGGCAATGTTCTCAGTTGTTTAAACGTGTAGGGACAATTGTTTCAATGTCAAAACTTCATTGTATGCCTTTGATACTTATGTTAGTAGTATACTAAATTATGGTGCTGAAATCTGGGGGTTTCATAAAGCACCGGAAATTGATAAGCTACATTTTTATTACCTAAAATTAATTTTAGGTGTTAAACAATCCACGAATCATGACATGCTATTATTTGAATTAGGTAGATATCCTTTACAGATCTTAAGGAAAATTAAAATTTTTAAATATTATATTAAACTTTTCTCTACTGAAAATGACTTACTTAGATGTTGTGTAACTGACATGATTAATAATAATGATAACTGGATTTGTTACCTTAAAAAGGAATTAGATTGTTTAGGATTGGGGTATATGTGGCAAAATGTTGACAAACATTCAGTGTTCATTTTTAAACAGAGAATATTTGATATCTTCAAACAGTCTTGTTATAGCAATATCTGCCATTCTGCTAAAGGAATCTATTATCAACATTTTGTTTTAAATTTTACTCCCCAACCCTATCTTTTAAAGCCTATAAAGCCTATATTATTAAAACACTTAACTCGTCTACGCTTATCAGCCCATAAATTATATATATACTATTCAAAAAAAGTAGGGGATATTTGATTTTTAAGTGTTATTAAAGTCACCTAATGAAACTGACGAAGAAACAAATGACAAAATGAAATGAAGTTCACATTCATCGATTTATTCCAAATGATCGTTAGACTAAGTAAGGCACAGACTGACCATTATAAGGGTAAAATGATACCCGGGGTCAAACAGCAAAGTTACCACAGCATCACAACCAAGTCAGTAACGGGTAAATCCTCCTCTGTTTGCCAAACAAGCATTGATCCGACGTGGCATACTCCTAATGAGACGTCTACGGTCATTTTGGTCCAGATTGTCCCATTCCTGTTGCAACGCAGCAGCAATTTTCTGGACATTGGCAGGACGTTGTTAACGTTGACGTAACCTCTGTCCAAGCATGTCCCAGACATGCTCGATGGGGGAGAGGTCGGGACTCAGTGCTGGCCAAGGTAATGTGGTGATGTTCTGTTGTTGGAGGTAACCTGTAACGATCCTGGCCCTGTGACATCTTGCGTTGTCATCCTGGAAGATGAAACGGCGGCCATGACGTCGTGCGAACGGCACAACATGGACTGCCAAGATGTTGTCCCGGTAGTACTGGCCTGTAACACGCCCTGCAACAACATGTAAAGCCGGTCTTCCAGCAACAGTGATGCCTCCCCACACCATAACAGAACCACCCCCAAATCGATCATGTCTGATGACGTTAACGTCTTGGAAGCGCTCGTTTCGACGACGCCACACCCTCCTACGTCTGTCCAAAAAATCAACAGTGAACCTTGACTCATCTGAAAACATCACATTGCTCCAGCGTCGATTATCCCAGTGTTGACGATCCCTACACCAACGACGTCTTGCCTGAATGTGATGATCTCTCAAACAAGGGATCACGCGAGGACGTTGGGCACGAAGGGGACCCCTGTGCAGTCGATTCCGAATCGTCTGGCCACTCACTCCCACACCAGTGTCTGTTTGAAGACGAGCGCTGATCTGATTTGCTGTGATGACACGATTTCTCAAGGCCAAGGTACGGATAAATCGATCCTGGGCTTGAGTTGTCGCCTTTGGTCGACCTGAGCGTGGTCTGTCCTGTACAGATTGTGTATCACGGTATCTGGACCATAGCCTGCTTATGACAGACTGAGAAACATTCATCGTCCGCGCCACAACCGCCTGTGTTGTGCCGATCTGTAGCATGCCAAGGGCACGTAACCTTTCATTTTGGGTAAGCCGACGCATATCAAAATTTGTTTTCTGGTCACTAAAACAATTAAACTGATGTTTCCACCCTGGAATTCAATGCCACAATGACTGTAACATTCAAAGTCAGAGTCGTGCAAATCTTGGGTTCGACCCCCATGATGATCCCAAGCATCACCTGCATTCCATGCGGTAGCTATTGGTGCGTTTGGGCGTCACATGTAACTGGAAATGTTCATTCTGTTAGGTTCTATAGTGACTTTTTTCGTAGTCATTTGCATATTTTAGTATTATGCCCCCAAAATCAAATATCCCCTACTTTTTTTGAATAGTATAGAAACTGGTCGATATACTAAAGTGCCACATGATCAACGATTATGTACATTTTGTCAGCTTGAGGAACTGGAAGATGAATTTCACCACGTCCTAATTTTCCCGTCATTTGAGGATATACGCATTAAGTGCCGTTTGGTGAGTGATTAAACTGTCAATGCAATTGTAAAATACTTTTATTATAAAGAAGATAACAGATGTTAGACATTATAACCTAATCGTATCAAAAACGTTAATCCATCCATCAATTAAATTAAATGCCAATGAACAAATAACACGAGGCTACTTGATTACAAAAGCACTCACTGCTAACACCAACATGTAAATTAATTTATAACCCATGCCTGTATAACTTTTATAGTCGGATTGATTAATTATTGACAGATATTAACGACACTACACTTTATGTGGAAAAGCGAAGTGCTCGCAGTAAAAAACACATACCTGGACCCGTATATTATTTACATATTAAAAGTGTTCGTCCAATAAGTTCCATATTGTAAAAAATTAATTAAGAGTTCAAGACTTCAAAGTTTGAAAGTTGTAGGCACTCTAAATTGGATCTTAAATTAAAATGAATTACAAAACAAATTATTTCGTAGTCAATTGTTTTATTTAATTAGAGGGATTAAGGAATCATTCAGGCGGTAAAGAATACACACGCCGGCTGTATATTGGTAATTAAGGAATAAACATTCCGAATATGCATTCGGTCACTGTCTTATGTGCACTTTAAGGATATTAATAATTAATTTTTAATTGACAATTTAATTAGCATCCTAAGTGTTAATGGAAGTCAGAAGTATTCAGAATGGTAGATGTAAGTTCTGAAAAATCAAAGCGTGGTTGTGCTGCCATGCTTAAAGGGTCTGTGGGAAAGGATGATTGATCTGCCAACTATGTAGTTCATTGGGGCTAGTTACATATAGTGTTATTTGGGATTCACAAGCTTGTTCTTGTAAGATCAAAGACTGTTTCTATAAATCTATACAATTCTTTCTTTATTCAGCAATCAGATTGTTATACATAAGACGTTTCATCGTTATGTTGTAAGAGCAAAACGAGGTACAGCTCAAGGTAGTAGAGACAGTCAGGGTAATGCACCAAAATCAGCTGGTGCTTCTCTCAGAAGATATAATGAAGCAGCACTTATGCAGGTTTGACATTTTTAGATATGTAGATCTTTGATATACTTAATCAATTTACATGCCGAAATGACAGAATGAAAGAAATAAAATTTTAACCTCCTACTTCTCTTCTTGTACACCGTGCAATGTGCTATGAGGTATATGGTATGGATGAGTAAAAAACAGATTATGTTTATTCTTCAACGTATAACATTCTTACATGTTGGAGCCATCATACTATCCTCATTACGTCACAACCGGTATACAGTCACTAATAATAATTGTAGTTACCTCCCTTACACCATTACATAATAATAATACATCAAGACACCACAAGGTAAAGATTACCTGAATTCCATCTGTCAAGGGTTTGTTCACACAAATGACTAGATGCTGTTATAGGCCTTCCATCCTGCACCATTGACAATGGGAAACCACGCAAGAAAATACTGAGCAACTTTTTCGGCCAACATCATGATCGAACCTAGGACCTCCTGATTAGCGAGCCAGCAGCTTACTTGCTGAGCCACCCTGGCACCTACATGCTGTAAAAGTAATTGATATTTGAATGGGTTTCCTTTCAATCTGATTAAAACACAGACCCTATTTCGTTTCGTTTTTATAGTTCAAAATTTCGTTTTACTTGTCTTTACAACACTAGGATCTGGAAGAGTTGTTATATAACCTTGTTCTGGTTGATGTGAGGGATTAGCCGATGAAACGGTCTGTTACGGCAAGTTTGTGGCGTGAGTTGCATGATCTTGTGGGTAACCCACTAGAAACATCAACACTGATTGGTTAATCAAATGTCTAATGTCATAGGGTCAAAAGCCGCTTGTATGACCTCTGATGCGACCTCCTGTTACAACTGGTCAGATCTTCATGTAGTAGAGGCCATCGAAAGTATAAAAAACCGAAATGAAATATACATTTGTATTTTAATCAGATTGGTTTTCTTTTAATTAAATTTGAAATTTAAGTTTTTAGTTGAACATCATATTTTTTAGGTATTCACAATATGAGTTTTAAGAGGAACAGATCGAAAATTATTGATACTTGTTTTATTTTTAGGAAATACAAGATTGGATAAATGCATGGTCTGAGCAGATAAAAAATTGTGATTTTCTTTTTCTACGTGCACCAAGTTTCAATAGGAAGATTTTCTATGGTGGTAAAAATCCTCCATTGAAGAAAAATGATGATCGAGTGAGAGTAATACCTTTTCCAACACGCAGACCAACCTATAATGAAGTCAAAAGAGTTCATGAAATGTTGTCCTCTATAGAATGTTATGGTAAAATATTTTCTACATTAAAATCTCCATTTAAAATGTAGTAGCTCCCAGTCAATGAGTTCTATAAAATATTTCTGTTTATATCCTGTTCAGTTTAAGAAGGTTTTCATCATGAAATGTTATGCTGTGGTAAAATGTTTTCTGAATTAAAATCTCTGTTTAAAACAGCAATAAGTTTTCAGGGGTGTAAATGATCTAACATGAGCTTTGTATCATTTATAACAATAATAAATGACAAGGTTTAGGATCGACTGGCCAACCCGGTGAGATTTTCTCTGGTTTCGTCGGTTTCCTCTAACTACTAAAGACTATTACTATGGAGTGAACTTTTGAAATAAAATTGTATCAAAATTCCCTAGTTTGTGTTGAGTAGACATTAAACCCTATTTCTCTCTGTCTGTCTGTATGTCTGTCTAAATTTGAAGAAGAATAAGAAGTGTAGGTAGAGAGTAGATGCGGATATCTGAGAAAAAAATCTCTTTCTACAAATATTTCTATTAATTTGATTAATCTATGTAAAATTGTATTTTACTAGGCCAAGAGAGTGATCTGCCAAATGTTATACCAATATCACCAATGAGACAGCTGAGTTCAGAAACTAGTCAATTAGAGGTTGTATCTGATTCTGAACTTCCATCCCAAAGATGTAAATCAAAATTTGATCCTTCATCATCATCTAAACAACTTAAAGATTTATTAAAAGAGAAATCATCACCATCTCCTACTGATAGTAGAAAGGGCAAAGGTCAACAAAATCATGAAAATATTAAACTCTCCCTACCAGGTAAACAAACAGTTAATTCAATCTTATTAAAATCACGAAAATATTAAACTCTCCCTACCAGGTAAACAAACAGTATATTCAATCTTATTAAAATCACGAAAATATTAAACTCTCTCTACCAGGTAAACCAACAATATATTCAATCTAATTAAAATCACGAAAATATTAAACTCTCTCTACCAGGTAAACAAACAATATATTCAATCTAATTAAAATCATGAGAATATTAAACTCTCCCTACCAGGTAAACAAACAATATATTCAATCAAATTAAAATCACGAAAATATTAAACTCTCTCTACCAGGTAAACAAACAATATATTCAATCTAATTAAAATCACGAAAATATTAAACTCTCCCTACCAGGTAAACAAACAATATATTCAATCTAATTAAAATCACGAAAATATTGAACTCTCTCTACCAGGTAAACAAACAATATATTCAATCTAATTAAAATCACGAAAATATTAAACTCTCCCTACCAGGTAAACAAACAATATATTCAATCTAATATGCTGGACATTGTGAGAGTTTTTGTATTGTCTTCAAATGAATAAAACACCATTTGTTTGTCCTGAAAGGATCTAATTCTGTTTATGGTCCTTAAACCCATTTTTTGTTTTTGAATTTGAAATTTAATTGCAACTCTTTTCATTAGATCACATTTTAGGTTATGAGTCTGGATCTACATGTAGTGAATCAGAGCTAGTAGAAACAATGACTGCTTTATCTACCGAACATCTTAAAGAATTTGATTGCTCTGTAAAAGCTCCTCGGAAAAAGTCTCCCAAGAAAAGACGCAAACCTATTTCAAAACATCAGGTTGAACCTGAAGAAGATGTCTATGGTAATTATGATAAAGCCAATGTCCAGCTGATGCAATAATGTCAACCACAACAACATCTCTATTGTGCTAAAAATAGTTTTAACATCTCTATTGTGCTAAAGCTAGTTTTAACATCTCTATTGTGCTAAAACTAGTATTAACATCTTTATTGTGCTAAAACTAGTTTTAACATTTTTAGTGAGCCAAAAATAAAAATAGTTTTAACATTAATGTGTCAACTGAGGTCCACCAAGCACATCGTAAAAACTGCAGACATTCAACTCAGAAACAATCACAGTAGCACATTATGGTTTGCTTTGATAAAGAATGTAAAATGAACGAAATGAAGAATTGTTTCGAAAATTAATTATTTGTAGAAATAGATGTTAAGTGTGTTGCTATGTCTCTTTGCATTGCTATGTCATCTTGGCATAGGTCCAAAAATGATTAAGTTCTTATCAGTGTTGTGACTGTTGCACAAAAAATACAAAAGAAAGACATTGGTAGCTGGTTAATAATTACAAATATCTCCATTAATAAATAGAATTAATGTAATGTACATGTAGTTTCTTTCACTTTAACTTCAGATAAACAAAAGAAATGCTATCTGGTTATTCTGGTTATATGTTTAATCCTGATTTGTAATTTTTTTTTGTCAGATGAGGAAAGATACCATCTTCAGAATGCTTTATACACTGCATGTAAAACAGGAGATACACAGACACTATCAGCATTGTTAGTTGTATTTCGTGGCATGGACGTTACACCATGTGTTCTTACTCCTGCTGCAAATTTATCTACTGATACTAATAGAGTTAACTCCCTTAATTCGGAACTATCTACTGAAATTACATGTACTGCTGACAATTCCAACTGTTCCGCCAAAACAACTGCTGATGAACCTAAATCTACTTTTCTGCTGGATAGTGAAATAATTATAGAAAGAGTGACTTCCCCTGATTTAATTTCAAGAACTAAAAATATGGAAAGTGAAAACCTTGATGCAATCGATTCTACCGTTTCAAATAGAAATGATAATCAAAATCAAAATGTGATACCAGAAAGCCGTAATTCCACTGGTACCAGTGTTCCTGATTCCTTGCCAATTCCAAAATCTACTGGTACTATGAGATTTGGTGGTTATACCTTAGATCAATTATCACCATTGGTTACAGTAGATATTTTAAATAAACCATTTGGTGATAATGGTAGCACATTATTACATGTAGCAGCCAAATGTAATCATAGAAAGGTGATAAGTATGTTGATGAAATATGGAGCAGATCCAACTGTAAGGTATGTTTGATAATTTGAGCTCAGTTTAAATAAAAAAAACTCTCAGTGGCTCAGTGAGTAAGGCACTAGCTCACTATCCAGGGAGTCTGAGGTTCGATCCGGGTTTTCATTGACAGTGGTTCAGGATGGAGGACCTGGAAAGGAACAGCTTCTAGTTATTAGGGTGGGGCCAAAAACAGATGTACTGTGTATAGGTTAGCATGCATATAAAACAACCCTTGACAGTTGGAATTGAAAAAAAAGAAGAGTAAGCCATGACTCCGCCACATTGTCAGGGCAAAATCTCTGCCAGTAATCTGTATGGCTTATGTCCATCTTCATTGGCCGAATGTTAAGCCCCATTTTATTTGATTTCTCAATAAAAAAATAACCATGTTTGTTTATTAGTTTCAAATTGTTGTGTTAAACTCCATTTCTTACTTTTCCTTTTAATGGCATAGGTGTCCGAAATTTAGGATTGGTCCCAGCTTAAGTATGCAAATTAAATGCTAATATGTGAAGAAATACTGTGTCCAAATCCCAAATCAGCTTGTCTTTAAATTTTAATTGAATGACCTGATAAACACTGTCCTTGGAATATCCCAGTGAGAATCAAGACTTAAGCATTAAGATACTATTGAATTGAACAAGTATAGGTTTTGTATTAATTTAATTTTGTTTTCTTGTGTAATGGAAAAATGTAACGCTGGGTTACCAAGACCTAATTTTGTGAAGGGTTCACCTACATGTATAATAATTCAGTCAGACTTCATATTTATGTCCACCACTGCAGATCTACAGTGCATATACCGGTACTTAGACCATTGTTCACATGGCACATCAAAATAGAGACAGAATACATGTTTGTAAATTTAAAAAGGTTTTCATGTTGTTATTCTTTGATAAATTCTGTCATGGAGACAGTAGTGATCATGGCTATATACATATGAATATTTTGCTGTGTGTCTACAATTATCTCTGCTTGAGAATAGATGGCTATCTGTGTGTGCAGAATGGGTTATATAATGTGAGTGGCACTTGTATAGTTTGTAAATAATATATTTTGTAGAGATAAAAGTGATAGACCACCGTATGCTGTAGCAGGATGTAAAGATACACGTAATGAATTTAGAAGATTTATAGCCATTTATCCTGATAAATATGATTATAAAAAAGCACAGGTAATTAAGTTAACTCTTTGAATGAAATATACCTTACTGTCCTTTTATAAACACTGGTGTTATGATGGAGGTATAATTATACACTCGGGCTGGTTTTGGCTTTATAGCTGCAATTTATGACAGGATATGTTTACTCTTTTCCGGAACCTCTAATACCACTTGACAGAGAAATGAAATGAAATGGGGTTTTACATTCTACTGTTCTACTGTTCTGCTCCTACTGGGCTAATGAAGACGGGCATATAGCATGCATTGGGCTATGAGGGAAATTTGTCCGGACAGCAGCACTACAACCTAATTATTTTGACTTCCAATGGTAAAAGGTTCTTTTACATGCATACCAGTGGGTACACGGGACCTTGTTTTTTTGTCCCATTCGAGCAACTATATGTTGTCCCTTGCAGGCCCTCAATCCTACATCATTGACAAGGTGGAACCACACCGGAAAATCCTGATGAACTTTCTCGGCCAGTGCAGGGTTTTAATACGGGACCTCCAGGTTAGCAGGCCAACACCCTACTCACTGACGTATCGCGGTTTTGACTCCCCACATGACAGAGGCGTCCTTTAGTAGGTTCACATCCTTAGTAGGTTTTGATATTTGGTTTATTCTGGTATTTTAAATATTTGTATTCTATATTAAGATACCAGGAGCCTTAACAGCAGAAAAAGAAGAAGAAAAAAAGCAAAAAGAGGCAGAGAGAAAAAAATTACAGAAAAAAGCTAAAGCTGACAAATTAAAGGTAAATGTTAGTCATATTAGTTTCATATTGTCTCTGTTGGTGAATTTCTAAAGATTTTCACTGTATCCCCAGAAAGTTGCTACAAGTAATCATGCGTTAAATAAATTATGTGTATGTTTATAACCTATATTTGCGCATATCGGACATTAACTACCTGGATTATGGCCCCTGTGTGTACGAAAAATCGTGTTTTTAGCTTGTGGTACCTCTAGAGGTCATAATATATGACCGTTACACCATAATGATGGTTGAGTTCGAATTTTGTGAAATGGTCGCTCACTGTATGCAAATAGTGTTAAAGTATGTAATATCCAGGTTGTGGACAGTCTAGAGGTCACAAAATAGCCGTTCCCTGTACGCAAATAGTGTTAAAGTTTGTAATATCAAGGTTGTGGACAGTCTAGAGGTCACAATTTTGATCTGATGTTGATGAAACTTAAAGCATTTGTTTATAACCCAAAGATCTTGATTCCTTTCGATATTCGAGCATATTAGACTGCCACTTCCTAGATTATGGCCCTGATTGTGTGAAAAAATCGCGATTTTTGCTTGTGGGCCCTCTAGAGCATTGATTCTCAACCAGTGTGCCATGAGATCTTCCTAAGTGTGCCGCGAAATTTTGAATGTGAAAAACCATGTTATCTCAATTTAGTATTCACTGGTGTTCATAGCTGTGTTTTTCTTTATTTAGTTTGAGTCATTCTATGTGTCTATGACTAGTCTCTACCATGTTTTTATTTTAAAAAATTCAAATATTTTTCATATATATTTAGCCAGGTGTGCTGCTATTTTTTCATGTGATCCAATGTGTGCCGTTGGCAAAAAAAGGTTGAGAACCACTGCTCTAGAGGTCACAATTTTTATTTGATTTTAGATACAAAGAGAAGAAGAAGCAGAACGAATTGCTGAAGAAAAAGAGAAGAAAAGATTTCTATCGTTATCAGATCGTGAAAAGGTGAATTTTAGTCATTGAAACACCTTTATTACAGAATATATAGTTGCTGTGTCTGTCATAGATAATAAAAAATTGGCTAGTAAGAGAGCTTTGAAAACATACATATTGAAATTTTCAACCAATGTAAATGTTACTGGAAACAAACAAATTTGCTAGCAAACCATGACTTCCGATTAATCGAAATAACACATCCGATTAACCAAATTAAACAGCTTATTTTGACCCAAATTAAATAGGTTTATATAGCTATAAGTTATGATTGATGGAAGTGTAATGTATTATATGTACTTGATTACATGTTAGTAAACATAATCGTAGTTCCAACATTCAAAATAAGAATTTTAATTTATATTTCAGAGGTTGTTAGCAGCTGAAAGACGTCTGGTTAATCAGCATAACAGAGAAGGAACAGACCAACCAGTACTCAGGTAACTACATGTTTGATCTTTTTCATTCATGGGAATTTGTGAGTTTGGTGTCCTTGAGTATAAGACATTTTAGTCATCCTTGTGTGAAAGACAATTCATTTATCCCAGTCTTCCTTGGGTGAAAGATAATTCATTTCTCCCAGTCTTCCTTGGGTGAAAGATAATTCATGTATCCCAGTCTTTCTTGGGTAAAAACACTTGATTTATCCCATTCAGCCTATGATAAAAGACACTTCATATGTCCAAGTCATCCTTGGGTAAAATACTCTTCACTTATTCCCGCCAACCTTCGGTAAACAAAACTTTATTTATCCTGGTTATCCTTGGACATTATGAAAACCTTAAGAAATACTTAATTTGTAATAGGTTGTCATGGGGTTAAGAGTACCAAAAGAATATCATCATACCATGGTCTTTTGCATGCCCCATTTGGGATGTTGTGCTTTAAGAATAGCGTGGTACAGTTTGGGCTCAAATATTATACATATCCTTGTCATCAGTAATTATGATTTTGAACCCATCAAGATTGGACTATACATAATTAACACAAGGATATTCAAAAAATATTTGTTATTATTCAAACTAAATTACATTTGTTTCTTAAGTTAGTCATGTTTTTTGCAATTATTATTTTCAGTCGATGTTATGGTTGTGGAACTGATATCACAGGAAAAGTACCATTCGAATATTCAGACTTTAAATTTTGTACAACTAAATGTTTACGAGAACACAGAACTAAGAACTCATAACAAAACGTATATTTAGTGACCATAAGCTTAACTATAAGGTTGAGGAATTCTGGAACAAACAGAAACCAATGATTTCACATTGGCAAGAGGTGTATTATGGTCAACTTTCTCTAATTGATTTATGTTCTGGTCATTCCATTAAAATTTATAGCATGACTAGCTTCCTTTGTGTACTTTGTGTTCAGGGTATCATAAGCTGGTATTCCATGCACTATCCCCCTGACAATGTTTGGATTTGTGTAATTTCAAACAGAAAGAGATATTTTTAACCACTAGTCGGATATGCTCATCTTCAAGACTACATGGAATCTTGATTAGACATGCTGGTCAAACCTGATCCCTTGGTCAAATCTGACAACTGATACTCTCTGCATAGCAGGACAGGATAGGATGGGATATGGGTCTCGTCAGTCATTAAATGGAACCCCAATTTTTAGGGTTACAATCAAACAAAGATGAATTACTTTATGTTAGTAACGTATATGAGTGTTGTCAATAACTTATATGAGTGTTGTCAATAACTTATACGAGTGTTGTCAATAACTTATGAGTGGTGTTGATAACTTATGAGTGGTGTTAAGTATTTAAATGAGTGGTGTTAATAACTTATATGTGTTTTGTTAAGTACTTATGAGTGGTGTTAATAACTTATGTGAGTGTTGTTAATAACTTATGTGAGTGTTGTCAGTAACTTATATGAGTGTAGGGGGGGGGGGTGGATGGCCGAATGGTTAGCACGTGCGTGCTGTATCATAAGGCCTGTCATTGAGTCAACTGACGTGGTTTCGAATCCTCGGTTGTACGTGACAAGGAGTAGGGTCGCCTGTCCAACCTTGTGGGTTTTCTCCGGGTCCTCCGGTTTCTTCCCACTGCTAAAGACCCCTACGCGCAAATTGAACCATGCGTTAGTCCCGAAATGACCTAGTTTGTGTCGAGTGGACGTTAAACCCCATTTCTCTCTATATATATATGAGTGTAGTTAATTATGGTACTTACATGAGTTGTGTTAATAACTTATATTAGTATTGTCATTAACTTATATGAGTGTTGTCAATAACTTATATGAGTGCTGTCAATAACTTATATGAGTGTTGTTATTTACTTATATGAGAGTGTCAATAACTTAGATAAGAGTTGTTAAAAATCAGTTTATATAAATACATTTAATATATACATTTGTATTGTGGTCACTTGCAAAAATCAGTCCATTCATACTTGTAAACACTCTAAGGAATATTGTTCTTTTGTATTCGGCTTTTTAATACAGTAGAATCTGCATTAAGCAGCCACCCAAGGGAATTTTCATGACTGACCGCTTTTTAATATTGTAATAGGGATATTCATTTGACATGTAGAAGACCTTTTTTCCAAATTTAATTTTAAAACTTTTGAACCAATAAAGGGCAGACCTCTCAGTGGAAATGGTTTAAGGCTTAGTTAGATAGCTCACCCCCACCCTATTGTAAGCACAACGGCTATGATACTTTCTTGACGTTTTAAGTATTTCAATGCTGCATTTTGATGAGTGTATATAGGGACAGGACACTCCTCCATCATCTGTGTTTCATTTAAAAATGAGCAATAATGCATTTATTTGTATATTATGAAGTTCATACATTTTGATGTTAAATATTTACCTTTATTAAATCATTTTTTAGATAAAAAATATATTTGTATCAGAAAGACAACGGAAATTGATGGATAAACCAACTTTTACCTAAACAGCTGCAACAACCTTTTAAACAACATGAGCACTCAATTTATTTTCATTGTTCCCATGTTGTGTCCTGTATGTCGCTTGTTCTAGTTAGTTGTTATTACGGGTGGTGCTGCTGGTGAAGGCCTTCTGCACTTACTAGTAAGAAATAATTGAATTAATTAATGAAAATTAATTAGGAGATGAAATTATAAATTATTTTTGTTGATGATTAAAAATATTTTTGTTACCAATAAAAAAATACACAGTACATTTATTTCTGTTTTGATATTCGGGAATCTTCGAGATTATTTCCAGCGTTTTGAGTGACAGAAACCACTTGGTTCAAAAGACCTGAATAGTGTTTTCTCTTAAATTATTTGTTCAGTACCAATTTCGTCATTCAAAATATTAAATTATAATGGTACTTTTCAAGAGAGTTCAATATCAAAAGTTCATAATATGAGCGAGGTACATATCATCTTGACGGCTGATCAAGAGCTCGCATATATCCTTTAAGGTCAACTTTGAAGAACCAAATGATTTCTGTCCACAAAAATACGATGCCCCCCGCCCCCCACACGGGCACCCACCCCGGCGCCCAGCCCCCCCACACAATGGGAATCTTATGCACATATTTAGAGATGTTTCATCAAGCTATAAGAAAATTATCATTTAATTCAATGTGAACTCAGTTACCGCCAATTTTACCCCACACACACGCACACCTGCAACCCCCCACCCCACCACGCCACAAATCAAAACAGTTGCCCAGGGGCATCATAAACATTTATTTAGAGATGGGCAGTCGTAGAAATTTATGTTTTATTAATATATAACATGGTCATTATTACTGTCAACATAATCGCATTTACCCCCAAATGTAGACATTGGATCCCAATTTGTCGAAAACGCCCCCACAAATGCCTGATCACCACCCAGATTCGGAATCTACGCCAAAAATGGCCTAGAAAAACTCGGTCTCATAAATTCACAGCTCGGGTGGCGGTTCGCCCCCTTCAGCCACCGGACTGTATGTCAAACGGGACGTCTCACGGTCGTTCAATTATGTTATACCGGCCTATATGAATAAATTGTTTCTTCGTGAGTTTGGTGTGTGTTATATAATATATAGATATCTACAAAAAATGATATAATATTTATGCTATCTTCAATAGCATATGTCGCTCGTGAGAATTCGCCCATTGATAATCAGTAGAAACCGTACTTGAAGGTGTGTCACGCTAAAGTCTCGAGATAGACATACACGTGCGTGTTTCACATCCCCAGTGTCATATAAAGCCTCTCAATGTTGTAAGCCTTGTTTAAAATATAAATAAAGGAAGCGAGAGAGAGATAGAGTTTAACGTGCACACGACACAAACTAGGTCATTTCGGGACTAACATATGGTTTAATTTTATTTCAATAATTCGCTTGTGCGTAGGGGTCTTTAGCAGTGGGAGGAAACCGGAGGACCCGGAGAAAACCCACGAGGTTGGACAGGCGACCTTACTCCTTGTCACGTACAACCGGGAAATCGAAACCACGTCAGTTGACTCAATGAAAGACTTTATGATACAGAGAGCACACGCTAACCATTCAGCCATATCTTCAAACACCACTTCACACTAGCATTGTCTGCGATATCACCTCGGTGGAAGCGGACGTAAAATACAACTAACCCATCACACTAGCATTTTCTGCCTTACTTAAACCCAACCTTTCCTTTAAACATAATTATTTTGTTTACGGAAACTTAATAAGAACTCTTTCCGTATCTATTAATGTACATAGTTAATAAAAATAGTTTATCCAGTAAAAAATAAAAATAATAATAATAAAAAAAATAGATCCTAAAGTCCGTGTGCGTCATTTGCATCTTTATGAAAACATCAATTGTCAAATTTAAAGGAGCTAAGTCTCTAACTCAATATTTTCAGATTTTCCATAATAATTGAAATTAATAAAATTAATAATACGAAATAGAATTCAATATTGGTAAATTTCACTTATTGAAGATGTTGTTATCTTGCCGTGAAACTATAGGATCCTAATATCCAATATTTAAGAAACAATTAACATTTTATAAACAATTGATGAGTCGTGTATTCGATGGTTTCGGGAGCTATTTTGTAATGAACAAATAAAAACATAAAGTGCAAGACAATTTTGAAGTAATTAGTAAAGGCTGATTAACAAACAATAATATAATAATATAAAAAAAAAACCCCGTTTAGAATGGATTAAGCGAGCGTAAACAACTGTCGTTCAATTTGAACTGTTCACGTATTTCGATTAGAAATTACATTTTTTTTTTTTCAAAAATATATTAAAAATCACTTTATATACGCCCTTTATTTAGTTATATTAGATCCATATTTTAAAGCCGGTGATCGTTAATTGTATTTTTCGGATAAAATCTTATATTAACGCTATATATGTAGTCAAAAAGTATTTCACATTTAACGAAAACCTAATAAATATCAACGGTATATTATACAATGTAGTTTCCCGCCTTGTATTCAATTGGATTAAAAAGGGGGCCAGATTTTACCCAACCCTTATAGGTGACGCTGACTTGTTTATATCGTTTACAGAGCATGGCGAGGGTTGCGAAATTATCTTTTCATCATAAATTTGTATGTGATAAACTAAATGGAACCATTTTTTTTGCCTGATATTCCTTTTAGAGATTGAACATTTTAACAATATTGTAGTTTGTATAATGGCGATCAGAGACTTTAACAAATATCTTAGTCTATTTTTATTTATGAACTTCTTTAACTGCTCGCATTAAACACTGTAAAGCACTTGCATTATATCGTTGCGGAAAATGTAGGACGTTACATTAACTCCATTCCATTCCATGTCCAAAAGATTAAATTGCTAATCACTACTCATCTTGTTCTTGTTCTTGTTGTTCTTCATTGAGTGAGCAAATCTGCATCGATGTGGTGAATTAGATTTTTGAATTTCATCCAAAAACATGGTCAGTTCCTGATCCATAATACAATCGTACTTGTTAATATGGGTGGTGAAAAAGGCGGAGGTAGAGGGGATAATTGACAATAACTTTGGGAGCTAACGGAGCGATAGCTCTGTAAATAATGGAAACCACTGATTTAAACAAATCACAATCACTTGAAATAGAAGGCAGAATTAGAGTTAAACCAAAACAGAGGGAACCACCGGAACGAAATAAGAGTACGACAACATATTATCGAATATTTTCAAAAATATTCGTTAATATAGAATATACTTTAAAAATCAATATTTCAAAAATAAAATATATAAATGTATTATTATAATATTGAACAAACATAATATTAGTCTGCCGATATCAAATAGATTTATAGCTTTAACACCTGAACAGCTGCTGAAATAAACTTTACGTCTCTTAAAACTAGTAGGTGTAATTGAAACCAATTTGCATCCACGTGTGCCAAATGGCCCTTTTCAATTTACTATTTCATCTTCTTAGGTATTGTCCAGAAATTTTGAGAAGGGTCTATTGGTGTTCAAACATGTCTCACTCACCTTTTAAAACAATCTAAACGTGTTGTGACTATACTTATTGTTAGATTTGGTTAGCTTCAATTTTTAGCCGTGATAATTCTTATCTTCGGCTGCAATTGATACACTATTCGAGACTTTGAGCAAGTAAAATTAGGTTCAATTGCAAAATTTTCAAAACATATCACAATTTGCATGGAAATAAGTAATTAAGTATGTTACAAATAGTGAAGCGCGGAACACCGAAATCATAATCTTATCTTAATAAACAGTTTTTCTGTATTTTTGGAGTGACATGACACACGTGATTCTGGCTTGGCGGCAATTTTAAAGTGAACAGAAATTTCGCATAGCAGTTGGGTTTAATCAAATCATATAATTATAGGGTAAGGTTTCACCTTTATTTCGATGGGAATTGGTTTATTATATGTTAAGCTATGTACAGTACTGTTTGGGGTCAGTGTAATAGGAAATTAAGGGAGTTGTGACTACAAAACTTGCTCAAAGGAAGGCCCTAGGACGGTCCACTACTGTGGCTGGAGCAAGATGGAAGACATCAGTAGTGGAACCATTTCTAGGATTTGGTAGACCTGCAAAATGGCATACATGGCGAACTGGCAGAACGACAAACAAACTGTCGTGTTATGTGCTCCCGCTGAAATGTCAGTCTATCGCGTTAATTACATGTAATATTCCGTGGCTGTACATTCGTTGGTATAGCTAAAGAAAAAGAACACAAAAATGTATATCATCTTTTATAAATATACAAATTCGTCAATAAAACATAGTGTTCTGGATCGGACGAAAAACCTAGATCTGTAAAATCTATCCCGTAATCACAGCAAAGCGAGGTACATTACCATACCTCGTGCACACATGCGCGTGGTCCTACATCCAAAACCCGGTAAAAAAAATACGCATTGTTACCATTTGTTGACTTTATTAACATTTTACTATTTTACAGTGTTATGAATTAGATTAATTTAATCGGCCTATTTATCTATTATTGATCTATCTATCACTATATCTGTTTAACTACAGGAAGTTATTATTGTAACAGCTCTGTTTCTATTCTTCTCATAACGCCATCCATTCGCTAAGCATCATCATAAACCAGGACAGGCATAATAGAGTCGTGTTGACGACGGTATCCGATCAGGCCGTCACTCATGGTTGCTATCAATTTTTTGCGTGGAATATATTTAGATATAGTCTGCTACAAAATAAAATATTTATGACACCCGTTGTGATCAATATTAAGGTTACATATTCTCTAAATATACGGTGAGCCACGATGGCTAAGTGGGTAAGACGCTGGCTCGCTACAGCCTGGAGGTCGCGTGTTCGATCCCTGCATTGGTCGAGAAAGTTCATCGGGATTTTTCCGAAGTGGTTTCCCCCTTACCAGTGGTGCAGGACGGAGGGTCTGACAAGGACAGCTGCCTAGTCGTTCGAATGGTATGTAAAACCGAGGACCCGTGTATACATTGACGTGCATGTAAAAGACCCCCTGTCAGTTGGAATTCGATATAAGAGTGGACCATATAGTGCCGCTGCCTGGGCAAAATTTAATTCATAGCACACTGTATGGTGTCTACCGGTCTTCATTAGCCCAGTCGGAGCAGAACAGTGGGTGTAATCATCACATACTGATCGACAGGTGCGTGTGCAGAAAAATAAGCCCTGGGGGTGCGGGGGTCTATTCTGGTGTGACTGACCGGTGAGCTTCAACGGGGGTATAGGGTTCTAACCCTAGAAAACTTTGAAAGTTTGAAGTCAATCTCCATGCATCTGAGATCATTTCTGGGGGAAATCTACTCTTTTAGATGTACAGACTCTCTCATGTGTCTCTCCTGTATAGGCCTCACATGGGGGAGGGGGGCGTCCCAACACGCGCCTGGATCGATGGATGTATGGTATTGCCACCAGAAACACACAGACGATTTACATTAGTTATTTCGTTGGACACCAGAACAGACCGACATCTATAAAGAAAACAAAACTTCAGAATTGGGAAAGCACTTCTTCCTGTTTTACCGTGGATTAATTTGGATTAATGATATTGATAAGTTAATTTGAGTTTTTATGGTCAGTTTTAATATTTACGTTTGAAATTGGTAATGGTATGGCAGCATCCGAGTCATATGGGTTAATATTTCTTACCAATTTGAGTTTTTATGGCCTATTTAATGTCAGCGTTCAAAATGATTGTTACAGCTGGGAATTGCTACAATATTCTCCCGTATGTTGCGCGATGTTAATCTGATCTGATATCTTTTCGCAAGGCGAGGCTGGTAATTGGGGTATCTAGATAATGGATACTCTCGAACAGCTGACGCGGCCCTTTAACGTGGCCCGGGTATTGAGATCGAGCGAGTTGACTATAGGACTGGATGCCAGGTGCAACGGTTCTCAGGTCCGGCAAGTGATATAGGTGTGCTAGGACGATCTGGTTAGTTCACATGTTCCACGTTAACGATTAGAGTATACATTACGATGATTTTAAATATGTTATGTTCACTTTATAATACAGCATCATTCTAATAAACTTCATTGCAGCGCGTTCTGGTGAAACAAAACATATTGTCAAGCTTAAAAGGTAAGTGAATTTTTCATTGGCCACATAAGTCTACTTTTATTGTTTTGTGTAACATCTCTAACTACAGTTAATTGGGCGAATATGAAATGAAATGAAATTAACACAAGGAAGTATAAAAATATCATATTGCTACGGGGCTCAGAAAATTTTCATGTTCAAAATGTGTTGGATAAGAACATAGGAATTATTAAAAGTAATCACCAAAGTTTCATTCCGTTCAGTAGTTATTACTGTGGTCTGTCTCAGGGCGCTGTTTTCAATCCTGTGTCTTTTATATAAAATACAATTGCTATTATTGCTTTCATTATAAATATCGGCTGACGATATAATATTAATATTGTTGTTCTGAACTTAATTAATTTGTAACCAAATTTCGCGTAGGAATATTAATTGTTAGATAGGATATCTTAAACATATGGTACTATAAAGCTTCGGTTTATTTCCCGTAGAATTGCAATATGTTACATGTATAATGTAATAGCGCCCGATTTTAAGTCATGTTTAAACTTATTAGACAATTTAGTTTAATTATGAAAATTCGTCTTGAACAAATGACAAGTCTTAAGTTATATTTTGTATAACATTATGAGAATAGATAATTTGGACATTATTTTGATTTTAATATAGAGCAAATGTTTTAATTTATAGTATTTCATCTGTGGCCTGTAGCAAGGTCATTATTTCAGTTTTGTACCATTTATAAAAACTGCAAATGAATTATGTCTACTACTTTCGTTTCAAATTTTCATTAATGGATAATTTCAAACATAAAATGGGAATATACGAGCGTATATCTAATAAAAATGTGTTATTCCAATAACACTTGTATCAAATTAAAACGTTATTCTAATTTATTTGATGGACTACATTATAAACTTTATAGATGTAAAAAGCTGTTTAAAATTCAATAGACTCTGATCACATGTGGTGAATTGTCAATATACAACGATAACATTGTTAAAACTATTAGATGTTATCATAGATAATCTTTAAAGGAAGAAGTTAAGTATTGCTATCATAACAATTTTATCAATATTTTTGATAAAGAATAGTTATTCTCATCGTTCTTGGACCTTCAATAGCCATTATAATTTATCACCCTTGGTTTTATGTGAAAAGCTTTAACGTGACACTGGATAATTTGGCGACCTTAAGCTATTTCACTATTGATATCGGTGTACAATCAAACTAATAAATAACCGACTCAATCCTAAAACGATAGATGAGATTCAACAATTACTTTCTCATTATTTGTTTTGTAAAGCATCGAGCAATCAAATTGCTTACCATTCTGCTAAACCCGAGCAGCAAATGCTCACAATCGAACTTAGTCAAGGTACACCACGTGTCATCACTCTCACTCAACGAGAATCATATCCCAAATCATCGCCCAATGAAACTGCTTATCACTGCTGAGTCTAAGGAGAAATGCTGAATATTTACACCAAGTTTGAACATTCTACCTCAATAAGAATCGGGGATCTTGTTTTCCAATGTCTTAACCAATCAAATTGTTTACCACCGAACTTAGTCAAAATATCGATAAAATGAAACTATACCCCAAGTTCCACCACCCCTACGGAAAGTTATCGTGTTAAAAAGTTTCGACCAACCAAAGTGGTTATCACTCTTCTTAACTCATTATCTAACTCAATGAAAATATTTCATCACGCTCACCTAAGTCCCATTCAGGCATCCCGAATAAAGATATTGTTTAAAAAAAATCTCTCACCCAAGTAGACTCAAAGTTATTGTGTCCCAATCAGAAAATGTTTATCGTCGAACCCATTCAAGGCATTCGCATGATAAAAACCTACAATTTTAAAGTAGATAAGTCCATTTTTTAAATCAATATTGATGTTGTGATCTTACCGGGAAAAGATGGGCTTCTGATATCCAATGTTTAAGACAAAATAAACATTTTACCATTGGTACACGAACCGTGTACTATAATGCGTTTCAACTCCATTTGTAACAAGGGACTCGAAGAACGAGGCTAGACATATTCCACAAGTCAAGTTGAACGGTGACCGTATATTCTTATTTGGAGATTATGCGCAATGAATACTATCGGTGTAGATTGGAGTAACCAGGCGCTAGAGATTGCCATTCGATTGAGACTTCTGGCGTATTTCGCCGAACATAACTGATTTGAATTTTAGAGTAAAAACGGAAAGGTTTGAATATAAATCAGTTTATATACATTCATATTACATTATTATATACATGTACGTTGCGACAGGTCCCATATATTAGCGATTTAGCTCCTTTAAACATTATAACCTGGTTTTGAAATTGTGTCTAAAACAATAAATTTGTTGCATTTTATAATGCGGCAAGGTTAACAGCGACATTTATGTAGGAATCCTGTAAATTGTTATTAAAATTTCATAAATAGAAGACAAATTGTGGTTCACACGAGACACGTAGGCCAAATGAACAGAAAAATTGAACAAGTTGTATCACTGGGGTAAAACAGGTTGACTGTACACGCTTCTTATATTTCAGGTATACTACAGCTGGTCTGGTCCTCATCATTAACCCTATAGCATCAGTTATAGCGTCACTATCACGTAGATAAACACTATAACAACATTATAGCCAATATAGTATTGATATATTGATATTAAACACCTTTAATACTATCGCAATTATATTAATACAGACGCTTTATACAAATATAGTCTGTCTATTTACTCTTTTCATACATATACTGCTTGTTCTAAGTTTTATTAATCAGCCAGGCTGCATTGTCTACTAGCTATATATATGCATATATACAAACTTCCGAATTAAATAAAAAGAAATACTTGGTGTTCTGAAATAGTAATGATGTAGATAAATATTCTAGTTGAAAACGGTCGATTTACAGTCTGGTTAAAACACAGATCCTATTTCGTTTTTTATAGTTCAAAATTTCGTTTTATTTGTCTTCACAACACTAGGATCTGAAAGAGTTGTTATATAACTCACGTTCTGGTTGAAGTGAGGGATTAGCCAATGAAACGGTCTATTACGGCGAGTTCTTGGCATGCGATGCACGGTTCTGTAGGTAAACCACTAGAAACTTTAACGCTGATTGATTAATCAATGTCTGACGTCATAGGCTCAAAAGTCGTTCGTACGACCCCTGCCGCGACCTTCCACTAGAACCGGTCAGATCTTCACGTAGTGAGGCCATCAAAAGTATAACCACCCCCCCCCCCCCAAAAAAAAAAAATAACAACCCAAAAACGAAAAGAAATATAGATCTATATTTCATTTTCAATAAGATTGGTCGATTTATCAATAAAAAGATTTCCCACCTGGTCCGTATACAAAGGTTCTATGAATATGATGCAATCTACATTTTAGAGACAGGAACCACGGCTAACGTTGGTAAAATGTTGGCTCGCTAACCCAGAGGGCCCGTGTTCGATGCTGGTGTTGGCCTAGAAAGTGGTGTAGGACAACGTATAGTCGTTCCGATGGGAAGAAAAACAGCATCCCGTATACACATTATCGTGCACCTAAAAGACCCCTCGACAGTTGGAATTCAAAATAAGAGTATGCCGTAGCGCCGCTGACCGGGCAAAATTTTCCTCATAGCACACTATACCTAGTAGCAGACCTTGCAGTCGAGTTGTCAATGAAATGAAAAGATTTCTTTATACAGGACGAGGATCTTTAACAGATATCAACAAGTTTAACCTTGTACTATTTTATCATCATCATTAGTTACCGACTGACCCGAGCCGTCTGTAACAAGACTTTCAATTAATTGTTTTGTTCGTTCGGCTCGCGTTACCAAGGTAAACAAATTCATCTTGACAGAAAAACCTCGACATCTCAAACCACTTTTCTTTTCTTTTTTTTTTTTTTACAAAGAAATGGATATTTTCAGAGAAATGAAACAAAGTCCCAATAGGGACAATAATGATCAATGACTTATTACCGTTGGTTTACTTGGACTGGAGGTATAGAAGTAACACCACAAGTCTTATAGAAACCAAACTTACACTAATATAGAGTTGTCCTGCATTTAAATTGATGTTAAACTGCACTCGAACCAGGTCGCATTTCCGGTAAACATGACTTTTGGACATAAAATAGCACCCAAATCAAGTTACACGTCATATTTCCTACTTGTAATATAATTTTGAAGTTGTTTTCAGGTACAAATATTATCGTAAACAAGACATAAATCGACTGTATCATAAGTCTGAATAAGAATTCAATTATCCAGTATATTCCATTATGCCTACAAATTGAACAATATTAGCAAATTTTTATATAAACATGCTTATAAAGACTTAAGTATTAAATTAATGAACAATACCATCTAAGACAGCTCTCTATAATATATAAAAAGTGGCGATAAAATATAATTTACAACATAGTTGAAAATTTATTTAAAGGGTATAGTAGGTTTAACTATGTAAATATGTTGATATGATAAATAATGCTTACACAGGAATATTGCAGTAAATTTTACGATAAGCTACGATCTTTGATTTCGCTGGGTATCTTTATTTAATTTTTTTTTTCACGATATCTTGTAAGTTGTCTGAGAAAGTTGACATATGTAGGTTGTGCTCTATCATAAATGGATTCAAATTTATCTAGCCATGCCTTCTTGATAAGATGGTATATTATTGTTACCAACATGTTTACCACATTGATCAATATTATCTTGAATGATTTTATTTCTTTCTCGTTGCATCTCTAGTTGATCTCGTGAGAATGTGACGTAGTATTGCAACTGCGTCATATGGGCCTCCATGGCTGATTTTTTTATTTCTAATCCACCAATCAACATCTCCTTACAGCGAGTGTCTTTACGTAGATTCTCGTCTGCAATTTAATTCAAACATCACTGTTATGCGACCCATTAAAGGCAGATCGTTCACACATTCAAGAGTAAGCAGAAACGCCGTTGTCTGTGCAGAATTTACCTTATTATATACAGCACACTGCATTGGCCCGAATGTTTTTACAATATATTATATAATGTCTTAAGCTCGAGACCATTAAACGACTTAAAATACAGACACTCCGCACGTGCTTTTACAGTGAAATACGTCACGTGAGTCCAATATTTCACCAGTATAAATAATGTAAGATTGGTAAATTGCCCGTACGATTATTTGAAATGGTACGCCAACATCAAAGGGTGATGTCACATCTGTATTTTAAACAAAGTTATCTTACCTTTAAACCAATATCTTTGACATTGTTTTTTCTGTTTGTGTTTTATTTTCTTCAATTCCCGTGAAGTCTTGTCTTTAAGAGTTGCCAGTTTTTTTGAAGTACGTCGTCGTTTCTTGTGATATGTAGACGTGGTTTGGGTGGTGCCATGTTCATAATGTACCGATAAACACACAAATTGTACAGTTTTCTCTGCTAAAAGAACAAATAAAGAAGTTTTGACAAAGGGTTTGTTGTATTGTAATTTTTGCGGCCGAATGTAATTAGTTACATAACAGCAGCGTTTCTGGGATTATACTTAGCGCTAGGCTAGTTTGGGGGAAAAAAAGCATCTCGGCAGGTTAAATGTTTCAATTTATTTCGTACACTGATACCCAAAACGTATGACAAGTCCGTAGATCTGTTTAACTTACATTTAGCCGGATGTGACAATCACGGGGCAGTCAACTTCTATGTTGGCGAGTATAAGATATGCTCAGCCATAACACTTACCGAGGCTACACGCGAGAATTTCTAAATCAGAAAAAAAGGGTTAAGCGTATCTAGCCTTGTAGTTGTAGAAGTTTTACTTGAAGCTATGTGATAATTTTTCCAAGAAACAAATATTCGGTTTCCATCGATATTCCTTCAAATGCCATGCCAATCCAAAGCACCTGGATAACCAATATCAACTTGCAAAAGTAACAGTGGAAAGTGGTCGTCTTTAATTACGTGTCCGTGGTAAGAAAATTTAGCCATCATATCAAACACTAGGTTATTTTTACACATTTGGGCGTTTGGTTTACACATTTAAAGTCATTTGCAGCAATGGAAACCCTGTGAAATTTGGGACTTCACTCATGATATATAGGTCAATGTTCTCAAATACAGTTCCTGAAGAGATGAATACCTGTGATGTTATTTGGTTGATCAAGTGGACAACAAGAACGTGTTTTCTGTACAAAAACTCTAATCAACAGTGTTGATGCCACCACAGATTTACATAAAAGTTTTAAATAGAAAATCTGAAAAATAAAATTAAACAGTCACAGTATATTGTTTAAATTAAGACGCGGATTACACAACGCGGCATGTTCATTTTCAACAAAATTATTACTGTATTTCATTTGCATGAATCGTTTTACACTCCGCATCATAATTGATGCGTAAATTATGACTTGGGCTACACAACGCAGAAGGCACAAATCTATTTTAATTTTAAGTCTGCTAAAATATGTATTCAATACTTAAGCCCGTAAAAAGCCTGAAAATTAAATCAAATGGTGTTTAAGGGCTAATGAAGACGGGCATACGCCATACAGTGTACTATGGGGGAAATTTTGCCCAGACAGCGGCGCTACGGCCTACTCATATATCACATTCTAACTGTCAAGGGTTTCTTTACATGTACGCCAATGTGCACACGGGAGCTCGGTTTTCCGTCCCATCCTAACGACTATCCACTGTCCTTGTCAGGCTCCTTGTCCTACAACCACACTTGAAAATCCCGAAACCTGCTGACTATCAATTCAGCGTCTTATTCAATGAGCCACCGCGTTTTCTCAAAACGCATTCTTGACCCTGAATGTTGATCACACACTTTAAAGACAGTATAAATATATTTTTTTTTCTGTTTCAACCTAACCTTTCTTTTTCTTGGGTTACTGTTAAAGCCATTAACCTCTCGACCTCCTACAAATACGTGGATGGATGACAACTACAAATTTCCTACCGTTTGAATCAATTACTTTGTGTACGACACAAACATGTTGTTTACTTAAAACAATAGATAATAAATATCCTGCCATCACACAAAACACATTAGCATTTTGAAGGGATACGAGGTAACTTCAATCGATAAATACCAGCTTTTCCGGCGTATTTGAATTTATATTCGGACATCGTTCAGGTGGGAGAGTTATTTACGATTTGGGTAGGGATGGGGTGGGGGTGCATCATAAGGGCTGTCAATGGGTCAAGTGGCGTGGTTTCGATTCCCCGATTGAACGTGACAACGAGTATAGGATAGGATCCAGCTTGCGTTTTCTCCAGGTCTTCCGCCCCCCCCCCCACCGCTAAATAACCCTACGTGCAAGCGAATTATTGAAGTTAAATTGAACATGCCAGTCCAGAAAGGACCTAGTTTGTGTCGAGTGGACGATAAATCCTGTTTCTCTCCTTCTCTCTCTATTTTCCATGTATGCCCGTCTTCATAGTCCATTTCATTTCATTTCTTCGTCCTCAGTAATCGCAAGCAACTGCATATTTACAGTTAGTTAAAGTTCTAGCATGGACCGTATACATCGAAAACACAAGCGCAATTCTGAATTTCAATGGATTCCTCTTCCTCAACAATAGCAACAAATAAAATACGCGCTTAAAGTTATAGCATGAACCGTCCCGTGATGGATGTACATGTAGTTGGTCCTTTTGGACAGACAGACTAGGTTAAGGTAACAACAATATACCCCATATTAAATTATGTTTTTAAAAGGTAATTGACCTGAACTGCATCATGGACTTACAATACTAAAAAGTTCTTCATGGTCAGTCTGTGTGTTCCGTAAGAGGAAATACAAATTTAGTAGTGGACATGACTCGTTGTTACTTGTTGACAATACACTGTTGAAAGAAAAAATAAAACGCCAAAAACATTAATTTTACATCAATAAGCATTCCATTAAATGAATTTGGTTTAATGTCCTTTTCTGCACTAACCTGGTTAATAAAGACGTACATACGGTGTGCTACGGGGGCAATTTGGCCCGGACATAAATTAAATAACAACGGTCAAAGTCAAGGGTTCTTTTGCGTGCATACTAACTTGTATGTAGGCCTACACGGGACTCGGTTAGACACTTTGCCAGGCCCACCGACCTACACCCTTGATAAGGGCAAACCAAGCTGGAAAATTCCTAAGAACTTCTCGGCCAACACCGGGATCGAACCCCTGACCTCCTACGCTAAAGCTGGTCAGTGAGTCTTTTTTATTTAATTAGATAGCGCTGGGTGGGTAAAAAAAAAGATCGGAAGAGTGATGTCTGAAGTCCTGAGGCTGGTCATGGTTTGTGCGGTAGCTTCAGCCATTGCCCATTGTGTCGAGAAGTTGAAACCCATACAGAATGCTTACCACCAACACAATTCCCCAACTGGCACCGCATACAGACAGAGAAGATGAATGACAGAAAACAACCAACACATCTGCGTGAGCTGGCACTTTACTTTATCGACATTTCCCTTCATTCTGACAATGTTTCCTACGCACCGTGGGTCGAAAGTTCGTCCGTCCAATTGTCTTCGTACGTCCAGTCGACCGTCAATCGTTTTCGTCCAAAATGGAGTCTTCTTTTTTGCCAACCGTTGTCAACCAATCAATGACGAAAGAGGTTCATGACGTCATTCTTTTAGGAGACCGAAGGTAGGGAATCTGGTTTAAACATAGAACTAAACTAAATAGTTCTATGGTTTAAAGGAGCTAAACCTCCATAGTTTCCATAATATTCGAAATTAAGAAAAGAAAACAAGAAATAGAATTCAATATTGGTGCATTCCAATTAATATTGATGTTTTTTATCTTGCCGTTAAAATATGGGATCCTAATATCCAATATTTAAGACATAATGAGCAGATTTTTAATTACCGGTAGTACACGAGCTGCGTATTCTATGGTTTTGGGCGCCATTTGTATTGAACAAAGAAAAACATATTCTACAAGACAATGCGGAAGTAATTAGTAATGGCTGATCACAACGGCAAAATATTAATAAACCAGCGGCTGCCAGGCAGGATACGCCCACATTTTCGAGAGATGGATAGAGAACACGCTAACAAGAAAGTGATTTTTCCTACAATCAAGGGCCATAATTCAGGAAATTACAATTCGATATGCGCAAATATCGACAGGAACTGAGATATTTGTGTTATAAACTTACATTTCAAGTTTCAACAAAATCGGATAAAAATTGTGACCTCTATAGGGTCCACAACCTTGATGATATACCATATTTTTACGCTATTTGAGAACGAACGGCGGCCATTTTGTCTGTCAATTTTGGGCCGATTTTCACGAAATTTGAACTCTACCTTCCTTAGGGTGTAACGGTGATATAATAATACGGTTTTTTAAATCGGATAAAAATTATGACCTCTATAGGGTCCACAAGCTAAAAACGCGATTTTTCGTACAATCAGGGGCCATAATTCAGGAAGTTACAGTCCGATATGCCACAAGCTAAAAACGTGATTTTTCGTACAATCAGGGGCCATAATCCATGATGTTTCGATCCGATACATGCCAATATCGAAAGCAGCCGAGATCTTTTGGGGATAAACCTATATTTCAAGTTTCATCAAAATCGGATAAGAATTGTGACCTGTAGAGAGTCCACAAACAATTGTGGATGGACGGACGGACGGACGTCCGGACAGGGGCGACGGCATAATACGTCCACATGAAAATGTGGGCGTATAAAAAAAACCCATGTGAACGACTGTCGTTCAAATTGGACTGAACGACTGTCGTTCAAATTGGACTGTTAGCATATTTCATGGAACATAATTGATTAGAAATTACAATAATATTTTTGAATATTAAATCTCTTTATATACATTCATATTATATTAAAATGTGCTTTTTGGACCGATTTTCGTCTATTTTTTTTCAAAGGTTTCAATAGAGCCATACGCCCTTTAACGTCCAGTCAACTCAAACTAGATCATTTCGTGACCTGTATATCAGCGGGATCGAAACCACTTGACTCAATGGCAGACCGTGTGATCTAGAGAGCGGGCGTTAGATCATTCGCCCCACCCCCACTCCACCGAACTAATCGAGGAGATGCTACTAAATAATGGCTATCCATCTAATATACGGCCCATGCAATAGGCCCACTGTACAATGTCTGCTCCGAACTGGGCTAATGAAGACGGGCATACGGTTTTTCGTCCCATCCGAACGACTAGACAGCTGTCCTTGTCAGGCCCTCCGTCCTGCATCACTGACGTCCTTTAAAGGAGGCAAGTCTTTAACTCAGTATCATCCACAGTCTTCGACATTGCCAACTTGACTTATTAGTCAATTTAAATACCGTGAAAAAGACAATAGAATTTTTTAAATTGGCATACAAATCGCATGCCAGAATGCTTTAGAGTGCCATTTGTAATGAAGCAATTCGATGAACGAGGCTAAACATATCACACAGGAGAACACTACCGGTGTAGACTAGAATAACCTCCAGACGCCAAAGACCGCCATTCAATTTGGGCTCTTCGCGTATTTTGCAGAACATAACTGATTATAAATTATAGTAAAAACAGAGACGACTAATGTAAATCAGTTTATACATTCATATTACATTATTATATACATTTGTGTCTATTTCTACGTGCCAAAAAGTAGCGATTTGGCTCCTTTAAAACAGAAAAATGAAGGATTATGATTTAATGCCAAGTCATGGCAAAAAATTTTTTAAAAAATGGTATTGCCCATGGCAAAAAAATGTTATTGTCATTGACAAAATAATTTTATTGTCCATCTCCCTTTTAACATGTTTAGTAATACATGTAGGCTACTCTAGTATAATAGAAACATTTGAAAGTGATTAATTGCAAAGGGTTAATTGCTTGTAACAGGCGGATTATAGTACCCATGATAAAAATATCGAATTCAATTGATCACATTGATCTCCCAAATCGCGAGTACTTCGCTGAGTCTCCGTTACGTTAAACCTTAAATACTGTGTTAATCTCAGGAATGTATTGAATGGTCGACCTAATGTGTTATAACGAGACAAGCTCCTTTCTATTCAATAACAATGAACGAAGGCGGATATAGTCACCCCAGAACAACAAATAAAAATACAGTAACATCCAATAAAATCGACAATTTTATTTTTGACCAAAATTATTCAAGGGTTGCATTTTAAATAATTTCAGTCAACCGCCCTTTTTCATTACCGGTACCCAGAAAATGTATGCCTAATAATTATTACATACACTTTAAAAGCAATGAGGCCGGCTACTTTCGCACATAGCCAGCTGTTGAATCAAAACAAATATATCTTAGTAAAATACACCCCTTTAAAGGAGCTAAATCGCTAACATTTGGGACCTAGAAATTGACAGAAGTGGGTCGCAACGCATATAATACTGTAATATGAATTATATAAACTGATTTACATTCGATGGTTTCCGTTTTTACTCCAATTTCAAATCAGTTATGTTCGGCGAAATAAGCCAGCAGTCTCAAGCGAGTGCAAATTTCTAGCGTCTGGTTATTCCAGTCCACATGCGCCGTTTGATTTGGTGCAATGTGTCTAGCCTCGTCCCTCGAGTCTCTTGATACAACTGGGGCTGAAGCGCATTATGGTACACGATTCGTGTACCAATGGTAAAAATTTTATTTTGTCTTAAATATTGGATATCAAAAGCCCATCTTTTCCCGGTAAGATCACAACATGAATGTTGATTTAATTTGACAAATAAATCGTGTTTTCAATGTTGAAGATTTTGAATGATATTGAGTTAGAGACTTAGCTACTTTAAAGTGAATTTTGAGTGATGTCCCATCAAGTATGGTTTGCAAGTTTCGTCGACCTATAGATTATTTCTGCAAGCGTATATATGGAGTGTCTGGTTAATCGAGATTACAGTTGGATTTTGTTATCAATAAAAAAAAAACAACGACACTGTCATGTCGAATTTACTATAGATAACCGATCACAAGCCGGACGTATGGCAGTTTACTATAATCTGAATGTGTGTATGATATTATCTTAGCGTGGTGAACAAGGCTACAAGATCGAATAATGGGTAAGTTCAGAGTTATTTTTCGTCTGCTTTTTCTAACTTATTTCTAAGCTGCGTTTTGTATGTTTTATATTGAAGTTCATAAATTGCATTTGTTTTTTTGTTGTTGTTTTTTTTTTACATTGGGACCATATGCTATCTATTCTAATAACAATAATATCGATGTTTTTTTGTGTATTTGGCCCAAAACACCTTTGAGTTTCCTTTTTTTTTCTTTTGGACAGAGCTTGTCTGATTTGTATTGTAACGAACTCCCTTTGTTACGTTAGCATTCATCATATTTTTGTATGCAAATCCACCTTTTATGAACTGAATGATCTGTTGCTTAGATTAGGCAATCTACATTTATCAAAATAGTTTCTTCAAATCAACATGGAGCACTGGGGAAAACCCAAGTCCACGGAATTAATTGAAGGCGTGTTCTCAAAATAATGGGATCCTCGACGCTGTCATATTCTTAACCTAAAAATTGGAGTTGTTTCCCCTTGACCGCACTTTTATCAGAAATATCATGGACCGTATTATAAGTCCATGGAAATACTGAGATAATTATTCTGTATTCTGAATTTGGTCTCTATGAATTCAGATAATCTAACAAAAATAAAATAACTGTTTGTTTATTCATAGTTTGAGTTGCCGTGCTCATTTATGATTTATATTTAGGCTTTCACCTTCGGTGAAAGGCTATTGTTATTACTAAGATTAATATTATTATTATTATTAATTTTTTTTATTGGGGGAAGCTAGATCTCTGCAACTATAAGAGATAGAGGTTTGAAGTTTGATTTTCTATCGGCCATTATTCTCTTAATTCTCAATGGATTCTTTAGATATTTACATTTTTGGATAGCTGGAGACATTTCTGAGCAAATAGCAGTTCAAAACTTTGTCGCTCTCATTTTTTTGGTGAAAAATGGAAAATTTTCAAAATTTTCTAAAAATTTTATTTTTTGGAATTTTGAAATTTCAGTTATATTTTTGGATAGCTGACCTCAATCCGATTCCAACAATATAAGTTTTGTTCTGAAATGTTAACTTTGATTTTTCACTTTTTTTCGCATTTTGGTCAAATCGTAGTGTTCTTACTATTTTAAAACGGCCAGGACGATTTTTCTGAAACTTCAGGAATATGAAGTCGAAGGACCAAACCAGTGCATGAACTATAAATGAAATTCCTCTAATCATCGGAAGTAGTCAAGAAAAGTACCCAAACTTTGACAAAATTGTGAAAAATGGGTGCCTGTGCGGAAATTATTTATTGTTCGATTTGTATAAAAAAAAGTTCATATGCTCTGTTGTCTCAATTGTCATTTTTTTTGTTACCGGTAGTGTTATCTGTCGGCACCGGAAGTGGCATAATTTTACCAAAAACTACAATTTTGACAGTTAGGTACCATTTTTCAAAAGCAAAGTGGTAAAAAAAAGTGCCCAAACTTGGACAAAATGAGTGCCTGTGCGGAAAATGCGATGTATCAATTGTGTTCTTGTTGTTTAGTTAAAGTTTTATATCGTTTGATAGCCATTCGAATCGTCTATCAGATGGTACTTCAGCGACAAGTTTCTATCAAAAAATAAAAAAGTTATGTGACTTTGAAAGGTAAGGTATTTTGCGATTTTGAGCAACTTTAGACGCATGTTTCTCGAAAACGCCCCCCAATTTTTTTTTAAAACTTTCTCAATCGAGAGACTAATGGGTACTCTGTTGTTTGAAACCCCTGTATCATTTTTTGAAATGTCAGGGGTAGCCGAAAAAAGAGATCGAAAATCGAAAACGTCGTATTTTTACGATTTGGAGCATTTTTAGAGGTCTATTTCTCGAAAAGTCAACATAATATTTTTTTTGAACTTCTTCTACAGAGAGGCCTATCAGTAGTGTTATATATAAAACCATTGTACAACAGTTCCAAATTTCAGGAGTAGGAGAACAAAGGGATCGAAAATTAATCACGGCACCTTTAATTGTTAAGCGAAACATAAGGTGGAATACAATCTGTACGTTTTGTCAACGTATAGAGCCTATTCAAGAGTGCTTTTATCAGTGATCATATTTGAACTGAAATTATTTCAACTATGAATGTTTTCTTCTATCCAAAATATGGGTTTAGTGACCTTGTAACAGAAATAGTTGATTGCTGTGTGTAATAATTAGTCTTTGAATTAATATTGTTGCCTCTTTGTCAAAATTATCTTATACCGGTAATCATCTGGACAGAAATCGACGGCTCGCGCTGTTTATAAGAAAGTCAAATTTTTGAAACTGTTGCAGTAGTATCGGACAATATTATCGAATATTGCACCTATAATAAAAGGCATGACGTTGTTTGAGCATGGACTCTATCTGTAATTAATATTAAATTTTTATTAGTGACGTCAAATCTTTAACGTGCACGAAACCAGAAAATTGGCGATATTTCATTGAATATTCAATCAATTTTTGAACCAGTTACATATTTGAGTAGCTGACATGAACGCGATTCCGAAGTCCCGTGTACACATTGGTGTGACCGTAAAAGATCCCTTGGCGGTTGGAATTCTATATAAAAGAAGACTAGCGCAGCGGTACGAGCATGTTTAGAGGTCTTTTTCTCAAAAAGGCAATCTAATATTTTTTGGGGAACTCCTTCTATAGAGAGATTAATTGATATATATGTGTATGAAAAGAGAGAGAGAGAGAGAGAGAGAGAGAAAGAGAGAGAGAGAGAGAGATGGGGTTTAACGTGCACTCGACACAAACTAGGTCATTTCGGGACTAACATATGGTTTATTTCTTTTTTATTTCAATTATTCGCTTGCGCGTAGGGGTCTTTAGCAGTGGGAGGAAACCGGAGGACCGGGAAAAACCCACGAGGTTGGACAGTTGACCCTACTTCCTGTCACGTACAACCGGGGAATCGAAACGCCGCCAGTTGATTCAATGACAGACTGTATGATACAACGCAGTTCCAAAGGCACCGTGCAAATTCCAGCGTCCGTTCGTTCGTTTCTGGGGTTTTACGTCCACTTCCACCGAAGGTGATATCGTAGACAAGAAATTCCAGCCATCATAATGTATCTACATGTATATAAGAGACATTTATTCCTACTGGCGATTTACAAATATTGCATGAAGAAATTCAAATCATAAGAACATAAACAGGACTAATACACAGTATCATATTGATTATAAAAGTACAATGCATATATTGGTTACACTATATATGTCACAAAACAACAATCATTAGATAATAATAATTATTTACTAATTATATAAATCATTTTAAGAGGTAGGAGTTATCCATTGTTTAATTTAACAGTTATGTAATTACCCTGGTTAGAAAGGTGCGAACAATTAAGGTATTTAAACAAATGATTAAGAAAGAACATAACACTATAGACTTCTATGATAAGACATATAATACATGTTTAATATATATATAAATGACAATGTCCTACGCTAACAAATAATGAAATATGATAGTATCAGTAAATATAAAAAAACAAAGTAGTCGCGAACATCCTGGCTCTTGACTGCTTCAGTAGTTTGATCCTGGACTCTGTCTGTAATTAATAGTAAACTTTTACATGTTAGTGACGTCAAATCTTTAACGTGCACGAAACCAGAAAATTGGCGATATTTAATTTTTGAACCAGTTACATATTTCAGTAGCTGACATGAACGCGATTCCGAAGTCCCGCATACACATTGGTGTGACTGTAAAAGATCCCTTGGCAGTTGGAATTGTATATAAGAGTAGGCTAGCGCCGCTGTACGTTCGAAACATTCCTCATGGTCCATTCCGAGCAGAATGGTGTTAAACCCCATTTCATTTTACTTTGATATTAATATCTTTTGCGACATTGCTGTTCTTTTAACATTTCGAGTAGATCAACTTTATTTTTCGATTCCCTTCTATCGTAATGCGCATGCAAAGAACATGTCAATATCTGAGTTATGCAAATGTGTGTTTTTATTTGGGGGGGGGGGGGTGAGTGTGTGTTTGTTTAGGGGGTGGGAGGATTGCCGGCGTCTGTTCGATTCTACCGATCTAGGATAATCATGATGTGAATTGTTCAACTCTATTTTTCAATTCCCTTCTCTATCGTAATGCGCATGCAAAGAACGTGTCAGAGTTATGCATATTTGTGTTTTTATTTGGGGGGTGCGGGAGTGGTGGGGATAGTCTTTTGTCATGCATCTGTCGATCGTGTGACGCCTTGGCACGGTGAAAGCCTTCAGTCTTGCAAGCAAGTCTAGTTGTGTTCCTTTTTGAAATGCGTTTGATTGTTACCTTGGTATGTAGACTGTATACCTGAACTGTTTTTACGTTGTGAAATGTACGCTAGCTACCTGGAAGCTACAGAGACGTATTATGTCTAAATATCTATTAACTATTTAATATACAAATTATCGGTATCGGTCAATAGTTTTACTTAAATATCTGATATACATTTTATCGATAACACCCTATGAGTTAATATGTTCACATCTCGCCTTTTTGTACACAGCCATAATACAATGGTTGTGCTTGTTTTTATAGATATCTTTATCATAACATTTTACAATGAGAGATAAAACTAACGCATAATTAAATCAGTTAATTTTAGATAACTTTGAGATAACAAAATGCTTTAGTTACGAGAAGTGTGTAAATTTAAAGCGACGGTAAATAGAATGAAACGAATAAACAAAATGACAAATGCGCAACCGGTCACACGAAATTATCGACGGAGGGATGATGATAAAACACCCATCATATTATTAAAGCAATGATAACGTGCATTACCAGCTCTTCATTTAAGATGTTAAAGCTCGTTACCATTGCTTCGGGAATATGACCCATCATCGTTTCGTGAAAAAGGAGGAAAATATATTTTTTCAACAAACAACAAATTTTAATGATCTCCATATATACGGGATTTGTTTATTTTTTATTCTATGGATAATATTCCCCTGACAGCTGCGTTTACATGTTTGCGCCCCTTTCGAACAAGTAGCCCCCCCCCCCCCCGTCACAAGTAAGAGCCGGTTTTGAGTCGCCTGGTGCCTATTTTAAAATCAAAGAAATGAAATGGGGTTTAACGTCCGAGTTTTCATTTCTGCAGCAGCCGGACTAAAGGTGCTCGCATTATATTATAATGTCTGTAATTGGAGTCAACTGGCGTGGTTTCCTTTCCCGGGTTGTACGTGACAAGGAGTAGTGTTGCCTGTCCAATCTCCGGGTCCTCTGGTTTCCTCCCACTGCTAAAGACCCCATACGCGCAAGCGAATTATTGAAATAAAATTGAAACATATGTTAGTCCCGAAATGAGAGAGGAGAGAGAGGAATGGGGTTTAACGTCCACTCGAGACAAATTAGGTCATTGCGGGACTGACATGGTTTAATTTTATTTCAATAATTCGCTTGCGCGTAGGGGTCTTTAGCAGTGGGAGGACCCGGAGAAAACCCACGAGGTTGGACAGGCCACCCTACTCCTTGTCACGTACAACCGGGGATTCGAAACCAAGCCAGTTGACTCAATGACAGGCTTTATGATACAGCGCGCACGTGCTAACCATTCAGCCATCCAACCCCCCAGTCCCGAAATGACCTGTTATGTTTAGGTGAGTTAATATTTGGTATTAATAATAATTTGCACGCAATATTCTTTAGTTATTGTGATTAATTATTTTCATATTATATGTGAAAGACCTAAATCAAAGTATGCACATAAACGCCCAATATGGAGCCTCACAGACAATAAATTGTATAATCGAACAATGCAAAGATTTAGTTACTTATGGTTGAATCATTTATAGCATCTATTATTATTTACCAATCATTGCATATTGTATTAATAGGTTGTTTTCATTATGAATGACATAAGCTGCCAATTAAACGTTTGAACTGTCATCATTGTATATATTTTATTTGGAATTTCTGTCTTCATTAACCCAGTCGGCTCAGAAAAGTAGGACGTTGAACCCCATTTCATTTCGTATTATTTTTAGAAACCCATGACGTTAAACTCCGTTTAATTACATTAATTGGGTTGAAACAGAAAAAATAATGAAAGTTTAATTTCGTATTTGGAATTCTTCTATCTTTTTTTAGAACCCCTATGATCTTACACAAACTGGTGGAGCTTACTGCCAGAGCTCGATTGATCCACAAAGCGATGATTCTGAGCAACATCCTATAGTCATCCGCAGTAGCAGCCCCAAAAACATTAACCAATTAACCAGTATTTATTACTACTAAAAATCATTAAATAAGAAAACACAGATCCTATTTTTTTTATATAGTTCAAAGGATCTTTCAAAGGATCTGGAATTGTGGTTTAATTACCAGCGCTCTTGCTGATGTAAGAGATAAGCCAATTAAATGTAATGGAGGTCATCGGAAGTATAAAAAAAATCGAAATGAAATATAGATCTGCATTTTAAATCAGATTGGAAAATGAAATAGCTCATTATATTCCCGTCAGGTCGTTCTTACTGCGCTGCTGCGACCGTACGGCGACCGGAAAATGAACAAGGTCGCCGGCAAACGTGAACCCAACGCGCCCGTCACGACCTCTCCGTGCTTATGGCGTTTCTACTGAGATCTATTGACTTGGCAACGGCGATCATCGATGAACCCGCGGCGCTCTAACCACGCTCATGGGATTCTTACCACACGTCTTTTACGTGTATCGCGAATGCACGTGCGTTTCAGACACGTGATCACGGCGACTACATAAAGATGGTCAGATTTTTGGAAATTTCAAGATGAACTTTGAATCTCCTGTTTTTATTGCAAGTCGCACGTGAAAGGCATGGTCGCCATAGGAGCGTAATGCAAGCTTGGAAACCGCGCCACAGTCGTATTAAGAATTCTATAAACGCAGTGGGAAACCCATAAGATCGCCAAAGGTGCACTGGGAGCCCCAGTGGTGAGATCATCGTAACATCGCCATGATAACGCCATAAGGACGCCGGACTCTTGGTAGGGTCGTGGCAGACACGCGCGGGTCGTGGTGAAGACGCCATGAAGTCGCCGTTGCAAATGTTACAATTTTCGCAGTGTGAAACTGCGCGTTTACTACGTTCGTGGAGATGTTACCGATCCCATCGCGTTCTCACAGCTTTCAAGGTCAGATCTCAGAACCTTGGCGTTTGTTTTGACATGCTCAAAACAAACGCCGTGACTCGGCGATCAGTGACGATCATGGAGACCACATTACGACATCTGGCGTTTTCACCACGCTTTTACCACGCTTATGGCGATCTTGACAATTTTCCATCGTGGCAGCGCAGTGAGGGTGCCACCCCGGTCTGACGCGGATATTACAAATGAGTTTTTTGCTTGATAAAGACGAGAGTATACTCGTTGAAACGTCGCTTAGTATTAAACTCAGTATTTGTGTATCCATAAAATTGTACCTTGTGTTAATATGTTCATTTACTAAATGCCAATCAAAGAAGAGATTTTTGTGGTCTACGGATACATAGTCCAAAATACAAAAATATTTGCGACTCTCTGCACTCGACACATAACGTGGCATACACACGTAAGATTAACCGAGATGATAATAACATGTCGGATTTCTGTGTGTATTGTGCAACGGGTCCAAAGGTTCTGGATCAGGGGCGTCAAACCCATTTCGATTCAGCTGCCACATGAACCCAAAATGTACATCAAATGGGCCGAAGATGTACAAAAATATCAAGATAAAGCCAAACGTCCTTGAACTGTAATGGATTCTAAAAACAAAGCCAAACGTCCTTGATGCAGGTAATATTTTAGACTTGTTTCCAAATTGTCAAGATATAATATGGAACACAACGTTGTCTTGTATTACATAGAACTTGGATATCTATGACACACAGTACAGAGGTAAGAGTTTTACTAAAACCGGAAAACAATAATAAATGATTTTCACCGCTAGTTTCTAAGAATTATCGACACGTCAGTTTGTTGAAATTTGTTCAACTGGCCACATTTAAACCTTTGGCGGACCGGATCTGGCTTGACACCCTTGTGCTACATGTAGATACTTACCATTGTTATTCTCACTTTCGTCTGCCCCCGGCCCTTACCCGTGTCCACTCTCGGCTGCAAAAAAAACAACACGGTCCCTAGCTTAGGTGATGTAGCTGGCATATGATTAAATTCCCGTTCGTGAGTCTGCATATCGTATAGGAAAATATATTATGTCAAAAACCCGAACCTCACGTAGCCAACTCTTAAGAAGTATTAGAGCAACCGACTGACGGTTTACCCACGTACGAAAGAATACGTTATAGAAGTTAAAATTCAGCTACTTAGGAGTCAAGTCGTAACATTAAGGTAAAGTTCTTCCTAGAAAAACAAGTGCAAAAGCTAAGGGTGTCGTTTAGTTTGGTGACGTTTGTCAACAGTTTGTCTTCGGGATAAAGCCGTGTACGATTCGAAATGCCTTTCATAAATGAGACACCGGGTGACAAGAAGGTACTGACAAAAGAAATGGAAGGTGTGACAAACGAAGCTTTTCATTCAGAGGATATTGAACAAGGATCGAACCAAACTGAACCACACCAAGTGGGAAACTGCGGGAATATTAACACGGAAGATACACACACAAATAAAGGGGATGAAGTCAAAATTGTCGCCAAAGTCAAAGCTGTGAAATCATTTCTGTGTAAGTTATTAAGGTTATGCAATCATCAAAATCAGTTTCTCTACCCACACTTCAGGGATAAAGTTTAACTCTCATGCGCCACTAAACGATATATTATTTTTTTCAGAGATAAATTAAAAGATCATTACTTTTAAAATGACATATCCAGTTTACATATTGGCCCCCATGTGTTAAATGCAACCATTGATCGTTTTTGTTCGTATTACATATCGCATGTTTAACGTATCTGTGAGCCACAGAGGGTAGTGAAAGTGCTAAACTATATATATTGTCACTTCTGTAGCGTCAACAGGTCAAGCATATTTACCAAGGAATAATTTGGCCTAATTTTATTAGAGAAAAAGTTATGAGGCTGCGAAACACTTAATGCGATCGAGATGACATTTAAGCCCATAATATATACCATACCGCTTTATTTTCTTGTGTATAATCGTATAACTTGACCATGATTCAAATTATACCTTACTTACCTTTACTTACCTAATTTCTTTGAAGATCGTGCCACGATTGGTGGCACAAAAGAATAAAAATAATGAGTATGTTACTTTGTGTTAATCGACATCCTCAGAATCGTCTTTAGGTCGAACATGGCTTATCGTGAATAAAAACAATCATATGAGTCGCTAATTCTATTTTGGTTGATGACTTGAAGTGCGAGAATTATATTCAGGGAATTGCGACACTGTTAAGATAATAGACGATACATCGTTTGATTGTTTTTTGATAAACTTCAGAGTCCGCGATTTTCGTTCAGTCGCATCAAAGAATAAATACCGTCTTCTATCTGATAACGACCCCCAGTTGAAACGGACGAATGGTGATACATGACTTAAAGGGTACAAACGCCTATAAAGTCGTAAAGTTGTAAACAACAAATCTAATGATTGCCTCTCAAAACCAAGATGAAAACTGTATTGTTTTTGTTAATAGAGTAGCACATGGTTGAGTCTATTTACTGACATGGTTCTGTGAATGTGTCCACCACCTTAACTTCATTTAGTAAACATCGCCAAGTCCTTTCAGTAAATACAAGCTTAAAACTTCTATTTGGCGAAGCTTTGGAAGATATTGATAAACAACTTGTCATCGATCGTGGCACATTTATTTTCACCATATTTTTAACTTTAAGAATTGAATTGGTCTTGTAGTCCTTAACAGTAAATCTTGAAAACGGGGCAAATGGCCAAGAAGATGCAGCATATCAGATTAACACTTTCCGGGATATTTAATACTATAAAGTTTAGTGTATTAGGAAATAGAAACAACAATATTTTCATTTGCCCAAACTTTTATGAGATCGTATAATTGTCTCAACCATGATCTTTGTCAGTAGGTCTGTATTTCTCCTGCCTCGAAACCTTTGATAACACTACACGCTTGATTTTATTGTCAATCTCTCTGATATCGTAGAGACCGAAACTTACTTCATATTAGAATATAAGCTGCTCTTACTTTACTATTCGACTTAATGTCGTAGATCAGTTCTAAGATCTTATAATGAAGGCCTGGGTCCTGTTTCACGAAATTGTAACTAAGATAAAATCCAAATTTTAGTAATTTGATTGGAAATTTAGATTGATTTTAGTGCTTAGCCAATCAAAATTGAAGTATCTACTAAAATTGGATTTTATCTTTAGTTAAAATTTCGAGAAACAGGGCCCAGGTTTCGGGAATACGGAACGAATTTACGTAGCTCAGCTAAAGAACTTTGATAAATTATTTATCTACTGCAAAATATTCGGGAACTACTAGTGGCTGTCCTTTCGAAAATAGGGGGGGGGGGGGTGGCCGGGTGGTTAGCACGTGTGTGCTGTAAGGCCTGTCATTGAGTCAACTGGCGTGGTTTCGAAACCCCGGTTGTACGTGACAAGGAGTAGGGTCGCCTCTCTCTCTCTCTCTCTCTCTCTATATATATATATATATATATATATATATATATATATATATATATATCTCCCTTTCGGAATATCTGATTGCATTTCTTCAAGATTTCAGATTGTTGCATGGGACCAGGATAAACGATTTCCACACAGAATGAACCATTATTTACGAGAACTATTTCATTTTTACTCTCTTTTGTAAACACTTGTGGAAAGTAGTGTATGTTTGATATCTCTGTATAGTTTGCGTTAGAGTGTTGGTATTTTACAACTTGGGGTTAGCGTTCAGAAGATAAATAATCGCTTCTTTCAAACTCGACATAATGCAACATTGTCGAATATTTTGCGCATGTGTTGAAATAGCATAAACGTTCGGGGTGAATCAATGATTGGGGATTTTCATTTGTTAATTAGTAATATAATTCAACATTAATCATGGTCGTCATCAGAAAACATTTATGTTGGGGGTTTTTTCCCCATAATTTTTAAACATGTTATTCAGATTTGTATCTGAATAGGGATTGGGGAACAGGCATAGCTTATTTTAAACCCCTCTTTATCGTTTGAACTGAAGATAAACAAAGCTTGCTCTTTGAATATTATTCTAAAGATAAAAATAAAAATCGGTTCACTTTGTTTGGATAGAACTTTTCATTCGTTTTATGTTCGGCCATGTAGTGGTTGACTGCTATGAAACATTTCACAACAAGATGAAAATTAACGTATTTCGGTGTGTTACACATACTTGTGTTTGAAGTAGGATTTTTGCAGTTGACACCGGATTTGAACGTTTGCTATACTTAAAGTTAGCCATTAAAAGTTTTCCTTCAGACTATCTTCAAAACATAACACAATTCATTATTGAATTTTTATACGCCAACATTTTCATCTGGGCGTATTATGTCATCGCCTCTGTCCATCTGAACGTCCGTTCACATTTGTACATTGGTTTGTGGACACTCTACTAGTCCGGTGGCTGAAGGGGGGGGGGGGAATCGCCACCTGAGCTGTGAATTTATGAGACCAAGTTTTTCTAGACCAGATTTTTGCGTAGATTCCGAATCTGGTTGGTGATCAGGCATTTGAGGGGGCGTTTTCGAGATATAGGGGGTCAAATGTCTACAATGGAGGGGGGGGGGGAGATGTCATTATGTTGACGTAATATATTAATAAAACATAAATTTCTAAGACTGCCCATCTTTAAAGTAGCTAAGTCTCTAACTCAATATCATCCAAAATCTTCAACATTGAAAACACGATTAATTTGTCAGCTTAAATCAACATTGATGTTGTGATCTTACCCGGAAAAGATGGGCTTCTGATATCCAATATTTAAGACAAAATAAACATTTTACCATTGGTACACAAATCGCGACCATAATGCGCTTCAGCCCCAGTTGTATCAAGAGACTCGAGGGACGAGGCTAGACACATTGCACCAAATCAAACGGCATATGTAGACTGGAATAACCAGACGCTAGAAATTTGCACTCGCTTGAGACTGCTGGCTTATTTCGCCGAACATAACTGATTTGAAATTGGAGTAAAAACGGAAACCATTGAATGTAAATCAGTTTATATACATTCATATTACAGTATTATATGCTTTGCGACCCACTTTTGTCAATTTCTAGGTCCCAAATGTTAGCGATTTAGCTCCTTTAAATAAGTGTTTATGATGCCCCTGGACAGCTATTTTGATTTGTGGGGAGGTGGGGTTGGGGTAGCAGGTGTGCGTGTATGGATGGGGGGGGGGGGGGTACAAATGGCGGGAAGTGAATTCACGTTGATGATTTTTTAGAGCTTGGTAAAAACATTACTTTTTAATTCCACTGCACATCTCTAAATATGTGTATACGATTACCATTGTATGGGGGAGGGTAAATGTATTTTGGGGGACAGAAACCACTTGGTTCAAAATTGACCTGAAAAGTGTTTTCTCGAGTGTTCGTTCAGTACCAATATCGTCATTCAAAATATTAAATTATAATGGTACTTTTCGAGAGATCTGGAAATGTAAATAAAAACACATGTTTAGATATTAGTTTATTTTTATAATATGTGCGGGATATTCTTATAATATGGGCGGGATAGATATCTTCTTGATGGCTGATCAACAGCCTGTGTATATCCTTTGGATATGCTTCAGATACCCATTCACATTGTAAATCTTCATTCCAGCCTTGTATCGCAGAGTCATCTTGTTCGATCATTAATTTTGCAACCTGTCTCCATATTGCTGCAACATAATTATTGCGTTTAATATGCAGCAAAAGACTACTCGGGCAAGATGGTAATAAAGAAAGAAAGTTTTGTTATTTTTCATCGCACTTAAAATTTCTCCAGAAGATCTTTCTTCTAGTGCCATCTACTGATGTAAGTCGGTTTTCGCCGTACAAGGTACATGTACAAACATTTTTTTCTAAACCAGCAATTACGTCATCAGAAGCATCATTTGTCTATCCCAGCTCTTTAAAAATTGTTAGAAAGTTGGGATTATCTTGAAAAAGAAAGACAGATAGTCATTACCACTGAAAGCATGTACCGTAGGCCGAGATATTCTCGACACTTTCAATACTAATCTTGATTGGATCAACAAATATCAAGATTAGTATTGAAAGTGTCGAGGATATCCTAGAACTGACAACAACCCACGGGGACACCAAAATATCTTACCTACTCCTCTTTGCATTGAAATTAATGGAGATGCTGAAACAAATTGTATTTTGCCTCCTTGCTCGGGCGAAATAGACATCCCAATCATTCTCTTCGCAAACGATGAACCAAATATACAAATTTTGATCGATAAAGAGACGAACAAAGGTAGAAAATATCGCGAAAGACGACTTACATCACTAGATGACGTTAGAAAAAAGATTTTCTGGGTGAAAAAATAACAGACCTTTCTTTATTACCACCTTGCCGTAAACGTGGTCTTTTGCTGCATGGCAGGAATGAAGATTTACAATGTGAATTGGTTTCTGAAGCATATCCAAAGGATATACGAGCTGTTGGCCAGCAACCAAGAAAATATTTATCTCGCCGATATGAACTTTTGATTTTGAATCTTCTGATGAAGACTAAGAATAAACTAATAACTAAACATATCTCTGAGTTACTGTGTTTTTGATTTACATTTCCAGATCTCTTGAAAAGTACCATTATTATTTAATATTTTGAACGAAAACGCTAATGAGATACCACTTTAAGCTCAATTGTTAACGAAATGATTTCTGTCCACAAAATTACATGTTGCCACCCGCCATCACCCGCCCGCCCCCCCCCCCCACGGTGGGCACTCACCCCGGCGTCCACCCCCATACAATAGGAATCTTATAAACATAAATAGAGATGTTTCATCAAGCTCTTAGAAAATCATCATTTAAATCAACGTGAACTCATTTTCCCCCAATTGTATCCCCACCCCACCCCTCCAGACGCGCACACCTGCTACCCCCACCCCACCTCGCAATAAATCAAAACAGTTGTCCAGGGGCATCATAAACACTTATTTATAGATGGGCAGTCCTAGAAATTTATGTTTTATTAATACATTATGTCAACATAATGACACCCCATTGTAGACAATTGACCCCCTATATCTCGAAAACGCCCCCTCAAACGCCTGATCACCACCCAGATTCAGAATCTACGCAAAAAACTGGTCTAGAAAAACTTGGTCTTATAAATTCACAGCTCGGGTGGCGATTCCCCCCCCCCCCTTCAGCCACCGGACTATACAATACAGGTCACAATTTGTATTCGATTTTGACAAAAACTGGAGATATAGGTTTATATGGATTATGGGCCATGATTGTATGGGCGGATTTAGTTAACATTTCAGCAATTATGTATACGGTAACAGCGCCATTTAGCCAATGGTTTTACTTTCTGAAAATCTCCCACTGGCACTTGGGAGATTTCCATGTTGAGACATGTTAGTGATGTTGACATGTTTCGTACACTCGGCTGTATACGGGGCCATCTTTGTATCTTGAAAGCTTAGTAAACCTTAATCATCTGTAAATCTACGACCACGAGAAACTCTTGTGCCCGAAAGTGCAATTGCGCCTTGTGTTCTTTCGGTAATCACAAATGTTGACAAAGAATGTCAGTTGGATAAACAGACTGATAATATTAATAAATGAAACATTTTAAAACTTTTTGGAAGTCATCTACGCCATTTATTTTTGCACACCCAAATGACCAGGTTGATCCCACTTAAAGTTTGTATCATTATTTCTTTATAATAGTCTTATACTTATCTTGTTTACTCGAAAATATAAATGCCATTACTTACCGTTTTGTCACGAAATGTTTTGATTTCTTACTGTTCACATCAGAAACTATGATTTTTGTTTTGACAGGCCGAAACATTGCTTTCTTTGTCAATAGCACACACCACATATTAAGACGTATTGTCTGAAATACTGTAAATAGAATTGGAATTTGTTAATGCTGCGTCTGAGTGATAAAAACTGTATTTTTAAATGAAAGCTTACTGGATATTTTTATTGGCTGTTTTTAATTAATGTTTTCTCAGTTATTTTAATATGTGGTATGAAGAGGAGAACCTGTATGTTTATATATGTCACTTTCTCTTGTCTTGGGTATGTTATAGTTAAGGAACAATGTCCAATTTGTTGTCAATTCTAGGCGTATTAAGGTATTTGGAAACAAAATAAAATCACAAACCCCAACAAAGAATGTGCATTCTTTGCCTGTGTTTGTTTTGTCCGGAATAATTCTTTCTGGAACACCTAGTTTCACCTATAATAAGACGAGTTCAAATATCTAAAACTTGTTTTTGACCCCGTGGCTTTTAGCTTCGAAATACATCTAATACAAAATGTACCACCTAACGTCGGCGTCTGAATTCAATGCTTAGCGTTCCATTTAGCTATGAGCTAATTCACAAACTAGGTTGTATTCCCCCTTTCAAGAATGTCTTGTACTACTTCTTATTTGGAGCATTCAAATAGCTAACCAACAGTACTAGTATTCATTAACACGCATAGAAATGACAACAGTTGGTGTGATATTTTAATATAATCATGATTGTAAACCATGTACTCTAATTTCAGCTTGCTGTAAGGAATGGCTAACAGGTACCAACTTCTTTGTGTACATCAGTCATTTTTTGTCGGCATGGGTGAGTTCGAATTGGGTGTTATCAATTATACCACACGACACTTTAAAAGCACTGTACAATAATATACTGTTAGTACTTACACTGGACGGCGTAGATTTTAAATTGAAATAGTCAAAGGACATTTAAAATTGAAATGCATGATCAAATTTGAAAATTGATGTATAGGGTCTACCGGTGACAATATTTGAGGAATACGATTTATAAGCTATTTTCCTCTCGTTCTTATGTTTAAAATATTACCCCGATCATTATAATATATATTATACACATAGTTCCATCCAATATATTATTCCAATTGTCTCACATTAACGTACTCACAAGTAATCCCCAGGTGGCATTCTTAGCGAACTGCATGAGCACATTAAAAACACAACGGCCATTTAAATGAGAGGAAATCATTCATTTTATTACCGACGTACCACAGCCTAAGTCACATAAGTACTTCAAAACATTAATCTCTTTGCTCAACCTACCCATTTCAGTTGGCGGTTTAACTTTCCAACCGTGTGGAACAAATATTCCAATAAACCCCAAACCATCTTAACGCAATATAAATTCACAATTTAACAAAATACTTGTTTGTTTAAATTTGAATACCCTGGTTACAGGGGGAACTTTTTTGCTTCAAGTCAGAAATCATGTAGTTGTGCGTTTTAGTAGGAGTTTGTGTAATTAATGTTTAGTTTCAAATCATTATTGACAAATTGTTAAAATTCGTTGAGAATCATCAATAACTATTGGGTTCCTATTGTCGCGCAGTTTAAGATGGTCTGTCTAGATTAAAGATACATAATGGGAGATTAGTAAAGAGCTGGTAGTTCTCACTATAATAGTTAGAAACTAGATAATGTAAAGGCAATTTGCTGAAAATTTCAGTCAAATTGATCTACTCTGAACCGAGATTTTAGCGATTTAATTTTCGGCCTAGCCTCGATCATCTTTACTAAAGTCAGTACGATAAAAAACATAGTCTCGATTATCCATTTCATGATTAAATCATGAATGAAAGTCGAGCAGAAAATCGGAACCTAATCCAATAAATACCACAGGCTAGCGATGCCACCGAGAGTTAATTATGGTCTGGATAAGTTAATTAATAATTTAGATAACATTTCAGGCCTATAGAAAGACCTGCATTAAGCAGATTTAGCTCTTGCATAATGTATGTTTAAATAATGAGTTTACAACTGTTTTCTTTCCAGAATAGTGCTGAGTAATTAATTAGTCTGTTAATTACTCGCCCCCCCTTGTCAGTGATGCAGGACGTAGTGCCTGGCAAGGAAGGACAGCTGTCTAGTCTTTGGGATGAGACAAAAAAAGTTCCCTCATAGCACACTGTATGGCGTATGTCCGTCTTCATTAGACCAGTTCGGAGCAAAACAGTAGGACGTTAAACCCCATTTCATTTCATTTCTGTTAACTGCTCAACACCGCTCGGGAAAATAAACAGTTGTAAACCTGCCACTCATTATCTTATCCAGACAGGACATTTTAAACTCCGCGGCAGTAAGAACCCAATAGTTTTTGATGATTCTCATCGAATTGGAACAATTTGCCAACAATGGTTTGAAACAAAACAATATTAAATACATACAGAAACTACTGCTAAACAGCACAACTACATCATACAACTGAGTAAATCTATTATGAAATTGGATAAAGATTTTTTTAAAGCCAAATTAAACATAATGCACAACATTTCTTATTCTATATTAAGTGTCAGGGTATGCTTGGCGTTGAGTTTGGTATAGTTGTGCAAACTCGGTCACATTTTCAAGTTGATTTTAAGGAATAAATAAAAACTGAATTCATTCATAGGCTAGAAAACGATACCCTTTTCCAACAGCTGAATGCCAGAATCAGCCCATCACATTATTGCAGAAAACGTGGACATATTCTGAAACCGCCCTATTTCTGGACTTACTAGTTGGTGATTTTAGTAATTTATATGAACTTGTAACAGTAACGAACCATCTAACCATATTACCTCGCAGTATTTTCGTACTTTTGGACTACGGAACCTTTTGTCCATATAACTCCCCTTTTCATAAAAATAGCTTTTATTTCCAGATAAACATAAATGGATTATCAAACAAATTTGCTTTTAATAATCATTAATCCCATTATTAATACTGTGCCGTCCAGCGTAGACTATACACCATTCTGCTTATACTAATAAAATACCGAATAAACATTTAACACACACTTATGTATACATCACAGTTTTCTTTTGTTTTTTGTTGCACTAATCAATCTTTAATTTGGATTTTTTTTGTGTGTGAATGCATGTGCTTATCTTCATTTGATTTTGCAATTTAACCCAACAAGCTTGAGTTAACTATACTATATTCTTGGAAAGTTCAATTTTGTAGTTAGTGGTTTAGATCTGTGGTCAATCTGAGGTGATGGTTTATCTAATACCAGTAATTATTGCTGAGAACTTGTCGCCATCTATGGATGTTTCAGATCATTAAATATGTTAATAAGTTGCGTTTCTAAGTTTCCAGTTTTAGGAGTTAGATTTCTAATGTAGTTTTGTGAGATTTTAATTCGTATGTTTTAATGTAGTTTTGTGAGATTATATACTTCTAATATGTAGTGTTATATTGTGTTTTTCAATGGTTAAATGTAGTTTTATGATGTTGTTATTTGAATGTTTAAATGTAGATTGGCGAGATTGTATTTCTAATGTTTTAAGGTAGTTTTATCAGATTGTCTTTCGAGTATGAATACGATAGTGCGTTTATGTTGAATTATGTTTTTTTTTATGTCGTGTTTTTAAATTGAACATTCAACAATGGAAATAAATATGACTAGCGTCGTATATACATGTATATGTTCATTTGCTTGATTAATAGTTGTCAAGATTTTAAAAGACTTTATATGTAGATGTTGATGCCCCTCTTATAAATCTAGTCGGTTGTTTCAATAAATCCCCCTGATGAAGTAACGATTATAATTATAATGATTTGGGTTGCTGGTTCTTAAACTGAAATTATTTTCGTTTCTATATAAATTTGAATGTTTCGAAAACAATGAAAGGAGAGCTATTTATAATTAGTATCTGGATGTTTTCTTACATCTTTATTTCAGGGAGATCGTATGTGGGCATTCGGTGTGGGATTGTTCCTGATAGAAATAGCCTCCAAATCCCTGCAATTGACAGCTATATATGGTCTGTGTTCTGCTTTCACCTACCTATTTTTCGGCGCCTTAGTTGGGGATTGGGTTGATAAAACAGCCAGGTTGAAAGGTATATTATACTTAGCTATTTAAATTCAATTCTACGGGCATGTTTCTTGACAGTCTATATTTAATGATGCATTATGTAAGCTTTAGGCAAAGAGCTGGCCGATCTTGCTATAATGAATATATTGAATTTTTTTTATTGAAATTACTATATTTTGAGCGAATCCATGAGTGTTTGAAGAAGTAGCTTAAATTATTTATTATCGTAGCATCGGTACTTGATAATCGAGACTTATTTATTTGATTGTTAATTTTTTAAATCTTGCTGGTGTTCTAATCCATTCTAATCCCAGTCACCCAATGTTCTAGAGAGTTGATTATAGGCTTGTCATTATCCAATAAATGTCTAAATAATAGTTTATATAACGTTTGGAGCCAACATATGTAACTGCAATATGCATATTAGCTCTTACATAATGCATCTTTGATATTATGAACTTATATTCATGATCTTGAGGGACCCGATCGAAGTCGTAAATTTACTTTGAAGGTAATACAGGATGTACTCGTCTCGTACGTTTTTATAGAGATATTCTTTAGTACATAATTTTATTTTAAGGTTGTGGGAACGATACAGGACATAGTTCTCAATGGCATGTTTTATAGCTTGATGGTATTGTACTTTGACCAAGGAGGGGCTCTATCGACATTCAGATCGTTTCGATCTCAGAATGCGGAATTAAAGAATAAAAAAATCCTGCTCTGTGGGATTTATTGGCAATGATTTTAGATCTAGCACGGGCGAACTTGTTGTTTTATTCGAGGGCCTGATAAACACCCGACTAGGTTTTTGGAAGCGCATAGAACTATATTGGATATAGCACATATCTCCCATTCATTATGCATACAGTATTTCCCTTTTTTAGAATGGGAATGTAATGTCAAACCGTATTCTTTTTAATTTAATTCAACGTATTATAACCACGTAAAAAAAAGCTGTTTTGTTACTTTTTTACAGCTGCTCAGATATCGTTGGCATTACAGAATATATTTGTAATATGTTGTGCTGCTGTGGTTTATGTACATCTGTGGTTCATGGTTTATATCAAGAGCCAGTGGAATGGTTGGATGTTAATCTTGAGCTATGCGGTCATCATTATTCTGGCTATATTAGGTAACATGGCCAGTATGGCTAGAACTATTGCTGTAGAAAAAGATTGGATTGTGGAAATCTGTGGTAGAGATAAAGATATGCTAGCACGTGAGCAATTAAATTTTTTTTTTATTTAAATCCACTCCATTCGGGGATGGTGAGTGAATTGAACCCAATTCCTTGTTTTTGTTTGTATTAACATGACTTGTATGTCACATAATCACCATCTTATTTATCTGTTCATTTTTTATTCGATGCGTAACAAACCAAAAAGAGTCAATCTGTCGAGCTACACTGTGTGTCATTCATCTGAAAGACAAAAAAACAGCGAGCGTTTGACGGCCGTTGGGCGGTTGACGAAACAGACAAAAATCTATTTGTCAATGACAGCCCGATTTGTTGACGATCCGTCTGACAAAACACCCAACGGCGTTGTGGTGATAATATACTCTTAAAAAAGTGGGGGATATTCAGAAACAATACAAAACTGCGGAAATGCACTGCTGTCTTAGAGGTAACCAGTGTATGTTAATAACAGGCCAATTGCCTACACATTGAACATAAACAGTTCATATGGGTGGCTTATCTGACGGCCCCATTTCACTCGCAAAGAGATACACCGTCAAAAATGAAAATGGACGTTTTTGATTTTTGTTTTAATAATCAGTAATTGCTCCACCAATCCTCAGACATTCAGTAATTCGTCGTGGCATGCTCCTAATCAACCGTCCAATCAGGATTGGGGCAATCAGGATTTGGCCCACTCTTTTTGCAGTGCCACGGCCAATTCTTGTAGTATTGTCGGTTGACGTTGGCGTCGACGAACACGTCTCCCGATCAAATTAAACGTAACACACTAAAGCAAAGATACGCTGAACAGTAAATCTTATGCAAGAACCGATAGGAAAGCAAAAATGGATAGGATAAACCAGCACGCGGCAGTTCTCATCAACCCTTCCTTGAAGTGTCAAAACCAGGAAAATTCTTGAAGCCATTCACATCAGAAGAAACCAGCCTAAACTCAACCGGGACACTGGAGTATATCTACCACACGCATATGACTCATTAATCTTAGGAAACGTTAACTAAATCGTGCTCCGTGTAAAAGTGTCAATGTGCGAGACTTACTGTGATCATAAGAGTGGAATGTGTTAACTTTATGTCTCTTCACTATTCCTTGTGAACATAACAACTCTTGAGGAAAAGGGAATAAGACTTTTTTTAGGTCTATAATATAATATATTGGTTTGTGCTTGTTACGTGTTCAAGTCCCAAACGCCACCCTTGAGCTGTCACTCATATGGAACAACCTTACCGGTACTGTTGCAGTTGTGTTTTATTTGTGTTTTAATGTTTTAACTTTTGGATAACCTTTTAACAGAGTCATATATGTTTATTTCCCTTTATTATGGTTTTAAACTCTGCATAAGTTAGACCACTAGAAGGAAAGCTGTCTAGTCGTTCGGATGGGACGAAAAACCGAGGTCCCGTGTACACATTGGTGTACACGTAAAAGATCCCTTGGCAGTTGGAATTCGATATAAGAGTAGGCCGTAGTGCCGCTGTCCGGGCAAAATTTCCCTCATAGCACACTGTATGGCGTATGCCCGTCTTCATTAGCCCAGGTTAGGAGCAGAACAGTAGGACGTTAAACTCCATTTCATTTCATTTCGTTTTATTTTGTTATAATATTTGTGATTGGTTATATCTTGTTGTCTAATGGAGAGGGTCATTAATGGTATCAACAATAACATGGTTTCTCATTCATAGTTTTTTTTAAATAATTTAATCTTTACTTTTAAATGTTGTAATCTTTATTTGCAATATGGAAACTAAGGGTTTAATTATGATAGTTGTTGTTTTAGCATGATTTGTACATTCCACCCCACCCCCCTTTAAGGGTTACTCATTGATTATTAATAGTTTACTAGGTATGACTTTGAATGGCTTCGGCCTTATTTTGTTAATTAGTTGATTGTATCATTGCTTGATAACGGTGAGAGTAACCTCATTGAAACGTTGCAGTTAATAAACCTAATGAATGTCATTCATAAAGCTGTCTGTTATTACCTTCTTTGAAGTGTAAAAATTTGACAATGACCCCCCCCCCCCCCCCTACGCAAACATGTGCAGCTCAGTGCTTCTGTTGGGGCGATAAGTTCTTTATCTGTGAACATACATATGACTATTTATCATATCACAACCTGCATAGGTATTTGCATTTCAATATCCCCTACTTTTTTTGAAAAGTATATGTTGGCTTGTTTGACACATAGAACATAAAGTCGACCATTAAAGGCAGTTTGTAAGACTGGAAATTGTTATTTGCTGATATTATTTTCTTTGTGTGAGCTTTTAACCCAAAACGTTCTGACAAAGAAAGGCATCTTTTGGGATGAATCAAACGAAACGCCGCGAGTATGCAGAATACTAAACATTTCTCTATGTAACCGTTTTCTTTATTATTCAGAAATGACGTCAACTTTAAGAAGAATTGATCTTGCAACCAAAATCCTGGCTCCAATAGCTACAGGACAGATAATGACGTATGTTGGGTTAGAGTTTGGTGCGGTCTTTATTGGAGGCTGGAATTTGGTGACAGTCTTTATTGAATATTACCTGATATGGAAAGTGTATCAGACAGTTCCGGCACTCAGAAAGAAGAAAGATCTTTCTAAACATGATGACAGTAAGTAAAAAGTTATTATGTTATATGTAACACCTAAAAGGGTATACTTCAGACAAAAATCAAGCCCACTTGATTCAGCAAAATCAAGTACGAGAGCAAGTGTACTCCTCACATGAGGGGAATTCCACAACCGAAAGTTACCAGGTGTTCATAAAAGGGTAAGCATTCCCTGCGTTTAACACAACATTTGTCACTGTCGCCTGTCGTGATAAGTGAAAAGCCGAGTATGATAATACAGATAGGTCAAATATATCTGTATTGGAATAAGGGAAATGGAATTAATTCAAGTCTCCTACCTTGGATCTGAATTAGTCTTATAGTAGTAGTTGGTATCTATCATTCTTAAAATGAGGATGTTATTAGCAGCTCGTATCCTCGACTCTCTGACTCCAGTAATTGCTATCTATCTAGCATTCAAAATTGAGTATACAAGCTCTCATTGCCTTGATTTCTCCAGGTTCCAATACCCATCAAACTGTTACAGGATATTGGTCAACAAATTCAGTTCATAATGAATATATATAACATGACGCATAGGTCCTGCTGGGTAATTAACCACCCCCTAACAGGGACTTAAAGCGGAAATTGCAAATTTTCTAAGAAAGTCAAAACGTAATTATTTCTATGTCTTTTGCTCAAAAGGTTGTCAACTCACAATTATACGATCATGGGTGTCATTCTCACACTTAAGATTCATTTAGACAGGAAATAATAACACAACTACCTCCCTTGTTTTCTATTCTCCACCATGGAGTGGCGATATTCAAACGTTTAAAAAAGAAGAGGAAAATGATATTTTTGCCAATTTCTCAGCTGGGAATAGTGAATTATAGGATTAATAGGATTATTCTTTAACAAGGTAGGACTGTTTATGGATACCATCTATTTTCAGGCTTTATTTTAATAAATTTTAAAAATATAACTTAAAAATTTGCAATTTCCGCTTTAAGGTATTTAGATATTTTCTTCAGGGGAAACTGTGGTAGAAGAGGTGGAGCTGAAGGAAGAAACATTAGCAACTACTGATGTTGATGTTAATGCTAAAGAAATAAGTTCTGAAGACAATAGGACCGATGGTATACCGGAAGAATCATCTGCTGAAATACAAGTTACAGCAGAGGAAGCAGCTGTAGAAGAAACAAAACATGGAAAAGATATTGATTTCGACGACGAGAAGAAGGATAAAGAGAAAGATTGCAGTGATGATAGCAAAACAGGCAAAGGAAAGGTCGTGAGTAAAGAATCTAAAGATGGAGGTTGTAAATTTGGAAAGGGTTTTATAACCTTGTATAGAGGATGGAGAACCTACCTTCACTATGGCGTGTGTAATGCTGGCCTTGGTTTAGCCTGCCTGTATATGACAGTTCTTGGGTTTGACAACATTACTGTTGGTAAGTATAATGTGCTAGCCCTTTGAGATTTTTCTGTTATTATTGCAGAGGGCTTTATAATTTCTACACGAGTATGCTGATAAAAATAAAATACTAGATAACTTCATAAAATCCCCAAATATATGCCATGGATCATAAGTGAAGTCTGACTGCCTACCTGTAAATGTACCAAAAGAAATATCTTACTTTGCATGTCCTAATATACAGCATCTTCTTAGCTGTGAGAATGAACCATGCAGTCTTTTACTGAAAACTTTCTAATGTTCATGCTCTCTTTTACATTTCAGGTTATGCTTACTCACAGAACATCTCTGAATCAATCCTTGGGTTTCTGATGGGTGGGGCAGCAATCGTCGGTATCGTAGGGACGTTTGCTTATCCTTTTATTAGACGAAGGATAGGCCTTGAGAGAACAGGATTGTTCGCACTAACAGCACAGATTACATGCCTCATCCCTTGTGTTGTGTCCGTCTTTATGCCTGGAAGTCCCTTTGATATTTTGCACAGAAGCAAAGAACCGATCCTTATAGAGACAAATTGTTCTGTATCTGCAGAAAGTGCTTATAATGCAACAAACCAGCTTAATGTGACATTAATAAATGTGACAGTTGTTACAGATAATGTCACAAACTCTTGTATTGATGAATCAGACAGTTCTTTCTCCTATATATCTATAGCCTTATTGATGACTGGCATCATTACAGCTAGATTTGGTAAGTATCACAAAAAATTCATAACCTGTAATATAAAGATCTTTACTAAACCAAACTCAAAGGGAAATGGTCACGAAAAAGAAAACACACATTGTTTCAATAATTAAAAGGGGCACTGAAGGATTGATCATGTGATTGCAAGATACTAGGTTACATGCATGAATGTGCTAGGTGTAACGTGTACTGTGTATTACAATGTATGTAATAATTATATTTGGCTTAGAGCAGGTACACATCAGTATGGGGTGTACAGAAAGAGATGACGTAAAACAAATTATTTTATTCTAAACAGACCCATTTGTTTATAAAGACGACAACAGTAGTATGTGTATGCACAAACTGACCCTTGATGTCCAACTTATCTTTTCATTATCTTTATTATAGGGCTATGGACAGCAGATTTAACAATAACTCAGTTGTTTCTAGAGAATGTTGAAGAACAGGAACGAGGTATAGTAAATGGTGTTCAACAATCTTTAAACAGATTAATGGATTTATTCAAATTTGCCATGGTTGTTGCAGCTCCAGAGCCCCAGTTATTTGGATTTCTGGTATTTATTTCATTTGGATCCGTATGCCTTGGTGCAGTTCTTTATGCCACTTATTCTCGCAAAGCTAGGGGACATTTGTTTCATTTTGAAAAAGTAATAAAATGTGTAAATAACAATGAACAATATGTGACATCTGTTGCTGCATAATTTGACTTTAGGTTGACTAGGATAATATTTATAGGTGACAGTTTACACCAGGTGCAGACACACAATGTAAGTGATTTATTGAATACTTTTACGTTTTATTCTGATATGTCAAATGGTTTGACCAATGCACCAACTGCCTTTCACTGATTTATATAATAATTTGAAGGGCTTCACCACAGCACCATTAGGGCAAATGTTAATACTGTTCAGACCAGCATTTTGTAAAAATATTTTAAGTGTGCTTGGCATAACCAGGGTCCATAATTAATATATTATTACCAAGGTTCAGATTTTTATTGGGAGGGTGTTGAGGGCTTGACATCAGTCTGTTTTTATTAGGGGGGTTGGATGGGCGAATAGTTAGTGCGTGCACGCTGTATCATAAGGTCTGTCATTGAGTCAACTGGTGTGGCAAGGTGTAGGGTCGCCTGTCCAACCTCCGGGTCCTTCGGTTTCCTCCCACTGCTAAAGACCCCTAAGCGCATGCAAATTATTGAAATAAAATTGAGCCATATGTTGGTCCCGAAATCTCTCTTTTATTAGAAACCTTCAAAATTTTAATATAGCCTACCGATCACTTGGTAATAATGTTATTTTCATGTACCAAGCAGCTCTGTTTAGGTGGGAAATTTATTACTGGTATACACTATACAAATGATTTTAGTGGATTGTTATGTAAAAATTACAAGTCATTGTTGTGTTGTATCTGTTGTAAACTGATAAATGGCCAATTTTCCATTAAAGAGCTGGCAGTTCTCACTATAATAGTTAAAAACTAGATAATGTAAAGGGAATTTGCTGAAAATTTCAGCCAAATTGTTCCACTCTGATCCGAGATTTTAGCGATTGAATTTTCGGCCTAGCCTTGATCATCATTACTAAAGTCGGTACGATAAAAAACATAGTCTTGATTACCTATTTCATGATTAAATCGGATCCTAATCCAATAAATATCACTGGCTAGCGTTGACATCGAGAGTTGATTATGGTCTGGATAAGTTAATTAATGTCTAATTAATAAGTTAGATAACATTTCAGGCCCCCCAAAAGACCTGCAATATATGTTTAATTAAACAATTTTCACGTATGAAGGCAAACACTGGCGAACAGGGACATATTTAAAATATCATTAAGTTTATACATGTACATGTAACATGTATTAATACCTTAAAGATACATTATGGGAGATTGGATAAAGAGCTGGCAGTTATCACTATACTAGTTAAAAATCAGGGAATGTAAAGGGAATTTGCTGAAAATTTCAGTCAAACTGATCCATTCTGAACCGAGAATTTAGCGATTGAATTTTGGGCCTTGCCTCATCATCATTAATTAATAATTTAGATAACATTTCAGGCCTAAAGAAAGACCTACAATTGGCATATTTAGCTCTTGCATAATGTATGTTTAATATACTTGTTTTTGATATAGGTCATTTCGGGACTAACATATGGTACAATTTTATTTCTTTGTAATATCTGCATAATATTATTTGTGCAAGAGAGAGAGATAAATCGATTTTCATAATGTCCACCGAACACAAACTAGGTCATTTCGGAGTAACATATTGTTATCATTATTATTACCTATGGTATGTTGTATTTATATTTTTGTACAATGCTCATATTACATATAAAAGAAATTGGCCAAATTATTATATACCATCTAATTAATATCATAAGTTGAGATATGTATATAATTATATGTTGTAATGGATGTGCTACATAGGGAGGGTTTGCTTAATATTTTTACAACACCTGATGCCACTTTTATATTTACATGAATTTCATCTTGTATATAAATACACAGGTCAAAACCCTAATTGTTCAAAATTTATACCTCAAAACAAATATGAGTAAATTATTGTTTTTAGTTTTACATTTCAAATTGACTCGGTTACTATAGCAGCATTAACACAAGATTTTGTATGTAGAAAGTAAGATCTAAGCAACACCAATGGGTTCCTGTAACTAAGGACAAGACTAATCTAAGCTATTCATTTGAGAATAGAAAATAATGAAAAAATAATGATAAGAATAATAATTTATGTAAATTTATGTAAATAATATATTTTAATTTGTATTTGTCATTATTAGTGCACATTATACTTTAATAATCACACTGTTTGTTGTTATTTGCATAAATGTTTACTTTACCATCTGAGAATAGGAGAAAAAAAAATTATTGCTGTAAATTGATTTTATAATTAAATTTTAATTTCCATTGTTGGTTATATTTTTTATAATAATAATACCATGTTAATTGAATTATATATACAAATGATTGTAAAAATAATAACAGATGATTGTAAAAACGAATTTAATGATTGTAAATTGTGTAAATATTTTAGTAAAAATTAATTTGTAATAATAGAGGAAATTGTATTTTGGGAAATAAAAACACACACACTGACCAAATAGTTACAAATAAGATTTGGGTGATAGATTTAAATTGACAATGAAAGCGAGAAAATCAACTTGTTATAAATATAAATGCACTGTAAGAAAGATATCTCCTGAACAAACTTTGCTTGCATCAAGTTCATGGACTAAGTGTCAATAGTTTGAATACTATAATAGAGCAGGAGCCCAGGGGGTCAACCTAGCTGAAAATTGTACCAATTTTCGCATATATGGTCTCAAAGCATGCATATCTGGTATCATCAAAATGTAAGTCTGCCGGGTATCTGGTGGTGGGTGTGGCTGTGAGGGCTTCGATACTGGGTATGGATTCTTGAGCTAGATTAGCTCAAACGTGTACCACATGAAAATGGTACGGCAGTGTACCGTACATCTTCAAGTATTACAAAAACACTCTGATAGACATTTCTAGTGGTGGGGTACCCCCGACAGAGTTATGTAATTGCCAGACCACAGCTAAGCTAGATTAGCTGAAATCTGTACCACTTAAAACTGCCTGGAAGTTGTTCAGCACCACCACAGGAATCAAGAATGATCACTGCCAGACAATTTGTACGGTGGGTTACCCAGACAGACACGCCGAAAATACCAAGCCCCCCCCCCACCCCAAACTAGACTAGATTAGCTGAAGTCCGTACCACCTAAAAGTGCTTGGAAGTTGTTCAGCACCACCACAGGGATCATGAATTACCACTGCCAGACAGATATTGCGGTGGGGTATCCCTGAAATAAACGCCCAAAATTCCCCGCCCCGCAACTAGGCTAGATTAGCTGAAATATGTACCACTTATAACTGCTTTGGTGCTGTTCCGCACCACCAAAGAAATCATGAATGATCACTGCCAAACAGATTGTACGGTGGGTTACCCCCAACAGACACGCCAAAAATGAAACGTCTCGCAATTAGGCTAGAGTGACTGGAAATTGTTCAGCACCCCAGGGATCACACTGCCCATTGCTAGAGAGTTTGTTTGACGGGGTTCTCCCAAGAGACACGACAGCCAAGCGCCCCCTCCCAAAAATTTGGCTTTATCAGCTGGGTTAGACTTATTGAGAATTCTGAGTATTACATATTTTCATGAGTATGTAATATCTATTAAAGATTAAGTAATCCTATGAAGAATAATAAGTGGTTGTTCAACTCAGTGACCACTGACATACGAACCATAAAGTCCAGTTGCCAAACCCCATTTTAAGCCTTGACATGGAAATATAGCCCACCTAATGTTTATTGGTGGTTTATATATCTTCTATATGTGCAGATTCAGAATTGGGGAAATTTATATATTCAAGATGGCCGACATGAGGCGGTTTCTGGTTGTTTAGTTGGGTAAAATATGTGGCAGCTGCTCTCGGACCTCGGTTTGAATATGTTTCTAGAAGAATTCGACCCGCTGAATCCAATGAGCTAGGGTATTCCTCCTGAAAGTGATGGCTAATTCCGCTAGAGGGCCAAATTCAAAATGGAGGCTCATTTTAGAGGGAAACTAATAAAGTTCACTAAAAAGATGTGCAATATATTGAAATGTAGGTTTTGAGTGGATATGTCTTTAATATGTGTAGATTCAGAATCTGGGTAATGCCACCCTGGCACCCTTCGGAAAATTTAAATATTCAAGATGGCCGACAAGAGACATTTTCTGGTTATTTACTTTAATTTAGTTGGGTAAAAGCCGTGACAGATTCTCTCGGAACTCGGTATGAAGCTGGTTTCCATCGTAATTTGACCCGATGCATCCAATGAATTTTGCTATTCCTCCTAAAAGTGATGGCTAATTCCGCTAGGGGGCCACATTCAAAATGGAGGCTTATTTTGGAGGGAAACCCATTATATAGTCCTCTAACAAAAGTGTGCAGTATATTAAAATATAGGTTTTCAGTGTCAGTTACTTCAGATATAAACATAAAAACCTATTCCGACCAAAAGGTATTCCAGGTTGAGGTCATAATCAAAATGGCGGCCAATTTTGGCGAGACATAACGAAAGTTATAGTTTAAAGGAGCTAAGTCGCTAAAATTTAGGACCTAGAAATTGACACAAATGGGTCGCAACGCATACAATAATGTAATATGAATGTATATAAATTGATTTACATTCAATCGTTTCTGTTTTTACTGTAATTTCTAATCAGTTAGGTTCGGCGAAATACGCCAGTATTCTCAATCGAATTTCAATCTCTAGCTTCTGGTTTTTCCAGTCTACGCCGATAGTATTTATTGGGTATGCTCTCCAGATAAGAATATAGCGTTACCGTTTGACATGACTTGTGGAATATGCCTAGCCTCGTTTTACGTGTCCCTTATTACAAATAGCGCTGAAACGCATTATGGTACACGATTCGTGTACCAATTGTAAAATGTTTATTTTGTCTTAGATATTGGATATCAGAAGGTCATCTTTTCCCGGTAAAATCACAACATCAATGTTGATTTAAACCGACAAATAAATCGTGTTTTCAATGTTGAAGATTTTGGATGATATTGAGTTAGAGACTTAGCTACTTTAACTATAAGTTTTCTGATTCGCCGAATTCATAGAGCGAATTGTCAAGCATACATTATGATTCACTATGACACCCTCTCTACCAAAAAAACAGAGGGGAAGAAGGGATGGATAATGTTTGCCAACCTCAGCTTTACCGGCGCGTATGAGTGACCTAATAACTGTCAAGACAAGGTTCACCCCTGTTGCATATTAATGATGAAAGCGGAAGAATCAGACTGTTATACTGATTCAAGTATTCCAGTGATTCAAGCGAGCGTAAGTTAGAGTTTTACATGAGGTTCGACAAGCCAAAGTTAGCTTTTATACACATTTGCTTTCGACTCACGATGGCCCGATGGTTGATTCTGTTTGACCGTGTATAATTTGACAGAATATCATCGGATTGGAATACCTTTTCTTTTTGTGTAAACAATATTTTATTTCAGAAATTTATGACATTGGAATACCTTTTGGTCGAAACATGTTTTTTTATGTTTATATTTGAAGTAATTGACAACGAAAACCTATATTTCAATATATTACACGCCCTTTTAGGGAACATTATGAGTTTCCTTCAAAAATGAGCCCCCATTGTGAATTTGGCTTCCTTATGGAATTAGCAGTAACTTTTAGGAGGAACACCCAAGCTCGTCGGATTCAATGGGTCAAATTCTTATAGAAACTATTTTCATACCACGGTTCGAGAGAATCTCTCCCGAATTTTAGCCCACTAAATTAAAGTAAATAACCAGAAAATGTCTCATGACCGCCATCTTGAATATTAAAATTTCCCCAGTGTGGCATCATCCTTCAGCTTATGTAGCCTTGTTGCGGGGCTGACATTTTGGGCTTTTTGTCATTGGTACCCCACGAACAAACTGTCTTGTAGTGGTCATTCTTGATTCCTGTTTTAGGTGGTACCAACTTCAGCTAATCAACCTAGTTGCGGGGCGTGGCAATTTGGATGGTCGTCAAGGGTACCCCACTGCACAATCTGTCTGGCAGTGGTAATCCACGATTCCTGAGGTTTTGCCGAACAACGTCCAATTAATTGTAGATCGTACGGACTTTAACTAATCTAGCCTAGTTGGGGTCGTGGGGTCAAGGTATTTTGGGTTTGACTGTCAGGGGTAACCCATCACACAAACTGTCTGGCTGTGGTCATTCTTGCTTGATGTGGTGGTGCTGAACAACTTCCATGTAGTTTTAGGTAGTACAGGCTTCAGCTAGACTAGTCTAGTTGGGGGCGTGGCATTTTTGGCGTGTCTGTTAGTGTTAGGGGTAACCCACCGCACAAACTGCCTGGCAGTGATCATTCAGGATTCCTGTGGTGCTGAACAACTTCCAAGCAGTTTTAGGTGGTACAGGCTTCAGCTAAACTAGCCTAGGTGGGGGGGGCGGGGCTGGCATTTTGGGCATGTGTGTTAGGGGTAGCCCACCGCAAAAACTGTCTGGCAGTGATCACTCATGATTCCTGTGGTGCTGAATGACTTCCAAGCAGTTTTAGGCGGTACAGATTTAAGCTAATCTAGCCTAGCTGGGAGGCGTGGCATATTGGTTGTGTCTGTTCTGTTAGGGGTAACCCACCGCATAAACTGTCTGGCAGTGATCATTCATGATTCTTGTGGTGGTGATGAACAACTGCAAAGCAGTTTTAAGTGGTACAGATTTCAGCTAATCTAGCCTAGCTGTGGTCTGGCAATTAGATACCTCTGTCGGAGGTACCCCACCACTAGAAATGTCAGTCAAAATGTGTTTGTAATACTTGAAGATGTAAGGTACACTGATTGTACTATTTTCATGTGGTACACTTTTAAGCTAATCTAGCCCAAGAATTCATGCCCAGTATCGCAGCCTTCACAGCCACACCCACCACCAGATACCCGGCAGACTTACATTTTGATGATACCAGATATGCATGCTTTGATACCATATATGTGAAAATTGGTTCACTTTTCAGCTAGGCTAACCTGCTGGGCTCCCGGTCTATAATTTGAAAGGTTTGCCAAGTTTCGTTAAATTTCTACAGGTATTGGATCTAGCCAGCATTGGGCTGCATAGGATGCATACATTACAAGTCTGAACAGTGTAGTTTATTGCTGACTGAAAATCGCCATATGCATTCAATTGTTTACTGAAACGAAAACTGTCCACCCAATTGTGAATGTATTAACTGCAAAAGTTGGAGAGCTAATGTAAAGCATTAGAGGGAGGTAATTAGATATTATCTTATCCTAGACTGTCCATAAAAATATAAAAATTTCAAAATCAGTAACAAAACTTTAACAATTTACAGAATTGTAGACAATTTCATTCTAATTCTCTTCTTGTTTAGCCTACAAATATGTATAATTAAAATAATCTTGATTCTTGATTACATCTTGGACTTTGTTAACCAGAAGAAATCCTGGAAAAAAATAATGTTACATTTTTAGAAAATTTACAGTGATAATATTGGTATGGTTTAAGATTATTAGTGTAAAATTCATATGCCCTGGTGAAAGAACCTAACAATGGTTTTCAGCATTTGTTCGCCTATATTGTCTTTAATTGGTAAGTTTCAATGGAAGCTGGATATCATACAATTAACCCATTTTAGATGCCAAGATGTTTAGATTAATTCATTTTGCAAAGGTGAGAAAGAAATAAATATTGTTAGAAAAAAGTCAAGGTACCAGATTTATTGAAATTTATAAGACGAAAAATGGTGAATTGCTATTTTGAACAAACAATACCAGTATGTCCTATTTCTCAGTTATGAGAATCTCTGCCAGTGGACCGCGTCAGATGTGATTATGTTTATACCTGTGGTTTACGTTGAGCCATTGGGTTGATAGAAACATTAATTAAAGGTGTGATTTGTTTAACCTATGGTTTACGTTGAGCCATTGGTTAATAAAATCATTAATTAAAGATGTGATTTGTTTATACCTGTGGTTTACGTTGAGCCATTGGGTTGATAGAAACATTAATTAAAGATGACTGATCTTTGATCTGTACAGCTTCTGTCAGACTTCTTCTCAATTCTTCAATATTATTTACACAATATCCACGACCACCAAAAGCCTCCATTACTTTTTCATAATGAGTGTTAGGTTTCAGTGATGTAGGTGGGGATCTATATTATAGTAAAATTAGAAAAGTATACTGGATAAAACCATGAACAAAACTTGAGACAAAAAGAGGCCCTGTTGTGACTATCTCTAGATGTAATGGAATTTTTAGAATAAAGTAAATATTCAAGCTATATATTATGTCATTATTGCACCTGTCACTAACTGTTTACCTGGTTTATACCTAATCTAGATGTACATGTGGAATATGTGTTCTTTGTTGATGATTCCATAAAGCGGTGGACACACTAGCCGAATGATTCGGCCGAATCAATCGGCGTCGAAATTCGCCTAGTGTGTCCACTGTCATTCAGTCGAATGATTCGCCCGAATCAAACAGGTTTGATATATTCGGCCGAATATTTATTCGGGCGAATTATATTCGCCTGGTGTGTCCGCTTCGCCGAAGCATTCGGCCGAATATAGAATTCATTAGCCAATCACCACGCATATCGAGAAGTCAGGTGATACAGTGAAGACATAGACGCCGCCATGTTTAATCATGTGACGTGAAAGGTGATGCAATCGGCAGGTTGAATCGGGCGAAGCATTCGGCTAGTGTGTCCACCCATTTGGCCGAATAAAATTCGGCGCCGATTGATTCGGCCGAACGATTCGGCTAATGTGTCCACTGCTTTAGCAAAATCACTATTATATCATATGTGTATGTGTTTTGTTGTTATTATATCATCATTGTACACTTATATAAGTCACTATTGAGGTTTTCCCTGGTGTTTAATAAAGCATTTGTCATTGATTATCACCTATGATTTATTATGTGGAGTATTTAAACTGGATAAAGACTACAACAAATTGAAAACTGTGAAGGTCTATTATAGGTACTTACAATAATGTCATATCTCCAGCAGATTCCATAGATGTCCATGTATCCTGATCAATACCAAATGATATTCCACTATTATTTAATATAATCAGTACAATAGGTAGATTATATCTGTATAACAAAATAAAACAAATGAATGAAATGGGGTTTAACATCCTACTTTTCTTCACCAACTGGACTAACGAACACAAACTATAACACAAACAATTATTTGTGATACTAAATTAATGCAATTGGTTTAAAAGAGATGACTTACCTATTTTCATATTCTAATAATAGATAGATAACATTTAATAAAGTTTCTATGTTCTCCTGCTCATTAATTTAGTGTTCTTGATGTCATTTATGACAAATGATCTGTTAACTTGGCAATCCCGAGCTGTTACATATTGATGTTTGGACTGAATTGGTGAAAGCTGTTCATTCTTTGCTCTGACAACTAAAACCTCTGTATCTTATCTTTCCAATGGATATTATTAGTTATGGAGGCACTGGTGACATCACAAACACAAGGGATCTTTTACGTGCACACCAATTTGTACATGGGACCTCAGTTTTTCATCCTAGTCAGGCCCTCCTTCTGCATCACTGACAAGGGGAAACCACGCTGGAAAATCTGGATGAACTTTCTCGGCCAATGCAGGGATCGAACACCCGACCTCCCGGCTTGCGAGCCAGCGTCTTACTCACTTAGCCACGTGATACCCCAGTCAATTTGGGACAAACATAATCTGTATTGGAATGAAGGGGTTATTATAATTGCTTCAATTATTGTTTAACCTTCACTTTCAACAAGGGTGATACAGCAGACAAGTTGTCTTATTTTCATTATATTAGTGCACACGCAGGGGTCTTTCTTGTAGGAGTACCTTGAGTGAACTGTGAGAAGACACCTGTATCTCCAAGCTATATACACTCACACCAAGGATCGAAACCACAAACAACCGCAAGCCAGAGGTCAAAGCGTGACACTCTAAAACACAGGGTTATCCCATCCTCCATGTGGTCATAACAGTGGCATTAGGTTTTTAGAGAAGATCACTGGTCCAGAATTTGCTTTTTTAGATTTAATATAAATTGATGATATAGTAGCCTATACATTTGGGAAGTTGAAGAAATTAGTTAAAAGTAATCTCTGAAAAATAGACATTTTAACCCACATGGTTTGGCAGGATACCATTATACTCTGTGTTACCTATATTACTGTGAATACCTTCAACTTAAATGAATTAAAACTAGGATGTAAATATCCTTTAGGTTTTTCCTTGACTAACGACCTATTAAACAAGTGGCGTATCCGCTAACAAGTTTTTAAATGGAAACGAATGGATTGGATTTGGGAAAAGATACAGTATAGAACAACAACCTAGCAATGATTATTATGTGGCAAGAAAATCAAATAATGTATAGATATTTAATAATCAAAAATAATTTTACCACCTTTGCAGTGTTTCGATCTCCATTCCTGAAAATCCAAAAGCACTGTCTCCCTGGACACAGACAACTCTTTTACCTGGTGCATGATCTCTACACCAGATGGCAGCAGCTACAGCAAAACCGAGACCAACACCCATGGTACCAAATGTGCCAGCATCTAATCTGAATAAATCATGTATAATATTAAATATAAGATAGCTAATATCAAGTTGACTATTAATGGGCATGCCTACATTATTCATCCCCTAAAGGTGACACCAAAGGGGGGGGGGGAGTGCTATAGATTTTGTATTAGTTTTGGAGAATTTTTGAATTTTTATCAAACTTTGAGATATTGTTTGGAATTTAGTACACTACATTATATTGCAGAACCCATGACTACTTCAATGAAATTTCAGTCTTACAGAACTCATGTAGGTATTTCGATTATATATATACAGAAAATTTATAGATGCTTGCATTGTAAAGTTTGTTAAGGCCAGTTGAGAACATGTATTGTTTCAGAAATACCCTCGGAATGAATATCTTTTTTGCTTTGTCATCATTGTTGGGAATCTTTTATGCTTGGCACTTTTGGCAGTTTTGTTTGTTTGAATCAGCAGACATCTGCAAGGTTTAAAACACAACCTGATCTCATTTCCGAGATTAAGGTAGAAAACATTTACCAATGGTTGGCTTAACAATTAAAATTACTTATGGTAGGATTAAGGTTCAAATTTTAATATTATAGAATAGGTAGCTACTAAAATATTTTGAAGCTTCATAAAATTACCTGTGTCTTGGCAAATTATTAAGTAACATAACTCTTCCAATATCCATTGTATTAGCTCCTTCATTTACTATTATACTATCTTTAGGAATGGCCTTCTGTATCTACAGATCAAAAAAGATAAATATTTATTAAGTACTTTGTAGTGTTTAATAAAAAAACATTCCATAATTCTGTGGGTGTACAAACATACCTAAACCTGATAATTTACAAAAACTCAAAATTTAGAAAATGATGATATATATAGCCTCATTCAAAGATGAAATAATTTTATATAAATCATTAATTCATTTTTGAATCAAGAAGTGGATTATAAGATATCTGCATGAACCCACAATATTTGCATGAAACCACAATTCCATATTCAAGAAAGTACTGGTAATGAGCATTATCAGCTCTTTAACTGCTACCACATTTAGATATCAACTATGGGTGACAATTTTTACTGTCTTCAGGGTTAGCTTGCTAAATATCCCCCAAACGAGGTTCAATGGAGCTTTTTGGAAATGTATAGTTGATTTTAATCCAAGTAGCTCTAGCACAGAAAGTATGAGTTGAAATCTCAAGGCAAATATATCTAGTTGTATAAAGATATTCAGGGATGGACCCGATTACAGAGAAAAGTCTGAACACAAACATCACTTTACTACAGTATGTAGCAATGGTTAATGAACTGATAATGCTCATAACCATTGCTTTATGATGAATATGAACAACAATAACTCGTCTGACGACAATAACTTGTAACAATAACTAATTAATATTGGTACCTGCCTCTGATAACGCTGCATAGTAATTTAAGGGACTGCTTGTATCTGATACCATTTCCTGCAAATAAAATAAAATAAATTTGCAGGTAACAATTCTTTTAAAAGTGGTTTCAGTAAAATGTTTATTTGATATTACTGACATAAAGATATTCTTTCTAATATGTATCACTTAACCACAAGTAGGATTGGGTGGCCAAGTGGTCTAATGTCTCATCAATTAAAGAATTGTAGTTTGTGGGTATGGTCGTCTGCAAACAATATGAGTTTTCTATGGCTTTTTCATTTCCTCCACACTGATGATGAGAACCACTGCTGTAAGATGTCCCGATTTCAAAAATGAATTACCGTACAACACTCAAGTTACATACGGTTAAATTTTATTGTACCAAAGTGAAGTTTTGACCCTATATGTCTCTCATCTAACATACCTCAAAAGTAGTTTGATTCGTAGCCATTTTCTGTTGTAAAAGTTTCCACCATGGATCTGATGCATTAATTGTAGGTTTATGGGTTTGTCTGTTTGTTTCATCTACAAGCTTCAAATATATAAAATAAAATTTACAGGTGATTCCAGTAATTCTATATTTATTTGTACCTACGGTGGCCCAGTGATTAAAATGCTGGCTCACTAACTAAGAGGTCCCAGGTTCAATCAAGGTGTTCCATGGGATTATTCAGTGTGGTTTCACCTTCAGTGGAGCATGATGGAAGGCCTGGCAAGGAACTGCATCTTGTCGTCGGAATGGGATGAATAACCAAGGTCTTCTGTACACATTGGCGTGCATACAATGGAACCCTTTGAAGTTGGAATTCTATGAAAGTAGGTGGACACTACACTGTCCAGGCAAAATTCACAGCACATTGTATCGTGTTTGCCTGGCTTCATTAGCTAGTTTGGTGCAGAAAAGTAGGACATTGAACCCCCTGATTATAATTAAACCATCTATTATACCTGTTGGACAACGCTGTTAATATTACCAACAAGACCTAACCATTTACCAACATTATTTCCCAATTCTTCTGGACAAATATCAACCTGAAATATAAATAATACATTTTTTAATTCAACTATGTACACATAATTATATAATTGATAGTCGTGTTCATGGGTTTATTCAATTCATTTGAAAGATCTCTGATAATTTAATTCAACTATGTACACATAATTATATAATTGATAGTCGTGTTCATGGGTTTATTCAATTCATTTGAAAGATCTCTGATAATTTAATTACTGTAATGTCCGTATATTTGTTTGTGCTTTCTACAACTACGGTACTATTTAAGTCAAAATTTCCTGAAAAGTCTAAGCTAACTCTGTTCTGTGCACAGCACCCGCCACTTACACTCGTCAATTGACACAGAGTCTACTGAAGTACATAATCAATCAACAATTATGTGGACTTTCAAATAGAAGGCAGTGACAGCTGTCCGGAAAAGGGTGCACACTCTGTCCTGAGAAACACAACTATAAAACAATTTACTTATTGAATTACAATGACCAAATGAAAAAGATCTGCCATGATAATAGTCACAATTATACATATTACCATAAGTATTATACATAAGTTTCAATCACAATATAGAATTCAGATTTCAATTGGGTTAATAGCCTTTACTACCCAGATGCAATTTTGATAAAGCTGTAATCGTTATATGTGATAAGTGAGCTTTGCATTTAGTAATAAAAAATGAAATGGGTTTTAACGTCCTACTGTTCTGCTCCAAATGGGCTAATGAAGATGGGCATATGCCATATAGTGTGCTATGAGGGAAATTTTGCCTGGGCAGCAGCACTATGGCCTACTCTTTTATTGAATTCCAACTGCCAGGGGATCTTGTATGTACAAGCCAATGTATACAGGGGACCTCGGTTTTTTTGTTTTTGGCCTATCCAAACGACTAGACAGCTGTCCTTGTCAGGCGCTCCATTCTGTGCATTTTAGAAACAGGAGTTAACCAAGGTATTAGACTTATATTGCAACCTATTGCTGTTGTGAAGAAAAGAATATCTACAACTATGATCCTGATTAGCCATTTATTTATTCGTTTATACCTGAATAATTTGAACATCTTTATGAAAACGAGGTGGAAGACCAAAATGAAGAATCCAGTTTAATCTAGCACCTAATAATAGTATCACATCAGCTTCTTGAAGAGCTCTTTAAATACAAAAAAAAAAAAAAGAAAAATATGATATACATACATTGGCCTCCAATTCAAACTTCTGTGAACTGTCTACAAGTGTCAGAAAGGTGAAGCTCTGGACTACCTGTGCTGAATACTTGTTTCATATGTTCCTCAAATAAACTTTTTCATCTGCTTATAACTTTATAACTATGTAGGTTTTCCTTTTCAAAGGCAGTACCGGTATACATGAATGTGAGAATAATTTTGAGAGAGTGCTAATTTGTGTTTTTTTTGGTACGACTTTTATTCATACTACAGGTACATACTTTGATCTAGCAGACGACACACATTGTGGATGATTATCTGGAAGCACTCCTTTACCCATAGGTGTTGGTAGAAACGGTAAATTCCATAATGTGATGAACTCTTTAATACTGTTTTCTGACTGGGAATATGCTGCACCTGTAATCAGACAGTCAACAAATCTATCATAATTTCGTTACTTAAAGGAGCTAAATTGCTAATATTTGGGACCTAGAAATTGACACAAATGGGTTGCAACGCATATCATAATGTTATATGAATGTATATAAACTAATTTACATTCTATCGTTTCAAATCAGTTATTTTCGACGAAATTCGTGAAAAGTCTGGATTGAATGGCAATCTCTAGCATCTGGTTATTCCAGTCTACACCGGTAGTATTTATTGAGCATGCTCTCCAGATAAGAATATGGTGTTTGACATGACTTGTGGAATATGTCTAGCTTTGTTCTTCAAGTCCCTGGTTACAAATGGCACTGAAACGCATTCTCGTACATGATTTGTGTACCAATGGTAAAATATTTATTTTGTTTTAAATATTTGATGTCAGAAGCCTATATTTTCCCGGTAAGATCACAACATCAATGTTTATTTAAATTGACAAATAATTTGTGTTCTCAATGTTGGAGACTGTGTGGATGATATTGAGTTAAAGACTTAGCTACTTCAAATGTGCTGAAAACTCAAAATCGGTCAAATAGATTTTGTACATGCTCTCTGGTTATCTGCAGTCCCTTAAAACAGGGGGCTGTGTCATGCGTCTCATCTACCCAGTGTTGGTCGTATACAGTAAACTAGCTTTTTTGGCTTCTTGTGAAACTTTATCAGTCCACATACTATTTACCACAAGGTAAATTATGACTTAATATTCATTATAAGTGAAGCTTTTAACACTAGTAGATTCCTCTTATTCGAAGTTACACAGTTACAATAAGAAATAGTCAACAAGATCAAGAAATCTGACAGAAAGTGAAATTTCAAGGTCAATAAAATTACAAAAAAGTATTGTCAGTGGAGCATTTCATAACCTTAATGGGAATATTTTTTATAGAAAAATTGGTCAAAAAGAAAGTGACAAATTGCACAGACGTAAACACAGAGGATAGAAAAAAAAACCCAAGAATTTAAACATAACTGGTACCCCAACCCACCTTTACCCACAACAACTAAAGGTTTTTTAGCAGCAGATAAAACATCAACAGCTTGCTTAACACAGACTGGATCTGCTAATATCACTGGTGCTGGTTGACATTTCTTTAACATTCTGTAAATATTATATAAGTCATTATTCCCATCAATAATTTAAAGTTAGAGATACTTATCACCAATATTTTAATCATTCATCTAGCTTAAGTTGAATCTTTATGTGGATTTGTTGGGAAATGTCTACATTTGCACCTAAATTTGTACAGGTATACTACAAACCAACATTCCTACAAAGTTTTGTTGAAATAAGTTAATTTGACCCTCCATGGCCTGTTTTTCGCAAACTCCAAGTGAGCGTATGCAGTCATTAAAAATAATCTGAGTACACACAGCAACCCACTACACATCATCCTTCTAACAATCTGTGTGAAATAGCTTTAATTAATGCCCGAACTGATATCACAGACAAATATAAATTCCCCCCTTTATGGTACTCGGCAGCATTTTAAAATAAAGTTGAATTAGCACCATAGTATTGCCTAGGACTTAAAAATGTAAAGATGTTACTACATGTATTTAGACAGGCACTTGCCTTCACAACCCATACTGGGTCTAGCTCTTTCTTTTTAACAGGTTATTTATGTAAAATGTCAAACAACAGAGCTTGATCAACATTGTGCCATTCATTCCAGATACAGAAATAACTGAAACCACAAGTCAGAGAGGAACCTAAGTCTAACATTAAAACATGAATAAACCTACCTGATATGTGACTCTGGTATTTTCTGGGTGATCATATCTCCTGGTAAATCTATATAAGAACAACCAGGTCTACCATATATACTCTGTCTTACAGCCTAATCAAATATAATAATGTCAATACATATAATAAGATGATAAAGACTTGAACTGTCTTCTGAAGCATGGGTGATTTTTTAAGGCAGTTGCATGTGTGTGTCATTGCGCGTCACGCTGAAATCGTATATAAATTGTTATTTCTGCGACAGCAAGCAATCTCTTGTGGAGCCATCTTTTTGTTTGACAATTAAGTCAGCACAAGCTAGAATATCATGTCATATTAAAAAATGGCAGCCACATAACTTCACTAGACATATGATAAATGGGGGCAGTATCTGAACCGAGATTTTGACAGCAGGGATGCCTGGCTGCCTAACTATTACTCATTTGCTTCAACAAGTGAAGGAATAGTCTGTGTGTGCTGGCATAAAGACAGCTATTGATATTAATAATATTCTATCAAATATATTTAATAACAGGTGCAGATTGATAAGTAAATTTTTTCAATATGATAATTTGTCAGTGGTGCAGGACAGAGGGTCTGGCAAGAGACAATGTATAGTTGTTAAGATGATACGGAAAACTAAGCTCCCATGTACACACTCACGTGCATGTAGAAGATCCCTTGGCAGTAGAAATTGGATTTAAGGGTAGGCAATAGCGCTGCTGTTTTGGGAAAATTACCCTAATAGCACACTGTATGGAGTATGCCCATCTTCATTAGCCCAGTCAAAGCAGAACACTAGGATTTTAAACTCCATTTCATTTCATTTCAATATGATAAAAATCACTTATCGGTCTTAGACGGAATTGAATTAATAAATTACTGAGGATCATTCATAGGTAATTTTTAATAATTTGAATTCAGATTCAGAGATTAATCAGATTAAGTGAAATCATTTAGGTAATGGTACTTACTTTTTCAACAAAAAATGGAATTCTATCAATACTGCTTGGTCTTGCTGAATATTTACAAAATGATTTAGCAGAAGAAACCTGAAATTTTCAATGATTGTAAAATCATCTTTAAGATGATGATTGTCATTTTCATTTTACGGACAACATCTATCTAATTTTTCAGGGATTAATCCATGGGTAAATGTACTTGCATTATTGATTTTATAATATCTAAGGAAGACAAGCAAAAACTATCAACAGTGGCTGATCTCCTAGTTTGGATGCATCAAACGATTTTAGTTAAATCTATAGGTTTCGTTAGCTTGTTTATTTATATGGGTCGTAGACAAAATGTCTCCAAAATTTGGTCTAAGCAGCTATGGATTCGTTATAAAAAATCAAAATAACTAATTAAGTAATATTCAGTGAATTTTGTCATTTTGATTTAGTCATTTTGACCAAATCCCATCTATATCTGTATAGGATGCCAAATTTTGCAAAATTTTCAATCATATGTATATAAATACTGAATGGAATTGAACTATTTTTGGAATGATAATCCTTTTGGTGAAATATCATTCACAATATTACAATTTGTGAACGATTCAAAATCCATCAAACTACGATATCAGCATTTTATTTATTAGTAAAAGATATCAAGTTTTCAGTGATTTAGTCAGGTATTTAGAATGAAAGTCGGGTCAAGTTTAAAAGACATATTTTTAAATGAGATAATCAAGTACATCAAAGTGAGAATTAACTATGTACAGACAATACTTCTATTTGTGACCATCTCTGACTATATCAGACATGGAACATACTGATAAAAACATTTAAAAACTATAATTCCACCCATTTTAGTTCCCAGCATGTTGTCTTCAGAAATGACCATATTTTTAATTCCCCACAGCTCATCATGCAGACTAAACTTTAACTGAAATGCATAAAATTTGCTACATTTTGCTGCTACGGAGTATGGAATACATAATTTAAATTAATGCAATGATGCATAACAGTATTTTGAATTTTTAACCCACATCTTTAATTTAACCATAGTTGGTCACATTTTGTTTATTTGCTCTAGAAATATATTCATCAGAATCTAATAAGATATTTAAAAGTAGGAATCAAGGTATCTAGTACAGATTTATGTCCAGTTTTACTCATCTAGGTAGAATGCCGACTGACAGATTCCTAGATTTTGAATTTGACTTTACTGTTCAAAACTAAGTTACCTGTGGATATTCTTGAAAACCTCCCATACCTTCTTGATTGGCATCACATGATCCACCAACAACAATAAGAGGCCTGTAACATGTTACCAAAATACAACATTCTCATATATCAACACTAAATGACCGTAAATATTAAACATACATTATACAACAGCTAAATCTGCAATTTTACTGCTGTTCATGATTAACCGTAAAAATTGATAATCAAGACTTTGTTTATTATCGTAACAATGGTAAAATGACAATCAAGGCTATTGTGTTTTTGAAATTCAGTTTTCTCAGCTCAGAGTGAAGTAATTTGATTGGAATTTTCAGCACATCTATTTTTTAACTATTATAGCGAGAAATGTCAGCTCTTTATCTAACCTTCCATAATGCCCCTTTAATATATTTTGAATTAAAATATTTGTCTATCTGTTGCATAATATGTAACAGGAAATGAAATGGGATTTAACATCCTACTTTTCTTCACTAACCAGGCTAATGAAGACGGCATTCGCTCTGTTATGTGCCATGAGGGAAATTTCGCCCAGACAAAGCACCATTTACCTATACTCTTCTTAAGATTCCAAATATCAAGGATTCTTTTGTCACCTTCAAACAACTAAATGCTTTTCTTTGCCAGGCCTTCTGTCCTGCATCATAAAAGGACTATCTTAGCCAACATTGTGAGACAATCCTAATTAGTAAGCAAGCTCCCTTCTCACTGAACCACCGTAATATTTGATTAAACTAATTTTAAATACATATTATTAAAGAGTTATGCACCCCTTGTGGTGAAAAAGCTGGAAAACTTTTAGGTGTATTTTTTTGATTATCATGTTTTCAGATAGAAAATTTCAGTTCAATATGGAAACGTTTGCGCTATTTTTAGTATCTGTTTTGTCAGTGTCAATACCAATCTGAACTGCTATCAGATTTGTGAACTGTCAAGACTAAATAGTAACAGATTTAACAATGTTATGACTTAAGATACATTATGTAAGATTTAGATAAAGAGCTGACCATTCTTGCTAATATCTCAAAAATAGATAATGTAAAATGAAAATATTGAAGATTTCATTCAAATTACTTCATTCTGAGCCAAGTTATCACTGTTTGTAGTTTTGACAAGATGTGTGCATAGTGGTAACCAGGGCACTGGTATATTCGAGATTAAGCCTTGATTTCTCATTTTTAAATTAAATTTTTAAATGCCGCACCGTTCTAATCTAGTTAAAATCTTGAGTATCCGATGCCATCAAGGGTTGATTAATGTCTGGATAAGTTAATTGATGTCTAATTAATAATTTAGATTACATTTCATTCCTAAAGAAAGACCTGCAATACACAGATTTAGCTCTTGCATAATGTATGTTTAACTTGAAGTCGAGTATAATCACCTACTTATTCCGAGAATTAGACTTTCCATTCACAGTGTATATAACTATTTTCTCACTATGCTTTGAGCATGCTTTTGATGGATTTAGCACTCTACATATGTACATTATCATTATTTTAAAGTGACAGAACAATATTATCTACTTATCACAGTATGAGCAGTAATTTGGTTGATACAATACGAATAAGGAAACATCCGATAAATGCAATTATATTCTATTTACCAACAATTCTCCATGGCATTAGACATTCCTGCAAATGCATGAACTAAACCAGGTCCTGATACAACTAGACAAACAGCGGGCCTGAAAAAATAGATTTTACATTAGCTTATGGTACAGTTGTAATTTATTTCAACTTAAGGCTAGGCAGTGAATATACAGTAGTCCATGAAAAATGTCACACCATGGATGAATCGGTTAGTACAGACAACTTCAATTATCGCTAACATTCCTTGATAAATGCAGTTGAATTCCAGTCGTGGAGATTTTTTAGGTGGAAGGATTAACCAAGAAAGAAGGAGAATCCTTGCCTAATGTGGATTACTATGACTTTAAATTTAAACAATCAGCCATTAGAAAAGAACAGTTTATTTATTTATTTCCTGTATTACTAAGCCACTTTAAAGATACATTCCCGGTACAAACTGGGTGATTTAATGATATATATGGACTAAAAACATATTCAAACTAATTAATTTGTCATAATTTTGCTTCAAATCCTTCTCAAACATTGTAATTGAGAAGGAATGCCCTGCTATAAAAATTTGATCAAACCAGGTCATGTTTACGTCACGTGACTTACCTCTCTTGGAAGTCAGAGGAGAATTCATTGTATACATAAGACGTTGTTGTCTTTAATCGCTTACTATTTATCACAAATATCGAATCCTAATTAAATTCTCGGATTATCCACTACCTGCGTCTTTTTCCGTCATTTTTATCTCAGAAAGTGTTGTACGTCTAACTCTTCATAAAGTTTATCAACTTGTACATCAAGCGCTCAGTGTTCGCGTGTGACCTTTGACATCACGCGTGCAGAAATTCCTAATCGTCTGGCTGTCGATTAGGAGAACCCTTACATTTTTGTCCTGTATACGCTCCATGAGTGTTTTTTGGGGAATCCAGTATTTTTCTGGTAAGATTGGATATCTCTACTTTCCATGTATGCCAAAATTGCCATACTTTTATTGGAAATAACCACCCGATAAATACTTTTCTGGGAACCAATCTTTAAGTTCTGTTTTGATATCAACTTTCTACTAAATCAATATACAATGTACCACAGCTTTAGTCCACTTATTATATGATTCATGATGTATGCAAATGGTAATGGTAGAACAGATAACTATTACATTATTTATTTAGAATTTACAAACAGAAGGTCTACATGTATCTCCTTTAAGTGAGACAATATAGGAACTGAGTGGGTCACACTAGACAAAGTAATCGAATATGCAGTGAATCCAAGTTTGGGTGTCAAAAGATCTGAAATGGGTTTGACGTAATAACTTTGCAGACAAAAGAGGATGTGCATTATAAAGAGTTAGAATGAACATAACGGAACACATCATTATGTTGAGGGCGGATGGGGTTGCATAACATTTATGATCAAATTTGAATTTGAAAGAGTTACTATAATCCTACCTGCCAGTCATATAACCAATGGCTGATGCTGCATATGATGCCTGAAGTAAAAAATAAATGAAATAAAATGGAATAGGGTTTAACATCCTACGGTCCTGTACCAACCGGGCTAATGAAGACAAGCAATATATGTGCCACACAGTGTGCAATGAGGGAAAATTAGCCTTTCATCTTCATCAAACTCCCACTGTCAACGGCTGTTTTATGTGCATGCTAAAGTGTACACATGATCTTGGTTTCTTCGTCCCATTTGACTGACTAGATGTTGTGCCTTTCCGGGCAATTTAAGATACATTAGTTAAGAGCTAAATATGCCTATTGCAAGTCTTTCTATAGGCTTCAAATGTGATAGAAGTTATTAATTAGACCTTTATTTACATAACAAGCCCAACATCAACTCTGTAAACACTTGGATGGCTTGGATTTAAACAGTCGCCCATTTATTAATTAAATCATTAAATGGCTGACCAAGCTAACATTTACCGTTAATCACTGACGTCCCTCCCAGAGACTGCTGATGAAAGGACTGATAATCGAGGATACCATAGGCATTGAGAATGTTACTTGATAATTGAGAATATGTGGGCAGAGTTATCGTCTGTTAATCAAATGATCTATTTCTAGTCCAAACTTCCAACAGTGATAACTTCGTTCAGAATAAAGTAATTTGACTGAAAGTTTCAATATCTTCTTTTTTTTATTATCTATTTTTGAACTGTTGTATCAAGAATGGCCAACTCTTTATTAAAATCTTAACTTATGTATCTTTAATAAACATGAAATAAAATGCTACATTATGTATTTTTAAATTTGTTACTTATTTTATCAAATTTCAAACAAGCTAAAAAAAATGAAGTACAGCCGTACAAAAGTTTATTTTCTAATCACTGCATTAACAAAACTATGGCAAATCATAACCTGAGGTGTAGGATTCTATAATACATGTCAATAACTAATTATAAGTATTCCAGTTCTATTGTTAAAACAAATCTCTTATAAAAGGCAATGCCTTTAATTACACTGTACATGTATTATGATAAAATCAAAGACTGAAATGAACTATAATCAAACCTAAACACTTACGGCTTGTTCATTCCGCATACCAATATATTTAATACCTTCAGCTTGAGCAGCCATAGCTACCTCAATTACTGGTACACCAACTATACCAAACATATACTCTACTCCCTGTTAATTAGACATATATACAAAAAAGTATAGTTATCCTCATCTTTATTCCAGGCTATTACATAACATATCAATTCCATATGAGATGTACTTTTTCCATTTGTTTTTCTTCATTCCAAATCATTTTTTAGGTACACAATCTTGAAAAAGTGATATAGATATGTGAATTCACATGTGGGCCATAGTTGTATTGTAACTGACAGCAGTCTGGGATCTCAACTTTAGACTTATCTTGTCACTGACAGCGTCCAGTGTCATGGAAAACTGCCTGGTATGCATGGTTTGATTAAAACCTATGTAAAACTTCAAATTGATGGTCGTTATATGGTAAAGTCAGGTCAACTCAAAACTAAGGGAATAGTATGTGACAGTGTCATCATAGAACCTATTATAGGGTCCATGGTGTCATATAATTGACATTCTCCGACCAAAGTCCATTCAAATTCAATGCTTCATGGTGCTTACTGCACAGCAAATAACAGGTCTACTGGCTTTTAAATAATTGATGTCAATGCTAATTGTGCTGCATGGTAATTGCTATGGATATACACCATGCTATAAATTAAGTGCTATCCAACCATATACCTGAGATTTAAGGGATTTAGCTAAGACAGTTGCACCATCGAGTTCAGCTTCTTCTGAGTTCGCCATTTTGAATGATCATGTGACCAAACTTTCATTACAGGGGATCATTATAGAACAATTTTTATTGATAAATTAATACGTTCAGCCTGCACAGTATTAAGATTATAAAATAGTATTTACTTAAAGTATAATTTCTATTTAAAAAAATTTGAAACACGATGATTACTTATGCTTTATTTATTAAATTTAATAATTTTACAAAATGATATAGGCTAGCAGACAGCACCTGAAAGGGCCCCATGTGGGAGCAGTTCTTGTTTTATACCAAAAATAAAAATAAATCAACATGTTATGTTGTGTTTGAAAACGGATTATTTGTAGGGGGGGGGGGATCAAATTGATTTGGACAATTTATCAAATTCAATGTTATGTTATGAAGTGTCATGATGTATTATTTTATTAATAATATAATTTATATAATCATCAACAAGTACTCCTTCGAATTTATTACATCGCCATTGTTATACGTTGAAAATGTAAATTTTCCGTCTGTCAGCTGGGAGGGAAACAAAACGATAACAGCAGATAATTATTTGAAGGAAAAAGTCGTTAATATTGTTAAGTTACTGAAAATGTCTAAGAAATGTCCAGATATCAATGGGCTCCCGATTAAAGATAGTGAGAATCTAAACAAACGCGTAGCAGGTAAGAAGAAATAAGAATATCCATTTCTGATACAGTTAGGCCTACTTGAGTTACAGTATGAGTATTTAGAGGGCCTAGTGATACGGATAGATCTACTACGTACTACTGTATCAATGATCAGTTAAGCTCATAAATGATTTAGTCTGTATAGACTCTCTTTTTCTGGGTTGTCACTCATAATGTCATATGCTGTGATTTGATTTTTTTTATTGCAACTAAATGAAGTTGGTTAATAATAGGCCTAGGCCTAAATGAAAAAATAATAGGCTAATAATAATTAAATAATACCGCTCATTTTATGAAATAAAATAATCATATTAAATTTAGATCGGCTCACTCTGTGCCCTGTAGGCTACTATATAATGTACGTCCTGCTTTATAAACTGCCATTAGGCGTACTACTAGTTTGAATAAGTCTGATCAACGTCAAAATCAATAGGGCTCCTACAAAATAAAACTGAAAAGAATCCATGACGAAATATATATATATCCTGGCTGTAGGCCTACCTACACGTATAATATGGTGAATGTAAATTGAAAATTTCGCTACTTTTGGTGTGCAGTATCTTGTGAAAGTACATGTATTACTTAGGGATCCTCTTTGTACATTGATTTTGATCGACAAAATAAAACTGAAAAGAATTCCTGAATACTGTTAAGTGAGAATAAGCAAATTTCGGTACATTGGGTGAATTTATAGTCATTCAATACAAAAACCATGGTGTAGTAAGAGGAAATATTCCAACAATCAATAGACTGACAATGAAAAGAATAAAAATAACAAAAGCCTAAGCCTTACATTGTAGTTTACAGTCACAATCTAGAATTAGAATTGAATTTAAATTTTGTAAAGAATGTAATTGGTCATTGAAACTGCCATTGCTGTTAGAAATATTGTTTCTTAGTGCATTAAAGTTGTCATTGTGGTTGGCTCTTGGTAGCTTCTTGGGGACATTTTCCGTTAAACTTTAAACATAGAGCAGAAAATTGCTATAATCAGTGTCTTCTCATTGGAAATGTTTAGAAATACAAGAATTCTATCACTATATTTTTTACTTATGTGCAAATTAGTTCTCAAATTTATAGTGTGCTTCCCGTCTTCATTAGCCCAGTATAGGAGCAGAACAGTAAGACGTTAAACCCCATTTCATTTCATTTTATAGTGTGCTTATTATCTAAATGTACATGTAGCGTAGCAGTTTAAACCAAGTATTTTTGTAGAACTATTGTAGGTACATTGTACATGTACAGAAATTGCTGAGAATTAAGATATAGAACTACAGACTTTTTCATATATTTAGTCATCCGTTTAATTGTCCCCCGCCTTTCGAAGAAAGCAGGGGACTATTAAAATGGGTTCGTCCGTCTGTCTGTCTGTCTGTCTGTCCGTCTGTCCGTCCGTCACACTTTTTGGGACACAATAACTCTCTTCCTAATTGAGCTAGAATGTTCAAACTTGGTGTATGTGTTTATTAGGTCAATGCCTTGATGGAGTTCGAAGATGAGCATTTTCCGCTTAGGGTAAGCAGAGATAAGCAATTTGATTGGTTGATGCTTTGGGACACGATAACTCTTTTCCTAATTGGGCTAGAATGTTCAAACTTGGTGTATGTGTTGATTAGGTCAATGCCTTGATGGAGTTCGAAGATGAGCATTTTCCGCTTAGAGTAAGCAGAGATAAGCAATTTGATTGGTTGATGCTTTGGGACATGATAACTTTTAATTGAGCTAGAATGTTCAAACTTGGTGTATGTGTTTATTAGGTCAATGCCTTGATGGAGTTCGAAGATGAGCATTTTCCGCTTAGGGTAAGCAGAGATAAGCAATTTGATTGGTTGATACTTTGGGGAACGATAACTCTCTTCCTAATTGAGCTAGAATGTTCAAACTTGGTGTATGTGTTGATTAGGTCAATGCCTTGATGGAGTTCGAAGATGAGCATTTTCCGCTTAGGGTAAGCAGAGATAAGCAATTTGATTGGTTGATGCTTTGGGACACGATAACTTTAGTTCTAATTAAGTGAGATTGATGAAACTTGGTGTATAGTTTCATTACAGTAATACCTTGACTAAGTTTGATAATGAGCATTTTCTGCTCAGGGTAAGCAGAGCGATACGCAATTTGATTGGTCGAGACTTTGGAAAACAATAACTCTCCTACTTTGATTGTCCCCCGCCTTTCGAAGAAAGCAGGGAACCATAAAATGGGTTCGTCCGTCTGTCTGTTTGTCTGTCTGTCTGTTCCGCTTATGGTAAGCAGAGATAAACAATTTGATTGGTTGATCTTCGAATTGAGTGAATGTTCATGCTTATTGTCCCCCGCCTTTCGAAGAAAGCAGGGAACTATTAAAATGGGTTCGTCCGTCTGTCTGTTTGTCTGTCCGTTCCGCTTAGGGTAAGCAGAGATAATCAATTTGATTGGTTGATGCTTTGGGACACTATAACTTTAGTTCTAATTAAGTAGATAAACAATTTGATTGGTTGATGCTTTGGGACACTATAACTTTAGTTGTCCCCCGCCTTTCGAAGAAAGCAGGGGACTATTAAAATGGGTTCGTCCGTCCGTCTGTCTGTCTGTCTGTCGGTCTGTCTATCCGTCTGTCTGTCCGTCACACTTTTTGGGACACAATAACTCTCCTTCTAATTGGGCTAGAATGTTCAAACTTTGTGTAGGTGTTTATGAGGCCGATGCCATGATAGAGTGTGAAGATAAGCATTTTCTGCTTATGGTAAGTAGAGATAACCAATTTGATTGGTTGATGCTTTGGGACACAATAACCTTAGTTCTAATTAAGTGAGAGTGATGAAACTTGGTGTTATAGTTTCATTACATCAATACCTTGACTAAGTTCGATGATGAGAGTTTCTGCTTAGGCTAAGGAGCAATAAGCATTTTGATTGGTCAAGACTTGGGAACATAACAACTCTGTTTCTAATTGAGATAGAATGATTAACATATCGAGCTAAAGCTAAGCAGAGATAAGCAAGTTCCTTGGTCGATGCTTTGGGACAAGATAACTTTGATTCTATCTGATAGAGAGTGATGAAACTTAGTGTATAGTTGATAATCAGTTTGATTGCTCGATACTTTTGAAAAAAATAGATGTGTGATTAATTTATATGTGTCATCTATTTATTTGGGGATTTCGGCGGGGGACATCAGCCTTACTGTTGGCTTGTTACATGTAGAATAGAGTTCTTAGTTTTTTCATTTCCCAGTTTTAGAATTATTTTTTTTATGACTAATAAATGTACATGTGAGGTCTAATACATGTACATGTACCATTTAGTTAGTACAATTGTCACATCAATAGATCAAAAGCTTCCTACAGTATACAGAGAGATATCTCTACCTACATATGCATTACAAATTATCAACTTTATAAACAGTTATGTGTTTGCAAGACATGAAATTTGGCAATGTCATTTACCATAAAATAACAATTACGGTGGTCTTATTCTTCACATTACATATATAGATGTCCACTAAACAAGTAATTGATACTACATGTACCGGTACATGTAATGTCATGTGTACACATAAACCCAGAATGTATTAAAAGCAAATACCAGTATCTGAGTTATGAAAATGGAACAAATTGTATTAAATCTGGTACATATTTATGATGATTTTCAATGAGCTCAGGAAACACTCAATCAATGCTAAGTTGTGTCACTCTAAAAGTATGAGTAGGTTCACAAATATGGCATAGGCTATAAATATTAATATAGGGAATAGGCCTACATAAATTTGTTTTCTTATTGAAAATGACAGTTATTTTACTATTATCAAACATTTATTAATCCCTGCTGATTGTAATTACTGCTATTTTTTTGTATTGTATGAGGCAGTTCTCTAGTGTGTTGTATAGAAATCATTAGTGGCTCATGGATAAGCTGTTTTCTCTACACAAGTGTACTTAGTTTCTATTGCTAAAATTAGGCCTCGTTCTGAGTCATGCCATGCCATGGCCATGTGTTTTGGGTATCAAAATAACTAGAAACAATAAATACATATGTAGTACTGTACTACGCTGTAATTTGGGGTGAAGAGGTGCATTTACTGCGTTATAGTTGAAATGTACAGAATTTGATTATTTCTGTATTTCCCCTATTTTTACTCCTGAATTTATTAATTGCACAGTCTATTTATATTTGAATAACCATGTAATCTGTTTACCATAAACTAAAGTGTAATTGGAAAAAGAAATGTTCACTAGACCAATCAAAATTGATCAATTTCTGTTTAGGTATTTTACTTTGCGTTTATTTACATACTTCCCAGTGTACATGTATTATATGGACATGTTGTAAAAATTAAAATTACTGGTACATGTATTTGACACTCAACTTTTAAATACACCATTTATCATTCACCAAGTCATGTTTGTTTGTGTACATGTATGTTTCTACTAGGAGAAAGTTTCCAGAATTTTTAGGTCTCCAGTCGTAGAAGAAAGCAGGAGACTTTTAAAAAGGCTCTGTCTGTCTGTCCATCACACTTTTTTGGAACACAAGTCTTGACATGTACCGGTAACTCTGCTTCTTGTTACATACACGAATATACCGTAAAGTCCGTAACTGAATGCTCTGACTGAATAAGGTGATAGCATTTTCTGCATAGGCAAAGCATTGATAAGCAACACAAGTGAGCATTATTAAAATCGATAATGAGCATTTTTTGCTCATGTTACTTAAGCACTTTAATTGGTCAAGACTCTCAAACAAGATACCAGTAACTTTTATTCAAATTGAGTGAGAGTGGTGAAACCTTGTGTGTATAGATGTCATCAATACTTTGACGAATTTCGATGATGGGCATATCCTGCATGTGTGTTGGCTAAGCAGAGATAGATGTAAGCAACACAATAACTCTGATAAATATGTAATTGAGTGAGAGTTTATTTATGGAAGTTACATGTATATAATGATCATTTCTGCTCAGATTAAGCACACTGAGCTACTTTGATTGGTTAAAACTTCCGAACACAATAAAACCTGGACCTGGGCCTGGGGTATAATTTCATTGAGTGAAGCACTTTGATTGGTTGAGTTTTTCAAACTTGGTGTATACACATGTACCGGTAGTTTCATTACATGTACCTTAACTAAGTTCTATAGTATGATAAGAATTTTCTGCTGCTACATGTACATGTACATGTAAGTAGAGACTTCAATTTAATTACTGTTGATTAAGACTTTGGGACACAGAGATAATTAAAGTAGACTATACAAACTGGGTGTAGATGTTCATCAGGTGAGTTTTTTGACCCAGTTTAATGATGAACATTCTCTGAGAAGGTGAAGCAGAGACAAACAATTGGATTAGTTGAGACGTTGGAACCAGATAACTTGAATTTTAATTGGGTGAGGGTGATGCAACTAGTTTCATAGATCAATATCTTGTTTACACTAGATGATTAATTTCCAGGATTCTTTAAACTACCATACTATAATTATTGATCTGGTATAAATATCAGTTGTGGTGCCAAGTTAATTTACAATTTTACACCATTATGATGACTTGTGTAATCTGTAAAAGTTCAACGATTGGTTGTGATGTTAAATATTTCTTCCATGAATTGAAATGGAGATTTTACAGAACTATACAAAGTTACCAGTCTACATATAACATGTTTGTGTAAGAAAATTATCTTTGGAAACTACACAACTACAATTACCTTCCATTACAAAAAAAAATCTGGACTAGGATCCTTTAGTCTTTATACAATCATAGAAATGATGGAGTGGCTAAAAATCATTCAATTCTACATGTAGATTTAGTTATGGATAACAATTTTATATTGGTTTCTCTATTGATTTCACATACATGTACCAATTTATATGTCTTTGAATTTAGATGGATGTAAAGAATTATAATTCTGCTACCGGTTACTTTTTCATACATGCCAACCACCTCATTTTTTAAGTTTTTTTTTAATGTACCGCTACTGTTTTTACATTAAAAAAGCACATATTTTTTAACTTTTGAGATACATTGTATGTGGATGATCTGGCTTGTGCCTTTTAAAAGAAACCATACGGCATACAGCCATTATAAATGATATGATAATTTGATCCATTTATCTTTTTGTAAATTTCAGGTCCAGTTTCCCCAGCATTTGCACCCACAACATTAAAATTTCCTAAACATATTCACACTGAAGTTGATGATAAATTAAATAAACTTGCTGATACAATCTTTAAGCGCAGTCAGATTGGTCCAGATCACACCCATAATGAAATATCGGCACCTTATGAAGTTTTACAATATCCTATTGAGGAGGAAGCGGACAGAACATACTACCAGAGAAAGTATAATTCTCAGGGGTAAGAATAGTCTAACCAGATCCTACTTTAGTTTCTTTTTCATTATATGTTGTTTACATTTACATGTACAGTACTGTCAAACTTTATATGTATGTTATTTGTGTTAAAAGTTACACTTCAATAAAAATGATATTTATCAATTACAGTTATTAAATTTAGACCTCAATTTGTAAACAGAGAATGATAATTAATTTAATTACAATCCAGAGTGAAATATAGTTTTAATTTTTTTAAATGTCTTAATGGATTTATGCATACATGTACATGTATATACACAGAATCTGTGCATCATTCTGATGGTGTGGATTCTTCAGATCTCCATACACATGTAGGTTAGGCTGGCCAAAATTAAGTCTGTCATTTCTCGTTTACATGTATGTAATGTTAACTATGTCAGCAGATCTTCTTTGATTGGCATTTAGTAATTGAACATATTAATACAAGGTACAATTTTATGGATACACAATTACTGAGTTTAAAACTAAGCGACGTTTTGACGAGGATACTCTTGTCTTTATCAAGCAAATGATACAGGTATGTGAATAGTAGGCAAATATATACAGAATATTATTATTATTATTATCATCATTTATATAGCGCACGCTTTCACAAAATGTGTTCAGATGCGCTGTACAATATATATTACATAAAAAACTATAAAAAAATAAAACATACGTTTAAAAATCTATAATAATTGTATAAAATTAAAACAGTAAAAATAAATCTATAAATCAAAAGTTTGTTTGAATAAAAGTGTTTTCAATTGCGATTTAAAACTCGATAAAGAGGTAGAACTTCTGAGAGTAAGTGGGAGCTTATTCCACAGTTTAGGGGCCTGCACTGTAAACGATCGTTCACCGTAAGTTTTCAGTCTAGCTGTTTTACAGACAAGTGAATAATGGTCACTTGAGGACCTCAATGTACGAGTAGGGGAATATCTAAAAGCGACGATAAATACAACGGTGCCATATGATTTAAACATTTAAAAGTTAAAAGAATGACCTTATATTGAATTCTAAAAACAATGGGTAACCAGTGAAGTTGAATTAAAATAGGGGTGATATGATCATTATGTTTACTTCTGGTAATGAGTCGAACTGCGGCGTTCTGAACCTTTTGCAATTTATCAGTGAGACGAGATGGTAAACCAATAAGTAACGGATTACATTGATCTAATCGTGATGTGACAAGCGCCTGAACAACAGTTTTGATGGACTCAACTGGCAAATTTTTACTGATTTTATTTATATTCCTCAGTTGAAAATAACAAGATCTGCAAATATTGCTAATTTGTTTCTCCATGGATAGTTCACTGTCAAAGATAACACCAATGTTACAGACTGAAGATGTTGGGATTATTTCATGCTCACCAACTAAGAGTGAAACACCTTTATCAAACTTAGATACTAAACTGTTTGATCCAAAAAGAATATATTCAGTCTTTTCGTCGTTCAGTTTAAGGAAATTGATTCCCATCCATACACGAATTTCAATAATACACTCTTCAATTTGATATTTTGATGTATTGAAATCTCCAGGCAGAGAGGGTTTAAACGACAGGTACAACTGAGTGTCATCTGCGTAAAGTTGGAACTGCAGACCATGTTTCTCAATAATTTTGGACAATGGGGTGGTGTATATGCTAAACAAAATTGGGCCTAAAACTGAGCCCTGCGGTACACCGAAGCTCAGATCTTTTTTGTCAGATTGTTTGTTGTGTATAATGACAGATTGGGAACGATTTGTTAAATAAGATTTAAGTAGTTCGAGAGCTAAACCAGTTACACCAAATTCACCAGCAAGTCGCGAGAACAGCACCTTGTGGTCAACTGTGTCAAATGCTGCAGAAAGATCTAAAAGCAGCAAAAACACACAGCTTTGATTATCAATGGACAAGAGAATGTCATTTTGTACTTTTAACAGTGCAGTTTCTGTGCTATGATATTGACGGTAGGCGCTTTGATAGGTGCTGAGAAGACTAAATTCAGATATATAACCAATCAATTGTTTTGCGATGCATTTCTCTAGAACTTTCGACACAAAACTTAGGTTGGATACCGGCCTATAGTTCTTGACTTGGTTTGGATCAAGCGAGGGTTTCTTAATGAGAGGGATTACATTGGCATGTTTATAGATATCTGGGAATGTTCCGGATCTAAACAAAGAGTTTATGATGTCACAAATAGTCAGGAGTAATACCGGAAGCTGATCTTTCAGTATCTGTGTTGGCAATGGGTCCAAGGCACATGATTTTGTTGCCATAGATTTGATGACACGAGAGATTTCGTCCTGAGACAATATTTCAAATCTGTCCAGAGCACTCGAAATGTTTTTCTCATGGTCATGAATGGAATTTTTATCAGTGAAATTATTCCTAATATTAAGAATTTTACTTTCAAAATATTCTGAGAATCGAGTTGGCAAGTCCAAATTATTTACGGAGGGTAATATTTTGACACCATGGTTGTGGTCAAGAAGAGAATTAACAACCATATAAAGTTCTTTAGAATTATTACTAGTTTCTATCTTGTCTTTATAATATGAAGCTTTTGAGTTTTCAATAAGACGCGTAACACTAACTTTTGCCGCGTGATAAATTTCCCTATGAACTACTAAACCTGTCTGTCGCCATTTTCTCTCCGCCCTATTACGCCCCCGTTTTGCCTCACGTATCTCTTCATTAAACCACACATTCCCTGGTCTGACCTTGATAGTTTTAGTCTGAATTGGAACAACCTGATCTAACACATACTGGATACATTCATTGAAATGAACAGCTTTTTGATGAACATTTTGTATCGATGCGGTTTCTGATATCCGAGAAAAATCCAATGACGATCTGAATTCGTCAGAATTCATTGATTTAAATTTACGATAAGTTATCTGTCTAGTAGAGATAGTAGCTCGTTTAATATTGAGGTTCATTGTAAGTGCGAAATGATCAGATAGAAGTTTATCCGTAACCTCCACATTATGAACTGATAACCCGTCTTCTCTAGTAAGGATGAGGTCCAAAATATGGCCACGAACATGGGTAGCAGTATTGACATGCTGTAACAAGGAATGGGATTTGATAACATCTTCAAACTGAACAGCCAATGAGTCGTCCTTCTTGTCCAGATGTATATTAAAATCACCGGTAATCAAAAGTTCAAGATTTGAGGTTGATAATTTGTTTAAGATATTCGAAAGACGAGTAAGAAAATTGTTTGAGGGCGGTTTTAAAAATCAGTGCTACACCACCACCTCTTCCTGTTAATCTGGGTTTATGAAGTATTGAATAACCCTTAGGTATCAGGGAAGATAGCACAGGGCCTTCGCTATCACCACTGAGCCATGTTTCGGTTACTGCGAATAGATCAAACTCATTTTCACAAATAAATCCGTTCAATTCAATTGATTTATTCCGCGCAGAACGAGCGTTTAGCAAACAAAGTTTTAGACCACATTCTTTACGTGAAGGTTCTTGCAACGCCTTCGGACAGTTTATTTGAATAAGGTTGCTTAAATTAGGTTTACCGGGAACAGCTCGGTCGTTTCCAAATGGGGGAGAAGTTATCACACTAATACAATGCTTTCTATTTTTTCCCGAGGAACACCCTCTCCTAGTTTTCTGAAAATTCGTTATGTTATTTGTAAGAGTTTTAAGATAGTCTATATGTGTCTTTTTAAGTGGGTTAAAGTCTCGCAAGGACAGCAGTTGGTCTCTTGAGTAAGTTAGACAACAGTTTTGGCGCTCATTCCTCGCCATAAATAAAATGTTGATTTGGCAGCAATTGTTCCCCATAAAAGTCAGAGTTGTCAGTAGTGAAACTTGTAAACACACTGCTAAATTTAGTAACGACCTAAACTCAGTCAGTGATTTCATGCTTGACTTGCCATTGCTGATCAGTTGAAATAATATAAAATTGTCAAATTCTTCAAAGTTAAAATACAACGTTACCACAAAACTGCATCATAAGATTCTCTGCTACATGAGAAACACACTGGTACCACTTTTATAAACAGGCAATATGATTTAATAGCTTAACTTTGTAAAATAGAACAGACACACAAAACTGAGAGCAGCCATAAGCGCATCATCATCAATATGATAAAGACGAGAGTATCCTCGTTGAAACTGTGTATCCATAAAATTGTACCTGTTGTTCATGTGTCCGCAGATAATTGCTGATTTTGTTTCTACTTCTATTACTGTCCCAATCTTTCTTTATATCCTAATTTTGAAATACCTTTGCAAATACTCATAATATTAGAATGCATTTTACCGTTGGCCCATAAATAAATATATATGTTGATTGTTGATTTAATCAAATATAAATATTTTTATTACAACAGAAGTGGAGGTAAAGGTGCCGATGGAGGTAGTCTTCTATCACCCTCACCATCACCAGTAGAAAGAGAGACTCTTATTAGACATCAGAGCATTGGTCATATTGATGTTGCCTTTGCCAATGCTGAAGAAGAGGAGGCTGAGTTCTTGACAGCTTTTCAGAGAATCTCTGTAAATGGAAATGAGATTAGTGGGGTAAAGAAATTCTTTTGGTTTCCAAATATTTTGGTACAGCAAAAATAAGGAAAGCTAAAACTAATTATAACTACCACAAGCATCATCTTCAAAAGCTGTACATAGATTAGCTACCTGTATCAATTATTTCCTTGCCATCTAAAGATGTCACATGCCAACCAGTTTGTACAGGACACTGCATGGAGAGATTTGTTGGACCGTACATTTGATGCTACAATAAGGCTAGTTAGTACCAAATCATGGTTTCTTTATTCTCTTACCAGCACTGTTTTATGTGCACATGTAAAAGACCTGTTCTAAACGCAGAAATATTATACATGTAAATGCAACTTTGAAATTAAATTCGCTAATCAAATATATTATAGGTACCATTGAATGATTTAGAGGAAGCTTCTAAAAGTCTTGTGAAAGCTTTGATGATTCGTGAAAAATATATGGCTGTGTCCAATCAGTACTTTCCTAAAGTTACAGCAAGATTTCTACAAAGCTTAGAAGACAAGGCAGAGTTTAATAAAATCAACTACTCAGGAGAGAAGAAAAGCATTTCAGGTTAGATCAAGAAATAGACTGTTCTTTATTAATATTTTAAGTACAAAGATCTATGTATTCTCATTTGCTTGGATATTTTTCAGTCATCAGACATTTATTGTAGGCTATGTTATATTTTCTAAGTCATATGGGGTGGTGGCTTGGTGCGTAAATTAAACCCTTAGATTTGATGAAGCTACATGTACACATACTTTCTTTTCGTTTTCAAACATTCTTGTTGCATGGAGCACTTACTGTTAGTATTAAAGTAAAAACTAAGAATACAATTTAATACAAACAATTTGACCCTTATATATATATATATATGTAGATATAGAATGATTTTCATTGTAATTGGCTGATCACTACTGTGTAACAGAAATGATTAAATGCTTTGCTAGATGAACACTATGTCTTAATGTAATGTCTGTTTCTGTATTATATTGGTTTAATGGCATAGGATATCAGTTGGGTGGCAAAAACATGCCTTATAAGTACATCACAGTGATGTGAAATATGGAAATTAATACCCCCCAAATACGTACACTATAACACTGAAGTTGGGGCCCCCACATGGCCCTATGGTGAAACCCTCATATGGGCTCCTATAACAATGACCTTTTACCACACTTTAGTGTAATTCACTGCATTTGGTGAAAGCTTACAATATAGATATCAACTGTTTTTAAGCACTGATGTATTTTGTTCAACTGTCCAGTTTTTCAGTGACAGTGTAATATGCATCATATTACAGGACAATGTTGCCATCCACAAATTTTACATACATGTGATAGAACTGGTTAAACACATTCCTAATGTAATTTTAACTATAGCGATCTGTTGTAGGATAGTTTCTCTATCTATAAATAAACATCATGTGATTAGGCTATACCAGAAAAAATTATAAATATTGTTTTTAAAAAATGAGTTTTTCTTACATGTATATTGTCAGTTTTGAACTGATATCCTCCATGTTTGTACATGTAGCTCAGTGGTTCTCAACCTTTTTTTACCAACGGCACACCTTGGAACACATGTAAGAATAGCGGCACACCTCGCTAAATATATGAAAAATATTTGGATTTTTCAAAATAAAAACATGGTACATGTAAGTCAGATGGAATACTACTGTAGATAAAGACTAGTCATAGACACATAGAATGACTCAAACTAAGTGAAGAAAAACACAGCTGTGAACTTATCAGTAAACACCAGTGAATACTCAATTGGGATCACATGGTTTTTCACATTTTCTTAGTGGCCGTTCAAAATTTCGCGACACACTTAGGAAGATCTTGCGGCACACTGGTTGAGAATCACTGATGTAGCTATTGCCATTCTATACTTTAGTTGGTAACACTAACTGATATACTTTATTTGCGTCGCTTCCAGAATATTCAAATTGTTGTTACAGATCAACTGTACCAAAGATGAATATTATGAATCCATTTAACAATTCTTATCACATGTTATAATATTGGTAGATGGTGGCATTGTCTTTTGACAATGAAATGCGACACAAAATATATATCAATCTCCCCTAGTACTAATGAACAATATTTCGAATAGTTATGTGCTAATGTTACAATGTACAATTCAGATTTGGGGGCTGGAGAGATTGGTTCTAATTTTACTTTAGATATATAAATGCACTGCATAAAATTATAGAAATACTTTGTAGCTTATTTACTAATTACTGTTCTGGTTGTTAAGATGGTTTCCATACTTGTTCTGTAGTCACACTATTTTCGTATTATTCTTTTTTTTTAATTGACTTACATTTTGTTGTAAGATCTCAATTTTTATTAACAACACAATTATTTTTAGAATTTGTTTATTTTTTTTGTGTTTCTGGCTATATTTACAGTAGAAGATGACAACGATGGTGTTATGTATTATGACCACCGAGGTGATCAGTCGTCTCTAGTCACTCCTCTTATTCAATGATTGATTAATTGCCACTCTTAATTAACTGTGTGTTTTTCTGTAGTAGAAAGAATAACATTTGTTTGGCAAAAAATTAACCAATATGTAATAATGATTTTTTGAAGTGTGTCATGCCATGGGTGGGGTGCTGTGATTCCAATATTAATATGGACACCATTCCTCAGATTTTAATCATTGACACCTTCACCTTATGTTGCATGTGAACACAGTTTTGTAATTACCATGGTTTTTATGGCCACACCTCTTGGCATGACCCTAACCTGTATTTTTGAAAGAGAATATTAAGATGTAGCTTTATTTTCAGAAAATTGTCAGTTTGAGGTAATTTCTCAAAATCGCCGATAAACCGAGAGAACTTTCATACTGGACCCATAATACAATAATTGGAAAATTATGTGCCCCCAGTAAAATACATAGTGTATCTGAAAGTACATGTATACTGGTTTATGGAATGGCCAGCAATACTGCTAGTGAAATAATATACTCTAATTAAATAATAAGCCTACAATAAATTAAACAAGTTAATTATTAGAGAGCTTCAACCACTATGCTTGTCATTGCTACATGTATGTCAGGCCCAGTTCTCATCCATTCATTATCTTGCAAATGTTCTAAATAATAGCAGCCATATATATATCTTAATATTTGTAGAATGCAAACTGAGGTTCTTTTGAACTATCTTGTAAAATACATGTATAGATATTTTCCATAATAGTTTAAATTATATTTTCCAATTGACGTCTAAGTATTTATGATCGCAAATATATTGATAGCAATAGTCACAAAATCAAATCACAGTCAACATGGATTGCTTTTAGGAGTTTGAGGGATGTTGGGGGGGGGGGGGGGGAGGAGAGGAGATTTGGCAAGGATCTATATTATCTGTCAAATTCATCTTATTCTATTCTTTCTCTACAAAGTCAGACATTTTGAAATTTTTCTGTAAGAATAAATTCCAATGTTAGCCCATTTGCTTCAGAAGTCTAATAGGATACGTGATTTGTTTGACATTCTCTAGTCAAGAAAAATAATGATGTATATATATCAGGATAGTTACCATTGTATAAATAATTTATTATATAAATATACTGGTACAAGTCAATAAGTAATAAGACTCCACCTCTATTAATTCAGTCATAATTTCTAAAAGATTGTGTAAATATAGTCAAAGAAATGTGATATTTATATGGCTTACATTATATACTGTCTTACTATAAATAATCCTTGAAAATGATTCAAGTGAACTAGTAATATATCAACTCAAGCTGCATGTATCTTGACATCAATGATGTTACCATTCAAAAGGAAACTCAAAAGATTGATTGTTTTACTGCAACAATATATATACAAATCTACATTAAAATAATTTATCACTTTGAAAATATTTTTGTCAGACATGTTAATGCATAATAAAGCTGAATAAATATGTTGGTACGGAAATACAGGCTTTCAAAATATGTCAAAACTTTCAACTGCTGATATCTTCAGATATGAAACAAAAAGTGAATTCTTTGTTAGAAATGTAAATATTGACTCAATAATAAATAAGCCTTTTGAACAGAATAAATTTAATACTTAAAAAATTGAAAAGTTTGACGATACGTATATGTGAAGTGGATCAAATGATTGAATAAACAGACCTGTTACACAAATAATTTAAACAGTGGCTGTATTGTATTAAATTACAAGGTAAATGGTTGATATACATTTTCTGATAGATGAAAAAAAAAAGATTAAAGGAGTACTATTCAAAACCTAACTGCAGATAGATCTTTTACCTGTTCGTTCGTTCGTTCTTGGTGTTTAACGTCTACTTCCACATAAGTGATCTTTAACCTGTACTATCAATTTGTTTATATAGGACCTCAGTTTTTATAACAATGACAACTAGACACACAGGCTCCATCTCAGAAAAATATCAACCAGGCTTTTCAAACCCCTAAAAGTTTTTCTTAGCTCACACCTGGTTTCGAACCCAGGATAATGATCACTGATAGACTGGGAAATTCACAACAAATATTATCATTGTTATTATCATTTGTTCTTTTCATTTATTAATATTATTATCATTATTTGTCATTGCTACTTTACTGCTTTGTGTATTTAATATTATTATTTTCATCCAATGGACTATCATAATATTCATCATCTTATTATTGTTAAAGGAGATGATTCACTTATTTTTTGTATAGAAAATCTTGACAGCTGCTAGAATCAACTTTCTAGATGCTTTCATTCAAATGAAAACTGAATAAAAGAATGCATTCAGAAGCAGAAATAAGGATCATCAATTTGAAAGGGTAGAAACATTAGTTATAGTTAATTTGACACAAACTAAATCTTGTAGTAATGATTACATCAGTGACACATTTCTTTATTTATTTAAAATGCATTATGTAAGATTTAGGTAAAGATAACAAAAACTGAATATATTAGAACATGATAACTCAGCTTCTGAATAAAAATTCATAATGTAAGCTTCATATAAAGAGCTGATTGTTCTTGCTATAATAGTTTAGAAATAGATAATAAAAAATGAATATGTTGAAAGTTTCATTCAAATTACTTTATTTTATTCTGGGCAATTTTATGACTGTTTGACGATGTAGGATAGCAACAGTACTTGAAAACCAAGACTAACTTTTGATTATCCATTTTGATATTAAATGATTTGGTTGATGGTTCACTAACAAGATCTTGGTTTCGAAAGTCCCTAGTTTGCCTTTGTCAGTGGCAAAAGAGTGAGTTAGCCAGTATAATCATTGGCGTGCTTGTAAAAGAATCTTTGACAGTTGGAATTTGATCAAGAGTAATAAGCACACTCATTAGCGTATGCTCATCTTCGCTTGCCAGGTTTTCAGAAATAGATGGAGCAACTCCTTTAAAATCATCCAAACACACCACACTGGTTAAAAATTTTGTTAATTTTTGTATCCATTCACATTTGCTTACCAAATGGTACATCATAGAGCTGATGATATGTTATATTTCAGAAAGTGGACAGCAGACATTTAATCGTGTGAGCCTTAAAGGTGGGAATAGTATCATGGTTACATGACAATTAGCTCCTTTCATGATTTCATATTTTACCATTAATTGTTAACCCACTAATAAAATAATGTTCTATTGTGTGTTTCTTATTAATATAATCGCACTAATTGATTAATGGTGTTAGGAAACTATATTTATCATTTCAGAATGTAATTAATAATGTTTAATGTAGTCATAAATTATTAAATATACATGTATAAGAATATGAAGGTGGCTGTTTATTTGAATGGAGTTTGTAAAGCTGATTCATTAAAGTGGCATTATTAAGCTTATGTCAGTTGGTATAATTTACTGTCATTAATCAGCCTTTAATTATACTAATTGCTGAATATACATATTGATTTAGAAACTGTAGCATTTCATGCCCTGTTATATGATTAGATGTAAGCAAATGGTTGCAAACTAATTTAAAAAGTGGGGTTTTAAATTACTTATTTGAAAATTTATTATGGATACAGTAAGCTGTAAATGGCCATAATATATTATATTTTGACACTATGCAAAGATTTGACATGATTTGAGGTATAGGGATTGAAAACAATGTTGCTACTTTAATGAAGGGAAAATGAATGCCCTTTATAAGCATTCCTTTTTTTAAAATTCGAAATCATTTCTAATTTTGATTAAAATTTAATACTGTGCACTGTCATCAGCCCCTGTCTGCCGATGTGTCATCTACAATTCATCAAAATAGATTTTGAGGAAAATGTATCAACAATTTAGCTTGATAAGATTAAAGGCATAGATAGTAATCATCATCATATCACCATGGTAAACAACATTCTCAGTAATGTAGCGTCACAAAGCAACTGACTTTGTGGAATGCTAGGACATCTTGACTGATGTGGGGTGTATGTTTCGTTGCAATGCAGTGTATGCTTTTATTTACTTAAGTGTAAATAAAAGCAATTTTAAATTTCAATATAAAGTCAAAGTCCAAAAGTATGCATTTGACTTCCATAAGGTTATGATTTCAATATTATTAGACTAAAAGATATCTGACGCTTTCCTTTTTTCTTGTTAAATTTGTTTTATTGGAGCAAATTGTCATGTGACCTGCTTACAGATCCACTCTTTCTCATCTCCCTTTTTTACTGCTGAAAAAATTTGTTGCTTATTGCTATGAATATAGAAAATACATTAGAAATAGCATATAAAAATTACATTATTATTTTCTACCAGGCTCAGAAAAAATATATTCAACTTTCTGAAATAATTATTAGTTGTAGGCACATGATGGGTAATAAATATTGTAAGAAATTCAAGATGTTAAAAATATATATACTGGACAATGGGCAATTATTTATTTAGCATAATGGTGAGCCACAGATTGCATGATAACCAAATCTTCAGTTTTCTGGTTACTGGGTTTTTCCTGCTACAAAATCCCAATCCCCCTTAAATATCACATGTTTGGGCTCTTTTAATATCTATTGAGAATAAAGTACATTCAATGTACCGTACTACAATGTATTTGAAACATCAACAACCCTTGGAAAATTTCTGGCATGTTTATCTGAAAGGCCTGAGTTTCAAAGAATAAGCTAAGCATTTTATGAAGATAGATCTACCATTTTCTGCTTAAACAACTTTGAAACTGTTTCTATTTAAATAACTTAACGACATGTAGTAACATCTGGGTGATTGTTGCCCCCAGGTTAACTGCTACCAAGTAGTTTGACTTCTGAAATCCAAGTTCAGAGCATTCCTACAACACCTGTACATGTAGTAATGGGTGTCATACATATGAAAGGGCTTGGTAACCCTTTTAAGAACACCTATTAGTACTACTTTTCATTTATAACTACTCTTGTTTTGTTGTATTTGCCCGTTTAGAAAAATATAGGCAATGTACAACATTCATGCTAAACTGGTATTACGATATGTACTGCCACCTATTTGTATTACATTTATCTATCTATATGTATAAGGATTTGTAAAATAATCCATCTATGTTCACATTTCAGATTTTTTATTTACTATGCAAGACAAAAAAATATATTCTTAAAACAGGCCACACAATTCTATTTCTGCTGTGTCTATTTATTGAACAAATCTTTTGTTTGTCTTAATATATAGGCAGATTTAGTAAATCAATAATAATTGCTGAAATTGGAAGCTTGTATTTATTTTATCTTTACTGTTGCTCTTGTCAATGACAAATGAATTCAGGAAAAAAAGTAGTGCTAGATTGTAGATTTAAATTGAATTCTTTTAGCCAGTTTTTGCAGTGAATGTAGATATAGATTTTTTATATCGTTTTTATTCTTTGAGTTTGCCCTGATTTGTTAAATTCATTTAAATTTTTCATTATCAAATGATTTTAAGTTTATGAAAAGTAATGAAAAATACAAATTTCTGACAATTTAATAATAATTGTGTATATTTATTTTAATTTTTATATTAAAGTCTTTATAATTAAAAGCAATTTTAAAGTTTAAAGCAAATTTTTAGATTTTTTTTAGATCAGTGGTAGTGGAGTATTTGTTAAATAATAACTGGTAATGTTATCTTTTTCAGATCACCCAATCCATGCTCCTCCGATGTCTGGGGATCCATTCAGTTTTCAGTTTGTGGAAAGTGTGCATTGTAAACTGAAAATGAAACAAGGTGTTGTGTATGTGTATAAAGATGAGGAATCATTACAGAAACAACAGCCAATTGATCTACCTTATGTTGATTTAAAATCTTTCTTAGCAGATCAAAATTTAATGTATGCCTTTATAAGTGATGGTCCATTGTAAGTAAAATGGCTTGTCCAATCTTTTTATATGCCAACATTGAAATCTGGTCAGATGTCTTCGCCCCTGTCTGTCAATCCGTCTGGCATCCACAATTGCTTTTGGGCGTTCTAAAGGCTAAAGTAAATATCCGATTGACTTCAAATTTATACATAGTGTTAAGATGATGAGACGAAAACTATTGATGTACAGTGTTTATGGTCATGAAGCCTATAGATTTTCAAATACTTACTGCCAGAGTTATGGCCATTGATCACTTTGAAAAATCTTGTGAATGCTCAAAGAGATCTAATCTGATTAAAACACAGATCCTAATTCGTTATGTTTTTTGTAGTTTAAAATATCATTTTACTTGTTTGCTAGAGTTGTTAAATAACCCGCGTTCTGGTTAATGTGAGGGATAAACCAAGCAAATGGTCTGTTGCGTCGAGTTCTTATTGTCTGAGATGGGGAACTGTGGGTTGACGGTATAGGGTCACAAGCTGCTAGCATGACCCCTGACACGATTCCCCCACTACAACCTGTCAGATCTCCATGTATTGCAGGCCAATGAAAGTGCAATAAAGGAAACGAAATATCAGATTGTAACTATGATGTAAGAGACCAAAGTTTTAGCAAAGGAGGCGGGGGTAAACAAATCCTAAATATACTTACTTAATGGTTCTATCTGCCTCTTAATCAGTTTTTAGTGTCTTGTAATGCTTTCATTACCGACAGAGAAATAATACATAAGATAACTCCGTGATCTTCTAGGACGGCGTAGCTGCTTTTGGCGTATGTTTCGTTGGCGAGCTGTTTATCTTTTATACATTTCCTCTGTATCGATTCAACCTTTGAAATGAATTGTAAATATTCTCAAGGGTTCACCATTTTTAACAGATGGACATTAAAACCATAACTTCAAATATTTTGTTTCAGGAAATCGTTCTGTTATCGTCGATTGTCGTATCTGTCCGCCAAATACCAACTCCATTTATTAGTGAATGAGTTAAAAGAATCTGCACTACAGAAAGAAGTTCCTCATCGTGACTTTTACAATATTAGAAAGGTAAATTTAAAATAGATTTTTAATGGAATTTGTCTAATTCTTTATATAGATATCTGGTCATTGTTAAATAATATGAAGACAGCTGTTGTTAATGGTATAATTATTTACACTTATAAACATTTACAAAGTCGAATCATTAATTAGTGAATAGAACATTATATTATTATAAAACAAGTTGTCAAACCGAATTCAACATTTTATTCTAGCATAACAATACTAAAATGCACAAATATATAACAAGCCTTTATTTAGCAAGTTATTTGGCCTGTCTGTGTTATTATCTAAAACTAAGTCAATTTATATATAAATCAGTTTTAGTATATCTTGAATTACTGGGGTATGCTAGACTAAAATGTTGAATCTAGTTTGTCAGTTTTTATTTTGGTGAAAATAAACTATGGTATATAATATTTATATTTTGACGGGTCTCTCATAACATTGACAATGTTCTGTCCAAATAAAATTCCAGACCTGTTTGTGTTTTATCTCCACAAAATAACTTGTCAACAATGAATATTATATGTGGTTTTAAAAACAAGAGAATCATCGTTGTACAAGTCTTTATTTGAGAAATCGCCTCTTGTAGTATTTCATGATGCTATAGGTGAGACGAAGAAAGTCATCCTTTTTCGACTTTTGTTAATTTTATTCTGTTTTCTTTTTTACATATATTCCAGTTAATAAATATTTTAACACCTATTTTTAGGTTGATACTCACGTCCATGCTTCATCTTGTATGAATCAAAAACATCTTCTACGATTTATTAAAAAGAAGATGAAAATGGAACCCAAGGTTGTAGTGTGTAAGACTAGAGAAAATAAAGAGATGACTTTAGAGGAGGTAAACTGTGAATATCTTCTATACATATATTATTTAGGTGATAACCATTACAATAGCATAAACACTAAAAAAAATGGATATCTCATAAGAAAAATGAATATTAAAGACTCCATTTTTGTTAAAGAAAATTTATTTTCATTAATTAATGGAGAATGTCATCCAAGTCCTTGTTTGATATCAAATATATCATCACAATGATGTCACTCAGATAAATAATCCAAATCTAGGAGTTTATAGATGATTTTGAAAAAGACCACTGTAAGAATTTAAACGAAAATGATATACAGAATTCAGTGTGACTTTTAAAGAATATATCATAAGTGGAAGTAGTACCCTGCTAGCAGATAACGTCAGTAGTAATCATTAATGGTGAACAGGCAATGTGAAATACATTTACGTTGATGAATTTTGACTGTTTCAGGTTTTCCAGAGTTTTAATATGACAACATATGATTTGAGTGTTGATGTGTTAGATGTTCATGCAGTAAGTTCAATTTTCTTACGTTATTTTTGTTAGCATTGCATGGAAGTAAATGATTTAATAAATACTAGTGCTGCTACGACTAGTCGGATAGCCGTAAACGGTTAGAACTGGACGGTTAAATGGTTCGAATTCAACGGTACGGTTATTTGGAGATGTCCCCCATTACATAGAGTTGTGTTTGATTATATTCCTCTTTATAACAAAACTTGCCCGTTGTCATTTTGTATTTGATGTTTGAAAATCTTAGAATGTAACAGTCGTCCTACGATGTCAACTGCTAAACAATGATACTATTAATAGCACTCGTCGTAGTCATACGGCAAAGTCAACGGACCTTGTCCTGACTTTAGCTAATGTTAATCCAATCTAAATACTTCTCGGCATTTCTAACTATATTCTACCTTGTTTATTATTTACTTAATTTAGCAAGTTATTTGGCCTGTCTGTGTTATTATCTAAAACTAAGTCAATTTATATATAAATCAGTTTAAGTATATCTTGAATTACTGGGGTATGCTAGACTAAAATGTTGAATCTAGTTTGTCAGTTTTTATTTTGGTGAAAATAAACTATGGTATATAATATTTATATTTTGATGGGTCTCTCATAACATTGACAATGTTCTGTCCAAATAAAATTCCAGACCTGCTTGTGTTTTACATGTATCTCCACAAAATAACTTGTCAACAATGAATATTATATGTGGTTTATTATTTACTTAAAAACGTAACCACCATTCAGAATATAATCATAAAGGATAGAAAATGACATTATACTAGATTCGTTACTACGACATTCAACACGTTTCATAACTCGTAATTTCTCGCAAGAATTCTACTTTGGGTTTTAGTTAAATTAACCAATCATAAAAATTCTACTTGCAAGCGAGGAATTAATTCTTTATTGTCCAATCAATAGAAGTCTTCCAATTTACTTTATTCTATTCTTAGTAACATTGTGTAATCGTAATATATTATCGCCATCTGTCACGTACGAAGGGAAACAGAGTAGTGCCTATTGTTTTGTATATTATCGTAGATATATATTGAATTAAAAAATGTTTCAAATGAACCAAGTTAACCAGGTAAATAAATAACTACGGCCTTAGATAGTTTAAATTTTCATTAAAGAATTCCTGAAATTTTTGCGCGTGTAATGCCTTTTAGGCGAGTATAGCATGCGCACGAGTAATGACTCGCACCTCCTGACAAGCTCTGTTTTATGTTTAAAATTGATACCATACGGTTAACGGTTACTAACCGGTTAATAGCTATGGCTATTCGAATAACAAAAAGTCCTAACCGTAGGAGCACTAATAAATACTGTAGAACAAGATATTAAAGATGGGTTCCCCCGTACAAACTGGGTGATTTAATGGTACATATGGACTAAAAACATATTCAAACTAATTAATTTGTCATAAATTTGCTTCAAATCCTTCTCAAACATTGTAATTGCAATGGAATGTCCTGCTATAAAAATTTGATCAAACCAGGTCATGTTTACGTCAGGTGACTTACCTCTCTTGGAAGTCAGAGGAGAATTCATTGCATACATAAGATGATGTTGTCTTTAATCGCTTACTATTTATTACAAATATCGAATCCTAATTAAATTCTCGGATTATCCACTACGCGTGTCTTTTTCCGTCATTTTTATCTCAGAAAGTGTTGTACGTCTAACTCTTCATAAAGTTTATCAACTTGTACATCAAGCGCTCAATGTTCGCATGTGACCTTTGACATCACGCGTGCAGAAATTCCTAATCGTCGAGCTGTTGATTAGGGAAACCCTTGCATTTCTGTCCTGTATACGCTCCATGAGTGTTTTTCGGGGAATCCAGTATTTTTCTAGTAAGATTGGATATCTCTACTTTCCATATATACCAAAATTACCAAACTTTTATTGGAAATAACCACCCGATAAATACTTTTCTGGGAACCCATCTTTAATACATAGTGAAAATAATCTAACTAGAGAAGAGAGGAAATATGTGAATGTGTATTGGAATTAATGTGATATGCTGTATCCTATTCTTTGAATACCGTAGCAACTAAACTTGATTTCTTCCAAATAAGGAAGAAATTTTCTTGAATATGTGAAATCCTTTTTTTTTTAATTTCAGGATAGAAATACATTTCATAGATTTGATAAGTTTAATGCCAAATATAATCCCATTGGGGAAAGTCGTCTACGAGAAATATTTATTAAAACAGATAACTACATTGGTGGCAGATATTTCGCACATATTCTTAAGGTAATATTATGTATGCTAACTTAGAAAAAACAACGAAATGGCACATGTCATATTTAACCTTTAGGGTCAACAAGACAAATTAAATAATTTTGATTTATTTTCCTTGATGGATTCAGATATTGTTTGGGCAGTGTGATAATTTAGAATTTTTTAAATGAATTTGCTTGATCCAAATTGAGTTCGATAGTGGCCCCATAAATGAGCGAATTCGGATGTTTCTTAACAGTTTTGGGGTGTCTATACAGATGTGTGTATAATAAAATTGTTTGGAGCATGGGCATCTTTTTTTTTTTGTCAAATGTACACCTTTTCTCCTCATTAGGGCTCCCAAACTTTTCTGTCCCATATACCTTTGGCATCTGGGGTGTTGAATGGTCAAATGGTTAGTGCATGCGCACTGTATCATAAAGTCTGTCATTGAGTCAAATGGTGTGGTTTCAATTTCCCGGTTGTACGTGACAAGGAGTAGGATCACCTGTCCAACCTCGTGGGGTTTTCTCAAGGTCCTATGGTTTCCTCCCACTGCTGAAGACCCCTATAGCCAACCGAATTGTTGAAATACAAATTGAACCATATGTCAGTCCCAAAATGACCTAGTTTGTGTCAAGTGGACGTTAAACCCCATGTATCTTTCTCCCTGGCATCTAGTGATTTGAGTTGACACTTTTGTTTTAGCAATAAAAAAATTTACTGACAAGGGGGAATTTTAAGATACATTATTATTATTACATAATGACAATAATAGTACTGGTAATAGTACATGTACCTACTTTTGAATAAGACAGATCTGTATTGTAGTCATTTCATTTCATGTTTATTTGTATTACAGGAAGTAATGAGTGATTTAGAAGAAAGTAAATATCAGAATGCTGAATATCGTTTATCTATATATGGTCGATCTCGAGATGAATGGGATAAATTAGCTAAATGGGCTGTCAATCATAAAGTATATTCGGATAATGTTCGATGGTTGATTCAGATTCCACGGTTATAGTAAGTAGCAAGAAACATCTGATTTCTCTTTAAAGAATGTCTGATAACTGGAACTTGAGTGAATGGAGCCAATCAACTTGAGTATTAGTAGACCGTCTTTTGCCTGATAGTGTGTGTAGGAGCAACTTACACTATTATAAGTAATTATTGGTGTATTTTTGCTTCCATAACCTAAATGAACCTATCGATTGTTTCCTATACTAACTTCATTGATTGGCGACTATTGTTTGGCTGGTTCATCTATTCTCAAGAACAATTTAGCTGCAAAAGTGATGTTTTGTAATAATTAATGCAGTAGACATGATCTAGCAGTAACATTATCCTTATAGATCCTAACTACGAGTTTCGAGAAATCTATGCATAAAGAGGTGCACTCATTTCTCCCGTCAAAAGGCAAAACCTAGTAACTTACTTTTTTATCAAAATTGAGTTAGGACCAAATTTGCAGTTACTAGGGTATGTGCCTCCTGTTGTTGTACTAGATATTCCAATCTTTTGATTTTGTAAGCACTTACACCCATGACACAACCTAGCAACTTCCTTCATTTGCCTAGTATACCACAGCAAAACCTAGTAACTCAATAGTCAAATCAATGGATGAGATGGCGTTTAATATTCATTCATTACGTTTTCCTTTGTTTTCTCAAAATAAGAAAAAAGTGAGTTACTAGGTTTTGCCTTTTGACTGGAGATTTGGTGTTCATCATTAGAATATGAAGTTTATACGTCCACATTTTCATGTGGACGTATAATGTCGTCACTGGACACTCTACAGGTCACAATATGTAGATTTTGACCATACTTGAAATGTATGTTTATATCCCTTTTCATTGAGTCAACTGGCATGGTTTTGATTCCCCGGTTGTACGTGACAAGTAGTAGGGTCGCCTGTCCAACCTTGTGGGTTTTCTCCGGGACCTCCGGTTATGGCCCCTGATTGTACGAAAAATCGTGATTTTATCATAGGGACCCTCTAGAGGTCACAATTTTGATCTGATTTTGATGAAACTTAGAATATATGTTTATATCCCAAAGCTCTTGGATCCTTTCTATATCTGCGCTAATCGAACCCTAACTTTCTGGATTATGGCACTTTAATGTACGAAAAATTGCATTTCTGTTTATTTTGTTCTCTATCAATCTCTCGCAAAATCTCTTGCAGGAAAATGGCTTGTTTATGATTCAGTAAAGATTTGTACACATTTTATAAAGTGCTCAACAAATGCTTGCCCAAAAGGCTTCACTCTTAGTTTCTGAAAATTATGTTAATCTAGGGTAAATTTGAATATAAAATATAAAATTAGAAATATTTATTGGTGAAAGTGATAAGTTTTTAAAGAAGTTTTTGCTAAAAAAATGTACTATTTATAAAACACAAGATAAAGTGGTTTAGGAAATGGTTATATATTGTAGATGAAGACATTATATTATAATCTGACCCCAGTTGCCAGAATAGCTCATAGTTTTTGTTGATGTTACTCACTTTTGGCTTAAAATTGACCGAATGTTATTATACTTTTTCTACTGATTTGATTTTATGACAAACGTATGAAAACCCTATGAAAAATGTGATTGTTAATTTCAGTGATGTTTATAAGAGTAATAAATTAGTGAACTGTTTTCAAGATTTATTAGAGAATATATTTCTACCATTGTTTGAAGTCACCAACGATCCTAGCACTCATCCAGAACTACACTCCTTCTTACAACATGTAAGTTTTTGTTGAAGGACATATTCACAAAACAAGTGTAATGAGCATTATCTGCTTAATTGCAAATATATGTATTTTTTGTATTTTTTGTATTAATTACTAGGTTTTCTGATAGGCCAATCAAAGTAGTCGTAAATAGGTACAGTTCCTAGAGGTTGCCTGCTGTAATGGATAGCCTACCTTACAGTTCAGATTAATCAGTAATGGTGAAATTAAATGCAATGGTGTTTAACTGATAATGCTTGTAACCACTGCTTAGGAATTATCATCTGGGGATTGAATTTAGTTATTTACTTCATACACTGGACTAGAAGACCTATTGTTCCCTGTGACAATTGTTTAATAGGCATTATGCAAGAGCTAAATCTTCCTATAGCGGGTAATTCTTTATGCATTAATTGTTATATGAATTATTAATTAACTTTCCAAGAAAATAATCATCTTTTGATGCCATCAGATACTCTAGATTATCAATAGATTTAAATATGATTTGCAGTTGATGATGTAACGTAGAAATGGATAATCGAGACTTTGTTTATTATCGTAACAACAGCAGTAACAATGACACTGTAATTGTGATTTGTATCCGCTATAACTCGGCTCAGAATGGAGTAATTGGACTGAAATTTTCAATTTTATTAGGGCTAACACTTTTAAAACAGTGGATATTCAAATCTACTGTAAAACATAAACCATTAAGATATAGACCATTGCTAAATAAAAAGAATGTGATAAATCAGCATTGATAAGTGTGTTTGATTTAAGAGATTATTTAAACTGTTTATATCATGTTCTGTGGATGGGGTTATATCATTTCTTTTGACATAAAGAGTTCATTCGAGGTAATTTGTAATGATAAGTCAATCTTTGCCTTGCTTTGTGTAGATCTTATGTTAAACTTAAATGTACCATGTAAACTTATTATTTGGATTTTGTAGGTATCTGGATTTGATTCTGTAGATGATGAATCTAAATCTGAACACATCCAGTTTGATACAAAATCTCCACAACCAGAAGATTGGAACATGGATATTAATCCCCCTTATACATATTATCTGTATTATATGTATGCTAACATCACAGTACTTAATCATTTTAGAAGGTAGGTACATGTAAATATAATTTTCCATCATCAACATGTATCAGTATTAATTTGAGGACTATTACCAATTATTATCCTTATGAACAACAAAATTATTTACTATTATTTATGTGTCCAAATGGAGAAATTAACAAACAGAAAAATTTATTTTAAAAATATCTCTCAAAAACCATGTTCTGTATTGTAAGATGTTAATATTAGACATTTCATATAGTTTAGTATATATTTTATCTAGGGAAAGAGGTTTTCCTACTTTCACATTACGACCCCATTGTGGTGAAGCAGGAAATGTAACTCATCTAGTGGCCGGTTTTATGTTAGCGGAAAGTATATCACATGGTCTAGTTCTACGTAAGGTAAGACCATACAATCTTTAAAAGAATTTGCCAAGAAATATACATTTATGAAGCAACTACCTATAATGATAAAATAAAAATGTTGCATAGTTCATATACATTTACATGAATATTCACCAAAAATAAAGTTTTCTTCTGAAATTGTCTACTAGCGGTGACTGAGATTGGAAAATTATTTTAATTGATTTGTTTTATTTTTTTAAAAGACCAAAATCAAATTGGCCTTTTAGGGAAAATTTGCTCATATTTGGGTTTGTTTTTTTTTTGTTACAGGTTCCTGTGTTACAGTATCTCTATTACTTAGCTAAAGTTGGTATCGCCATGTCCCCACTTAGTAATAATTCTCTCTTCCTAAATTATCATCGGAATCCATTACCAGAATATTTTGCTAGAGGGTTAAATGTTTCCTTATCTACTGATGATCCCATGCAGTTTCATTTTACAAAGGTAAGATGAAGATTCCTATTTTTGAGAGAGAATAAAGGACAATCTAGTCAATATGGTTCTTTATTTCTTTATTGTGTGCTCTATATAAAATCTAACTACCATACTTTTTTACTGGTTATCTGTTCTCTTTGAAGCCTGATTTAAGCCACTGTGGTTTAAACTATTGTTAAGTGAGTTAAATGGAATATAAACTTTAACCTTTCTGTAATGTAAGTATAAAGGAAATAGAGTGAAAAGGGAACAAAAATATCTATTGTTTAGTTTACTGATATGATATTTTTATTATAGTAGGAACCATGTATCTATTGTTTAGTCTATTGATATGATATTGTTGTTTTTATAGGAACCGTTAATGGAAGAATATAGTATAGCTGTACAGGTATGGAAGTTAAGTTCTTGTGATATGTGTGAAATAGCTGCCAATAGTGTTTTACAGAGTGGATTTCCACACGAGGTGAATCTTTGTATTTAACATATATTTGTTTAATAATTATGCAGTTTCAAAAATAGTGATAATAATAATTAAATTAAAACAAGTTTTCTCATAATTATTTCTAGAGACATTACATAGAATCTTCAGTGCTCAAATGATAGTTCTAAAGATTTTAGATCCTTTTACTGCTCAGATGAAGTAGCTGCTTTGGTCATATATTTCGTTGGGCTGGCAGTCTATCTTTAAAATAACTGTATCTTTTACATTGTTTTTTCTCCTCATAAAAGAGAATTATTTTTGTCAGTAAAGAATATATTTTAGTCAAGAAATCTGATTATGTTATAGGTAAAACAGCATTGGCTGGGTCCAAACTATACTAAAGAAGGTGTGGCAGGAAATGATGTCACAAGAACTAATATTCCTGATGTTCGTGTTGCCTATCGTTATGAAACCCTGATGGAAGAATTACAAAGTATCTGTTTAGGAGCCAAGGCCTTTGATTATGATCACTCAGATGTCAAAAACTAAGTTTCTAGAGAATTTATCCTACTTTAGTTATTGTTATATTTAGCTATGTACTGTATAATAACACCTTGACAACTAGTATATAGATCAGTTGCAATGGAGGAAATCAGACATATCTAGTTCTTGATATTCAAGGGTACTGTATGTGAGTGTGCTTAATTTGTTGTACATAGGTTATAATTAAAATTATTGTCATTTATTCTTCAAAATGTGGGTTGCAATTGGCTTATTACAACCTTCATTAAAAATGATAAGGTTAATGGTTTGAACAAAGTTAGAAAGAAGAAGAAGTAATAAGAAATATTGTGCACATATGCATTTGTTACAGCTGAATAAATTGATGAGATTTTTAACATTAGTACAAAGTACATTGACAGGCGTAGGCAATCACTAATGCATTACAGAGACACACCTCCCTGCTTGTGTTAAGTAAAGGGTAGTAATCATGTTATCGACCATGGTTATACTAAATAGACATCTTTATGAAAACTTAGCTCTTGTCAAAATCTGGATTCGAAAAATTGATAGTTAAGGTAGTAGTCTGGTGTCCAGACTCTGGTCATTAGTGATACCGGTAATGTGTACAAAATTGATAAATTATCTTTTATATAAGCTTAATTCTAATAGCAATATAATTTAATTGCTCTGCATTTAATTCTCAAACTAAATACACAGTTGTGTATAGATTATTTGTTACACCAGTAATTTATTTATATACAATTTAACATAATAGATGAATAGGCTTATCTTGGCAAGAGTTATTTTGGTTATCCACTGCCAAATAGATTAAAAGAACGATTGCTTATCAAATTTTAAAATTAAAACCAGTCTTTGAGTAGTTATGCCTAACAGTAGCCAAAACATTAAAAAAAGTAAAAAATTTACTTAAAAACTAATCATATATAAACTCTATTGAAATGTATTAAAATAATAATAGACCAATGCTTCCATTATAAATAAAACCTAAGATCAAAATACGTTCTTCTGATTGAAATGTTTTAAGAATTTGTTATCATTTCAATATTTAAAATATTTTGTTTGTATTTCTTCAGCAATATTTGTTTCTGTATATGTCTAGAATAGAACTATATTTCCTCTTTGTCTTGTATATGTGGCATTTGAACGAATCAATTTTTTCTATTTTAAAGATTTGTCGGTATGTAATGTATGATTTTGGTGGTCATGAAATTGTTGATAATGAATAATTTTGTTTTTCCTAGAATATTTTAAGAGTTACAACCCTTTTTATTATTAGTGTGTTATATTTGTGTATATTTACTGAAATTTTTATTTCTTGTATGTTAAATTATATATAATACCCTGTGTTTTCAACTTTATCATATATCCAGTTGTATAGTCATTTTACAATAAATTTCTGGTTGGAGCAGAGGAAGTCAAAGAGAAAAATAATTGAGATTGCCTTATTAGAAACAATGTTTATCTGCCAAATATATAGAAAGTTTTTTGTAAAATTATTTTTAATGTGTGTTCAATTGTATGTATTTTGTACACAGGCATAATTCATAAAAATTAATTCCAATGGAATTTTGCATGTTATTTTTATTTTACCAAAATAATTAGTTTAAAATCAAATTTACAATACATACTTTTTAATTTTATTTGTGAAAAATTTTATTATTATATCTGTTGTGTGTTTACTGAACACAATGTGAATCTTGATTTTATCAAATATATGTAACTACTAGTTGATGCAGACTAACATCATTGATAAAGTTTGACTATTTACAGTTTTGACAAAAGCTGAACTTAATCTTCAGGACTGCAACCTGACAGTTAAGATTTAGTGTACAGTAGAACAATAGCATTTTAATGATCTCAGTTTTAGAAATCCCCAACATCTTCCAGAATATTGAGCACTAGTTATAATAGTAGCCAACACATCAATAATACAATTTATATACTCAGTAAATATAAATTCTTTATTGTGATAATTGTTTGTATTTAGGGACATAATAAAGAGTCCTACTCAAGAGGGGGAAAAAGTTAAAATTTTTAATTCAGGTGCAAGAACATGCAACTCGCCTTGAAATAAAGGAATATGCTTTGTTGAAACAGCTTTTTTTTTTTTACCAGTATTCAGTGAAAAAAGTCTTAAAGTATAACATAATTTTTATACGGCCACATTTTCATGTGGACGTATATTGTCGTCGCCCCTGTCCGTCCGTCCGTCCACAATTGTTTGTGAACAGTCTACAGGTCACAATTTTTATCCAATTTCAATGAAACTTGAAATATAAGTTTATCACCTTAAGATCTCGGTTCCTTTCGATATTGGCATCTATCGAACCGTAATTTCATGGATTATGGCCCCTGATTGTACGAAAAAATCACGTTTTTGGCTTGTGAACACTGTAGAGGTCACAAGTTTTATTCGATTTTGTTGAAACTTGAAATGTAAGTTTATAACCCAAAGATCTCGGTTCCTTTCGATATTCGCGCATATCGGACCGTAACTTCCTGAATTATGGCCCCTGATTGTACGTAAAAACACGATTTTTGGCTTGTGGACCCTATAGAGGTCATAATTTTTATCCGATTTAAAAAAACGTATTATTATATCACCGTTAAACCCTAAGGACGGTTGAGTTCGAATTTCGTGAAAATCGGCCTAAAACTGACAGACAAAATGGCTGCCGTTCGTTCCCAAATAGCGTAAAAATATTGTATATCAAGGTTGTGGACCCTATAGAGGTCACAATTTTTATCCGATTTTGTTGAAACTTGAAATGTAAGTTTAAAACACAAAGATCTTGATTCCTTTCGATATTCGCGCATATCGGACTGTAACTTCATGAATTATGGCCCCTGAATGTACGCAAAAACGCGTTTTTTGGCTTGTGGACCCTATAGAGGTCATAATTTTTATCCGATTTCAAAAACCGTGTTAATATATCACCGTAACACCATAAGGACGGCTTAGTTTGAATTTCGTGAAAATCGGCCGAAAACTGACAGACAAAATGGCTGCCGTTCGTTCCCAAATAGCCTAAAAATATGGTATATCAAGGTTGTGGACCCTTTAGAGGTCACAATTTTTATCCGATTTTGTTGAAACTTGAAATGTAAGTTTAGAATACAAAGATCTTGATTCCTTTAGATATTCGCGCATATCGGACTGTAACTTCATGAATTATGGCCCCTGAATGTACGCAAAAACGCGTTTTTTGGCTTGTGGACCCTATAGAGGTCATAATTTTTATCCGATTTCAAAAACCGTGTTAATATATCACCATAACACCATAAGGACGGCTGAGTTTAAATTTCGTGAAAATCGGCCCAAAACTGACAGACAAAATGGCCGTCGTTCGTTCTCAAATAGCGTAAAAATATGGTATATCAAGGTTGTGGACCCTATAGAGGTCACAATTTTTATCCGATTTTGTTGAAACTTGAAATGTAAGTTTATAACCCAAAGATCTCGGTTCCTTTCGATATTCGACCATATGGGACCGTAACTTCCTGAATTATGGCCCCTGATTGTACGAAAAATCACGTTTTTAGCTTGTGGACCCTATAGAGGTCATAATTATTATCCGATTTGAAAAAATCATATTATTATATCACCGTTACACCCTAAGGACGACTGAGTTCGAATTTCGTGAAAATCGGCCAAAAACTGACAGATAAAATGGCCGCCCTTCGTTCTCAAATAGCGTAAAAATATTGTATATCAGAGGTTACAATTTTTATCCGATTTTGTTGAAACTTGAAATGTAAGTTTATAACCCAAAGATCTTGGTTCCTTTCGATATTCACGCATATCGGACCGTAACTTACTGAATTATGGCCCCTGATTGTACGAAAAATCGCGTTTTTAGCTTTTGGACCCTATAGAGGTCATAATTTTTATCCGATTTAAAAAAAATGTATTATTATATCACCGTTACACTCTAAGGACGACTGAGTTCAAATTTCGGTATATCAAGGTTGTGGACCCTATAGAGGTCACAATTTTTATCCAATTTTGTTGAAACTTGAAATGTAAGTTTATAACTCAAAGATCTTGGTTCCTTTCGATATTTGCGCATATCGAATTGTAATTTCCTGAATTATGGCCCTTGATTGTAGGAAAAATCAGTTTCGTTTTAGCTTGTTTTCTATCCATCTCTCGAAAATGTGGGCGTATCCTGCCTGGCAGCCGCTGGTTTCAAAATGTTATTTTTAATCGATCATGTTGTGGTAAAAAGTCGAAAGTTTATTAATGTCACCTTGGAATGATAATTTAGAAGGGGATTGTATGTGAATAAATATCTGGCCATAATATTGGCATTTATAATACCAATATTAAATTTTTTGAGAACATAAAATGGTTAGTATGTTCATTTCCTGCCTTATTCCTTTTGCTAAATATATGATTATTACATACAGATTTACAGTAGACAACCATATTCTTTCAAAGAGATATATATGAATATTCTAGTATAAAACTGCCTGATAGAGCTACTTACTCTGATAATAAGCCCTAATGTACGGAAACGAATATAATGAGGTTAATGTATATTAAACCTAGCTATTTAAGAATTAATATTATACATATATGTTTGTTGTTCTTTCATGATTATATGAAAGCATTTTATTTTAATTACCGGTAAAACTAAAATTTAAGATGTTCACAAAAAACATTTGTGGCAAAGATATCCTTACTTGTAAATGAATTCCACATTTATAAAACTTTTTTTTTTTTTTTGGTAAAGAATTTAACTAAACTTGCCCTTGAAACAAGTTTGATAGTGTTTATACAAAACACAATCACACACTTATACATTAATTAAAATATCTAGTAGATTAATGTGTATTGTTTTTCTTTTTAAATTGCACAGAACCTTTGTTTACACAGACAGATGTTGATTTCAGAGTTCTACTCTTTTTAAGAAAATTGAATTTTATGATGTCACGTTTAAAGAAATCTAGGTCAAATATAAATTCAACTCTCAGCGATCAGTTAATAATAGTGAATAGTTTGCAAATATATAACGATATTGACAATTGGATATGAATGGTAGGACACGATAGATTTTAAAAATTTACTTACATTTTCAAAATGGTGACACTTCGGTGAATTTTTACTTGAATAAAGAATTGATCGCTGACTCCTATTATTGACAAACATTTTTTAAAGACAAAACTAAAGAAATTGCACAGAACATTTATTTACAAACCGATTTTGATAAAAAAAATTTTTAGAATAAGCACTAAATAACCCGATTAATCAGTTAGCATCAAAATTTTATCTCATTTCAAAGTTTGACCCTTTTTAGAAAAAAAAGTTTTAAAAAAAAAATCGAGTCCAAATATTAAAATTCTACTCTCAATGATCAATTACTAATAGCGATCAATTTCCCAAAAAATATAAAGTTATTGAAAATCAGGGGCCTGTTTCACGCAATTTGAAATTTGATTGGATAATATTAGATTGATTTTAGTGCTAAGCCAACCAAAATTCAAGTTTCGTATCTACTAAAATTGGATTTTATCTTTAGTTAAAATTTCAAGAAACAGGGCCAAGATAAGAATTGTAGGATGAGATAGACATACACTTTCAAAATAGTGACACTTTCAATGAGTTTTAACTTGATAACTGTACTCTTAATAAGGCAAAATTAAAGAAGTTAAAAATCTGACATTGATTTTAGAAGGGAGATAATAGGAAAATATTTGTTGATATTTTTGGATAATTTGTATAATTAGGTAAACACATGCAAAGAAGAGACCATATTCTATTAAACAAAAATTGTGAATTGCTAACATTTTTAAAATTTTACTTATTCATAAGGCTGCTGAACTAGATAACTTTCAGATAGTATAGAGTTCAAGTCTGTAGAATGTCTACTTTTTTCTAAAGAGTTAAAAATAATTTTTATAAAAACTAATTAGTAAAAGTCATGCAAAGAGTTTAAGTTAAGATTCATGTAAAGGGTTTAGTATTGATGTAAAATGTTTTAAGTAGAGCATTTGATGTAAACTTAAGAGCATTTGATGTAAACTTAAGATTTATGTAAAAAGTTTAAGATTGATGTACAGATATTAAGATTGATAAAGAGTTTAAGGCGGATATGAAGAGTTTAGTACATAGACAAATTTTATGTAAAGTTGACAATATTTGAAAAGAGATTTAAAATCACACCCTGTTTCTATAAAAACTCACAGAATGAAGTACACACAAAAATAATAAAACATAAGAATTTGAGAATCTCAAATTTGGGCACAAATCTATGCCTAGATATAACAATTGAATTTACTAAAGTTCTGCGACTATTCTTCATTGTTTCAAATGGAATGCCTAGAATCCTTTCCAGGGTATAATTGCAATGAATAGATACCATAATAATACACAGAACACAATTCTATGGAATGCAATTATATTCCACAAATAACTTATGGAGATTGTTGACAAGGGTTGCACCAAATTTGTTTTGCTTCATTTCTTTTTCAAGTGTTCATAATGAATGTTACTGTATAACCCCCCCCCCCCCCCAGAAGACTGTGAATAGGTACTGTGATGGTTTATTTGCTTTATGTAAATATATATAGTTCTTTGTTAAAGTTTTTAAAATATTAAATTTTAAAAATGTGATATTACAGAAATTTTATTTTATATTTAAAGTAAATCTATATTTGTTGTCCATAATTGTTATTGAATGTTTGCATGTGTTGATATTTAGTTAATTGATAAACAATATTGCTAGTAAATATTTGTGTGGAGTTAGTTACATGTCTGAGAAATAAAAGGATTGCAATTAGGAAATGGAAAATATAATTTTCATTAACCCTTTAGCATCTGGACTGCTAGAAACTGGCTCCCACTAGTGACCTAAACAGCTTGAGTCATGCGAATAGTGTTAAGCTAATTAAAAAATTGTAGACTAGTTCTGTTATTTAGGTAGTTTGCGATGATCCTGGAAGCAGTGAATTCGGGAAATCAATATTTACATGTATCAGGTGATAAAGGGTTAACTTTGTTTAGCTCCGAGAATAAAATGATCTGTAGTCAGCTGTCCTTAAATACTGCTCGCTTTTGCACAGGGTGAATACTGATAAATAATTATCAACGCAGTCATTAATTACACAGCATTGATTGAGATGGTGTTGCAAAGTTACGATCTTTCCAGCCTTTATGGTTTCATTTACAAGGAGTATCACCTGAACAAAATAGCAGCCAAAAATAGTTCACACAATGTCTTGATCCACCAGTTAACAATGCATTCAACACATTTCAAATTTGACATGGTCATTGTACCTCCTAGAATCCAGACTGTAGTATTAGTTGTACTGTAGGAGAAACAGTGATGATATGATACTGGATAAAATGTGAGACTAACACATTTAAATTCATCACACAAAAGTACTGTATCATTTACTAATGGCTTTCTGTTGATACTGAACAGTATTTTGAAATAATGATGACTCAGTTAATGGCATATAATTTCACTAGTAACTCAAGTGTTAAAAGTGAGTAGTATTGATTTTTCACTATTAGCAGTATTAGATTGTAAAAAAAAAAAACGTGTCCACAGATAGAGCCAGTGTTTAGTTACAACTAACTAACTCTATATATCCAGCATTCAACAGCCTTAGCTAAATATGAAATTAGTAAAGAAACCGATTTCAGCTAAATAAAATGAATCCTAAATGAAACAACACATCAGATCATCACAAACACTTTATTGTGGACAATATCAATGATTTGTAGCACCTTTAAGATGTCCCAGAATTCAAAATACTTCCCTGGCATAGAATCAGGAAGTCAAACTACTCAAGAGTTCAAGATTATTGTAATTATACTGTGCAACATTGACAAATATCCAGATGTTGAACGTGGTTGTTGCCTACTTAAATTTTAATAATTTTAAGGTTTAGTTATGACTTGCAAGTTTGAAATAAAAGTTTGTTATATGATATGATATGTAACTGAGTGTTTTTATTTTTGTTTCTTGCTGAATATTTGTAATATGAAATTTATTCGCTGGATCTCAAATGTTAAATGAAATGAAAATGAAATGAAATGAAATGGGGTTTAACGTCCTACTGTTCTGCTCCTAACCTGGGCTAATGAAGATGGGCATATGCCATACAGTGTGCTATGAGGGAAATTTTGCCCGGCCTACTCTTATATCGAATTCCAACTGCCAAGGGATCTTTTACGTGCACACCAATGTGTACACGGGACCTCGATTTTTCATCCCATCCGAACGACTAGACAACTGTCCTTGTCACGTCCTCCTTTCTGCATCACTGACAAGGGGAAACCACGCCGGAAAATCTGGATGAACTTTCTCGGCCAATGCAAGGATCGAACACCCGACCTCCAGGCTAGCGAGCCAGTCTCAGATGGGAAGTGTAGCCTATACTTTTATAAATCACAAAAGCTATATTGATTTATGACGAAATGCGGGTTACATTCGGCACCATGCAGATGATAGCGCTAACCCAAACCCAAGACCTAGCCCTACATCTTACACTAACTCACAATCCCTGGCAACAATCACGTGCTCTAACCCTGTTTACAACTCATGACTTCTGGAAAATATGCATACAAAGAGCGTACGTGTGTAATACGAAGGTTGTGGACCCTCTAGAGGTCACAATTTTATCCGATTTCGATGAAACTTAAAACATATCTTTATATCCCAAAGATCTCTGCCCCTTTTGATATTTGCACATTTCAGGCCATAACTTCCTGGATTATTGCCCCTGATTGTACAAAATATCACGTTTGTTTTTAGCTTGTTCTCTATCCATCTCTTGCAAAATATGGGCTTCATTCGATGAAACCAGGGGTCAGAGAAACAGTACTACCAAACACTTGATACATTGGAACAAAACAACCCCAAACACTTGATGACATGTAATTTTGATGAAGAAATAATAACTTGGGAGCCCAGTGAAATTTAATCAAAATATTGAGTCCAAAAGGTTTGAGGTCTACAGCACATATTTTACCCCTAGATCATTTTGGAAAGGCAAGTCTTAAGTTTTATAACCTGTGCATATACCTGGGAGCGCTCCCCCTAACCCTCACAAATGTAATGGGGGTTAAAATTCGATGTTCATCCACAATTTTCTTGCAAACGTTTCATACTTAAAACTAAGAAACAGAATGCATGACTTAAGAGCATAAAATGTTGTGCTAATGCTACTTAAGAGCTTAATTAAATGACATTAATTAGTGACCGTAATTAAAAATTAGAGTCCATAACTGAAACAAAGACTAAAACCTAGCTAACCAAGTCAGGAAAACAAAAAATATCACTTAAGGGCGACAAAAGTTGAACAAACCTTGCTTAAGATTGGTTCAATGCTCAAGGGTCACTATTTAGTGACTGTAATTAAAATTTAGAGTCCATAAATGAAACAAAGCCTAAAAGCTAGCTAACCAAGTCAGGAAAACAAAAATATCACTTAAGAGCGACAAAAGTTGAACAAACCTTGCTTAAGACTGGTTCAATGGTCAAAGGTCACTAATTAGTGACCGTAATTAAAATTTAGAGTCCATTGCTGAAACAAAGCCTAAAAGCTAGCTAACTTAGTCAGGATGCCAGAAATATAACTTAAAAGCGACAAAAGTTGATCAAACTTGGCTTAAGACTGGTGACAAAGGTCATATTTTGGGCCACATTATGACCAATCAACCAATCAAATTGCTTATCTAAATCAAAACATATTTTATTGCAAAAAATATTCTTTACAAAGGGATAAGAACAATTTATAACAAATTATGAATCTTCTCCCAAAATATCAGTCAAACTTTTATATAAAATAATATGGCGAATTGTTTTTTAATTTAACTAACATAAACATATATACATCTATTTACAAAATTCATTGTAATGCATACGAATACGTTAACTTATTGGTACATTATTACAGTAATTATTTTTAATTATATATAAAACGTTTTGAGTCTTTGATATACCTTTGAATAAGTAAAACTAACATTCTATTTAATTTTTTTGATAGCAACGATGAACCGTTTAGAAATATTTCGTGTAATTCAGGGAAAGGAATATTTCCAAGCCATGTCAGTTTACTGAAAAGGGCACAGCGTTGAATACTATACTTCGGGCAATCAAAAAAATAATGATACGAATTTTCGACAGATATAGCGTTACAACTACAGTATCGATTTTCAATTATATGTGAACGAAATAGATCGAAATTTAAGCTACTACATCCATGTCGAATACGATTGTGATATATAGATAATGGCCTAGAACCAATGCTTCTGAATTTTGGTGGCTTTGTTTTAGGTTTTAGAGATTTTTTAAATTCTTTAACGTTTGTAATGTCTTTTAAATCTTTTGATAAATTATTGTATTCATGAATAGTTTTCGGAAAGAATGATTTTCGTCTGATACTAACACGACAACGGGATTCCCGAATGTTGGAGTTTCGTAAATCGTAAGGTGCGTTGGATTCGTTTACAAAATGTATAGTATTAGTAAAATACACGGGACAGATTCCATGGATAATTTTATGTAACTGATACAAACGTCTAAGCTTTCTTCTTTCGCTCAATTTTGACCATGCAGTTTCAAAATATAAAGATTGTCTGGAGGCGTAAATTGTATTTCCTGTAACAACCCGAGCTGCTTTCATCTGGAAAATTTCTAATTTATCGGAATTATAATTACTACAGTTATCCCAAACCTCACAACAGTATTCGATTATAGGCAAAATAAAACATTTATAGAGTTTATTAAGTGAATCTTGAGAAATTACAAATTTTAATTTGCGAAGTTGATTAAGTTTGAATGAAGCTACTTTAAGTATAAAGTCAACATGATAATTCCATTTCCCATTATTCTGAAGAAACACCCCTAGGTGCTTATGGACCGATGTATCTAATATATATGTGTTATCATATTTAATATTAAGCGGATAATTGATTTTTTGGTAACTGAAAATCATTAGTTTTGTCTTTTCTGGATTAAATGTCAGTAACCATTTTTTAGACCATTGTAATAATTTCGATAAATTAAAGTTTAATTCAGATTCAATCTTTTCAAAACATTTTGAAGAAGACGACAAAGACGTATCGTCAGCGAATAAACGAGTGATTCCTAATAAACCATCAGAAATATCGTTGATGTAAATAAGAAATAATAAGGGTCCGAGAACTGACCCTTGTGGTACCCCAGAATTTGTATGCCCAATATCAGATGATATGTTGTCTATCAGTACCATCTGATCACGATTTGCGAGATAAGATGAGATGAGATCATGTAATTTACCAGTGATACCGTAATTAGATAATTTATGTAACAGGCCCCTGTGAGATACTTTGTCAAAAGCTTTCGATATATCACAAAATATGAAAGCTATAGATTCTTTCTTGTCAAGTGAATTGCATATATGATCGTACATTTCAAGCAGTTGGTGCACGGTTGAGACTCCTGGGAGGAATCCAGATTGATATTTATTAATCAAATTGTTATTTAAAAAGTAGGTCAATAAGTGTTGATAAACTATACGTTCAAATAATTTAGAAACACTATTTAGTAAGGATATTGGTCGATAGTTTTGAATATTACATCGTTCATCTTTTTTATGTAGTGGGATAACGTGAGCTAACTTCCATTTGCTTGGAAATATTCCGTGGCTTAAAATCCTATTGAATATTAAATATAAGGGATAACATATAGTTGAATAAATAGAAACTAGTATTTTATTATTTAGATTGCCTGGTCCACTAGATTTTGACGTATTAATTTCTTTTAATTTTTGCTTTATAGTATTCAAAGATATATCAATAGGTTTACAGTCAGTTTCATATCTTTGTGAAAATTCGGGCAAAGTATTCATGTCTGTTATAGTGGATATAGATGCAAAATATTCGTTTAATAAATTAGCTTTTGATTTCTGGTCGTAAATTAAAGACTTGTGCTCTTTACAGTAAAGTGGAGGAATATTTCGGGAGATTCCCGAAGACACAAAACTTTTCATAATAGTCCAGTAGTCCTTTTGAGAATTTGATTTTAACTGATTGATTTTATCATTTATTGTATTATAGTAATGCTCCTTGGCATATTTCTTCATATTGTTAAATTTATTCCTGGCTTGCTTGTATAACTTAAGAGTTAAGTCATTTTTTGATCTGAGTGCTTTCTTTCTTAATCTGTCGCGGATTCGTATTTGAATTCGAATTTCATGACTAAACCATGGCTTGTCTTTTGGACGAATTGTTATTATCTTCGAAGGTAGATGCTGACATATTATTTCATCCATTTTCGTATCAAATTTTTCAATGAGTTGGTCTATGGAAAAATTTTCGCTTAACAGTTCATCCCAATTTGTATTGTTAATTTCATTATTAATATTTGTAAAGTTTGCGCGTTTATAAATAAATATTTTGCGTTGAAAAGCATTATTATGGTGGTTGGATGATTTAAAAAACATAAATGTAGCATAGTGATCTGACACATGACTGGGAACTTCTAAGGTATCAGCTTTTAGTAATTCAATTGTATTTGATATTATAATTGGATCAATAAGACTACTGGAGGTTTGAGTTATTCGTGTTGGTTTGGTTATTACATTTTTTAGATCGTGCGCATATAAAATAGGTTGGAGCAAATTATTTTCGTTTAACAGATCGGCATTCAGATCACCTAATAAAATAACTTTATTTGAAATATCAAGTGCTTTTTCGATTGACTGATCTAATAAAGACCAATAATTAGTCGGTGATTTTTCAGATCTATATGTACAACAGAGTAAAATTTGTAAATTTATTTTTATCCAAATAACATCAGCATCAAATTCGAGTTCCGTCAGTCGGGTACATGTCATATCGCTTCGAACGTATATCAAAACACCCCCACCGTGACAGTTTCTATCTTTTCTGTAAGGTGAATCATACTCAGATAGTTCTAATTGGGTACTATCAACACGTGAGTCAATGTGAGTTTCAGTAAAGCACAAAATTTGGAAGTCAGTTAAGCTGTCTGAAATGTATTCAAGTTTTTGTCTGATTGAACGCGAGTTTAGGTGAAGTATTGACAAATTACTTAAATGGCTATTTGGACCTGGATTTGGGTGAATACCACAAACAACTAACAGTAACATTAAGGATTGCTTTACACGTAAACCACACCTATAAACACACTGATTAATAGAAAGTTTAGTTAAACAGTACTTATACAGAATACACCTTTTACGACTTAAAAATAAGATAATTTTCATTAAAAATATACATATTATGAATGCATTCCAAATTTGATACTTTCTTGTTAAAATGTAATATGAATTAAGCGTATGTTTTACAGCTATACTCTTATCAAGGATAAGTTCGTTATTTGATAAATTAAACGATTTCCTTAATATGTAACAAATGTGAACATGTTTAGATTTTATATACAAAATATATACATTTGCAAGGTAGAGATATGCAAACACCACGGTATTAATATGTATGAAACCAAGATTAACAATTGAGATATCACCATTTAATTAAAAAAATAGAGATCTTGACTATGTACCAGGTGATATAAGTTTTCATTTTGAAATGTAAATAATATTAGCATAACTGTAAAGGGATAAATTAAAATGGATTCGAGATTATAGTACATATTTGATAATGGAAGATAAGGTCGTTGTAAGCACTATTCTGGTGGCATCATCGGCGTGCTAGATTTTGAGCGTGATGGAGTAAGGTAATACGTTATGTCCTGGGATCTAGGAGTCCTGATAGTAGTGGTAGACCCGTGTTCCATCGTTCCTCTTGCTTCAGCTCCTGAATTACTTTGAATTTCTGGTTGAGAAACGTCTGCGGTTTTGACATTAGTTATATCACTGCGAAGTAGGTCATCGACGCAAGTGTGGTGGTCAACTTTTACTATTTTTTCATTAAGGAGTTTAGCATAAATTTTACCCTCTGTAGACCAGGTATTCAGAACTGATGGATGCTTAGATGTTCTTGAGAGTAACTGGGAATTGAGTGGTGTCAGATCTTCACTAATGGAAATACCACTTCCTTTTAATTTTCGACGATTTTTAATTACAAATATTTTATATTTTCTAGAGAGAAATTTAACTATGATAGATCTATTCTGGTTAGGTTTAAAAGTGCCTATTCGATGGGCTATATCAATTTGATCTTCCGTCATGCTAACACCTATTGACAAAAATACTTTTAAAGCTTCCTGAATTGACTCAGAATAATTTTCGTTCATTTTGTCTGGAATTCCAAAAATTCGAACGCTTGAGCGCCTTGTCCACTGCTCTAAATTATTTACCTTACTACAAGCTGCGGAGGCAATCCTTTCAGCAGCTAGAATTTGAGATTTCACTTGAGTTTCGACTATCGCCTTCAGTTTCTTGTTTTCTTCCCTTATTTCGTACAAATCCTTTTCAAGTTGATTAACCTTTTCACTGATTATTTTCATTACGTCAAGTTTTACATTTTCTATCTTCACTTCGATTGTAGACTGTATCGTTTTCAACTGGGCCATAAGTTCTTCATTTGAAACCGATGTAGCCATTTTAGATGGTATCTCCACGGAGTGTCTTTCTAAAGATTTTTGTTTCTTCCCGACTGGTTTATTTGGGTTGAGACATTCAAGCAATGAGTTTTCGTCACTTGACCAATTGCTTGATGTTGAACTCTTTTTACGTTTGGTGTGTTTTCCCATAAGGACCAGTCAACCATGAAAAAATTCTGATGCAATAAAACTAAGATGTTTTTAAATAAAATCAATGTTTTATATCACGTAAAATTCGATATCTTCAATTAACAAACATAATCACCACATATTGTTGGAATTTTAGGAGTTAGTTGAGTCTTGGTTTCATAACATAAGTTTGTTATTTAGGAGCTCACAGTCACACGTCTTACTGTTGTCGCCATCTCGGCTTGGCCTAAAGAGACGACGAAAAACTGTGCGAGGAATCATACATTCCTTATAGGATATGAAAAGAAAAAAACCTGTTAAGTTTTCCCAGTTATTCTAAATATTGCGAATGGAAGTACAGAAGTGGATAACTCTCTGGTTTAAAAAGAACACAGACAATTAAATAATAAATAATTAGCCCATATAAAGATATATATGATTCGAAACGTGTATGTGTTCGCCTTAACATGGATATTTACGGAAATGTCTTCAAAAATCAGTCGAAATGCCACCTTGGTGAAAAAAGGGTCGAAATCGGAAGGTTATTTTTGGTATAATGCTATCAAGACTGCACATCCCCGGTGGGTTGCCTGCAGGGTATAAAAAAGTACACGCGTATTAAACATTATCTTGGGAAAGTACACCCATTAGGCATAAAAAATATCAAAAAACGAAAATCGCCTATAGAGGGCCTTTTCCATGGTGAGCCAATGACTAATTTCTTAAATTTTTACAAGACTAGCACACGAAACAAGCTCGAAATTGTTGTCGTATTCGGGCGACACAAGGTGTTCAGAGCAAAACATGTTAAATGATCTTTTTGTTTTCAACTATTCCTATATTAAGTCATTTTTACGATCATTTCTTTCAATAATTCTGACGTCATTCGCGAAAAGTCACTCATTCAATTTCGTAACCATATTGATATCAATCTAACTTTTGGTTAGATTTTTGAAAATTATATTTTCCAAGTATGGATCTTTGTTTCTGTTAACTGTCAGCCATGTAACCGATGACCATATTATTAGCCCTGTGAGGAGATATTGGGCGTGGTCTGACTTGGGGAAAGCCCCGGAAATTTTGGTTAGATTTGTGAAATATTTACTCCAGCTATGGATACCTTTGTTTCTAGAAGGTTTCAGCCATGTAACTTATGACTTAATTTTTGGAACCTTGAGGGGTACTTTAAGGTGCTGCTGTGGCTATATGCACCAGCAGTGCCCGATCTGACCAGTTGATTTTTACCAACTACAAATTGGGGGGGGGGGGCAAACCTTTGTCATTAACTCCTGGACTGCAACATTTGCAGCAGAATTCCCATACAACCAAACCGCTTCACCGTTCCGTGGCCAAAAACAGAAAAGAGCGCCACACAATGAAGATGAAAACACTGAAAAGTTAAATAAATAATTGATCCTTACTTCAATAATTAGTATCAAATTAAAACATAGAAATAGTTCATATATATATACACTAAGCAGCAAAAGAAACGTCAGGTTGATATGTTACTCTGAATAGACGTATTGCTGTAGCACCATGGTTCTTTTGTCAGACGTGGAGAGCGGGGAAACCAAAATCCGGTCGCCACATCCTACGTATGACCCATGCATCTTTTCTTACTACATATCGTATAGTAGCCCTGTGATCGTCTACTATTTTCACTTGTTGTCTTTGCTTCCCCTTCACGTTGTGTATTTACTTCTTCTTGTCTATCTCAGTTAGTTAAGACGTTTGTCTTATCAGTAATAACAATACAACAGTTCGTTTTTACATTTTATATATCATAGCCGGATAAATAGAGCGGGAGCCCAGAGGGTTAACCTAGCTGAAAAGTCTACCAATTTTCTCCTATATGGTATCAATGCATGTATATCTGGTATCATCAGAATGTAAGTCTGTCGGGTTTCTGGTGGTGGGTGTGGTATTCCACACCCAAAATGCCATGCCCCCCAACTAGGCTAGATAACTCTTGTCAGGGATACTCTACCACTACAAATGTCTGACAATTACATAGCTCTGTCAGGGGTAACCCACCTCTAGAAATGTCTGTTAGAGTGTTCTTGTAACACCTGAAGATGTACGGTACACTGCTGTACGATTTTCATGTTGTACACTTTTGAGCTAATCTAACCTAATTGGGGTGCATGGCATTTTAGGCGTGGAATACCACACCCACCACCGGAAACCCGGCAGGCTTACATTCTGATGATACCAGATATACATGCATTGATAACATATAGGAAAAAATTGGTACACTTTTCAGCTAGGTTGGCCCCCTGTGCTCCCGGTCTAACAAGCATAGTAAAGATTACAATACTAAAGTCATCCTCAAACACTAGCCAGTCAGTCTCCATGAAGCGAGTCTGCTGATAGAAATTGCTACATCTTTTCCCTTCTGAAATCAAGCTGCTGTCTGGCGAATTCTCACAAGTATAATAGTTTTGTAGCTTTGGATTTTGGACCTTCAATTATCTAATTGGTCAAATATGATGTAAATAATTAGAGAGATTGGTTAATTGAGCCAAATGACGTCGAAACCCACCTTATATGGTTAGTGGAACTTTACTGGAGAAACCTCCCAACCTAGAATTGAATGTTAACCACATTATGACTCTTTTTTATGTAACAATCTGTCACTCATGTGAATCTACTAACTTGCCAGAGATATTAATTAATGCTATCCTTAATTTAAAGAGCAAAGCAAAAACTTTGGCAAAAGTCTTACATTGCACAAAACTTGCCAACTGTTTTTATTGTATATTTGTGACCACATCTCCAACTTTACATGAGCAATAAGGCTCCTTCCTAAACACAGGAAATGTTCTCAAACACGCAACCTGACTTCTGAGATGGTAATGTGTTCTCCATGATTTTCATGTATCTGATGCTGCACGTGTTGTTCACCGGGGCCAGCCCTATAAAACGGCACCCCCATACCTGGTTGAATCATTCACACTACAACGTCAGCAGCATGCCACGAGTCACGAGAGCTCAGAGGAACCATGCGCTTGGGCGACTCGACGCTGGCCAAACTGCCCAATCCGTTGCCAATCACTTCCAGGTCAATGTTCGGCCATCTACAGGCTTTAGCAACGCTTTTGGGTCACCAACATTACGGATGATCGCCGCCGAACTGGTAGACCAAGGGTTACCACAAGGCGACAAGACTGCCATGTTGTGCGACAGTACGTGCAGAATCCCTTCACACAGGCATCTGAGACAGCACGTCAGACAGTGGGAACACACGGAAGACCCATCAGTGCCGATACAGTGCGACGACGTCTCACCAGAGAGAACATCCATTGCCGTAGACCTTACCGTGGACCGATCCCCACCCCTCGCCATCGACGTGAACCTCTACAGTTTGCCCAATAACACGAGAACTGGCGACACAGGTAATGGAGAACTGTTCTGTTCACAGATGAGAGTCGGTATTTCGTATCAACTGCAGATGGCAGGACCAGAATATGGGGTCGACATGGCCAGCGTTATTCTGACCAATGTATCATGGAACGACATGATGAGGTCCAAGCAAAATGGTTTGAGGTGGAATCGGCCTGAACCTGAGAGTGGGTCCTATGGTGTTTCAAAATCCTGGTCCAGGGAGAGGAGGCGGCATCACAGCAGTGCGCTACATCGATCAAGCTCTCAGACCCCACGTCATACCACATTTCGTACGTTTTCCACCATGACAGCGCCCGTGCCCACGCCGCCAGATTTACTCGGGACTTTCTACAGCAGAACGGTGTCAACGTTATGCACTGGCCAGTCCTTAGTCCGGACTTAAACCCGATTGGACAGCTTTGGGATGAAATTCAGAGGAGACTTAATAACTTTGTACCGAGACCAAACACAGCCGATTGATTGCGCCAGGCATTTCTGAGAGTGGTGAGAATGTCGTTCATTAATCGTCTGGTACTCATAGAACAGATATAAAGATTAATTTAAGATAATGTCCTGTTTTTAAACAAGATAAATGTACATAAACTGAAAGTTAACCCGAAGAGCCTAGCGTTATAATAAAAACTAGCAGGGGCCCAAATTCGCAGTACGGCCTGCTCAAAATTCGCCAAGGGTCGAATTCGCCAGGTGCCCAAATTCAGCTGAGGCCCAAATTCGATGTACGTGGTCATGGTGGTTAATTTGACAGCACATATTATGTGGGGGTGGAGCGCGCGACGAAGTGTGATTGGCGAACATACCCCCCCCCCCCCCCACACACACACACACTCACCATCACACTCACACACCCACACCCACAATATGAAGTCAATGGTTATCACTTTATATTATTCTGTGCAACACTTACGCGAACAGGAGTAGGCACGAGTAGCTTCCGGTATAATATAGTAACACAGTAATGGTCGGGGCTTTATATAATAATAATAATAATGCTTTATTCAGTAATACGATCTTATGATCCATAGATCCAAAATATTTCTATATAAATATTACATATTAGCCGAAACTATTTACAGAACTGAAAACATTAAAAGTTGAACTTATATAATAATGATATTTTATTAAACAATGATAATCATGTATAGTGCCTGTAACATAATTAACTAATAAAACTTCATAAATCCAACGTCTGAGAGAAAGTGCTTATAGGAGATATGTCGATAATGACGAAACTGCATTAAAGTCATAATCAACAATATATCTTAATATATAGTAGAGGGCTGATCGAAGTAGGGTTATGAATGAAAAAATATCCCATCTGACAAGAAAAGTTAAATAAATATTATAAATCAAAGCTTCAGTCGGCATTATTGCACACTATATGATCTCGTCTGATTTCTATTTAGTAAATATCCTATTCATTAAAACAGTGCTGGGTTTTGCTTAATTAAGAGTCCCGTATGATTTATTTTCAGAAACTTTTGGATTAGGAAATGTTTTTGTAAATGATGTGTTTCTGTTATTCCTTATTTGTAGACAGATGATAATCGATGATAATATTATCAACACCAACAATGATAACCTGTAAATATATAAACATTTAATTAATTTAATTATGGAACGAGGTAACATGACTTGGTAAAATCTGTCCAAATAAAGAAGGAAATGTAAGGACGGAGAGAATATTCTCTATATACAGCTCTGTGACGACTTGAAATGAATCTTGCGATCTTGTTTATTGCAGTTTTAACGTCCAATACATTATTGATGATATTATGGACAATCAAGATTATTTACGTATGAAGTTAGCATAAACAAGGGTAAAAACATAAAACAGTTCTTGTATGTTCTTCTCTGTCCCTTTGTAATATTTTTTTTTAACTCCAGAAAAAAAAGCGAAGAGAAATAAAAGTATGGCAGTCGAAAAGTCGGGTCCACAAAATTGAAATTAACTATACTAAACAGCAACAAAAACCCCGAAAAAACAACAACAACAACGTCAGTTCGATTTCAAAATCAGAGAGGCACTTTAATCAAATCATTCTAGAAAACGACTTACTACATGGATCAAAGCAAGTTTTTGTGAACAGTATGTTGACACATAAGTGATTAATTCATCACAATTCCAAGACATTACGAGAAGGTTTAGAGTCTGTACACAGTGTCAATAACAGCAGCGCAGCGTCTGTACATGGAGTGGACCAGACGATTGACGAACGCCATTGGCACCTGGAACCACACTCTCAGAAAAGCCTGGCGCAATAAATCGACTGTGTTTGGTCTCGGTGCGACGTTATTAAGTCTACTCTGAATTTCATCCCAAAGATGTTCAATCGGGTTTAAGTCCGGACTAAGGGCTGGCCAGTGCATAATGTTGACATCGTTCTGCTGTAGAAAGTCCCAAGTAACTCTGGCGGTGTAGGCACGGTCGTTGTCATGCTGGAAAACGTTGTTTCAATGACGTGCGAAATGTGGTATGACGTGCGATCTGAGAGCTTGATCGATGTAGCGCACTGCTTTGATGCCGCCTCCTCTCCCTGGAACAAGATTTTGGAACACCACATGACCCACTCTCTGGTTCAGGCCGATTCCAGTCCCAAAACCATTTTGCTTGGACCTCCCCATGAGCCTCGTTCCATGACACATTGGTCAGAATATCGCTGGCCACGTCGACGCCATATTCTAGTCATGCCATCTGCAGTTGATACGCAACATCGACTCTCATCTGTGAACAGAACAGTTCTCCATTGCCTGTGTCGCGAGTTCTGGTGCTTTTGGGCATATTGTAGACGTTCGCGTCGATGGCGAGGGGTGAGGATCGGTCCATAGTAAGGTCTACGGCAATGGGTATTCTCTCTGGTGAGATGTCGGCATTTCATTTCATTTCTTCCGTGTGTTCCCACTGTCTGTGTGCTGTCTCAGATGCCTGTGTAAAGGGATTCTGCATGTGCTGTCGCACAACATGGTGGTCTTGTCGCCTTGCGGTAACCCTTGGTCTACCAGTTCGGGGGCGATCATCCGTGGTGTTGGTGGCCCGAAAGCGTTGGTGAAGATGGTCCGAGCATTGACCTGGAAGTGATTGGCAACGTCGAGTCTTCCAAACGCCTGGTTCCTGTGAGCTATCGTGAGTCGTAGCATGCTGCTGACGTTGTAGTATGAATGATTCAACCAGGTATTCGGGGAGAGGGTGCATTTTATAGGGCTGGTCCCGGTGAACAGCATGTGCAGCATGAGTTACATGAAAATCATGGAGAACACATTACCATCCCAGAAGTCAGGTTGCGTTTTTTAACGCCCACATTGAAATGTGGTCGTATATTGTTGTCGCCCCCGTCGGCGCTATAGAGAGTAAAGTTAATATCCGATTGACTTGAAATTTATCACAGTGTTTAAGGCCATGAGACGAAGAAGCCTATTGATAATTACTGCCAGAGTTATAGCCCTTGATCACTTTGAAAAATCTTGTTGACGCTCTAGAGGCTAAAGTTAATATCCGATTGGCTTGAAATTTATACACATTGTTTAAGGCCGTGAGACGAAGAAGCCCAGTGATTTTCAATGATTTCCTATAATTACTACTACATACCAACATGACGTTTCTTTTGCTGCTTAGTATATCTATGAATTTCGGTGTAAGTTGTCGGTTCATTATGATTGGCAAAAATGATTATTACCCTAGGGTAGGCGTGCCCTCCTTGGCTGGGTGTTAGTTCGGGCCAATTGAACCAAGAATTATTTTAAATGTACTCCTTGTCCTATGTATCATTGGGAAATTATTTGTGTTCTGGGGAGTTATCTATTTTTGCGTTGAGAGATACACGACCACAGCTTATAAATTTCTGAATTTCAGGTTAACATTTTAAGTGTTAAATATAATGTACCTACATTATACATGAAAGTATTATGATAATAATCCACTCTCTGTGGCTGTGTTTACACGGGACTGGAGTCGGGACTGGAGTCGGGGCTGGAGTCGGGACTGGAGTCGGGGCTGGAGTCGGGACTGGAGACGGGCCAGGAGTCGGGCAGCAGTATTTACTTGTTAAATTCATCTCCTAAACATAAAAAAATAATAATATGGATGATCCATATATTAATAATAATCATTTTTTATGAAACAATTAACCAGCGGCTGCCAGGCAAGATACACCCACATTTTGCAAGAGATGGACAGAGAACAAGCTAAAATAAAAGTGATTTTTCGTACAATCAAGGGCAATAATTCAGGAAGTTACGATGCGATATGCGCGAATATCGAAAGGAACCAAGATCATTTGGGTATAAAGTCATGTCAAGTGTCATCAAAATCGGATCAAAATTGTGACTTCTAGAGGATCCACAACCTTGATATACCATATATTTACACTATTTGCGTAGGAGGGGCGGCCAGTTTGTCCGGCAGTTTCGGTTCCATTTTCACGAAATTCGAACTCAGCCATCATTAGGGTGTAACGGTGGTATATTCAAACGTTTTCGTTTTTTTTTTAAATCGGATAAAAATTGTGACCTCTAGAGGGACCACAAGCCATCATTAGCGTGTAACGGTGATATATTCAAACGTTTTTTTTTAAATCTGATAAAAATTGTGACCTCTAGAGGGACCACAAGCTAAAAACGCGATTTTTCGTAAAATCAAGGGCCATAATTCAGTAAGTTACGATCCGATGTGCGCGAATATCGGACGGAACCAAGATCTTTGGCTTATAAACATGCATTTCAAGTTTCCTCAAAATCAGATGAAAATTGTGACCTCTAGTGTGTCCACGAGCTAAAAACGTGATTTTTTGTACAATCAGGAGCCAGAATCAGTTTAGATCGGATACATGCCAATATCGAAAGGAATCGAGACGTCAAATTGTGGACGGACGAACGGACTGGCGTCCAGACGGACGGGCGCATAAAAATGAAATGAAAGGGGTTAGATGTCCTACATATACGTCATATGGTGTGTCATGAGGAAAATGTTGTCTGAACAGATCGGCATTTTCGTCTACTTTTCGTTGAATTCCATCTGCCATCAGAATTTACGAGCACACCTACGGGAGCACTGTCAAGGGGAAACCACTCTGTAAAATCCCTATGAAGTTTCTCGGACAACACAGGGATCGAACCCGGGACCTCCTGGTTAGTGAGCCAACGTCTTACTCACTGAACCAATGTAAGAGGTAAATAAAGTGACTAAATAAATGTTTTATGTAATAAATATTATTAACGTGACATAATTTAAGGCATTTAAATTTAATGTCTATAAATATAGAATGACCAAGTATATTAGTACATATAGAGATATTTAATGTCCGCCCAAAACACACTAGGTTATTTTGAGACTAATGTATGGTATTATATAGTTTTAAGATGACGGGGAAGAAACGCAGTAAATTATACTAACATATATAGCGCTGCCAGCGGGAAATTCTCCTTTAACATCAAGTTGGCCCTCTTCTGTTGTGTCACATTTTAAATAGACCTGTAATGTTCTGAAAAAGAAGGCATGATATGATACTAAAACAGGTTTTTTTTCTCGGAGCGTGTCATGCTCTCCTGTGTGGATAACTGGTAATTTGGAAGGGTAGTATAACATATCTATGCCTAGCCAAGTATTAACAGTACCCTGTCACTGGAGAATGTTAACAGAATAGACATTACACCAGTCTTAGTTTAACACGACCGACATTAAACCAGTAGATGTTAAACCATTCTATATTTAACAGGGTTGATATTAAACCCAGTTTACATGTGTATCCAACTTGTTAGACGTTACGTAAGTGTAGGACCTAATATTACCTACCTTTTAACATCTGTTGTGGCATCATATTCAATATATAGTCCATTGGTGGCATCTACTTTAAACGCTGCGCTATCTTGAGTTCCTATACTATAATAATTGGTCATATCGGTTTGACATCCCTGAAAATTAATCATTTTTACAACAGTTTAATATTATCTTTCTATTTTCCATCTTTCCCAAATTGTCAGATCAGATTCCATTAAGTTACAATGACTTATATTGTAATAAACTTACAGAAACAGATGTACATCCACTTTCAGTGAATTCCTGACATGGATTATAAGAAAAATAATAACTTCCAGCGTCATCTTGTATATCTTTAAACCTATAAAACATCAATGATACAAATATACATATTATCTTTTTTAAACCTATAAAACATCAATGATACAAATATACATATTATCTTTTTTAAACCTATAAAACATCAATGATACAAATATAGATGTCATCTTATTTAAACATATGAAACATCTGTGACAAATGAGGATCTCTTTTCCAAAACAAAATAAGCGCAAATCAGACCTTCATTTCTTTTTCTTTTTTTTTTCAAAATCTTTTTTTTTTAATTCTCTGTAGTGTAGCTATCTCAGACAGAGAAATGGGGTGTAATATCACTCAACATTAAGTAGGTCATTTCGGGCCTAACATACTGTACGATTTTATTTTAATAATTCGCTTGTGCGAAGGGATCTTTAACAGAGAAAACCATGAGGTTAGGCAGATGACCCTAGCCTGGTCGCATGCAAGTTTGGGATCGAAGCCACGCCACTTGACTCAATAACAGACCTTATGATATAAGATGCCCGAGTTAGAACCCCAACCCCAACCCAAATTTTGACCATGAACCGGGCTATCTGCTTATGGACCAATCCGTACAATTATACTACATGTAGTTTTCAGGGAGGTGGGTGGAGGACAAAATTTATATGCAATAGTTAGTTTACTTACTTCGGACTTCCGGAAAGTGGAGTTAAATCTATAGTACCCTCAGAATTTTGGCAAGAACATGCTGAGATTTTAACACATGCATCAACTGCTCCTATAATCGAAATTTTCATACATAGAATAAAAACAGTGAGGAGAAAAAACAGAGACTTTGAATTACTCAACACCATCTTGAACCAGAGAATTATAGTTACGTGAATGGTCTATTATCTCTAGTCGGTCACATGTAGATATATAGATGTATAATGATAATGTATTATGATTACATTTTAACATGATGGTGATAACGGTCGGATAAAATGTTATTAAACCAGTGTTGAAATCAGTTTGTGTCGACATGCCTTTTATCTTTTCATCGTTTACCGTGAAACAAAGTAGTGCAGCTTTTACGGTTGTGCTAATATTTCTGGATATATATATATATATTCTTAATAAAGTAGGGGATATTGAAATGCAAATACCTATACAGGCTGTGATATGATAAATAGTCTGATAGTATGTTCACAGATGAATAACTTATCGCCCCAACAGAACCACTGAGCTGCAAGTGCGACACGCAATAGCGCCATACACGTGGGAGCCTGGGAGGGGTTCATTGTCAAATTTGACACTTCAAGGAAGGGTTGATGAAAACTGCCGCGTGCTGGCTTATCCTATCCATGTTTGCTTTCCTATCGGTTCTTGCATAAGATTTACACAAGCCCAGGATCGATACATTCTACACAGGTCCTGCGAAATCGAGGACAAACGGCCAATCAGCCTTCTGTTACAGGAATTGGCGTTACACCCCAAACGATTAGAAATCGGCTACATGCAGCCCATTTGCATGCGCGACGACCACGTGTTGTGCCTCCATTAACTCACCAGCACATGGCAAACAGGCGTCAATGGTGTAGGCAGCGTAGAAATTGGGGTAATCGTCGATGGGCGCGTGTAATGCTCTCAGATGAGTCCAGATTTACTCTGGATTTCACCGATAGGCGTGAACGTGAGACAGCATGACAGATTCGGGCGTGGGTCTGTTATGGTGTGGGGAGGAATCACCATGACCACATCCTGGCACCGATAGTTCTGCCCTTTGCTCAACGTGCAGGTCGACGTTTCATCTTTCAAGATGATAATATCCGTGCCCCCATCCTTGGCCAGCCATGAGTCCTGTCTGGGACTTGCCACGACAAATTGCTGAATGTCTGAGGATTGGCGGAGCAATTACTCATTATTAAGACAAAAATCAAAAACGTCCATTTTCACTTTTGACAGTGAATCTCTCTTTGCGAGTGCCGTCTTCATTAAACCAGGTTAGGAGCAGAACAGTAGGACGTTAAACCCCATTTCATTTCTCTTTGCGAGTGAAATGGGGTCGTCAGATAAGCCGCCCGTATGAACTGTTTATGTTCATGTGTAGGCAATTGGCCTGTTATTAACATACACTTGTTACCTCTAATAAAATCAGCAGTGCATTTTCGCAGTTTTGTATTGTTTCTGTATATCCCTTACTTTTCTTGAAGAGTATATATACGATATAGTGGTACCTATCATATTAAGTGAATTGGTGCAGTTTTACATACCTTTGTGAACATTTATTTTACATAGAGTAGCAGAGCCTCGATTGTCATAGCTTCGATTGTTACGATAATGGAGCGGCGCGGGTGTCCAGGTAAATTAAAATGAAAAGCATGAAATTTAGAATGTCGGGACAACTTAATAATATAGTCATTATAATACTATTACAATGTAATATCGGTTTTGTTTTTCATCATTTAAATGTGTGTTTCCTGGAGTCCCAGTTCCATCCTGATAAAATTCATAACTGCAATTCTAGCCGATTAGATATTTCAGCTATTTGTGGGGGCTGGGCCGCTGGGTAGGGTATAATTAACTTTAGATATTCAATTGTAAGTATGAATGTAGCGGCATAATCATAATACACTCAGCTACTTATATTATTATCAATAATCACATGATTGATACATTTGGTATGCGCTGAATTTTAAATCAATACAAAATATTTAGAAAGATAATTGTTTATTAGATGAACAGATAACTTGAAATGATATCTGATAAAACAGAACAAATATAAATAAATAAAAAATTAATTGTGAGGTCGATGTTCTCCGCCTCAATCCCAAAATATATAAGTAACATTCATTAAATACATGTTCATTTATCTCTTTGCTCATTTAATTTTTAAAATTTCAGTGAAAAATATGTAATTTCTTTAACATAAGGCTGTACAAATACTACTGCATAGCGAAAAAAAAAACGTCAGTACGATTTCAAAATCAGAAAGGCACATTAATCAAATCATTCTAGAAAACGACTTACTAAATGGATCAAAGCAATTTTTTGTGAACAGTATGTTGAGAAAATTAGTGATTAATTCATCACAATTCCAAGACATTACGAGAAGGTACACAGTCTATACATCGGTATCTGGTGTGCCCACCACGAGTGTCAATAACAGCAGCGCAGCGTCTGTACATGGAGTGGACCAGACGATTGACGAACGCCATTGGCACCTGGAACCACACTCTCAGAAAAGCCTGGCGCAATAAATCGACTGTGTTTGGTCTCGGTGCGACGTTATTAAGTCTACTCTGAATTTCATCCCAAAGATGTTCAATCGGGTTTAAGTCCGGACTAAGGGCTGGCCAGTGCACAAGGTTGACACCGTTCTGCTGTAGAAAGTCCCGAGTAACTCTGGCGGTGTGGGCACGGGTGTTGTCATTCTGGAAAACGTTGTTTTGATGACCTTGATCGATGTAGCGCACTGCTGTGATGCCGCCTCCTCTCCCTTGACCAAGATTTTGGAACACCACAGGACCCACTCTCTGGTTCAAGCCAATTCCACCCCAAACCATTATGCATAAACCTCCCCATGAGTCTCGTTCCATGACACATAGGTCAGAATAACGCTGACCACGTCGACGCCATGGTCCTGCCATCTGCAGTTGATACGCAATACCGACTCTCATCTGTGAACAGAACAGTTCTCCATTGCCTGTGTCGCCAGTTCTGGTGTTGTTGGGCAATCTGTAGACGTTCACGTCGATGGCAAGGGGTGAGGATCGGTCCACGGTAAGGTCTACGGCAATGGATGTTCTCTCTGGTGAGACGTCATCGCAATGTATCGGTATTGATGGGTCTTCCGTGTGTTCCCACTGTCTGTGTGCTGTCTCAGATGCCTGTGTGAAGGGATTCTGCATGTGCTGTCGCACAACATGGCGGTCTTGTCGCCTTGTAACCCTTGATCTACCAGTTCGGGAGCGACCATCCGTGGTTTTGGTGGCCCGAAAGCGTTTGCTGAAGCCTGTAGATGGTGCGAACATTGACCTGGAAGTGATTGGCAACGGCTTGGAAATGAAATGGGGTTTAACGTCCTACTATTCTGCTCCTAAACTGGGCTAATTATGAAGACGGGGGCAACGGCTTGGAAAGTGTGGCCAGCGTCGAGTCTTCCAAGCGCCTGGTTCCTCTAAACATGTCGTTATGTCGCAATGTCTCGTAAAAATGTCGTATTGACGGGTTAAAATGTCGTCATGTCGTGATGTCGGGGTGTCGTCATGTCGGGTTGTCGTGGTGTCGGGTTATCGGCCATATTTAGGCTGGTTGGAGAAGGTGACAAATCCAGCTTTGTGGGAAGAAATTCCTACCCAAATGATTTCTTCATTTTCTGAAACAACTATGTCCCTAGTGTTCCAGAAAAATTTTCCCCGCCGACCGGAGTTGAGCAAATTTATTTACAGCATTTTGAAATTTTGACCCTCTGGGTCAACATAATGAAACTGAAAACCATCTATAACTTCAAAAATATCAATTTTACAGCCTAGAAATGTATTATCAACATATAGGAAAGTGATACCAAGGATTCCAGAAATGATGTAAAAAGTAATGTACGACGTCACCGTGACGTCAGAATACAAAATGGCGGAACTGTGACGTCACTGTGATGTCAAAATTCAAAATGGCGGAGACGTGTTGTGAATAAAGAGTTATTGTGTCCCAAACTTTCCACCGTACATTTGATCGGACAGACTGGCGGGTGAAAAGAAAGGTGGGGATCAAAAACATTATTATATGTCAAAGGGTATTCTCTTTATATAGTACCAAGACTGAATATACGCTAGAGAAGATAGGCAGTTTATACACCAACCAAGATAACTTAGTAGATAAACAAAAGGCTTTAGGCCTATATCGAGGCCTTTCCCATAACAAACAAACATGCAGGGCCTACACCATACATAAACCGGCTGGTTATGTGTCATAGCACAGACCTGTCACCTTCTGCATGCACATTGTCATGTATTGGGCACTGCATTCAATTATTTATCAGCCATGCATAGACCACGTTCTACTTTTCTAGGCCTAAGCCAGGACCCAAGCAGTCTATTGATTCTCACTATAAATAAATAGGGTCTTAAAAAATACTTATTTTGCATTTTCCAAGGCCAGTTGTACTAACTTCCTCCCCCGATTTGTCGAAAACATAATGTAATTTATGTATATTCAAAGAAAACTAAACATATTCTAATAATAAATTGAAACAACGGGGGCTGCCATCTTTGTTTCAAGCAATCTGATTGGACAATTGAGTTACTAGGTTTTACTGTGGCATACTAGGGAAATGAAGGAAGTTGCTAGGTTGTGCCATGAGTGTAACTGCTTACAAAATGAAAAGATTGGAATATCTAGTACAACAACAGGAAGCACACACATTAGTAACTACAAATTTGGTCCTAACTCAATTTTGATAAAAAAAAAATAAAAAAAGTGAGTTACTAGTGGACACATTTGCGCGCACGTTTAAGAACCCTGACAGTTTGAATTAAATATAAGAGTAGGCCTGTGGGCGGCTGTCCGGGAAATTTTTTCTTCATAGAACACTGTATGGCGTTTGAATTTCGATAGGGTCCCCCCTGCCCCCCGACTAGTTTTTTGTTTGTTTTAATCTTAATCTGTGCCTGTATATAGGCATATTGATTCGTATTATGTTTGTTTCTGAATGTTGAAATTTAAATAAAATAAAATTAAATTATATAACATAAGTTAAAACAATATTTCAATATATAATCTTGTTATGATATATAACCAATAATGGATACAGTTTTGATAAAAAAATAAAATACGGATTCGTTGATCAAGAAGGACAATACAATATATAAAAGAATTAACAATAGTGAAATATAATATAATTTAGTTTAAATAAATAATAGTTTCGTTCAAGATACCCGGACACGAACTTTTACACAAGAGGGACATTTCTCGGAAATTGCAAGCCTGTTTAACTAGATATATTTACTTTAGTGAAATATAATATAATTCAAATTTAAATAACAGTTACGTGAATCTCTCCTATACATATCAAACCTGTCCTGACATAAAATATTACCCGGACACGAACTTTTACACAAGAGGGACATTTCTCGGAAATTGCAAGCCTGTTTAACTAGATATATTTACTTTAGTGAAATATAATATAATTCAAATTTAAATAACAGTTACGTGAATCTCTCCTATACATATCAAACCTGTCCTGACATAAAATATTACACAATGAAACAGAACACCAAGTATATTATCTGGAGGGCTTAAAAGTCCAAATTTCAAGTAAATTAAGTTAATCCCCTATGTGTCTATTCCTCGAAATATGTTAAAGGGCCAATCCCAATAATATGTAGGAGAATAAAACTGCTTAATTTTGTGTTAAAGTCCCCTAAAATCCTCCACCAAAGGGCCGAGCAACTAACTCAATATTTGTGATACGTTTTCAGACAATTTAACCTGTCAGTCTTCATCTGGAAATGGAGACCGGTGTCCCAAACTCTATTATGTGGCTTATGGATAAACCAGACCTTTACTTTATAAAAATACTGTGTAGGTGAAATTTACCTTCGGTTATCAAGTACAGCACATGGGTCATTCATTGTATAGACATCTAAAGGAATGGGAATCGATTATCAGGTCACCCAACGAAAAAATGACCAGAAATCTTAAAAGGGTTACGTGTCCGGATAAGCATTTGTGAAGTTCACGTCCAAACGACTAAATATTGTGAGCTGAATGTTTGAGACAAGGTAAACACACCATTCCTCTATATTTTGGAGCTTAAATTTCAATCGTACTAAGACTTTAATATTTAAAATAACATTTACTGATCTAAATATTTTCATAAGCGAAATTCTATTATGACTTTCTGAATTATTAATCCATGTATACTTGGATCATTCACAATCTATGGCCCTCCATCTTGCACCCAACCAACCAAACATATATAAAGATAATAATAATCCATTTCGACAACCTGAATCACTTCCTACTACACTAATTTATAGAAATCTTGGTTCAAATATAATTTGAGTAAATGATGTTTAAGGTTATCAAGACGATAAAGTCGGTATTTAGATCACTTGGCTTGACCATAATCAACGCTCGATGTCATCGCTAGCCTGTGATATTTACTGGATTAGAACCCGGTCTGCTGCTTCTGATTAATTCAAGTTGACTGAAATTTCAGCAAATTTCCTTTACATTATCTAGTTCTTAACTATTATAGTAAGAACTAACAGCACTTTATCTAATAAATGTGCATATATTAATGCATCTATAGTAAAAGTGCCATTTAAAATTGTAATCCTGTTTATATATATATATATGACAAGGAAAGCTGTCTAGTCGTTCGGATGGGACGAAAAACCGAGGTCCCGTGTACACATTGGCGTGCACGTAAAAGATCCCTTGGCAGTTGGAATTCGATATAAGAGTAGGCCGTAGTGCCGCTGTCCGGGCAAAATTTCCCTCATAGCACACTGTATGGCGTATGCCCGTCTTCATTAGCCCAGGTTAGGAGCAGAAGAGTAAGACGTTAAACCCCATTTCATTTCATTTCATTTTATATATATATATATCTAACATATTCTTATTTTTCAACATTTAAGTCTTCATTATCCTAGCAACGTTACTTGTTAATCGAGACCCAGTCTTGCTACCCCATTTTTGAATTATATCATTAAATGGCAATCGTATTTTAATCCATTTGTTCATCTGCGCCACCCGGTGAGCTAGAGAGTTGATTATAGGCTTTTCATGTAAATAAATGTCTGAATAGTAATTATATAACATTTAAAGCCAAAATGAAAACCTATAATGGGGAGAATTAGGTCTTACGTAATGCATCTTTAATATTTACTGGGGAAACGTGATACGTAATTGTAACGCGTGACTTATTAATATACCATCGGTTATCTAAACACTTATGTATTTCATATTTCATGGAAGCTAGGCGTGTCAAGCTTTCTCCGTACCGCCAGGCTTTTTATTCAAATTTTTTTATTTGAATTTTGACATCACAGTGACGTCACAGTTCCGCCATTTTGTATTCTGACGTCACGGTGACGTCGTACATTACTTTTTACATCATTTCTGGAATCCTTGGTATCACTTTCCTATATGTTGATAATACATTTCTAGGCTGTAAAATTGATATTTTTGAAGTTATAAATGGTTTTCAGTTTCATTATGTTGACCCAGGGGGTCAAAATTTCAAAATGCTGTAAAAAATTTTGCTCAACTCCGGTCGGCGGGGAAAATTTTTCTGGAACACTAGGGACATAGTTGTTTCAGAAAATGAAGAAATCATTTGGGTAGGAATTTTTTCCCACAAATTTTCTACCTCGACCAGACTAATTCCTCTCAATACTATGATTATGTCCCGGGATTTTGCAGCGTTGTTTCTCCATGTCAGTAGTGCAGGACAAAGAGCCTGGCAAAGAACAATGTCTAGTATTGTAGATGGGACACATTGGCGTGCGCATAACAGAATCCTTCATAGTTGAATTTCGATGAAGAAATGCCACGGTCCATTGAAAATTTCCGTCATATCACTCTGCATAGTGTATGGCTATCCTCAATAGTCCGATTGGTTCGGAAAAGTAGGAAATGAAATGAGATTTAACGTCCAATTGTTCTGCTCCGGGAGCCACAGTGACTAAGTGAGTAAGGCGCTGGAAGTCGCGGGTTCGCTCCCGACGTGGTTTCCCCTTGTCACGAGTGCAGGAGGGCCTGACAAGGACAACTGTCTAGTCGTTCGGATGGTACAAAAAACCGAGGTCCCGTGCATACATTGGCGTGTACAAAAAGAGCCCTTGGCAATTCAAAATAAGAGTAGGCCGTAGCGCCGCTGTCCGGGCAAAATGTCCCTCATAACACACTGAATGGCGCAAGCCCGTCATTGTTGGCCCAGTCGGAGCAAAACAGTAGGATGTTAAACTCCATTTCATTTCGGTCGGCTCCGACTGGGCTAATGAAGACTGACATACCCTATACGGTGTACTATGAGGGAAACTTTACCTGGATAGGGGCGCTACGGTCTACTCTTATATTGAATTCCAACTGTAAGGGGTCTTTTACGTGCAGGTCAATATGTAAATGGGACCTCGGTTTTTCGTCCCACCCGAACGAATACACGTTATCAATTTTCCTACTTTCCTGCACCAATCGGGCTATTGAAGATGGGCATACGCCATGCAGAGTGTTGTGACGGAAATTTTCAATGGACCGTGGCATTTCTTCATCGAAATTCAACTGTCAAGGATTATTTTATGTGCACGCCAATGTGTACACGGGAGCTTGTTTTTTGTCCCATCTACACAACTAGACAATGTGGGCTACTTTGCCAGACCCTTTGTCCTGCACTACCGACAGGGTGAAACCACGCTGCAAAATTCCGGGGAAGTTTCTTGACCAACACCAGGATCAGAGTATATCATCAGTAAATTTTGTGTGGTGCAGTCCCCCTGCACTTACTAATATATATATATATGTTGTCGGGACTGACAGAACTGTGACAGAACTGAATTCCGCGTTACTCGATTGCAATTCTGTCAATAACACAGTAATGTTCGGGGCTTTATTTCTTAATAGCAGAGGGCTGATCGACGTAAAGTTATGAATGAAAAAAGGAACACATCTGCTTGGAAAAATTAAATAAATGTTATGAATTTACAATCAAAGCCTCATCCGGCATTTTTGCACACTATATAAATCTGGCCTGATTTCTATTTAGTAATTCTCTTATTGATTAACAGTGGGGCGTTATACCCAATTTCAAATCTTATAGATTAAAACAGTGCTTGATTTTGCTTAATTAAGAGTCCCGTATGATTTCTTTTCAGAGACTTTTGGATTAGGAATTGCTGTTGTAAATGACGTGTTTCTGTTATTCCTTATTTGTAGACAGATGATAATCAACACCAACAATGATAACCTGTAAATATATAAACATTTAATTACTTTAATTATGGAACGCGGTAACATGACTTGGTAACATCTGTCCAAATAAAGAAGGAAATGTAAGGACGGAGAGAATCATCTCTATATACAGCTCTGCTGTGGGCCATACTATATACCGGAAAACACCGTAAAAACAACCGGAAAACAACCGGAAAACACCATTTTATACTGAATACCGGAAAACACCGGAAAAACACTAAATACCGGAAAACATCTTAAATAGGTAACCCGGAGCCTGGTCCTCTGTGTGCGGTTTTGGATCAAGTGAGCCCCGATGAAGGATGGTCAAGGTCATTACGATGTTCGTTTTACAAATAGCCCCTCCCCCCCACGACAAAAAAAAAAAAAAAAAAATCCGATTTTTTTTCTCCAAAATTTTGTTGATACCTATTGTTTTGAATGTTTTAAAAGACGCAATCAGTCTACCTCCATCATTGGCCATATTTTATTTTGTATTTTAATTTTAGTTTTCAGTAAATTTCAGTAGATTTCAGTGTTTCAGTATTTCAGTAGATTAAACACTGCCCTCCGAGGGTACGAATTAGTGGAAGGTACGACTAGGCCAACTCCTCCCTAGGTAACAACAAATCGCATCATAAAACAGCAAGTATCAGCAAAAGCGAGTTAATAAATCTCTGAATAGTTCGAGTTGAAGTTCCAGGTTTAACCGCTATGTGTCCTAATCACCAAACGAAATGGATGCCACGCAATTCTCGGACAGGCTGTAATCTGAAAAGTGTCTATCCTTTCCAAGAGCTAACCATCTCGTTGGAAGGGCTAAAAATCTACTTGTTTCTGAGCTTACTTTCATTCCAGGAACAAATATAATCACTTGAACCATAATAATATTCAACATATTCCATCATATTCCGAGGGCCGCACACAGGATTTTTTTCTGGATTACTTTTCGAGCTTTTTTCCCCAACTTGTTGACCAGTTTTCCTTGAGAAAACCCCAACTTTCGCCCAATTGTCCATGAGAAAACTACATATTCTATCTTACTGCATTGACGGGAAGTGGTAAGCTGGACGTCTGTGAAAAGGGTTGATCGATAAATTTTCAAGGCAGCAATTGTTGTTTTTGTTTGTGAAATAGAGGACTCTAGCCGATGAGGCTACTTTCCCCCGAGAACCTCAGGCAACCAATTTGTTTTATGTACTACTATCGTAATAAAACATTACACATGTACTATGTTAACCACGTCCTGGTGGCTGAAGACTTACACCGAATGCGTATTCGGAAAAAAATGTCCCCGAGAAAATGTTTTTTTTCAGACAATCGATATTCGAGATGTCTTCTGTTGCACAAATTATGCTGCACTGTGTAAGAACTTGCATCCTTTGGTCTGAAGATTGTAGATGGAAAAGTATCATTTGCACTATTTCAAAGTAAACCTGCATTTTCGTATATCATCCCGTAATTTGTGATTAATGACAATGACTGTGGAAATAATATGGGTTGAGGAACAGAAGATCTATGTTCGTCTCGTGACTGGACAATTCCACCCCCGTCGCACCCTGACGATGATCCCTCCCGGAGCGGCGCGGCGCGCTCTCTAAAAAAATCTCGGGCACAGTTTACTCTTCTAAGTTTTCCGGTAGCTATTTATTACCCGGAGTTTGGTCCTCGTGTATGGTTTTGGACCAGGTGAGCGCTGATGAAATAAGTTCATTAACATATAAGCGAGCGATCGCCTACGGTCAGAGAAAAATTTCTTTTCAGATTTTTTTTAACAATTTCTTCTCCCAAATTTCTCTCAAAAAAAAAAATTCCAGTATTTTTTCCAGTATTTTTCTCTGTAAAATTATTTTCTACGGAATGTTTTTCTTGTAAAACCAATTTTTTTTTTGTGACAGAAAATTTTTTTCGTCAAAAATAATTTGAAGAAAAAAAATCGGAATTTTTTTTGGGGGGTGGGGGGCTATTTGTAAAACGAACATCGTAATGACCTTGACCATTCTTCATCGGCGCCCACTTGGTCCAAAACCGCACACAGAGGACCAGGCTCCGGGTTACCTATTTAGGGTGTTTTCCGGTATTTAGTGTTTTTCCGGTGTTTTCCGGTATTCAGTATAAAATGGTGTTTTCCGGTTGTTTTCCGGTGTTTTCCGGTATATAGTATTGCCGCTCTGCTGTGACGACTTGAAATGAATCTTGCATTCTTGTTTATTACGGTTTTAACGTCTAATACATTATTGATGATATTATGGACAATCAAGATTACTTACATATGAACAAAAAAAGAATGCGAAAAGAAATAAAAAAATATGGCAGTCGAAAAAGTCTGGTCCACGAAACTGAAATTTTGATACTATGAATTTTGGTATAAGTTGTCTGTTCTTAATGAAATCTAATTTGAACTATTGTGATTACCAAAGAGATTGGGTGATAGTTCGGGTCAATTTATTTTAAATGTACTCCTTGTCCTATATCTCATTGAAATCACAAAATTATTAAGTTTGTTCTAGAGAGTTAACTATTTGCTTTGAGAGGTACAAGGTCACAGCTTATATATTTCTGAATTTCAAGTTAACAATTGTAATGTTAAATATAATATACTTACATTATACATGAAAGTATTATGATAATAAGCCACTCTCTGTGGTTATGTTTACACGGGGGTGGAGTCGGGCCAGGAGACTTTGTGCAGCTGTATATACTTGTTAAAATCATCACCTAAACACACAAATAAATAAATGTAACTGGATGATCCATATATCCATATATTAATAATAATTATTTATATACGCTCACATTTTCTTGTGATATCTAACAGATCACAATGGTTCCATATATATAAAGTGTCGTCTGAAAGGAATTCACCACTTATATAAGTTTTAATAACAAATTGCTCATTATCATGATAAATGTGATGAACACAGTTCATATGATGAACAGGAATTCAGCACTTCTATAAGTTTTAATAATAAATTGCTCATTATCATGATAAATGTGATGAACACAGTTCACATGCCATATAATGAACACAGTTCACATGCCATATGATGAACACAGTTTACTAGACCATGACACTGGCCCATCCGATAATCGTTAACTGTCACTGGATTAGGAAACTGGCGTATCGCGGTGACCCCCTCTAGTGATGTCACAATTTTTATCCCATTTTGATGAAACTTAAACCGTATGTTTATAAACCAAGATCTCGGTTCCGTCAATATTCGCACAAATCGGACTGTAACTTCCTGTATTATGGCCCTTGGTTGTACGAAAAATCGCGTTTTTAGCTTGTGGTCCCTCTGGAGGTCACAATTTTTATTCGATTTTAGAAACCGTTCAAATATATCACCGTTGTTTGGGTTCGAATTTCGTGAAAATCAGTCCGAAACTGCCAAACAAAATGGCCGCTCTCTGTAATCAAACAGTGTAAAAGTATGTAATACCAAGATTGTGGCCCCTCTAGAGGTCACAATTTTTATCCGATGTTGATGAAACCTAAAATTTATGTTTATATTCCAAAGATGACAGTTCCTTTCGATATTGGCGCATATCACACGTTAACTTCATGGATTATGGCACCTGGTTGTAAGAAAAATCGCGTTTTTAGCTTGCGGAGCCTCTAGAGGTCACAATTTTTATCTGATTTTGATGAAACTTAAAACATGTCGGACTGTAAAATCTTGGATTATGATTCCTGATTCCTGATTGTATGCCTCTTGCAAAATGTGGGCGTATCTTGCATGCCAACCGCTTGTTTTATGAAACAATTAAAAATGAAATAAAATGGGGTTTAATATCCTACGTATACGTCATACGGCGTTTCCGTATACTCTTCGATGAATTCCAACTGGCATCTGAATTTACGAGCACACCTACGTGTACACGGAACGACTGTCAAGGGGAAACCACTCTGTAAAATCCCTATGAAGTTTCTCGGACAATACAGGGATCGAACCCGGGACCTCCTGGTTAGTGAGCCAACGTCTTACTCACTGAACCAATGTAAGAGGTAACTAAAGTGACTAAATAAATGTTTTATGTAATAAATATTATTAACGTGACATCATTTAAAGCATTTAAATTTAATGTCTATAAATCTCTTTTATTAGAATGACATCAATTTAAGCATTTACATTTAAAGTCAATAAATATAGAATGACCAAGTAGTATATTAGTACATAGAAAGATATAAATATTTAATGTCGGCTCAAAACATACTGGTTTATTGTGAGGCTAATATATGGTATTATATAGTTTTAAGAGGACGGAGAAGAAACGTAGTAAATTATACTAACATAAATAGCGCTGCCAGCGGGAAATTCTCCTTTAACATCCAGTTTACCCTCTTCACCTTTGTCACATCTTAAATAAACCCGTAATGTTCTGAAAAATATAAAATAAAAGCAGCTGAATCGTTTACCTCTCTGCATTCTATCTATAAAAGTTTTTTTTGTTTTTTTTTCGGAAATCGACATAAAATAATGGCAAATGCCCTACATATATTTCATGCCACATAAATGTTAGTGAGATATTGATGCAATAGTCGTAGTTTTGATGTGAAAATTATAAAACTGTGAACCTTTGATAATCACTAACAAAAATAACAATAGACATCAAACAGGTTAGAGTACGATTCTGACATTTCTGATTAATCTGTACGATGGGTAGGCCTATATAACGCTTATATTACAAAACATAATTATTTTTAACCCAGATTTGTAAATGAAACTGGATAAATGTTGTTTGTGAAAAGTCCACCAGGCAGAGCGTTATATTTATTATGTTAGTAGAATTTACTAAATTCTTTCTCCCATTTAAAGGGGAAGACCAACGGCAACGATTTTCAACAAGGTTTCCATAAATCTCAAATATACGGCCCTCATGTTGTTACAATATATTACTTAATGTCTCGCTCTCGGCCATTAAACAATACATAATCCCCTCTGTAACACAAGCAAAAAAGTTTTTGTAATCGAGGAAATGAAAGAAAAAGAAAAGATAGGTCGTTTACGTCGATATTATGTGCCAAAATGCACTATATTATATGTCTCAGGTGCCCATAAGACATGTTAAAAAACAATGTCAGCAAACACAAAGACATCGAAGCAGACGATGTACATGTCACTTGCAAGCTGTTAAACCAACCACGTGATGTAAACAATTAGCCATGTGGCGCGAATTGGGCCACAGCGTACTGTTCAGTATATGAGTGTACTAAACAATTTGTGTTTATATTTATCCTAATAAACAACCCATTTGATCAGATGTTTGGTCAAAGGACGACGCGTAACAAAAAAGAACAGTAAACTTTTGCCAAATCTGTATGCTTACTATAGAGAAATGAAATGAAATGGGGTTTAACGTCCTACTGTTCTGATCCGACTGGGCTAATAAAGACGGGCATGCGCCATCCGAACGACTAGACAACTTACTATAGAGACCAGTGAGAGAGTTGAACCAACTACGTCACTTCCGGTTTTAATAAAAATTAATTTCTCGCTTACAAATACATTTTGCTTGTTTTACAGGGGGATTATATTTGAATATATATTTAAGATTTATGGAAACCTTGTTGAAAATCACTGGTCTTCCCTTTTAACAGAGTGTGCGCGGGGATAAGTCGCCTTAGGTAATAAGGTCCGTCATTAAGTCAAGTGGTGTGATTACGATCCAATGATTGTTACCCTAACCTTGTGTGTTTCCCCCCGAGTGCAAGCGAGGTTTTTGAAACTGGAATGATTTTATTTGCGTTGAGTGAACGAAGATATCTCTGTCTGTCTGCCTGTCTGTCTGTCTCTCTCTGTCTCTCAACTGACCTTTTAACATCTGTTGTGGCATCATATTCAATATATAGTCCATTGGTGGCATCTACTGTAAACGCGGCGCTATCTTGAGTTCCTATACTATAATAATTAGTCATATCGGTTTCACATCCCTGAAAAAAATTAAAAGTGTACACGTGTATTTAATTTTTTATTGTTTTTCAATTTAGATTAATTTTATCATTATATAATCAACAAACTATAGTTCTCTATCTTAATTTTTGACAGTAATAAAAGATAAATTCTTTTTGACCATATGACAATTTGTCAGTATAGCTGTTTTCACGATTAGATATACGCGCCACGAAAATCCACCTCTTGCTGTACAAGTTCTTTCCGTCATGTTTATATTTCAGGTTCTCCATATTCTTTGATATCTATGCTCAATTACATATGCCATTATTAAAGTCCCGTCAGTTGAATATTATTTCCATTAGAGATAGTACAATTTTTTTTAAAGGCTAGGTGGAAATTTATTTCAGTTTCATTTTCCCACTGTGCCTACATGCGAAACATACGATCAATAATATATTAACATTGGCTTTAAAGACGTAATATTATTAAAGATGCCTTCCAACCTACAAACCGTGTGATTTGATGATATATTTGGACTAAAAACGTATTCAAACTATTTTATCTATCAAAAGTTTACTTCGAATCTCAATAAAAACATTTTAATCAAAACAAAATTACTCTTATCAACTTGAATCGCCCTAGTTATCTCGTGACTTGATTAATGGAGAATTTATTATCAGCTGGTATTTTTCGTTATAAATATCGACTCCTAAGTAAATTCCAGGATTATCCTCTGCCAACGTCCAGAGTCTACTGGACGTTTAATTCTCTCAATGTCCGCACAACTGTTAACCATTAGACCTACACATAAGAAGTTCGAATTACGTCACTTAAGCAGGCACGTAAACTAACAGCCTGTCGTTTAGGGACACCCATACATTTTTGTTTTGTGCGCGCCCATGGGTGTTTTTCGGGGAATCAAATATTTTCTAGTGAGATTGGTGTCTCTACTTTCCAAATAATATTATTATACCAAAATTGTCGTACTTTTATTTGAAACAACTACCCGGTACATACATTCGTCGGAATGTATCTTAACCTCCCACTAAACAGATTAACATATAAAATTCATCAAAATGAACAATTTTATAGTTGATTTTAAATAAAATAAGTCTAATTATTTTAAGTTTTCAACCCAGGCAAAACAAAATCAAAAGGGCTGGTATTAAAGAAATTCTGGTCTAACAGTCATTCGGATCGATCAATTCTTACTTTAGTTATGGCCATTTAAAGTTTACATTATTCCTATTGATTACACACCGCCATCTTTATAGTGCTACAAATTCTGCTATCTTTTTCGTTTAAGCCAACTCATGTTTTAATAACCCTAAAGTTGTATAGAATTTTTTAAAATCTGGGCCAGAGGTGGGTCAATAATCTGGTTTATGTCATTAAAAGAAAACTTACAGAAACTGCTGTACATCCACTTTCCGTGAATGAATAACACGGATTATAAGAAAAATAATAACTTTCCGCTTCATTTAAAACATCTTTAAACCTATAAAACATCAGCAATTAATATATAAGTAGCTCTTAAAAAACTTTTTCAACATCAGTTTAAAAAGAAAGAAATATACATAAAACATTAATATAAACATAATTATGTTCAAACCAAGAAAACACCAATATTTAACATGAACCAAAACCTGGCAGTAAATGTTTATTCAACCATCTTCTACGATTGTAGTCCAAAAAATCATGCAGAAATTAAGAAAAGGGATAGAGAAAATTGCTATATTTAGACGAACTACAAACCGAGATAGTACCGAGCAATCACCCAAGCAGAGTTGTCTTCCCTTGCAGTTCACACTATTCGAACGCTGAATAGCGAGACTTGTTTTGAAGAATGGGTACCGAAATGGTGAAATTTAATTGTGGTCTGCCTCCTAAAGAATTCCTCGATTCCTCTATGAATATGGTGATAACTTGATATACTCGTCTACTGTACAGCATAACACAGATCAATGGCAACAGATCACCAATTATTTCCCCATTTACTAATAATTATATTATCATATCCTAGACCGACTCTAACTATTTCCCAAATCTTCGTGGGGTTGAACGCTGTCTACCACAGATGGAGCCACACTGATCAGTAGTGAATATTCGCTAGGCCGCTACAATCACTTGTAGGGATGCCATCGGTGCGGCTTAATGAATCCCCAATATTAAATTTTTCCTTCTGCAAATTAAATTCTAGAACAATTTTTTTTTTAAGTATTACAAAAATAAATAAAGGTGTTTGAAGTATATGCAGGTTAAAAATATAGAACCATTTAGTGTAAATGGGTATGTAAAATGAGTAAAAGCACTATTCTGCCGCCGGACCAGATAACGTCTTAATCTTATGTCAATGATTGACGCCCCGTGATGTGACGTCACATGTTGAAAGCAGTCATAAGAAGACTTTTCGCAATATTTCTATTCGTGAGAGAAAAGCGAGATTTCAAGACGTATAGTTTAATTTTGTTCAAATTAGTTCTACACTAGTACACTACACAGTTTACACATTTAGAGAAATACACTAAAAAAGTAATTATGGATATGAAATTCACTGAACATAATAATGCAGGTATTGTCACTTGCATAAATGAATACTGTGTCCTTCACATCATAATTGTCCTTGTTTAATTTGCTTTTCTCGGTGAATTCATGTAGGAAAGTTCACCTTCACTGTTTAGTTCAGTTTATTTATAACTTTTACACGAGGAAGTTTTCTAGAAAATGCACCGGAAGTTGTAATACTAAAAGGGAGATAAACTGTGGATAATTTGTGGACAAACCACAGCGATAATCAATAAGCTACAAGGCCTTAAAGAGAGTAAACACGAACAACCTCTGTGATACAAATTGAGATGGAGCAGCATGTGGCAACACATCTTGTCCTAACGTAGGTATGAGGTTCACAAACTTTGAGTAGCATACAAGCAAATTTGCAACTTAACCAACCTCTTATCTCTCGTTTCTTTCCGCCTCAAAATCATGAATATTCACCAAAACCTGGCAGAAGAAGTATCTTCAAACCACCTTTTCGATTCTACACCAATAGTAAAAACAGTTCGCCATGTATAAGGGGGAAATAGAAAGGGAGAGAAGGATTAAACTAACCTTGGTCCTTCCTATGTTAATTAGAAATAATTTGTGAGCTGTGTCCATATTGTATTTAGCAACAGATCGAGATTACTTACTTTGCAGTGAAGTCAGTGGACGCCAAGGGAGACAAATCTATGACACCTTCTGAATTCCTACATGAACATGATGTTAATTTAATACATTCGTCTACGTGTTCTGCATCAACAGTTACATAGAATAACATGAAAAGTAAAATCTTCACCCATGAACATGTAACAACCATTTTGATATTAGTTGATAATAATTGTTATCTAATATGCACATAATATTTATTACATAAGTATTACATGTCATGCGTTATCAAATTCCAGAATACACCACGCGTTATCTTGTAATGATTCAATCCAGTAATTTTAATACGGTTGTTGGGAAGGTAAGGTGACTGCTTATAAAAGATCAACATACCATTAGCCCCCTAGTTTGACAAACCCCGATCCCACCCCATCGTCACCTCGGGAATCTAAAAATATATATTCTCGTTGACCTAATTCAAAAAGATGCCCATACAAGTTCCCACACCCCCTTAATCTTTATTATCATTTACAAAATACAAAGTCTGTTTTACTACGTAGTTAGTAATAAAATATGTAATACACATTTGATCATAAACAAGGCGTTATCTTATAAAGTGCACCTGATTTTACCTACAGGGATGAATCGAGAAATTTTGTTTGATTAGTTGCAGTAGCATATTTATCAGCGTATCTGCTGAAATCAAACGCCAAATGTGGGAACAAGTCGCGGAACCTCGAGTCCGAGTCGAGTCCCAAGTTGCCGCATCCCGAGTCCGAGGCGAGTCCCAACTCGCTGACATTAGAACCAAGTCGAGTCGAGTCCCAAGTCTTCACAAAGCCAGTGTTCGGTTCAAATCGCCAGTTCATCAAATGAGTTTGCAATTCATGGCGAATAAGACAAGTTAGAGTTATGCATCCTCGCCGTGAATCGAGTCTTAAGCTTTTTCAAGTCGCGAGTCGTCACGATTGTCCCGAGTCGCAATAAATATTTCAAAAGACTATATGGTACTATTATTACTATACATGTAGATGAAATGGAGGTTTATCAATATGATTCTTTGGAACAACAGATATCCACTTCGAACCACTTCGCCCATTACACATTCAAACGAAGACAGCAAAGCATATAGCCATATGTGACCAACAAGGGAATATATTTTATAGATATGCATATTTTACACACCATATCCAGAATTAGCCGAACGCTCGTGTCGGTGGTTAGTATGACCTGTAAACATTGCCAATTGGAATCGATGCAGATCTCTACTAGAATAGATCTCATTTGTTTAAGACATTCGAGGGAATACCCGTCTATCGAAGGAACAGTTTTATAAGCAATGAAATGGCGACACGTTCATAAAAACGGATAATGTAAATGATCATAAAGACACACACACATATATATATTTGATTTATTTGACTTGTAACTGTTGTGAAGCCGTAAAACCACATAACAAGGTTTGCATCAACATTTTGGTATATTATTGTATATAATTTGTTTGTTGTGACTGCATGACAGTTTTTACGCTACAATTATTTCCAGACGATGGAAATAAAAAAGGAATTCAACCGTACAATCTCTTACAATAGTCTAATTTTGTATAACGGTCCCAGTCTGTAACTTATCACTATTTCGGTAAGGAAATAAAATAGTAATTCAACCATATAATCTCTTATAAAATAATAATCTTTATTTTGTATAACAATCTAATTTATCACTATTTCGGTACGTATTTTGATAATAAAATTTATGTAGAATATTTGTATCTGGATGTAAGTTGGTATGTCTAGAAATCATCAAACCAATTCCCATTAATAAAAGTAGTATCACCAGCATCACCATTACCCTATAATTATAACCATATAATTATAATCATATTATAATTCATCACTATTACCATATACTTATAATCATATTATAATTCATCACTATTACCCTATAATTATAATCATTTTTAGTTTTTTATCTACTCTTTGATATAGGTAAAAACAAAGTATTGAATGGGTTGATAGAGTAGTCTGTATACGAATACATGTTTATTCGTATAAGACTAACCGAGAGTCCTTATGTTTACTAATTTGAGTTTCAATTTTGGTGTACTGTGAACATTGAAACACAAAATCGGTTATATCTTTATGATTAATGATTGATTTTTTATATAGAGCGATTAAGCGGAAGTCAGAATGTTTACTAAATTTGCTTTCAATTTTGACTGACTGTGATGATTATCATGACATTTGCTCTATCTTTACTTATAAAACAAAAGATAGATTGCCATTCCAAAAATCAAAATATATGTAATCCAATGAAATTGGCACAATTTTAAGACTGTAGACAATTGAACCCCTACAAAATATTCTCTTTGTATGCATACATTTATAGCAGATTTTCTGTCTGCATAACATGTGGATATTTGGGGACGACACACGACAGTAGCCATTAGGCGCTGTACTTACTACTATTAAACACACTGATTATTTGCTTAATGCATGATACGAATTGAAAAAGATATGAGGTAACTTTGCCAAATACTTACACAATACATGTAAATATCAATGTTACAGTATTGATTGTTCTGTCGTTTGATGATGGCATCGATGGTATTAAATGCGTAGACAACGACCGCCCTTCTTTTCGATTCTCCATCAGACTCTCAACTGGCATAAAGTGAAGACTTTGTGATCCTGGCACAGGGCATCCATATCTACTAATAAGTTCAAAATGCTGAAATTAAAAAGAAAAAATATTTTATTGTTTATGATTGCAAAATATAAGATAAAGGACCATTAGCTAAACGACCAGGTCGGTATTTCAAGACGATATGACTCCACTAGACCACCAACGGAAATGCAACATTTGCTTTCTCATTGACAGGTATTCAATAAATATATGCTTTTTTTTTTTAGTTTTAACACGGATGAAAGGCATTTGAATTTTGTTATGGACCCGAAAGTTGATACCCTGTACCCACATTTCCAGCCCTCACCTACTTGGTCCACCCTTGAATAAAAGCCAGTTTTATCCAAACAGATTGCTGATATCGGGACATATAATAAATTTTAACAGAAATAAAAAAAAAAAAATTCAAACTATCTGCTCATGGTAATTTAATTATCAATTGCGATACTATAGGTATGGTGGTGTTTTATTGGTATGATATCATACTATAGGCATGGTGGTGTTTTATTGGTATGATATCATACTATAGGTATGGTGGTGTTTTATTGGTATGATAATTGTAGGTATGGTGGTCTTTTATTAGTATGATCTCATATTATAGGTATATATGGTGGTGTTTTATTGGTATGATGCAGTATGGTGGTGTGTTATTGATATGATATAGGTATGGTGGCGTGTTATTGGTATGATATCATATTACAGTATGGTGGTGTGATATTGGTATGATATATTTATGTATGGTAGTGTTTTATTGGTATCATATATTGTATGTATGGTAGTGTTACATTGGTATATAATATTATAGGTATGGTAGTGTTTTATTTGTATCATATCATAGGTATGGTAGTATTTTGTTGTTATACACATAACAACATAAATATCATCATTTTATTATCTACAACGCATGGGCCATAGAAAAATGTCACGTGATTAATTGGTTTACTTTACTTTAGTTCTGATCGTGACAAGTCTTAGAGTATACCTTCTATACTTACATAAAACGTTGGTGGAGATTCTGAAATAAACTGTAATCTTCCTTCTACTGTTTGGTCGCATACTATCTTTATATCAGACGTCCTGTCAATAATAATATTTATTAATATTATAAAGATTAGGGAGATCCGCGCTGCTGATAACAGAAACACGTACACATTGTCAGTAATTCTATCAAATCAACTGAATAGGCCCTGATACTCATTAAAGGGTCTTTATTATGTTACACAATACCTTGAACAGCAGTTCATTTGTTCAGGGTATATATTAATCTTCAACACGAAGAAAGATTCGTCGTTAAAGTCCATGGAAGAAAAAAACCGAATAAGTTTGTCACGGTGTACACGATGTTTACGAAGAGTTTCTAACGTCAGTCAGAAGAATGGTGTCTCAAAGATTTCTCTCTTTAAACCAGCTAGATCTAATTCTTAAGGCCAACTCAAGATTTCGTTATGGTCGCTGAGATTTAAATAAGGTTCGAACACGTGATTGCTGTCGTGATTCTAGGTTAGGGTTAGGATAACCTTAGGCTAGCTTAGATTGGGTTCTTTCGTACTTAACAAGTACAAGAATTTCCCAGAATTTAATCTAGTTAAAATTAGATGTTATTTTCGTTCCATTCTTATCGGGTAGTCAGTTCATTAACCCCTAATAACATTAAGAGGTGCGTGTTTTGTTACTTTGTCGATAGCATAACAATGCGTTCGAACTGGATAGGATAGCCTATCAAATATTTTAATAATCAATGCACTTTAAAAGTTTTCGCAGAATTTTCAGTACCGTAGCTTTTAATTGGAAGGTCTATCTGGGGGTTAATGATAGCATCCAATGCAATATGTAGTCTAGTAATTAAAAAAACAAAAAATGAAATATTATCCAGGATTCTACTATGACTGCAGGTATAATTTGAAGAGAACCATTACATTAAATGCGACGTGTACATCTAAAAGAGTTATTTATTCATATGCTGTTATTTACCTTTGAATATCAGTATCAGCTGAATATTCTATTATAAGTACTCCATCTTGTGATAAATATTCTATTGAATTGTGTGTACCAAGATTGAAGGAATCTCCTCGTATTTTATCATACTGGCAAATCTAATAAAATATATCAAACAAATAGAGTTATAAACATTTTATTAAAGGCTTACCAAGACCAATGATTATTCATCGGCGATTTTTTCGACACCGATGAATAACCTTTGATTATACAGCCCAATTGAATGTCCCCAACTTATATTGTAAATATCCTTATCCAAATGTAAATCTTTTTGAATGAAACTGTTTTAAGACGTTGTTGCGTACCACTATACATGTATTTAATTGGGTGTAAACCAATAACTGTATAAATATAAACATAGTCATGTATCCATGAGGCAATTGGTGAATTCTCGTACACGACCTACAATCGCCGAGAAAGCGGCGAAAATGTAATATCGGTGATGAGAAATCTGCGACGGGAAATCTGCATGTTGTGCGCTGAATGTTTTGACCGACGAAATGTCGACGACAAGAAATTGGATTGTCGGTGACAAATAATCATTGGTGGGTGTAGACCTTTTTTTTTGGTGATGGGTAGCTCTCATTGTTAAAAGAGCAGTCCAACATATATGTTAGGAAATAAAACTGGTTAATTATGTATACGAAAGTCTCGTGAAACTATTTGAGGACCCGCGATGTTTCCAAACACTAGTATCTGGATAACCCTGCCCTTAAGCGCCCAGCGCCCGCGTCCAGTACTGTGGTTGACGTGTTTATCAGCTCACCCTTCAACCGTGAACAATACGAAAATGATTTTAATGAGTCACGCAGTTGTAAAATATTATTAAATAAAATTTTCAGAAAGGTAAAAAAGGTCATTGTAAATATTTTACATCCTTAAACCCACTTGCATAAATGTATACTCCGGACATATCATGTATGGTGGTCAGTACTATACATATCTGTTAGTGTTACCTTCACTGTCTCGCCGCCTCCATAGTTAAAGATCATTGTGCCTATTTTGTCATTTTGATCTTAAATAAGAAAACTATTTTAAAGAATACTACCCTACGGGTCTCAATGCAGTGGAATAACATTTGACAGTAGTTTAGGACCAGAACTTACCGAAAGATTTTGACATGCCTTTTCATTAAAGCTATAACATGGATTCCAGGAAAAGGTAAATAGCCCCTTTGGTTCTATAATTCCTGTAAATCTAAAAGCAAAATAATAATAAGTGAATAATAAAATGTCTAATCGGATAAAGCTGCGACCCCCAGTTAGTTTGCATCCCTAAATTGGGTTTTGACAGGAAGGGTAGTCTACAGTGACCCGTATTTACCAATCAAATTGAAGTAGGGTAATTAAATGTTCGCAGATGGTATTGATATCGGCTAGAGAGTTAGTATGAATATACATTCATAGTTTAGTTGACATCGAACAATTGTAGTAATACGGATGGTGGGATTTCTGCAAAAGAAAAGATATGCATGATAAGATCATGGCCTAGACTAATTATAGTGTGCAGATTCATACACAAGTAAAATAACACGTGAAACGGAAATCTGTGATAATATGAAACATGCATTGAACTTTAGGTTAATAAACACATTTGTCATATGTCCCATATTGGGATGCATGGATGAGGCATGTCCATTCTATATTTGGCATCGTCACGTGTTCATTAGGCTTAGTGACCAATCATAATAATTAATTACGTAATGTTTGTCCGATTAAATAATAAATATCAAAAGTCAAGGCATATACAATGTTTTAGATTTGAGCGATTCTTTAGACCACCAGATAAATTCTAGAGGAGAGGATGTAGCAAGTTCTATCAGTTCGGATAGGAGTGCGAGATAGAGAGAATGGCTTTATTTTTAATCTCTGCTTGTAACATATGTATCCAGCTTGATATAAAACTGTAGATACCGTACTTTTGTTCCTGTCAACTTGTTTACTAGGACTGATAAAAAGATATACATAACGTGAGATGGTAAAGAAACATATAAAGATACGCCCTAACCAGTTAAAGAATTGCGGATACAACCAGAGACAATACTAGACGATCAAGGGCTATTCAAAGATATGTAGTACGAAAAGAGTGCATGGGTCATACTCATACGCCGGATGTGGCGACCAGTTTTGAGGAGGATACGGTTGCTTTCCACGTGTGGCAGACAAGTAGGCCAATAGAATATGCCCTGAACTTCGATTGTACAGGCGAGTAACTGTGATCATAAAGGAAATTCCCAGTTTTATCCTAACCCTACACTAGACGTATAGAGTTTCAAACAATTGACCCATCTTACAGCGTTGTAGGGGGCTTTGTTATTAACAATGATATTGGATCAGTTTAAGTTTAAGGTGAAGCAAAGTTGAGTTAATCTTGGATTAACTTGAGTAAATCAACCAACAGGGTTTACATGTGCACACAGCTCAGAAACACTTCTTTAAAATTGAGTTAATTAGCTAGGTGTTCACGTTTTGCTTTAAGTAGGGCATTGAATGACACAGCAAAACACACACAGTATCATGATTTCTGTAGACTATGTTCCTTTTCTTAGACCCAAAAAACTTTAAACGGTACAGACGTTAAACTTTTGAATTAGAATTCGGGAAGAAAAGGGAAAAATCGTGCTTAATTTTTTTAGAAACGTAAAAACACTGGGAATTATCCTTTTTGTGGCTCAGATAACATACAATTTTTAAATAAAAAATAGCTAAATTTGGAGAACAACGCAAGACATGACTTTATTTGATTTAAGCTGTTGAATTTAGAAGTTTTTTGCTGTGCATTTTTATCCTTGCCCCCACTGGGTTCTTAAGTGCACTCAGTCTGCAAGGTTCAAGTGGACCTCTATATCATTAAAAGGATAGTGATAAGATAACATATATAATTAAAATAAACTAACCTCGGATTCCCATCTTTATTTCCAAGAGGATGCAAATCAATCACCCCATCCACCGTTTCACAGGAACAAAAGCTTCGCGGAGCACATGTTTTATACTGAGAACTCCTTGCTAATGCGACATAATTTATAAGAAGTAGCCAGAAAATATTACTTATCATACTGAGTTACTGCAGGTTATCAAAGATCAGTATCTATCAACATTATCATTTTGATTCAGACGTATTTACATTGCGTATACCATACAGATATTGTCAAGTTGCTCGGTCATATGGCCTCCAGACTCAAACTTGGATCACATGATGTCTGCTAAATTTAAACATCACAATCAAATGGATTTAAAAATAAAATATTTTATTACATTATAATATTCAATATATCAATAGAAGAGGATGTGTGGTCAAAGGCCCCCAAGACTCCGTGGCTTAATGTTCACCGAATGGACTCAAAACGAAACCAAGCGAAACAGACGTCAAGCAAGTGAGGTTCCCTTCAATTGTCGATAGTGGCAGTAGACCCCCAAATCTCCATCACAGTGCTTCATCACATTTTTTCTGATCTGCCCTCAAACGTGTATACCACTTAGACTTGATATCGGCTCTTTAATGACGGCAATATAATATTTAGGATAAACTTTAGGATATAACTGTTTATATGTTACTAAATCTGCACGACCTTTGATCACAATATTGGCGATAACAATAAACAAATGATAGGATCGCCAATCATTTGGTAGTCAGTAACAGTAGCCGCTTTATTATGAATTGAATATAGATAAGATAGCCACAAAGCTGTCCCATAATACCGAGTGTTATTTGGCATCTATGACCCCATCAAAACAATACCCACCAAACAGTCCAGAATAGATGGTCATAGGTATTTAGATAGATAGATAAATAGATATTTTTTAATATCCACTTGACAAAACCCAAGAGGATGGACAGGCGACCCTACTCCTTGTCACGCACAAGGGGGAAATTAAAACCACGCCAGTTGACTCAATGACAGACTGTGCACGTGCTAACCATTCGACCATCCACCCCCTCAATTTGTTTCATGAAATCATTTAAGTTTGTTGATATGATGCATGTGTAGAATGGACATTATATCTATAACATACCATTCTTTGTTGGTCACCTTTTGCAATGCACTGGGCGCTATAGATAAAAGAAACGCTCTTGTCGATGATTAGTAGGACTGGAAAGTTTTTATAGACAAATACGTAAATTGATATTGATATCGTGATATTTTAGAGTGGCTTGGTGTCATGGAGAACTGAAAAAATAGAAGGACAGGTTGGTATATTATTTTAAGCAGATCCAGTTTCTAAAAAAACAAAAACAATGTACATCTGTCAGAAATTTGCATCATTGCATTGTACCGGATTTTTTCAAACCATTATAAAAACTTAAATTAGTGCCTACAGCCTATTTACAAATCCTATCAATTATTGTATTGAATGTTAAATAGTCTTCTAAAAGAACACAAAATTAACAATAATAAAATATTTAGGTCCTTTTTCGGCGGTGCGTTTTTGATCGTCGGTGGGCGGGCAAGGGCAAAAATGTATCATTCGTTTTATACTGGATTCGCTTATCTTTGTAGGTGGACCGAGGCTACGACAATAAACAACCACATTTAATTTAGAAAAATTTAAAAATAGTCTCAAAACTCATCTTTTCACAATAGCCTTTAATTGATATCTAATACATGTATATTTATCCATAGTCTATTATCTGTGATATATGTCTATTTTAATTTAAGTGTATTTTTTCTATTCTTGTGTATTTTTTTTATGTACATTTTTGTTTTACCTTGGTAACTATTTACATTTGTATTTTATGTGTATTTAGTTTTGATATCTATACTTATGTTTTTGTATTAAATCGTAAAGCGCTATTGAGCACTATAGTGGAAACAGCGCTATATAAGTGTTCTTATAATAATAATAATAATAATTGTGGGCGTCTAAGAAACAAATGAGAGTTTCATATTTTTATGAAAAAAACGACATTTTATTTTATTTCTTTTTTATACAATCAATACCACAAATAACAATAACATAGATAATAGACAAATTATTCATTTCTTTGGGTATTTTTTTTATATTTTATTAATATATACTGCGGCCTGGTGCCATTTTGAATATATTGGCCAATTTACCATATAACCAACCTATCGTTTAGCCAATGAAAGAGATACCCTGTCTTGTACAACCAGGAGCAATAATCCAGGAAGTTACGTACGGATGTGCACTATTCTCAAAGGAACCAAGATCTTTGTGATATAAACATAAATTTAAAGTTTCATCAAAATCGGATCAAAATTGTGGCCTCTGGAGGATCCACAACCTTGATATACCATATATTTACACTATTTGGGAACTATAGAGGGACTACAAGCTAAAAAGCAATTTTTCGTACCATCAAGAGCCATAATTCAGGAATTAGTTATAATCACGTTATAAACATGCATTTCAAGTTTCATCAAAATTGGATGGAAATTGTGACCTATAGAGTGTCCACAAGCTAAAAACGTGATTCTTCGCACAATGAGGGGCCATGATCCGTGAAGTTATGGTCCGATACATGCCGATATCGACAGGATCCGAGATCTTTGGGAGATAGACCTATATTTCAAGTTTCGTCAAAATCGGATAAAAATTGTGACCTATAGAGTGTCTCCACAAACAAATTGTGGACGGACGGACAGCGGCGACGACAATGCGGACGTATAAAAATGGACAACGACGTGGTTATATTTTCGTGAAGTACGAAATAGCGACATAATTTTAATAATACTATAATAATGTAATCCCAGATACAAAAGAAAAGTAACGCTATGAAAACTACTGAAACGCGACTAAGTGTCCTGGAAAAATTAAATATACTCTGCTCTCTGTACAACACCGTCATTATTTCAAGTTGAGCGTCTCTTACATATCTTTTGTTTCTAAATTGATCATTCTAAGTGTCATCTCTATTAAAAACGAGTTATCGTCGTCAAGGAAACCGTTATCTTTATTCGCTAGATCTTCCCATTTGATAAAAGTTTGGCACCAATTACCAGGTAAATCAGTGGTGTATGGGGGCCTACCGGGGTCGTCAATCATTTTTATGGATTGGCTTTTATCTTTAAAGTTAATAAGTTTTAAGTTGCATTTAATTTTACAAGATGCAATGCGGATAGGATGAGCATCTTTATCCTTAGTTAAATACGAATTAAGATCAATATAAACATCTAATGTCGACCCAATTTCTTTTTCTTCTTTGGCAACAGTTATACACCAAGGAAGGCCTTGAATTATGACATGGTCACCAGACAAACTTTTCCCACTTTGTAAAACTTCATCATTAATGTTAAAACTACATGTAAACGTTGCTTGCTGTAAACACTCCAATCTTCCCAATAAATTAATTATAGTGTTGTCAATTGTGCCTTCGCTGAAATATGTTAAATTAACGTTGGGTATATCTAAACATTTCAAATCGACTTCGTCCATTTCTTTTTGAACCACATATAATCTATCTATAACATGAGCAATAGATTTCTCTTCCAAAATATCTTCAGTACACTTGATAGCGGCTTTTAGATTTTCAATTAATGTTTTTATTTCCTCTATTGGCTCTGTTAATTTTGCAATTTCTTCACCACGTGACTTTTGTATCTCTACTTTCATATTTTCGCCGTGTTGTTTAACTGTAGTGCAGATTATTTCAACTTGATTATCAACATTTCTACACGCTGTGTCTGCAGATCTGTTGATGTCTGTTAATGTACTAGTCAAGCATTCTGAATATGTATTGAATTTAACAATCCGAGCTTCTAAATCACGGTTTAAAGTTTTTAACTTTTGTCTGGTGGAGATCTGTGTGCATTCATCTTGTAGATCTAAAAAACCGTGACCATTGTGATCCTTAATAAAACATCTGTAACACATTGAAATCAGGCAGTCATTACAGTGGTATTCGGCTTCTCTATCTTTGTGTTTGGTACAAAAATCCCACAGCCTTTCATCTGCTGGTTTATCGATGACATCTTTCATTTTGACTAGAATATGACGTTGACACCCTTTAAAAGAGTCGTGTGTTATTCTACAAGAACTACACATACATTGTTCACAACTCGTACATCTCACTTCAGACTCAGTTCCAGATTTACAAACCTCACATTGTGTAACTTCAGCCATGATCCAGCTTAAATATGATAAACAAGGTTCTAATTTCTTTTACCACGTGTTGCAAATGGCCGCCATTTGGTTAAATACCCAAGGGAAATAACTCTAATGTTACATTATTTGCCCATTGACTTCAATGTTAAATAGCTGTAACATCACAGGCTGTAGCTTTTTGCTTAACATTCCGTTGGTTCCAATCTTTATAGGCACAATGGGGACCACATTTGGCAATCTCCTCATCATAATTTTGTAGGGGGTTGACCGTTTAGATTTTTAGCTACGGGGATTTGAAGTTGACTGGGGTGAAAATCTCACTTCCGACACAATGATTGCTCTGCAGAAAGACACTTTACACCCACTGTCCCTCTGCTCTAATATCATCAGTATTACCCCAAACTGCTTTGAAATTGCAAATTTGATTCCTTTTCTCCAATTCTAGACCAAAAAGTCAACCCAAAAATGCAGGAAGAGGGGAGAAAAAAATTAAGGGAAAAATTGTCTATTTATAACTCGCACTACCTTCGTCCATCATGAAATAACATAATTACTAGTCTTACTCCATTAAAATTGTTATTGTCAATATCGAACGTCTGTCATCAGACACACAAGTCCAGGAGAAAAGGAAATTTTTCTTTAAGATATATAATAGTTAAAGATAGAGAGGTTGGCATGGTTATTATTACGTTCGAATTAGATATATGAATTCGCGATTTAACGTTTGATTATAAAAATCATAAGTTGTTTTTATGAACATTTTCTACTCAAACTTGGTAGATGGCAGATGAAGACAGGCTGTTCTAAGTTAGGTGGGTAGCTGAGGGTTTTGTTGTTAACGTTTTAATGTGGCGAATCATAAAATTATATTCACATACATAACTAAAAGCAGAGAGAGAGAGAGAGAATACACGTAGCGGTACTGTCCTAGAAAATTTAAAAAAATGGATTCTGAGGTATATTCTGGGCGAGTAAAATAAAGTTAAATAAAGTAAATATATTGAATTAGAACATAAGTTTTAATTTTAAACTTCAATCAAGGTACGAATCCCAGGCAGTCCTTTTTAAAAGACAATCACTAATAAAAGGCTATATCAGAAACCTTTAACCAACAATAATCAAGCTACGAACCCAAGTCAATCATGGGAGCTGCGGTGGCTCAGACAGTAAGATGCTGACTCGTATAAACCAGGAGGTTTCGGTTCGCTCCTGGTGTTGCCCGAGAAAGTTCATCTTGTTTCCCGACGCGGTTTTCCCCGTATCTCACAATGGGTCAGGACGGAGGGCCTGGCAAGGATAGAATTTATTCCTTTGATGGAGTAAAAGAAAAACCACGACCAGGTGTACACATTTGCGTGCACGTAAAAGATCCCTTGACAGTTGGAATTCGTATTTAGAGTAGGTCGTAGAGCCGCTGACCAGGCAAACTACCCTACCGTCGTTGGTCCAGTCAGTGCAGAAAAGTAGGACGTTAAAGGTACATTGTCCCGAAAGTGTTTATCGGGTGGTTATTTCCAACAAAAGTATGGAAAACGTGGTATATATGGAAAGTATGGACATCCAATCTTACATGTACTAGAAAATTACTGGACGACCCGAAGCAAGCACTGGGCAAATATGTCAGGGTATCACTAACTGGCAACCCGATTGTTGGTGCCAGCTTATTGGGTGCTACCTTGACTGAGGGAGCGGTTGTTATTTCTTTATCAAATGGTTACGCGAACACTCTGCAATTAAATGGCAGAAAAAGAAGTTGACAGAAAATATTTAAGTATTTACTTAGGCCTCGATATGTATGGTAAATGGACAGTAAGTAATGAAAAATACATTCTGAAAAATGGAGCCCCTCCCCCCACCCCCACACAAAAAGAAAGATCACACCACACACTCACCCACACACACGCAAACTCACACACACGCACATCTTTGATTTTATTTATATAGACATATGAAGTCTATGGTTATCACTTTATATTATTCTGTGCAACACTTACGCCAACAGGAGCAGACACGAGTAACTTCCGGTATAATATAGTAACACAGTAATGGTCGGGGCTTTATATAATAATAATAATGCTTTAATCAGTAATAAGATCATATGATCCATAGATACAAAATATTTCTATATACATATTACATATTAGCCGAAACTATTTACAGAACTGAAAACATTAAAAGTTGAACTTATATAATAATGATATTTTATTAAACAATGATAATCATGTATAGTGCCTGTAACATAATTAACTAATAAAACTTCATAAATCCAACGTCTGAGAGAAAGTGCTTTTTGGAGATATGTCGATAATGACGAAACTGTGTTAAAGTCATAATCAACAATATATCTTAATATATAGTAGGGGACTGATCAAAGTAGAATTATGAATGAAAAAATGTACCATCTGCCAAGAAAAGTTAAATAAATATTATAAATCAAAGCTTCAATCGGCATTATTGCACACTATATGATCTCGTCTGATTTCTATTTAGTCAATATCTTATTCATCAAAACAGTGCTTGGTTTTGCTTAATTAAGAGCCCCGTATGATTTCTTTTCAGAGACTTTTGGATTAGGTGCTGTTGTAAATGATGTGTTTCTGTTATTCCTTATTTGTATACAGATGATAATCGATGATAATATTATCAACACCAACAATGATAACCTGTAAATATATAAACATTTAATTACTTTAATTATGGAACGCGGTAACATGACTTAGTAACATCTGTCCAAATAAAGAAGGAAATGTAAGGACGTCGAGAATAATCTCTATATACGGCTCTGCTGACGACTTGAAATGAATCTTGCGATCTTGCGATTACAGTTTTAACCTCCAATACATTATTGATGATATTATGGACAATCAAGATTATTTACGTATGAAGTTGGCATAAACAAGGGTAAAAAACATAAAACAGTTCTTGTATGTTCTTCTCTGTCCCTTTGTAATATCCAGAACAAAAAGCGAAGAGAAATAAAAGTATGGCAGTCGAAAAGTCTGGTCCACAAAATTGAAATTGACTTTACTAAACAGCAAAAAAAAAAAAAAAAAAAAACCTCAACAACAACAACGTCAGTACGATTTCAAAATCAGAAAGGCACTTTAATCAAATCAGTCTAGAAAACGACTTACCACATGGACTAAAGCAAGTTTTTGTGAACAGTATATTGACACATAAGGGATTAATTCATCACAATTCCAAGACATTACGAGAAGGTTAGAGTCTGTACACAGTCTATACATCAGTATCTGGTATGTCCACCGCGAGTGTCAATAACAGCAGCGCAGCGTCTGTACATGGAGTGGACCAGACGAATGACGAACGCCATTGGCACCTGGCCCCACACTCTCAGAAAAGCCTGACGCAATAAATCGACTGTGTTTGGTCTCGGTACGACGTTATTAAGCCTCTTCTGAATTTCATCCCAAAGATTTTCAATCGGGTTTAAGTCCGGGTTCAATCGGGTTTAAGGGCTGGCCAGTGCATAACGTTGACATCGTTCTGCTGTAGAAAGTCCCGAGTAACTTTGGCGGTGTGGGCACGGGCGTTGTCATGCTGGAAAACGTTGTTTCAATGACGTGCGAAATGTGGTATGACGTGGGGTCTGAGAGCTTGATCGATGTAGCGCATTGCTTTGATGCCGCCCCCTCTCCCTGGACCAAGATTTTGGAACACCACAGGACCCTCTCTCTGGTTCAGGCCGATTCCACCCCAAACCATTATGCTTGGACCTCCCCATGAGTCTCGTTCCATGACAAGTTGGTCAGAATATCGCTGGCCACGTCGACGCCATATTCTGGTCCTGCCACCTGCAGTTGATACGCAATACCGACTCTCATCTGTGAACAGAACAGTTCTCCATTGCCTGTGTCGCGAGTTCTGGTGTTGTTGGGCAAACTGTAGACGTTCGCGTCGATGGCGAGGGTTGAGGATCGGTCCATGGTAAGGTCTACGGCAACGGATGTTCTCTCATGTAACTCATTAGCAAAAATGATTATTACCCTAGGGTAGGCGTGTCATCCTTGGCTGGGTGTTAGTTCGCGCCAATTAAACAAAAACTTATTTTAAATGTACCACTTGTCCTATGTATCATTGGAATCACAAAATTATTTGTGTTCTGGGGAGTTATCTAGTTTTGCGTTGAGAGATACACGACCACAGCTTATAAATTTCTGAATTTCAGGTTTAACATTTTTAGTGTTAAATATAATGTACCTACATTATACATGAAAGTATTATGATAATAATCCACTCTCTGTGGCTGTGTTTACACGGGACTGGAGTCGGGGCTGGAGTCGAGCCCGGACCAGGAGACGGGCAGCAGTATTTACTTGTTAAAGTCATCTCCTAAACATAAAAAAAATAATATGGATGATCCCTATATTATTAATAATAATCATTCTTTATGAAACAATTAACCTGAGGTTGCCAGGCAAGATACACCCACATTTTGCAAGAGATGGACAGAGAACAAGCTATAATAAAAGTGATTTTTAGTGCAATCAAAGGCAACAATTCAGGAAGTTACGATCCGATATGCGCGAATATGGAAAGGACCCATGCAAGATCTTTGGGGTATAAAGATATGTCAAGTGTCATCAAAATCGGATCAAAATTGTGACTTCTAGAGGATCCACAACTTTGATATACCATATATTTACACTATTTGCGTACGAAGGGCGGCCAGTTTGTCCGGCAGTTTCGGTCCCATTTTCACGAAATTCGAACTTAGCCATCATTAGGGTGTAACGGGGATATATTCAAACGTTTTTTTTTCAATCGGATAAAAATTGCCCGCCTCTAGAGAGACCACAAGCTAAAAACGCGATTTTTCGTACAATCAAGGGCCATAATTCAGGAAGTTACGATCCCATATACGCGAATATCGAAAGAAACAAGATATTTGGGTTATAAACATGTATTTCAAGGTGCATCAAAATCGGATCAAAGTTATGACCTCTAGATGGTCCACAACCATGATATAACATATGTTTACACTATTTGTGTACGAGGGCGGCCATTTTGTCCGGCAGTTTTGGTCCGATTTTCACGAAATTTGAACTCAGTCATCATTAGGGTGTAACGGTGATACATTCAAACGTTTTCTCTTTATTTTTTAAATCAGATAAAAATTGTGACCTCTAGGGGGACCACAAGTCATCATTAGCGTGTAACGGTGATATATTCAAACGGTTTTTTTTCAATCGGATAAAAATTGTGGCCTCAAGGACTATAATTCAGTAAGTTACGATCCGATATGCGCGATTATCGGAAGGAACCAAGATCTTTGGCTTATAAACATGCATTTCAAGTTTCCTAAAAATCAGATGAAAATTGTGACCTCTAGTGTGTCCACGAGCTAAAAACGTTATTTTTCGTACAATCAGGAGCCAGGATTCGTGAAGTTTCGATCCGATGCCAATATCGAAAGGAATCGAGACGTCAAAATCGGATAAGAATTGTGACTGTCGAGTGTCCACAAGTAAATTGTGAACGGACTGACGTCCAGACGGACAGGGGCGCACAAAAATGAAATGAAAGGGATTAGATGCCCTACGTATACGTCATAATTGTGTGTCATGAGGAAAATGTTGTCTGAACATCGGTATTTCCGTCTACGTTTCGTTGAATTCCATCTGCCATCAGAATTTACGAGCACACCTACGTGAATACGGCAGCACAGTCCAATGGAAACCACTCTGTAAAATCCATATGAAGTTTCTCGGACAACACAGGGATCGAACCCGAGAACTCCTGGTTAGTGAGCCAACGTCTTACTCACTGAACCAATGTAAGAGGTAACTAAAGTGACTAAATAAATGTTTTATGTAATAAATATTATTAACGTGACATAATTTAAGGCATTTAAATTTAATGTCTATAAATATAGAATGACCAAGTATATTAGTACATATAGAGATATTTAATGTCCGCTCAAAACACACTAGGTTATTTTGAGACTAATATATGGTATTATATAGTTTTAAGATGACGGGGAAGAAACGTAGTAAATTATACTAACATATATAGCGCTGCCAGCGGGAAATTCTCCTTTAACATCAAGTTTGCCCTCTTCTGTTGTGTCACATTTTAAATAGACCTGTAATGTTCTGAAAAAGAAGGCATGATATGATACTAAAACAGGTTTTTTTTTCTCGGAGCGTGTCATGCTCTCCTGTGTGGATAACTGGTAATTTGGAAGGGTAGTATAACATATCTATGCCTAGCCAAGTATTAAAAGTACCCTGTCACTGGAGAATGTTAACAGAATAGACATTACACCAGTCTTAGTTTAACACGACCGACATTAAACCAGTAGATGTTAAACCATTCTATATTTAACAGGGTTGATATTAAACCCAGTTTACATGTGTATCCAACTTGTTAGACGTTACGTAAGTGTAGGACCTAATATTACCTACCTTTTAACATCTGTTGTGGCATCATATTCAATATATAGTCCATTGGTGGCATCTACTTTAAACGCTGCGCTATCTTGAGTTCCTATACTATAATAATTGGTCATATCGGTTTCACATGCCTGAAAATTAATCATTTTTACAACAGTTTAATATTATCTTTCTATTTTCCATCTTTCCCAAATTGTCAGATCAGATTCCATTAAGTTGCAATGACTTATATTGTAATAAACTTACAGAAACAGATGTACATCCATTTTCAGTGAATTCCTGACATGGATTATAAGAAAAATAATAACTTCCAGCTTCATCTTGTACATCTTTAAACCTATAAAACATCAATGATACAAATATACATATTATCTTTTTTAAACCTATAAAACATCAATGATACAAATATAGATGTCATCTTATTTAAACATATGAAACATCTGTGACAAATGAGGATCTCTTTTCCAAAACAAAATAAGCACAAATCAGACCTTCATTTCTTTTTCTTTTTTTTTTTCAAAATCTTTTTTTTTTAATTCTCTGTAGTGTAGCTATCTCAGACAGAGAAATGGGGTGTAATATCACTCAACATTAAGTAGGTCATTTCGGGCCTAACATACTGTACGATTTTATTTTAATAATTCGCTTGTGCGAAGGGATCTTTAACAGAGAAAACCACGAGGTTAGGCAGATGACCCTAGCCTGGTCGCATGCAAGTTTGGGATCGAAGCCACGCCACTTGACTCAATAACAGACCTTATGATATAAGATGCCCGAGTTAGAACCCCCAACCCAAATTTTGACCATGAACCGGACTATCTGCTTATGGACCAATCCGTACAATTATACTACATGTAGTTTTCAGGGAGGTGGGTGGAGGACAAAATTTATATGCAATAGTTAGTTTACTTACTTCGGATTTCCGGAAAGTGGAGTTAAATCTATAGTACCCTCAGAATTTTGGCAAGAACATGCTGAGATTTTAACGCATGCATCAACTGCTCCTATAATCGAAATTTTCATACATAGAATAAAAACAGTGAGGAGTAAAAACAGAGACTGTGAATTACTCAACACCATCTTGAACCAGAGAATTATAGTTACGTGAATGGTCTATTATCTCTAGTCGGTCACATGTAGATATATAGATGTATAATGATAATGTATTATGATTACATTTTAACATGATGGCGATAACGGTCGGATAAAATGTTATTAAACCAGTGTTGAAATCAGTTTGTGTCGACATGCCTTTTATCTTTTCATCGTTTACCGTGAAACAAAGTAGTGCAGCTTTTACGGTTGTGCTAATATTTCTGGATATATATATATATATTCTTAATAAAGTAGGGGATATTGAAATGCAAATACCAATACAGGTTGTGATATGATAAATAGTCTGATAGTATGTTCACAGATGAATAACTTATCGCCCCAACAGAACCACTGAGCTGCAAGTGCGACACGCAATAGCGCCATACACGTGGGAGCCTGGGAGGGGTTCATTGTCAAATTTGACACTTCAAGGAAGGGTTGATGAAAACTGCCGTGTGCCGGCTTATCCTATCCATGTTTGCTTTCCTATCGGTTCTTGCATAAGATTTACACAAGCCCAGGATCGATACATTCTACACAGGTCCTGCGAAATCGAGGACAAACGGCCAATCAGCCTTCTGTAAAGTTACAGGAATTCGCGTTACACCCCAAACGATTAGAAATCGGCTACATGCAGCCCATTTGCATGCGCGACGACCACGTGTTGTGCCTCCATTAACTCACCAGCACATGGCAAACAGGCGTCAATGGTGTAGGCAGCGTAGAAATTGGGGTAATCGTCGATGGGCGCGTGTAATGCTCTCAGATGAGTCCAGATTTACTCTGGATTTCACCGATAGGCGTGAACGTGAGACAGCATGACAGATTCGGGCGTGGGTCTGTTATGGTGTGGGGAGGAATCACCATGACCACATCCTGGCACCGATAGTTCTGCCCTTTGCTCAACGTGCAGGTCGACGTTTCATCTTTCAAGATGATAATATCCGTGCCCCAGTCCTGTCTGGGACTTGCCACGACGAATTGCTGAATGTCTGAGGATTGGCGAAGCAATTACTCATTATTAAGACAAAAATCAAAAACGTCCATTTTCACTTTTGACAGTGGATCTCTCTTTGCGAGTGAAATGGGGTCGTCAGATAAGCCGCCCGTATGAACTGTTTATGTTCATGTGTAGGCAATTGGCCTGTTATTAACATACACTTGTTACCTCTAATAAAAACAGCAGTGCATTTTCGCAGTTTTGTATTGTTTCTGTATATCCCTTACTTTTCTTGAAGAGTACATATACGATATAGTGGTACCTATCATATTAAGTGAATTGGTGCAGTTTTACATACCTTTTTGAACATTTATTTTACATAGAGTAGCAGAGCCTCGGTTGTCATAGCTTCGATTGTTACGATAATGGAGCGGCGCGGGTGTGCAGGTAAATTAAAATGAAAAGCATGAAATTTAGAATGTCGGGACAACTTAATAATATAGTCATTATAATACTATTACAATGTAATATCGATTTTGTTTTTCATCATTTAAATGTGTGTTTCCTGGAGTCCCAGTTCCATCCTGATAAAATTCATAACTGCAATTCTAGCCGATTAGATGTTTCAGCTATTTGTGGGGGCTGGGCCGCTGGGTAGGGTATTATTTACTTTAGATATTCAATTGTAAGTATGAATGTAGCGGCATAATCATAATACACTCAGCTACTTATATTATTATCAATAATCACATGATTGATACATTTGGTATGCTTTTACAAGCGCTGAATTTTAAATCAATACAAAATATTTGTAAAGATAATTGTCTATTAGATGAACAGATAACTTGAAATGATATCTGATAAAACAGAACAAACATAAATAAATAAAAAAATAAATTGTGAGGCTGATGTTCCCCGCCTCAATCCCAAAATATATAAGTAGCATTCATTAAATACATGTTCATTTATCTCTTTGTGAAGCATCACCTAACTCCCTGTTAAAAATAAATGTAAAATTACAGTGAAAAATATGTAATTTCTTTAACATAATGCCCGATTGACACTTTCACGCAATCGTGGTACGCTTTGGTACGCTAAAGTTCGTACCAAGACGGAAACTATGCGTACCATCGCGGGAAACAGTCGTAAACTATGCGTACCATTGCGCACCATTGCGTGCCATGCGTGACAGTGCCGACCCAAAACCTTGGATTTGTCCAAGCTCATGCCACGCACTCCAGGGCGTACCAGGGCGTACCATTTTCGTAAACTATGCGCAAACTATGCGTACCCGGTGCGTAAAAGTGTCAATGGAAATTATGTCACGCACTGTCACGCACTGAGGGGTACTCAATGTCACGCATTGGTGCGAAAGGTTCATCACTGGTACGACAAGATCAGCAATGGTGCTCATGGGTTGATGTAGGTATCTGCCAGTGGTCAGGAATTCTTCCCGCCACTTGGCGTGTGTCACTCATTGGTGCTCACAGTTTACTCATTGATCCTCGCAGTGTACTCACTGGTGCTCATAATTTACTCACTGGTGCTCATAGTTTACTCTCATATAATCATTGGCAGGTTTGCTTCACTCACAGACGCCGCACCAATCAGAGGCCTCCACGGGGGGTTTCTTCATAGCAACATGCTTGCCGTCAACGGCTCCAAGACAGTTGTGGTAATTCCATCTGCTACTAAAACCTTCAGCAATAGTCTTCCACTGGTCTTCTGTTCTAGGACAAACTAATATTTCCAATGTAATAGCGCCAGCCCTGATTTCTGGCTTGTAGACCTTGACGATAGCTTTACATACTTCTGTAGAAACTTGCATATAGTGCTAAGTTCAACTCTGAAATTGTATTGGAGACTGGCATAGGAATCGCCACTGGTTAAGAAGCGGAGTGTGATTGCTAACTTCAGGCCAACTTCAAGAGGTTCTCTCATAAATGTTTTATTCTTCTTCAGGTGTGGGGTCAACTTTTAAATCATCTCTTGAAACAGTTCGGGGTGATACGTAGGAAGTTCCGGTAACCTCTGCGATCTTCCTTGTGTAGTTCCGACAATATTTCGTTCACTTTCATCTTCTTCGAAAAATAGTAGACCAGCAGCTGCTGTAAGATGTACGTTTTGCAAAGTAAGGTTCCTTTCTTTAAGGTCTCTGGAGTTCATCATTTTGAAGAGTTGCCGACGGAATGGACCATATCCCAATACCTTTCATTTATATATACTATTTCTATGAAGCGTGCCAGTGCGTGCCACAAATGACTCACAAAATGGTCACGCATTCTTAAAACTGAGTACACTAGCGTAACCAATACCTGACAGTGCAGGAACTGGCGTACCATAGCGCCAGTGCGCGGTCACCTGCGCAAACTGTGTGCAAACTTTTCGCAGATATTGCGTACTGTAAGGGGACAATGATGGACAATGCGGGACACATGAGAGACAATTAACATGGTACGAATGCGCACCAGTGCGGACCGATTTTGCATACTATGAGCAAAGGTTGGTCAGCAACGGCACGCACTATTTGATTGACAGGTGAAATAAACATAATATCCATCCGCATTGGTACGCATTAATGATTACCCATTGCGGATTCAAAATGCGCGAAAGTGTCTTTGGGGCATAAGACTGTAAAAATACTACTGCATAGCGAAAAAAAAAACGTCAGTACGATTTCAAAATCAGAGAGGCACATTAATCAAATCATTCTAGAAAACGACTTACTAAATGGATCAAAGCAATTTTTTGTGAACAGTATGTTGACACATTAGTGATTAATTCATCACAATTCCAAGACATTACGAGAAGGTTTAGAGTCTGTACACAGTCTATACATCGGTATCTGGTGTGCCCACCGCGAGTGTCAATAACAGCAGCGCAGCGTCTGTACACTGAGTGGACCAGACGATCGATGAGCGCCATTGGCACCTGGAACCACACTCTCAGAAAAACCTGGCGCAATAAATCGACTGTGTTTGGTCTCGGTACGACGTTATTAAGTCTTCTCTGAATTTCACACCATAGAAGTTCAATTGGGTGTAAGTCCGCGATTAAGGGATGGCCAGTGCATAAGCTTGACACCGTTCTTCTGTAGAAAGTCCCGAGTAACTCTGGTGGTGTGGGCACGGGCGTTGTCATTCTGGAAAACGTTGTTTTGATGACCTTGATCGATGTAGCGCACTGCTGTGATGCCGCCTGATCCTCTCCCTTGACCAAGATTTTGGAACACCGCAGGACCCACTCTCTGGTTCAAGCCAATTCCACCCCAAACCATTATGCATAAACCTCCCGATGAGTCTCGTTCTATGACACATAGGTCAGAATAACGCTGACCACGTCGACGCCATATTCTGGTCCTGCCATCTGCAGTTGATACGCAATACCGACTATCATCTGTGAACAGAACAGTTCTCCATTGCCTGTGTCGCCAGTTCTGGTGTTGTTGGGCAATCTGTAGACGTTCACGTCGATGGCAAGGGGTGAGTTTCGGTCCACGGTAAGGTCTACGGCAATGGATGTTCTCTCTGGTGAGACGTCGTCGCACTGTATCGGTATTGATGGGTCTTCCGTGTGTTCCCACTGTCTGTGTGCTGTCTCAGATGCCTGTGCGAAGGGATTCTGCATGTGCTGTCGCACAACATGGCGGTCTTGTCGCTTTGTGGTAACCCTTGATCTACCATTTCGGGGCGACCATCCGTAGTTTTGGTGGCCCGAAAGCGTTGCTGAAGCCTGTAGATGGTCCGAACATTGAACTGGAAGTGATTTGCAACGGCTTGGAAATGAAATGAAATGGGGTTTAACGTCCTACTATTCTGCTCCTAAACTGGGCTAATGAAGACGGGGGGGGGGGGGGGGGCAACGGCTTGGAAAGTGTGGCCAGCGTCGAATCTTCCAAGCGACTGGTTCCTATAAAAATGTCGTAATGTCGCAATGTCTCGTAAAAATGTCGTATTGTCGGGTTAAAATGTTGTGATGTCGTGATGTCGGGGTGTCGTGATGTCGGGTTATCGGCCATATTCCTCTCAATACTATGATAATGTCCCGGGATTTTGCAGCGCGGTTTCTCCATGTCGGTAGTGCAGGACAAAGAGCCTGGCAAAGAACAATGTCTAGTATTGTAGATGGGACACATTGGCGTGCACATAAAAGAATCCTTCATAGTTGAAATTCAATGAAGAAATGCCACGGTCCATTGAAAATTTCCGTCATATCACTCTGCATAGTGTATGCCTATCCTCAATAGTCTGATTGGTTCGGAAAAGTAGGAAAATGAAATGAAATGAAATGAGATTTAACGCCCAATTGTTCTGCTCCAGGAGCCACAGTGACTAAGTGAGTAAGACGCTGTAGGTCGCGGGTTCGCTCCCGGTGTTGGCCAAGAAAGTTCATCAATATTTCCCGGCGTGGTTTCCCCGTGTATACATTGGTGTGTACAAAAAGAGCCATTGCCAATTCGAAATAAGAGTAGGCCGTAGCGCCGCTGTCTTGGAAAAATGTCCCTCATAACACACTGAATGGCGTAAGTCCGTCTTTGTTGGCCCAGTCGGAGCAAAACAGTAGGATGTTAAACTCCATTTCATTTCGTTCTGCCCCGACTGGGCTAATGAAGACTGACATACCCTATACAGTGTACTATGAGGAAAAGTTTACATAGATAGCGGGGCTACGGCCTACTCTTATATTGAATTCCAACTGTCAGGGGTCGTTTACGTGCACGTCAATATGTAAATGGGACCTCGGTTTTTCGTCCCACCCGAACGAATACACGTTATCAATTTTCCTACTTTCCTGCACCAATCGGGCTATTGGCCCAGTCGGAGCAAAACAGTAGGATGTTAAACTCCATTTCATTTCGTTCTGCCCCGACTGGGCTAATGAAGACTGACATACCCTATACAGTGTACTATGAGGAAAAGTTTACATAGATAGCGGGGCTACGGCCTACTCTTATATTGAATTCCAACTGTCAGGGGTCGTTTACGTGCACGTCAATATGTAAATGGGACCTCGGTTTTTCGTCCCACCCGAACGAATACACGTTATCAATTTTCCTACTTTCCTGCACCAATCGGGCTATTGGCCCAGTCGGAGCAAAACAGTAGGATGTTAAACTCCATTTCATTTCGTTCTGCCCCGACTGGGCTAATGAAGACTGACATACCCTATACAGTGTACTATGAGGAAAAGTTTACATAGATAGCGGGGCTACGGCCTACTCTTATATTGAATTCCAACTGTCAGGGGTCGTAAACACTTCACGTGTAATGAAGCGCTATATAAATCGAACAATAATAATAATAATAATAATACACGTTATCAATTTTCCTACTTTCCTGCACCAATCGGGCTATTGAAGATGGACATACGCTATGCAGAGTGTTGTGACGGAAATTTTCAATGGACCGTGGCATTTCTTCATCGAAATTCAACTGTGATGGATTCTTTTATGTGCACGCCAATGTGTACACGGGAGCTTGTTTTTTTGTCCCATCTACACAACTAGACAATGTAGGCTACTTTGCCAGACCCTTTGTCCTGCACTACCGACAGGGTGAAACCACGCTGCAAAATTCCGGGGAAGTTTCTTGACCAACACCAGGATCAGAGTATATAATCATATAGTATTAAGAGGAATATAGCCGATAACCCGACATCCCGTTCCGGAATTGAATTCTCTCAAAATAATGACAATCGAGTGAAAAGGTGGATTTCGGGCTACAACGCATGCGTTGACAGAATATGTAACTATCTCAACCAACCATGCAGTCGAAACATATTCGTTGTGTTTAATTAAGTCACGATTCTACTCACACCACCTCCGTTGTCGGGACTGACAGAACTGAATTCCGGGTTACTCGATTGCAATTCTGTCAATAACACATTAATGTTCGGGGCTTTATTTCTTAATAGCAGAGTGCTGATCGACGTAAAGTTATGAATGAAAAAGGGAACACATATGCTTGGAAAAGTTAAATAAATGTTATGAATTTACAATCAAAGCTTCAGCCGGCATTATTGCACACTATATAAATATTGATTAACAGTGGGGTGTTATACCCTTTTTCAAATCTTATAGATTAAAACAATGCTTGGTTTAGCTTAATTAAGAGTCCCGTACGATTTCTTTTCAGAGACTTTTGGATTAGGAATTGTTGTTGTAAATGACTTGTTTCTGTTATTCCTTATTTGTAGACAGATGATAATCGATGATAATATTATCAACACCAACAATGATAACCTGTAAATATATAAACATTTAATTACTTTAATTATGGAACGCGGTAACATGACTTGGTAAAATCTGTCCAAATAAAGAAGGAAATGTAAGGACGTCGAGAATAATCTCTATATACGGCTCTGCTGTGACGACTTGAAATGAATCTTGCGATCTTGTTTATTACGGTTTAAACGTCTAATACATTATTGATGATATTATGGACAATCAAGATTATTTACATATGAACAAAAAATGAATGCGAAGAGACATAACAAATATGGCAGTCGAAAAGTCTGGTCCACGAAACTGAAATTTTGATACTATGAATTTCGGTATAAGTTGTCTGTTCTTAATGAAATCTAATTTGAACTATTGTGATTACCAAAGGGATTGGGTGATAGTTCGGGTCAACTTATTTTAAATGTACTCCTTGTCCTATATCTCATTGAAATCACAAAATTATTAAGTTTGTTCTAGAGATTAACTATTTGCTTTGAAAGGTACAAGGCCATAGCTTATATATTTCTGAATTTCAGGTTAACAATTGTAGTGTTAAATATAATATACTTACATTATACATGAAAGTATTATGATAATAAGCCACTCTCTGTGGCTATGTTTACACGGGGGTGGAGTCGGGCCAGGAGACTGTGTGCAGCTGTATATACTTGTTAAAATCATCACCTAAACACACATATAGACATATATTAATAATAATTATTTATATACGCTCACATTTTCTTGTGATATCTAACAGATCACAGTGGTTCCATATATACTATTCAAAAAAAGTAGGGGATATTTGATTTTGGGGGCATAATACTAAAATATGCAAATGACTACGAAAAAAGTCACTATAGAACCTAACAGAAGAAACATTTCCAGTTACATGTGACGCCCAAACGCACCAATAGCTACCGCATGGAATGCAGGTGATGCTTGGGATCATCATGGGGGTCCAACCCAAGATTTGCACGACTCTGACTTTGAATGTTACAGTCATTGTGGCATTGAATTCCGGGTTGGAAACATCAGTTTAATTGTTTTAGTGACCAGAAAACAAATTTTGATATGCGTCGGCTTACCCAAAATGAAAGGTTACGTGCCCTTGGCATGCTACAGATCGGCACAACACAGGCGGTTGTGGCGCGGACGATGAATGTTTCTCAGTCTGTCATAAGCAGGCTATGGTCCAGATACCGTGATACACAATCTGTACAGGACACACCACGCTCAGGTCGACCAAGGGCGACAACTCAAGCCCAGGATCGATTTATCCGTACCTTGGCCTTGAGAAATCGTGTCATCACAGCAAATCAGATCAGCGCTCGTCTTCAAACAGACACTGGTGTGAGAGTGAGTGGCCAGACGATTCGGAATCGACTGCATAGGGGTCACCTTCGCGCCCGACGTCCTCGCGTGATCCCTTGTTTGAGAGATCATCACATTCAGGCAAGACGTCGTTGGTGTAGGGATCGTCAACACTGGGATAATCGACGCTGGAGCAATGTGATGTTTTCAGATGAGCCAAGGTTCACTGTTGATTTTTTGGACAGACGTAGGAGGGTGTGGCGTCGTCGAAACGAGCGCTTCCAAGACGTTAACGTCATCAGACATGATCGATTTGGGGGTGGTTCTGTTATGGTGTGGGGAGGCATCACTGTTGCTGGAAGAACGGCTTTACATGTTGTTGCAGGGCGTGTTACAGGCCAGTACTACCGGGACAACATCTTGGCAGTCCATGTTGTGCCGTTCGCACGACGTCATGGCCGCCGTTTCATCTTCCAGGATGACAACGCAAGATGTCACAGGGCCAGGATCGTTACAGGTTACCTCCAACAACAGAACATCACCAAATTACCTTGGCCAGCACTGAGTCCCGACCGCTCCCCCATCGAGCATGTCTGGGACATGCTTGGACAGAGGTTACGTCAACGTCAACGACGTCCTGCCAATGTCCAAGAACTTGCTGCTGCGTTGCAACAGGAATGGGACAATCTGGACCAAAATGACCTTAGACGTCTCATTAGGAGTATGCCACGTCGGATCAATGCTTGTTTGGCAAACAGAGGAGGATTTACCCGTTACTGACTTGGTTGTGATGCTGTGGTAACTTTGCTGTTTGACCCCGGGTATCATTTTACCCTTATAATGGTCAGTCTGTGCCTTACTTAGTCTAACGATCATTTGGAATAAATCGATGAATGTGAACTTCATTTCATTTTGTCATTTGTTTCTTTGTCAGTTTCATTAGGTGACTTTAATAACACTTAAAAATCAAATATCCCCTACTTTTTTTGAATAGTATATATATAGTGTCGTCTGAAAGGAATTCATAATAAATTGCTCATTATCATAATAAATATGATGAACACAGTTCACGTGCCATATGATGAACAGGAATTCTCAACTTCTATAAGTTATAATAATAAATTGCTCATTATCATGATAAATGTGATGAACACAGTTCATATGATGAACAGGAATTCAGCACTTCTATAAGTTTTAATAATAAATTGCTCATTATCATGATAAATGTGATGAACACAGTTCACATGCCATATAATGAACACAGTTCACATGCCATATGATGAACACAGTTCACTAGACCATGACACTGGCCCATCAGATAATCGTTAACTGTCCATGGATTAGAAACTGGCGTATCGCGGTGACCTACTCTAGTGATGTCACAATTTTTATCCCATTTTGATGAAACTTAAAACGTATGTTTATAAACCAAGATCTCGATTCCGTCGATATTCGCACAAATCGGACTGTAACTTCCTGTATTATGGCCCTTGGTTGTACAAAACATCGCGTTTTTAGCTTGTGGTCCGTCTGGAGGTCACAATTTTTATTCGATTTTAGAAACCGTTCAAATATATCACCGTTGGTTGGGTTCGAATTTCGTGAAAATCGGTCCGAAACTGCCAAACAAAATGGCCGCTCTCTGTAATCAAACAGTGTAAAAGTATGTAATACCAAGATTTTTATCCGATGTTGATGAAACCTAAAATATATGTTTATATCCCAAAGATGACAGTTCCTTTCGATATTGGCGCATATCACACGTTAACTTCATGGATTATGGCCCCTGATTGTAAGAAAAATCGCGTTTTTAGCTTGCGGAGCCTCTAGAGGTCACAACTTTTACTCGATTTTGATGAAACTTAAAACATGTTGGACTGTAAAATCTTGGATTATGACTCCTGATTGTATGCCTCTTGCAAAACGTTGGCGTATCTTGCATGGCAACCGCTTGTTTTATGAAACAATTAAAAATGAAATAAAATGGGGTTTAATATCATACGTATACGTCATTAGGCGTTTCCGTATACTCTTCGATGAATTCCAACTGACATCTGGATTTACGAGCACACCTACGTCTACACGGAACCCCTGTCAATATCAAGTTTCTCGGACAACACAGGGATCGAACCCGGGACCTCCTGGTTAGTAAGCCAACGTCTTACTCACTGAACCAATGTAAGAGGTAACTAAAGTGACTAAATAAATGTTTTATGTAATCTCTTTTATTAACGTGACATCATTTAAAGCATTTAAATTTAATGTCTATAAATCTCTTTTATTAGAATGACATCAATTTAAGCATTTAAATTTAAAGTCAATAAATATAGAATGACCAAGTAGTATATTAGTACATAGAGAGATATAAATATTTAAAACATACTGGTTTATTGTGAGGCTAATATATGGTATTATATAGTTTTAAGAGGACGGGGAAGAAACGTAATAAATTCTACTAACATATATAGCGCTGCCAGCGGGAAATTGTCCTTTAACATCAAGTTTACCCTCTTCACCTTTGTCACATCTTAAATAAACCCGTAATGTTCTGAAAAATATAAAATAAAAGCAGCTGAATCGTTTACCTCTCTGCATTCTATCTTTAAAAGTTTTTTGGGTTTTTTTTTTCGGAAATCGACATAAAATAATGTCCTACATATATTTCATGCCACATAAATGTTAGTGAAAAGGTGAGATATTGATGCAATAGTCGTAGTTTAGATGTGAAAATTATGAAACTGTGAACCTTTGATAATCACTAACAACAATAACAATAGACATCAAAAAGGTTAGAGTACGATTCTGACATTTCTGATTAATCTGTACGATGGGTAGGGCTATATAACGCTTATATTACAAAACATAGTTATTTTCAACCCAGATTTGTAAATGAAACTGGATAGATGTTGTAGGTGAAAAGTCCACCTGGCAGAGCGTTATATTTATTATGTTAGTAGAATTTACTAAATTCCTTCTCCCATTTAAAGGGGAAGACCAACGATTTTCAATAAGGTTTCCATAAATCTCAAATATACGAGCGTATATAGATAAATAATCCCCTCTGTAACACAAGCAAAAAAGTTTTTGTAAGCGAGGAAATGGAAGAAAAAGAAAAGATAGGTCGTTCACGTCGATATTATGTGCCAAAATGCACTATATTATATGTCTCAGGTGCCCATAACACATGATGAAAAACACTGTCAGCAAACACAAAAACATCGAAGCAGACGATGTACATGTCACTTGCAAGCTGTCAAACAAACCACGTGATGTAAACAATTAGCCATGTGGCGTGAATTTGGCCACAGCGTATTGTTCAGTATGGGTGTACTAAACAATTCGTTTTTATATTTATCCTAATAAACAACCCATTTGATCAGATGTTTGGTCAAAGGACGACGCGTAACAAAATAGAACAGTAAACTTATGCCAAATCTGTATGCTTACTATAGAGAAATGAAATGAAATGGGGTTTAACGTCCTACTGTTCTGCTCCTACTGGGCTAATGAAGACGGGCATACGCCATCCGAACGACTAGACAGCTTACTATAGAGACCAGTGAGCGTGTTGAACCAACTACGTCACTTCCGGTTTTAATAAAAAATTAATTTCTCGCTTACAAATACATTTTTGCTTGTTTTACAGGGGGATTATATTTGAATATATATTTAAGATTTGTGGAAACCTTGTTGAAAATCGCTGGTCTTCCCCTTTAACAAAGTGTGCGAGGGGATAAGTCGCCTTAGGTAATACGGTACGTCATTAAAGGACAATATTGGTGCCAGTCATTATCACATATGTGATAGAACTGGTTAAATACATTCCAAATATAGTTTTAACACAAAGATCATTGCTACGGGAGACTTGTAACAAGCACGTGAAGAAACGGGAAGTGACGCCAAACATGACAAACACGAGTTATCCTTCTATATAACAGACTGAAGTAACGAGTGGTAACAGACAAACGATCGAATTTCATTTCACTGATAATTCCGTTGAAGTTGAAACTGGAATGATCTTATTTGCGTTGAGTGAACGAAGATGTCTCCCCCCCCTCTCTCTCTCTCTCTCTCCCTCTCTCTCTCTCTCTCTCTCCACTGACCTTTTAACATCTGTTGTGGCATCATATTCAATATATAGTCCATTGGTGGCATCTACTTTAAACGCGGCGCTATCTTGAGTTCCAAAACTATAATAATTAGTCATATCGGTTTCACATCCCTGAAAAGTGTACACGTGTATTTAATTTTTTATTGTTTTTCAATTTAGATTAATTTTATCATTATATAATCAACAAACTATAGTTCTCTATCTTAATGTTTGACAAGATAAAGTCTTTTTGATCATATGACAATTTGTTAGTATAGTTGTTTCCACGATTAGATATACGCGCCACGAAAATCCACCTCTTGCTGTACAAGTTCTTTCCGTCATGTTTATATTTCAGGTTCTCCATATTCTCTGATTTCTATGCTCAATTACATATGCCATTATTAAAGTCCCGTCAGTTGAATATTATTTGCATTAGAGATAGTACAATTTTTTGTTAACTGCAGTTTCATTTTCCCACTGTGCCTACATGCGAAACATACGATCAGTGATATATATATTAACATTGGCTTTAAAGAAGTAATATTATTAAAGATGCCTTCCATGGGTGTTTTTCGGGGAATCAAATATTTTTCTAGTGAGATTGGGTGTCTCTACTTTCCAAATAATATTATTATACCAAAATTGTCGTACTTTTATTTGAAATAAATACCCGGCACATATATTCGTCGCAATGTATCTTAACCTCCCACTATTCATCAAAATGAACAATTTTATAGTTGATTTAAATAAAATATGTCTAATTATTTTAAGTTTTCAACCCAGGCAAAATCAAAAGGGCTGTTAAGAAATTCTGTCAAAACAGTCATTCAGATCGATCAATTTTTACTTTAGTTATGGCTATTTAAAGTTTACATTATTCCTATTGATTACACACCGCCATCTTTATATATAGTGCTACGAATTCTGCTATCTTTTTCATTTAAACCAACTAATGTTTTAATAACTCTAAATTGTATAGATTTGTTTAATTCTGGGCAAGAGGTGGGTCAATAATATGGTTTATGTCATTAAAAGAAACTTACAGAAACTGCTGTACATCCACTTTCTCTGAATGAATAACACGGATTATAAGAAAAATAATAACTTCCCGTTTCATCTAAAACATCTTTAAACCTATAAAACATCAGCATTTAATATATAAGAAGCTCTTAAAACTTTTTCAACATCACTTTAAAAAGAAAAAGGAAATATACATAAAACATTAATATAAACATAATTATGTTCAAACCAAGAAAACACCAATATTTAACATGAACATATACCAAATGTTAATAGAGCGGGAGCCCAGGGGGTTAACGTACCTGAAAAGTGTACCAATTTTTTCCTATGTGGTATCAATGTATGCTCCAAAGCTGTTTTAGGTGGTACAGATTTGAGCTAATCTAGCCTAGCTTTTGGTCTAAATATTAGATAACACTTGTCAGGGATACTCCACCACTACAAATATCTGACAATTACATAGCTCTGTCAGGGGTACCCCACCACTAGAAATGTCTGTCAGAGTGTTTTTGTAATACCTGAAGATGTACGGTACACTGCTGTACGATTTTCATTTGGTACACTTTTGAGCTAATCTAGCCTAGTTGGGGGTCATGGCATTTAGGGCGTGGAATACCAAACCCACCACCAGAAACCCGGCAGACATACATTCTGATGATACCAGATATACATACATTGATACCATATTGGTACATTTTTCAGCTAGGTTGACCCACTGGGCTCCCGGTCTATAATTCAACCATCTTCTTCGACTGTAGTCCAAAAATCATGCAAAAGGTAAGAAAAGGGATAGCGAAAATTGCTATATTTAGACGAACTACAAATCGAGATGGTACCGAGCAATCACCCAAGCAGAGTTGTCTTCCATTGCAGATCACAATATTCGAATGCTGAATAGCGAGGCTTGTTTTGGAGACTGGGTACCGAACTGGTCAAATTTAATTGTGGTCTGCCTCCTAAAGAATTTCTATATTAATATGGTGATAACTTGATACACTCGTCTACTGTACAGCATAACACAGAACAATGGCAACAGATAACCAATTATTTCCCCATTTACTAATAATTATATTATAGTCTCCTAGACCGACTCTAACTATTTCCCAAATCTTCGTGGGGTTGAACGCTGTCTACCACAGATGGCGCGACACTGATCAGTAGTGAATATTCGCTAGGCCGCTACAATCACTGGTAGGGATGCCATCGGTGCAGCCTAATGAATCCCCAATATTATTGTTTTCCTTCTGCAAATTAAATTCTAGAACAATTTTTTTTAAGTATTAGAAAAATAAATAAAGGTGTTTGAAGTATATGCAGGTTAAAAATATAGAACCATTTAGTGTAAATGGGTATGTAAAATGAGTAAAAGCACCATTCTGCCCGGACCAGATAACGTCTTATGTCAATAATTACGCCCCGTGATGTGACGTCATATGTTGAAAGCAGTCATCTTTTTCAGAGCTATAAGAAGACTCTTCGCAATACCTCTGTGATACAAATTGAGATGGAGCAACATGTGGCAACATGAACATCTTGCCCAAACGCAGATATGAGGTTCACCATGAAACATTTGAGATACACAAACTGGGAGTAGCATACAAGCAAATTTGCAACTTAACCAACCTCTTATTTCTCGTATCCTTCCGCCTCAAAATCATGAATATTCACCAAAACCTGGCAGAAAAGTACATGTATATTCAAACCCCTTTTTCGATTCTACACCAATAGTAAAAAAAAGTTTGCCACGTAAAAGGGGGAAATGGAAAGGGAGAGAAGGATTAAAATAACCTTGATCCTTACTTTGTTAGAAATAATTTGTGAGCTGTGTCCAAATTGTATTTAGCAACAGATCGAGATTAATTACTTTGCAGTGAAGTCAGTGGACGCCAAGGGAGACAAATCTATGACACCTTCTGAATTCCTACATGAACATGATGTTAATTTAATACATTCGTCTACGTGTTCTGCATCAACAGTTACATAGAATAACATGAAAAGTAAAATCTTCACCCATGAACATGTAACAACCATTTTGATATATTCACGTTTAGTTGATATTAATTGTTATCTAATATGCACGTAATATTTATTACATAAGTATTACATGCCATGCGTTATCAAATTTCAGAATACACCACGCGTTATCTTGTAATGATCCAATCCAGTAATTTTAATACGGTTGCTGGGAAGGTAAAGTGACTGCTTATAAAAGATCAACATACCATTAGCCCCCTAGTTTGACAAACCCCGATCCCACCCCACCGTCATCTCCGGAATCTAAAAATATATATTCTCGTTAACCTCACGTAGCGGTACTGTCCTAGAAAATTTAAAAAATGGATTCTGAGGTATATTCTGGGCGAGTAAAATAAAGTTAAATAAAGTAAATATATTGAATTAGAACATAAGTTTTAATTTTAAACTTCAATCAAGGTACGAATCCCAGGCAGTCCTTTATAAAAGACAATCACTAATAAAAGGCTATATCAGAAACCTTTAACCAAAAATAATCAAGCTACGAACCCAAGTCCATCATGGGAGCTGTGGTGGCTCAGACAGTAAGATGCTGACTCGTATAAACCAGGAGGTTTCGGTTCGCTCCTGGTGTTGCCCGAGAAAGTTCATCTTGTTTCCCGACGCGGTTTTCCCCGTATCTCACAGTGGGTCAGGACGGAGGGCCTGGCAAGGATAGAATTTATTCCTTTGATGGAGTAAAAGAAAAACCACGACCAGGTGTACACATTTACGTGCACGTAAAAGATCCCTTGACAGTTGGAATTCGTATTTAGAGTAGGTCGTAGAGCCGCTGACCGGGCAAAACTACCCTACCTTCGTTGGCCCAGTCAGTGCAGAAAAGTAGGACGTTAAAGGTACATTGTCCCGAAAGTGTTTATCGGGTGGTTATTTCCAACAAAAGTATGGAAAACGTGGTATATATGGAAAGTATGGACAATTAAATGGCAGAAAAAGAAGTTGACAGAAAATATTTAAGTATTTACTTAGGCCTCGATATGTATGGTAAATGGACAGTAAGTAATGAAAAATACATTCTGAAAAATGGAGCCCCTCCCCCCACCCCACCCCACCCCCCACACACAAAAAGAAAGATGGCGTCCTACAACAGTTTATTTATAGCTATATAGGTATCCCCCGGCGAATACGTTTTGAGACGGATTTGAAGCAAATTAGTTTGAATATGTTTCTAGTCCAAATATATCATCAAATCAAACAGTTTGTACGCGGGAAAGTATCTTTAAACCCCATTTCAGTTCATTTCCAGTAAATCTTATCAATTCAGAATCCTGTATTCAACTCAAAAGGTTGGAAACCCAGGATAATTGTCCCACTTTGCTCGCTTTAGATCCAGTTCAGGGTAATTAACCCAGTAAACTTAATATTCGTTTGATGTTGCGTACTCTCAAACCCAGAAACGCCCAGAACAAACAGTTCCTAATACTGCATGTGTTATGGTCTTGATGAACATGACTCACGAGCTTTGGGGAGTTAATTCACAATCGCATTTCAATAATTGTTGTCCTGACAAAATTTCCCTCATAGCAAACTGTATGGTGTATGTCCGTCTTCATTACCCCGGTTAGTGCAGTAATATATGACTTTAAACCCAATTTCATTTCATTCATTCATTTGGTCGAGTTGTTGATAAATGTTTACATACAGGGAATAAAGTTCTGCTCTCTTTTCTCCTACAAGATTCCTTCACACACACCCCTCCCACCCTTCTGGTTCGCCATATTATGTTATTGTTTAAACCGAATCAAGAACATGAGGTTTATCATTATAAAATGATAAGGAGGCAAGGTAATCCGAAGGATTATGAACATAGACGTACGGGGGCAGACGGGGCGTAGCTAACGTTTGTGAATCTGACTTTTCCGACAGATGGGTAATGTGGGAAAAAATTATGATATAATCTAGTTGGCAACATAAAATGGCCAAAAAATCTAATAAAACACTAATTATACGTCTCTGTTTATTGAATATCACAATTTTGTACTGAATTTACTATCGATTAAAAGATTTTGTCTAATATCATCTAATTGGCAATCTGACTTTTCGGGTAGACGGGTAAGGTGGGCAAAAAATTATGACATATTATAGATGGAAACATAAATTGCCCGAAATCTAATAAAACACTAACTTTACTTTTCTTTTAATTGAATACTACGAATTGTACTGAATTGACTATGGATTAAAACATTTTGTTTGGAGCCACACTACATTCGGGCATTGATTATCATTTGTGAATACAGCTCCAACAGTCTGTTATATGATTGAATTAAAGTTGGTATGGAGTGGGATTTACAACCATAGGGCAAAGTGTCTTGACTCACGCGTTAGAATAGCAGACATTATATTTAAACAAAATAAAATAAACAAATATATATTAGCATTTTATTTGTATAACTTACATTTTCAAACTATAAACACAAAAACAACCTTGCAGTTGTTTAAATATATTTTTATAGTTTACATTTTCATCCCATCAACAAAATTAACCCAGCTTTTAAAATTCGTTTTTTAAATATCTTTTCATTTCGTCTTTATGGCCGTAATTTGCAGACTGCCCAAGTTCTGCCTTATCAGTGTTGGTAGAATTAAATCTTGCAGAAAAAACACAAACGGCTAAAATAATCAAACCACACAAAAATGTCAACACAAACCTGCAATAGACAAATGAAACGTAAATTAAAATGTACCATTGTAATTCTGAATTATTTGATATCTAAAATCAACATTTGAAAACCAAAATCAACATATTTCTTAGATACTATAGCAAAACATTAGAACCAATAACTAAGCGTGTTGAACTAAAATAATGTCTTCTACAGAGTTACAATTTTTCAAGTCTTTTATAGTAGATTGTCTTCGTTTTTTGCAGGAATTAGTTACCCCATGATACTGTAATAAAAGTCGTTTGTCTTTTAAACATAGCAAAAATATAATTTTTTTTAAAATATAGAGTCAGTGAAAAGAGACGATTTTTATTTGCAAAGATTTGCAATAGCAAAAGGACCCACTCTTTGCCAGTAATACGGAAACAACTGATGACATAATGTCGACTAGATATGGACGGTAGCTCTCATCACTTCACAAAAATCCACAGTCCTAATTTTTGTTGGAAACAATCTCTTATCCGCCTTCAACTGTGAATACCTAAAGGTATGTTTTCTTCTGTTATATCCGCTTTTGTGCCCCTCCCCCACATTTCTGTTACGTAGGCCTATGTGTATATTTTCTTAACTATAGATGATATCGATGGCTCTTTTAAGCCGCCATTAAACCTTATCATAAACAATACTTACAAAATACAGAGAAGTAGCACAACAACGGCCTTCAAACTGAAAATAACTGGTACGGAAGTTGGGGAGGGTGGTGCGGGCGGTCCAGTAGGTCTACCTGGAGGTGCTGTCCACACAGGTGTTGTTTGGGGACCAGGAACTGTAGGTTTCGGTGGTATAGGACAGGCATATTTAGAATACAAATTAAAGTACTGAAATGCAAATAAATAAAACCAAGGGTTACTTAAAGGTGATTCTAACATTTTTCACGACTTTCACATTACGCTACATTCTAACCAAATAACTATGACAACTTTAAACCTCGTGTCAAAAAGTCGAGTTTTATTAAGCTCTCTTTGATACATTTACGAACCATGTTAGATTGGGTTGAACATAATGGTCGTCTACCAATCGGCATTACATGATTGGCCAAATCCCTCACGGGTTCAAACGAGAGAGTTGAATTACCCCTGTATTTGAAGGCTGGGTGTATCCAGACACCTTGTTTAATGGATATCCCCTCTATAAACGTACTGATATGTAAACTTTCTTAATGTCTGATTCTGGTATGTGTAGTAATGTTTAAACATTATTCATTGAACAAACTTCTGATTCTCGTTTAAAAAACGTCACGGACACTAACAGGTTGTTTCGATTTTCAAAGCAACTACTTCCAGAGGCAATGACTGTACTCCATAATGCTCTTTTTCGTCTCACGACCCCACATAATATTCAAGTCAGAAAGTAATGCGCTACTTGATGTAAATACTTTCATTACTGAAGACCCAGCTATTTAAAAACTCACAATATAAAACGAAGAAATTACTTACATAAGTTTTTACAGGGTCCTCTTTCACAAACTGTAGTTCGCCTTCTCTATTTGAATCACAGATAAGAATAACATTTGCTGTCCTGTAATATATAAAATCTCTCAGTGAAATCCGAAAAACGTTTCTTCGTCTTAACTTACTTTAACGTTAAGACAGGTGGGTGGAACGAATTATACTCCTTGTCATTCTGATGGCTGTTCTAATCAAATTGGGTTTCCTAAACCGTCTCTCACAATCTACAGTTAATGCCTGTATACGTAACAACCCATCATCATTATTGTTTACATTTACACATTATTTGTTGTAAATATAATTTACAGAATGCTAACGTTCCTGTTTTCTTTTTTTATGTAAGTTTTACGTGCACCATAGACCTAGCCGATGGGATGTTATTCCCAACTATATAAGATACAGAATCACTGATAGAAATTGCAATTTCATTCGGTCTACATTCGTTTACATCAGTACAGTTTGGATTCTGTAATTAAAACAGATAGACCGTTTTCTCAGTCAAGCATGGCCCTCTTCCACCCGCTCTAACGTGTAGTTACAGTATAATTTTAAACAATAATGTCCAAATAATCACACCAAAATGATATACATGAATTTATACATGCTGTATGAAGCTACAGCAGCGAAATTCAACTATTAAAACGCTTACTTCTCTTCCAATCTGATTAAATCACAGATCCTGTGTCGTTTCGTTTTTTATAGCTCTTGTTTTTACTACGCCAGGATCTGGAAGAGTTGTTATATAACCCGCATTCTGAACGATGTGAGAGATTAGCCAATGAAACGGTCTGTTGCGGTGAGTTTTTGGTGTGAGGTGCACGGAGCTGAGGGTAAGCCCACTAGAAACATCACCGCTGATCGGTTAATCAAATGTCTGAAATCATAGGGTTAAAAGCCGCTGGTATGACCCCTGACGCGACCGTCCACTACAACCGCTCAGATCTTCATCAGCGAAAGTATAAAAAAAACGAAACGAAATATACATCTGAATTTTAATCAGATTGATTCTCTTGGGAAAGTGTAGCATTCGTTTGTAGCAGGCCACCAACTCTAATTTAAATTGATACTCAACATAGTGCTAACTTCTCAAAATGAATCACCAGTATACCAAAAAACTTACCGCCAAAGCACTGCACTCTCTTAAATTTGACAACACAGTATGGAAGGAGTATGGGAAGTGTGCAAGGTAACAATGGGGTGTGGTTGGGTGATAGAATCTGAATATTATACTACAATGATTTCTCCCAACTTCCTTATGTAAGTGACCATTAACAAAATTATTCAAAGTCATTTTGACCGTGCTAAGAAAGTCAGAATCTTATATTTATCTTCCTTCTGGACAAATATGAAATCCGAACACCAATAATACATCATACCACTGAAGTCAAAGAAGACAAATAGCGACCCGAAATCTTTAATCTAAATAATGGAAGCCAGATTCGGATGAAACATGCCATAACGTCAGATGTTAAGAATACAACTCAATCATAAATATCTGCTCGTACGCCTCCCACCCACCCGTCCCTTATAACGCTTCTTTTTCTTGTATAATGTTTTTTTGTTAGAAGTTCGCATGTGAAAGCAAATCAGTTTATGTAGTTTATAATAAAAGTAACATTTGGTGGTATCAGTACAAAGCACAATGGGGTCAGTGAGTGTGGGGTAAGTACGTTTTAACAACGTATCAATTGTTACCTGACTGTCGATGGTCTGGAATACAAGATAATATGTCATTAGTATATCGAGTGAAACCGCCAGATCAAACACAGTTTTATGGATCGAACGATAAGATCGAAAACAATTTTTTTTTTTCAATTTACTGAACTTGTATTTCACACGTCTTCTAAAAGTCGATAGCCGATAGTCAGGCTCTTAAAACTGATCTTTTATTATACCAAGGTACCTGATTTCTCGTTCTTAAAACTGATCTTTTACTAAACTATGATACCCCAATTACCGCTCTTAAACCTGAAAACGGTAGTATATTAAACCCCAAGTTACCCAATATCTCATTCTTAATTCTTTTTTTTATGGCCACGCTTCTAGAACTGGACTCTTTTTATGGCGGTCGTACTAATAGTAGGATTCAATAGGTCTTTCAACTGCTCTGTTCCGGTGAGAACACTTGATTCAACTAAGATGTGGCTTAGTGGTGGTCCAACGATCAATCTTCGCCAAACAAAATATTAGTCGAACGAGTGAGACAACGTTCGATTGAACCCGTATACCAGTTGATGGACACCAGTGCCCCCAATCCCCTTCATATCGTATTTATTAAAACCAAATGGCTGTTTTCAATACTTTCTTTCATTAAAGTATAAATTCACATACTGTCTTTGTCATTCTGAGTATTATAAAACAAATAATTCTTACTTACAGTGGCATATCAGTGGTTGCAGAATATTGAAATATAAGGCCATATTCCGAGTCTGCTATGGATCGTACCGTATTAGCATAACCAATTACATAGTATTGGTTAACACTTATGTCTAGTTGGCATATCTGTACAAGTAAAAAAAAGATCAAAATATAAATAAATATTTGTTATTCAATTAAGTTTTTTTGAGGGATTGAGGTGAAATGGGGTTGACGTCCTACTTTTCTGCACCGACTGGACTACTGAAGACGGACAAGTTTTGTTCCGACGTGCTAATTTATCCACGGAGTCTCGGTTTTTCGCGGCAATGTGCTTGTTCGGGCATTCCGCCCTGTACCAACGGAGGGTGGGGGTGGGGGCAGCTAGAATATCCTGGAATAGGAACTCCAAGTGATCTAATGTGTTAATTTAATAATGGATTTGCACGATAAATTTTAATTCGGATTCGTGAGGAAACATTAGTCCATGTAGTACATTATTTTAATCTCCTATTTGTACCTAAAATCTCCAACTATTAATAAAAATTAATAATAATTGGTATAACACTTTCAATAATGGCCGAATTCACAGACTCAAAACCATACTTACAGCGGCATTTTGACAGACACTTCCTTCAGCAAAACCGTAACACGGGTTGTAGGAGTAGATATAATTAGGACTGTTTGTGACATTTCTGAAACTATAAAAAAACAACTAAAGAGATGACATTATAGATGTTATATATGAATAGCTTTATAATCTAAATAACTGTCTTAAAATTTCAAATCCTCCACATTTCAAAAGTTGCCTTGTGAATTAATCATTTTATGCTTTGAAACCATAAGAGAAAACTACTGTCGAAATGTCGTGTTATATGTGTACAAACCAATGATTGATTACTTTTTATACGATTCGGCTTACAATCCTTCAACTCCCCATTCTACAAAGATCTTAAATCATTATCATTCTGGATGATGAAACTTCGCACATAAGCAGTTAATAATAGTTAAATAACCAGAATCTACTGAATTTATTTCCTATCTCTTGAAGCAGTATTTTGACGTTTTTAAGAAAGAGGATTCCATGTGCTGTTATCATTATTAAAATAATATATTAAATAAGAATGGATTAAATATGAACCCCTGTGGCATTCTACCTTCGATTTAGCATGTACGTTAAAGTAAAATAGGTAATATAAAAGTAGAATGGTTTAACATAACACCCAAAAAAATTATTTATTAACTATTTTAACGTCCCATTTTTCCAACCAAATAAAAGGGTTATCAGGCTTTAGTATAGGCATCACTAAAGTAAATTCCTTAAATAGGAAGATGTTTTGAGTGATATAATACTACTAATAGTTAAATGTGGTGATGGTTTAGACAAACATTTGAAAAGTCGGATGTCACTAGTCAGAAGACCACATTGGGGCCCAGGGCTATGGCTTGGCCAAAGGTCATCTTCAGATTTACCAGCCCTGGAGCGAAATACAAAAGTATATTTGTTTAGCCTTGTGAACTCCCCGAATAAGAAGTGGTACCAGCAAATGGTTTCATTGAATTTTGTATAAAATGTTTGTAAGCCCACTTATTCGTGTTAACGTATTCCGAGTTATTCTAAATTGTAAAATAGCGAATCATACGAATTTCAACGTACATTTGCAGAAATAATATAATGAATAAGGTGTAGGTCTTACTAGGGTGTATTATTCCTGTTAGCGATAGGGTGTAGATCTATATAACCATCAACATTGGTACAGGAACATGTACTATTAGCTTTACACGGCTTCAGGGGCTGCTGGGCAAATACCAGAGACAAACACATGCATAAAAGACCTACTAACTTCATGTTGAATTCGGGTACTATAGATCGAGTTACAAAAGTACTTTTGATTGTTTTTGATAACGTGTCGTAAATCAGATATTGATTTATCGCTATCATACACGTGATGTTGTTATTTGGATGTAATATCAGTCGTATCAGTCGTGTAATTAAAAGGGGAATGTCCAGTGTATGGTATTAAGATAACCCATGACGTCATGTTAATCGCTCGTGATATTTTATCATTGACCACAGTTGTTACTTCTGACATCGCCAGGAGTTTACCTGGAGAATTTTAATACACATCTGAATATTGTGCAACAGTTGAGATGTCATAGCAATTTGGTGTACCGCGGTACTATATACAATCAAAGTAATAAAGCTATATAAAATCTGTCTTACTAGGGTGTATTGTTGTTATTGGCTATTGGATGGAGGTCGACGAAACCGTCAGCCTTAAAACACGAACACGTACTGTTTAATCCACACATCATCACCGTTTTCGGGTCAAAAGGATTGGCTACTGCTTCAAAGACACATATGGAAAGTACGAGCAACTCCTTTAAGCTGACCATCTTTAAACAGCTAATGATATTTATAAAATTACTACTGCTTGTAGATCCACACGATTTTTTTTTTATCTTATTGTTATACCGGAAGGGTTTTAATATGCGTCACGTGATTAACAGCGACGTAATTGAGACTCAGAAGGACACTTTTACTTCAGCTACCAAACCATCAACACGTGTAATTACTACGACAGTAGAACTCTACGTACAGTGACATTGGCGTCGCCGTAAATTTACTCGTCTTCGACTACGATTGGATATTGGTTTATCGACTCAAAGTACTGACTCAGCAAGTTTAAGTAGGTCGAGTCAATCAGGTGTGTTGTAACTTTCACGCTTGAAAACTAGGTCACATCTTTCGGAGATTTCTGAAGGTCCTTCAAGCGATTATTCATCTTTATTTGATAGATATACGAAGAAAGAAGAGTTAATAAGCATCATTTCACTAATCATATATTAGATTGTGATATAAAACACGATAATATTCTTTGTTTATTGTCAACGGAGAAGCGTGGTCACGTGATTAGTTGCCATTAACGACGGTGTTAATAATACTGTATGGGCGAACATAGTTGCCAAAAATTACAATTACTATTTGATATAGCTGAGTGTATTTAATCCAGTTAATAATTTTCGATATTGATACTGATGTACATTTTGTATTAGTTACAGTAAACACTTATATCAATTGGAGATTAAGATGTTTTGCTGACTTTATTCACAGTCGGTTCAGCCATTATCTTCTCATCTTTATTCTTGGTTGCACTTGTTATTTGTATAGGTGCATGAAAAGAAAAAAGGTATAGGACAGACACTTTTAGATATATACCTAATATAATTACTTATTTGGAATAAAGACAAGTTACTGGTATTTGCTGATTTTTGTTTATTGCCTCTCCTTTAGACATGTAGACTGCCTTGGCAGACTTGACGTTTGGCGTAGCTGGGTAGAAAAAGGTCGTGTTACATTTGGGGAAGTATTTGATGGCAGTTCAGCTTACGCGTCACCACCAGCTCTGACATTAGCACAAATTGAAGCTAGTCAAGCTGAATTCTATAATCAGTTTTCAAGGAAATATGATGCACAGGTGGCTATGCAACGTGAAACAACGGATACACTGATAGAAACAATGACTCTGATGTTAGAGCAAGTTGGCTTACAATTGCCCTTGTCAGATTCAATGCAAGTGCAAGCTGCTTCCACTCCGGTACCGGTTCGAACGTCTTCCAGCGAGACTGCAGATCCGGTGATAAATATACTCTTCAAAAATGTAGGCGATATTCAGAAACAATACAAAACAGCGGACATGCACTGCTGTTTTTATTAGAGGCAACCAGTGTATGTTAATAACAAGCCAATTGTCTACACGTGAACATAAACAGTTCATATGGGCGGCTTATTTGACAGCCTTATTTCACTCGCAAAGAGATAAGCCGCCAAAAGTGAAAATGGACGTTTTTGATTTTTGTTTTAATAATGAGTAATTGCTCCACCAATCCTCAGACATTCAACAATTCGTCGTGGCATGCTCCTAATCAACCGTCCAATCACGATTTGGGGCAATCTGACCCACTCCTCTTGCAGTGCCACGGCCAATTCTTACAGTGTTGTCGGTTGACGTTGACGTCGACGAACGCGTCTCCCGATCAAATTAAACACACTAAAGCAAAGATACGCTGATTATGTTGAAGATGTCATATTGCAAATTAAACGTAACACACTAAAGCAAAGATACGCTAAACAGTAAATCTTATGCAAGAACCGATAGGAAAGCAAACATGGATAGATAAACCAGCAGTTTTCATCAACCCTTCTTTGAATTGTCAAATTTGACAATGAACCCCTCCCGCGTGTATGGCGCTATTGCGTGTCGCATGAGCAGCTCAGTGGTGTTTGGTGTGACCCGTGGAAACTGGTACGACAAAAGGTCTGTGCAGGGTGATGGAACCGACTCTTTACATTATGAATCACGTTGTCGTAAGGAGAGGTCTTCCTGGAAAAAAAATCATCTTCCTCGCGTTCTTTTTTGTGTAGGTCGAAAAGTCGTTCCAATAGAGATCAGTCCACTTCATCATCTTCTTCATCTGATGTGGAAAACAATACTATTCTGGATGAATGCATTTCCTCTGACAATGAAGATGATTCTAATCGTCGTAGAGGTCACAGTCCCAATGCACCAAAGATGGTAAGATTTTCTGGAGAAGACTCCACAAGTTGACTGGTGTTTCATGCGTTTTGCGCATCGTCATCACTGGTTAAGGAGCTGCGTCGTTGCTTTAATAAAACAGAAGCTCATGTTGTTTCTCAGAGGGAATTGCATTCAGTCAGACAACAAAAATCTCTGGAGGATTTTGTCCAGAGGGTGCATTTCCTGGTCTTGGATGGTTGTAGGGAAAAGGAAGCTGCTGGTCTAGCAATGGTAAAGTCCCCGTCCACTTTGCATCGGGCTGTCACGTATGTGAAGGGTTCTCTGGCTAACTCTAAGGCAATTTTTGAAGTTAAGCCTGCTCCTGAAGTTAAACAGCGTCAAGTTTCCCGTAGGATGTTCGACCGCTCTTCTGGTCAGCCGTTCCAGTCATAGTCCTGGTCTGGATCCAATTCTCCCTCTCGCAAGTTACCTTAACCTGGAAGCCTAGGGATGTCCCAGTTGATGCTGTGATTGACACTGCAGCCATGATATCATTGGTATCGACTTTTTTTTTTGAATGTGGTGGAGAAAGTAGAACTAGGTAAAGTTGTTCGACTGAAGGGAATCGGCTCTGAGCTGATTTCTGGTCATCTATTGCCGGATGTCACTTTGGGAATTCTTCTTTCATACTGAATGTTTGTGTTGCTCTCATTTCTGACGAAGTAATTCTTGGCTTGGATTTTTTTAGAACTGTGTGGTCAATCAGAGAAATGGTACCGTTTCGGTAGGAGAGGAGGTTCTAACTCCTTCCTTGAAACGTATGTCTTCATCCGAAATCAAGATTTGTAGAGTAACTAGTGCAAGGACGTATAAGATTTCTCCCAATTCTATACAAATGGTGGATGTTATCTTCGAGTGTCCATTTCAAGAGGATGATGATTATCTGTTGGAACCAGTTCTAGACCACCCTGGAGTATTTATTGCGGTTTCCGTTGGTAGAAGGAAGCCTGACGTAATGTGTGTTGCTAACGATTCGAATAGCTTTGTGTGTCTACGAAAGGGTTCTCATCTTGCTAACTCTGAGTTGGTGGAACAAGTAGTGGCCCCAGACTCTGACATCATTCATGACGTTCGTGTTGCCTCCCTGGAAGCGGAGGATGGGGTTAAGAAGGACCTAGATTCTCATCAGGCTTCTATTCTCTCTTCTCTTCTAAAACAATATGGGGATGTTTTTGCCAAACATGATTTAGACTTGGGTTGTCTCACTGCCGTTAACCAGGACATCAATACTGGAATTGCACAACCTTACAAACAGTCGATCCGTAGAACACCAATTGGTTTTCAGGAGCAGGAACAAGCTCACTTCAGTAAGATACGGGGGTAATTGTGTCGTCCCATTCCGACGGTTCGTTGGTGTGTTGATTTCCGCATCCTGAACGAGAAAGCCATTAAGGATAACTTTCCCCTTCCGCTGATTGAAGATTGTCTTGGTGCCCTTCAGGGCGTTCATTATTTCTACACTCTGGACATGGCTTCAGGGTATTATGAAATCGAGCTGGAAGAGGAGGCCAGGAGGAAGACTGTCTTTATAACAAAATATAGGTTATTTGATGCATTTTGGATTGTGTAATGCACCAAAAACTTTTCAACGAACATTACAATTGGTTCTTTGTGGTTGACCTGGAACGAGGTTCTTGTGTACATTGACGACATTGTTGTTCTTGGGCGGGATATTTCGACCTCTCTGGCTAACCTGGAGGAGGTTTTCAAAAGATTTCGTCTATATTATCTAAAGCTTAAGCCGAAAAAATGCTTCCTTTTCAATCAAGATCTTTCAGAGGCATTTAGTAAACGGATAGAGCAATACATAAAAACACATACTTATGGAAAAACAGCTACTTAATGTATTTGGGCGACGTTTCGAAGAGTAAATAACGTTGAGAGAATACTCTTCGAAACGTCGCCCAAATAAATTAAGTAGCTGTTTTTCCATAAGTATGTGTTTTTGTGTATTTTTCAAGCAAGAGATTGATTTCCTTGGTAGGACAGTAAATGCCAAGGGAGTGTACGTTTCCAAGTCAAAGTCTGAGGCAGTAGTTTCTTGGGTGGTTCCCCTGAACAAGGAGCAGGTGGTGTCGTTCCTGGGATTCGTAAATGATCACCGGAATCATATTAAGAACTTTGCGGTTTTGGCTGCAGATTTGTATGACTTAACCAGGGGCAAAGCCGAATTTGTCTGGTGTTCTCAACATCAGGGGGCATTTGACAATTTAAAGTACGCAGTCACTTCAGGTCCATGTTTTCGGCATCCGGTCGTGGATGGACAATTTATCCTCGATACAGATGCGAGTCATCATGCTATAGGGGGCGAATTACTACAAATTCAAAATGGACAGGAAGTGGTAATATGCTTTGCCAGTAACACCTTACAGAAAGCACAGCGTGGATATTGTACAACCGGAAGGGGATTCTTGCCGTCGTTAATTTTTGAAGACAGTTCCGGCATTATCTTCTTGGGCGCGGGTCCCTCTTTCGAACTGATCATAATAGCTTGGTGTGGCCTACCAGTAACACCTTACAGAAAGCACAGCGGAGATATTGCACAACCCGGAAGGAGCTTCTTGCCGTCGTTAAGTTTTGCAGACAGTTCCGGCATTATCTTCTTGGGCGCAGGTTCATCTTTCGAACTGATCATAATAGCTTAATATGGCTTACCAGGTTCAAGCAATTGGCTAGCTGGTTAGAGGAATGTTCGCAATATGATATAGAAATCCAGCATCATCCATGAGTTCAACATTGCAATGCTGATTCCTTGTCAAGGATACCCGACCCACTGGTAAGCTGTAAATGTTATTCAGCTGGTACACTACTGGAAAATCTACCACGTGGGGGATGCCACTACTGCGCCCGAGTTTACAATCAATGGGATCGTTTTGGAGAAGATGTCGATGATGTTATTTTTTTGGCTGTTCGACGGACTCAAGATTTCGATCCGCTAGTGGCATCCCATATTGAGACAGCGTTGGATGACTCGAAGGAGATTTTTTCCAACTGGGTTTCTAGTTACACCGTTTCCGAAATAAGTAGGATGTAATGGAATGATGAGGATACCTCTACCCTACTTACGCGGGAAAGCTCAGAGGTCCTTATGGCTATGTCAACATCAATTGCAGGTTCGCGACAACACGTTGTATTATCGTTGGGATGAGCGCATTGATCGGAGACTGTTTAGTGGTGCCATCTGCTTTGAGCGCTGAGGTTCTGTGCTTCTGCCATGACTCCAAGAGCGGAGTACATCTGGGCATAAACAAAACGGTTGCTCGTCTGAAGCAGTCTTTTCTCTGGCATAATATGACCATGGAACGTCCTTTTCAAGTGAGTACCTCTGGAAATAACTACATCCTGATGATGATAGATCAATTCACGAAATGGGTGGAGATGACAGCTTTACCGGAACAAACAGCAACAGTGGTAGCACGAAATTTCCTTATACACTTTGTCGTCACCTTTGGTTGTCCGGTAGAGGTTCACACCGATCAAGGGCGGAATTTTGACAGTTCGCTCTTTCGATCTCTCTGTCAACAACTGGAGATCGTCAAAACTCGGACGACCATCCTAGCTCCAATGGGCAAGACGTGGTTCGATGCTATCTTAACGGAAGGAACAACACTTGGGATGAGGAGTTTCCGTTCTTGGCTATCTTGATGGGGACATATCGAACTGAGGGTGAAGGGATGTGTCCTGATGATTGGGTTCGTCGTCAGATGGAAGTGCTGTCATTCACTCCTGAACATGCTCGGTTTAACATCCGGCATGGTCAAAAAAGGCAAAAACAGTTGTCTACATTCTAGATTCCTCTTCCAAAATTGGGAAAAGTAAGAAGTTGTTGCCTCCTTGGCAGGACCCTTATCTAGTAATCACTGCGGATCCACCATTGTATCGGCTTCACACCAGAAAAGGGCAGGTGGTGATTCATCATGACAGGATTAAACTATGCCTGGACTGGGATTTTCCGTTTTGGTTGAAGCGTCGTGGACATTCCTTTCTGAAGTTATGGGAATCGGAAAAAGAACTTGGCGGAACCAGTATGCGAGCTGACGTTTCCGGAAATGGAATTGATGATATGATGTCCTGTAGGGAAGAGGTTAACCCCAAGAGTGGTAGTGATGAGAGGTCGCTTGGTTATTCCCCTTTATTGGGATTTACTGATGCTCCAGAAGATGACCTGCTGGCAGTGGATGTGTTGGATCGGGATGGTTCCGCATATGGACGGAGTTTGTCGGCCGCGGCAGTTAAGCAGAATAAATTGGTTGAGCAGGATAAAGTGATAGAACATGATAAGTTGGTTAACACGCCTAGGGCTGTAGTCTCCACCAGGAGTGGTAGGAATAGTCGTTTACCTAGGCGTTTTTCGGAATTTACAATGTAAAAACACTCAAGCTATCATTTTTATATATCTGTAAGTAATGTGGTATTGTTGATCTTGCGTCGTTTGCGCAAGGCATATGGTTCGGGTTTCACTTTTATTTATTTAATATCATGTTGTGGGTTCTTTGCTCACTCAGTCACATTTCACACTCTTCAGGTAATGTAACTCAATCGATTTTCTCACTTTCAGATGGCATCGGATGAATAGGAGTACACCACTGCCAATGACTCTTCGGAAGAATATATCACCGTGGATGAAGCATCTGCAGGGGAAGGTTGTTCTCAGTATTTTCGACGGGGAAACCGTTGTCCAATTTGTGTCCAGAAATACTCCCACCTGAAGCGCCACGCATATGAGCACATTTACCTTGGTATGTTGCTCCTCAGACAGTTTGTTGACAGTGTAAAGCTCGGGAAACCTCTTTATGGTTTATTCGACAAAGACATTCGGGCCATTCTGGTGGAGCAGGATTTACAGACAATAATCTCTTACTGTGGATCCGATTGATGATGGGTCTTCTGGAGTTCATTAAAGATCAGCTGCATTTAGCTAAACTGCAGGAGCAGTTGACATTTGTGGAGTAATATCGGCTGAATCCCTCTGAGTTGCAGTCGGCAGAACCTTTCAACTTGGAAGAACACTTGGTGTTACAAAGAGCAGCCAGTATCATTGGGTTGGCTGATTGTCTGGTATTTTCTGCAACTCCTCCCTGATGCATTTTGGAATTATACCTTTGGCGGGTTCTGTGCTCGTTGGGTGCTTTGTTGCCGTATCGAAAGAAGAAAGTCTTCAAGTCACTACAGGTCTGCTTCTCTGTCCCTCTGGTGAATCCGGAGGAGTATGCCTTCTCTGACTCGCACATTCATCTAGATCAGGTTCTCGAGAGGACTGGTCACACCGCTGCTTCCAATTACTTGGCATCCATTGAATATCCTCATAAGTCAGAAGTATTCATAGCCAATTACATTTTCCCGAAATGGTAGAACAACGTTCAACCACATGCGGATTGTACAGAGGTTTCACTCTCTTTTGGTGTACGTCCCCATCTTGTGAGAAGAGTTTACTTGGCTAGTGACATTAAACAGTCTTATTCAGCAACCCAAGTGTGTCGCAGTTGGTGATGTGGGGTTGGGTTTTACATCTTCGGCAGCAAAGGAGAACCTAATTGCCCAGGCTTGTTTTCTTGAGCATGTTTTGCCCCGTGCTGCCGAGCACAATAAAACCATCATCCTTCACTGTAGGGATCATGGATCTGGCAAGGCTGCGCGACACGTTCTAACTATTTTGAAACGCTTGAATTTGAAGCAAGCACGTAGTCATCGTCATTGTTTTGTTGAAGGGGCGGAGGAACTGTTGCCCCTTATTTGGATCGTGGATAAGCTTCAGTGTCTTTAGTACATGTGGCTAAGAGGATGGCCAAACTGATTTTGGTGGCTCCAGCTACCCATGATCTCCATGCCGTTTACCACATTCCTGCGCCTGAAATTTAAATAAAAAAAAGTTAATTAATGAATTCTTTGTTGTTTTGACGCATGTTTTATCGAGAGGGTCCTATTCTATAATTTTCTCAACATCCATATGATTGCTGGTTCGTAATTTTAAAAGAAATTATTTCTGGTCCTCATGTTGCTGGACAGCATATGGTTGGGACTTAGGCTCTTCCTAGAATTGTCTTTGCATATTAATATGGTAATCAAAGATTGTCTTTGCATAATAATTTAATGATAAATAACGTACCTTCTCGTATCATCACGCTGCGTTTTCCTGCAATGCTGTGAAGAGGCATGTTCGCTTGGTGTCATTGCCCCCGACCAGGTGCTAACAAAATGGGGAAGAATGTTGTACCGGGAGTGTTTTAATATGCGTCACGTGATTAACAGTGACGTAATTGAGACTCGGAAGGACACTTTTATTTCAGCTACCAAACCATCAACACGTGTAATTACTACGACAGTACAACTCTACGTACTGTGTGGTTGATCAAAGGAGGTAAGTCAATAATTATTACATTAATTATATTTAAGTCAACAGTCGAGGCTGGTTAGTTTGTGTGACCAAGTGATAAAGTTACAAAATGATAGTCTTGCTTGGTCCAGTCGATTGTCACATGTTGCCTCATTTTCATGTGTCCGCCATTTTTGGAGCCACGGTGGCTGGGTGGTTAAGACGCTGTCTCGCTAGCCTGGAGGTCGGATGTTCGATCCCTGCATTGGCCGAGAAAGTTCATCTGGATTTTCCGACGTGGTTTCCCCTTGTCAGTGGTGCAGAACGGAGGGTCTGACAAGGACAGCTGTCTAGTCCTTCGGATGAGACGAATAACCGAGGTCCCGTGTATACATTGAAATACACGTAAAAGATCCCTTGGCAGTTTGAATTCGATGTAAGAGTAGGCGATAGTGCCGCTGCCCGGGCAAAATTTCCCTCATAGCACACTGTATGGCGTATTTCATATCCGCCATTTTATTATCAAACTTGTAGCAACAGTTTTTGAACGCCGAGTCAGAGGTGATTTAACAATGTTTAAAATACAGATGTGACGTCACCCTTTGATGTTGGCGTACCATTATTTCAAATAATCGTACGGGCAACTTGCCAATCGTACCTTGTCAAATATTAGACTCGAGTGACGTATTTCACTGTAAACGCACGTGCGGGGTGTCTGTATTTTGTATTGTTTAATGGTCGAGAGCGAGACATTAAGTAATATATTGTAACAACAAGAGGACCGTCAGGTCCGAGTGTTTTTACAATATATTACGCAATGTCTCAGCTCGAGACCATTAAACATCTTAAAATACAGACACTCCGCACGTGCGTTTACAGTGAAATACGTCACTCGAGTCTAATATTTGACAAGGTACGATTGGCAAGTTGCCCGTACGATTATTTGAAATAATGGTACGCCAACATCAAAGGGTGACGTCACATCTGTATTTTAAAAGATGTTTAATGGTCTCGAGCTGAGACATTGCGTAATATATTGTAAAAACACTCGGACCTGACGGTCCTCTTGTTGTTACAATATATTACTTAATGTCTCGCTCTCGACCATTAAACAATACTTAGTTTGTATGTTCTGTTCGCTTTTAATACTATTAACTAAGATCTGTACATGACGATTGATATTTGTAGCGCAAATACTTTAATATTAGGTCAATATATTGTCATTTATTGCAAGAAGCACTCGACAAATGTCCCGCGCTGTTTACGATCTTTGACCTATGTCAGATTTGTTGATCTTATGCAGAATTTGTAATAGTTTGTATGACAGTTGTTGTCTTCTACTGTCATACAAGATTCTAAATAGGGTGTTTATTGATAAGGATTAATTGTGATATTAGACGGTATTTTATTTATCCTGAAGTTGTATGTAAAGCCGTTATGAAAGCCATGCGTTTTGTGATTAAGGGGAGACAACATTTTATGACCACGGTTTCAACATTAGCCATGTGTTTGGAATTTGTAGTCTACAGGCTTAAATAGACAGCCCAGACAGGTTACACTTGTTGGGTGTAATTCTCTATATTTAATTGAATCCCTAAATAGTCAATTATTAATAATATAATGGTGTTAGGCCTTTTGACTTTATGAACATGTAAATTTCACAGGGTTTTCAAGTACTATACAGGGGCATGAGGCATCTGCTGCAATTAATGTTTGTCAACCCTCCTTCACATTGTTGGATTATGTAAATATTTGTTAACAAATTAAGGGCTTTGGGTGGTCGGGTGGTCTGACGCGTTAGCTTTGGATCGTAGGGTCAGTCAGTTACTCGGGTGGCATGTTTTGAATCCTGCACTTGTATGTGACAGGATTGGGGTCGTCTGCCTAGCCTTGTGGGTTTTATCAGGGCATTCCGATTCCTACAAATGTACCATTGTTAAGATCCTCTGTGCAGGTCAATTTGTGCGTGTCCTGGAATGGTCCAGATTATGTTGAGCGGTCGTTGGCCCCTTCTCTCTTATCAACTTGATGTAACAAATTCATTAACTTTGTCTTTATTGTACTTTCAGGGTTGTTACCACCAACCTTCTTTTTATCATGATTAATTTTGTGGAAATTAAAGCTTAGCATTGACAAGAACTACATGTTTATTGTTGATTCCCCTTGGCTACACTTACAGTGAATGTTATCGACAGAAATGTATTTACCTTTTAACAGGAAAAATTATCTTATTGCACTGATACAGGGAAATAATACAATTTGTGAATGTAAAACCCAATCAAATCGAAATTTTACCTTTGACCCAGGCTAAAAGAGGTATAGTATGTGCAAGAGAAGCCTGAAATCCAACACAAGATAAAATTCGACATTGACACGTTGCAGGAAAAAATGAAATGGGGTTTAACACTTGACGCGTTGCATATAAATACATGTTCATAGTTTAAATGATATTATTATCGATTGAAGGCGGATTCAAAGGACTCCTTGAACGATTGCGGGAGAGAGTCTCGTGTCTGAAACAGAGTTTGCTGAATCTTACATGTTTCATACCATACACACAAACAGTTTAAGTTTCAATAAATGGGAGCCGGATAAATACGTCTCAAATCTCAAACTTGCCCATCTCAAACCATCTGTCAATGTTCTTATTTATTCATAGAGCGCTTGTAAATCAAAGCACTGTATTAAAATCTTCCCCTGATATTGCTTTCCGCTTCGTGAAAAGGTTTATTCTCGGACACTGGGTCAGATGTCCACATTTGACTAAATTTTTCAGGATAATCAAGAAAAGGAAACAAACTCCCGGTTACGCATGGGCAATGGAACGTTTTTGCTATTTTTCTTAAAGTGTTGTGCCCCTTCCCGAAATAATACCTACAATTCATGCATTATTATAACAAACATGAATCGTGACGACGAATCGGGATTAATTAAAAAACATAGATATGATCCAGGAAGAGATGAATTATACAATAAAAAAAATAGGCGTGTCGGATGGTGAACAGTCAATGCAATTAGATTTTTTCTGAAATGGCAATATATATTAATTTCACGGCTGTCCACATCTATCTTAAAACTATTTAAAACTGATTGAAAAAAGTAGATTTTCCACATGATAGCAAATGGCCGAATGGTTAACGCGTTCTCGTTGGATCATAGGATCTGTCATTGAGTCAAGTGGTGTTTTTTTCGGATTCCCCGCTTGTACCTGAAAAGGAGTAGGGTCGCCTGTCCAACCTCGTGGGTTTTCTTCGGGTCCTCCGGTTTCCCCCAATGCTAAAAACCCCTACGCGCAAGCTAATTATCGAAATAAAATTGAACCATATGTTAGTCCGGAAATGACATCTCGAGTAGACTTTTTGTTTTAATTAAGGGAGCTAACTCTAGAGTTGGTATGGTGAAACGGTGAGTGCATTGCTAAGGCACGCATGGGAATTGTCCCTTTTAGTAAGAATAATCTTGATTTCTAATCGCATAGTTAGATTTTCTAAATCACGCATTTTATGATCATGACTTGTTCCGTACATAGGTCTACAGCTCTTTCAGTAGCCTAAATTGCATTGAACCCGGATTTTATATTGCAGGCGGAGGAGCTATCCTGAAATAGCACAATATATTGATCTACACTTAAATATTCATCGGAACAGGGTCCTTAGGTTTCTTTTTTTATTAATAGAATAAGCGTTATCTTCCATTCAACTACTTTTGTCGTCTTTCTTTTATTGTTGTTTATAACGTCCGCTTCCACCGAGGGTGATATCGCAGACAAGTTGACTTACGTTAGCTCACGCGCAGGGGGTCTTTCCTATGGGAGGAAACCGTGTTTACAATGTTTTAGAAGATGTTTATAGTAAAATAAAAACTCCATCGTAGGTTGACTGCTTAACAAATCACCGTACCCCCCCCCCCTTCGCAATTAAGGTCACGCTTGTTAAGACAGTTATAATAATATAAACAATATAAACAATAATGTGATTTTGCCCTCTAAAGCACACGTGTCTGCTTTAGGGTATGCGGAAAATGAAATTCCTTACTACCAGTCTGATTTTAACCTTTGTTCTTTTTGCAAGATATTTAACTTGGGTGTAGTAACAATTTTCTTCATTACATTGTGTTATTAGCAGTTATAACCTATGACTATTTCGGATTTCTATTGATGATAACTTGTCATCTTTGATCTCTGCAATTTATAAAATAAATTTAAATTTAAAAAAGCGAACACTGCATTTTGTTTACGCTATTACGAAAATATACTCAACATTACTCAACCCTAAAGATCACTTAGAAGGACGGGGTAACGTCATCAGCGGGGAACAAGTTTTAAACGCCTTCACTTTACATAGCCTATAAAAGGACATATATCATCGTAGCTGCCTGTTTAGGACGGTGAGCCCGACAAGGAACGACGTCTAGTCGCTCGAATAGGCCAGACAACAGTGAACATATTGACATTCATATAAACGAACCCTTGGCAGTAGGATGGCGTTTACGTAAAAGAACCCTTGATAGTAGGAATTCGAAAGAAGACTAGACGGTAACGACGCTTACTATTTTATTTCATTCCATTTCCGCTGCCTGTATGGATCTGTGACTGAAATATTCCAAGCGGCCACGATACCGTAGTTGAAATTAATCATTTAAACAAATATGTTAAAAAAAAATTATTTTTATAGGCAATATTTTCATTCCAACAAGACCCTCCAAAAAAAACAACAGCAATAAACAAACAGAACCAAATAGCCTTTAAAAATCGGTTTTCAGGCGTATTTTCGTTTCATCTTTTGTTCCGTAATTTGCAGACTGGCCAAGTTCTGCCTTCACATTGTTGGTTGATTTAAATCTTGCAGAAAAAACACAAACTGCCAAAATAACCAAACCACACAAAATTGTCAACACAACCCTGCAATAGACAAATGAAACATCAATTTAAAAACTTGCACTTATCTATTTTTATATGGATAGCATGTTAGCTTTTTACTAAGATGCCTTAGTCCTAATTCACATTTCTAAATTCTTTATTAGGGACTAGAACTAAATATCTAAATTTTTAACGCTAAATATCGTTAAAATAGTTAAAGAACATTTCGTGCTATAATAGTTCAAACATAGATAATAAAAAATGAATATATTGAAAATGCCATTCAAATTCTTTATTTTGCGTGAAGTAATATAAAGTGGTTCGATAAAGTGCGTACGTTTCAAGATCTATTAATACATCTATCTTTAGCTGCGTCGTTTTATCTAACATAAAGCCTTTCAAATAAATTGGGAGCAACTGTGGCTTACCGAGGAAGAAGCATCGGCCGAGAAATTTCATCGTGATTTTCCGTTGTGATTCCTTTTGTCAGTGGTGTAGGGCGGAGTGCCTGGCAAGTGCCAACGTATAGTCGTTCGGATGGGACGAAAATCGAGGTCCGTGTACACATTGGCGTGCATGTAAAAGAACCCCTGGCAGTTTGAATTAGCCTCTATTAGCCCAGTCGGATCAGAATCGTAGGACGTTAAACCGGATTTCATTTCATTTAATTTTCTAGCAGATTTTATAAATTATACTCACAAAATACAAAGCAATAAAATAACCTCGGCCTTTTGGCTGAAAATTACTGGTAAAGATGTTGGTGAGGGTGTTGAAGGTGGTCCAGCGCTTGTTCTAACTGGTGGTGGTGGTGGTGTCCAAAACGTCCTTGTTGCAGTACCCGGACTTGTAGGTGTCGGTGGTATAGCACAGGCATGTGTAGAATACAAATAAAAATACTGAAATGCAAATAAATGAAAGCCTTGGAATATGTAATACAACATAATACATGTTGAGCCTGGAATTCTTTTTTACCTCGGCTACTTTGATTTCATTCCTCCACAAAGATGGGTTGAATTTACTATATCACTACAGGCCAGTAGTGGTCGCTTAAGAAAGTCAAAATGGCGAATAATAACCCTGATGTGATATTTTCGAATTGATGCAACGAACTCGCATAATCTTATCAATCGCAACTTCGATTCTGGTTTTAAGAAGATTACGGACAGTTTTTGACAACAGCAGATTGTGTTCGATTTTCAAAGAGACTACTTCCAGGGACAAGGAGGACACGTCTAAAAGTTTCTCATAGTCCCAATGTCAGAAAGTAATACACTCACCCATGTAAATATTTTGTTAAAGTGAAGACTCATTACATGTATATTAAACGAAGGAACTACTTACGAACTCGTTTACAGGGTCTTCTTTGACAAATTGTAGTTCGCCTTCTTTCGTTGCATCACAGACAAGAACAACATAGGCGAACCTGTAAAATATAAAATCTCCCGTCGAAATCCGAGAAACGTTCCCCCGCCTTGACACACATTAATGTAAGGCTGGTGGTGGTCGGGATGTATGTGTGTGTGTGTGTGTGTGTGTGTGTGTGGGTGGGGGGGGGGGATTTGCAAAGTATTAAACTGTTCAATTTAACCCTTAAAGATAATGCAGAACTTTACATCAAAACATAGACAAAGAACGACAAAAGAACACCAAAACATGACATCGCTAAAACAAAAATTGCTGACGGTCTTTAGGAAACACGTCATTATTAGATATTAAACATAACTTGTGAATTACCAAACGACAAATGCATGCATGACTTGGGCTACAGACTTCCGTATATTGATTTAGTTTATTTAGTCTATTAACGAAATGTTAAAGACCAACAGAAGTAATTATACTCTGAAACTATAACCACAGCATTTCTGAATGCTCTTTGATATCGTTTCAGCGAATTCGAGGAGCCCTGTCGAACCATAATGTGTGAAAGAAGTTTCAAATTTTAAAACCAGTCTGCAAATGCAATTTATAATTTAAAAAAATAACATCTTATCGATGCCAGTGCCATGCTGAATATAAATAAAGCGTAGTGGGAACAGTTGGTGTTTGGTAAGCTTAAAGGACAATATCGGTGTCAGTCATTATAAAATATGTGATAGAGCTCGTTAAATACATCCCAAATATAATTTTAACACAGAGATCATTGCTACGGGAGATGTGTTACAAGCACGCGAAGAAACGGGAAGTGACGTCAAACATGACAAACACGAGTTGTCCTTCTACATAACTGACTGAAGTAACGGTCGATAACAGACAAACGCACTAATTTCATTTCACTGATAATTCATTTGAAGATGAAAAGTTGTTACATGAGACGATGAGAGGATATCTGACAATTCAATGACTGACACCAATATTGTCCTTTAAACAACGTATCAATTGTTACCTGACTGTTGATGGCCTGGAATACAAGATAAAAAACATATAAATCAAACAGTATAGGTAACATTAATAATGTCTCATTAGTAGCTTAATTTCTTCATACCAAACACAATTTCTCGAATCGCATTTTCATTTTTATCAACTAAGCCAAATTCAGGATATTTTGCCATGTGCCAGAAACAGGATACTGTCTATATCTGATTCAGCGGCCGTCTATAAATATTTCAAGTTGGTGTATTTTCAACATTAATGACCGTTAATATTTGATTTTATGTTCGATATAAGTGACGACTCCTACTGGCTTTAATTGTATACAATTTGGTTCGAATCTATTAGACTGATGTAACTAGAAAATCGATTGAGACAGCGGAGTCGAACACAATTTTCAATCTGTTTCACAGAGAATTACGAGTCTAGTAATATATCTCTGTCAAAGATGACTGCATTAACACGTGCCGTCACAGCACGCGGCGTCAATCATTGGCTGAATGGCGCGTGCATTGTTTACATAAGACGTTACTGCTTCGGAGAGAATGCTGCATTTTAGTCATTTTAATACCCATTTACACTAAATAGGAAATAATTTTTACCTACAAATACGTCAAATGCCTTTATTTATTTTTCCAATACTTAAAAAAAAATGTTTTAGAATTTAATTTGTCGCAGGAAAAAAGTTAATATTACTGGCTCATTAAGCCGCAACGATGTCATCCTTATCAGTGATTGTAGCCGCCTAGCAAATATTCACTGCGGATCAGTGTGCACAATTTTATGTAGTCAACCAAACAAAATGTACCGAACTTTAATTCACTCATTTCCTTAAAACCGATAGCCAATTTCCCGCTCTTAAAGCCGATCTTTCATTATGGAGGCCGTACCATTAGCAAAGTACCAATAGTTTTTTCAAATATTATGTTCCATTGAGAGCACGGAATCAACTAGTATGGCTAATATGTGATTCAGTGGTAGGGTGGCCCATGTACTCACAGAAATACAGTCCACCGCTGATAGTTCGAGACTACCACTGAAGCGTGCACATTCGCCGTGCCGAGACCAACTTTCTGACAATATGATACTATAAATAGCCATGGCACGTGCAATTCTCTACAAATCTATCAACTATTACAGCCGTAAAAAATTTATTGTTGACGATTTTGAATAGCAGTAAAATTAAGTTTCTTGGTTATTACAGCAGATTTAGAAATTACGTTCGTTTCATTTTTTAAATCGCTTTATCATTAACTGTACCGTTAAGAGCGGCATCATTTGGTTTAGTACAAATAATATCTCTGAAACACTCAGGTTAGGCAAGAACATGATACTAGCAGTAGTTTCATTTTACTTTTACAAGCTTCTTAAAACGATTGTTGAGCTACCTAACGTGCTTATTTCTAAATTCAATTTCTTGTTCTAGCTTTCTGTTATGTTTCGTAAAAAAAGTAGTCTTGATTATCCCGACCTGTCAATCAGACGTAGAATGGTCGATAGACTGGTTAAGCGAGACTAATTTCAAAACAAGGGCACGTAACCTATCTTTTACTCAAAAGTGTCTGAATGTTATGGACGACTCTTGGAACCAGTTTTCAGTCTATTATTTATACGTGATTAATGGCCATAGCTTATTAAGTACAACATGATCGTTTATTTAGTGACTATAATTGTGTGGAACTGATTTGAGGCTTGGCATATATATAAGTATTGTGGCGTAATTGTCGAGATATATGGAGATATTTATTTATGGTGGGTCACCCTACTGTCAGTGGTAATCTCATGAATACTCTTCCTCTCCAAACGAAGAACCGTTCGACTGAAGTTGAATTTTTGTCTGATTTGGCGTCTTTACCCCCCCCCCCCCATAATGCGTTTTTAACTTCAATGCTGCCGTTGATCCGTGAATTACCGAGTTTTGAATAATTCGCTAATTACATTTTAAAAGATAGCTGTAGTTTAATCCGATGGTACTCCAAAATAAATTATTATTTTGTTTAAGCGTTACTATTGTTTTCTCTACATGGATTACGTGGACTTTTCCCATTTTGCTTGCTTTGACGGCCAATTCTTTTTATGAATAATTGATTTACAACTGATATCATCCGACAGACTCATTTATTAATTTTTCGTCTTCATATAATGTAATGCCCATAGATGGAGTGAGTAGTTATCTATCTTTTGATTGCAAATATGTAATTCCCAACTCTGTGCTAGTTGCTACAAATCAATAGCGTCCCCAAATATCATAATTGAACATCGAAAGACAATAATCTGACTTCTGCTTCTGATTCTAATTGGTATCAATTGTTTTGGTCTGTGAACTTATTACAAGTGTGATGTCTACCTACATATGTCACTTTCCATTTCTCAAACAGTACCAAAAGCTCGGGATTTTCAGTCAACAATATCAACGGCATTGTCTCGTTGCTGCTTTATTTTTTAATAAAGCGATGGTGCAATGTTTCAGCAGTTGGGCATTTACAATACTTTTTTATAACAAAATATGCCCTCTTAAAACTTGTTTCTAATTAGCATATCTGCACATAAGAAAAGATCTGACTACTGCACTGAAAAAATACTTGTG